>NC_136771.1:14765229-17165229 GCF_947034865.1 Barbatula barbatula
TGTCAGAAACAAACTTTCTGAGCTGAGAACTGCATTTTGTGACAAAGTGAATCAGTGGATGATGAGAATGTCACTTTTGACAAAGAACACTGATCATTACTAAAATGCTCCAATAGAGCTGTTAGAATGTTAGAAACAAGCTTTCTGAGCTGAGAACTGCATTTTGTGACATAGTTCATCAGTGGATGATGAGAATGTCAGTTTTGACAAAGAACACTGATCATTACTGAAATGCTCCAATTGAGCTGTTAGAATGTCAGAAACAAGCTTTCTGAGCTGAGAAATGCATTTTGTGACAAAGTGAATCAGTGGATGATGAGAATGTCACTTTTGACAAAGAACACTGATCATTACTAAAATGCTCTAATTGAGCTGTTAGAATGTCAGAAACAAGCTTTCTGAGCATAAAACTGCATTTTGTGACAAAGTGCATCAGTGGATGATGAGAATGTCAGTTTTGACAAAGAACACTGTTCATTACTAAAATGCTCTAATTGAGCTGTTAGAATGTCAGAAACAAGCTTTCTGAGCATAAAACTGCATTTTGTGACAAAGTTCATCAGTGGATGATGAGAATGTCGGTTTTGACAAAGAACACTGATCATTACTAAAATGCTCCAATTGAGCTGTTAGAATGTCAGAAACAAGCTTTCTGAGCTGAGAAATACTTTTTGTGACATAGTGAATCAGTGGATGATGAGAATGTCAGTTTTGACAAAGAACACTGTTCATTACTGAAATGCTCCAATTGAGCTGTTAGAATGTCAGAAACAAGCTTTCTGAGCTGAGAAATGCATTTTGTGACAAAGTGCATCAGTGGATGATGAGAATGTCAGTTTTGACAAAGAACACTGTTCATTACTAAAATGCTCCAATTGAGCTGTTAGAATGTCAGAAACAAGCTTTCTGAGCTGAGAACTGCATTTTGTGACAAAGTGAATCAGTGGATGATGAGAATGTCACTTTTGACAAAGAACACTGATCATTACTAAAATGCTCTAATTGAGCTGTTAGAATGTCAGAAACAAGCTTTCTGAGCTGAGAACTGCATTTTGTGACAAAGTGAATCAGTGGATGATGAGAATGTCACTTTTGACAAAGAACACTGATCATTACTAAAATGCTCTAATTGAGCTGTTAGAATGTCAGAAACAAGCTTTCTGAGCTGAGAACTGCATTTTGTGACAAAGTGAATCAGTGGATGATGAGAATGTCACTTTTGACAAAGAACACTGATCATTACTAAAATGCTCTAATTGAGCTGTTAGAATGTCAGAAACAAGCTTTCTGAGCATAAAACTGCATTTTGTGACAAAGTGCATCAGTGGATGATGAGAATGTCACTTTTGACAAAGAACACTGTTCATTACTGAAATGCTCCAATTGAGCTGTTAGAATGTCAGAAACAAGCTTTCTGAGCTGAGAACTGCATTTTGTGACAAAGTGAATCAGTGGATGATGAGAATGTCACTTTTGACAAAGAAAACTGATCATTACTAAAATGCTCTAATTGAGCTTTTAGAATGTCAGAAACAAGCTTTCTGAGCTGAGAACTGCATTTTGTGACAAAAAGCATCAGTGGATGATGAGAATGTCGGTTTTGACAAAGAACACTGATCATTACTAAAATGCTCCAATTGAGCTGTTAGAATGTCAGAAACAAGCTTTCTGAGCTGAGAAATGCATTTTGTGACATAGTTCATCAGTGGATGATGAGAATGTATTTTTTGACAAAGAACACTGTTCATTACTGAAATGCTCCAATTGAGCTGTTAAATGTCAGAAACAAGCTTTCTGAGCTGAGAAATGCATTTTGTGACAAAGTGAATCAGTGGATGATGAGAATGTCAGTTTTGACAAAGAACACTGATCATTACTAAAATGCTCCAATTGAGCTGTTAGAATGTCAGAAACAAGCGTTCTGAGCTGAGAACTGCATTTTGTGACATAGTTCATCAGTGGGTGATGAGAATGTCAGTTTTGACAAAGAACACTGTTCATTACTAAAATGCTCTAATTGAGCTGTTAGAATGTCAGAAACAAGCTTTCTGAGCTGAGAACTGCATTTTGTGACATAGTTCATCAGTGGATGATGAGAATGTCAGTTTTGACAAAGAACACTGTTCATTACTGAAATGCTCCAATTGAGCTGTTAGAATGTCAGAAACAAGCTTTCTGAGCATAAAACGGCATTTTGTGACAAAGTGAATCAGTGGATGATGAGAATGTCAGTTTTGACAAAGAACACTGATCATTACTAAAATGCTCCAATTGAGCTGTTAGAATGTCAGCAACAAGCGTTCTGAGCTGAGAACTGCATTTTGTGACATAGTTCATCAGTGGGTGATGAGAATGTCAGTTTTGACAAAGAACACTGTTCATTACTAAAATGCTCTAATTGAGCTGTTAGAATGTCAGAAACAAGCTTTCTGAGCTGAGAACTGCATTTTGTGACATAGTTCATCAGTGGATGATGAGAATGTCAGTTTTGACAAAGAACACTGTTCATTACTGAAATGCTCCAATTGAGCTGTTAGAATGTCAGAAACAAGCTTTCTGAGCTGAAAACTGCATTTTGTGACAAAAAGCATCAGTGGATGATGAGAATGTCAGTTTTGACAAAGAACACTGATCATTACTAAAATGCTCAAATTGAGCTGTTAGAATGTCAGAAACAAGCTTTCTGAGCTGAGAACTGCATTTTGTGACATAGTTCATCAGTGGATGATGAGAATGTCAGTTTTGACAAAGAACACTGTGCATTACTAAAATGCTCTAATTGAGCTGTTAGAATGTCAGAAACAAGCTTTCTGAGCTCAAAACTGCATTTTGTGACAAAAAGCATCAGTGGATGATGAGAATGTCGGTTTTGACAAAGAACACTGATCATTACTAAAATGCTCCAATTGAGCTGTTAGAATGTCAGAAACAAGCTTTCTGAGCTGAGAACTGCATTTTGTGACATAGTTCATCAGTGGATGATGAGAATGTCAGTTTTGACAAAGAACACTGTTCATTACTGAAATGCTCCAATTGAGCTGTTAGAATGTCAGAAACAAGCTTTCTGAGCTGAGAAATGCATTTTGTGACAAAGTGAATCAGTGGATGATGAGAATGTCAGTTTTGACAAAGAACTCTGTTCATTACTGAAATGCTCCAATTGAGCTGTTAGAATGTCAGAAACAAGCTTTCTGAGCATAAAACTGCATTTTGTGACAAAGTGCATCAGTGGATGATGAGAATGTCAGTTTTGACAAAGAACACTGTTCATTACTGAAATGCTCTAATTGAGCTGTTAGAATGTCAGAAACAAGCTTTCTGAGCTGAGAACTGCATTTTGTGACATAGTTCATCAGTGGATGATGAGAATGTCAGTTTTGACAAAGAACACTGTTCATTACTAAAATGCTCTAATTGAGCTGTTAGAATGTCAGAAACAAGCTTTCTGAGCTGAAAACTGCATTTTGTGACAAAGTGAATCAGTGGATGATGAGAATGTCAGTTTTGACAAAGAACACTGATCATTACTAAAATGCTCCAATTGAGCTGTTAGAATGTCAGAAACAAGCTTTCTGAGCTGAGAACTGCATTTTGTGACATAGTTCATCAGTGCATGATGAGAATGTCAGTTTTGACAAAGAACACTGATCATTACTAAAATGCTCCAATTGAGCTGTTAGAATGTCAGAAACAAGCTTTCTGAGCTGAGAACTGCATTTTGTGACAAAGTGAATCAGTGGATGATGAGAATGTCACTTTTGACAAAGAACACTGATCATTACTAAAATGCTCTAATTGAGCTGTTAGAACGTCAGAAACAAGCTTTCTGAGCTGAGAACTGCATTTTGTGACAAAGTGAATCAGTGGATGATGAGAATGTCACTTTTGACAAAGAACACTGATCATTACTAAAATGCTCTAATTGAGCTGTTAGAATGTCAGAAACAAGCTTTCTGAGCATAAAACTGCATTTTGTGACAAAGTGCATCAGTGGATGATGAGAATGTCACTTTTGACAAAGAACACTGTTCATTACTGAAATGCTCCAATTGAGCTGTTAGAATGTCAGAAACAAGCTTTCTGAGCTGAGAACTGCATTTTGTGACAAAGTGAATCAGTGGATGATGAGAATGTCACTTTTGTTAAAGAACACTGATCATTACTAAAATGCTCTAATTGAGCTTTTAGAATGTCAGAAACAAGCTTTCTGAGCTGAGAACTGCATTTTGTGACAAAAAGCATCAGTGGATGATGAGAATGTCGGTTTTGACAAAGAACACTGATCATTACTAAAATGCTCCAATTGAGCTGTTAGAATGTCAGAAACAAGCTTTCTGAGCTGAGAAATACTTTTTGTGACATAGTGAATCAGTGGATGATGAGAATGTCAGTTTTGACAAAGAACACTGTTCATTACTGAAATGCTCCAATTGAGCTGTTAGAATGTCAGAAACAAGCTTTCTGAGCTGAGAAATGCATTTTGTGACAAAGTGCATCAGTGGATGATGAAAATGTCAGTTTTGACAAAGAACACTGTTCATTACTAAAATGCTCCAATTGAGCTGTTAGAATGTCAGAAACAAGCTTTCTGAGCTGAGAACTGCATTTTGTGACAAAGTGAATCAGTGGATGATGAGAATGTCTTTTTTGACAAAGAACACTGTTCATTACTGAAATGCTCCAATTGAGCTGTTAAATGTCAGAAACAAGCTTTCTGAGCTGAGAAATGCATTTTGTGACAAAGTGAATCAGTGGATGATGAGAATGTCAGTTTTGACAAAGAACACTGATCATTACTAAAATGATCCAATTGAGCTGTTAGAATGTCAGAAACAAGCGTTCTGAGCTGAGAACTGCATTTTGTGACATAGTTCATCAGTGGGTGATGAGAATGTCAGTTTTGACAAAGAACACTGTTCATTACTAAAATGCTCTAATTGAGCTGTTAGAATGTCAGAAACAAGCTTTCTGAGCTGAAAACGGCATTTTGTGACAAAGTGAATCAGTGGATGATAAGAATGTCAGTTTTGACGAAGAACACTGTTCATTACTAAAATGCTCTAATTGAGCTGTTAGAATGTCAGAAACACGCTTTCTGAGCTGAAAACTGCATTTTGTGACAAAAAGCATCAGTGGATGATGAGAATGTCAGTTTTGACAAAGAACACTGATCATTACTAAAATGCTCTAATTGAGCTGTTAGAATGTCAGAAACAAGCTTTCTGAGCTGAGAACTGCATTTTGTGACATAGTTCATCAGTGGATGATGAGAATGTCAGTTTTGACAAAGAACACTGTTCATTACTGAAATGCTCTAATTGAGCTGTTAGAATGTCAGAAACAAGCTTTCTGAGCTGAGAAATGCATTTTGTGACAAAGTGAATCAGTGGATGATGAGAATGTCAGTTTTGACAAAGAACACTGTTCATTACTAAAATGCTCCAATTGAGCTGTTAGAATGTCAGAAACAAGCGTTCTGAGCTGAGAACTGCATTTTGTGACATAGTTCATCAGTGGGTGATGAGAATGTCAGTTTTGACAAAGAACACTGTTCATTACTAAAATGCTCTAATTGAGCTGTTAGAATGTCAGAAACAAGCTTTCTGAGCTGAAAACTGCATTTTGTGACAAAGTGAATCAGTGGATGATGAGAATGTCAGTTTTGACAAAGAACACTGATCATTACTAAAATGCTCTAATTGAGCTGTTAGAATGTCAGAAACAAGCTTTCTGAGCTCAAAACTGCATTTTGTGACAAAAAGCATCAGTGGATGATGAGAATGTCGGTTTTGACAAAGAACACTGTTCATTACTGAAATGCTCTAATTGAGCTGTTAGAATGTCAGAAACAAGCTTTCTGAGCTGAGAACTGCATTTTGTGACATAGTTCATCAGTGGATGATGAGAATGTCAGTTTTGACAAAGAACACTGTTCATTACTAAAATGCTCTAATTGAGCTGTTAGAATGTCAGAAACAAGCTTTCTGAGCTCAAAACTGCATTTTGTGACAAAAAGCATCAGTGGATGATGAGAATGTCGGTTTTGACAAAGAACACTGATCATTACTAAAATGCTCCAATTGAGCTGTTAGAATGTCAGAAACAAGCTTTCTGAGCTGAGAACTGCATTTTGTGACATAGTTCATCAGTGGATGATGAGAATGTCAGTTTTGACAAAGAACACTGTTCATAACTGAAATGCTCCAATTGAGCTGTTAGAATGTCAGAAACAAGCTTTCTGAGCTGAGAAATGCATTTTGTGACAAAGTGAATCAGTGGATGATGAGAATGTCAGTTTTGACAAAGAACTCTGTTCATTACTGAAATGCTCCAATTGAGCTGTTAGAATGTCAGAAACAAGCTTTCTGAGCATAAAACTGCATTTTGTGACAAAGTGCATCAGTGGATGATGAGAATGTCAGTTTTGACAAAGAACACTGTTCATTACTGAAATGCTCTAATTGAGCTGTTAGAATGTCAGAAACAAGCTTTCTGAGCTGAGAACTGCATTTTGTGACATAGTTCATCAGTGGATGATGAGAATGTCAGTTTTGACTTAGAACACTGTTCATTACTAAAATGCTCTAATTGAGCTGTTAGAATGTCAGAAACAAGCTTTCTGAGCTGAAAACGGCATTTTGTGACAAAGTGAATCAGTGGATGATGAGAATGTCAGTTTTGACAAAGAACACTGTTCATTACTAAAATGCTCTAATTGAGCTGTTAGAATGTCAGAAACACGCTTTCTGAGCTGAAAACTGCATTTTGTGACAAAAAGCATCAGTGGATGATGAGAATGTCAGTTTTGACAAAGAACACTGATCATTACTAAAATGCTCTAATTGAGCTGTTAGAATGTCAGAAACAAGCTTTCTGAGCTGAGAACTGCATTTTGTGTCATAGTTCATCAGTGGATGATGAGAATGTCAGTTTTGACAAAGAACACTGTTCATTACTGAAATGCTCCAATTGAGCTGTTAGAATGTCAGAAACAAGCTTTCTGAGCTGAGAAATGCATTTTGTGACAAAGTGAATCAGTGGATGATGAGAATGTCAGTTTTGACAAAGAACACTGTTCGTTACTAAAATGCTCCAATTGAGCTGTTAGAATGTCAGAAACAAGCGTTCTGAGCTGAGAACTGCATTTTGTGACATAGTTCATCAGTGGGTGATGAGAATGTCAGTTTTGACAAAGAACACTGTTCATTACTAAAATGCTCTAATTGAGCTGTTAGAATGTCAGAAACAAGCTTTCTGAGCTGAAAACTGCATTTTGTGACAAAGTGAATCAGTGGATGATGAGAATGTCAGTTTTGACAAACAACACTGATCATTACTAAAATGCTCTAATTGAGCTGTTAGAATGTCAGAAACAAGCTTTCTGAGCTCAAAACTGCATTTTGTGACAAAAAGCATCAGTGGATGATGAGAATGTCGGTTTTGACAAAGAACACTGTTCATTACTGAAATGCTCTAATTGAGCTGTTAGAATGTCAGAAACAAGCTTTCTGAGCTGAGAACTGCATTTTGTGACATAGTTCATCAGTGGATGATGAGAATGTCAGTTTTGACAAAGAACACTGTTCATTACTAAAATGCTCTAATTGAGCTGTTAGAATGTCAGAAACAAGCTTTCTGAGCTCAAAACTGCATTTTGTGACAAAAAGCATCAGTGGATGATGAGAATGTCGGTTTTGACAAAGAACACTGATCATTACTAAAATGCTCCAATTGAGCTGTTAGAATGTCAGAAACAAGCTTTCTGAGCTGAGAACTGCATTTTGTGACATAGTTCATCAGTGGATGATGAGAATGTCAGTTTTGACAAAGAACACTGTTCATAACTGAAATGCTCCAATTGAGCTGTTAGAATGTCAGAAACAAGCTTTCTGAGCTGAGAAATATATTTTGTGACAAAGTGAATCAGTGGATGATGAGAATGTCAGTTTTGACAAAGAACACTGTTCATTACTAAAATGCTCCAATTGAGCTGTTAGAATGTCAGAAACAAGCTTTCTGAGCATAAAACTGCATTTTGTGACAAAGTGCATCAGTGGATGATGAGAATGTCAGTTTTGACAAAGAACACTGTTCATTACTGAAATGCTCTAATTGAGCTGTTAGAATGTCAGAAACAAGCTTTCTGAGCTGAGAACTGCATTTTGTGACATAGTTCATCAGTGGATGATGAGAATGTCAGTTTTGACAAAGAACACTGATTATTACTAAAATGCTCTAATTGAGCTGTTAGAATGTCAGAAACAAGCTTTCTGAGCTGAGAACTGCATTTTGTGACATAGTGAATCAGTGGATGATGAGAATGTCAGTTTTGACAAAGAACACTGTTCATTACTGAAATGCTCCAATTGAGCTGTTAGAATGTCAGAAACAAGCTTTCTGAGCTGAGAAATGCATTTTGTGACAAAGTGCATCAGTGGATGATGAGAATGTTAGTTTTGACAAAGAACACTGTTCATTACTAAAATGCTCTAATTGAGCTGTTAGAATGTCAGAAACAAGCTTTCTGAGCTGAGAACTGCATTTTGTGACAAAGTTCATCAGTGGATGATGAGAATGTCAGTTTTGACAAAGAACACTGTTCATTACTAAAATTCTCTAATTGATCTGTTAGAATGTCAGAAACAAGCTTTCTGAGCTGAGAACTGCATTTTGTGACATAGTTCATCAGTGCATGATGAGAATGTCAGTTTTGACAAAGAACACTGATCATTACTAAAATGCTCCAATTGAGCTGTTAGAATGTCAGAAACAAGCTTTCTGAGCTGAGAACTGCATTTTGTGACAAAGTGAATCAGTGGATGATGAGAATGTCACTTTTGACAAAGAACACTGATCATTACTAAAATGCTCTAATTGAGCTGTTAGAATGTCAGAAACAAGCTTTCTGAGCTGAGAACTGCATTTTGTGACAAAGTGAATCAGTGGATGATGAGAATGTCACTTTTGACAAAGAACACTGATCATTACTAAAATGCTCTAATTGAGCTGTTAGAATATCAGAAACAAGCTTTCTGAGCATAAAACTGCATTTTGTGACAAAGTGCATCAGTGGATGATGAGAATGTCACTTTTGACAAAGAACACTGTTCATTACTGAAATGCTCCAATTGAGCTGTTAGAATGTCAGAAACAAGCTTTCTGAGCTGAGAACTGCATTTTGTGACAAAGTGAATCAGTGGATGATGAGAATGTCACTTTTGACAAAGAACACTGATCATTACTAAAATGCTCTAATTGAGCTTTTAGAATGTCAGAAACAAGCTTTCTGAGCTGAGAACTGCATTTTGTGACAAAAAGCATCAGTGGATGATGAGAATGTCGGTTTTGACAAAGAACACTGATCATTACTAAAATGCTCCAATTGAGCTGTTAGAATGTCAGAAACAAGCTTTCTGAGCTGAGAAATGCATTTTGTGACATAGTTCATCAGTGGATGATGAGAATGTCTTTTTTGACAAAGAACACTGTTCATTACTGAAATGCTCCAATTGAGCTGTTAAATGTCAGAAACAAGCTTTCTGAGCTGAGAAATGCATTTTGTGACAAAGTGAATCAGTGGATGATGAGAATGTCAGTTTTGACAAAGAACACTGATCATTACTAAAATGCTCCAATTGAGCTGTTAGAATGTCAGAAACAAGCGTTCTGAGCTGAGAACTGCATTTTGTGACATAGTTCATCAGTGGGTGATGAGAATGTCAGTTTTGACAAAGAACACTGTTCATTACTAAAATGCTCTAATTGAGCTGTTAGAATGTCAGAAACAAGCTTTCTGAGCTGAGAACTGCATTTTGTGACATAGTTCATCAGTGGATGATGAGAATGTCAGTTTTGACAAAGAACACTGTTCATTACTGAAATGCTCCAATTGAGCTGTTAGAATGTCAGAAACAAGCTTTCTGAGCATAAAACGGCATTTTGTGACAAAGTGAATCAGTGGATGATGAGAATGTCAGTTTTGACAAAGAACACTGATCATTACTAAAATGCTCCAATTGAGCTGTTAGAATGTCAGAAACAAGCGTTCTGAGCTGAGAACTGCATTTTGTGACATAGTTCATCAGTGGGTGATGAGAATGTCAGTTTTGACAAAGAACACTGTTCATTACTAAAATGCTCTAATTGAGCTGTAAGAATGTCAGAAACAAGCTTTCTGAGCTGAGAACTGCATTTTGTGACATAGTTCATCAGTGGATGATGAGAATGTCAGTTTTGACAAAGAACACTGTTCATTACTGAAATGCTACAATTGAGCTGTTAGAATGTCAGAAACAAGCTTTCTGAGCTGAAAACTGCATTTTGTGACAAAAAGCATCAATGGATGATGAGAATGTCAGTTTTGACAAAGAACACTGATCATTACTAAAATGCTCTAATTGAGCTTTTAGAATGTCAGAAACAAGCTTTCTGAGCTGAGAACTGCATTTTGTGACATAGTTCATCAGTGGATGATGAGAATGTCAGTTTTGACAAAGAACACTGTTCATTACTAAAATGCTCTAATTGAGCTGTTAGAATGTCAGAAACAAGCTTTCTGAGCTCAAAACTGCATTTTGTGACAAAAAGCATCAGTGGATGATGAGAATGTCGGTTTTGACAAAGAACACTGATCATTACTAAAATGCTCCAATTGAGCTGTTAGAATGTCAGAAACAAGCTTTCTGAGCTGAGAACTGCATTTTGTGACATAGTTCATCAGTGGATGATGAGAATGTCAGTTTTGACAAAGAACACTGTTCATTACTGAAATGCTCCAATTGAGCTGTTAGAATGTCAGAAACAAGCTTTCTGAGCTCAAAACTGCATTTTGTGACAAAAAGCATCAGTGGATGATGAGAATGTCGGTTTTGACAAAGAACACTGATCATTACTAAAATGCTCCAATTGAGCTGTTAGAATGTCAGAAACAAGCTTTCTGAGCTGAGAACTGCATTTTGTGACATAGTTCATCAGTGGATGATGAGAATGTCAGTTTTGACAAAGAACACTGTTCATTACTGAAATGCTCCAATTGAGCTGTTAGAATGTCAGAAACAAGCTTTCTGAGCTGAGAAATGCATTTTGTGACAAAGTGAATCAGTGGATGATGAGAATGTTTGTTTTGACAAAGAACTCTGTTCATTACTGAAATGCTCCAATTGAGCTGTTAGAATGTCAGAAACAAGCTTTCTGAGCATAAAACTGCATTTTGTGACAAAGTGCATCAGTGGATGATGAGAATGTCAGTTTTGACAAAGAACACTGTTCATTACTGAAATGCTCTAATTGAGCTGTTAGAATGTCAGAAACAAGCTTTCTGAGCATAAAACTGCATTTTGTGACAAAGTTCATCAGTGGGTGATGAGAATGTCAGTTTTGACAAAGAACACTGTTCATTACTAAAATGCTCTAATTGAGCTGTTAGAATGTCAGAAACAAGCTTCCTGAGCTGAAAACTGCATTTTGTGACAAAGTGAATCAGTGGATGAAGAGAATGTCAGTTTTGACAAAGAACACTGATCATTACTAAAATGCTCTAATTGAGCTGTTAGAATGTCAGAAACAAGCTTTCTGAGCTGAGAACTGCATTTTGTGACATAGTTCATCAGTGAATGATGAGAATGTCAGTTTTGACAAAGAACACTGTTCATTACTAAAATGCTCTAATTGAGCTGTTAGAATGTCAGAAACAAGCTTTCTGAGCATAAAACTGCATTTTGTGACAAAGTTCATCAGTGGGTGATGAGAATGTCAGTTTTGACAAAGAACACTGTTCATTACTAAAATGCTCTAATTGAGCTGTTAGAATGTCAGAAACAATCACTCTGAGCTGAAAACTGCATTTTGTGACAAAGTGAATCAGTGGATGATGAGAATGTCAGTTTTGACAAAGAAAAATGATCATTACTAAAATGCTCTAATTGAGCTGTTAGAATGTCAGAAACAATCACTCTGAGCTGAAAACTGCATTTTGTGACATAGTTCATCAGTGGATGATGAGAATGTCAGTTTTGACAAAGAACACTGTTCATTACTAAAATGCTCTAATTGAGCTGTTAGAATGTCAGAAACAAGCTTTCTGAGCTCAAAACTGCATTTTGTGACAAAAAGCATCAGTGGATGATGAGAATGTCGGTTTTGACAAAGAACACTGATCATTACTAAAATGCTCCAATTGAGCTGTTAGAATGTCAGAAACAAGCTTTCTGAGCTGAGAACTGCATTTTGTGACATAGTTCATCAGTGGATGATGAGAATGTCAGTTTTGACAAAGAACACTGTTCATAACTGAAATGCTCCAATTGAGCTGTTAGAATGTCAGAAACAAGCTTTCTGAGCTGAGAAATATATTTTGTGACAAAGTGAATCAGTGGATGATGAGAATGTCAGTTTTGACAAAGAACACTGTTCATTACTAAAATGCTCCAATTGAGCTGTTAGAATGTCAGAAACAAGCTTTCTGAGCATAAAACTGCATTTTGTGACAAAGTGCATCAGTGGATGATGAGAATGTCAGTTTTGACAAAGAACACTGTTCATTACTGAAATGCTCTAATTGAGCTGTTAGAATGTCAGAAACAAGCTTTCTGAGCTGAGAACTGCATTTTGTGACATAGTTCATCAGTGGATGATGAGAATGTCAGTTTTGACAAAGAACACTGATTATTACTAAAATGCTCTAATTGAGCTGTTAGAATGTCAGAAACAAGCTTTCTGAGCTGAGAACTGCATTTTGTGACATAGTGAATCAGTGGATGATGAGAATGTCAGTTTTGACAAAGAACACTGTTCATTACTGAAATGCTCCAATTGAGCTGTTAGAATGTCAGAAACAAGCTTTCTGAGCTGAGAAATGCATTTTGTGACAAAGTGCATCAGTGGATGATGAGAATGTTAGTTTTGACAAAGAACACTGTTCATTACTAAAATGCTCTAATTGAGCTGTTAGAATGTCAGAAACAAGCTTTCTGAGCTGAGAACTGCATTTTGTGACAAAGTTCATCAGTGGATGATGAGAATGTCAGTTTTGACAAAGAACACTGTTCATTACTAAAATTCTCTAATTGATCTGTTAGAATGTCAGAAACAAGCTTTCTGAGCTGAGAACTGCATTTTGTGACATAGTTCATCAGTGCATGATGAGAATGTCAGTTTTGACAAAGAACACTGATCATTACTAAAATGCTCCAATTGAGCTGTTAGAATGTCAGAAACAAGCTTTCTGAGCTGAGAACTGCATTTTGTGACAAAGTGAATCAGTGGATGATGAGAATGTCACTTTTGACAAAGAACACTGATCATTACTAAAATGCTCTAATTGAGCTGTTAGAATGTCAGAAACAAGCTTTCTGAGCTGAGAACTGCATTTTGTGACAAAGTGAATCAGTGGATGATGAGAATGTCACTTTTGACAAAGAACACTGATCATTACTAAAATGCTCTAATTGAGCTGTTAGAATATCAGAAACAAGCTTTCTGAGCATAAAACTGCATTTTGTGACAAAGTGCATCAGTGGATGATGAGAATGTCACTTTTGACAAAGAACACTGTTCATTACTGAAATGCTCCAATTGAGCTGTTAGAATGTCAGAAACAAGCTTTCTGAGCTGAGAACTGCATTTTGTGACAAAGTGAATCAGTGGATGATGAGAATGTCACTTTTGACAAAGAACACTGATCATTACTAAAATGCTCTAATTGAGCTTTTAGAATGTCAGAAACAAGCTTTCTGAGCTGAGAACTGCATTTTGTGACAAAAAGCATCAGTGGATGATGAGAATGTCGGTTTTGACAAAGAACACTGATCATTACTAAAATGCTCCAATTGAGCTGTTAGAATGTCAGAAACAAGCTTTCTGAGCTGAGAAATGCATTTTGTGACATAGTTCATCAGTGGATGATGAGAATGTCTTTTTTGACAAAGAACACTGTTCATTACTGAAATGCTCCAATTGAGCTGTTAAATGTCAGAAACAAGCTTTCTGAGCTGAGAAATGCATTTTGTGACAAAGTGAATCAGTGGATGATGAGAATGTCAGTTTTGACAAAGAACACTGATCATTACTAAAATGCTCCAATTGAGCTGTTAGAATGTCAGAAACAAGCGTTCTGAGCTGAGAACTGCATTTTGTGACATAGTTCATCAGTGGGTGATGAGAATGTCAGTTTTGACAAAGAACACTGTTCATTACTAAAATGCTCTAATTGAGCTGTTAGAATGTCAGAAACAAGCTTTCTGAGCTGAGAACTGCATTTTGTGACATAGTTCATCAGTGGATGATGAGAATGTCAGTTTTGACAAAGAACACTGTTCATTACTGAAATGCTCCAATTGAGCTGTTAGAATGTCAGAAACAAGCTTTCTGAGCATAAAACGGCATTTTGTGACAAAGTGAATCAGTGGATGATGAGAATGTCAGTTTTGACAAAGAACACTGATCATTACTAAAATGCTCCAATTGAGCTGTTAGAATGTCAGAAACAAGCGTTCTGAGCTGAGAACTGCATTTTGTGACATAGTTCATCAGTGGGTGATGAGAATGTCAGTTTTGACAAAGAACACTGTTCATTACTAAAATGCTCTAATTGAGCTGTAAGAATGTCAGAAACAAGCTTTCTGAGCTGAGAACTGCATTTTGTGACATAGTTCATCAGTGGATGATGAGAATGTCAGTTTTGACAAAGAACACTGTTCATTACTGAAATGCTACAATTGAGCTGTTAGAATGTCAGAAACAAGCTTTCTGAGCTGAAAACTGCATTTTGTGACAAAAAGCATCAATGGATGATGAGAATGTCAGTTTTGACAAAGAACACTGATCATTACTAAAATGCTCTAATTGAGCTTTTAGAATGTCAGAAACAAGCTTTCTGAGCTGAGAACTGCATTTTGTGACATAGTTCATCAGTGGATGATGAGAATGTCAGTTTTGACAAAGAACACTGTTCATTACTAAAATGCTCTAATTGAGCTGTTAGAATGTCAGAAACAAGCTTTCTGAGCTCAAAACTGCATTTTGTGACAAAAAGCATCAGTGGATGATGAGAATGTCGGTTTTGACAAAGAACACTGATCATTACTAAAATGCTCCAATTGAGCTGTTAGAATGTCAGAAACAAGCTTTCTGAGCTGAGAACTGCATTTTGTGACATAGTTCATCAGTGGATGATGAGAATGTCAGTTTTGACAAAGAACACTGTTCATTACTGAAATGCTCCAATTGAGCTGTTAGAATGTCAGAAACAAGCTTTCTGAGCTCAAAACTGCATTTTGTGACAAAAAGCATCAGTGGATGATGAGAATGTCGGTTTTGACAAAGAACACTGATCATTACTAAAATGCTCCAATTGAGCTGTTAGAATGTCAGAAACAAGCTTTCTGAGCTGAGAACTGCATTTTGTGACATAGTTCATCAGTGGATGATGAGAATGTCAGTTTTGACAAAGAACACTGTTCATTACTGAAATGCTCCAATTGAGCTGTTAGAATGTCAGAAACAAGCTTTCTGAGCTGAGAAATGCATTTTGTGACAAAGTGAATCAGTGGATGATGAGAATGTTTGTTTTGACAAAGAACTCTGTTCATTACTGAAATGCTCCAATTGAGCTGTTAGAATGTCAGAAACAAGCTTTCTGAGCATAAAACTGCATTTTGTGACAAAGTGCATCAGTGGATGATGAGAATGTCAGTTTTGACAAAGAACACTGTTCATTACTGAAATGCTCTAATTGAGCTGTTAGAATGTCAGAAACAAGCTTTCTGAGCATAAAACTGCATTTTGTGACAAAGTTCATCAGTGGGTGATGAGAATGTCAGTTTTGACAAAGAACACTGTTCATTACTAAAATGCTCTAATTGAGCTGTTAGAATGTCAGAAACAAGCTTCCTGAGCTGAAAACTGCATTTTGTGACAAAGTGAATCAGTGGATGAAGAGAATGTCAGTTTTGACAAAGAACACTGATCATTACTAAAATGCTCTAATTGAGCTGTTAGAATGTCAGAAACAAGCTTTCTGAGCTGAGAACTGCATTTTGTGACATAGTTCATCAGTGAATGATGAGAATGTCAGTTTTGACAAAGAACACTGTTCATTACTAAAATGCTCTAATTGAGCTGTTAGAATGTCAGAAACAAGCTTTCTGAGCATAAAACTGCATTTTGTGACAAAGTTCATCAGTGGGTGATGAGAATGTCAGTTTTGACAAAGAACACTGTTCATTACTAAAATGCTCTAATTGAGCTGTTAGAATGTCAGAAACAATCACTCTGAGCTGAAAACTGCATTTTGTGACAAAGTGAATCAGTGGATGATGAGAATGTCAGTTTTGACAAAGAAAAATGATCATTACTAAAATGCTCTAATTGAGCTGTTAGAATGTCAGAAACAAGCTTTCTGAGCTGAGAACTGCATTTTGTGACATAGTTCATCAGTGAATGATGAGAATGTCAGTTTTGACAAAGAACACTGATCATTACTAAAATGCTCTAATTGAGCTGTTAGAATGTCAGAAACAAGCTTTCTGAGCTCAAAACTGCATTTTGTGACAAAAAGCATCAGTGGATGATGAGAATGTCGGTTTTGACAAAGAACACTGTTCATTACTGAAATGCTCTAATTGAGCTGTTAGAATGTCAGAAACAAGCTTTCTGAGCTGAGAACTGCATTTTGTGACAAAGTGCATCAGTGGATGATGAGAATGTCAGTTTTGACAAAGAACACTGTTCATTACTAAAATGCTCTAATTGAGCTGTTAGAATGTCAGAAACAAGCTTTCTGAGCATAAAACTGCATTTTGTGACAAAGTTCATCAGTGGGTGATGAGAATGTCAGTTTTGACAAAGAACACTGTTCATTACTAAAATGCTCTAATTGAGCTGTTAGAATGTCAGAAACAAGCTTTCTGAGCTGAAAACTGCATTTTGTGACAAAGTGAATCAGTGGATGATGAGAATGTCAGTTTTGACAAAGAACACTGATCATTACTAAAATGCTCTAATTGAGCTGTTAGAATGTCAGAAACAAGCTTTCTGAGCTGAGAACTGCATTTTGTGACATAGTTCATCAGTGAATGATGAGAATGTCAGTTTTGACAAAGAACACTGTTCATTACTAAAATGCTCTAATTGAGCTGTTAGAATGTCAGAAACAAGCTTTCTGAGCATAAAACTGCATTTTGTGACAAAGTTCATCAGTGGGTGATGAGAATGTCAGTTTTGACAAAGAACACTGTTCATTATTAAAATGCTCTAATTGAGCTGTTAGAATGTCAGAAACAAGCTTTCTGAGCTGAAAACTGCATTTTTTGACAAAGTGAATCAGTGGATGATGAGAATGTCAGTTTTGACAAAGAACACTGATCATTACTAAAATGCTCTAATTGAGCTGTTAGAATGTCAGAAACAAGCTTTCTGAGCTGAGAACTGCATTTTGTGACATAGTTCATCAGTGAATGATGAGAATGTCAGTTTTGACAAAGAACACTGTTCATTACTAAAATGCTCTAATTGAGCTGTTAGAATGTCAGAAACAAGCTTTCTGAGCTGAAAACTGCATTTTGTGACAAAGTGAATCAGTGGATGATGAGAATGTCAGTTTTGACAAAGAACACTGATCATTACTAAAATGCTCTAATTGAGCTGTTAGAATGTCAGAAACAAGCTTTCTGAGCTGAGAACTGCATTTTGTGACAAAGTGAATCAGTGGATGATGAGAATGTCACTTTTGACAAAGAACACTGATCATTACTAAAATGCTCTAATTGAGCTGTTAGAATGTCAGAAACAAGCTTTCTGAGCTGAGAACTGCATTTTGTGACAAAGTGAATCAGTGGATGATGAGAATGTCACTTTTGACAAAGAACACTGATCATTACTAAAATGCTCTAATTGAGCTGTTAGAATGTCAGAAACAAGCTTTCTGAGCATAAAACTGCATTTTGTGACAAAGTTTATCAGTGGATGATGAGAATGTCAATTTTGACAAAGAACACTGTTCATTACTGAAATGCTCCAATTGAGCTGTTAGAATGTCAGAAACAAGCTTTCTGAGCTGAGAACTGCATTTTGTGACAAAGTGAATCAGTGGATGATGAGAATGTCACTTTTGTTAAAGAACACTGATCATTACTAAAATGCTCTAATTGAGCTTTTAGAATGTCAGAAACAAGCTTTCTGAGCTGAGAACTGCATTTTGTGACAAAAAGCATCAGTGGATGATGAGAATGTCGGTTTTGACAAAGAACACTGATCATTACTAAAATGCTCCAATTGAGCTGTTAGAATGTCAGAAACAAGCTTTCTGAGCTGAGAAATACTTTTTGTGACATAGTGAATCAGTGGATGATGAGAATGTCAGTTTTGACAAAGAACACTGATCATTACTAAAATGCTCTAATTGAGCTGTTAGAATGTCAGAAACAAGCTTTCTGAGCATAAAACTGCATTTTGTGACAAAGTGCATCAGTGGATGATGAGAATGTCACTTTTGACAAAGAACACTGTTCATTACTGAAATGCTCCAATTGAGCTGTTAGAATGTCAGAAACAAGCTTTCTGAGCTGAGAACTGCATTTTGTGACAAAGTGAATCAGTGGATGATGAGAATGTCACTTTTGTTAAAGAACACTGATCATTACTAAAATGCTCTAATTGAGCTTTTAGAATGTCAGAAACAAGCTTTCTGAGCTGAGAACTGCATTTTGTGACAAAAAGCATCAGTGGATGATGAGAATGTCGGTTTTGACAAAGAACACTGATCATTACTAAAATGCTCCAATTGAGCTGTTAGAATGTCAGAAACAAGCTTTCTGAGCTGAGAAATACTTTTTGTGACATAGTGAATCAGTGGATGATGAGAATGTCAGTTTTGACAAAGAACACTGTTCATTACTGAAATTCTCCAATTGAGCTGTTAGAATGTCAGAAACAAGCTTTCTGAGCTGAGAAATGCATTTTGTGACAAAGTTCATCAGTGGATGATGAGAATGTCAGTTTTGACAAAGAACACTGTTCATTACTAAAATGCTCCAATTGAGCTGTTAGAATGTCAGAAACAAGCTTTCTGAGCTGAGAACTGCATTTTGTGACAAAGTGAATCAGTGGATGATGAGAATGTCACTTTTGACAAAGAACACTGATCATTACTAAAATGCTCTAATTGAGCTGTTAGAATGTCAGAAACAAGCTTTCTGAGCTGAGAACTGCATTTTGTGACAAAGTGAATCAGTGGATGATGAGAATGTCACTTTTGACAAAGAACACTGATCATTACTAAAATGCTCTAATTGAGCTGTTAGAATGTCAGAAACAAGCTTTCTGAGCATAAAACTGCATTTTGTGACAAAGTGCATCAGTGGATGATGAGAATGTCACTTTTGACAAAGAACACTGTTCATTACTGAAATGCTCCAATTGAGCTGTTAGAATGTCAGAAACAAGCTTTCTGAGCTGAGAACTGCATTTTGTGACAAAGTGAATCAGTGGATGATGAGAATGTCACTTTTGACAAAGAAAACTGATCATTACTAAAATGCTCTAATTGAGCTTTTATAATGTCAGAAACAAGCTTTCTGAGCTGAGAACTGCATTTTGTGACAAAAAGCATCAGTGGATGATGAGAATGTCGGTTTTGACAAAGAACACTGATCATTACTAAAATGCTCCAATTGAGCTGTTAGAATGTCAGAAACAAGCTTTCTGAGCTGAGAAATGCATTTTGTGACATAGTTCATCAGTGGATGATGAGAATGTCTTTTTTGACAAAGAACACTGTTCATTACTGAAATGCTCCAATTGAGCTGTTAAATGTCAGAAACAAGCTTTCTGAGCTGAGAAATGCATTTTGTGACAAAGTGAATCAGTGGATGATGAGAATGTCAGTTTTGACAAAGAACACTGATCATTACTAAAATGCTCCAATTGAGCTGTTAGAATGTCAGAAACAAGCGTTCTGAGCTGAGAACTGCATTTTGTGACATAGTTCATCAGTGGGTGATGAGAATGTCAGTTTTGACAAAGAACACTGTTCATTACTAAAATGCTCTAATTGAGCTGTTAGAATGTCAGAAACAAGCTTTCTGAGCTGAGAACTGCATTTTGTGACATAGTTCATCAGTGGATGATGAGAATGTCAGTTTTGACAAAGAACACTGTTCATTACTGAAATGCTCCAATTGAGCTGTTAGAATGTCAGAAACAAGCTTTCTGAGCATAAAACGGCATTTTGTGACAAAGTGAATCAGTGGATGATGAGAATGTCAGTTTTGACAAAGAACACTGATCATTACTAAAATGCTCCAATTGAGCTGTTAGAATGTCAGCAACAAGCGTTCTGAGCTGAGAACTGCATTTTGTGACATAGTTCATCAGTGGGTGATGAGAATGTCAGTTTTGACAAAGAACACTGTTCATTACTAAAATGCTCTAATTGAGCTGTTAGAATGTCAGAAACAAGCTTTCTGAGCTGAGAACTGCATTTTGTGACATAGTTCATCAGTGGATGATGAGAATGTCAGTTTTGACAAAGAACACTGTTCATTACTGAAATGCTCCAATTGAGCTGTTAGAATGTCAGAAACAAGCTTTCTGAGCTGAAAACTGCATTTTGTGACAAAAAGCATCAGTGGATGATGAGAATGTCAGTTTTGACAAAGAACACTGATCATTACTAAAATGCTCAAATTGAGCTGTTAGAATGTCAGAAACAAGCTTTCTGAGCTGAGAACTGCATTTTGT
This sequence comes from Barbatula barbatula, assembly GCF_947034865.1. NCBI lineage: Eukaryota > Metazoa > Chordata > Actinopteri > Cypriniformes > Nemacheilidae > Barbatula > Barbatula barbatula. Next base: position 14,785,966 of record NC_136771.1, read on the forward strand.
GACATAGTTCATCAGTGGATGATGAGAATGTCAGTTTTGACAAAGAACACTGATCATTACTAAAATGCTCTAATTGAGCTTTTAGAATGTCAGAAACAAGCTTTCTGAGCTGAGAACTGCATTTTGTGACAAAAAGCATCAGTGGATGATGAGAATGTCGGTTTTGACAAAGAACACTGATCATTACTAAAATGCTCCAATTGAGCTGTTAGAATGTCAGAAACAAGCTTTCTGAGCTGAGAAATACTTTTTGTGACATAGTGAATCAGTGGATGATGAGAATGTCAGTTTTGACAAAGAACACTGTTCATTACTGAAATTCTCCAATTGAGCTGTTAGAATGTCAGAAACAAGCTTTCTGAGCTGAGAAATGCATTTTGTGACAAAGTTCATCAGTGGATGATGAGAATGTCAGTTTTGACAAAGAACACTGTTCATTACTAAAATGCTCCAATTGAGCTGTTAGAATGTCAGAAACAAGCTTTCTGAGCTGAGAACTGCATTTTGTGACAAAGTGAATCAGTGGATGATGAGAATGTCACTTTTGACAAAGAACACTGATCATTACTAAAATGCTCTAATTGAGCTGTTAGAATGTCAGAAACAAGCTTTCTGAGCTGAGAACTGCATTTTGTGACAAAGTGAATCAGTGGATGATGAGAATGTCACTTTTGACAAAGAACACTGATCATTACTAAAATGCTCTAATTGAGCTGTTAGAATGTCAGAAACAAGCTTTCTGAGCATAAAACTGCATTTTGTGACAAAGTGCATCAGTGGATGATGAGAATGTCACTTTTGACAAAGAACACTGTTCATTACTGAAATGCTCCAATTGAGCTGTTAGAATGTCAGAAACAAGCTTTCTGAGCTGAGAACTGCATTTTGTGACAAAGTGAATCAGTGGATGATGAGAATGTCACTTTTGACAAAGAAAACTGATCATTACTAAAATGCTCTAATTGAGCTTTTATAATGTCAGAAACAAGCTTTCTGAGCTGAGAACTGCATTTTGTGACAAAAAGCATCAGTGGATGATGAGAATGTCGGTTTTGACAAAGAACACTGATCATTACTAAAATGCTCCAATTGAGCTGTTAGAATGTCAGAAACAAGCTTTCTGAGCTGAGAAATGCATTTTGTGACATAGTTCATCAGTGGATGATGAGAATGTCTTTTTTGACAAAGAACACTGTTCATTACTGAAATGCTCCAATTGAGCTGTTAAATGTCAGAAACAAGCTTTCTGAGCTGAGAAATGCATTTTGTGACAAAGTGAATCAGTGGATGATGAGAATGTCAGTTTTGACAAAGAACACTGATCATTACTAAAATGCTCCAATTGAGCTGTTAGAATGTCAGAAACAAGCGTTCTGAGCTGAGAACTGCATTTTGTGACATAGTTCATCAGTGGGTGATGAGAATGTCAGTTTTGACAAAGAACACTGTTCATTACTAAAATGCTCTAATTGAGCTGTTAGAATGTCAGAAACAAGCTTTCTGAGCTGAGAACTGCATTTTGTGACATAGTTCATCAGTGGATGATGAGAATGTCAGTTTTGACAAAGAACACTGTTCATTACTGAAATGCTCCAATTGAGCTGTTAGAATGTCAGAAACAAGCTTTCTGAGCATAAAACGGCATTTTGTGACAAAGTGAATCAGTGGATGATGAGAATGTCAGTTTTGACAAAGAACACTGATCATTACTAAAATGCTCCAATTGAGCTGTTAGAATGTCAGCAACAAGCGTTCTGAGCTGAGAACTGCATTTTGTGACATAGTTCATCAGTGGGTGATGAGAATGTCAGTTTTGACAAAGAACACTGTTCATTACTAAAATGCTCTAATTGAGCTGTTAGAATGTCAGAAACAAGCTTTCTGAGCTGAGAACTGCATTTTGTGACATAGTTCATCAGTGGATGATGAGAATGTCAGTTTTGACAAAGAACACTGTTCATTACTGAAATGCTCCAATTGAGCTGTTAGAATGTCAGAAACAAGCTTTCTGAGCTGAAAACTGCATTTTGTGACAAAAAGCATCAGTGGATGATGAGAATGTCAGTTTTGACAAAGAACACTGATCATTACTAAAATGCTCAAATTGAGCTGTTAGAATGTCAGAAACAAGCTTTCTGAGCTGAGAACTGCATTTTGTGACATAGTTCATCAGTGGATGATGAGAATGTCAGTTTTGACAAAGAACACTGTGCATTACTAAAATGCTCTAATTGAGCTGTTAGAATGTCAGAAACAAGCTTTCTGAGCTCAAAACTGCATTTTGTGACAAAAAGCATCAGTGGATGATGAGAATGTCGGTTTTGACAAAGAACACTGATCATTACTAAAATGCTCCAATTGAGCTGTTAGAATGTCAGAAACAAGCTTTCTGAGCTGAGAACTGCATTTTGTGACATAGTTCATCAGTGGATGATGAGAATGTCAGTTTTGACAAAGAACACTGTTCATTACTGAAATGCTCCAATTGAGCTGTTAGAATGTCAGAAACAAGCTTTCTGAGCTGAGAAATGCATTTTGTGACAAAGTGAATCAGTGGATGATGAGAATGTCAGTTTTGACAAAGAACTCTGTTCATTACTGAAATGCTCCAATTGAGCTGTTAGAATGTCAGAAACAAGCTTTCTGAGCTGAGAACTGCATTTTGTGACAAAAAGCATCAGTGGATGATGAGAATATCAGTTTTGACAAAGAACACTGATCATTACTAAAATGCTCTAATTGAGCTGTTAGAATGTCAGAAACAAGCTTTCTGAGCTGAGAACTGCATTTTGTGACATAGTTCATCAGTGGATGATGAGAATGTCAGTTTTGACAAAGAACACTGTGCATTACTAAAATGCTCTAATTGAGCTGTTAGAATGTCAGAAACAAGCTTTCTGAGCTCAAAACTGCATTTTGTGACAAAAAGCATCAGTGGATGATGAGAATGTCGGTTTTGACAAAGAACACTAATCATTACTAAAATGCTCCAATTGAGCTGTTAGAATGTCAGAAACAAGCTTTCTGAGCTGAGAACTGCATTTTGTGACATAGTTCATCAGTGGATGATGAGAATGTCAGTTTTGACAAAGAACACTGTTCATTACTGAAATGCTCCAATTGAGCTGTTAGAATGTCAGAAACAAGCTTTCTGAGCTGAGAAATGCATTTTGTGACAAAGTGAATCAGTGGATGATGAGAATGTCAGTTTTGACAAAGAACTCTGTTCATTACTGAAATGCTCCAATTGAGCTGTTAGAATGTCAGAAACAAGCTTTCTGAGCATAAAACTGCATTTTGTGACAAAGTGCATCAGTGGATGATGAGAATGTCAGTTTTGACAAAGAACACTGTTCATTACTGAAATGCTCTAATTGAGCTGTTAGAATGTCAGAAACAAGCTTTCTGAGCTGAGAACTGCATTTTGTGACATAGTTCATCAGTGGATGATGAGAATGTCAGTTTTGACAAAGAACACTGTTCATTACTAAAATGCTCTAATTGAGCTGTTAGAATGTCAGAAACAAGCTTTCTGAGCTGAAAACTGCATTTTGTGACAAAGTGAATCAGTGGATGATGAGAATGTCAGTTTTGACAAAGAACACTGATCATTACTAAAATGCTCTAATTGAGCTGTTAGAATGTCAGAAACAAGCTTTCTGAGCTGAGAACTGCATTTTGTGACATAGTGAATCAGTGGATGATGAGAATGTCAGTTTTGACAAAGAACACTGTTCATTACTGAAATGCTCCAATTGAGCAGTTAGAATGTCAGAAACAAGCTTTCTGAGCTGAGAAATGCATTTTGTGACAAAGTGCACAGTGGATGATGAGAATGTCAGTTTTGACAAAGAACACTGTTCATTACTAAAATGCTCTAATTGAGCTGTTAGAATGTCAGAAACAAGCTTTCTGAGCTGAGAACTGCATTTTGTGACAAAGTTCATCAGTGGATGATGAGAATGTCAGTTTTGACAAAGAACACTGTTCATTACTAAAATTCTCTAATTGATCTGTTAGAATGTCAGAAACAAGCTTTCTGAGCTGAGAACTGCATTTTGTGACATAGTTCATCAGTGCATGATGAGAATGTCAGTTTTGACAAAGAACACTGATCATTACTAAAATGCTCCAATTGAGCTGTTAGAATGTCAGAAACAAGCTTTCTGAGCTCAAAACTGCATTTTGTGACAAAAAGCATCAGTGGATGATGAGAATGTCGGTTTTGACAAAGAACACTGTTCATTACTGAAATGCTCTAATTGAGCTGTTAGAATGTCAGAAACAAGCTTTCTGAGCTGAGAACTGCATTTTGTGACATAGTTCATCAGTGGATGATGAGAATGTCAGTTTTGACAAAGAACACTGTTCATTACTAAAATGCTCTAATTGAGCTGTTAGAATGTCAGAAACAAGCTTTCTGAGCTCAAAACTGCATTTTGTGACAAAAAGCATCAGTGGATGATGAGAATGTCGGTTTTGACAAAGAACACTGATCATTACTAAAATGCTCGAATTGAGCTGTTAGAATGTCAGAAACAAGCTTTCTGAGCTGAGAACTGCATTTTGTGACATAGTTCATCAGTGGATGATGAGAATGTCAGTTTTGACAAAGAACACTGATCATTACTAAAATGCTCCAATTGAGCTGTTAGAATGTCAGAAACAAGCTTTCTGAGCTCAAAACTGCATTTTGTGACAAAAAGCATCAGTGGATGATGAGAATGTCGGTTTTGACAAAGAACACTGTTCATTACTGAAATGCTCTAATTGAGCTGTTAGAATGTCAGAAACAAGCTTTCTGAGCTGAGAACTGCATTTTGTGACATAGTTCATCAGTGGATGATGAGAATGTCAGTTTTGACAAAGAACACTGTTCATTACTAAAATGCTCTAATTGAGCTGTTAGAATGTCAGAAACAAGCTTTCTGAGCTCAAAACTGCATTTTGTGACAAAAAGCATCAGTGGATGATGAGAATGTCAGTTTTGACAAAGAACTCTGTTCATTACTGAAATGCTCCAATTGAGCTGTTAGAATGTCAGAAACAAGCTTTCTGAGCTGAGAACTGCATTTTGTGACAAAAAGCATCAGTGGATGATGAGAATATCAGTTTTGACAAAGAACACTGATCATTACTAAAATGCTCTAATTGAGCTGTTAGAATGTCAGAAACAAGCTTTCTGAGCTGAGAACTGCATTTTGTGACATAGTTCATCAGTGGATGATGAGAATGTCAGTTTTGACAAAGAACACTGTGCATTACTAAAATGCTCTAATTGAGCTGTTAGAATGTCAGAAACAAGCTTTCTGAGCTCAAAACTGCATTTTGTGACAAAAAGCATCAGTGGATGATGAGAATGTCGGTTTTGACAAAGAACACTAATCATTACTAAAATGCTCCAATTGAGCTGTTAGAATGTCAGAAACAAGCTTTCTGAGCTGAGAACTGCATTTTGTGACATAGTTCATCAGTGGATGATGAGAATGTCAGTTTTGACAAAGAACACTGTTCATTACTGAAATGCTCCAATTGAGCTGTTAGAATGTCAGAAACAAGCTTTCTGAGCTGAGAAATGCATTTTGTGACAAAGTGAATCAGTGGATGATGAGAATGTCAGTTTTGACAAAGAACTCTGTTCATTACTGAAATGCTCCAATTGAGCTGTTAGAATGTCAGAAACAAGCTTTCTGAGCATAAAACTGCATTTTGTGACAAAGTGCATCAGTGGATGATGAGAATGTCAGTTTTGACAAAGAACACTGTTCATTACTGAAATGCTCTAATTGAGCTGTTAGAATGTCAGAAACAAGCTTTCTGAGCTGAGAACTGCATTTTGTGACATAGTTCATCAGTGGATGATGAGAATGTCAGTTTTGACAAAGAACACTGTTCATTACTAAAATGCTCTAATTGAGCTGTTAGACTGTCAGAAACAAGCTTTCTGAGCTGAAAACTGCATTTTGTGACAAAGTGAATCAGTGGATGATGAGAATGTCAGTTTTGACAAAGAACACTGATCATTACTAAAATGCTCTAATTGAGCTGTTAGAATGTCAGAAACAAGCTTTCTGAGCTGAGAACTGCATTTTGTGACATAGTGAATCAGTGGATGATGAGAATGTCAGTTTTGACAAAGAACACTGTTCATTACTGAAATGCTCCAATTGAGCTGTTAGAATGTCAGAAACAAGCTTTCTGAGCTGAGAAATGCATTTTGTGACAAAGTGCATCAGTGGATGATGAGAATGTCAGTTTTGACAAAGAACACTGTTCATTACTAAAATGCTCTAATTGAGCTGTTAGAATGTCAGAAACAAGCTTTCTGAGCTGAGAACTGCATTTTGTGACAAAGTTCATCAGTGGATGATGAGAATGTCAGTTTTGACAAAGAACACTGTTCATTACTAAAATTCTCTAATTGATCTGTTAGAATGTCAGAAACAAGCTTTCTGAGCTCAAAACTGCATTTTGTGACAAAAAGCATCAGTGGATGATGAGAATGTCGGTTTTGACAAAGAACACTGTTCATTACTGAAATGCTCTAATTGAGCTGTTAGAATGTCAGAAACAAGCTTTCTGAGCTGAGAACTGCATTTTGTGACATAGTTCATCAGTGGATGATGAGAATGTCAGTTTTGACAAAGAACACTGTTCATTACTAAAATGCTCTAATTGAGCTGTTAGAATGTCAGAAACAAGCTTTCTGAGCTCAAAACTGCATTTTGTGACAAAAAGCATCAGTGGATGATGAGAATGTCGGTTTTGACAAAGAACACTGATCATTACTAAAATGCTCGAATTGAGCTGTTAGAATGTCAGAAACAAGCTTTCTGAGCTGAGAACTGCATTTTGTGACATAGTTCATCAGTGGATGATGAGAATGTCAGTTTTGACAAAGAACACTGTTCATTACTGAAATGCTCCAATTGAGCTGTTAGAATGTCAGAAACAAGCTTTCTGAGCTGAGAAATGCATTTTGTGACAAAGTGAATCAGTGGATGATGAGAATGTCAGTTTTGACAAAGAACTCTGTTCATTACTGAAATGCTCCAATTGAGCTGTTAGAATGTCAGAAACAAGCTTTCTGAGCTGAGAACTGCATTTTGTGACATAGTTCATCAGTAGATTATGAGAATGTCAGTTTTGACAAAGAACACTGTTCATTACTGAAATGCTCCAATTGAGCTGTTAGAATGTCAGAAACAAGCTTTCTGAGCTGAGAAATGCATTTTGTGACAAAGTGAATCAGTGGATGATGAGAATGTTACTTTTGACAAAAAACACTGATCATTACTAAAATGCTCTAATTGAGCTGTTAGAATGTCAGAAACAAGCTTTCTGAGCATAAAACTGCATTTTGTGACAAAGTTCATCAGTGGATGATGAGAATGTCAGTTTTGACAAAGAACACTGACCATTACTGAAATGCTCCAATTGAGCTGTTAGAATGTCAGAAACAAGCTTTCTGAGCTGAGAAATGCATTTTGTGACAAAGTGCATCAGTGGATGATGAGAATGTCAGTTTTGACAAAGAACACTGTTCATTACTAAAATTCTCTAATTGAGCTGTTAGAATGTCAGAAACAAACTTTCTGAGCTGAAAACTGCATTTTGTGACAAAAAGCATCAGTGGATGATGAGAATGTCAGTTTTGACAAAGAACACTGATCATTACTAAAATGCTCCAATAGAGCTGTTAGAATATTAGAAACAAGCTTTCTGAGCTGAGAACTGCATTTTGTGACATAGTTCATCAGTGGATGATGAGAATGTCAGTTTTGACAAAAAACACTGATCATTACTGAAATGCTCCAATTGAGCTGTTAGAATGTCAGAAACAAGCTTTCTGAGCTGAGAAATGCATTTTGTGACAAAGTGAATCAGTGGATGATGAGAATGTCAGTTTTGACAAAGAACACTGTTCATTACTAAAATGCTCTAATTGAGCTGTTAGAATGTCAGAAACAAGCTTTCTGAGCATAAAACTGCATTTTGTGACAAAGTTCATCAGTGGGTGATGAGAATGTCAGTTTTGACAAAGAACACTGTTCATTACTAAAATGCTCTAATTGAGCTGTTAGAATGTCAGAAACACGCTTTCTGAGCTGAAAACTGCATTTTGTGACAAAAAGCATCAGTGGATGATGAGAATGTCAGTTTTGACAAAGAACACTGTTCATTACTGAAATGCTCCAATTGAGCTGTTAGAATGTCAGAAACAAGCTTTCTGAGCTGAGAAATGCATTTTGTGACAAAGTGAATCAGTGGATGATGAGAATGTCAGTTTTGACAAAGAACACTGTTCATTACTAAAATGCTCCAATTGAGCTGTTAGAATGTCAGAAACAAGCGTTCTGAGCTGAGAACTGCATTTTGTGACATAGTTCATCAGTGGGTGATGAGAATGTCAGTTTTGACAAAGAACACTGTTCATTACTAAAATGCTCTAATTGAGCTGTTAGAATGTCAGAAACAAGCTTTCTGAGCTGAGAACTGCATTTTGTGACATAGTTCATCAGTGGATGATGAGAATGTCAGTTTTGACAAAGAACACTGTTCATTACTGAAATGCTCCAATTGAGCTGTTAGAATGTCAGAAACAAGCTTTCTGAGCTGAGAACTGCATTTTGTGACATAGTTCATCAGTGGATGATGAGAATGTCAGTTTTGACAAAGAACACTGTTCATTACTAAAATGCTCTAATTGAGCTGTTAGAATGTCAGAAACAAGCTTTCTGAGCTCAAAACTGCATTTTGTGACAAAAAGCATCAGTGGATGATGAGAATGTCGGTTTTGACAAAGAACACTGATCATTACTAAAATGCTCCAATTGAGCTGTTAGAATGTCAGAAACAAGCTTTCTGAGCTGAGAACTGCATTTTGTGACATAGTTCATCAGTGGATGATGAGAATGTCAGTTTTGACAAAGAACACTGTTCATTACTAAAATGCTCTAATTGAGCTGTTAGAATGTCAGAAACAAGCTTTCTGAGCTCAAAACTGCATTTTGTGACAAAAAGCATCAGTGGATGATGAGAATGTCGGTTTTGACAAAGAACACTGATCATTACTAAAATGCTCCAATTGAGCTGTTAGAATGTCAGAAACAAGCTTTCTGAGCTGAGAACTGCATTTTGTGACATAGTTCATCAGTGGATGATGAGAATGTCAGTTTTGACAAAGAACACTGTTCATTACTGAAATGCTCCAATTGAGCTGTTAGAATGTCAGAAACAAGCTTTCTGAGCTGAGAACTGCATTTTGTGACATAGTTCATCAGTGGATGATGAGAATGTCAGTTTTGACAAAGAACACTGTTCATTACTAAAATGCTCTAATTGAGCTGTTAGAATGTCAGAAACAAGCTTTCTGAGCTCAAAACTGCATTTTGTGACAAAAAGCATCAGTGGATGATGAGAATGTCGGTTTTGACAAAGAACACTGATCATTACTAAAATGCTCCAATTGAGCTGTTAGAATGTCAGAAACAAGCTTTCTGAGCTGAGAACTGCATTTTGTGACATAGTTCATCAGTGGATGATGAGATTGTCGGTTTTGACAAAGAACACTGATCATTACTAAAATGCTCCAATTGAGCTGTTAGAATGTCAGAAACAAGCTTTCTGAGCTGAGAACTGCATTTTGTGACATAGTTCATCAGTGGATGATGAGAATGTCAGTTTTGACAAAGAACACTGTTCATTACTGAAATGCTCCAATTGAGCTGTTAGAATGTCAGAAACAAGCTTTCTGAGCTGAGAAATGCATTTTGTGACAAAGTGAATCAGTGGATGATGAGAATGTCAGTTTTGACAAAGAACTCTGTTCATTACTAAAATGCTCTAATTGAGCTGTTAGAATGTCAGAAACAAGCTTTCTGAGCTGAGAACTGCATTTTGTGACAAAAAGCATCAGTGGATGATGAGAATGTCGGTTTTGACAAAGAACACTGATCATTACTAAAATGCTCCAATTGAGCTGTTAGAATGTCAGAAACAAGCTTTCTGAGCTGAGAAATGCATTTTGTGACAAAGTGAATCAGTGGATGATGAGAATGTCAGTTTTGACAAAGAACTCTGTTCATTACTGAAATGCTCCAATTGAGCTGTTAGAATGTCAGAAACAAGCTTTCTGAGCTGAGAACTGCATTTTGTGACATAGTTCATCAGTAGATTATGAGAATGTCAGTTTTGACAAAGAACACTGTTCATTACTGAAATGCTCCAATTGAGCTGTTAGAATGTCAGAAACAAGCTTTCTGAGCTGAGAAATGCATTTTGTGACAAAGTGAATCAGTGGATGATGAGAATGTTACTTTTGACAAAAAACACTGATCATTACTAAAATGCTCTAATTGAGCTGTTAGAATGTCAGAAACAAGCTTTCTGAGCATAAAACTGCATTTTGTGACAAAGTTCATCAGTGGATGATGAGAATGTCAGTTTTGACAAAGAACACTGACCATTACTGAAATGCTCCAATTGAGCTGTTAGAATGTCAGAAACAAGCTTTCTGAGCTGAGAAATGCATTTTGTGACAAAGTGCATCAGTGGATGATGAGAATGTCAGTTTTGACAAAGAACACTGTTCATTACTAAAATTCTCTAATTGAGCTGTTAGAATGTCAGAAACAAGCTTTCTGAGCATAAAACTGCATTTTGTGACAAAGTTAATCAGTGGGTGATGAGAATGTCAGTTTTGACAAAGAACACTGTTCATTACTAAAATGCTCTAATTGAGCTGTTAGAATGTCAGAAACAAGCTTTCTGAGCTGAAAACTGCATTTTGTGACAAAGTGAATCAGTGGATGATGAAAATGTCAGTTTTGACAAAGAACACTGATCATTACTAAAATGCTCCAATTGAGCTGTTAGAATGTCAGAAACAAGCTTTCTGAGCTGAGAACTGCATTTTGTGATATAGTTCATCAGTGGATGATGAGAATGTCAGTTTTGACAAAGAACACTGTTCATTACTGAAATGCTCCAATTGAGCTGTTAAATGTCAGAAACAAGCTTTCTGAGCTGAGAAATGCATTTTGTGACAAAGTGAATCAGTGGATGATGAGAATGTCAGTTTTGACAAAGAACACTGATCATTACTAAAATGATCCAATTGAGCTGTTAGAATGTCAGAAACAAGCGTTCTGAGCTGAGAACTGCATTTTGTGACATAGTTCATCAGTGGGTGATGAGAATGTCAGTTTTGACAAAGAACACTGTTCATTACTAAAATGCTCTAATTGAGCTGTTAGAATGTCAGAAACAAGCTTTCTGAGCTGAAAACGGCATTTTGTGACAAAGTGAATCAGTGGATGATAAGAATGTCAGTTTTGACAAAGAACACTGTTCATTACTAAAATGCTCTAATTGAGCTGTTAGAATGTCAGAAACACGCTTTCTGAGCTGAAAACTGCATTTTGTGACAAAAAGCATCAGTGGATGATGAGAATGTCAGTTTTGACAAAGAACACTGATCATTACTAAAATGCTCTAATTGAGCTGTTAGAATGTCAGAAACAAGCTTTCTGAGCTGAGAACTGCATTTTGTGACATAGTTCATCAGTGGATGATGAGAATGTCAGTTTTGACAAAGAACTCTGTTCATTACTGAAATGCTCCAATTGAGCTGTTAGAATGTCAGAAACAAGCTTTCTGAGCATAAAACTGCATTTTGTGACAAAGTGCATCAGTGGATGATGAGAATGTCGGTTTTGACAAAGAACACTGATCATTACTAAAATGCTCCAATTGAGCTGTTAGAATGTCAGAAACAAGCTTTCTGAGCTGAGAACTGCATTTTGTGACATAGTTCATCAGTGGATGATGAGAATGTCAGTTTTGACAAAGAACACTGTTCATAACTGAAATGCTCCAATTGAGCTGTTAGAATGTCAGAAACAAGCTTTCTGAGCTGAGAAATATATTTTGTGACAAAGTGAATCAGTGGATGATGAGAATGTCAGTTTTGACAAAGAACTCTGTTCATTACTGAAATGCTCCAATTGAGCTGTTAGAATGTCAGAAACAAGCTTTCTGAGCATAAAACTGCATTTTGTGACAAAGTGCATCAGTGGATGATGAGAATGTCAGTTTTGACAAAGAACACTGTTCATTACTGAAATGCTCTAATTGAGCTGTTAGAATGTCAGAAACAAGCTTTCTGAGCTGAGAACTGCATTTTGTGACATAGTTCATCAGTGGATGATGAGAATGTCAGTTTTGACAAAGAACACTGATCATTACTAAAATGCTCTAATTGAGCTGTTAGAATGTCAGAAACAAGCTTTCTGAGCTGAGAACTGCATTTTGTGACATAGTTCATCAGTGGATGATGAGAATGTCAGTTTTGACAAAGAACACTGTTCATTACTGAAATGCTCCAATTGAGCTGTTAGAATGTCAGAAACAAGCTTTCTGAGCTGAGAAATGCATTTTGTGACAAAGTGCATCAGTGGATGATGAGAATGTTAGTTTTGACAAAGAACACTGTTCATTACTAAAATTCTCTAATTGATCTGTTAGAATGTCAGAAACAAGCTTTCTGAGCTGAGAACTGCATTTTGTGACATAGTTCATCAGTGGATGATGAGAATGTCAGTTTTGACAAAGAACACTGATCATTACTAAAATGCTCCAATTGAGCTGTTAGATTGTCAGAAACAAGCTTTCTGAGCTGAAAACTGCATTTTTTTGACAAAGTGCATCAGTGGATGATGAGAATGTCAGTTTTGACAAAGAACAGTGTTCATTACTAAAATGCTCTAATTTGAGCTGTTATAATGTCAGAAACAAGCTTTCTGAGCTGAGAACTGCATTTTGTGACATAGTTCATCAGTGCATGATGAGAATGTCAGTTTTGACAAAGAACACTGATCATTACTAAAATGCTCCAATTGAGCTGTTAGAATGTCAGAAACAAGCTTTCTGAGCTGAGAACTGCATTTTGTGACAAAGTGAATCAGTGGATGATGAGAATGTCACTTTTGACAAAGAACACTGATCATTACTAAAATGCTCTAATTGAGCTGTTAGAATGTCAGAAACAAGCTTTCTGAGCTGAGAACTGCATTTTGTGACAAAGTGAATCAGTGGATGATGAGAATGTCACTTTTGACAAAGAACACTGATCATTACTAAAATGCTCTAATTGAGCTGTTAGAATATCAGAAACAAGCTTTCTGAGCATAAAACTGCATTTTGTGACAAAGTGCATCAGTGGATGATGAGAATGTCACTTTTGACAAAGAACACTGTTCATTACTGAAATGCTCCAATTGAGCTGTTAGAATGTCAGAAACAAGCTTTCTGAGCTGAGAACTGCATTTTGTGACAAAGTGAATCAGTGGATGATGAGAATGTCACTTTTGACAAAGAACACTGATCATTACTAAAATGCTCTAATTGAGCTTTTAGAATGTCAGAAACAAGCTTTCTGAGCTGAGAAATGCATTTTGTGACATAGTTCATCAGTGGATGATGAGAATGTCTTTTTTGACAAAGAACACTGTTCATTACTGAAATGCTCCAATTGAGCTGTTAAATGTCAGAAACAAGCTTTCTGAGCTGAGAAATGCATTTTGTGACAAAGTGAATCAGTGGATGATGAGAATGTCAGTTTTGACAAAGAACACTGATCATTACTAAAATGCTCCAATTGAGCTGTTAGAATGTCAGAAACAAGCGTTCTGAGCTGAGAACTGCATTTTGTGACATAGTTCATCAGTGGGTGATGAGAATGTCAGTTTTGACAAAGAACACTGTTCATTACTAAAATGCTCTAATTGAGCTGTTAGAATGTCAGAAACAAGCTTTCTGAGCTGAGAACTGCATTTTGTGACATAGTTCATCAGTGGATGATGAGAATGTCAGTTTTGACAAAGAACACTGTTCATTACTGAAATGCTCCAATTGAGCTGTTAGAATGTCAGAAACAAGCTTTCTGAGCTGAAAACTGCATTTTGTGACAAAAAGCATCAGTGGATGATGAGAATGTCAGTTTTGACAAAGAACACTGATCATTACTAAAATGCTCTAATTGAGCTGTTAGAATGTCAGAAACAAGCTTTCTGAGCTGAGAACTGCATTTTGTGACATAGTTCATCAGTGGATGATGAGAATGTCAGTTTTGACAAAGAACACTGTTCATTACTAAAATTCTCTAATTGAGCTGTTAGAATGTCAGAAACAAGCTTTCTGAGCTCAAAACTGCATTTTGTGACAAAAAGCATCAGTGGATGATGAGAATGTCGGTTTTGACAAAGAACACTGATCATTACTAAAATGCTCCAATTGAGCTGTTAGAATGTCAGAAACAAGCTTTCTGAGCTGAGAACTGCATTTTGTGACAAAGTGAATCAGTGGATGATGAGAATGTCACTTTTGACAAAGAACACTGATCATTACTAAAATGCTCTAATTGAGCTGTTAGAATGTCAGAAACAAGCTTTCTGAGCATAAAACTGCATTTTGTGACAAAGTGCATCAGTGGATGATGAGAATGTCAGTTTTGACAAAGAACACTGATCATTACTAAAATGCTCTAATTGAGCTTTTAGAATGTCAGAAACAAGCTTTCTGAGCTGAGAACTGCATTTTGTGACAAAAAGCATCAGTGGATGATGAGAATGTCGGTTTTGACAAAGAACACTGATCATTACTAAAATGCTCCAATTGAGCTGTTAGAATGTCAGAAACAAGCTTTCTGAGCTGAGAACTGCATTTTGTGACATAGTTCATCAGTGGATGATGAGAATGTCAGTTTTGACAAAGAACACTGTTCATTACTAAAATGCTCTAATTGAGCTGTTAGAATGTCAGAAACAAGCTTTCTGAGCTGAAAACGGCATTTTGTGACAAAGTGAATCAGTGGGTGATGAGAATGTCAGTTTTGACAAAGAACACTGTTCATTACTAAAATGCTCTAATTGAGCTGTTAGAATGTCAGAAACAAGCTTTCTGAGCTGAAAACTGCATTTTGTGACAAAAAGCATCAGTGGATGACGAGAATTTCAGTTTTGACAAAGAACACTGATCATTACTAAAATGCTCCAATTGAGCTGTTAGAATGTCAGAAACAAGCGTTCTGAGCTGAGAACTGCATTTTGTGACATAGTTCATCAGTGGGTGATGAGAATGTCAGTTTTGACAAAGAACACTGTTCATTACTAAAATGCTCTAATTGAGCTGTTAGAATGTCAGAAACAAGCTTTCTGAGCTGAAAACTGCATTTTGTGACAAAGTGAATCAGTGGATGATGAAAATGTCAGTTTTGACAAAGAACACTGATCATTACTAAAATGCTCCAATTGAGCTGTTAGAATGTCAGAAACAAGCTTTCTGAGCTGAGAACTGCATTTTGTGATATAGTTCATCAGTGGATGATGAGAATGTCAGTTTTGACAAAGAACACTGTTCATTACTGAAATGCTCCAATTGAGCTGTTAGAATGTCAGAAACAAGCTTTCTGAGCTGAAAACTGCATTTTTTTGACAAAGTGCATCAGTGGATGATGAGAATGTCAGTTTTGACAAAGAACACTGTTCATTACTAAAATGCTCTAATTGAGCTGTTAGAATGTCAGAAACAAGCTTTCTGAGCTGAAAACTCCATTTTGTGACAAAGTGAATCAGTGGATGATGAGAATGTCAGTTTTGACAAAGAACACTGATCATTACTAAAATGCTCTAATTGAGCTGTTAGAATGTCAGAAACAAGCTTTCTGAGCTGAAAACTGCATTTTGTGACAAAAAGCATCAGTGGATGATGAGAATGTCGGTTTTGACAAAGAACACTGATCATTACTAATATGCTCCAATTGAGCTGTTAGAATGTCAGAAACAAGCTTTCTGAAATGAGAAATGCATTTTGTGACATAGTTCATCAGTGGATGATGAGAATGTCAGTTTTGACAAAGAACACTGATCATTACTAAAATGCTCTAATTGAGCTGTTAGAATGTCAGAAACAAGCTTTCTGAGCTGAAAACTCCATTTTGTGACAAAGTGAATCAGTGGATGATGAGAATGTCAGTTTTGACAAAGAACACTGATCATTACTAAAATGCTCTAATTGAGCTGTTAGAATGTCAGAAACAAGCTTTCTGAGCTGAAAACTGCATTTTGTGACAAAAAGCATCAGTGGATGATGAGAATGTCGGTTTTGACAAAGAACACTGATCATTACTAATATGCTCCAATTGAGCTGTTAGAATGTCAGAAACAAGCTTTCTGAGCTGAGAACTGCATTTTGTGACAAAGTGAATCAGTGGATGATGAGAATGTCACTTTTGACAAAGAACACTGATCATTACTAAAATGCTCTAATTGAGCTGTTAGAATGTCAGAAACAAGCTTTCTGAGCATAAAACTGCATTTTGTGACAAAGTGCATCAGTGGATGATGAGAATGTCAGTTTTGACAAAGAACACTGTTCATTACTGAAATGCTCCAATTGAGCTGTTAGAATGTCAGAAACAAGCTTTCTGAGCTGAGAACTGCATTTTGTGACAAAGTGAATCAGTGGATGATGAGAATGTCACTTTTGACAAAGAACACTGATCATTACTAAAATGCTCTAATTGAGCTTTTAGAATGTCAGAAACAAGCTTTCTGAGCTGAGAACTGCATTTTGTGACAAAAAGCATCAGTGGATGATGAGAATGTCGGTTTTGACAAAGAACACTGATCATTACTAAAATGCTCCAATTGAGCTGTTAGAATGTCAGAAACAAGCTTTCTGAGCTGAGAAATGCATTTTGTGACATAGTTCATCAGTGGATGATGAGAATGTCTTTTTTGACAAAGAACACTGTTCATTACTGAAATGCTCCAATTGAGCTGTTAAATGTCAGAAACAAGCTTTCTGAGCTGAGAAATGCATTTTGTGACAAAGTTCATCAGTGGGTGATGAGAATGTCAGTTTTGACAAAGAACACTGTTCATTACTAAAATGCTCTAATTGAGCTGTTAGAATGTCAGAAACAAGCTTTCTGAGCTGAAAACTGCATTTTGTGACAAAGTGAATCAGTGGATGATGAGAATGTCAGTTTTGACAAAGAACACTGATCATTACTAAAATGCTCTAATTGAGCTGTTAGAATGTCAGAAACAAGCTTTCTGAGCTGAGAACTGCATTTTGTGACATAGTTCATCAGTGAATGATGAGAATGTCAGTTTTGACAAAGAACACTGTTCATTACTAAAATGCTCTAATTGAGCTGTTAGAATGTCAGAAACAAGCTTTCTGAGCTGAAAACTGCATTTTGTGACAAAGTGAATCAGTGGATGATGAGAATGTCAGTTTTGACAAAGAACACTGATCATTACTAAAATGCTCTAATTGAGCTGTTAGAATGTCAGAAACAAGCTTTCTGAGCTGAGAACTGCATTTTGTGACAAAGTGAATCAGTGGATGATGAGAATGTCACTTTTGACAAAGAACACTGATCATTACTAAAATGCTCTAATTGAGCTGTTAGAATGTCAGAAACAAGCTTTCTGAGCTGAGAACTGCATTTTGTGACAAAGTGAATCAGTGGATGATGAGAATGTCACTTTTGACAAAGAACACTGATCATTACTAAAATGCTCTAATTGAGCTGTTAGAATGTCAGAAACAAGCTTTCTGAGCATAAAACTGCATTTTGTGACAAAGTGCATCAGTGGATGATGAGAATGTCACTTTTGACAAAGAACACTGTTCATTACTGAAATGCTCCAATTGAGCTGTTAGAATGTCAGAAACAAGCTTTCTGAGCTGAGAACTGCATTTTGTGACAAAGTGAATCAGTGGATGATGAGAATGTCACTTTTGTTAAAGAACACTGATCATTACTAAAATGCTCTAATTGAGCTTTTAGAATGTCAGAAACAAGCTTTCTGAGCTGAGAACTGCATTTTGTGACAAAAAGCATCAGTGGATGATGAGAATGTCGGTTTTGACAAAGAACACTGATCATTACTAAAATGCTCCAATTGAGCTGTTAGAATGTCAGAAACAAGCTTTCTGAGCTGAGAAATACTTTTTGTGACATAGTGAATCAGTGGATGATGAGAATGTCAGTTTTGACAAAGAACACTGTTCATTACTGAAATGCTCCAATTGAGCTGTTAGAATGTCAGAAACAAGCTTTCTGAGCTGAGAAATGCATTTTGTGACAAAGTGCATCAGTGGATGATGAGAATGTCAGTTTTGACAAAGAACACTGTTCATTACTAAAATGCTCCAATTGAGCTGTTAGAATGTCAGAAACAAGCTTTCTGAGCTGAGAACTGCATTTTGTGACAAAGTGAATCAGTGGATGATGAGAATGTCACTTTTGACAAAGAACACTGATCATTACTAAAATGCTCTAATTGAGCTGTTAGAATGTCAGAAACAAGCTTTCTGAGCATAAAACTGCATTTTGTGACAAAGTGCATCAGTGGATGATGAGAATGTCACTTTTGACAAAGAACACTGTTCATTACTGAAATGCTCCAATTGAGCTGTTAGAATGTCAGAAACAAGCTTTCTGAGCTGAGAACTGCATTTTGTGACAAAGTGAATCAGTGGATGATGAGAATGTCACTTTTGACAAAGAAAACTGATCATTACTAAAATGCTCTAATTGAGCTTTTAGAATGTCAGAAACAAGCTTTCTGAGCTGAGAACTGCATTTTGTGACAAAAAGCATCAGTGGATGATGAGAATGTCGGTTTTGACAAAGAACACTGATCATTACTGAAATGCTCCAATTGAGCTGTTAGAATGTCAGAAACAAGCTTTCTGAGCTGAGAAATGCATTTTGTGACATAGTTCATCAGTGGATGATGAGAATGTCTTTTTTGACAAAGAACACTGTTCATTACTGAAATGCTCCAATTGAGCTGTTAAATGTCAGAAACAAGCTTTCTGAGCTGAGAAATGCATTTTGTGACAAAGTGAATCAGTGGATGATGAGAATGTCAGTTTTGACAAAGAACACTGATCATTACTAAAATGCTCCAATTGAGCTGTTAGAATGTCAGAAACAAGCTTTCTGAGCTGAGAACTGCATTTTGTGACATAGTTCATCAGTGGGTGATGAGAATGTCAGTTTTGACAAAGAACACTGTTCATTACTAAAATGCTCTAATTGAGCTGTTAGAATGTCAGAAACAAGCTTTCTGAGCTGAGAACTGCATTTTGTGACATAGTTCATCAGTGGATGATGAGAATGTCAGTTTTGACAAAGAACACTGTTCATTACTGAAATGCTCCAATTGAGCTGTTAGAATGTCAGAAACAAGCTTTCTGAGCATAAAACGGCATTTTGTGACAAAGTGAATCAGTGGATGATGAGAATGTCAGTTTTGACAAAGAACACTGATCATTACTAAAATGCTCCAATTGAGCTGTTAGAATGTCAGCAACAAGCGTTCTGAGCTGAGAACTGCATTTTGTGACATAGTTCATCAGTGGGTGATGAGAATGTCAGTTTTGACAAAGAACACTGTTCATTACTAAAATGCTCTAATTGAGCTGTTAGAATGTCAGAAACAAGCTTTCTGAGCTGAGAACTGCATTTTGTGACATAGTTCATCAGTGGATGATGAGAATGTCAGTTTTGACAAAGAACACTGTTCATTACTGAAATGCTCCAATTGAGCTGTTAGAATGTCAGAAACAAGCTTTCTGAGCTGAAAACTGCATTTTGTGACAAAAAGCATCAGTGGATGATGAGAATGTCAGTTTTGACAAAGAACACTGATCATTACTAAAATGCTCAAATTGAGCTGTTAGAATGTCAGAAACAAGCTTTCTGAGCTGAGAACTGCATTTTGTGACATAGTTCATCAGTGGATGATGAGAATGTCAGTTTTGACAAAGAACACTGTTCATTACTGAAATGCTCCAATTGAGCTGTTAGAATGTCAGAAACAAGCTTTCTGAGCTGAGAAATGCATTTTGTGACAAAGTGAATCAGTGGATGATGAGAATGTCAGTTTTGACAAAGAACTCTGTTCATTACTGAAATGCTCCAATTGAGCTGTTAGAATGTCAGAAACAAGCTTTCTGAGCATAAAACTGCATTTTGTGACAAAGTGCATCAGTGGATGATGAGAATGTCAGTTTTGACAAAGAACACTGTTCATTACTGAAATGCTCTAATTGAGCTGTTAGAATGTCAGAAACAAGCTTTCTGAGCTGAGAACTGCATTTTGTGACATAGTTCATCAGTGGATGATGAGAATGTCAGTTTTGACAAAGAACACTGTTCATTACTAAAATGCTCTAATTGAGCTGTTAGAATGTCAGAAACAAGCTTTCTGAGCTGAGAACTGCATTTTGTGACATAGTTCATCAGTGGATGATGAGAATGTCAGTTTTGACAAAGAACACTGTTCAGTACTAAAATGCTCTAATTGAGCTGTTAGAATGTCAGAAACAAGCTTTCTGAGCTGAAAACTCCATTTTGTGACAAAGTGAATCAGTGGATGATGAGAATGTCAGTTTTGACAAAGAACACTGATCATTACTAAAATGCTCTAATTGAGCTGTTAGAATGTCAGAAACAAGCTTTCTGAGCTGAAAACTGCATTTTGTGACAAAAAGCATCAGTGGATGATGAGAATGTCAGTTTTGACAAAGAACACTGATCATTACTAAAATGCTCCAATTGAGCTGTTAGAATGTCAGAAACAAGCTTTCTGAGCTGAGAACTGCATTTTGTGACATAGTTCATCAGTGGATGATGAGAATGTCTTTTTTGACAAAGAACACTGTTCATTACTGAAATGCTCCAATTGAGCTGTTAAATGTCAGAAACAAGCTTTCTGAGCTGAGAAATGCATTTTGTGACAAAGTGAATCAGTGGATGATGAGAATGTCAGTTTTGACAAAGAACACTGATCATTACTAAAATGATCCAATTGAGCTGTTAGAATGTCAGAAACAAGCGTTCTGAGCTGAGAACTGCATTTTGTGACATAGTTCATCAGTGGGTGATGAGAATGTCAGTTTTGACAAAGAACACTGTTCATTACTAAAATGCTCTAATTGAGCTGTTAGAATGTCAGAAACAAGCTTTCTGAGCTGAAAACGGCATTTTGTGACAAAGTGAATCAGTGGATGATAAGAATGTCAGTTTTGACAAAGAACACTGTTCATTACTAAAATGCTCTAATTGAGCTGTTAGAATGTCAGAAACACGCTTTCTGAGCTGAAAACTGCATTTTGTGACAAAAAGCATCAGTGGATGATGAGAATGTCAGTTTTGACAAAGAACACTGATCATTACTAAAATGCTCTAATTGAGCTGTTAGAATGTCAGAAACAAGCTTTCTGAGCTGAGAACTGCATTTTGTGACATAGTTCATCAGTGGATGATGAGAATGTCAGTTTTGACAAAGAACACTGTTCATTACTGAAATGCTCCAATTGAGCTGTTAGAATGTCAGAAACAAGCTTTCTGAGCTGAGAACTGCATTTTGTGACAAAGTGAATCAGTGGATGATGAGAATGTCATGTTTGACAAAGAACACTGTTCATTACTAAAATGCTCCAATTGAGCTGTTAGAATGTCAGAAACAAGCGTTCTGAGCTGAGAACTGCATTTTGTGACATAGTTCATCAGTGGGTGATGAGAATGTCAGTTTTGACAAAGAACACTGTTCATTACTAAAATGCTCTAATTGAGCTGTTAGAATGTCAGAAACAAGCTTTCTGAGCTGAAAACTGCATTTTGTGACAAAGTGAATCAGTGGATGATGAGAATGTCAGTTTTGACAAAGAACACTGATCATTACTAAAATGCTCTAATTGAGCTGTTAGAATGTCAGAAACAAGCTTTCTGAGCTCAAAACTGCATTTTGTGACAAAAAGCATCAGTGGATGATGAGAATGTCGGTTTTGACAAAGAACACTGTTCATTACTGAAATGCTCTAATTGAGCTGTTAGAATGTCAGAAACAAGCTTTCTGAGCTGAGAACTGCATTTTGTGACATAGTTCATCAGTGGATGATGAGAATGTCAGTTTTGACAAAGAACACTGTTCATTACTAAAATGCTCTAATTGAGCTGTTAGAATGTCAGAAACAAGCTTTCTGAGCTCAAAACTGCATTTTGTGACAAAAAGCATCAGTGGATGATGAGAATGTCGGTTTTGACAAAGAACACTGATCATTACTAAAATGATCCAATTGAGCTGTTAGAATGTCAGAAACAAGCTTTCTGAGCTGAGAACTGCATTTTGTGACATAGTTCATCAGTGGATGATGAGAATGTCAGTTTTGACAAAGAACACTGTTCATAACTGAAATGCTCCAATTGAGCTGTTAGAATGTCAGAAACAAGCTTTCTGAGCTGAGAAATGCATTTTGTGACAAAGTGAATCAGTGGATGATGAGAATGTCAGTTTTGACAAAGAACTCTGTTCATTACTGAAATGCTCCAATTGAGCTGTTAGAATGTCAGAAACAAGCTTTCTGAGCATAAAACTGCATTTTGTGACAAAGTGCATCAGTGGATGATGAGAATGTCAGTTTTGACAAAGAACAGTGTTCATTACTGAAATGCTCTAATTGAGCTGTTAGAATGTCAGAAACAAGCTTTCTGAGCTGAGAAATGCATTTTGTGACAAAGTGAATCAGTGGATGATGAGAATGTCAGTTTTGACAAAGAACACTGATCATTACTAAAATGCTCTAATTGAGCTGTTAGAATGTCAGAAACAAGCTTTCTGAGCTGAGAACTGCATTTTGTGACATAGTGAATCAGTGGATGATGAGAATGTCAGTTTTGACAAAGAACACTGTTCATTACTGAAATGCTCCAATTGAGCTGTTAGAATGTCAGAAACAAGCTTTCTGAGCTGAGAAATGCATTTTGTGACAAAGTGAATCAGTGGATGATGAGAATGTCAGTTTTGACAAAGAACACTGATCATTACTAAAATGCTCTAATTGAGCTGTTAGAATGTCAGAAACAAGCTTTCTGAGCTCAAAACTGCATTTTGTGACAAAAAGCATCCGTGGATGATGAGAATGTCGGTTTTGACAAAGAACACTGTTCATTACTGAAATGCTCTAATTGAGCTGTTAGAATGTCAGAAACAAGCTTTCTGAGCTGAGAACTGCATTTTGTGACATAGTTCATCAGTGGATGATGAGAATGTCGGTTTTGACAAAGAACACTGATCATTACTAAAATGCTCCAATTGAGCTGTTAGAATGTCAGAAACAAGCTTTCTGAGCTGAGAACTGCATTTTGTGACATAGTTCATCAGTGGATGATGAGAATGTCAGTTTTGACAAAGAACACTGTTCATAACTGAAATGCTCCAATTGAGCTGTTAGAATGTCAGAAACAAGCTTTCTGAGCTGAGAAATATATTTTGTGACAAAGTGAATCAGTGGATGATGAGAATGTCAGTTTTGACAAAGAACTCTGTTCATTACTGAAATGCTCCAATTGAGCTGTTAGAATGTCAGAAACAAGCTTTCTGAGCATAAAACTGCATTTTGTGACAAAGTGCATCAGTGGATGATGAGAATGTCAGTTTTGACAAAGAACACTGTTCATTACTGAAATGCTCTAATTGAGCTGTTAGAATGTCAGAAACAAGCTTTCTGAGCTGAGAACTGCATTTTGTGACATAGTTCATCAGTGGATGATGAGAATGTCAGTTTTGACAAAGAACACTGATCATTACTAAAATGCTCTAATTGAGCTGTTAGAATGTCAGAAACAAGCTTTCTGAGCTGAGAACTGCATTTTGTGACATAGTGAATCAGTGGATGATGAGAATGTCAGTTTTGACAAAGAACACTGTTCATTACTGAAATGCTCCAATTGAGCTGTTAGAATGTCAGAAACAAGCTTTCTGAGCTGAGAAATGCATTTTGTGACAAAGTGCATCAGTGGATGATGAGAATGTTAGTTTTGACAAAGAACACTGTTCATTACTAAAATGCTCTAATTGAGCTGTTAGAATGTCAGAAACAAGCTTTCTGAGCTCAAAACTGCATTTTGTGACAAAAAGCATCAGTGGATGATGAGAATGTCAGTTTTGACAAAGAACACTGATCATTACTAAAATGCTCCAATTGAGCTGTTAGAATGTCAGAAACAAGCTTTCTGAGCTGAGAACTGCATTTTGTGACATAGTTCATCAGTGGATGATGAGAATGTCAGTTTTGACAAAGAACACTGTTCATTACTGAAATGCTCCAATTGAGCTGTTAGAATGTCAGAAACAAGCTTTCTGAGCTGAGAACTGCATTTTGTGACAAAGTGAATCAGTGGATGATGAGAATGTCATGTTTGACAAAGAACACTGTTCATTACTAAAATGCTCCAATTGAGCTGTTAGAATGTCAGAAACAAGCGTTCTGAGCTGAGAACTGCATTTTGTGACATAGTTCATCAGTGGGTGATGAGAATGTCAGTTTTGACAAAGAACACTGTTCATTACTAAAATGCTCTAATTGAGCTGTTAGAATGTCAGAAACAAGCTTTCTGAGCTGAAAACTGCATTTTGTGACAAAGTGAATCAGTGGATGATGAGAATGTCAGTTTTGACAAAGAACACTGATCATTACTAAAATGCTCTAATTGAGCTGTTAGAATGTCAGAAACAAGCTTTCTGAGCTCAAAACTGCATTTTGTGACAAAAAGCATCAGTGGATGATGAGAATGTCGGTTTTGACAAAGAACACTGTTCATTACTGAAATGCTCTAATTGAGCTGTTAGAATGTCAGAAACAAGCTTTCTGAGCTGAGAACTGCATTTTGTGACATAGTTCATCAGTGGATGATGAGAATGTCAGTTTTGACAAAGAACACTGTTCATTACTAAAATGCTCTAATTGAGCTGTTAGAATGTCAGAAACAAGCTTTCTGAGCTCAAAACTGCATTTTGTGACAAAAAGCATCAGTGGATGATGAGAATGTCGGTTTTGACAAAGAACACTGATCATTACTAAAATGATCCAATTGAGCTGTTAGAATGTCAGAAACAAGCTTTCTGAGCTGAGAACTGCATTTTGTGACATAGTTCATCAGTGGATGATGAGAATGTCAGTTTTGACAAAGAACACTGTTCATAACTGAAATGCTCCAATTGAGCTGTTAGAATGTCAGAAACAAGCTTTCTGAGCTGAGAAATGCATTTTGTGACAAAGTGAATCAGTGGATGATGAGAATGTCAGTTTTGACAAAGAACTCTGTTCATTACTGAAATGCTCCAATTGAGCTGTTAGAATGTCAGAAACAAGCTTTCTGAGCATAAAACTGCATTTTGTGACAAAGTGCATCAGTGGATGATGAGAATGTCAGTTTTGACAAAGAACACTGTTCATTACTGAAATGCTCTAATTGAGCTGTTAGAATGTCAGAAACAAGCTTTCTGAGCTGAGAACTGCATTTTGTGACATAGTTCATCAGTGGATGATGAGAATGTCAGTTTTGACAAAGAACACTGTTCATTACTAAAATGCTCTAATTGAGCTGTTAGAATGTCAGAAACAAGCTTTCTGAGCTGAAAACGGCATTTTGTGACAAAGTGAATCAGTGGATGATGAGAATGTCAGTTTTGACAAAGAACACTGATCATTACTAAAATGCTCTAATTGAGCTGTTAGAATGTCAGAAACAAGCTTTCTGAGCTCAAAACTGCATTTTGTGACAAAAAGCATCCGTGGATGATGAGAATGTCGGTTTTGACAAAGAACACTGTTCATTACTGAAATGCTCTAATTGAGCTGTTAGAATGTCAGAAACAAGCTTTCTGAGCTGAGAACTGCATTTTGTGACATAGTTCATCAGTGGATGATGAGAATGTCGGTTTTGACAAAGAACACTGATCATTACTAAAATGCTCCAATTGAGCTGTTAGAATGTCAGAAACAAGCTTTCTGAGCTGAGAACTGCATTTTGTGACATAGTTCATCAGTGGATGATGAGAATGTCAGTTTTGACAAAGAACACTGTTCATAACTGAAATGCTCCAATTGAGCTGTTAGAATGTCAGAAACAAGCTTTCTGAGCTGAGAAATATATTTTGTGACAAAGTGAATCAGTGGATGATGAGAATGTCAGTTTTGACAAAGAACTCTGTTCATTACTGAAATGCTCCAATTGAGCTGTTAGAATGTCAGAAACAAGCTTTCTGAGCATAAAACTGCATTTTGTGACAAAGTGCATCAGTGGATGATGAGAATGTCAGTTTTGACAAAGAACACTGTTCATTACTGAAATGCTCTAATTGAGCTGTTAGAATGTCAGAAACAAGCTTTCTGAGCTGAGAACTGCATTTTGTGACATAGTTCATCAGTGGATGATGAGAATGTCAGTTTTGACAAAGAACACTGATCATTACTAAAATGCTCTAATTGAGCTGTTAGAATGTCAGAAACAAGCTTTCTGAGCTGAGAACTGCATTTTGTGACATAGTGAATCAGTGGATGATGAGAATGTCAGTTTTGACAAAGAACACTGTTCATTACTGAAATGCTCCAATTGAGCTGTTAGAATGTCAGAAACAAGCTTTCTGAGCTGAGAAATGCATTTTGTGACAAAGTGCATCAGTGGATGATGAGAATGTTAGTTTTGACAAAGAACACTGTTCATTACTAAAATGCTCTAATTGAGCTGTTAGAATGTCAGAAACAAGCTTTCTGAGCTGAGAACTGCATTTTGTGACAAAGTTCATCAGTGGATGATGAGAATGTCAGTTTTGACAAAGAACACTGTTCATTACTAAAATTCTCT
The DNA here is from genome assembly GCF_947034865.1 of Barbatula barbatula. Classification (NCBI taxonomy): domain Eukaryota; kingdom Metazoa; phylum Chordata; class Actinopteri; order Cypriniformes; family Nemacheilidae; genus Barbatula; species Barbatula barbatula. The sequence goes on from NC_136771.1 coordinate 14,812,703, forward strand.
AATTGATCTGTTAGAATGTCAGAAACAAGCTTTCTGAGCTGAGAACTGCATTTTGTGACATAGTTCATCAGTGGATGATGAGAATGTCAGTTTTGACAAAGAACACTGATCATTACTAAAATGCTCCAATTGAGCTGTTAGATTGTCAGAAACAAGCTTTCTGAGCTGAAAACTGCATTTTTTTGACAAAGTGCATCAGTGGATGATGAGAATGTCAGTTTTGACAAAGAACAGTGTTCATTACTAAAATGCTCTAATTTGAGCTGTTATAATGTCAGAAACAAGCTTTCTGAGCTGAGAACTGCATTTTGTGACATAGTTCATCAGTGCATGATGAGAATGTCAGTTTTGACAAAGAACACTGATCATTACTAAAATGCTCCAATTGAGCTGTTAGAATGTCAGAAACAAGCTTTCTGAGCTGAGAACTGCATTTTGTGACAAAGTGAATCAGTGGATGATGAGAATGTCACTTTTGACAAAGAACACTGATCATTACTAAAATGCTCTAATTGAGCTGTTAGAATGTCAGAAACAAGCTTTCTGAGCTGAGAACTGCATTTTGTGACAAAGTGAATCAGTGGATGATGAGAAAGTCACTTTTGACAAAGAACACTGATCATTACTAAAATGCTCTAATTGAGCTGTTAGAATATCAGAAACAAGCTTTCTGAGCATAAAACTGCATTTTGTGACAAAGTGCATCAGTGGATGATGAGAATGTCACTTTTGACAAAGAACACTGTTCATTACTGAAATGCTCCAATTGAGCTGTTAGAATGTCAGAAACAAGCTTTCTGAGCTGAGAACTGCATTTTGTGACAAAGTGAATCAGTGGATGATGAGAATGTCACTTTTGACAAAGAACACTGATCATTACTAAAATGCTCTAATTGAGCTTTTAGAATGTCAGAAACAAGCTTTCTGAGCTGAGAACTGCATTTTGTGACAAAAAGCATCAGTGGATGATGAGAATGTCGGTTTTGACAAAGAACACTGATCATTACTAAAATGCTCCAATTGAGCTGTTAGAATGTCAGAAACAAGCTTTCTGAGCTGAGAAATGCATTTTGTGACATAGTTCATCAGTGGATGATGAGAATGTCTTTTTTGACAAAGAACACTGTTCATTACTGAAATGCTCCAATTGAGCTGTTAAATGTCAGAAACAAGCTTTCTGAGCTGAGAAATGCATTTTGTGACAAAGTGAATCAGTGGATGATGAGAATGTCAGTTTTGACAAAGAACACTGATCATTACTAAAATGCTCCAATTGAGCTGTTAGAATGTCAGAAACAAGCGTTCTGAGCTGAGAACTGCATTTTGTGACATAGTTCATCAGTGGGTGATGAGAATGTCAGTTTTGACAAAGAACACTGTTCATTACTAAAATGCTCTAATTGAGCTGTTAGAATGTCAGAAACAAGCTTTCTGAGCTGAGAACTGCATTTTGTGACATAGTTCATCAGTGGATGATGAGAATGTCAGTTTTGAGAAAGAACACTGTTCATTACTGAAATGCTCCAATTGAGCTGTTAGAATGTCAGAAACAAGCTTTCTGAGCATAAAACGGCATTTTGTGACAAAGTGAATCAGTGGATGATGAGAATGTCAGTTTTGACAAAGAACACTGATCATTACTAAAATGCTCCAATTGAGCTGTTAGAATGTCAGAAACAAGCGTTCTGAGCTGAGAACTGCATTTTGTGACATAGTTCATCAGTGGGTGATGAGAATGTCAGTTTTGACAAAGAACACTGTTCATTACTAAAATGCTCTAATTGAGCTGTTAGAATGTCAGAAACAAGCTTTCTGAGCTGAGAACTGCATTTTGTGACATAGTTCATCAGTGGATGATGAGAATGTCAGTTTTGACAAAGAACACTGTTCATTACTGAAATGCTCCAATTGAGCTGTTAGAATGTCAGAAACAAGCTTTCTGAGCTGAAAACTGCATTTTGTGACAAAAAGCATCAGTGGATGATGAGAATGTCAGTTTTGACAAAGAACACTGATCATTACTAAAATGCTCTAATTGAGCTGTTAGAATGTCAGAAACAAGCTTTCTGAGCTGAGGACTGCATTTTGTGACATAGTTCATCAGTGGATGATGAGAATGTCAGTTTTGACAAAGAACACTGTTCATTACTAAAATGCTCTAATTGAGCTGTTAGAATGTCAGAAACAAGCTTTCTGAGCTCAAAACTGCATTTTGTGACAAAAAGCATCAGTGGATGATGAGAATGTCGGTTTTGACAAAGAACACTGATCATTACTAAAATGCTCCAATTGAGCTGTTAGAATGTCAGAAACAAGCTTTCTGAGCTGAGAACTGCATTTTGTGACATAGTTCATCAGTGGATGATGAGAATGTCAGTTTTGACAAAGAACACTGTTCATTACTGAAATGCTCCAATTGAGCTGTTAGAATGTCAGAAACAAGCTTTCTGAGCTCAAAACTGCATTTTGTGACAAAAAGCATCAGTGGATGATGAGAATGTCGGTTTTGACAAAGAACACTGATCATTACTAAAATGCTCCAATTGAGCTGTTAGAATGTCAGAAACAAGCTTTCTGAGCTGAGAACTGCATTTTGTGACATAGTTCATCAGTGGATGATGAGAATGTCAGTTTTGACAAAGAACACTGTTCATTACTGAAATGCTCCAATTGAGCTGTTAGAATGTCAGAAACAAGCTTTCTGAGCTGAGAAATGCATTTTGTGACAAAGTGAATCAGTGGATGATGAGAATGTCAGTTTTGACAAAGAACTCTGTTCATTACTGAAATGCTCCAATTGAGCTGTTAGAATGTCAGAAACAAGCTTTCTGAGCATAAAACTGCATTTTGTGACAAAGTGCATCAGTGGATGATGAGAATGTCAGTTTTGACAAAGAACACTGTTCATTACTGAAATGCTCTAATTGAGCTGTTAGAATGTCAGAAACAAGCTTTCTGAGCTGAGAACTGCATTTTGTGACATAGTTCATCAGTGGATGATGAGAATGTCAGTTTTGACAAAGAACACTGTTCATTACTAAAATGCTCTAATTGCGCTGTTAGAATGTCAGAAACAAGCTTTCTGAGCTGAAAACTGCATTTTGTGACAAAGTGAATCAGTGGATGATGAGAATGTCAGTTTTGACAAAGAACACTGATCATTACTAAAATGCTCTAATTGAGCTGTTAGAATGTCAGAAACAAGCTTTCTGAGCTGAGAACTGCATTTTGTGACATAGTGAATCAGTGGATGATGAGAATGTCAGTTTTGACAAAGAACACTGTTCATTACTGAAATGCTCCAATTGAGCTGTTAGAATGTCAGAAACAAGCTTTCTGAGCTGAGAAATGCATTTTGTGACAAAGTGCATCAGTGGATGATGAGAATGTCAGTTTTGACAAAGAACACTGTTCATTACTAAAATGCTCTAATTGAGCTGTTAGAATGTCAGAAACAAGCTTTCTGAGCTGAGAACTGCATTTTGTGACAAAGTTCATCAGTGGATGATGAGAATGTCAGTTTTGACAAAGAACACTGTTCATTACTAAAATTCTCTAATTGATCTGTTAGAATGTCAGAAACAAGCTTTCTGAGCTGAGAACTGCATTTTGTGACATAGTTCATCAGTGGATGATGAGAATGTCAGTTTTGACAAAGAACACTGATCATTACTAAAATGCTCCAGTTGAGCTGTTAGATTGTCAGAAACAAGCTTTCTGAGCTGAAAACTGCATTTTTTTGACAAAGTGCATCAGTGGATGATGAGAATGTCAGTTTTGACAAAGAACAGTGTTCATTACTAAAATGCTCTAATTGAGCTGTTAGAATGTCAGAAACAAGCTTTCTGAGCTGAGAACTGCATTTTGTGACATGTTCATCAGTGCATGATGAGAATGTCAGTTTTGACAAAGAACACTGATCATTACTAAAATGCTCCAATTGAGCTGTTAGAATGTCAGAAACAAGCTTTCTGAGCTGAGAACTGCATTTTGTGACAAAGTGAATCAGTGGATGATGAGAATGTCACTTTTGACAAAGAACACTGATCATTACTAAAATGCTCTAATTGAGCTGTTAGAATGTCAGAAACAAGCTTTCTGAGCTGAGAACTGCATTTTGTGACAAAGTGAATCAGTGGATGATGAGAATGTCACTTTTGACAAAGAACACTGATCATTACTAAAATGCTCTAATTGAGCTGTTAGAATGTCAGAAACAAGCTTTCTGAGCATAAAACTGCATTTTGTGACAAAGTGCATCAGTGGATGATGAGAATGTCAGTTTTGACAAAGAACACTGTTCATTACTGAAATGCTCCAATTGAGCTGTTAGAATGTCAGAAACAAGCTTTCTGAGCTGAGAACTGCATTTTGTGACAAAGTGAATCAGTGGATGATGAGAATGTCACTTTTGACAAAGAACACTGATCATTACTAAAATGCTCTAATTGAGCTTTTAGAATGTCAGAAACAAGCTTTCTGAGCTGAGAACTGCATTTTGTGACAAAAAGCATCAGTGGATGATGAGAATGTCGGTTTTGACAAAGAACACTGATCATTACTAAAATGCTCCAATTGAGCTGTTAGAATGTCAGAAACAAGCTTTCTGAGCTGAGAAATGCATTTTGTGACATAGTTCATCAGTGGATGATGAGAATGTCTTTTTTGACAAAGAACACTGTTCATTACTGAAATGCTCCAATTGAGCTGTTAAATGTCAGAAACAAGCTTTCTGAGCTGAGAAATGCATTTTGTGACAAAGTGAATCAGTGGATGATGAGAATGTCAGTTTTGACAAAGAACACTGATCATTACTAAAATGCTCCAATTGAGCTGTTAGAATGTCAGAAACAAGCGTTCTGAGCTGAGAACTGCATTTTGTGACATAGTTCATCAGTGGGTGATGAGAATGTCAGTTTTGACAAAGAACACTGTTCATTACTAAAATGCTCTAATTGAGCTGTTAGAATGTCAGAAACAAGCTTTCTGAGCTGAGAACTGCATTTTGTGACATAGTTCATCAGTGGATGATGAGAATGTCAGTTTTGACAAAGAACACTGTTCATTACTGAAATGCTCCAATTGAGCTGTTAGAATGTCAGAAACAAGCTTTCTGAGCATAAAACTGCATTTTGTGACAAAGTGCATCAGTGGATGATGAGAATGTCAGTTTTGACAAAGAACACTGTTCATTACTGAAATGCTCTAATTGAGCTGTTAGAATGTCAGAAACAAGCTTTCTGAGCTGAGAACTGCATTTTGTGACATAGTTCATCAGTGGATGATGAGAATGTCAGTTTTGACAAAGAACACTGTTCATTACTAAAATGCTCTAATTGAGCTGTTAGAATGTCAGAAACAAGCTTTCTGAGCTGAAAACGGCATTTTGTGACAAAGTGAATCAGTGGGTGATGAGAATGTCAGTTTTGACAAAGAACACTGTTCATTACTAAAATGCTCTAATTGAGCTGTTAGAATGTCAGAAACAAGCTTTCTGAGCTGAGAAATGCATTTTGTGACAAAGTGCATCAGTGGATGATGAGAATGTCAGTTTTGACAAAGAACACTGTTCATTACTAAAATGCTCTAATTGAGCTGTTAGAATGTCAGAAACAAGCTTTCTGAGCTGAGAACTGCATTTTGTGACAAAGTTCATCAGTGGATGATGAGAATGTCAGTTTTGACAAAGAACACTGTTCATTACTAAAATTCTCTAATTGATCTGTTAGAATGTCAGAAACAAGCTTTCTGAGCTGAGAACTGCATTTTGTGACATAGTTCATCAGTGGATGATGAGAATGTCAGTTTTGACAAAGAACACTGATCATTACTAAAATGCTCCAGTTGAGCTGTTAGATTGTCAGAAACAAGCTTTCTGAGCTGAAAACTGCATTTTTTTGACAAAGTGCATCAGTGGATGATGAGAATGTCAGTTTTGACAAAGAACAGTGTTCATTACTAAAATGCTCTAATTGAGCTGTTAGAATGTCAGAAACAAGCTTTCTGAGCTGAGAACTGCATTTTGTGACATAGTTCATCAGTGCATGATGAGAATGTCAGTTTTGACAAAGAACACTGATCATTACTAAAATGCTCCAATTGAGCTGTTAGAATGTCAGAAACAAGCTTTCTGAGCTGAGAACTGCATTTTGTGACAAAGTGAATCAGTGGATGATGAGAATGTCACTTTTGACAAAGAACACTGATCATTACTAAAATGCTCTAATTGAGCTGTTAGAATGTCAGAAACAAGCTTTCTGAGCTGAGAACTGCATTTTGTGACAAAGTGAATCAGTGGATGATGAGAATGTCACTTTTGACAAAGAACACTGATCATTACTAAAATGCTCTAATTGAGCTGTTAGAATGTCAGAAACAAGCTTTCTGAGCATAAAACTGCATTTTGTGAAAAAGTGCATCAGTGGATGATGAGAATGTCAGTTTTGACAAAGAACACTGTTCATTACTGAAATGCTCCAATTGAGCTGTTAGAATGTCAGAAACAAGCTTTCTGAGCTGAAAACTGCATTTTGTGACAAAGTAAATCAGTGGATGATGAGAATGTCACTTTTGACAAAGAACACTGATCATTACTAAAATGCTCTAATTGAGCTTTTAGAATGTCAGAAACAAGCTTTCTGAGCTGAGAACTGCATTTTGTGACAAAAAGCATCAGTGGATGATGAGAATGTCGGTTTTGACAAAGAACACTGATCATTACTAAAATGCTCCAATTGAGCTGTTAGAATGTCAGAAACAAGCTTTCTGAGCTGAGAAATGCATTTTGTGACATAGTTCATCAGTGGATGATGAGAATGTCTTTTTTGACAAAGAACACTGATCATTACTAAAATGCTCCAATTGAGCTGTTAGAATGTCAGAAACAAGCGTTCTGAGCTGAGAACTGCATTTTGTGACATAGTTCATCAGTGGGTGATGAGAATGTCAGTTTTGACAAAGAACACTGTTCATTACTAAAATGCTCTAATTGAGCTGTTAGAATGTCAGAAACAAGCTTTCTGAGCTGAGAACTGCATTTTGTGACATAGTTCATCAGTGGATGATGAGAATGTCAGTTTTGACAAAGAACACTGTTCATTACTGAAATGCTCCAATTGAGCTGTTAGAATGTCAGAAACAAACTTTCTGAGCATAAAACTACATTTTGTGACAAAGTGCATCAGTGGATGATGAGAATGTCAGTTTTGACAAAGAACACTGTTCATTACTGAAATGCTCTAATTGAGCTGTTAGAATGTCAGAAACAAGCTTTCTGAGCTGAGAACTGCATTTTGTGACATAGTTCATCAGTGGTTGATGAGAATGTCAGTTTTGACAAAGAACACTGTTCATTACTAAAATGCTCTAATTGAGCTGTTAGAATGTCAGAAACAAGCTTTCTGAGCTGAAAACGGCATTTTGTGACAAAGTGAATCAGTGGGTGATGAGACTGTCAGTTTTGACAAAGAACACTGTTCATTACTAAAATGCTCTAATTGAGCTGTTAGAATGTCAGAAACAAGCTTTCTGAGCTGAAAACTGCATTTTGTGACAAAAAGCATCAGTGGATGACGAGAATTTCAGTTTTGACAAAGAACACTGATCATTACTAAAATGCTCCAATTGAGCTGTTAGAATGTCAGAAACAAGCGTTCTGAGCTGAGAACTGCATTTTGTGACATAGTTCATCAGTGGGTGATGAGAATGTCAGTTTTGACAAAGAACACTGTTCATTACTAAAATGCTCTAATTGAGCTGTTAGAATGTCAGAAACAAGCTTTCTGAGCTGAAAACTGCATTTTGTGACAAAGTGAATCAGTGGATGATGAAAATGTCAGTTTTGACAAAGAACACTGATCATTACTAAAATGCTCCAATTGAGCTGTTAGAATGTCAGAAACAAGCTTTCTGAGCTGAGAACTGCATTTTGTGATATAGTTCATCAGTGGATGATGAGAATGTCAGTTTTGACAAAGAACACTGTTCATTACTGAAATGCTCCAATTGAGCTGTTAGAATGTCAGAAACAAGCTTTCTGAGCTGAGAAATGCATTTTGTGACAATGTGAATCAGTGGATGATGAGCATGTCAGTTTTGACAAAGAACACTGATCATCACTAAAATGCTCCAATTGAGCTGTTAGAATGTCAGAAACAAGCGTTCTGAGCTGAGAACTGCATTTTGTGACATAGTTCATCAGTGGGTGATGAGAATGTCAGTTTTGACAAAGAACACTGATCATTACTAAAATGCTCCAATTGAGCTGTTAGAATGTCAGAAACAAGCTTTCTGAGCTGAAAACTGCATTTTTTTGACAAAGTGCATCAGTGGATGATGAGAATGTCAGTTTTGACAAAGAACACTGTTCATTACTAAAATGCTCTAATTGAGCTGTTAGAATGTCAGAAACAAGCTTTCTGAGCTGAAAACTCCATTTTGTGACAAAGTGAATCAGTGGATGATGAGAATGTCAGTTTTGACAAAGAACACTGATCATTACTAAAATGCTCTAATTGAGCTGTTAGAATGTCAGAAACAAGCTTTCTGAGCTGAAAACTGCATTTTGTGACAAAAAGCATCAGTGGATGATGAGAATGTCGGTTTTGACAAAGAACACTGATCATTACTAATATGCTCCAATTGAGCTGTTAGAATGTCAGAAACAAGCTTTCTGAAATGAGAAATGCATTTTGTGACATAGTTCATCAGTGGATGATGAGAATGTCTTTTTTGACAAAGAACACTGTTCATTACTGAAATGCTCCAATTGAGCTGTTAAATGTCAGAAACAAGCTTTCTGAGCTGAGAAATGCATTTTGTGACAAAGTGAATCAGTGGATGATGAGAATGTCAGTTTTGACAAAGAACACTGATCATTACTAAAATGCTCCAATTGAGCTGTTAGAATGTCAGAAACAAGCGTTCTGAGCTGAGAACTGCATTTTGTGACATAGTTCATCAGTGGGTGATGAGAATGTCAGTTTTGACAAAGAACACTGTTCATTACTAAAATGCTCTAATTGAGCTGTTAGAATGTCAGAAACAAGCTTTCTGAGCTGAGAACTGCATTTTGTGACATAGTTCATCAATGGATGATGAGAATGTCAGTTTTGACAAAGAACACTGTTCATTACTGAAATGCTCCAATTGAGCTGTTAGAATGTCAGAAACAAGCTTTCTGAGCATAAAACTGCATTTTGTGACAAAGTGCATCAGTGGATGATGAGAATGTCAGTTTTGACAAAGAACACTGTTCATTACTGAAATGCTCTAATTGAGCTGTTAGAATGTCAGAAACAAGCTTTCTGAGCTGAGAACTGCATTTTGTGACATAGTTCATCAGTGGATGATGAGAATGTCAGTTTTGACAAAGAACACTGTTCATAACTGAAATGCTCCAATTGAGCTGTTAGAATGTCAGAAACAAGCTTTCTGAGCTGAGAAATGCATTTTGTGACAAAGTGAATCAGTGGATGATGAGAATGTCAGTTTTGACAAAGAACTCTGTTCATTACTGAAATGCTCCAATTGAGCTGTTAGAATGTCAGAAACAAGCTTTCTGAGCATAAAACTGCATTTTGTGACAAAGTGCATCAGTGGATGATGAGAATGTCAGTTTTGACAAAGAACACTGTTCATTACTGAAATGCTCTAATTGAGCTGTTAGAATGTCAGAAACAAGCTTTCTGAGCTGAGAACTGCATTTTGTGACATAGTTCATCAGTGGATGATGAGAATGTCAGTTTTGACAAAGAACACTGTTCATTACTAAAATGCTCTAATTGAGCTGTTAGAATGTCAGAAACAAGCTTTCTGAGCTGAAAACGGCATTTTGTGACAAAGTGAATCAGTGGATGATGAGAATGTCAGTTTTGACAAAGAACACTGTTCATTACTAAAATGCTCTAATTGAGCTGTTAGAATGTCAGAAACACGCTTTCTGAGCTGAAAACTGCATTTTGTGACAAAAAGCATCAGTGGATGATGAGAATGTCAGTTTTGACAAAGAACACTGATCATTACTAAAATGCTCTAATTGAGCTGTTAGAATGTCAGAAACAAGCTTTCTGAGCTGAGAACTGCATTTTGTGACATAGTTCATCAGTGGATGATGAGAATGTCAGTTTTGACAAAGAACACTGTTCATTACTGAAATGCTCCAATTGAGCTGTTAGAATGTCAGAAACAAGCTTTCTGAGCTGAGAAATGCATTTTGTGACAAAGTGAATCAGTGGATGATGAGAATGTCAGTTTTGACAAAGAACACTGTTCGTTACTAAAATGCTCCAATTGAGCTGTTAGAATGTAAGAAACAAGCGTTCTGAGCTGAGAACTGCATTTTGTGACATAGTTCATCAGTGGGTGATGAGAATGTCAGTTTTGACAAAGAACACTGTTCATTACTAAAATGCTCTAATTGAGCTGTTAGAATGTCAGAAACAAGCTTTCTGAGCTGAAAACTGCATTTTGTGACAAAGTGAATCAGTGGATGATGAGAATGTCAGTTTTGACAAAGAACACTGATCATTACTAAAATGCTCTAATTGAGCTGTTAGAATGTCAGAAACAAGCTTTCTGAGCTCAAAACTGCATTTTGTGACAAAAAGCATCAGTGGATGATGAGAATGTCGGTTTTGACAAAGAACACTGTTCATTACTGAAATGCTCTAATTGAGCTGTTAGAATGTCAGAAACAAGCTTTCTGAGCTGAGAACTGCATTTTGTGACATAGTTCATCAGTGGATGATGAGAATGTCAGTTTTGACAAAGAACACTGTTCATTACTAAAATGCTCTAATTGAGCTGTTAGAATGTCAGAAACAAGCTTTCTGAGCTCAAAACTGCATTTTGTGACAAAAAGCATCAGTGGATGATGAGAATGTCGGTTTTGACAAAGAACACTGATCATTACTAAAATGCTCCAATTGAGCTGTTAGAATGTCAGAAACAAGCTTTCTGAGCTGAGAACTGCATTTTGTGACATAGTTCATCAGTGGATGATGAGAATGTCAGTTTTGACAAAGAACACTGTTCATAACTGAAATGCTCCAATTGAGCTGTTAGAATGTCAGAAACAAGCTTTCTGAGCTGAGAAATATATTTTGTGACAAAGTGAATCAGTGGATGATGAGAATGTCAGTTTTGACAAAGAACTCTGTTCATTACTGAAATGCTCCAATTGAGCTGTTAGAATGTCAGAAACAAGCTTTCTGAGCATAAAACTGCATTTTGTGACAAAGTGCATCAGTGGATGATGAGAATGTCAGTTTTGACAAAGAACACTGTTCATTACTGAAATGCTCTAATTGAGCTGTTAGAATGTCAGAAACAAGCTTTCTGAGCTGAGAACTGCATTTTGTGACATAGTTCATCAGTGGATGATGAGAATGTCAGTTTTGACAAAGAACACTGATCATTACTAAAATGCTCTAATTGAGCTGTTAGAATGTCAGAAACAAGCTTTCTGAGCTGAGAACTGCATTTTGTGACATAGTGAATCAGTGGATGATGAGAATGTCAGTTTTGACAAAGAACACTGTTCATTACTGAAATGCTCCAATTGAGCTGTTAGAATGTCAGAAACAAGCTTTCTGAGCTGAGAAATGCATTTTGTGACAAAGTGCATCAGTGGATGATGAGAATGTTAGTTTTGACAAAGAACACTGTTCATTACTAAAATGCTCTAATTGAGCTGTTAGAATGTCAGAAACAAGCTTTCTGAGCTGAGAACTGCATTTTGTGACAAAGTTCATCAGTGGATGATGAGAATGTCAGTTTTGACAAAGAACACTGTTCATTACTAAAATTCTCTAATCGATCTGTTAGAATGTCAGAAACAAGCTTTCTGAGCTGAGAACTGCATTTTGTGACATAGTTCATCAGTGGATGATGAGAATGTCAGTTTTGACAAAGAACACTGATCATTACTAAAATGCTCCAATTGAGCTGTTAGATTGTCAGAAACAAGCTTTCTGAGCTGAAAACTGCATTTTTTTGACAAAGTGCATCAGTGGATGATGAGAATGTCAGTTTTGACAAAGAACAGTGTTCATTACTAAAATGCTCTAATTTGAGCTGTTATAATGTCAGAAACAAGCTTTCTGAGCTGAGAACTGCATTTTGTGACATAGTTCATCAGTGCATGATGAGAATGTCAGTTTTGACAAAGAACACTGATCATTACTAAAATGCTCCAATTGAGCTGTTAGAATGTCAGAAACAAGCTTTCTGAGCTGAGAACTGCATTTTGTGACAAAGTGAATCAGTGGATGATGAGAATGTCACTTTTGACAAAGAACACTGATCATTACTAAAATGCTCTAATTGAGCTGTTAGAATGTCAGAAACAAGCTTTCTGAGCTGAGAACTGCATTTTGTGACAAAGTGAATCAGTGGATGATGAGAAAGTCACTTTTGACAAAGAACACTGATCATTACTAAAATGCTCTAATTGAGCTGTTAGAATATCAGAAACAAGCTTTCTGAGCATAAAACTGCATTTTGTGACAAAGTGCATCAGTGGATGATGAGAATGTCACTTTTGACAAAGAACACTGTTCATTACTGAAATGCTCCAATTGAGCTGTTAGAATGTCAGAAACAAGCTTTCTGAGCTGAGAACTGCATTTTGTGACAAAGTGAATCAGTGGATGATGAGAATGTCACTTTTGACAAAGAACACTGATCATTACTAAAATGCTCTAATTGAGCTTTTAGAATGTCAGAAACAAGCTTTCTGAGCTGAGAACTGCATTTTGTGACAAAAAGCATCAGTGGATGATGAGAATGTCGGTTTTGACAAAGAACACTGATCATTACTAAAATGCTCCAATTGAGCTGTTAGAATGTCAGAAACAAGCTTTCTGAGCTGAGAAATGCATTTTGTGACATAGTTCATCAGTGGATGATGAGAATGTCTTTTTTGACAAAGAACACTGTTCATTACTGAAATGCTCCAATTGAGCTGTTAAATGTCAGAAACAAGCTTTCTGAGCTGAGAAATGCATTTTGTGACAAAGTGAATCAGTGGATGATGAGAATGTCAGTTTTGACAAAGAACACTGATCATTACTAAAATGCTCCAATTGAGCTGTTAGAATGTCAGAAACAAGCGTTCTGAGCTGAGAACTGCATTTTGTGACATAGTTCATCAGTGGGTGATGAGAATGTCAGTTTTGACAAAGAACACTGTTCATTACTAAAATGCTCTAATTGAGCTGTTAGAATGTCAGAAACAAGCTTTCTGAGCTGAGAACTGCATTTTGTGACATAGTTCATCAGTGGATGATGAGAATGTCAGTTTTGACAAAGAACACTGTTCATTACTGAAATGCTCCAATTGAGCTGTTAGAATGTCAGAAACAAGCTTTCTGAGCATAAAACGGCATTTTGTGACAAAGTGAATCAGTGGATGATGAGAATGTCAGTTTTGACAAAGAACACTGATCATTACTAAAATGCTCCAATTGAGCTGTTAGAATGTCAGAAACAAGCGTTCTGAGCTGAGAACTGCATTTTGTGACATAGTTCATCAGTGGGTGATGAGAATGTCAGTTTTGACAAAGAACACTGTTCATTACTAAAATGCTCTAATTGAGCTGTTAGAATGTCAGAAACAAGCTTTCTGAGCTGAGAACTGCATTTTGTGACATAGTTCATCAGTGGATGATGAGAATGTCAGTTTTGACAAAGAACACTGTTCATTACTGAAATGCTCCAATTGAGCTGTTAGAATGTCAGAAACAAGCTTTCTGAGCTGAAAACTGCATTTTGTGACAAAAAGCATCAGTGGATGATGAGAATGTCAGTTTTGACAAAGAACACTGATCATTACTAAAATGCTCTAATTGAGCTGTTAGAATGTCAGAAACAAGCTTTCTGAGCTGAGGACTGCATTTTGTGACATAGTTCATCAGTGGATGATGAGAATGTCAGTTTTGACAAAGAACACTGTTCATTACTAAAATGCTCTAATTGAGCTGTTAGAATGTCAGAAACAAGCTTTCTGAGCTCAAAACTGCATTTTGTGACAAAAAGCATCAGTGGATGATGAGAATGTCGGTTTTGACAAAGAACACTGATCATTACTAAAATGCTCCAATTGAGCTGTTAGAATGTCAGAAACAAGCTTTCTGAGCTGAGAACTGCATTTTGTGACATAGTTCATCAGTGGATGATGAGAATGTCAGTTTTGACAAAGAACACTGTTCATTACTGAAATGCTCCAATTGAGCTGTTAGAATGTCAGAAACAAGCTTTCTGAGCTCAAAACTGCATTTTGTGACAAAAAGCATCAGTGGATGATGAGAATGTCGGTTTTGACAAAGAACACTGATCATTACTAAAATGCTCCAATTGAGCTGTTAGAATGTCAGAAACAAGCTTTCTGAGCTGAGAACTGCATTTTGTGACATAGTTCATCAGTGGATGATGAGAATGTCAGTTTTGACAAAGAACACTGTTCATTACTGAAATGCTCCAATTGAGCTGTTAGAATGTCAGAAACAAGCTTTCTGAGCTGAGAAATGCATTTTGTGACAAAGTGAATCAGTGGATGATGAGAATGTCAGTTTTGACAAAGAACTCTGTTCATTACTGAAATGCTCCAATTGAGCTGTTAGAATGTCAGAAACAAGCTTTCTGAGCATAAAACTGCATTTTGTGACAAAGTGCATCAGTGGATGATGAGAATGTCAGTTTTGACAAAGAACACTGTTCATTACTGAAATGCTCTAATTGAGCTGTTAGAATGTCAGAAACAAGCTTTCTGAGCTGAGAACTGCATTTTGTGACATAGTTCATCAGTGGATGATGAGAATGTCAGTTTTGACAAAGAACACTGTTCATTACTAAAATGCTCTAATTGCGCTGTTAGAATGTCAGAAACAAGCTTTCTGAGCTGAAAACTGCATTTTGTGACAAAGTGAATCAGTGGATGATGAGAATGTCAGTTTTGACAAAGAACACTGATCATTACTAAAATGCTCTAATTGAGCTGTTAGAATGTCAGAAACAAGCTTTCTGAGCTGAGAACTGCATTTTGTGACATAGTGAATCAGTGGATGATGAGAATGTCAGTTTTGACAAAGAACACTGTTCATTACTGAAATGCTCCAATTGAGCTGTTAGAATGTCAGAAACAAGCTTTCTGAGCTGAGAAATGCATTTTGTGACAAAGTGCATCAGTGGATGATGAGAATGTCAGTTTTGACAAAGAACACTGTTCATTACTAAAATGCTCTAATTGAGCTGTTAGAATGTCAGAAACAAGCTTTCTGAGCTGAGAACTGCATTTTGTGACAAAGTTCATCAGTGGATGATGAGAATGTCAGTTTTGACAAAGAACACTGTTCATTACTAAAATTCTCTAATTGATCTGTTAGAATGTCAGAAACAAGCTTTCTGAGCTGAGAACTGCATTTTGTGACATAGTTCATCAGTGGATGATGAGAATGTCAGTTTTGACAAAGAACACTGATCATTACTAAAATGCTCCAGTTGAGCTGTTAGATTGTCAGAAACAAGCTTTCTGAGCTGAAAACTGCATTTTTTTGACAAAGTGCATCAGTGGATGATGAGAATGTCAGTTTTGACAAAGAACAGTGTTCATTACTAAAATGCTCTAATTGAGCTGTTAGAATGTCAGAAACAAGCTTTCTGAGCTGAGAACTGCATTTTGTGACATGTTCATCAGTGCATGATGAGAATGTCAGTTTTGACAAAGAACACTGATCATTACTAAAATGCTCCAATTGAGCTGTTAGAATGTCAGAAACAAGCTTTCTGAGCTGAGAACTGCATTTTGTGACAAAGTGAATCAGTGGATGATGAGAATGTCACTTTTGACAAAGAACACTGATCATTACTAAAATGCTCTAATTGAGCTGTTAGAATGTCAGAAACAAGCTTTCTGAGCTGAGAACTGCATTTTGTGACAAAGTGAATCAGTGGATGATGAGAATGTCACTTTTGACAAAGAACACTGATCATTACTAAAATGCTCTAATTGAGCTGTTAGAATGTCAGAAACAAGCTTTCTGAGCATAAAACTGCATTTTGTGACAAAGTGCATCAGTGGATGATGAGAATGTCAGTTTTGACAAAGAACACTGTTCATTACTGAAATGCTCCAATTGAGCTGTTAGAATGTCAGAAACAAGCTTTCTGAGCTGAGAACTGCATTTTGTGACAAAGTGAATCAGTGGATGATGAGAATGTCACTTTTGACAAAGAACACTGATCATTACTAAAATGCTCTAATTGAGCTTTTAGAATGTCAGAAACAAGCTTTCTGAGCTGAGAACTGCATTTTGTGACAAAAAGCATCAGTGGATGATGAGAATGTCGGTTTTGACAAAGAACACTGATCATTACTAAAATGCTCCAATTGAGCTGTTAGAATGTCAGAAACAAGCTTTCTGAGCTGAGAAATGCATTTTGTGACATAGTTCATCAGTGGATGATGAGAATGTCTTTTTTGACAAAGAACACTGTTCATTACTGAAATGCTCCAATTGAGCTGTTAAATGTCAGAAACAAGCTTTCTGAGCTGAGAAATGCATTTTGTGACAAAGTGAATCAGTGGATGATGAGAATGTCAGTTTTGACAAAGAACACTGATCATTACTAAAATGCTCCAATTGAGCTGTTAGAATGTCAGAAACAAGCGTTCTGAGCTGAGAACTGCATTTTGTGACATAGTTCATCAGTGGGTGATGAGAATGTCAGTTTTGACAAAGAACACTGTTCATTACTAAAATGCTCTAATTGAGCTGTTAGAATGTCAGAAACAAGCTTTCTGAGCTGAGAACTGCATTTTGTGACATAGTTCATCAGTGGATGATGAGAATGTCAGTTTTGACAAAGAACACTGTTCATTACTGAAATGCTCCAATTGAGCTGTTAGAATGTCAGAAACAAGCTTTCTGAGCATAAAACTGCATTTTGTGACAAAGTGCATCAGTGGATGATGAGAATGTCAGTTTTGACAAAGAACACTGTTCATTACTGAAATGCTCTAATTGAGCTGTTAGAATGTCAGAAACAAGCTTTCTGAGCTGAGAACTGCATTTTGTGACATAGTTCATCAGTGAATGATGAGAATGTCAGTTTTGACAAAGAACACTGTTCATTACTAAAATGCTCTAATTGAGCTGTTAGAATGTCAGAAACAAGCTTTCTGAGCTGAGAAATGCATTTTGTGACAAAGTGCATCAGTGGATGATGAGAATGTCAGTTTTGACAAAGAACACTGTTCATTACTAAAATGCTCTAATTGAGCTGTTAGAATGTCAGAAACAAGCTTTCTGAGCTGAGAACTGCATTTTGTGACAAAGTTCATCAGTGGATGATGAGAATGTCAGTTTTGACAAAGAACACTGTTCATTACTAAAATTCTCTAATTGATCTGTTAGAATGTCAGAAACAAGCTTTCTGAGCTGAGAACTGCATTTTGTGACATAGTTCATCAGTGGATGATGAGAATGTCAGTTTTGACAAAGAACACTGATCATTACTAAAATGCTCCAGTTGAGCTGTTAGATTGTCAGAAACAAGCTTTCTGAGCTGAAAACTGCATTTTTTTGACAAAGTGCATCAGTGGATGATGAGAATGTCAGTTTTGACAAAGAACAGTGTTCATTACTAAAATGCTCTAATTGAGCTGTTAGAATGTCAGAAACAAGCTTTCTGAGCTGAGAACTGCATTTTGTGACATAGTTCATCAGTGGGTGATGAGAATGTCAGTTTTGACAAAGAACACTGATCATTACTAAAATGCTCCAATTGAGCTGTTAGAATGTCAGAAACAAGCTTTCTGAGCTGAGAACTGCATTTTGTGACAAAGTGAATCAGTGGATGATGAGAATGTCACTTTTGACAAAGAACACTGATCATTACTAAAATGCTCTAATTGAGCTGTTAGAATGTCAGAAACAAGCTTTCTGAGCTGAGAACTGCATTTTGTGACAAAGTGAATCAGTGGATGATGAGAATGTCACTTTTGACAAAGAACACTGATCATTACTAAAATGCTCTAATTGAGCTGTTAGAATGTCAGAAACAAGCTTTCTGAGCATAAAACTGCATTTTGTGACAAAGTGCATCAGTGGATGATGAGAATGTCAGTTTTGACAAAGAACACTGTTCATTACTGAAATGCTCCAATTGAGCTGTTAGAATGTCAGAAACAAGCTTTCTGAGCTGAAAACTGCATTTTGTGACAAAGTGAATCAGTGGATGATGAGAATGTCACTTTTGACAAAGAACACTGATCATTACTAAAATGCTCTAATTGAGCTTTTAGAATGTCAGAAACAAGCTTTCTGAGCTGAGAACTGCATTTTGTGACAAAAAGCATCAGTGGATGATGAGAATGTCGGTTTTGACAAAGAACACTGATCATTACTAAAATGCTCCAATTGAGCTGTTAGAATGTCAGAAACAAGCTTTCTGAGCTGAGAAATGCATTTTGTGACATAGTTCATCAGTGGATGATGAGAATGTCTTTTTTGACAAAGAACACTGATCATTACTAAAATGCTCCAATTGAGCTGTTAGAATGTCAGAAACAAGCGTTCTGAGCTGAGAACTGCATTTTGTGACATAGTTCATCAGTGGGTGATGAGAATGTCAGTTTTGACAAAGAACACTGTTCATTACTAAAATGCTCTAATTGAGCTGTTAGAATGTCAGAAACAAGCTTTCTGAGCTGAGAACTGCATTTTGTGACATAGTTCATCAGTGGATGATGAGAATGTCAGTTTTGACAAAGAACACTGTTCATTACTGAAATGCTCCAATTGAGCTGTTAGAATGTCAGAAACAAACTTTCTGAGCATAAAACTGCATTTTGTGACAAAGTGAATCAGTGGATGATGAGAATGTCAGTTTTGACAAAGAACACTGTTCATTACTGAAATGCTCTAATTGAGCTGTTAGAATGTCAGAAACAAGCTTTCTGAGCTGAGAACTGCATTTTGTGACATAGTTCATCAGTGGTTGATGAGAATGTCAGTTTTGACAAAGAACACTGTTCATTACTAAAATGCTCTAATTGAGCTGTTAGAATGTCAGAAACAAGCTTTCTGAGCTGAAAACGGCATTTTGTGACAAAGTGAATCAGTGGGTGATGAGAATGTCAGTTTTGACAAAGAACACTGTTCATTACTAAAATGCTCTAATTGAGCTGTTAGAATGTCAGAAACAAGCTTTCTGAGCTGAAAACTGCATTTTGTGACAAAAAGCATCAGTGGATGACGAGAATTTCAGTTTTGACAAAGAACACTGATCATTACTAAAATGCTCCAATTGAGCTGTTAGAATGTCAGAAACAAGCGTTCTGAGCTGAGAACTGCATTTTGTGACATAGTTCATCAGTGGGTGATGAGAATGTCAGTTTTGACAAAGAACACTGTTCATTACTGAAATGCTCCAATTGAGCTGTTAAATGTCAGAAACAAGCTTTCTGAGCTGAGAAATGCATTTTGTGACAAAGTGAATCAGTGGATGATGAGAATGTCAGTTTTGACAAAGAACACTGATCATTACTAAAATGCTCCAATTGAGCTGTTAGAATGTCAGAAACAAGCGTTCTGAGCTGAGAACTGCATTTTGTGACATAGTTCATCAGTGGGTGATGAGAATGTCAGTTTTGACAAAGAACACTGTTCATTACTAAAATGCTCTAATTGAGCTGTTAGAATGTCAGAAACAAGCTTTCTGAGCTGAGAACTGCATTTTGTGACATAGTTCATCAGTGGATGATGAGAATGTCAGTTTTGACAAAGAATACTGTTCATTACTGAAATGCTCCAATTGAGCTGTTAGAATGTCAGAAATAAGCTTTCTGAGCATAAAACTGCATTTTGTGACAAAGTGCATCAGTGGATGATGAGAATGTCAGTTTTGACAAAGAACACTGATCATTACTAAAATGCTCTAATTGAGCTGTTAGAATGTCAGAAACAAGCTTTCTGAGCTCAAAACTGCATTTTGTGACAAAAAGCATCAGTGGATGATGAGAATGTCGGTTTTGACAAAGAACACTGTTCATTACTGAAATGCTCTAATTGAGCTGTTAGAATGTCAGAAACAAGCTTTCTGAGCTGAGAACTGCATTTTGTGACATAGTTCATCAGTGGATGATGAGAATGTCAGTTTTGACAAAGAACACTGTTCATTACTAAAATGCTCTAATTGAGCTGTTAGAATGTCAGAAACAAGCTTTCTGAGCTCAAAACTGCATTTTGTGACAAAAAGCATCAGTGGATGATGAGAATGTCGGTTTTGACAAAGAACACTGATCATTACTAAAATGCTCCAATTGAGCTGTTAGAATGTCAGAAACAAGCTTTCTGAGCTGAGAAATGCATTTTGTGACAAAGTGAATCAGTGGATGATGAGAATGTCAGTTTTGACAAAGAACTCTGTTCATTACTGAAATGCTCCAATTGAGCTGTTAGAATGTCAGAAACAAGCTTTCTGAGCATAAAACTGCATTTTGTGACAAAGTGCATCAGTGGATGATGAGAATGTCAGTTTTGACAAAGAACACTGTTCATTACTGAAATGCTCTAATTGAGCTGTTAGAATGTCAGAAACAAGCTTTCTGAGCTGAGAACTGCATTTTGTGACATAGTTCATCAGTGGATGATGAGATTGTCAGTTTTGACAAAGAACACTGATCATTACTAAAATGCTCTAATTGAGCTGTTAGAATGTCAGAAACAAGCTTTCTGAGCTGAGAACTGCATTTTGTGACATAGTGAATCAGTGGATGATGAGAATGTCAGTTTTGACAAAGAACACTGTTCATTACTGGAATGCTCCAATTGAGCTGTTAGAATGTCAGAAACAAGCTTTCTGAGCTGAGAAATGCATTTTGTGACAAAGTGCATCAGTGGATGATGAGAATGTCAGTTTTGACAAAGAACACTGTTCATTACTAAAATGCTCTAATTGAGCTGTTAGAATGTCAGAAACAAGCTTTCTGAGCTGAGAACTGCATTTTGTGACAAAGTTCATCAGTGGATGATGAGAATGTCAGTTTTGACAAAGAACACTGTTCATTACTAAAATTCTCTAATTGATCTGTTAGAATGTCAGAAACAAGCTTTCTGAGCTGAGAACTGCATTTTGTGACATAGTTCATCAGTGGATGATGAGAATGTCAGTTTTGACAAAGAACACTGATCATTACTAAAATGCTCCAATTGAGCTGTTAGATTGTCAGAAACAAGCTTTCTGAGCTGAAAACTGCATTTTTTTGACAAAGTGCATCAGTGGATGATGAGAATGTCAGTTTTGACAAAGAACAGTGTTCATTACTAAAATGCTCTAATTGAGCTGTTAGAATGTCAGAAACAAGCTTTCTGAGCTGAGAACTGCATTTTGTGACATAGTTCATCAGTGCATGATGAGAATGTCAGTTTTGACAAAGAACACTGATCATTACTAAAATGCTCCAATTGAGCTGTTAGAATGTCAGAAACAAGCTTTCTGAGCTGAGAACTGCATTTTGTGACAAAGTGAATCAGTGGATGATGAGAATGTCACTTTTGACAAAGAACACTGATCATTACTAAAATGCTCTAATTGAGCTGTTAGAATGTCAGAAACAAGCTTTCTGAGCTGAGAACTGCATTTTGTGACAAAGTGAATCAGTGGATGATGAGAATGTCACTTTTGACAAAGAACACTGATCATTACTAAAATGCTCTAATTGAGCTGTTAGAATGTCAGAAACAAGCTTTCTGAGCATAAAACTGCATTTTGTGACAAAGTGCATCAGTGGATGATGAGAATGTCAGTTTTGACAAAGAACACTGATCATTACTAAAATGCTCTAATTGAGCTTTTAGAATGTCAGAAACAAGCTTTCTGAGCTGAGAACTGCATTTTGTGACAAAAAGCATCAGTGGATGATGAGAATGTCGGTTTTGACAAAGAACACTGATCATTACTAAAATGCTCCAATTGAGCTGTTAGAATGTCAGAAACAAGCTTTCTGAGCTGAGAAATGCATTTTGTGACATAGTTCATCAGTGGATGATGAGAATATCTTTTTTGACAAAGAACACTGATCATTACTAAAATGCTCCAATTGAGCTGTTAGAATGTCAGAAACAAGCGTTCTGAGCTGAGAACTGCATTTTGTGACATAGTTCATCAGTGGGTGATGAGAATGTCAGTTTTGACAAAGAACACTGTTCATTACTAAAATGCTCTAATTGAGCTGTTAGAATGTCAGAAACAAGCTTTCTGAGCTGAGAACTGCATTTTGTGACATAGTTCATCAGTGGATGATGAGAATGTCAGTTTTGACAAAGAACACTGATCATTACTAAAATGCTCTAATTGAGCTGTTAGAATGTCAGAAACAAGCTTTCTGA
The DNA here is from genome assembly GCF_947034865.1 of Barbatula barbatula. NCBI lineage: Eukaryota > Metazoa > Chordata > Actinopteri > Cypriniformes > Nemacheilidae > Barbatula > Barbatula barbatula. The sequence goes on from NC_136771.1 coordinate 14,835,094, forward strand.
GCATAAAACTGCATTTTGTGACAAAGTGCATCAGTGGATGATGAGAATGTCACTTTTGACAAAGAACACTGTTCATTACTGAAATGCTCCAATTGAGCTGTTAGAATGTCAGAAACAAGCTTTCTGAGCTGAGAACTGCATTTTGTGACAAAGTGAATCAGTGGATGATGAGAATGTCACTTTTGACAAAGAACACTGATCATTACTAAAATGCTCTAATTGCGCTTTTAGAATGTCAGAAACAAGCTTTCTGAGCTGAGAACTGCATTTTGTGACAAAAAGCATCAGTGGATGATGAGAATGTCGGTTTTGACAAAGAACACTGATCATTACTAAAATGCTCCAATTGAGCTGTTAGAATGTCAGAAACAAGCTTTCTGAGCTGAGAAATGCATTTTGTGACATAGTTCATCAGTGGATGATGAGAATGTCTTTTTTGACAAAGAACACTGTTCATTACTGAAATGCTCCAATTGAGCTGTTAAATGTCAGAAACAAGCTTTCTGAGCTGAGAAATGCATTTTGTGACAAAGTGAATCAGTGGATGATGAGAATGTCAGTTTTGACAAAGAACACTGATCATTACTAAAATGCTCCAATTGAGCTGTTAGAATGTCAGAAACAAGCGTTCTGAGCTGAGAACTGCATTTTGTGACATAGTTCATCAGTGGGTGATGAGAATGTCAGTTTTGACAAAGAACACTGTTCATTACTAAAATGCTCTAATTGAGCTGTTAGAATGTCAGAAACAAGCTTTCTGAGCTGAGAACTGCATTTTGTGACATAGTTCATCAGTGGATGATGAGAATGTCAGTTTTGACAAAGAACACTGTTCATTACTGAAATGCTCCAATTGAGCTGTTAGAATGTCAGAAACAAGCTTTCTGAGCTCAAAACTGCATTTTGTGACAAAAAGCATCAGTGGATGATGAGAATGTCGGTTTTGACAAAGAACACTGATCATTACTAAAATGCTCCAATTGAGCTGTTAGAATGTCAGAAACAAGCTTTTTGAGATGAGAACTGCATTTTGTGACATAGTTCATCAGTGGATGATGAGAATGTCAGTTTTGACAAAGAACACTGTTCATTACTGAAATGCTCCAATTGAGCTGTTAGAATGTCAGAAACAAGCTTTCTGAGCTGAGAAATGCATTTTGTGACATAGTTCATCAGTGGGTGATGAGAATGTCAGTTTTGACAAAGAACACTGTTCATTACTAAAATGCTCCAATTGAGCTGTTAGAATGTCAGAAACAAGCTTTCTGAGCATAAAACTGCATTTTGTGACAAAGTGCATCAGTGGATGATGAGAATGTCAGTTTTGACAAAGAACACTGTTCATTACTGAAATGCTCTAATTGAGCTGTTAGAATGTCAGAAACAAGCTTTCTGAGCTGAGAACTGCATTTTGTGACATAGTTCATCAGTGGATGATGAGAATGTCAGTTTTGACAAAGAACACTGTTCATTACTAAAATGCTCTAATTGAGCTGTTAGAATGTCAGAAACAAGCTTTCTGAGCTGAAAACTGCATTTTGTGACAAAGTGAATCAGTGGATGATGAGAATGTCAGTTTTGACAAAGAACACTGATCATTACTAAAATGCTCTAATTGAGCTGTTAGAATGTCAGAAACAAGCTTTCTGAGCTGAGAACTGCATTTTGTGACATAGTGAATCAGTGGATGATGAGAATGTCAGTTTTGACAAAGAACACTGTTCATTACTGAAATGCTCCAATTGAGCTGTTAGAATGTCAGAAACAAGCTTTCTGAGCTGAGAAATGCATTTTGTGACAAAGTGCATCAGTGGATGATGAGAATGTCAGTTTTGACAAAGAACACTGTTCATTACTAAAATTCTCTAATTGATCTGTTAGAATGTCAGAAACAAGCTTTCTGAGCTGAGAACTGCATTTTGTGACATAGTTCATCAGTGGATGATGAGAATGTCAGTTTTGACAAAGAACACTGATCATTACTAAAATGCTCCAATTGAGCTGTTAGATTGTCAGAAACAAGCTTTCTGAGCTGAAAACTGCATTTTTTTGACAAAGTGCATCAGTGGATGATGAGAATGTCAGTTTTGACAAAGAACAGTGTTCATAACTAAAATCCTCCAATTGAGCTGTTAGAATGTCAGAAACAAGCTTTCTGAGCTGAGAACTGCATTTTGTGACATAGTTCATCAGTGCATGATGAGAATGTCAGTTTTGACAAAGAACACTGATCATTACTAAAATGCTCCAATTGAGCTGTTAGAATGTCAGAAACAAGCTTTCTGAGCTGAGAACTGCATTTTGTGACAAAGTGAATCAGTGGATGATGAGAATGTCACTTTTGACAAAGAACACTGATCATTACTAAAATGCTCTAATTGAGCTGTTAGAATGTCAGAAACAAGCTTTCTGAGCTGAGAACTGCATTTTGTGACAAAGTGAATCAGTGGATGATGAGAATGTCACTTTTGACAAAGAACACTGATCATTACTAAAATGCTCTAATTGAGCTGTTAGAATGTCAGAAACAAGCTTTCTGAGCTGAGAAATGCATTTTGTGACAAAGTGCATCAGTGGATGATGAGAATGTCAGTTTTGACAAAGAACACTGTTCATTACTGAAATGCTGCAATTGAGCTGTTAGAATGTCAGAAACAAGCTTTCTGAGCTGAGAACTGCATTTTGTGACAAAGTGAATCAGTGGATGATGAGAATGTCACTTTTGACAAAGAACACTGATCATTACTAAAATGCTCTAATTGAGCTTTTAGAATGTCAGAAACAAGCTTTCTGAGCTGAGAACTGCATTTTGTGACAAAGTGAATCAGTGGATGATGAGAATGTCACTTTTGACAAAGAACACTGATCATTACTAAAATGCTCTAATTGAGCTGTTAGAATGTCAGAAACAAGCTTTCTGAGCTGAGAACTGCATTTTGTGACATAGTTCATCAGTGGGTGATGAGAATGTCAATTTTGACAAAGAACATTGTTCATTACTAAAATGCTCTAATTGAGCTGTTAGAATGTCAGAAACAAGCTTTCTGAGCATAAAACTGCATTTTGTGACAAAGTGCATCAGTGTATGATGAGAATGTCAGTTTTGACAAAGAACACTGATCATTACTAAAATGCTCCAATTGAGCTGTTAGAAAATCAGAAACAAGCTTTCTGAGCTGAAAACTGCATTTTTTTTACAAAGTGCATCAGTGGATATTGAGAATGTCAGTTTTGACAAAGAACACTGTTCATTACTAAAATGCTCTAATTGAGCTGTTAGAATGTCAGAAACAAGCTTTCTGAGCTGAGAACTGCATTTTGTGACAAAGTTGATGAGAATGGATGATGATGAGAATGTCAGTTTTGACAAAGAACACTGTTCATTACTAAAATGCTCTAATTGAGATGTTAGAATGTCAGAAACAAGCTTTCTGAGCTGAGAACTGCATTTTGTGACAAAGTGAATCAGTGGATGATGAGAATGTCAGTTTTGACAAAGAACACTGATCATTACTAAAATGCTCCAATTGAGCTGTTAGAATGTCAGAAACAAGCTTTCTGAGCTGAAAACTGCATTTTGTGACAAAAAGCATCAGTGGATGATGAGAATGTCAGTTTTGACAAAGAACACTGTTCATTACTAAAATGCTCTAATGAGCTGATAGAATGTCAGAAACAAGCTTTCTGAGCTGAAAACTGCATTTTGTGACATAGTTCATCAGTGGATGATGAGAATGTCTTTTTTGACGAAGAACACTGTTCATTACTGAAATGCTCCAATTGAGCTGTTAAATGTCAGAAACAAGCTTTCTGAGCTGAGAAATGCATTTTGTGACAAAGTGAATCAGTGGATGATGAGAATGTCAGTTTTGACAAAGAACACTGATCATTACTAAAATGCTCCAATTGAGCTGTTAGAATGTCAGAAACAAGCGTTCTGAGCTGAGAACTGCATTTTGTGACATAGTTCATCAGTGGGTGATGAGAATGTCAGTTTTGACAAAGAACAGTGTTCATAACTAAAATCCTCCAATTGAGCTGTTAGAATGTCAGAAACAAGCTTTCTGAGCTGAGAACTGCATTTTGTGACATAGTTCATCAGTGCATGATGAGAATGTCAGTTTTGACAAAGAACACTGATCATTACTAAAATGCTCCAATTGAGCTGTTAGAATGTCAGAAACAAGCTTTCTGAGCTGAGAACTGCATTTTGTGACAAAGTGAATCAGTGGATGATGAGAATGTCAGTTTTGACAAAGAACACTGATCATTACTAAAATGCTCTAATTGAGCTGTTAGAATGTCAGAAACAAGCTTTCTGAGCTGAGAACTGCATTTTGTGACAAAGTGAATCAGTGGATGATGAGAATGTCACTTTTGACAAAGAACACTGATCATTACTAAAATGCTCTAATTGAGCTGTTAGAATGTCAGAAACAAGCTTTCTGAGCTGAGAAATGCATTTTGTGACAAAGTGCATCAGTGGATGATGAGAATGTCAGTTTTGACAAAGAACACTGTTCATTACTGAAATGCTGCAATTGAGCTGTTAGAATGTCAGAAACAAGCTTTCTGAGCTGAGAACTGCATTTTGTGACAAAGTGAATCAGTGGATGATGAGAATGTCACTTTTGACAAAGAACACTGATCATTACTAAAATGCTCTAATTGAGCTTTTAGAATGTCAGAAACAAGCTTTCTGAGCTGAGAACTGCATTTTGTGACAAAGTGAATCAGTGGATGATGAGAATGTCACTTTTGACAAAGAACACTGATCATTACTAAAATGCTCTAATTGAGCTGTTAGAATGTCAGAAACAAGCTTTCTGAGCTGAGAACTGCATTTTGTGACATAGTTCATCAGTGGGTGATGAGAATGTCAATTTTGACAAAGAACATTGTTCATTACTAAAATGCTCTAATTGAGCTGTTAGAATGTCAGAAACAAGCTTTCTGAGCATAAAACTGCATTTTGTGACAAAGTGCATCAGTGTATGATGAGAATGTCAGTTTTGACAAAGAACACTGATCATTACTAAAATGCTCCAATTGAGCTGTTAGAAAATCAGAAACAAGCTTTCTGAGCTGAAAACTGCATTTTTTTTACAAAGTGCATCAGTGGATATTGAGAATGTCAGTTTTGACAAAAAACACTGTTCATTACTAAAATGCTCTAATTGAGCTGTTAGAATGTCAGAAACAAGCTTTCTGAGCTGAGAACTGCATTTTGTGACAAAGTTGATGAGAATGGATGATGATGAGAATGTCAGTTTTGACAAAGAACACTGTTCATTACTAAAATGCTCTAATTGAGATGTTAGAATGTCAGAAACAAGCTTTCTGAGCTGAGAACTGCATTTTGTGACAAAGTGAATCAGTGGATGATGAGAATGTCAGTTTTGACAAAGAACACTGATCATTACTAAAATGCTCCAATTGAGCTGTTAGAATGTCAGAAACAAGCTTTCTGAGCTGAAAACTGCATTTTGTGACAAAAAGCATCAGTGGATGATGAGAATGTCAGTTTTGACAAAGAACACTGTTCATTACTAAAATGCTCTAATGAGCTGATAGAATGTCAGAAACAAGCTTTCTGAGCTGAAAACTGCATTTTGTGACATAGTTCATCAGTGGATGATGAGAATGTCTTTTTTGACGAAGAACACTGTTCATTACTGAAATGCTCCAATTGAGCTGTTAAATGTCAGAAACAAGCTTTCTGAGCTGAGAAATGCATTTTGTGACAAAGTGAATCAGTGGATGATGAGAATGTCAGTTTTGACAAAGAACACTGATCATTACTAAAATGCTCCAATTGAGCTGTTAGAATGTCAGAAACAAGCGTTCTGAGCTGAGAACTGCATTTTGTGACATAGTTCATCAGTGGGTGATGAGAATGTCAGTTTTGACAAAGAACACTGTTCATTACTAAAATGCTCTAATTGAGCTGTTAGAATGTCAGAAACAAGCTTTCTGAGCTGAGAACTGCATTTTGTGACATAGTTCATCAGTGGATGATGAGAATGTCAGTTTTGACAAAGAACACTGTTCATTACTGAAATGCTCCAATTGAGCTGTTAGAATGTCAGAAACAAGCTTTCTGAGCATAAAACTGCATTTTGTGACAAAAAGCATCAGTGGATGATGAGAATGTCAGTTTTGACAAAGAACACTGATCATTACTAAAATGCTCTAATTGAGCTGTTAGAATGTCAGAAACAAGCTTTCTGAGCTGAGAACTGCATTTTGTGACATAGTTCATCAGTGGATGATGAGAATGTCAGTTTTGACAAAGAACACTGTTCATTACTGAAATGCTCCAATTGAGCTGTTAGAATGTCAGAAACAAGCTTTCTGAGCTGAGAAATGCATTTTGTGACAAAGTGCATCAGTGGATGATGAGAATGTCAGTTTTGACAAAGAACACTGTTCATTACTAAAATTCTCTAATTGATCTGTTAGAATGTCAGAAACAAGCTTTCTGAGCTGAGAACTGCATTTTGTGACATAGTTCATCAGTGGATGATGAGAATGTCAGTTTTGACAAAGAACACTGATCATTACTAAAATGCTCCAATTGAGCTGTTAGATTGTCAGAAACAAGCTTTCTGAGCTGAAAACTGCATTTTTTTGACAAAGTGCATCAGTGGATGATGAGAATGTCAGTTTTGACAAAGAACAGTGTTCATAACTAAAATCCTCTAATTGAGCTGTTAGAATGTAAGAAACAAGCTTTCTGAGCTGAGAACTGCATTTTGTGACATAGTTCATCAGTGCATGATGAGAATGTCAGTTTTGACAAAGAACACTGATCATTACTAAAATGCTCTAATTGAGCTGTTAGAATGTCAGAAACAAGCTTTCTGAGCTGAGAACTGCATTTTGTGACAAAGTGAATCAGTGGATGATGAGAATGTCACTTTTGACAAAGAACACTGATCATTACTAAAATGCTCTAATTGAGCTGTTAGAATGTCAGAAACAAGCTTTCTGAGCATAAAACTGCATTTTGTGACAAAGTGCATCAGTGGATGATGAGAATGTCAGTTTTGACAAAGAACACTGTTCATTACTGAAATGCTCCAATTGAGCTGTTAGAATGTCAGAAACAAGCTTTCTGAGCTGAGAACTGCATTTTGTGACAAAGTGAATCAGTGGATGATGAGAATGTCACTTTTGACAAAGAACACTGATCATTACTAAAATGCTCCAAGTGAGCTGTTAGAATGTCAGAAACAAGCTTTCTGAGCTGAGAACTGCATTTTGTGACAAAGTGAATCAGTGGATGATGAGAATGTCACTTTTGACAAAGAACACTGTTCATTACTAAAATTCTCTAATTGAGCTTTTAGAATGTCAGAAACAAGCTTTCTGAGCTGAGAACTGGATTTTGTGACAAAGTGAATCAGTGGATGATGAGAATGTCAGTTTTGACAAAGAACACTGTTCATTACTAAAATGCTCTAATTGAGCTGTTAGAATGTCAGAAACAAGCTTTCTGAGCATAAAACTGCATTTTGTGACAAAGTGAATCAGTGGATGATGAGAATGTCAGTTTTGACAAAGAACACTGATCATTACTAAAATGCTCTAATTGAGCTGTTAGAATGTCAAAAACAAGCTTTCTGAGCATAAAACTGCATTTTGTCACAAAGTGCATCAGTGGATGATGAGAATGTCATTTTTGTCAAAGAACACTGTTCATTACTAAAATGCTCCAATTGAGCTGTAGAATGTCAGAAACAAGCTTTCTGAGCTGAGAACTGCATTTTGTGACATAGTTCATCAGTGGATGATGAGAATGTCAGTTTTGACAAAGAACACTGATCATTACTGAAATGCTCCAATTGAGCTGTTAGAATGTCAGAAACAAGCTTTCTGAGCTGAGAAATGCATTTTGTGACAAAGTGCATCAGTGGATGATGAGAATGTCAGTTTTGACAAAGAACACTGTTCATTACTAAAATTCTCCAATAGAGCTGTTAGTTCTGAGCTGAGAACTGCATTTTGTGACATAGTTCATCAGTGGATGATGAGAATGTCAGTTTTGACAAAGAACACTGTTCATTACTGAAATGCTCCAAGTGAGCTGTTAGAATGTCAGAAACAAGCTTTCTGAGCTGAGAACTGCATTTTGTGACAAAGTGAATCAGTGGATGATGAGAATGTCAGTTTTGACAAAGAACACTGTTCATTACTAAAATGCTCTAATTGAGCTGTTAGAATGTCAGAAACAAGCTTTCTGAGCATAAAACTGCATTTTGTGACAAAGTGAATCAGTGGATGATGAGAATGTCAGTTTTGACAAAGAACACTGATCATTACTAAAATGCTCTAATTGAGCTGTTAGAATGTCAGAAACAAGCTTTCTGAGCTGAAAACTGCATTTTTGACAAAGTGCATCAGTGGATGATGAGAATGTCAGTTTTGACAAAGAACACTGTTCATTACTAAAATGCTCTAATTGAGCTGTTAGAATGTCAGAAACAAGCTTTCTGAGCTGAGAAATGCATTTTGTGACAAAGTGAATCAGTGGATGATGAGAATGTCAGTTTTGACAAAGAACACTGTTCATTACTGAAATGCTCCCATTGAGCTGTTAGAATGTCAGAAACAAGCTTTCTGAGCTGAGAAATGCATTTTGTGACAAAGTGAATCAGTGGATGATGAGAATGTCAGTTTTGACAAAGAACACTGATCATCACTAAAATGCTCCAATTGAGCTATTAGAATGTCAGAAACTAGCGTTCTGAGCTGAGAACTGCATTTTGTGACATAGTTCATCAGTGGGTGATGAGAATGTCAGTTTTGACAAAGAACACTGTTCATTACTAAAATGCTCTAATTGAGCTGTTAGAATGTCAGAAACAAGCTTTCTGAGCTGAGAACTGCATTTTGTGACAAAGTGAATCAGTGGATGATGAGAATGTCAGTTTTGACAAAGAACACTGATCATTACTAAAATGCTCCAATTGAGCTGTTAGAATGTCAGAAACAAGCTTTCTGAGCTGAAAACTGCATTTTGTGACAAAAAGCATCAGTGGATGATGAGAATGTCAGTTTTGACAAAGAACACTGTTCATTACTAAAATGCTCTTATTGAGCTGATAGAATGTCAGAAACAAGCTTTCTGAGCTGAAAACTGCATTTTGTGACATAGTTCATCAGTGGATGATGAGAATGTCAGTTTTGACAAAGAACACTGTTCATTACTGAAATGCTCCAATTGAGCTGTTAGAATGTCAGAAACAAGCTTTCTGAGCTGAGAACTGCATTTTGTGACAAAGTGAATCAGTGGATGATGAGAATGTCACTTTTGACAAAAAACACTGTTCATTACTGAAATGCTCTAATTGAGCTGTTAGAATGTCAGAAACAAGCGTGCTGAGCTGAGAACTGCATTTTGTGACAAAGTGAATCACTGGATGATGAGAATGTCAGTTTTGACAAAGAACACTGATCATTACTAAAATGCTCTAATTGAGCTGTTAGAATGTCAGAAACAAGCTTTCTGAGCATAAAACTGCATTTTGTGACAAAAAGCATCAGTGGATGATGAGAATGTCAGTTTTGACAAAGAACACTGATCATTACTAAAATGCTCCAATTGAGCTGTTAGAATGTCAGAAACAAGCTTTCTGAGCTGAGAACTGCATTTTGTGATATAGTTCATCAGTGGATGATGAGAATGTCAGTTTTGACAAAGAACACTGTTCATTACTGAAATGCTCCAATTGAGCTGTTAGAATGTCAGAAACAAGCTTTCTGAGCTGAGAAATGCATTTTGTGACAAAGTGAATCAGTGGATGATGAGAATGTCACTTTTGACAAAAAACACTGATCATTACTAAAATGCTCAAATTGAGCTGTTAGAATGTCAGAAACAAGCTTTCTGAGCATAAAACTGCATTTTGTGACAAAGTTCATCAGTGGATGATGAGAATGTCAGTTTTGACAAAGAACACTGATCATTACTGAAATGCTCCAATTGAGCTGTTAGAATGTCAGAAACAAGCTTTCTGAGCTGAGAAATGCATTTTGTGACAAAGTTCATCAGTGGATGATGAGAATGTCAGTTTTGACAAAGAACACTGATCATTACTAAAATGCTCCAATTGAGCTGTTAGAATATCAGAAACAAGCTTTCTGAGCTGAAAACTGCATTTTTTTGACAAAGTGCATCAGTGGATGATGAGAATGTCAGTTTTGACAAAGAACACTGTTCATTACTAAAATGCTCTAATTGAGCTGTTAGAATGTCAGAAACAAGCTTTCTGAGCTGAGAACTGCATTTTGTTACAAAGTTCATCAGTGGATGATGAGAATATCAGTTTTGACAAAGAACACTGTTCATTACTAAAATGCTCTAATTGAGCTGTTAGAATGTCAGAAACAAGCTTTCTGAGCATAAAACTGCATTTTGTGACAAAAAGCATCAGTGGATGATGAGAATGTCAGTTTTGACAAAGAACACTGATCATTACTAAAATGCTCCAATTGAGCTGTTAGAATGTCAGAAACAAGCTTTCTGAGCTGAGAACTGCATTTTGTGATATAGTTCATCAGTGGATGATGAGAATGTCAGTTTTGACAAAGAACACTGTTCATTACTGAAATGCTCCAATTGAGCTGTTAGAATGTCAGAAACAAGCTTTCTGAGCTGAGAAATGCATTTTGTGACAAAGTGAATCAGTGGGTGATGAGAATGTCAGTTTTGACAAAGAACACTGTTCATTACTAAAATGCTCTAATTGAGCTGTTAGAATGTCAGAAACAAGCTTTCTGAGCATAAAACTGCATTTTGTGACAAAAAGCATCAGTGGATGATGAGAATGTCAGTTTTGACAAAGAACACTGATCATTACTAAAATGCTCCAATTGAGCTGTTAGAATGTCAGAAACAAGCTTTCTGAGCTGAGAACTGCATTTTGTGACATAGTTCATCAGTGGATGATGAGAATGTCAGTTTTGACAAAGAACACTGTTCATTACTAAAATGCTCTAATTGAGCTGTTAGAATGTCAGAAACAAGCTTTCTGAGCTGAAAACGGCATTTTGTGACAAAGTGAATCAGTGGGTGATGAGAATGTCAGTTTTGACAAAGAACACTGTTCATTACTAAAATGCTCTAATTGAGCTGTTAGAATGTCAGAAACAAGCTTTCTGAGCTGAGAAATGCATTTTGTGACAAAGTGCATCAGTGGATGATGAGAATGTCAGTTTTGACAAAGAACACTGTTCATTACTAAAATGCTCTAATTGAGCTGTTAGAATGTCAGAAACAAGCTTTCTGAGCTGAGAAATGCATTTTGTGACAAAGTGAATCAGTGGATGATGAGAATGTCAGTTTTGACAAAGAACACTGTTCATTTCTGAAATGCTCCCATTGAGCTGTTAGAATGTCAGAAACAAGCTTTCTGAGCTGAGAAATGCATTTTGTGACAAAGTGAATCAGTGGATGATGAGAATGTCAGTTTTGACAAAGAACACTGATCATCACTAAAATGCTCCAATTGAGCTATTAGAATGTCAGAAACTAGCGTTCTGAGCTGAGAACTGCATTTTGTGACATAGTTCATCAGTGGGTGATGAGAATGTCAGTTTTGACAAAGAACACTGTTCATTACTAAAATGCTCTAATTGAGCTGTTAGAATGTCAGAAACAAGCTTTCTGAGCTGAGAACTGCATTTTGTGACAAAGTGAATCAGTGGATGATGAGAATGTCAGTTTTGACAAAGAACACTGATCATTACTAAAATGCTCCAATTGAGCTGTTAGAATGTCAGAAACAAGCTTTCTGAGCTGAAAACTGCATTTTGTGACAAAAAGCATCAGTGGATGATGAGAATGTCAGTTTTGACAAAGAACACTGTTCATTACTAAAATGCTCTTATTGAGCTGATAGAATGTCAGAAACAAGCTTTCTGAGCTGAAAACTGCATTTTGTGACATAGTTCATCAGTGGATGATGAGAATGTCAGTTTTGACAAAGAACACTGTTCATTACTGAAATGCTCCAATTGAGCTGTTAGAATGTCAGAAACAAGCTTTCTGAGCTGAGAACTGCATTTTGTGACAAAGTGAATCAGTGGATGATGAGAATGTCACTTTTGACAAAAAACACTGTTCATTACTGAAATGCTCTAATTGAGCTGTTAGAATGTCAGAAACAAGCTTGCTGAGCTGAGAACTGCATTTTGTGACAAAGTGAATCACTGGATGATGAGAATGTCAGTTTTGACAAAGAACACTGATCATTACTAAAATGCTCTAATTGAGCTGTTAGAATGTCAGAAACAAGCTTTCTGAGCATAAAACTGCATTTTGTGACAAAAAGCATCAGTGGATGATGAGAATGTCAGTTTTGACAAAGAACACTGATCATTACTAAAATGCTCCAATTGAGCTGTTAGAATGTCAGAAACAAGCTTTCTGAGCTGAGAACTGCATTTTGTGATATAGTTCATCAGTGGATGATGAGAATGTCAGTTTTGACAAAGAACACTGTTCATTACTGAAATGCTCCAATTGAGCTGTTAGAATGTCAGAAACAAGCTTTCTGAGCTGAGAAATGCATTTTGTGACAAAGTGAATCAGTGGATGATGAGAATGTCACTTTTGACAAAAAACACTGTTCATTACTGAAATGCTCTAATTGAGCTGTTAGAATGTCAGAAACAAGCTTGCTGAGCTGAGAACTGCATTTTGTGACAAAGTTCATCAGTGGATGATGAGAATGTCAGTTTTGACAAAGAACACTGATCATTACTAAAATGCTCCAATTGAGCTGTTAGAATATGAGAAACAAGCTTTCTGAGCTGAAAACTGCATTTTTTTGACAAAGTGCATCAGTGGATGATGAGAATGTCAGTTTTGACAAAGAACACTGTTCATTACTAAAATGCTCTAATTGAGCTGTTAGAATGTCAGAAACAAGCTTTCTGAGCTGAGAACTGCATTTTGTGACAAAGTTCATCAGTGGATGATGAGAATGTCAGTTTTGACAAAGAACACTGTTCATTACTAAAATGCTCTAATTGAGCTGTTAGAATGTCAGAAACAAGCTTTCTGAGCTGAGAACTGCATTTTGTGACAAAGTGAATCAGTGGATGATGAGAATGTCAGTTTTGACAAAGAACACTGATCATTACTAAAATGCTCCAATTGAGCTGTTAGAATGTCAGAAACAAGCTTTCTGAGCTGAAAACTGCATTTTGTGACAAAAAGCATCAGTGGATGACGAGAATGTCAGTTTTGACAAAGAACACTGTTCATTACTAAAATGCTCTAATTGAGCTGATAGAATGTCAGAAACAAGCTTTCTGAGCTGAAAACTGCATTTTGTGACATAGTTCATCAGTGGATGATGAGAATGTCAGTTTTGACAAAGAACACTGTTCATTACTTAAATGCTCCAATAGAGCTGTTAGAATGTTAGAAACAAGCTTTCTGAGCTGAGAACTGCATTTTGTGACATAGTTCATCAGTGGATGATGAGAATGTCAGTTTTGACAAAGAACACTGATCATTACTGAAATGCTCCAATTGAGCTGTTAGAATGTCAGAAACAAGCTTTCTGAGCATAAAATTGCATTTTGTGACAAAGTGCATCAGTGGATGATGAGAATGTCAGTTTTGACAAAGAACACTGTTCATTACTAAAATGCTCTAATTGAGCTGTTAGAATGTCAGAAACAAGCTTTCTGAGCTGAAAACTGCATTTTGTGACAAAAAGCATCAGTGGATGATGAGAATGTCAGTTTTGACAAAGAACACTGATCATTACTAAAATGCTCCAATTGAGCTGTTAGAATGTCAGAAACAAGCTTTCTGAGCTGAAAACTGCATTTTGTGACAAAAAGCATCAGTGGATGATGAGAATGTCAGTTTTGACAAAGAACACTGTTCATTACTGAAATGCTCCAATTGAGCTGTTAGAATGTCAGAAACAAGCTTTCTGAGCTGAGAACTGCATTTTGTGACAAAGTGAATCAGTGGATGATGAGAATGTCAGTTTTGACAAAGAACACTGATCATTACTAAAATGCTCTAATTGAGCTGTTAGAATGTCAGAAACAAGCTTTCTGAGCATAAAACTGCATTTTGTGACAAAGTGCATCAGTGGGTGATGAGAATGTCAGTTTTGACAAAGAACACTGTTCATTACTAAAATGCTCTAATTGAGCTGTTAGAATGTCAGAAACAAGCTTTCTGAGCATAAAACTGCATTTTGTGACAAAGTGAATCAGAGGATGATGAGAATGTCAGTTTTGACAAAGAACACTGTTCATTACTAAAATTCTCTAATTGAGCTGTTAGAATGTCAGAAACAAGCTTTCTGAGCTGAAAACTGCATTTTGTGACAAAAAGCATCAGTGGATGATGAGAATGTCAGTTTTGACAAAGAACACTGATCATTACTAAAATGCTCCAATAGAGCTGTTAGAATGTTAGAAACAAGCTTTCTGAGCTGAAAACTGCATTTTGTGAAAAAGTGCATAAGAGGATGATGGGAAACTCAGTTTTGACAAAGAACACTCTTCATTACTATAATGCTCTAATTGAGCTGTTAGAATGTCAGAAACAAGCTTTTTGAGCAGAAAACTGGATTTTTTGACAAAGTGCATCAGTGGATGATGAGAAACTCAGTTTTGACAAAGAACACAGTTAATTTCTGAAATTCTCTAATTGAGCTGTTAGAATGTCAGAAACAAGCTTTCTGAGCTAAAAAATGCATTTTGTGACGAAGTGAATCAGTGGATGATGAGAATGTCAGTTTTGACAAAGAACACTGTTCATTACTGAAATGCTCCAATTGAGCTGTTAGAATGTCAGAAACAAGCTTTCTGAGCGGAGAACTGCATTTTGTGACAAAGTGAATCAGTGGATGATGAGAATGTCAGTTTTGACAAAGAACACTGATCATTACTAAAATGCTCTAATTGAGCTGTTAAAATGTCAGAAACAAGCTTTCTGAGCAGAAAACTGCATTTTGTGACAAAGTGCATCAGTGGATGATGAGAATGTCATTTTTGACAAAGAACACTGTTCATAACTAAATTGCTCTAATTGACATGTTAGAATGTCAGAAAACAAGCTTTCTGAGCTGAAAACTGCATTTTGTGACAAAGTACATCAGTGGATGATGAGAATGTCAGTTTTGACAAAGAATACTGTTCATTACTAAAATGCTCTAATTGAGCTGTTAGAATGTCAGAAACAAGCTTTCTGAGCTGAAAACTGCATTTTTTGACAAAGTGCATCAGTGGATGATGAGAATGTCAGTTTTGACAAAGAACACTGTTCATTACTAAAATGCTCTAATTGAGCTGTTAGAATGTCAGAAACAAGCTTTCTGAGCTGAAAACGGCATTTTGTGACAAAGTGCATCAGTGGATGATGAGAATGTCACTTTTGACAAAGAACACAGTTCATTACTAAAATGCTCTAATTGAGCTGTTAGAATGTCATAAACGAGCTTTCTGAGCTGAAAACTGCATTTTGTGACAAAGTGCATCAGTGGATGATGAGAATGTCAGTTGTGACAAAGAACACTGTTCATTACTAAAATGCTCTAATTGAGCTGTTAGAATGTCAGAATCAAGCTTTCTGAGCTGAAAACTGCATTTTGTGAAAAAGTGCATAAGGGGATGATGGGAAACTCAGTTTTGACAAAGAACACTCTTCATTACTATAATGCTCTAATTGAGCTGTTAGAATGTCAGAAACAAGCTTTTTGAGCAGAAAACTGGATTTTTTGACAAAGTGCATCAGTGGATGATGAGAAACTCAGTTTTGACAAAGAACACAGTTCATTTCTGAAATTCTCTAATTGAGCTGTTAGAATGTCAGAAACAAGCTTTCTGAGCTAAAAAATGCATTTAGTGACAAAGTGCATCAGTGGATGATGAGAAACTCAGTTTTGACAAAGAACACAGTTGATTACTGAAATGTTCTAATTAAGCTGTTAGAATGTCAGAAACAATCTTTCTGAGCTAAAAAAATCATTTTGTGACAAAGTGAATCAGTGGACGGATGAGAATGTCACTTTTGAGAAAGAACACTGTTCATTACTGAAATGCTCTAATTGAGCTGTTAGAATGTCAGAAACAAGCTTTTTGAGCAAAAAACTGGATTTTGTGACAAAGTGCATCAGAGGATGATGAGAAACTCAGTTTTGACAAAGAACACAGTTCATTACTGAAATGCTCTAACTGAGCTGTTAGAATGTCAGAAACAAGCTTTCTAAACTGAAAACTGCATTTTGTGACAAAGTGCATCAGTGTATGATAAGAAACTCAGTTTTGACATGAACACTCTTCATTACTAAAATGCTCTAATTGAGCTGTTAGAATGTCAGAAACAAGCTTTCTGAGCGGAGCGCAGTTAGTTGCGAACCCTTACCCTAGCAGACCAGTAGTCAAAGGCTCGTTTTGAACCCTCCCGATTTCCAGAGACAGGCTCTTTGCACTCCAAAGCGCATTTTGTGCTAGAAGGCCTCAGAGGAGCATGAACAAGAGAGTTTTGCAAGGGAGGGAGCGCAGTTAGTTGCGAACCCTAACCTTAACCCTAACCCTAGCAGCCCAGTAGTCAAAGGCTCGTTTTGACCCCTCCCGACTTCCAGAGACATGCTCTTTGCACTCCAAAGCGCATTTTGTGCTTTTTTGTGTTAGAGGGCCTCAGAGGAGCATGAACAAGTTAATTTTGCAAGGGAGGGAGCGCAGTTAGTTGCGAACCCTAACCCTAGCAGCCCAGTAGTCAAAGGCTCGTTTTGACCCCTCCCGACTTCCAGAGACATGCTCTTTGCACTCCAAAGCGCATTTTGTGCTTTTTTGTGTTAGAGGGCCTCAGAGGAGCATGAACAAGTGAATTTTGCAAGGGAGGAAGCGCAGTTAGTTGCGAACCCTAACCCTAGCAGCCCAGTAGTCAAAGGCTCGTTTTGACCCCTTCCGACTTCCAGAGACATGCTCTTTGCACTCCAAAGCGCATTTTGTGCTTTTTTGTGTTAGAGGGCCTCAGAGGAGCATGAACAAGTTAATTTTGCAAGGGAGGGAGCGCAGTTAGTTGCGAACCCTAACCCTAGCAGCCCAGTAGTCAAAGGCTCGTTTTGACCCCTCCCGACTTCCAGAGACATGCTCTTTGCACTCCAAAGCGCATTTTGTGCTTTTTTGTGTTAGAGGGCCTCAGAGGAGCATGAACAAGTGAATTTTGCAAGGGAGGGAGCGAAGTTAGTTGCGAACCCTAACCCTAGCAGCCCAGTAGTCAAAGGCTCGTTTTGACCCCTCCCGACTTCCAGAGACATGCTTTTTGCACTCCAAAGCGCATTTTGTGCTAGATGGCCTCAGAGGAGCATGAACAAGTGAATTTTGCAAGGGAGGGAGCGCAGTTAGTTGCAAACTCTAACCCTAGCAGCCCAGTAGTCAAAGGCTCGTTTTGACCCCTCCCGACTTCCAGAGACATGCTCTTAAAACTCCAAAGCGCATTTTGTGCTAGAAGGCCTCAGAGGAGCATGAACAAGTGAATTTTGCAAGGGAGGGAGCGCAGTTAGTTGCGAACCCTAACCCTAGCAGCCCAGTAGTCAAAGGCTCGTTTTGACCCCTCCCGACTTCCAGAGACATGCTCTTTGCACTCCAAAGCGCATTTTGTGCTTTTTTGTGTTAGAGGGCCTCAGAGGAGCATGAACAAGTGAATTTTGCAAGGGAGGGAGCGAAGTTAGTTGCGAACCCTAACCCTAGCAGCCCAGTAGTCAAAGGCTCGTTTTGACCCCTCCCGACTACCAGAGACATGCTTTTTGCACTCCAAAGCGCATTTTGTGCTAGATGGCCTCAGAGGAGCATGAACAAGTGAATTTTGCAAGGGAGGGAGCGCAGTTAGTTGCAAACTCTAACCCTAGCAGCCCAGTAGTCAAAGGCTCGTTTTGACCCCTCCCGACTTCCAGAGACATGCTCTTTGCACTCCAAAGCGCATTTTGTGCTAGAAGGCCTCAGAGGAGCATGAACAAGTGAATTTTGCAAGGGAGGGAGCGCAGTTAGTTGCGAACCCTAACCCTAGCAGCCCAGTAGTCAAAGGCTCGTTTTGACCCCTCCCGACTTCCAGAGACATGCTCTTTGCACTCCAAAGCGCATTTTGTGCTTTTTTGTGTTAGAGGGCCTCAGAGGAGCATGAACAAGTGAATTTTGCAAGGGAGGGAGCGAAGTTAGTTGCGAACCCTAACCCTAGCAGCCCAGTAGTCAAAGGCTCGTTTTGACCCCTCCCGACTTCCAGAGACATGCTTTTTGCACTCCAAAGCGCATTTTGTGCTAGATGGCCTCAGAGGAGCATGAACAAGTGAATTTTGCAAGGGAGGGAGCGAAGTTAGTTGCGAACCCTAACCCTAGCCGCCCAGTAGTCAAAGGCTCGTTTTGACCCCTCCCGACTTCCAGAGACATGCTCTTAAAACTCCAAAGCGCATTTTGTGCTAGAAGGCCTCAGAGGAGCATGAACAAGTGAATTTTGCAAGGGAGGGAGCGAAGTTAGTTGCGAACCCTAACCCTAGCAGCCCAGTAGTCAAAGGCTCGTTTTGACCCCTCCCGACTTCCAGAGACATGCTCTTTGCACTCCAAAGCGCATTTTGTGCTAGATGGCCTCAGAGGAGCATGAACAAGTGAATTTTGCAAGGGAGGGAGCGAAGTTAGTTGCGAACCCTAACCCTAGCAGCCCAGTAGTCAAAGGCTCGTTTTGACCCCTCCCGACTTCCAGAGACATGCTTTTTGCACTCCAAAGCGCATTTTGTGCTAGATGGCCTCAGAGGAGCATGAACAAGTGAATTTTGCAAGGGAGGGAGCGCAGTTAGTTGCAAACTCTAACCCTAGCAGCCCAGTAGTCAAAGGCTCGTTTTGACCCCTGCCGACTTCCAGAGACATGCTCTTAAAACTCCAAAGCGCATTTTGTGCTAGAAGGCCTCAGAGGAGCATGAACAAGTGAATTTTGCAAGGGAGGGAGCGCAGTTAGTTGCGAACCCTAACCCTAGCAGCCCAGTAGTCAAAGGCTCGTTTTGACCCCTCCCGACTTCCAGAGACATGCTCTTTGCACTCCAAAGCGCATTTTGTGCTTTTTTGTGTTAGAGGGCCTCAGAGGAGCATGAACAAGTGAATTTTGCAAGGGAGGGAGCGAAGTTAGTTGCGAACCCTAACCCTAGCAGCCCAGTAGTCAAAGGCTCGTTTTGACCCCTCCCGACTTCCAGAGACATGCTTTTTGCACTCCAAAGCGCATTTTGTGCTAGATGGCCTCAGAGGAGCATGAACAAGTGAATTTTGCAAGGGAGGGAGCGCAGTTAGTTGCGAACCCTAACCCTAGCAGCCCAGTAGTCAAAGGCTCGTTTTGACCCCTCCCGACTTCCAGAGACATGCTCTTTGCACTCCAAAGCGCATTTTGTGCTTTTTTGTGTTAGAGGGCCTCAGAGGAGCATGAACAAGTGAATTTTGCAAGGGAGGGAGCGAAGTTAGTTGCGAACCCTAACCCTAGCAGCCCAGTAGTCAAAGGCTCGTTTTGACCCCTCCCGACTTCCAGAGACATGCTTTTTGCACTCCAAAGCGCATTTTGTGCTAGATGGCCTCAGAGGAGCATGAACAAGTGAATTTTGCAAGGGAGGGAGCGCAGTTAGTTGCAAACTCTAACCCTAGCAGCCCAGTAGTCAAAGGCTCGTTTTGACCCCTCCCGACTTCCAGAGACCTGCTTTTTGCACTCCAAAGCGCATTTTGTGCTAGATGGCCTCAGAGGAGCATGAACAAGTTAATTTTGCAAGGGAGGGAGCGCAGTTAGTTGCGAACCCTAACCCTAGCAGCCCAGTAGTCAAAGGCTCGTTTTGACCCCTCCCGACTTCCAGAGACATGCTTTTTGCACTCCAAAGCGCATTTTGTGCTAGATGGCCTCAGAGGAGCATGAACAAGTGAATTTTGCAAGGGAGGGAGCGCAGTTAGTTGCGAACCCTAACCCTAGCAGCCCAGTAGTCAAAGGCTCGTTTTGACCCCTCCCGACTTCCAGAGACATGCTCTTAAAACTCCAAAGCGCATTTTGTGCTAGAAGGCCTCAGAGGAGCATGAACAAGTGAATTTTGCAAGGGAGGGAGCGCAGTTAGTTGCGAACCCTAACCCTAGCAGCCCAGTAGTCAAAGGCTCGTTTTGACCCCTCCCGACTTCCAGAGACATGCTCTTTGCACTCCAAAGCGCATTTTGTGCTTTTTTGTGTTAGAGGGCCTCAGAGGAGCATGAACAAGTGAATTTTGCAAGGGAGGGAGCGAAGTTAGTTGCGAACCCTAACCCTAGCAGCCCAGTAGTCAAAGGCTCGTTTTGACCCCTCCCGACTACCAGAGACATGCTTTTTGCACTCCAAAGCGCATTTTGTGCTAGATGGCCTCAGAGGAGCATGAACAAGTGAATTTTGCAAGGGAGGGAGCGCAGTTAGTTGCAAACTCTAACCCTAGCAGCCCAGTAGTCAAAGGCTCGTTTTGACCCCTCCCGACTTCCAGAGACATGCTCTTTGCACTCCAAAGGGCATTTTGTGCTAGAAGGCCTCAGAGGAGCATGGACAAGTGAATTTTGCAAGGGAGGGAGCGCAGTTAGTTGCGAACCCTAACCCTAGCAGCCCAGTAGTCAAAGGCTCGTTTTGACCCCTCCCGACTTCCAGAGACATGCTCTTTGCACTCCAAAGCGCATTTTGTGCTTTTTTGTGTTAGAGGGCCTCAGAGGAGCATGAACAAGTGAATTTTGCAAGGGAGGGAGCGAAGTTAGTTGCGAACCCTAACCCTAGCAGCCCAGTAGTCAAAGGCTCGTTTTGACCCCTCCCGACTTCCAGAGACATGCTTTTTGCACTCCAAAGCGCATTTTGTGCTAGATGGCCTCAGAGGAGCATGAACAAGTGAATTTTGCAAGGGAGGGAGCGAAGTTAGTTATGAACCCTAACCCTAGCCGCCCAGTAGTCAAAGGCTCGTTTTGACCCCTCCCGACTTCCAGAGACATGCTCTTTGCACTCCAAAGCGCATTTTGTGCTTTTTTGTGTTAGAGGGCCTCAGAGGAGCATGAACAAGTGAATTTTGCAAGGGAGGGAGCGAAGTTAGTTGCGAACCCTAACCCTAGCAGCCCAGTAGTCAAAGGCTCGTTTTGACCCCTCCCGACTACCAGAGACCTGCTTTTTGCACTCCAAAGCGCATTTTGTGCTAGATGGCCTCAGAGGAGCATGAACAAGTGAATTTTGCAAGGGAGGGAGCGCAGTTAGTTGCAAACTCTAACCCTAGCAGCCCAGTAGTCAAAGGCTCGTTTTGACCCCTCCCGACTTCCAGAGACATGCTCTTTGCACTCCAAAGCGCATTTTGTGCTAGAAGGCCTCAGAGGAGCATGAACAAGTGAATTTTGCAAGGGAGGGAGCGCAGTTAGTTGCGAACCCTAACCCTAGCAGCCCAGTAGTCAAAGGCTCGTTTTGACCCCTCCCGACTTCCAGAGACATGCTCTTTGCACTCCAAAGCGCATTTTGTGCTTTTTTGTGTTAGAGGGCCTCAGAGGAGCATGAACAAGTGAATTTTGCAAGGGAGGGAGCGAAGTTAGTTGCGAACCCTAACCCTAGCAGCCCAGTAGTCAAAGGCTCGTTTTGACCCCTCCCGACTTCCAGAGACATGCTTTTTGCACTCCAAAGCGCATTTTGTGCTAGATGGCCTCAGAGGAGCATGAACAAGTGAATTTTGCAAGGGAGGGAGCGAAGTTAGTTGCGAACCCTAACCCTAGCAGCCCAGTAGTCAAAGGCTCGTTTTGACCCCTCCCGACTTCCAGAGACCTGCTTTTTGCACTCCAAAGCGCATTTTGTGCTAGATGGCCTCAGAGGAGCATGAACAAGTGAATTTTGCAAGGGAGGGAGCGCAGTTAGTTGCGAACCCTAACCCTAGCAGCCCAGTAGTCAAAGGCTCGTTTTGACCCCTCCCGACTTCCAGAGACATGCTCTTAAAACTCCAAAGCGCATTTTGTGCTAGAAGGCCTCAGAGGAGCATGAACAAGTGAATTTTGCAAGGGAGGGAGCGCAGTTAGTTGCGAACCCTAACCCTAGCAGCCCAGTAGTCAAAGGCTCGTTTTGACCCCTCCCGACTTCCAGAGACATGCTCTTTGCACTCCAAAGCGCATTTTGTGCTTTTTTGTGTTAGAGGGCCTCAGAGGAGCATGAACAAGTGAATTTTGCAAGGGAGGGAGCGAAGTTAGTTGCGAACCCTAACCCTAGCAGCCCAGTAGTCAAAGGCTCGTTTTGACCCCTCCCGACTACCAGAGACATGCTTTTTGCACTCCAAAGCGCATTTTGTGCTAGATGGCCTCAGAGGAGCATGAACAAGTGAATTTTGCAAGGGAGGGAGCGCAGTTAGTTGCAAACTCTAACCCTAGCAGCCCAGTAGTCAAAGGCTCGTTTTGACCCCTCCCGACTTCCAGAGACATGCTCTTTGCACTCCAAAGCGCATTTTGTGCTAGAAGGCCTCAGAGGAGCATGAACAAGTGAATTTTGCAAGGGAGGGAGCGCAGTTAGTTGCGAACCCTAACCCTAGCAGCCCAGTAGTCAAAGGCTCGTTTTGACCCCTCCCGACTTCCAGAGACATGCTCTTTGCACTCCAAAGCGCATTTTGTGCTTTTTTGTGTTAGAGGGCCTCAGAGGAGCATGAACAAGTGAATTTTGCAAGGGAGGGAGCGAAGTTAGTTGCGAACCCTAACCCTAGCAGCCCAGTAGTCAAAGGCTCGTTTTGACCCCTCCCGACTTCCAGAGACATGCTTTTTGCACTCCAAAGCGCATTTTGTGCTAGATGGCCTCAGAGGAGCATGAACAAGTGAATTTTGCAAGGGAGGGAGCGAAGTTAGTTGCGAACCCTAACCCTAGCCGCCCAGTAGTCAAAGGCTCGTTTTGACCCCTCCCGACTTCCAGAGACATGCTCTTTGCACTCCAAAGCGCATTTTGTGCTTTTTTGTGTTAGAGGGCCTCAGAGGAGCATGAACAAGTGAATTTTGCAAGGGAGGGAGCGAAGTTAGTTGCGAACCCTAACCCTAGCAGCCCAGTAGTCAAAGGCTCGTTTTGACCCCTCCCGACTTCCAGAGACATGCTTTTTGCACTCCAAAGCGCATTTTGTGCTAGATGGCCTCAGAGGAGCATGAACAAGTGAATTTTGCAAGGGAGGGAGCGCAGTTAGTTGCGAACCCTAACCCTAGCAGCCCAGTAGTCAAAGGCTCGTTTTGACCCCTCCCGACTTCCAGAGACATGCTCTTAAAACTCCAAAGCGCATTTTGTGCTAGAAGGCCTCAGAGGAGCATGAACAAGTGAATTTTGCAAGGGAGGGAGCGCAGTTAGTTGCGAACCCTAACCCTAGCAGCCCAGTAGTCAAAGGCTCGTTTTGACCCCTCCCGACTTCCAGAGACATGCTCTTTGCACTCCAAAGCGCATTTTGTGCTTTTTTGTGTTAGAGGGCCTCAGAGGAGCATGAACAAGTGAATTTTGCAAGGGAGGGAGCGAAGTTAGTTGCGAACCCTAACCCTAGCAGCCCAGTAGTCAAAGGCTCGTTTTGACCCCTCCCGACTACCAGAGACATGCTTTTTGCACTCCAAAGCGCATTTTGTGCTAGATGGCCTCAGAGGAGCATGAACAAGTTAATTTTGCAAGGGAGGGAGCGCAGTTAGTTGCAAACTCTAACCCTAGCAGCCCAGTAGTCAAAGGCTCGTTTTGACCCCTCCCGACTTCCAGAGACATGCTCTTTGCACTCCAAAGCGCATTTTGTGCTAGAAGGCCTCAGAGGAGCATGAACAAGTGAATTTTGCAAGGGAGGGAGCGCAGTTAGTTGCGAACCCTAACCCTAGCAGCCCAGTAGTCAAAGGCTCGTTTTGACCCCTCCCGACTTCCAGAGACATGCTCTTTGCACTCCAAAGCGCATTTTGTGCTTTTTTGTGTTAGAGGGCCTCAGAGGAGCATGAACAAGTGAATTTTGCAAGGGAGGGAGCGAAGTTAGTTGCGAACCCTAACCCTAGCAGCCCAGTAGTCAAAGGCTCGTTTTGACCCCTCCCGACTACCAGAGACATGCTTTTTGCACTCCAAAGCGCATTTTGTGCTAGATGGCCTCAGAGGAGCATGAACAAGTGAATTTTGCAAGGGAGGGAGCGCAGTTAGTTGCAAACTCTAACCCTAGCAGCCCAGTAGTCAAAGGCTCGTTTTGACCCCTCCCGACTTCCAGAGACATGCTCTTTGCACTCCAAAGCGCATTTTGTGCTAGAAGGCCTCAGAGGAGCATGAACAAGTGAATTTTGCAAGGGAGGGAGCGCAGTTAGTTGCGAACCCTAACCCTAGCAGCCCAGTAGTCAAAGGCTCGTTTTGACCCCTCCCGACTTCCAGAGACATGCTCTTTGCACTCCAAAGCGCATTTTGTGCTTTTTTGTGTTAGAGGGCCTCAGAGGAGCATGAACAAGTGAATTTTGCAAGGGAGGGAGCGAAGTTAGTTGCGAACCCTAACCCTAGCAGCCCAGTAGTCAAAGGCTCGTTTTGACCCCTCCCGACTCCAGAGACATGCTTTTTGCACTCCAAAGCGCATTTTGTGCTTTTTTGTGTTAGAGGGCCTCAGAGGAGCATGAACAAGTGAATTTTGCAAGGGAGGGAGCGAAGTTAGTTGCGAACCCTAACCCTAGCAGCCCAGTAGTCAAAGGCTCGTTTTGACCCCTCCCGACTTCCAGAGACATGCTTTTTGCACTCCAAAGCGCATTTTGTGCTAGATGGCCTCAGAGGAGCATGAACAAGTGAATTTTGCAAGGGAGGGAGCGCAGTTAGTTGCAAACTCTAACCCTAGCAGCCCAGTAGTCAAAGGCTCGTTTTGACCCCTCCCGACTTCCAGAGACATGCTCTTTGCACTCCAAAGCGCATTTTGTGCTAGAAGGCCTCAGAGGAGCATGAACAAGTGAATTTTGCAAGGGAGGGAGCGCAGTTAGTTGCGAACCCTAACCCTAGCAGCCCAGTAGTCAAAGGCTCGTTTTGACCCCTCCCGACTTCCAGAGACATGCTCTTTGCACTCCAAAGCGCATTTTGTGCTTTTTTGTGTTAGAGGGCCTCAGAGGAGCATGAACAAGTGAATTTTGCAAGGGAGGGAGCGAAGTTAGTTGCGAACCCTAACCCTAGCAGCCCAGTAGTCAAAGGCTCGTTTTGACCCCTCCCGACTTCCAGAGACATGCTTTTTGCACTCCAAAGCGCATTTTGTGCTAGATGGCCTCAGAGGAGCATGAACAAGTGAATTTTGCAAGGGAGGGAGCGCAGTTAGTTGCAAACTCTAACCCTAGCAGCCCAGTAGTCAAAGGCTCGTTTTGACCCCTCCCGACTTCCAGAGACATGCTCTTTGCACTCCAAAGCGCATTTTGTGCTAGAAGGCCTCAGAGGAGCATGAACAAGTGAATTTTGCAAGGGAGGGAGCGCAGTTAGTTGCGAACCCTAACCCTAGCAGCCCAGTAGTCAAAGGCTCGTTTTGACCCCTCCCGACTTCCAGAGACATGCTCTTTGCACTCCAAAGCGCATTTTGTGCTAGATGGCCTCAGAGGAGCATGAACAAGTGAATTTTGCAAGGGAGGGAGCGCAGTTAGTTGCGAACCCTAACCCTAGCAGCCCAGTAGTCAAAGGCTCGTTTTGACCCCTCCCAACTTCCAGAGACATGCTCTTAAAACTCCAAAGCGCATTTTGTGCTAGAAGGCCTCAGAGGAGCATGAACAAGTGAATTTTGCAAGGGAGGGAGCGCAGTTAGTTGCGAACCCTAACCCTAGCAGCCCAGTAGTCAAAGGCTCGTTTTGACCCCTCCCGACTTCCAGAGACATGCTCTTTGCACTCCAAAGCGCATTTTGTGCTTTTTTGTGTTAGAGGGCCTCAGAGGAGCATGAACAAGTGAATTTTGCAAGGGAGGGAGCGAAGTTAGTTGCGAACCCTAACCCTAGCAGCCCAGTAGTCAAAGGCTCGTTTTGACCCCTCCCGACTACCAGAGATATGCTTTTTGCACTCCAAAGCGCATTTTGTGCTAGATGGCCTCAGAGGAGCATGAACAAGTGAATTTTGCAAGGGAGGGAGCGCAGTTAGTTGCAAACTCTAACCCTAGCAGCCCAGTAGTCAAAGGCTCGTTTTGACCCCTCCCGACTTCCAGAGACATGCTCTTTGCACTCCAAAGCGCATTTTGTGCTAGAAGGCCTCAGAGGAGCATGAACAAGTGAATTTTGCAAGGGAGGGAGCGCAGTTAGTTGCGAACCCTAACCCTAGCAGCCCAGTAGTCAAAGGCTCGTTTTGACCCCTCCCGACTTCCAGAGACATGCTCTTTGCACTCCAAAGCGCATTTTGTGCTTTTTTGTGTTAGAGGGCCTCAGAGGAGCATGAACAAGTGAATTTTGCAAGGGAGGGAGCGAAGTTAGTTGCGAACCCTAACCCTAGCAGCCCAGTAGTCAAAGGCTCGTTTTGACCCCTCCCGACTTCCAGAGACATGCTTTTTGCACTCCAAAGCGCATTTTGTGCTAGATGGCCTCAGAGGAGCATGAACAAGTGAATTTTGCAAGGGAGGGAGCGCAGTTAGTTGCGAACCCTAACCCTAGCAGCCCAGTAGTCAAAGGCTCGTTTTGACCCCTCCCGACTTCCAGAGACATGCTCTTTGCACTCCAAAGCGCATTTTGTGCTTTTTTGTGTTAGAGGGCCTCAGAGGAGCATGAACAAGTGAATTTTGCAAGGGAGGGAGCGAAGTTAGTTGCGAACCCTAACCCTAGCAGCCCAGTAGTCAAAGGCTCGTTTTGACCCCTCCCGACTTCCAGAGACATGCTTTTTGCACTCCAAAGCGCATTTTGTGCTAGATGGCCTCAGAGGAGCATGAACAAGTGAATTTTGCAAGGGAGGGAGCGCAGTTAGTTGCAAACTCTAACCCTAGCAGCCCAGTAGTCAAAGGCTCGTTTTGACCCCTCCCGACTTCCAGAGACATGCTCTTTGCACTCCAAAGCGCATTTTGTGCTAGAAGGCCTCAGAGGAGCATGAACAAGTGAATTTTGCAAGGGAGGGAGCGCAGTTAGTTGCGAACCCTAACCCTAGCAGCCCAGTAGTCAAAGGCTCGTTTTGACCCCTCCCGACTTCCAGAGACATGCTCTTTGCACTCCAAAGCGCATTTTGTGCTTTTTTGTGTTAGAGGGCCTCAGAGGAGCATGAACAAGTGAATTTTGCAAGGGAGGGAGCGAAGTTAGTTGCGAACCCTAACCCTAGCAGCCCAGTAGTCAAAGGCTCGTTTTGACCCCTCCCGACTTCCAGAGACATGCTTTTTGCACTCCAAAGCGCATTTTGTGCTAGATGGCCTCAGAGGAGCATGAACAAGTGAATTTTGCAAGGGAGGGAGCGAAGTTAGTTGCGAACCCTAACCCTAGCAGCCCAGTAGTCAAAGGCTCGTTTTGACCCCTCCCGACTTCCAGAGACCTGCTTTTTGCACTCCAAAGCGCATTTTGTGCTAGATGGCCTCAGAGGAGCATGAACAAGTGAATTTTGCAAGGGAGGGAGCGCAGTTAGTTGCAAACTCTAACCCTAGCAGCCCAGTAGTCAAAGGCTCGTTTTGACCCCTCCCGACTTCCAGAGACATGCTCTTTGCACTCCAAAGCGCATTTTGTGCTAGAAGGCCTCAGAGGAGCATGAACAAGTGAATTTTGCAAGGGAGGGAGCGCAGTTAGTTGCGAACCCTAACCCTAGCAGCCCAGTAGTCAAAGGCTCGTTTTGACCCCTCCCGACTTCCAGAGACATGCTCTTTGCACTCCAAAGCGCATTTTGTGCTTTTTTGTGTTAGAGGGCCTCAGAGGAGCATGAACAAGTGAATTTTGCAAGGGAGGGAGCGAAGTTAGTTGCGAACCCTAACCCTAGCAGCCCAGTAGTCAAAGGCTCGTTTTGACCCCTCCCGACTTCCAGAGACATGCTTTTTGCACTCCAAAGCGCATTTTGTGCTAGATGGCCTCAGAGGAGCATGAACAAGTGAATTTTGCAAGGGAGGGAGCGCAGTTAGTTGCGAACCCTAACCCTAGCAGCCCAGTAGTCAAAGGCTCGTTTTGACCCCTCCCGACTTCCAGAGACATGCTCTTTGCACTCCAAAGCGCATTTTGTGCTTTTTTGTGTTAGAGGGCCTCAGAGGAGCATGAACAAGTGAATTTTGCAAGGGAGGGAGCGAAGTTAGTTGCGAACCCTAACCCTAGCAGCCCAGTAGTCAAAGGCTCGTTTTGACCCCTCCCGACTTCCAGAGACATGCTTTTTGCACTCCAAAGCGCATTTTGTGCTAGATGGCCTCAGAGGAGCATGAACAAGTGAATTTTGCAAGGGAGGGAGCGCAGTTAGTTGCAAACTCTAACCCTAGCAGCCCAGTAGTCAAAGGCTCGTTTTGACCCCTCCCGACTTCCAGAGACATGCTCTTTGCACTCCAAAGCGCATTTTGTGCTAGAAGGCCTCAGAGGAGCATGAACAAGTGAATTTTGCAAGGGAGGGAGCGCAGTTAGTTGCGAACCCTAACCCTAGCAGCCCAGTAGTCAAAGGCTCGTTTTGACCCCTCCCGACTTCCAGAGACATGCTCTTTGCACTCCAAAGCGCATTTTGTGCTTTTTTGTGTTAGAGGGCCTCAGAGGAGCATGAACAAGTGAATTTTGCAAGGGAGGGAGCGAAGTTAGTTGCGAACCCTAACCCTAGCAGCCCAGTAGTCAAAGGCTCGTTTTGACCCCTCCCGACTTCCAGAGACATGCTTTTTGCACTCCAAAGCGCATTTTGTGCTAGATGGCCTCAGAGGAGCATGAACAAGTGAATTTTGCAAGGGAGGGAGCGCAGTTAGTTGCAAACTCTAACCCTAGCAGCCCAGTAGTCAAAGGCTCGTTTTGACCCCTCCCGACTTCCAGAGACATGCTCTTTGCACTCCAAAGCGCATTTTGTGCTAGAAGGCCTCAGAGGAGCATGAACAAGTGAATTTTGCAAGGGAGGGAGCGCAGTTAGTTGCGAACCCTAACCCTAGCAGCCCAGTAGTCAAAGGCTCGTTTTGACCCCTCCCGACTTCCAGAGACATGCTCTTTGCACTCCAAAGCGCATTTTGTGCTTTTTTGTGTTAGAGGGCCTCAGAGGAGCATGAACAAGTGAATTTTGCAAGGGAGGGAGCGAAGTTAGTTGCGAACCCTAACCCTAGCAGCCCAGTAGTCAAAGGCTCGTTTTGACCCCTCCCGACTTCCAGAGACATGCTTTTTGCACTCCAAAGCGCATTTTGTGCTAGATGGCCTCAGAGGAGCATGAACAAGTGAATTTTGCAAGGGAGGGAGCGAAGTTAGTTGCGAACCCTAACCCTAGCCGCCCAGTAGTCAAAGGCTCGTTTTGACCCCTCCCGACTTCCAGAGACATGCTCTTTGCACTCCAAAGCGCATTTTGTGCTTTTTTGTGTTAGAGGGCCTCAGAGGAGCATGAACAAGTGAATTTTGCAAGGGAGGGAGCGAAGTTAGTTGCGAACCCTAACCCTAGCAGCCCAGTAGTCAAAGGCTCGTTTTGACCCCTCCCGACTTCCAGAGACATGCTTTTTGCACTCCAAAGCGCATTTTGTGCTAGATGGCCTCAGAGGAGCATGAACAAGTGAATTTTGCAAGGGAGGGAGCGCAGTTAGTTGCAAACTCTAACCCTAGCAGCCCAGTAGTCAAAGGCTCGTTTTGACCCCTCCCGACTTCCAGAGACATGCTCTTTGCACTCCAAAGCGCATTTTGTGCTAGAAGGCCTCAGAGGAGCATGAACAAGTGAATTTTGCAAGGGAGGGAGCGCAGTTAGTTGCGAACCCTAACCCTAGCAGCCCAGTAGTCAAAGGCTCGTTTTGACCCCTCCCGACTTCCAGAGACATGCTCTTTGCACTCCAAAGCGCATTTTGTGCTTTTTTGTGTTAGAGGGCCTCAGAGGAGCATGAACAAGTGAATTTTGCAAGGGAGGGAGCGAAGTTAGTTGCGAACCCTAACCCTAGCAGCCCAGTAGTCAAAGGCTCGTTTTGACCCCTCCCGACTTCCAGAGACATGCTTTTTGCACTCCAAAGCGCATTTTGTGCTAGATGGCCTCAGAGGAGCATGAACAAGTGAATTTTGCAAGGGAGGGAGCGAAGTTAGTTGCGAACCCTAACCCTAGCCGCCCAGTAGTCAAAGGCTCGTTTTGACCCCTCCCGACTTCCAGAGACATGCTCTTTGCACTCCAAAGCGCATTTTGTGCTTTTTTGTGTTAGAGGGCCTCAGAGGAGCATGAACAAGTGAATTTTGCAAGGGAGGGAGCGAAGTTAGTTGCGAACCCTAACCCTAGCAGCCCAGTAGTCAAAGGCTCGTTTTGACCCCTCCCGACTTCCAGAGACATGCTTTTTGCACTCCAAAGCGCATTTTGTGCTAGATGGCCTCAGAGGAGCATGAACAAGTGAATTTTGCAAGGGAGGGAGCGCAGTTAGTTGCAAACTCTAACCCTAGCAGCCCAGTAGTCAAAGGCTCGTTTTGACCCCTCCCGACTACCAGAGACATGCTTTTTGCACTCCAAAGCGCATTTTGTGCTAGATGGCCTCAGAGGAGCATGAACAAGTGAATTTTGCAAGGGAGGGAGCGCAGTTAGTTGCAAACTCTAACCCTAGCAGCCCAGTAGTCAAAGGCTCGTTTTGACCCCTCCCGACTTCCAGAGACATGCTCTTTGCACTCCAAAGCGCATTTTGTGCTAGATGGCCTCAGAGGAGCATGAACAAGTGAATTTTGCAAGGGAGGGAGCGCAGTTAGTTGCGAACCCTAACCCTAGCAGCCCAGTAGTCAAAGGCTCGTTTTGACCCCTCCCAACTTCCAGAGACATGCTCTTAAAACTCCAAAGCGCATTTTGTGCTAGAAGGCCTCAGAGGAGCATGAACAAGTGAATTTTGCAAGGGAGGGAGCGCAGTTAGTTGCGAACCCTAACCCTAGCAGCCCAGTAGTCAAAGGCTCGT
The DNA here is from genome assembly GCF_947034865.1 of Barbatula barbatula. Taxonomy (NCBI): domain Eukaryota; kingdom Metazoa; phylum Chordata; class Actinopteri; order Cypriniformes; family Nemacheilidae; genus Barbatula; species Barbatula barbatula. Next base: position 14,866,068 of record NC_136771.1, read on the forward strand.
TTTGACCCCTCCCGACTTCCAGAGACATGCTCTTTGCACTCCAAAGCGCATTTTGTGCTTTTTTGTGTTAGAGGGCCTCAGAGGAGCATGAACAAGTGAATTTTGCAAGGGAGGGAGCGAAGTTAGTTGCGAACCCTAACCCTAGCAGCCCAGTAGTCAAAGGCTCGTTTTGACCCCTCCCGACTACCAGAGATATGCTTTTTGCACTCCAAAGCGCATTTTGTGCTAGATGGCCTCAGAGGAGCATGAACAAGTGAATTTTGCAAGGGAGGGAGCGCAGTTAGTTGCAAACTCTAACCCTAGCAGCCCAGTAGTCAAAGGCTCGTTTTGACCCCTCCCGACTTCCAGAGACATGCTCTTTGCACTCCAAAGCGCATTTTGTGCTAGAAGGCCTCAGAGGAGCATGAACAAGTGAATTTTGCAAGGGAGGGAGCGCAGTTAGTTGCGAACCCTAACCCTAGCAGCCCAGTAGTCAAAGGCTCGTTTTGACCCCTCCCGACTTCCAGAGACATGCTCTTTGCACTCCAAAGCGCATTTTGTGCTTTTTTGTGTTAGAGGGCCTCAGAGGAGCATGAACAAGTGAATTTTGCAAGGGAGGGAGCGAAGTTAGTTGCGAACCCTAACCCTAGCAGCCCAGTAGTCAAAGGCTCGTTTTGACCCCTCCCGACTTCCAGAGACATGCTTTTTGCACTCCAAAGCGCATTTTGTGCTAGATGGCCTCAGAGGAGCATGAACAAGTGAATTTTGCAAGGGAGGGAGCGCAGTTAGTTGCGAACCCTAATCCTAGCAGCCCAGTAGTCAAAGGCTCGTTTTGACCCCTCCCGACTTCCAGAGACATGCTCTTTGCACTCCAAAGCGCATTTTGTGCTTTTTTGTGTTAGAGGGCCTCAGAGGAGCATGAACAAGTGAATTTTGCAAGGGAGGGAGCGAAGTTAGTTGCGAACCCTAACCCTAGCAGCCCAGTAGTCAAAGGCTCGTTTTGACCCCTCCCGACTTCCAGAGACATGCTTTTTGCACTCCAAAGCGCATTTTGTGCTAGATGGCCTCAGAGGAGCATGAACAAGTGAATTTTGCAAGGGAGGGAGCGCAGTTAGTTGCAAACTCTAACCCTAGCAGCCCAGTAGTCAAAGGCTCGTTTTGACCCCTCCCGACTTCCAGAGACATGCTCTTTGCACTCCAAAGCGCATTTTGTGCTAGAAGGCCTCAGAGGAGCATGAACAAGTGAATTTTGCAAGGGAGGGAGCGCAGTTAGTTGCGAACCCTAACCCTAGCAGCCCAGTAGTCAAAGGCTCGTTTTGACCCCTCCCGACTTCCAGAGACATGCTCTTTGCACTCCAAAGCGCATTTTGTGCTTTTTTGTGTTAGAGGGCCTCAGAGGAGCATGAACAAGTGAATTTTGCAAGGGAGGGAGCGAAGTTAGTTGCGAACCCTAACCCTAGCAGCCCAGTAGTCAAAGGCTCGTTTTGACCCCTCCCGACTTCCAGAGACATGCTTTTTGCACTCCAAAGCGCATTTTGTGCTAGATGGCCTCAGAGGAGCATGAACAAGTGAATTTTGCAAGGGAGGGAGCGCAGTTAGTTGCAAACTCTAACCCTAGCAGCCCAGTAGTCAAAGGCTCGTTTTGACCCCTCCCGACTTCCAGAGACATGCTCTTTGCACTCCAAAGCGCATTTTGTGCTAGAAGGCCTCAGAGGAGCATGAACAAGTGAATTTTGCAAGGGAGGGAGCGCAGTTAGTTGCGAACCCTAACCCTAGCAGCCCAGTAGTCAAAGGCTCGTTTTGACCCCTCCCGACTTCCAGAGACATGCTCTTTGCACTCCAAAGCGCATTTTGTGCTTTTTTGTGTTAGAGGGCCTCAGAGGAGCATGAACAAGTGAATTTTGCAAGGGAGGGAGCGAAGTTAGTTGCGAACCCTAACCCTAGCAGCCCAGTAGTCAAAGGCTCGTTTTGACCCCTCCCGACTTCCAGAGACATGCTTTTTGCACTCCAAAGCGCATTTTGTGCTAGATGGCCTCAGAGGAGCATGAACAAGTGAATTTTGCAAGGGAGGGAGCGAAGTTAGTTGCGAACCCTAACCCTAGCCGCCCAGTAGTCAAAGGCTCGTTTTGACCCCTCCCGACTTCCAGAGACATGCTCTTTGCACTCCAAAGCGCATTTTGTGCTTTTTTGTGTTAGAGGGCCTCAGAGGAGCATGAACAAGTGAATTTTGCAAGGGAGGGAGCGAAGTTAGTTGCGAACCCTAACCCTAGCAGCCCAGTAGTCAAAGGCTCGTTTTGACCCCTCCCGACTTCCAGAGACATGCTTTTTGCACTCCAAAGCGCATTTTGTGCTAGATGGCCTCAGAGGAGCATGAACAAGTGAATTTTGCAAGGGAGGGAGCGCAGTTAGTTGCAAACTCTAACCCTAGCAGCCCAGTAGTCAAAGGCTCGTTTTGACCCCTCCCGACTTCCAGAGACATGCTCTTTGCACTCCAAAGCGCATTTTGTGCTAGAAGGCCTCAGAGGAGCATGAACAAGTGAATTTTGCAAGGGAGGGAGCGCAGTTAGTTGCGAACCCTAACCCTAGCAGCCCAGTAGTCAAAGGCTCGTTTTGACCCCTCCCGACTTCCAGAGACATGCTCTTTGCACTCCAAAGCGCATTTTGTGCTTTTTTGTGTTAGAGGGCCTCAGAGGAGCATGAACAAGTGAATTTTGCAAGGGAGGGAGCGAAGTTAGTTGCGAACCCTAACCCTAGCAGCCCAGTAGTCAAAGGCTCGTTTTGACCCCTCCCGACTTCCAGAGACATGCTTTTTGCACTCCAAAGCGCATTTTGTGCTAGATGGCCTCAGAGGAGCATGAACAAGTGAATTTTGCAAGGGAGGGAGCGAAGTTAGTTGCGAACCCTAACCCTAGCCGCCCAGTAGTCAAAGGCTCGTTTTGACCCCTCCCGACTTCCAGAGACATGCTCTTTGCACTCCAAAGCGCATTTTGTGCTTTTTTGTGTTAGAGGGCCTCAGAGGAGCATGAACAAGTGAATTTTGCAAGGGAGGGAGCGAAGTTAGTTGCGAACCCTAACCCTAGCAGCCCAGTAGTCAAAGGCTCGTTTTGACCCCTCCCGACTTCCAGAGACATGCTTTTTGCACTCCAAAGCGCATTTTGTGCTAGATGGCCTCAGAGGAGCATGAACAAGTGAATTTTGCAAGGGAGGGAGCGCAGTTAGTTGCAAACTCTAACCCTAGCAGCCCAGTAGTCAAAGGCTCGTTTTGACCCCTCCCGACTACCAGAGACATGCTTTTTGCACTCCAAAGCGCATTTTGTGCTAGATGGCCTCAGAGGAGCATGAACAAGTGAATTTTGCAAGGGAGGGAGCGCAGTTAGTTGCAAACTCTAACCCTAGCAGCCCAGTAGTCAAAGGCTCGTTTTGACCCCTCCCGACTTCCAGAGACATGCTCTTTGCACTCCAAAGCGCATTTTGTGCTAGAAGGCCTCAGAGGAGCATGAACAAGTGAATTTTGCAAGGGAGGGAGCGCAGTTAGTTGCGAACCCTAACCCTAGCAGCCCAGTAGTCAAAGGCTCGTTTTGACCCCTCCCGACTTCCAGAGACATGCTCTTTGCACTCCAAAGCGCATTTTGTGCTTTTTTGTGTTAGAGGGCCTCAGAGGAGCATGAACAAGTGAATTTTGCAAGGGAGGGAGCGAAGTTAGTTGCGAACCCTAACCCTAGCAGCCCAGTAGTCAAAGGCTCGTTTTGACCCCTCCCGACTACCAGAGACATGCTTTTTGCACTCCAAAGCGCATTTTGTGCTAGATGGCCTCAGAGGAGCATGAACAAGTGAATTTTGCAAGGGAGGGAGCGCAGTTAGTTGCAAACTCTAACCCTAGCAGCCCAGTAGTCAAAGGCTCGTTTTGACCCCTCCCGACTTCCAGAGACATGCTCTTTGCACTCCAAAGCGCATTTTGTGCTAGAAGGCCTCAGAGGAGCATGAACAAGTGAATTTTGCAAGGGAGGGAGCGCAGTTAGTTGCGAACCCTAACCCTAGCAGCCCAGTAGTCAAAGGCTCGTTTTGACCCCTCCCGACTTCCAGAGACATGCTCTTTGCACTCCAAAGCGCATTTTGTGCTTTTTTGTGTTAGAGGGCCTCAGAGGAGCATGAACAAGTGAATTTTGCAAGGGAGGGAGCGAAGTTAGTTGCGAACCCTAACCCTAGCAGCCCAGTAGTCAAAGGCTCGTTTTGACCCCTCCCGACTTCCAGAGACATGCTCTTAAAACTCCAAAGCGCATTTTGTGCTAGAAGGCCTCAGAGGAGCATGAACAAGTGAATTTTGCAAGGGAGGGAGCGCAGTTAGTTGCGAACCCTAACCCTAGCAGCCCAGTAGTCAAAGGCTCGTTTTGACCCCTCCCGACTTCCAGAGACCTGCTTTTTGCACTCCAAAGCGCATTTTGTGCTAGATGGCCTCAGAGGAGCATGAACAAGTGAATTTTGCAAGGGAGGGAGCGCAGTTAGTTGCGAACCCTAACCCTAGCAGCCCAGTAGTCAAAGGCTCGTTTTGACCCCTCCCGATTTCCAGAGACATGCTCTTAAAACTCCAAAGCGCATTTTGTGCTAGAAGGCCTCAGAGGAGCATGAACAAGTGAATTTTGCAAGGGAGGGAGCGCAGTTAGTTGCGAACCCTAACCCTAGCAGCCCAGTAGTCAAAGGCTCGTTTTGACCCCTCCCGACTTCCAGAGACATGCTCTTTGCACTCCAAAGTGCATTTTGTGCTTTTTTGTGTTAGAGGGCCTCAGAGGAGCATGAACAAGTGAATTTTGCAAGGGAGGGAGCGAAGTTAGTTGCGAACCCTAACCCTAGCAGCCCAGTAGTCAAAGGCTCGTTTTGACCCCTCCCGACTACCAGAGACATGCTTTTTGCACTCCAAAGCGCATTTTGTGCTAGATGGCCTCAGAGGAGCATGAACAAGTGAATTTTGCAAGGGAGGGAGCGCAGTTAGTTGCGAACCCTAACCCTAGCAGCCCAGTAGTCAAAGGCTCGTTTTGACCCCTCCCGACTTCCAGAGACATGCTCTTTGCACTCCAAAGCGCATTTTGTGCTTTTTTGTGTTAGAGGGCCTCAGAGGAGCATGAACAAGTGAATTTTGCAAGGGAGGGAGCGAAGTTAGTTGCGAACCCTAACCCTAGCAGCCCAGTAGTCAAAGGCTCGTTTTGACCCCTCCCGACTTCCAGAGACATGCTCTTTGCACTCCAAAGCGCATTTTGTGCTTTTTTGTGTTAGAGGGCCTCAGAGGAGCATGAACAAGTGAATTTTGCAAGGGAGGGAGCGAAGTTAGTTGCGAACCCTAACCCTAGCAGCCCAGTAGTCAAAGGCTCGTTTTGACCCCTCCCGACTTCCAGAGACATGCTTTTTGCACTCCAAAGCGCATTTTGTGCTAGATGGCCTCAGAGGAGCATGAACAAGTGAATTTTGCAAGGGAGGGAGCGCAGTTAGTTGCGAACCCTAACCCTAGCAGCCCAGTAGTCAAAGGCTCGTTTTGACCCCTCCCGACTTCCAGAGACATGCTCTTTGCACTCCAAAGTGCATTTTGTGCTTTTTTGTGTTAGAGGGCCTCAGAGGAGCATGAACAAGTGAATTTTGCAAGGGAGGGAGCGAAGTTAGTTGCGAACCCTAACCCTAGCAGCCCAGTAGTCAAAGGCTCGTTTTGACCCCTCCCGACTACCAGAGACATGCTTTTTGCACTCCAAAGCGCATTTTGTGCTAGATGGCCTCAGAGGAGCATGAACAAGTGAATTTTGCAAGGGAGGGAGCGCAGTTAGTTGCAAACTCTAACCCTAGCAGCCCAGTAGTCAAAGGCTCGTTTTGACCCCTCCCGACTTCCAGAGACATGCTCTTTGCACTCCAAAGCGCATTTTGTGCTAGAAGGCCTCAGAGGAGCATGAACAAGTGAATTTTGCAAGGGAGGGAGCGCAGTTAGTTGCGAACCCTAACCCTAGCAGCCCAGTAGTCAAAGGCTCGTTTTGACCCCTCCCGACTTCCAGAGACATGCTCTTTGCACTCCAAAGCGCATTTTGTGCTTTTTTGTGTTAGAGGGCCTCAGAGGAGCATGAACAAGTGAATTTTGCAAGGGAGGGAGCGAAGTTAGTTGCGAACCCTAACCCTAGCAGCCCAGTAGTCAAAGGCTCGTTTTGACCCCTCCCGACTTCCAGAGACATGCTCTTAAAACTCCAAAGCGCATTTTGTGCTAGAAGGCCTCAGAGGAGCATGAACAAGTGAATTTTGCAAGGGAGGGAGCGCAGTTAGTTGCGAACCCTAACCCTAGCAGCCCAGTAGTCAAAGGCTCGTTTTGACCCCTCCCGACTTCCAGAGACCTGCTTTTTGCACTCCAAAGCGCATTTTGTGCTAGATGGCCTCAGAGGAGCATGAACAAGTGAATTTTGCAAGGGAGGGAGCGCAGTTAGTTGCGAACCCTAACCCTAGCAGCCCAGTAGTCAAAGGCTCGTTTTGACCCCTCCCGACTTCCAGAGACATGCTCTTTGCACTCCAAAGCGCATTTTGTGCTTTTTTGTGTTAGAGGGCCTCAGAGGAGCATGAACAAGTGAATTTTGCAAGGGAGGGAGCGAAGTTAGTTGCGAACCCTAACCCTAGCAGCCCAGTAGTCAAAGGCTCGTTTTGACCCCTCCCGACTACCAGAGACATGCTTTTTGCACTCCAAAGCGCATTTTGTGCTAGATGGCCTCAGAGGAGCATGAACAAGTGAATTTTGCAAGGGAGGGAGCGCAGTTAGTTGCAAACTCTAACCCTAGCAGCCCAGTAGTCAAAGGCTCGTTTTGACCCCTCCCGACTTCCAGAGACATGCTCTTTGCACTCCAAAGCGCATTTTGTGCTTTTTTGTGTTAGAGGGCCTCAGAGGAGCATGAACAAGTGAATTTTGCAAGGGAGGGAGCGAAGTTAGTTGCGAACCCTAACCCTAGCAGCCCAGTAGTCAAAGGCTCGTTTTGACCCCTCCCGACTTCCAGAGACATGCTTTTTGCACTCCAAAGCGCATTTTGTGCTAGATGGCCTCAGAGGAGCATGAACAAGTGAATTTTGCAAGGGAGGGAGCGCAGTTAGTTGCGAACCCTAACCCTAGCAGCCCAGTAGTCAAAGGCTCGTTTTGACCCCTCCCGACTTCCAGAGACATGCTCTTTGCACTCCAAAGCGCATTTTGTGCTTTTTTGTGTTAGAGGGCCTCAGAGGAGCATGAACAAGTGAATTTTGCAAGGGAGGGAGCGAAGTTAGTTGCGAACCCTAACCCTAGCAGCCCAGTAGTCAAAGGCTCGTTTTGACCCCTCCCGACTTCCAGAGACATGCTTTTTGCACTCCAAAGCGCATTTTGTGCTAGATGGCCTCAGAGGAGCATGAACAAGTGAATTTTGCAAGGGAGGGAGCGCAGTTAGTTGCAAACTCTAACCCTAGCAGCCCAGTAGTCAAAGGCTCGTTTTGACCCCTCCCGACTTCCAGAGACATGCTCTTTGCACTTCAAAGCGCATTTTGTGCTAGAAGGCCTCAGAGGAGCATGAACAAGTGAATTTTGCAAGGGAGGGAGCGCAGTTAGTTGCGAACCCTAACCCTAGCAGCCCAGTAGTCAAAGGCTCGTTTTGACCCCTCCCGACTTCCAGAGACATGCTCTTTGCACTCCAAAGCGCATTTTGTGCTTTTTTGTGTTAGAGGGCCTCAGAGGAGCATGAACAAGTGAATTTTGCAAGGGAGGGAGCGAAGTTAGTTGCGAACCCTAACCCTAGCAGCCCAGTAGTCAAAGGCTCGTTTTGACCCCTCCCGACTTCCAGAGACATGCTCTTAAAACTCCAAAGCGCATTTTGTGCTAGAAGGCCTCAGAGGAGCATGAACAAGTGAATTTTGCAAGGGAGGGAGCGCAGTTAGTTGCGAACCCTAACCCTAGCAGCCCAGTAGTCAAAGGCTCGTTTTGACCCCTCCCGACTTCCAGAGACCTGCTTTTTGCACTCCAAAGCGCATTTTGTGCTAGATGGCCTCAGAGGAGCATGAACAAGTGAATTTTGCAAGGGAGGGAGCGCAGTTAGTTGCGAACCCTAACCCTAGCAGCCCAGTAGTCAAAGGCTCGTTTTGACCCCTCCCGACTTCCAGAGACATGCTCTTTGCACTCCAAAGCGCATTTTGTGCTTTTTTGTGTTAGAGGGCCTCAGAGGAGCATGAACAAGTGAATTTTGCAAGGGAGGGAGCGAAGTTAGTTGCGAACCCTAACCCTAGCAGCCCAGTAGTCAAAGGCTCGTTTTGACCCCTCCCGACTTCCAGAGACATGCTTTTTGCACTCCAAAGCGCATTTTGTGCTAGATGGCCTCAGAGGAGCATGAACAAGTGAATTTTGCAAGGGAGGGAGCGCAGTTAGTTGCAAACTCTAACCCTAGCAGCCCAGTAGTCAAAGGCTCGTTTTGACCCCTCCCGACTTCCAGAGACATGCTCTTTGCACTCCAAAGCGCATTTTGTGCTAGAAGGCCTCAGAGGAGCATGAACAAGTGAATTTTGCAAGGGAGGGAGCGCAGTTAGTTGCGAACCCTAACCCTAGCAGCCCAGTAGTCAAAGGCTCGTTTTGACCCCTCCCGACTTCCAGAGACATGCTCTTTGCACTCCAAAGCGCATTTTGTGCTTTTTTGTGTTAGAGGGCCTCAGAGGAGCATGAACAAGTGAATTTTGCAAGGGAGGGAGCGAAGTTAGTTGCGAACCCTAACCCTAGCAGCCCAGTAGTCAAAGGCTCGTTTTGACCCCTCCCGACTTCCAGAGACATGCTCTTAAAACTCCAAAGCGCATTTTGTGCTAGAAGGCCTCAGAGGAGCATGAACAAGTGAATTTTGCAAGGGAGGGAGCGCAGTTAGTTGCGAACCCTAACCCTAGCAGCCCAGTAGTCAAAGGCTCGTTTTGACCCCTCCCGACTTCCAGAGACCTGCTTTTTGCACTCCAAAGCGCATTTTGTGCTAGATGGCCTCAGAGGAGCATGAACAAGTGAATTTTGCAAGGGAGGGAGCGCAGTTAGTTGCGAACCCTAACCCTAGCAGCCCAGTAGTCAAAGGCTCGTTTTGACCCCTCCCGACTTCCAGAGACATGCTCTTTGCACTCCAAAGCGCATTTTGTGCTTTTTTGTGTTAGAGGGCCTCAGAGGAGCATGAACAAGTGAATTTTGCAAGGGAGGGAGCGAAGTTAGTTGCGAACCCTAACCCTAGCCGCCCAGTAGTCAAAGGCTCGTTTTGACCCCTCCCGACTTCCAGAGACATGCTCTTTGCACTCCAAAGCGCATTTTGTGCTTTTTTGTGTTAGAGGGCCTCAGAGGAGCATGAACAAGTGAATTTTGCAAGGGAGGGAGCGAAGTTAGTTGCGAACCCTAACCCTAGCAGCCCAGTAGTCAAAGGCTCGTTTTGACCCCTCCCGACTTCCAGAGACATGCTTTTTGCACTCCAAAGCGCATTTTGTGCTAGATGGCCTCAGAGGAGCATGAACAAGTGAATTTTGCAAGGGAGGGAGCGCAGTTAGTTGCAAACTCTAACCCTAGCAGCCCAGTAGTCAAAGGCTCGTTTTGACCCCTCCCGACTTCCAGAGACATGCTCTTTGCACTCCAAAGCGCATTTTGTGCTAGAAGGCCTCAGAGGAGCATGAACAAGTGAATTTTGCAAGGGAGGGAGCGCAGTTAGTTGCGAACCCTAACCCTAGCAGCCCAGTAGTCAAAGGCTCGTTTTGACCCCTCCCGACTTCCAGAGACATGCTCTTTGCACTCCAAAGCGCATTTTGTGCTTTTTTGTGTTAGAGGGCCTCAGAGGAGCATGAACAAGTGAATTTTGCAAGGGAGGGAGCGAAGTTAGTTGCGAACCCTAACCCTAGCAGCCCAGTAGTCAAAGGCTCGTTTTGACCCCTCCCGACTTCCAGAGACCTGCTTTTTGCACTCCAAAGCGCATTTTGTGCTAGATGGCCTCAGAGGAGCATGAACAAGTGAATTTTGCAAGGGAGGGAGCGCAGTTAGTTGCGAACCCTAACCCTAGCAGCCCAGTAGTCAAAGGCTCGTTTTGACCCCTCCCGACTTCCAGAGACATGCTCTTTGCACTCCAAAGCGCATTTTGTGCTTTTTTGTGTTAGAGGGCCTCAGAGGAGCATGAACAAGTGAATTTTGCAAGGGAGGGAGCGCAGTTAGTTGCGAACCCTAACCCTAGCAGCCCAGTAGTCAAAGGCTCGTTTTGACCCCTCCCGACTTCCAGAGACATGCTCTTTGCACTCCAAAGTGCATTTTGTGCTTTTTTGTGTTAGAGGGCCTCAGAGGAGCATGAACAAGTGAATTTTGCAAGGGAGGGAGCGAAGTTAGTTGCGAACCCTAACCCTAGCAGCCCAGTAGTCAAAGGCTCGTTTTGACCCCTCCCGACTACCAGAGACATGCTTTTTGCACTCCAAAGCGCATTTTGTGCTAGATGGCCTCAGAGGAGCATGAACAAGTGAATTTTGCAAGGGAGGGAGCGCAGTTAGTTGCAAACTCTAACCCTAGCAGCCCAGTAGTCAAAGGCTCGTTTTGACCCCTCCCGACTTCCAGAGACATGCTCTTTGCACTCCAAAGCGCATTTTGTGCTAGAAGGCCTCAGAGGAGCATGAACAAGTGAATTTTGCAAGGGAGGGAGCGCAGTTAGTTGCGAACCCTAACCCTAGCAGCCCAGTAGTCAAAGGCTCGTTTTGACCCCTCCCGACTTCCAGAGACATGCTCTTTGCACTCCAAAGCGCATTTTGTGCTTTTTTGTGTTAGAGGGCCTCAGAGGAGCATGAACAAGTGAATTTTGCAAGGGAGGGAGCGAAGTTAGTTGCGAACCCTAACCCTAGCAGCCCAGTAGTCAAAGGCTCGTTTTGACCCCTCCCGACTTCCAGAGACATGCTCTTAAAACTCCAAAGCGCATTTTGTGCTAGAAGGCCTCAGAGGAGCATGAACAAGTGAATTTTGCAAGGGAGGGAGCGCAGTTAGTTGCGAACCCTAACCCTAGCAGCCCAGTAGTCAAAGGCTCGTTTTGACCCCTCCCGACTTCCAGAGACATGCTTTTTGCACTCCAAAGCGCATTTTGTGCTAGATGGCCTCAGAGGAGCATGAACAAGTGAATTTTGCAAGGGAGGGAGCGCAGTTAGTTGCGAACCCTAACCCTAGCAGCCCAGTAGTCAAAGGCTCGTTTTGACCCCTCCCGACTTCCAGAGACATGCTCTTTGCACTCCAAAGCGCATTTTGTGCTTTTTTGTGTTAGAGGGCCTCAGAGGAGCATGAACAAGTGAATTTTGCAAGGGAGGGAGCGCAGTTAGTTGCGAACCCTAACCCTAGCAGCCCAGTAGTCAAAGGCTCGTTTTGACCCCTCCCGACTTCCAGAGACATGCTTTTTGCACTCCAAAGCGCATTTTGTGCTAGATGGCCTCAGAGGAGCATGAACAAGTGAATTTTGCAAGGGAGGGAGCGCAGTTAGTTGCAAACTCTAACCCTAGCAGCCCAGTAGTCAAAGGCTCGTTTTGACCCCTCCCGACTTCCAGAGACATGCTTTTTGCACTCCAAAGCGCATTTTGTGCTAGATGGCCTCAGAGGAGCATGAACAAGTGAATTTTGCAAGGGAGGGAGCGCAGTTAGTTGCGAACCCTAACCCTAGCAGCCCAGTAGTCAAAGGCTCGTTTTGACCCCTCCCGACTTCCAGAGACATGCTCTTTGCACTCCAAAGCGCATTTTGTGCTTTTTTGTGTTAGAGGGCCTCAGAGGAGCATGAACAAGTGAATTTTGCAAGGGAGGGAGCGAAGTTAGTTGCGAACCCTAACCCTAGCAGCCCAGTAGTCAAAGGCTCGTTTTGACCCCTCCCGACTTCCAGAGACATGCTTTTTGCACTCCAAAGCGCATTTTGTGCTAGATGGCCTCAGAGGAGCATGAACAAGTGAATTTTGCAAGGGAGGGAGCGCAGTTAGTTGCAAACTCTAACCCTAGCAGCCCAGTAGTCAAAGGCTCGTTTTGACCCCTCCCGACTTCCAGAGACATGCTCTTTGCACTCCAAAGCGCATTTTGTGCTAGAAGGCCTCAGAGGAGCATGAACAAGTGAATTTTGCAAGGGAGGGAGCGCAGTTAGTTGCGAACCCTAACCCTAGCAGCCCAGTAGTCAAAGGCTCGTTTTGACCCCTCCCGACTTCCAGAGACATGCTCTTTGCACTCCAAAGCGCATTTTGTGCTTTTTTGTGTTAGAGGGCCTCAGAGGAGCATGAACAAGTGAATTTTGCAAGGGAGGGAGCGAAGTTAGTTGCGAACCCTAACCCTAGCAGCCCAGTAGTCAAAGGCTCGTTTTGACCCCTCCCGACTTCCAGAGACATGCTCTTAAAACTCCAAAGCGCATTTTGTGCTAGAAGGCCTCAGAGGAGCATGAACAAGTGAATTTTGCAAGGGAGGGAGCGCAGTTAGTTGCGAACCCTAACCCTAGCAGCCCAGTAGTCAAAGGCTCGTTTTGACCGCTCCCGACTTCCAGAGACATGCTCTTTGCACTCCAAAGCGCATTTTGTGCTTTTTTGTGTTAGAGGGCCTCAGAGGAGCATGAACAAGTGAATTTTGCAAGGGAGGGAGCGAAGTTAGTTGCGAACCCTAACCCTAGCAGCCCAGTAGTCAAAGGCTCGTTTTGACCCCTCCCGACTTCCAGAGACATGCTTTTTGCACTCCAAAGCGCATTTTGTGCTAGATGGCCTCAGAGGAGCATGAACAAGTGAATTTTGCAAGGGAGGGAGCGCAGTTAGTTGCAAACTCTAACCCTAGCAGCCCAGTAGTCAAAGGCTCGTTTTGACCCCTCCCGACTTCCAGAGACATGCTCTTTGCACTCCAAAGCGCATTTTGTGCTAGAAGGCCTCAGAGGAGCATGAACAAGTGAATTTTGCAAGGGAGGGAGCGCAGTTAGTTGCGAACCCTAACCCTAGCAGCCCAGTAGTCAAAGGCTCGTTTTGACCCCTCCCGACTTCCAGAGACATGCTCTTTTCACTCCAAAGCGCATTTTGTGCTTTTTTGTGTTAGAGGGCCTCAGAGGAGCATGAACAAGTGAATTTTGCAAGGGAGGGAGCGCAGTTAGTTGCGAACCCTAACCCTAGCAGCCCAGTAGTCAAAGGCTCGTTTTGACCCCTCCCGACTTCCAGAGACCTGCTTTTTGCACTCCAAAGCGCATTTTGTGCTAGATGGCCTCAGAGGAGCATGAACAAGTGAATTTTGCAAGGGAGGGAGCGCAGTTAGTTGCGAACCCTAACCCTAGCAGCCCAGTAGTCAAAGGCTCGTTTTGACCCCTCCCGACTTCCAGAGACATGCTCTTTTCACTCCAAAGCGCATTTTGTGCTTTTTTGTGTTAGAAGGCCTCAGAGGAGCATGAACAAGTGAATTTTGCAAGGGAGGGAGCGCAGTTAGTTGCGAACCCTAACCCTAGCAGCCCAGTAGTCAAAGGCTCGTTTTGACCCCTCCCGACTTCCAGAGACATGCTCTTAAAACTCCAAAGCGCATTTTGTGCTAGAAGGCCTCAGAGGAGCATGAACAAGTGAATTTTGCAAGGGAGGGAGCGCAGTTAGTTGCGAACCCTAACCCTAGCAGCCCAGTAGTCAAAGGCTCGTTTTGACCCCTCCCGACTTCCAGAGACCTGCTTTTTGCACTCCAAAGCGCATTTTGTGCTAGATGGCCTCAGAGGAGCATGAACAAGTGAATTTTGCAAGGGAGGGAGCGCAGTTAGTTGCGAACCCTAACCCTAGCAGCCCAGTAGTCAAAGGCTCGTTTTGACCCCTCCCGACTTCCAGAGACATGCTCTTAAAACTCCAAAGCGCATTTTGTGCTAGAAGGCCTCAGAGGAGCATGAACAAGTGAATTTTGCAAGGGAGGGAGCGCAGTTAGTTGCGAACCCTAACCCTAGCAGCCCAGTAGTCAAAGGCTCGTTTTGACCCCTCCCGACTTCCAGAGACATGCTCTTTGCACTCCAAAGTGCATTTTGTGCTTTTTTGTGTTAGAGGGCCTCAGAGGAGCATGAACAAGTGAATTTTGCAAGGGAGGGAGCGAAGTTAGTTGCGAACCCTAACCCTAGCAGCCCAGTAGTCAAAGGCTCGTTTTGACCCCTCCCGACTACCAGAGACATGCTTTTTGCACTCCAAAGCGCATTTTGTGCTAGATGGCCTCAGAGGAGCATGAACAAGTGAATTTTGCAAGGGAGGGAGCGCAGTTAGTTGCAAACTCTAACCCTAGCAGCCCAGTAGTCAAAGGCTCGTTTTGACCCCTCCCGACTTCCAGAGACATGCTCTTTGCACTCCAAAGCGCATTTTGTGCTTTTTTGTGTTAGAGGGCCTCAGAGGAGCATGAACAAGTGAATTTTGCAAGGGAGGGAGCGAAGTTAGTTGCGAACCCTAACCCTAGCAGCCCAGTAGTCAAAGGCTCGTTTTGACCCCTCCCGACTTCCAGAGACATGCTTTTTGCACTCCAAAGCGCATTTTGTGCTAGATGGCCTCAGAGGAGCATGAACAAGTGAATTTTGCAAGGGAGGGAGCGCAGTTAGTTGCGAACCCTAACCCTAGCAGCCCAGTAGTCAAAGGCTCGTTTTGACCCCTCCCGACTTCCAGAGACATGCTCTTTGCACTCCAAAGCGCATTTTGTGCTTTTTTGTGTTAGAGGGCCTCAGAGGAGCATGAACAAGTGAATTTTGCAAGGGAGGGAGCGAAGTTAGTTGCGAACCCTAACCCTAGCAGCCCAGTAGTCAAAGGCTCGTTTTGACCCCTCCCGACTTCCAGAGACATGCTTTTTGCACTCCAAAGCGCATTTTGTGCTAGATGGCCTCAGAGGAGCATGAACAAGTGAATTTTGCAAGGGAGGGAGCGCAGTTAGTTGCAAACTCTAACCCTAGCAGCCCAGTAGTCAAAGGCTCGTTTTGACCCCTCCCGACTTCCAGAGACATGCTCTTAAAACTCCAAAGCGCATTTTGTGCTAGAAGGCCTCAGAGGAGCATGAACAAGTGAATTTTGCAAGGGAGGGAGCGCAGTTAGTTGCGAACCCTAACCCTAGCAGCCCAGTAGTCAAAGGCTCGTTTTGACCCCTCCCGACTTCCAGAGACATGCTCTTTGCACTCCAAAGCGCATTTTGTGCTTTTTTGTGTTAGAGGGCCTCAGAGGAGCATGAACAAGTGAATTTTGCAAGGGAGGGAGCGAAGTTAGTTGCGAACCCTAACCCTAGCAGCCCAGTAGTCAAAGGCTCGTTTTGACCCCTCCCGACTTCCAGAGACATGCTTTTTGCACTCCAAAGCGCATTTTGTGCTAGATGGCCTCAGAGGAGCATGAACAAGTGAATTTTGCAAGGGAGGGAGCGCAGTTAGTTGCAAACTCTAACCCTAGCAGCCCAGTAGTCAAAGGCTCGTTTTGACCCCTCCCGACTTCCAGAGACATGCTCTTAAAACTCCAAAGCGCATTTTGTGCTAGAAGGCCTCAGAGGAGCATGAACAAGTGAATTTTGCAAGGGAGGGAGCGCAGTTAGTTGCGAACCCTAACCCTAGCAGCCCAGTAGTCAAAGGCTCGTTTTGACCCCTCCCGACTTCCAGAGACATGCTCTTTGCACTCCAAAGCGCATTTTGTGCTTTTTTGTGTTAGAGGGCCTCAGAGGAGCATGAACAAGTGAATTTTGCAAGGGAGGGAGCGAAGTTAGTTGCGAACCCTAACCCTAGCAGCCCAGTAGTCAAAGGCTCGTTTTGACCCCTCCCGACTACCAGAGACATGCTTTTTGCACTCCAAAGCGCATTTTGTGCTAGATGGCCTCAGAGGAGCATGAACAAGTGAATTTTGCAAGGGAGGGAGCGCAGTTAGTTGCAAACTCTAACCCTAGCAGCCCAGTAGTCAAAGGCTCGTTTTGACCCCTCCCGACTTCCAGAGACATGCTCTTTGCACTCCAAAGCGCATTTTGTGCTAGAAGGCCTCAGAGGAGCATGAACAAGTGAATTTTGCAAGGGAGGGAGCGCAGTTAGTTGCGAACCCTAACCCTAGCAGCCCAGTAGTCAAAGGCTCGTTTTGACCCCTCCCGACTTCCAGAGACATGCTCTTTGCACTCCAAAGCGCATTTTGTGCTTTTTTGTGTTAGAGGGCCTCAGAGGAGCATGAACAAGTGAATTTTGCAAGGGAGGGAGCGAAGTTAGTTGCGAACCCTAACCCTAGCAGCCCAGTAGTCAAAGGCTCGTTTTGACCCCTCCCGACTTCCAGAGACATGCTCTTAAAACTCCAAAGCGCATTTTGTGCTAGATGGCCTCAGAGGAGCATGAACAAGTGAATTTTGCAAGGGAGGGAGCGCAGTTAGTTGCAAACTCTAACCCTAGCAGCCCAGTAGTCAAAGGCTCGTTTTGACCCCTGCCGACTTCCAGAGACATGCTCTTAAAACTCCAAAGCGCATTTTGTGCTAGAAGGCCTCAGAGGAGCATGAACAAGTGAATTTTGCAAGGGAGGGAGCGCAGTTAGTTGCGAACCCTAACCCTAGCAGCCCAGTAGTCAAAGGCTCGTTTTGACCCCTCCCGACTTCCAGAGACATGCTCTTTGCACTCCAAAGCGCATTTTGTGCTTTTTTGTGTTAGAGGGCCTCAGAGGAGCATGAACAAGTGAATTTTGCAAGGGAGGGAGCGAAGTTAGTTGCGAACCCTAACCCTAGCAGCCCAGTAGTCAAAGGCTCGTTTTGACCCCTCCCGACTACCAGAGACATGCTTTTTGCACTCCAAAGCGCATTTTGTGCTAGATGGCCTCAGAGGAGCATGAACAAGTGAATTTTGCAAGGGAGGGAGCGCAGTTAGTTGCAAACTCTAACCCTAGCAGCCCAGTAGTCAAAGGCTCGTTTTGACCCCTCCCGACTTCCAGAGACATGCTCTTAAAACTCCAAAGCGCATTTTGTGCTAGAAGGCCTCAGAGGAGCATGAACAAGTGAATTTTGCAAGGGAGGGAGCGCAGTTAGTTGCGAACCCTAACCCTAGCAGCCCAGTAGTCAAAGGCTCGTTTTGACCCCTCCCGACTTCCAGAGACATGCTCTTTGCACTCCAAAGCGCATTTTGTGCTTTTTTGTGTTAGAGGGCCTCAGAGGAGCATGAACAAGTGAATTTTGCAAGGGAGGGAGCGAAGTTAGTTGCGAACCCTAACCCTAGCAGCCCAGTAGTCAAAGGCTCGTTTTGACCCCTCCCGACTACCAGAGACATGCTTTTTGCACTCCAAAGCGCATTTTGTGCTAGATGGCCTCAGAGGAGCATGAACAAGTGAATTTTGCAAGGGAGGGAGCGCAGTTAGTTGCAAACTCTAACCCTAGCAGCCCAGTAGTCAAAGGCTCGTTTTGACCCCTCCCGACTTCCAGAGACATGCTTTTTTGCACTCCAAAGCGCATTTTGTGCTAGATGGCCTCAGAGGAGCATGAACAAGTGAATTTTGCAAGGGAGGGAGCGCAGTTAGTTGCAAACTCTAACCCTAGCAGCCCAGTAGTCAAAGGCTCGTTTTGACCCCTCCCGACTTCCAGAGACATGCTCTTAAAACTCCAAAGCGCATTTTGTGCTAGAAGGCCTCAGAGGAGCATGAACAAGTGAATTTTGCAAGGGAGGGAGCGCAGTTAGTTGCGAACCCTAACCCTAGCAGCCCAGTAGTCAAAGGCTCGTTTTGACCCCTCCCGACTTCCAGAGACATGCTCTTTGCACTCCAAAGCGCATTTTGTGCTTTTTTGTGTTAGAGGGCCTCAGAGGAGCATGAACAAGTGAATTTTGCAAGGGAGGGAGCGAAGTTAGTTGCGAACCCTAACCCTAGCAGCCCAGTAGTCAAAGGCTCGTTTTGACCCCTCCCGACTACCAGAGACATGCTTTTTGCACTCCAAAGCGCATTTTGTGCTAGATGGCCTCAGAGGAGCATGAACAAGTGAATTTTGCAAGGGAGGGAGCGCAGTTAGTTGCAAACTCTAACCCTAGCAGCCCAGTAGTCAAAGGCTCGTTTTGACCCCTCCCGACTTCCAGAGACATGCTCTTTGCACTCCAAAGCGCATTTTGTGCTTTTTTGTGTTAGAGGGCCTCAGAGGAGCATGAACAAGTGAATTTTGCAAGGGAGGGAGCGAAGTTAGTTGCGAACCCTAACCCTAGCAGCCCAGTAGTCAAAGGCTCGTTTTGACCCCTCCCGACTTCCAGAGACATGCTTTTTGCACTCCAAAGCGCATTTTGTGCTAGATGGCCTCAGAGGAGCATGAACAAGTGAATTTTGCAAGGGAGGGAGCGCAGTTAGTTGCAAACTCTAACCCTAGCAGCCCAGTAGTCAAAGGCTCGTTTTGACCCCTCCCGACTTCCAGAGACATGCTCTTAAAACTCCAAAGCGCATTTTGTGCTAGAAGGCCTCAGAGGAGCATGAAGAAGTGAATTTTGCAAGGGAGGGAGCGCAGTTAGTTGCGAACCCTAACCCTAGCAGCCCAGTAGTCAAAGGCTCGTTTTGACCCCTCCCGACTTCCAGAGACATGCTCTTTGCACTCCAAAGCGCATTTTGTGCTTTTTTGTGTTAGAGGGCCTCAGAGGAGCATGAACAAGTGAATTTTGCAAGGGAGGGAGCGAAGTTAGTTGCGAACCCTAACCCTAGCAGCCCAGTAGTCAAAGGCTCGTTTTGACCCCTCCCGACTACCAGAGACATGCTTTTTGCACTCCAAAGCGCATTTTGTGCTAGATGGCCTCAGAGGAGCATGAACAAGTGAATTTTGCAAGGGAGGGAGCGCAGTTAGTTGCAAACTCTAACCCTAGCAGCCCAGTAGTCAAAGGCTCGTTTTGACCCCTCCCGACTTCCAGAGACATGCTCTTTGCACTCCAAAGCGCATTTTGTGCTAGATGGCCTCAGAGGAGCATGAACAAGTGAATTTTGCAAGGGAGGGAGCGCAGTTAGTTGCGAACCCTAACCCTAGCAGCCCAGTAGTCAAAGGCTCGTTTTGACCCCTCCCGACTTCCAGAGACATGCTCTTTGCACTCCAAAGCGCATTTTGTGCTTTTTTGTGTTAGAGGGCCTCAGAGGAGCATGAACAAGTGAATTTTGCAAGGGAGGGAGCGAAGTTAGTTGCGAACCCTAACCCTAGCAGCCCAGTAGTCAAAGGCTCGTTTTGACCCCTCCCGACTTCCAGAGACATGCTCTTAAAACTCCAAAGCGCATTTTGTGCTAGATGGCCTCAGAGGAGCATGAACAAGTGAATTTTGCAAGGGAGGGAGCGCAGTTAGTTGCAAACTCTAACCCTAGCAGCCCAGTAGTCAAAGGCTCGTTTTGACCCCTCCCGACTTCCAGAGACATGCTCTTTGCACTCCAAAGCGCATTTTGTGCTAGAAGGCCTCAGAGGAGCATGAACAAGTGAATTTTGCAAGGGAGGGAGCGCAGTTAGTTGCGAACCCTAACCCTAGCAGCCCAGTAGTCAAAGGCTCGTTTTGACCCCTCCCGACTTCCAGAGACATGCTCTTTGCACTCCAAAGCGCATTTTGTGCTTTTTTGTGTTAGAGGGCCTCAGAGGAGCATGAACAAGTGAATTTTGCAAGGGAGGGAGCGAAGTTAGTTGCGAACCCTAACCCTAGCAGCCCAGTAGTCAAAGGCTCGTTTTGACCCCTCCCGACTTCCAGAGACATGCTTTTTGCACTCCAAAGCGCATTTTGTGCTAGATGGCCTCAGAGGAGCATGAACAAGTGAATTTTGCAAGGGAGGGAGCGCAGTTAGTTGCAAACTCTAACCCTAGCAGCCCAGTAGTCAAAGGCTCGTTTTGACCCCTCCCGACTTCCAGAGACATGCTCTTTGCACTCCAAAGCGCATTTTGTGCTAGAAGGCCTCAGAGGAGCATGAACAAGTGAATTTTGCAAGGGAGGGAGCGCAGTTAGTTGCGAACCCTAACCCTAGCAGCCCAGTAGTCAAAGGCTCGTTTTGACCCCTCCCGACTTCCAGAGACATGCTCTTTGCACTCCAAAGCGCATTTTGTGCTTTTTTGTGTTAGAGGGCCTCAGAGGAGCATGAACAAGTGAATTTTGCAAGGGAGGGAGCGAAGTTAGTTGCGAACCCTAACCCTAGCAGCCCAGTAGTCAAAGGCTCGTTTTGACCCCTCCCGACTTCCAGAGACATGCTTTTTGCACTCCAAAGCGCATTTTGTGCTAGAAGGCCTCAGAGGAGCATGAACAAGTGAATTTTGCAAGGGAGGGAGCGCAGTTAGTTGCGAACCCTAACCCTAGCAGCCCAGTAGTCAAAGGCTCGTTTTGACCCCTCCCGACTTCCAGAGACATGCTCTTTGCACTCCAAAGCGCATTTTGTGCTTTTTTTGTGTTAGAGGGCCTCAGAGGAGCATGAACAAGTGAATTTTGCAAGGGAGGGAGCGAAGTTAGTTGCGAACCCTAACCCTAGCAGCCCAGTAGTCAAAGGCTCGTTTTGACCCCTCCCGACTTCCAGAGACATGCTTTTTTGCACTCCAAAGCGCATTTTGTGCTAGATGGCCTCAGAGGAGCATGAACAAGTGAATTTTGCAAGGGAGGGAGCGCAGTTAGTTGCAAACTCTAACCCTAGCAGCCCAGTAGTCAAAGGCTCGTTTTGACCCCTCCCGACTTCCAGAGACATGCTCTTAAAACTCCAAAGCGCATTTTGTGCTAGAAGGCCTCAGAGGAGCATGAACAAGTGAATTTTGCAAGGGAGGGAGCGCAGTTAGTTGCGAACCCTAACCCTAGCAGCCCAGTAGTCAAAGGCTCGTTTTGACCCCTCCCGACTTCCAGAGACATGCTCTTTGCACTCCAAAGCGCATTTTGTGCTTTTTTGTGTTAGAGGGCCTCAGAGGAGCATGAACAAGTGAATTTTGCAAGGGAGGGAGCGAAGTTAGTTGCGAACCCTAACCCTAGCAGCCCAGTAGTCAAAGGCTCGTTTTGACCCCTCCCGACTTCCAGAGACATGCTTTTTGCACTCCAAAGCGCATTTTGTGCTAGATGGCCTCAGAGGAGCATGAACAAGTGAATTTTGCAAGGGAGGGAGCGCAGTTAGTTGCGAACCCTAACCCTAGCAGCCCAGTAGTCAAAGGCTCGTTTTGACCCCTCCCGACTTCCAGAGACATGCTCTTTGCACTCCAAAGCGCATTTTGTGCTTTTTTGTGTTAGAGGGCCTCAGAGGAGCATGAACAAGTGAATTTTGCAAGGGAGGGAGCGAAGTTAGTTGCGAACCCTAACCCTAGCAGCCCAGTAGTCAAAGGCTCGTTTTGACCCCTCCCGACTTCCAGAGACATGCTTTTTGCACTCCAAAGCGCATTTTGTGCTAGATGGCCTCAGAGGAGCATGAACAAGTGAATTTTGCAAGGGAGGGAGCGCAGTTAGTTGCAAACTCTAACCCTAGCAGCCCAGTAGTCAAAGGCTCGTTTTGACCCCTGCCGACTTCCAGAGACATGCTCTTAAAACTCCAAAGCGCATTTTGTGCTAGAAGGCCTCAGAGGAGCATGAACAAGTGAATTTTGCAAGGGAGGGAGCGCAGTTAGTTGCGAACCCTAACCCTAGCAGCCCAGTAGTCAAAGGCTCGTTTTGACCCCTCCCGACTTCCAGAGACATGCTCTTTGCACTCCAAAGCGCATTTTGTGCTTTTTTGTGTTAGAGGGCCTCAGAGGAGCATGAACAAGTGAATTTTGCAAGGGAGGGAGCGAAGTTAGTTGCGAACCCTAACCCTAGCAGCCCAGTAGTCAAAGGCTCGTTTTGACCCCTGCCGACTTCCAGAGACATGCTCTTTGCACTCCAAAGCGCATTTTGTGCTAGAAGGCCTCAGAGGAGCATGAACAAGTGAATTTTGCAAGGGAGGGAGCGCAGTTAGTTGCGAACCCTAACCCTAGCAGCCCAGTAGTCAAAGGCTCGTTTTGACCCCTCCCGACTTCCAGAGACATGCTCTTTGCACTCCAAAGCGCATTTTGTGCTTTTTTGTGTTAGAGGGCCTCAGAGGAGCATGAACAAGTGAATTTTGCAAGGGAGGGAGCGCAGTTAGTTGCGAACCCTAACCCTAGCAGCCCAGTAGTCAAAGGCTCGTTTTGACCCCTCCCGACTTCCAGAGACCTGCTTTTTGCACTCCAAAGCGCATTTTGTGCTAGATGGCCTCAGAGGAGCATGAACAAGTGAATTTTGCAAGGGAGGGAGCGCAGTTAGTTGCGAACTCTAACCCTAGCAGCCCAGTAGTCAAAGGCTCGTTTTGACCCCTCCCGACTTCCAGAGACATGCTCTTTTCACTCCAAAGCGCATTTTGTGCTTTTTTGTGTTAGAAGGCCTCAGAGGAGCATGAACAAGTGAATTTTGCAAGGGAGGGAGCGCAGTTAGTTGCGAACCCTAACCCTAGCAGCCCAGTAGTCAAAGGCTCGTTTTGACCCCTCCCGACTTCCAGAGACATGCTCTTAAAACTCCAAAGCGCATTTTGTGCTAGAAGGCCTCAGAGGAGCATGAACAAGTGAATTTTGCAAGGGAGGGAGCGCAGTTAGTTGCGAACCCTAACCCTAGCAGCCCAGTAGTCAAAGGCTCGTTTTGACCCCTCCCGACTTCCAGAGACCTGCTTTTTGCACTCCAAAGCGCATTTTGTGCTAGATGGCCTCAGAGGAGCATGAACAAGTGAATTTTGCAAGGGAGGGAGCGCAGTTAGTTGCGAACCCTAACCCTAGCAGCCCAGTAGTCAAAGGCTCGTTTTGACCCCTCCCGACTTCCAGAGACATGCTCTTTGCACTCCAAAGCGCATTTTGTGCTTTTTTGTGTTAGAGGGCCTCAGAGGAGCATGAACAAGTGAATTTTGCAAGGGAGGGAGCGAAGTTAGTTGCGAACCCTAACCCTAGCAGCCCAGTAGTCAAAGGCTCGTTTTGACCCCTCCCGACTACCAGAGACATGCTTTTTGCACTCCAAAGCGCATTTTGTGTTAGAGGGCCTCAGAGGAGCATGAACAAGTGAATTTTGCAAGGGAGGGAGCGAAGTTAGTTGCGAACCCTAACCCTAGCAGCCCAGTAGTCAAAGGCTCGTTTTGACCCCTCCCGACTTCCAGAGACATGCTCTTAAAACTCCAAAGCGCATTTTGTGCTAGATGGCCTCAGAGGAGCATGAACAAGTGAATTTTGCAAGGGAGGGAGCGCAGTTAGTTGCAAACTCTAACCCTAGCAGCCCAGTAGTCAAAGGCTCGTTTTGACCCCTCCCGACTTCCAGAGACATGCTCTTTGCACTCCAAAGCGCATTTTGTGCTAGAAGGCCTCAGAGGAGCATGAACAAGTGAATTTTGCAAGGGAGGGAGCGCAGTTAGTTGCGAACCCTAACCCTAGCAGCCCAGTAGTCAAAGGCTCGTTTT
Source organism: Barbatula barbatula (assembly GCF_947034865.1). Classification (NCBI taxonomy): domain Eukaryota; kingdom Metazoa; phylum Chordata; class Actinopteri; order Cypriniformes; family Nemacheilidae; genus Barbatula; species Barbatula barbatula. Next base: position 14,889,366 of record NC_136771.1, read on the forward strand.
GACCCCTCCCGACTTCCAGAGACATGCTCTTTGCACTCCAAAGCGCATTTTGTGCTTTTTTGTGTTAGAGGGCCTCAGAGGAGCATGAACAAGTGAATTTTGCAAGGGAGGGAGCGAAGTTAGTTGCGAACCCTAACCCTAGCAGCCCAGTAGTCAAAGGCTCGTTTTGACCCCTCCCGACTTCCAGAGACATGCTTTTTGCACTCCAAAGCGCATTTTGTGCTAGATGGCCTCAGAGGAGCATGAACAAGTGAATTTTGCAAGGGAGGGAGCGCAGTTAGTTGCGAACCCTAACCCTAGCAGCCCAGTAGTCAAAGGCTCGTTTTGACCCCTCCCGACTTCCAGAGACATGCTCTTTGCACTCCAAAGCGCATTTTGTGCTTTTTTGTGTTAGAGGGCCTCAGAGGAGCATGAACAAGTGAATTTTGCAAGGGAGGGAGCGAAGTTAGTTGCGAACCCTAACCCTAGCAGCCCAGTAGTCAAAGGCTCGTTTTGACCCCTCCCGACTACCAGAGACATGCTTTTTGCACTCCAAAGCGCATTTTGTGCTAGATGGCCTCAGAGGAGCATGAACAAGTGAATTTTGCAAGGGAGGGAGCGCAGTTAGTTGCAAACTCTAACCCTAGCAGCCCAGTAGTCAAAGGCTCGTTTTGACCCCTCCCGACTTCCAGAGACATGCTCTTAAAACTCCAAAGCGCATTTTGTGCTAGAAGGCCTCAGAGGAGCATGAACAAGTGAATTTTGCAAGGGAGGGAGCGCAGTTAGTTGCGAACCCTAACCCTAGCAGCCCAGTAGTCAATGGCTCGTTTTGACCCCTCCCGACTTCCAGAGACATGCTCTTTGCACTCCAAAGCGCATTTTGTGCTTTTTTGTGTTAGAGGGCCTCAGAGGAGCATGAACAAGTGAATTTTGCAAGGGAGGGAGCGAAGTTAGTTGCGAACCCTAACCCTAGCAGCCCAGTAGTCAAAGGCTCGTTTTGACCCCTCCCGACTACCAGAGACATGCTTTTTGCACTCCAAAGCGCATTTTGTGCTAGATGGCCTCAGAGGAGCATGAACAAGTGAATTTTGCAAGGGAGGGAGCGCAGTTAGTTGCAAACTCTAACCCTAGCAGCCCAGTAGTCAAAGGCTCGTTTTGACCCCTCCCGACTTCCAGAGACATGCTCTTTGCACTCCAAAGCGCATTTTGTGCTAGAAGGCCTCAGAGGAGCATGAACAAGTGAATTTTGCAAGGGAGGGAGCGCAGTTAGTTGCGAACCCTAACCCTAGCAGCCCAGTAGTCAAAGGCTCGTTTTGACCCCTCCCGACTTCCAGAGACATGCTCTTTGCACTCCAAAGCGCATTTTGTGCTTTTTTGTGTTAGAGGGCCTCAGAGGAGCATGAACAAGTGAATTTTGCAAGGGAGGGAGCGAAGTTAGTTGCGAACCCTAACCCTAGCAGCCCAGTAGTCAAAGGCTCGTTTTGACCCCTCCCGACTTCCAGAGACATGCTCTTAAAACTCCAAAGCGCATTTTGTGCTAGATGGCCTCAGAGGAGCATGAACAAGTGAATTTTGCAAGGGAGGGAGCGCAGTTAGTTGCAAACTCTAACCCTAGCAGCCCAGTAGTCAAAGGCTCGTTTTGACCCCTGCCGACTTCCAGAGACATGCTCTTAAAACTCCAAAGCGCATTTTGTGCTAGAAGGCCTCAGAGGAGCATGAACAAGTGAATTTTGCAAGGGAGGGAGCGCAGTTAGTTGCGAACCCTAACCCTAGCAGCCCAGTAGTCAAAGGCTCGTTTTGACCCCTCCCGACTTCCAGAGACATGCTCTTTGCACTCCAAAGCGCATTTTGTGCTTTTTTGTGTTAGAGGGCCTCAGAGGAGCATGAACAAGTGAATTTTGCAAGGGAGGGAGCGAAGTTAGTTGCGAACCCTAACCCTAGCAGCCCAGTAGTCAAAGGCTCGTTTTGACCCCTCCCGACTACCAGAGACATGCTTTTTGCACTCCAAAGCGCATTTTGTGCTAGATGGCCTCAGAGGAGCATGAACAAGTGAATTTTGCAAGGGAGGGAGCGCAGTTAGTTGCAAACTCTAACCCTAGCAGCCCAGTAGTCAAAGGCTCGTTTTGACCCCTCCCGACTTCCAGAGACATGCTCTTTGCACTCCAAAGCGCATTTTGTGCTTTTTTGTGTTAGAGGGCCTCAGAGGAGCATGAACAAGTGAATTTTGCAAGGGAGGGAGCGAAGTTAGTTGCGAACCCTAACCCTAGCAGCCCAGTAGTCAAAGGCTCGTTTTGACCCCTCCCGACTTCCAGAGACATGCTTTTTGCACTCCAAAGCGCATTTTGTGCTAGATGGCCTCAGAGGAGCATGAACAAGTGAATTTTGCAAGGGAGGGAGCGCAGTTAGTTGCAAACTCTAACCCTAGCAGCCCAGTAGTCAAAGGCTCGTTTTGACCCCTCCCGACTTCCAGAGACATGCTCTTTGCACTCCAAAGCGCATTTTGTGCTAGAAGGCCTCAGAGGAGCATGAACAAGTGAATTTTGCAAGGGAGGGAGCGCAGTTAGTTGCGAACCCTAACCCTAGCAGCCCAGTAGTCAAAGGCTCGTTTTGACCCCTCCCGACTTCCAGAGACATGCTCTTTGCACTCCAAAGCGCATTTTGTGCTTTTTTGTGTTAGAGGGCCTCAGAGGAGCATGAACAAGTGAATTTTGCAAGGGAGGGAGCGAAGTTAGTTGCGAACCCTAACCCTAGCAGCCCAGTAGTCAAAGGCTCGTTTTGACCCCTCCCGACTTCCAGAGACATGCTTTTTTGCACTCCAAAGCGCATTTTGTGCTAGATGGCCTCAGAGGAGCATGAACAAGTGAATTTTGCAAGGGAGGGAGCGCAGTTAGTTGCAAACTCTAACCCTAGCAGCCCAGTAGTCAAAGGCTCGTTTTGACCCCTCCCGACTTCCAGAGACATGCTCTTAAAACTCCAAAGCGCATTTTGTGCTAGAAGGCCTCAGAGGAGCATGAACAAGTGAATTTTGCAAGGGAGGGAGCGCAGTTAGTTGCGAACCCTAACCCTAGCAGCCCAGTAGTCAAAGGCTCGTTTTGACCCCTCCCGACTTCCAGAGACATGCTCTTTGCACTCCAAAGCGCATTTTGTGCTAGAAGGCCTCAGAGGAGCATGAACAAGTGAATTTTGCAAGGGAGGGAGCGAAGTTAGTTGCGAACCCTAACCCTAGCAGCCCAGTAGTCAAAGGCTCGTTTTGACCCCTCCCGACTTCCAGAGACATGCTTTTTTGCACTCCAAAGCGCATTTTGTGCTAGATGGCCTCAGAGGAGCATGAACAAGTGAATTTTGCAAGGGAGGGAGCGCAGTTAGTTGCAAACTCTAACCCTAGCAGCCCAGTAGTCAAAGGCTCGTTTTGACCCCTCCCGACTTCCAGAGACATGCTCTTAAAACTCCAAAGCGCATTTTGTGCTAGAAGGCCTCAGAGGAGCATGAACAAGTGAATTTTGCAAGGGAGGGAGCGCAGTTAGTTGCGAACCCTAACCCTAGCAGCCCAGTAGTCAAAGGCTCGTTTTGACCCCTCCCGACTTCCAGAGACATGCTCTTTGCACTCCAAATCGCATTTTGTGCTTTTTTGTGTTAGAGGGCCTCAGAGGAGCATGAACAAGTGAATTTTGCAAGGGAGGGAGCGAAGTTAGTTGCGAACCCTAACCCTAGCAGCCCAGTAGTCAAAGGCTCGTTTTGACCCCTCCCGACTACCAGAGACATGCTTTTTGCACTCCAAAGCGCATTTTGTGCTAGATGGCCTCAGAGGAGCATGAACAAGTGAATTTTGCAAGGGAGGGAGCGCAGTTAGTTGCAAACTCTAACCCTAGCAGCCCAGTAGTCAAAGGCTCGTTTTGACCCCTCCCGACTTCCAGAGACATGCTCTTTGCACTCCAAAGCGCATTTTGTGCTAGAAGGCCTCAGAGGAGCATGAACAAGTGAATTTTGCAAGGGAGGGAGCGCAGTTAGTTGCGAACCCTAACCCTAGCAGCCCAGTAGTCAAAGGCTCGTTTTGACCCCTCCCGACTTCCAGAGACATGCTCTTTGCACTCCAAAGCGCATTTTGTGCTTTTTTGTGTTAGAGGGCCTCAGAGGAGCATGAACAAGTGAATTTTGCAAGGGAGGGAGCGAAGTTAGTTGCGTACCCTAACCCTAGCAGCCCAGTAGTCAAAGGCTCGTTTTGACCCCTCCCGACTTCCAGAGACATGCTTTTTGCACTCCAAAGCGCATTTTGTGCTAGAAGGCCTCAGAGGAGCATGAACAAGTGAATTTTGCAAGGGAGGGAGCGCAGTTAGTTGCGAACCCTAACCCTAGCAGCCCAGTAGTCAAAGGCTCGTTTTGACCCCTCCCGACTTCCAGAGACATGCTCTTTGCACTCCAAAGCGCATTTTGTGCTTTTTTGTGTTAGAGGGCCTCAGAGGAGCATGAACAAGTGAATTTTGCAAGGGAGGGAGCGAAGTTAGTTGCGAACCCTAACCCTAGCAGCCCAGTAGTCAAAGGCTCGTTTTGACCCCTCCCGACTTCCAGAGACATGCTTTTTTGCACTCCAAAGCGCATTTTGTGCTAGATGGCCTCAGAGGAGCATGAACAAGTGAATTTTGCAAGGGAGGGAGCGCAGTTAGTTGCAAACTCTAACCCTAGCAGCCCAGTAGTCAAAGGCTCGTTTTGACCCCTCCCGACTTCCAGAGACATGCTCTTAAAACTCCAAAGCGCATTTTGTGCTAGAAGGCCTCAGAGGAGCATGAACAAGTGAATTTTGCAAGGGAGGGAGCGCAGTTAGTTGCGAACCCTAACCCTAGCAGCCCAGTAGTCAAAGGCTCGTTTTGACCCCTCCCGACTTCCAGAGACATGCTCTTTGCACTCCAAAGCGCATTTTGTGCTTTTTTGTGTTAGAGGGCCTCAGAGGAGCATGAACAAGTGAATTTTGCAAGGGAGGGAGCGAAGTTAGTTGCGAACCCTAACCCTAGCAGCCCAGTAGTCAAAGGCTCGTTTTGACCCCTCCCGACTTCCAGAGACATGCTTTTTGCACTCCAAAGCGCATTTTGTGCTAGATGGCCTCAGAGGAGCATGAACAAGTGAATTTTGCAAGGGAGGGAGCGCAGTTAGTTGCGAACCCTAACCCTAGCAGCCCAGTAGTCAAAGGCTCGTTTTGACCCCTCCCGACTTCCAGAGACATGCTCTTTGCACTCCAAAGCGCATTTTGTGCTTTTTTGTGTTAGAGGGCCTCAGAGGAGCATGAACAAGTGAATTTTGCAAGGGAGGGAGCGAAGTTAGTTGCGAACCCTAACCCTAGCAGCCCAGTAGTCAAAGGCTCGTTTTGACCCCTCCCGACTTCCAGAGACATGCTCTTTGCACTCCAAAGCGCATTTTGTGCTAGATGGCCTCAGAGGAGCATGAACAAGTGAATTTTGCAAGGGAGGGAGCGCAGTTAGTTGCAAACTCTAACCCTAGCAGCCCAGTAGTCAAAGGCTCGTTTTGACCCCTGCCGACTTCCAGAGACATGCTCTTAAAACTCCAAAGCGCATTTTGTGCTAGAAGGCCTCAGAGGAGCATGAACAAGTGAATTTTGCAAGGGAGGGAGCGCAGTTAGTTGCGAACCCTAACCCTAGCAGCCCAGTAGTCAAAGGCTCGTTTTGACCCCTCCCGACTTCCAGAGACATGCTCTTTGCACTCCAAAGCGCATTTTGTGCTTTTTTGTGTTAGAGGGCCTCAGAGGAGCATGAACAAGTGAATTTTGCAAGGGAGGGAGCGAAGTTAGTTGCGAACCCTAACCCTAGCAGCCCAGTAGTCAAAGGCTCGTTTTGACCCCTCCCGACTACCAGAGACATGCTTTTTGCACTCCAAAGCGCATTTTGTGCTAGATGGCCTCAGAGGAGCATGAACAAGTGAATTTTGCAAGGGAGGGAGCGCAGTTAGTTGCAAACTCTAACCCTAGCAGCCCAGTAGTCAAAGGCTCGTTTTGACCCCTCCCGACTTCCAGAGACATGCTCTTTGCACTCCAAAGCGCATTTTGTGCTAGAAGGCCTCAGAGGAGCATGAACAAGTGAATTTTGCAAGGGAGGGAGCGCAGTTAGTTGCGAACCCTAACCCTAGCAGCCCAGTAGTCAAAGGCTCGTTTTGACCCCTCCCGACTTCCAGAGACATGCTCTTTGCACTCCAAAGCGCATTTTGTGCTTTTTTGTGTTAGAGGGCCTCAGAGGAGCATGAACAAGTGAATTTTGCAAGGGAGGGAGCGAAGTTAGTTGCGAACCCTAACCCTAGCAGCCCAGTAGTCAAAGGCTCGTTTTGACCCCTCCCGACTTCCAGAGACATGCTTTTTGCACTCCAAAGCGCATTTTGTGCTAGATGGCCTCAGAGGAGCATGAACAAGTGAATTTTGCAAGGGAGGGAGCGCAGTTAGTTGCGAACCCTAACCCTAGCAGCCCAGTAGTCAAAGGCTCGTTTTGACCCCTCCCGACTTCCAGAGACATGCTCTTTGCACTCCAAAGCGCATTTTGTGCTTTTTTGTGTTAGAGGGCCTCAGAGGAGCATGAACAAGTGAATTTTGCAAGGGAGGGAGCGAAGTTAGTTGCGAACCCTAACCCTAGCAGCCCAGTAGTCAAAGGCTCGTTTTGACCCCTCCCGACTACCAGAGACATGCTTTTTGCACTCCAAAGCGCATTTTGTGCTAGATGGCCTCAGAGGAGCATGAACAAGTGAATTTTGCAAGGGAGGGAGCGCAGTTAGTTGCAAACTCTAACCCTAGCAGCCCAGTAGTCAAAGGCTCGTTTTGACCCCTCCCGACTTCCAGAGACATGCTCTTAAAACTCCAAAGCGCATTTTGTGCTAGAAGGCCTCAGAGGAGCATGAACAAGTGAATTTTGCAAGGGAGGGAGCGCAGTTAGTTGCGAACCCTAACCCTAGCAGCCCAGTAGTCAAAGGCTCGTTTTGACCCCTCCCGACTTCCAGAGACATGCTCTTTGCACTCCAAAGCGCATTTTGTGCTTTTTTGTGTTAGAGGGCCTCAGAGGAGCATGAACAAGTGAATTTTGCAAGGGAGGGAGCGAAGTTAGTTGCGAACCCTAACCCTAGCAGCCCAGTAGTCAAAGGCTCGTTTTGACCCCTCCCGACTACCAGAGACATGCTTTTTGCACTCCAAAGCGCATTTTGTGCTAGATGGCCTCAGAGGAGCATGAACAAGTGAATTTTGCAAGGGAGGGAGCGCAGTTAGTTGCAAACTCTAACCCTAGCAGCCCAGTAGTCAAAGGCTCGTTTTGACCCCTCCCGACTTCCAGAGACATGCTCTTTGCACTCCAAAGCGCATTTTGTGCTAGAAGGCCTCAGAGGAGCATGAACAAGTGAATTTTGCAAGGGAGGGAGCGCAGTTAGTTGCGAACCCTAACCCTAGCAGCCCAGTAGTCAAAGGCTCGTTTTGACCCCTCCCGACTTCCAGAGACATGCTCTTTGCACTCCAAAGCGCATTTTGTGCTTTTTTGTGTTAGAGGGCCTCAGAGGAGCATGAACAAGTGAATTTTGCAAGGGAGGGAGCGAAGTTAGTTGCGAACCCTAACCCTAGCAGCCCAGTAGTCAAAGGCTCGTTTTGACCCCTCCCGACTTCCAGAGACATGCTTTTTGCACTCCAAAGCGCATTTTGTGCTAGATGGCCTCAGAGGAGCATGAACAAGTGAATTTTGCAAGGGAGGGAGCGCAGTTAGTTGCGAACCCTAACCCTAGCAGCCCAGTAGTCAAAGGCTCGTTTTGACCCCTCCCGACTTCCAGAGACATGCTCTTTGCACTCCAAAGCGCATTTTGTGCTTTTTTGTGTTAGAGGGCCTCAGAGGAGCATGAACAAGTGAATTTTGCAAGGGAGGGAGCGAAGTTAGTTGCGAACCCTAACCCTAGCAGCCCAGTAGTCAAAGGCTCGTTTTGACCCCTCCCGACTACCAGAGACATGCTTTTTGCACTCCAAAGCGCATTTTGTGCTAGATGGCCTCAGAGGAGCATGAACAAGTGAATTTTGCAAGGGAGGGAGCGCAGTTAGTTGCGAACCCTAACCCTAGCAGCCCAGTAGTCAAAGGCTCGTTTTGACCCCTCCCGACTTCCAGAGACCTGCTTTTTGCACTCCAAAGCGCATTTTGTGCTAGATGGCCTCAGAGGAGCATGAACAAGTGAATTTTGCAAGGGAGGGAGCGCAGTTAGTTGCGAACCCTAACCCTAGCAGCCCAGTAGTCAAAGGCTCGTTTTGACCCCTCCCGACTTCCAGAGACATGCTCTTTGCACTCCAAAGCGCATTTTGTGCTTTTTTGTGCTAGATGGCCTCAGAGGAGCATGAACAAGTGAATTTTGCAAGGGAGGGAGCGCAGTTAGTTGCAAACTCTAACCCTAGCAGCCCAGTAGTCAAAGGCTCGTTTTGACCCCTCCCGACTTCCAGAGACATGCTCTTAAAACTCCAAAGCGCATTTTGTGCTAGAAGGCCTCAGAGGAGCATGAACAAGTGAATTTTGCAAGGGAGGGAGCGCAGTTAGTTGCGAACCCTAACCCTAGCAGCCCAGTAGTCAAAGGCTCGTTTTGACCCCTCCCGACTTCCAGAGACATGCTCTTTGCACTCCAAAGCGCATTTTGTGCTTTTTTGTGTTAGAGGGCCTCAGAGGAGCATGAACAAGTGAATTTTGCAAGGGAGGGAGCGAAGTTAGTTGCGAACCCTAACCCTAGCAGCCCAGTAGTCAAAGGCTCGTTTTGACCCCTCCCGACTACCAGAGACATGCTTTTTGCACTCCAAAGCGCATTTTGTGCTAGATGGCCTCAGAGGAGCATGAACAAGTGAATTTTGCAAGGGAGGGAGCGCAGTTAGTTGCAAACTCTAACCCTAGCAGCCCAGTAGTCAAAGGCTCGTTTTGACCCCTCCCGACTTCCAGAGACATGCTCTTTGCACTCCAAAGCGCATTTTGTGCTAGAAGGCCTCAGAGGAGCATGAACAAGTGAATTTTGCAAGGGAGGGAGCGCAGTTAGTTGCGAACCCTAACCCTAGCAGCCCAGTAGTCAAAGGCTCGTTTTGACCCCTCCCGACTTCCAGAGACATGCTCTTTGCACTCCAAAGCGCATTTTGTGCTTTTTTGTGTTAGAGGGCCTCAGAGGAGCATGAACAAGTGAATTTTGCAAGGGAGGGAGCGAAGTTAGTTGCGAACCCTAACCCTAGCAGCCCAGTAGTCAAAGGCTCGTTTTGACCCCTCCCGACTTCCAGAGACATGCTTTTTGCACTCCAAAGCGCATTTTGTGCTAGATGGCCTCAGAGGAGCATGAACAAGTGAATTTTGCAAGGGAGGGAGCGCAGTTAGTTGCGAACCCTAACCCTAGCAGCCCAGTAGTCAAAGGCTCGTTTTGACCCCTCCCGACTTCCAGAGACATGCTCTTTGCACTCCAAAGCGCATTTTGTGCTTTTTTGTGTTAGAGGGCCTCAGAGGAGCATGAACAAGTGAATTTTGCAAGGGAGGGAGCGAAGTTAGTTGCGAACCCTAACCCTAGCAGCCCAGTAGTCAAAGGCTCGTTTTGACCCCTCCCGACTACCAGAGACATGCTTTTTGCACTCCAAAGCGCATTTTGTGCTAGATGGCCTCAGAGGAGCATGAACAAGTGAATTTTGCAAGGGAGGGAGCGCAGTTAGTTGCGAACCCTAACCCTAGCAGCCCAGTAGTCAAAGGCTCGTTTTGACCCCTCCCGACTTCCAGAGACCTGCTTTTTGCACTCCAAAGCGCATTTTGTGCTAGATGGCCTCAGAGGAGCATGAACAAGTGAATTTTGCAAGGGAGGGAGCGCAGTTAGTTGCGAACCCTAACCCTAGCAGCCCAGTAGTCAAAGGCTCGTTTTGACCCCTCCCGACTTCCAGAGACATGCTCTTTGCACTCCAAAGCGCATTTTGTGCTTTTTTGTGTTAGAGGGCCTCAGAGGAGCATGAACAAGTGAATTTTGCAAGGGAGGGAGCGAAGTTAGTTGCGAACCCTAACCCTAGCAGCCCAGTAGTCAAAGGCTCGTTTTGACCCCTCCCGACTTCCAGAGACATGCTTTTTGCACTCCAAAGCGCATTTTGTGCTAGATGGCCTCAGAGGAGCATGAACAAGTGAATTTTGCAAGGGAGGGAGCGAAGTTAGTTGCGAACCCTAACCCTAGCCGCCCAGTAGTCAAAGGCTCGTTTTGACCCCTCCCGACTTCCAGAGACATGCTCTTAAAACTCCAAAGCGCATTTTGTGCTAGAAGGCCTCAGAGGAGCATGAACAAGTGAATTTTGCAAGGGAGGGAGCGAAGTTAGTTGCGAACCCTAACCCTAGCAGCCCAGTAGTCAAAGGCTCGTTTTGACCCCTCCCGACTTCCAGAGACATGCTCTTTGCACTCCAAAGCGCATTTTGTGCTAGATGGCCTCAGAGGAGCATGAACAAGTGAATTTTGCAAGGGAGGGAGCGAAGTTAGTTGCGAACCCTAACCCTAGCAGCCCAGTAGTCAAAGGCTCGTTTTGACCCCTCCCGACTTCCAGAGACATGCTTTTTGCACTCCAAAGCGCATTTTGTGCTAGATGGCCTCAGAGGAGCATGAACAAGTGAATTTTGCAAGGGAGGGAGCGCAGTTAGTTGCAAACTCTAACCCTAGCAGCCCAGTAGTCAAAGGCTCGTTTTGACCCCTGCCGACTTCCAGAGACATGCTCTTAAAACTCCAAAGCGCATTTTGTGCTAGAAGGCCTCAGAGGAGCATGAACAAGTGAATTTTGCAAGGGAGGGAGCGCAGTTAGTTGCGAACCCTAACCCTAGCAGCCCAGTAGTCAAAGGCTCGTTTTGACCCCTCCCGACTTCCAGAGACATGCTCTTTGCACTCCAAAGCGCATTTTGTGCTTTTTTGTGTTAGAGGGCCTCAGAGGAGCATGAACAAGTGAATTTTGCAAGGGAGGGAGCGAAGTTAGTTGCGAACCCTAACCCTAGCAGCCCAGTAGTCAAAGGCTCGTTTTGACCCCTCCCGACTTCCAGAGACATGCTTTTTGCACTCCAAAGCGCATTTTGTGCTAGATGGCCTCAGAGGAGCATGAACAAGTGAATTTTGCAAGGTAGGGAGCGCAGTTAGTTGCGAACCCTAACCCTAGCAGCCCAGTAGTCAAAGGCTCGTTTTGACCCCTCCCGACTTCCAGAGACATGCTCTTTGCACTCCAAAGCGCATTTTGTGCTTTTTTGTGTTAGAGGGCCTCAGAGGAGCATGAACAAGTGAATTTTGCAAGGGAGGGAGCGAAGTTAGTTGCGAACCCTAACCCTAGCAGCCCAGTAGTCAAAGGCTCGTTTTGACCCCTCCCGACTTCCAGAGACATGCTTTTTGCACTCCAAAGCGCATTTTGTGCTAGATGGCCTCAGAGGAGCATGAACAAGTGAATTTTGCAAGGGAGGGAGCGCAGTTAGTTGCGAACCCTAACCCTAGCAGCCCAGTAGTCAAAGGCTCGTTTTGACCCCTCCCGACTTCCAGAGACATGCTCTTTGCACTCCAAAGCGCATTTTGTGCTTTTTTGTGTTAGAGGGCCTCAGAGGAGCATGAACAAGTGAATTTTGCAAGGGAGGGAGCGAAGTTAGTTGCGAACCCTAACCCTAGCAGCCCAGTAGTCAAAGGCTCGTTTTGACCCCTCCCGACTACCAGAGACATGCTTTTTGCACTCCAAAGCGCATTTTGTGCTAGATGGCCTCAGAGGAGCATGAACAAGTGAATTTTGCAAGGGAGGGAGCGCAGTTAGTTGCAAACTCTAACCCTAGCAGCCCAGTAGTCAAAGGCTCGTTTTGACCCCTCCCGACTTCCAGAGACATGCTCTTTGCACTCCAAAGCGCATTTTGTGCTAGAAGGCCTCAGAGGAGCATGAACAAGTGAATTTTGCAAGGGAGGGAGCGCAGTTAGTTGCGAACCCTAACCCTAGCAGCCCAGTAGTCAAAGGCTCGTTTTGACCCCTCCCGACTTCCAGAGACATGCTCTTTGCACTCCAAAGCGCATTTTGTGCTTTTTTGTGTTAGAGGGCCTCAGAGGAGCATGAACAAGTGAATTTTGCAAGGGAGGGAGCGAAGTTAGTTGCGAACCCTAACCCTAGCAGCCCAGTAGTCAAAGGCTCGTTTTGACCCCTCCCGACTTCCAGAGACATGCTTTTTGCACTCCAAAGCGCATTTTGTGCTAGATGGCCTCAGAGGAGCATGAACAAGTGAATTTTGCAAGGGAGGGAGCGCAGTTAGTTGCGAACCCTAACCCTAGCAGCCCAGTAGTCAAAGGCTCGTTTTGACCCCTCCCGACTTCCAGAGACATGCTCTTTGCACTCCAAAGCGCATTTTGTGCTTTTTTGTGTTAGAGGGCCTCAGAGGAGCATGAACAAGTGAATTTTGCAAGGGAGGGAGCGAAGTTAGTTGCGAACCCTAACCCTAGCAGCCCAGTAGTCAAAGGCTCGTTTTGACCCCTCCCGACTACCAGAGACATGCTTTTTGCACTCCAAAGCGCATTTTGTGCTAGATGGCCTCAGAGGAGCATGAACAAGTGAATTTTGCAAGGGAGGGAGCGCAGTTAGTTGCAAACTCTAACCCTAGCAGCCCAGTAGTCAAAGGCTCGTTTTGACCCCTCCCGACTTCCAGAGACATGCTCTTAAAACTCCAAAGCGCATTTTGTGCTAGAAGGCCTCAGAGGAGCATGAACAAGTGAATTTTGCAAGGGAGGGAGCGCAGTTAGTTGCGAACCCTAACCCTAGCAGCCCAGTAGTCAAAGGCTCGTTTTGACCCCTCCCGACTTCCAGAGACATGCTCTTTGCACTCCAAAGCGCATTTTGTGCTTTTTTGTGTTAGAGGGCCTCAGAGGAGCATGAACAAGTGAATTTTGCAAGGGAGGGAGCGAAGTTAGTTGCGAACCCTAACCCTAGCAGCCCAGTAGTCAAAGGCTCGTTTTGACCCCTCCCGACTACCAGAGACATGCTTTTTGCACTCCAAAGCGCATTTTGTGCTAGATGGCCTCAGAGGAGCATGAACAAGTGAATTTTGCAAGGGAGGGAGCGCAGTTAGTTGCAAACTCTAACCCTAGCAGCCCAGTAGTCAAAGGCTCGTTTTGACCCCTCCCGACTTCCAGAGACATGCTCTTTGCACTCCAAAGCGCATTTTGTGCTAGAAGGCCTCAGAGGAGCATGAACAAGTGAATTTTGCAAGGGAGGGAGCGCAGTTAGTTGCGAACCCTAACCCTAGCAGCCCAGTAGTCAAAGGCTCGTTTTGACCCCTCCCGACTTCCAGAGACATGCTCTTTGCACTCCAAAGCGCATTTTGTGCTTTTTTGTGTTAGAGGGCCTCAGAGGAGCATGAACAAGTGAATTTTGCAAGGGAGGGAGCGCAGTTAGTTGCGAACCCTAACCCTAGCAGCCCAGTAGTCAAAGGCTCGTTTTGACCCCTCCCGACTTCCAGAGACCTGCTTTTTGCACTCCAAAGCGCATTTTGTGCTAGATGGCCTCAGAGGAGCATGAACAAGTGAATTTTGCAAGGGAGGGAGCGCAGTTAGTTGCGAACTCTAACCCTAGCAGCCCAGTAGTCAAAGGCTCGTTTTGACCCCTCCCGACTTCCAGAGACATGCTCTTTTCACTCCAAAGCGCATTTTGTGCTTTTTTGTGTTAGAAGGCCTCAGAGGAGCATGAACAAGTGAATTTTGCAAGGGAGGGAGCGCAGTTAGTTGCGAACCCTAACCCTAGCAGCCCAGTAGTCAAAGGCTCGTTTTGACCCCTCCCGACTTCCAGAGACATGCTCTTAAAACTCCAAAGCGCATTTTGTGCTAGAAGGCCTCAGAGGAGCATGAACAAGTGAATTTTGCAAGGGAGGGAGCGCAGTTAGTTGCGAACCCTAACCCTAGCAGCCCAGTAGTCAAAGGCTCGTTTTGACCCCTCCCGACTTCCAGAGACCTGCTTTTTGCACTCCAAAGCGCATTTTGTGCTAGATGGCCTCAGAGGAGCATGAACAAGTGAATTTTGCAAGGGAGGGAGCGCAGTTAGTTGCGAACCCTAACCCTAGCAGCCCAGTAGTCAAAGGCTCGTTTTGACCCCTCCCGACTTCCAGAGACATGCTCTTTGCACTCCAAAGCGCATTTTGTGCTTTTTTGTGTTAGAGGGCCTCAGAGGAGCATGAACAAGTGAATTTTGCAAGGGAGGGAGCGAAGTTAGTTGCGAACCCTAACCCTAGCAGCCCAGTAGTCAAAGGCTCGTTTTGACCCCTCCCGACTACCAGAGACATGCTTTTTGCACTCCAAAGCGCATTTTGTGTTAGAGGGCCTCAGAGGAGCATGAACAAGTGAATTTTGCAAGGGAGGGAGCGAAGTTAGTTGCGAACCCTAACCCTAGCAGCCCAGTAGTCAAAGGCTCGTTTTGACCCCTCCCGACTTCCAGAGACATGCTCTTTGCACTCCAAAGCGCATTTTGTGCTTTTTTGTGTTAGAGGGCCTCAGAGGAGCATGAACAAGTGAATTTTGCAAGGGAGGGAGCGAAGTTAGTTGCGAACCCTAACCCTAGCAGCCCAGTAGTCAAAGGCTCGTTTTGACCCCTCCCGACTACCAGAGACATGCTTTTTGCACTCCAAAGCGCATTTTGTGCTAGATGGCCTCAGAGGAGCATGAACAAGTGAATTTTGCAAGGGAGGGAGCGCAGTTAGTTGCAAACTCTAACCCTAGCAGCCCAGTAGTCAAAGGCTCGTTTTGACCCCTCCCGACTTCCAGAGACATGCTCTTTGCACTCCAAAGCGCATTTTGTGCTAGAAGGCCTCAGAGGAGCATGAACAAGTGAATTTTGCAAGGGAGGGAGCGCAGTTAGTTGCGAACCCTAACCCTAGCAGCCCAGTAGTCAAAGGCTCGTTTTGACCCCTCCCGACTTCCAGAGACATGCTCTTTGCACTCCAAAGCGCATTTTGTGCTTTTTTGTGTTAGAGGGCCTCAGAGGAGCATGAACAAGTGAATTTTGCAAGGGAGGGAGCGAAGTTAGTTGCGAACCCTAACCCTAGCAGCCCAGTAGTCAAAGGCTCGTTTTGACCCCTCCCGACTTCCAGAGACATGCTTTTTGCACTCCAAAGCGCATTTTGTGCTAGATGGCCTCAGAGGAGCATGAACAAGTGAATTTTGCAAGGGAGGGAGCGCAGTTAGTTGCAAACTCTAACCCTAGCAGCCCAGTAGTCAAAGGCTCGTTTTGACCCCTGCCGACTTCCAGAGACATGCTCTTAAAACTCCAAAGCGCATTTTGTGCTAGAAGGCCTCAGAGGAGCATGAACAAGTGAATTTTGCAAGGGAGGGAGCGCAGTTAGTTGCGAACCCTAACCCTAGCAGCCCAGTAGTCAAAGGCTCGTTTTGACCCCTCCCGACTTCCAGAGACATGCTCTTTGCACTCCAAAGCGCATTTTGTGCTTTTTTGTGTTAGAGGGCCTCAGAGGAGCATGAACAAGTGAATTTTGCAAGGGAGGGAGCGAAGTTAGTTGCGAACCCTAACCCTAGCAGCCCAGTAGTCAAAGGCTCGTTTTGACCCCTCCCGACTACCAGAGACATGCTTTTTGCACTCCAAAGCGCATTTTGTGCTAGATGGCCTCAGAGGAGCATGAACAAGTGAATTTTGCAAGGGAGGGAGCGCAGTTAGTTGCAAACTCTAACCCTAGCAGCCCAGTAGTCAAAGGCTCGTTTTGACCCCTCCCGACTTCCAGAGACATGCTCTTTGCACTCCAAAGCGCATTTTGTGCTAGAAGGCCTCAGAGGAGCATGAACAAGTGAATTTTGCAAGGGAGGGAGCGCAGTTAGTTGCGAACCCTAACCCTAGCAGCCCAGTAGTCAAAGGCTCGTTTTGACCCCTCCCGACTTCCAGAGACATGCTCTTTGCACTCCAAAGCGCATTTTGTGCTTTTTTGTGTTAGAGGGCCTCAGAGGAGCATGAACAAGTGAATTTTGCAAGGGAGGGAGCGAAGTTAGTTGCGAACCCTAACCCTAGCAGCCCAGTAGTCAAAGGCTCGTTTTGACCCCTCCCGACTTCCAGAGACATGCTCTTAAAACTCCAAAGCGCATTTTGTGCTAGATGGCCTCAGAGGAGCATGAACAAGTGAATTTTGCAAGGGAGGGAGCGCAGTTAGTTGCAAACTCTAACCCTAGCAGCCCAGTAGTCAAAGGCTCGTTTTGACCCCTCCCGACTTCCAGAGACATGCTCTTAAAACTCCAAAGCGCATTTTGTGCTAGAAGGCCTCAGAGGAGCATGAACAAGTGAATTTTGCAAGGGAGGGAGCGCAGTTAGTTGCGAACCCTAACCCTAGCAGCCCAGTAGTCAAAGGCTCGTTTTGACCCCTCCCGACTTCCAGAGACATGCTCTTTGCACTCCAAAGCGCATTTTGTGCTTTTTTGTGTTAGAGGGCCTCAGAGGAGCATGAACAAGTGAATTTTGCAAGGGAGGGAGCGAAGTTAGTTGCGAACCCTAACCCTAGCAGCCCAGTAGTCAAAGGCTCGTTTTGACCCCTCCCGACTTCCAGAGACATGCTTTTTGCACTCCAAAGCGCATTTTGTGCTAGATGGCCTCAGAGGAGCATGAACAAGTGAATTTTGCAAGGGAGGGAGCGCAGTTAGTTGCGAACCCTAACCCTAGCAGCCCAGTAGTCAAAGGCTCGTTTTGACCCCTCCCGACTTCCAGAGACATGCTCTTTGCACTCCAAAGCGCATTTTGTGCTTTTTTGTGTTAGAGGGCCTCAGAGGAGCATGAACAAGTGAATTTTGCAAGGGAGGGAGCGAAGTTAGTTGCGAACCCTAACCCTAGCAGCCCAGTAGTCAAAGGCTCGTTTTGACCCCTCCCGACTTCCAGAGACATGCTTTTTGCACTCCAAAGCGCATTTTGTGCTAGATGGCCTCAGAGGAGCATGAACAAGTGAATTTTGCAAGGGAGGGAGCGCAGTTAGTTGCAAACTCTAACCCTAGCAGCCCAGTAGTCAAAGGCTCGTTTTGACCCCTGCCGACTTCCAGAGACATGCTCTTAAAACTCCAAAGCGCATTTTGTGCTAGAAGGCCTCAGAGGAGCATGAACAAGTGAATTTTGCAAGGGAGGGAGCGCAGTTAGTTGCGAACCCTAACCCTAGCAGCCCAGTAGTCAAAGGCTCGTTTTGACCCCTCCCGACTTCCAGAGACATGCTCTTTGCACTCCAAAGCGCATTTTGTGCTTTTTTGTGTTAGAGGGCCTCAGAGGAGCATGAACAAGTGAATTTTGCAAGGGAGGGAGCGAAGTTAGTTGCGAACCCTAACCCTAGCAGCCCAGTAGTCAAAGGCTCGTTTTGACCCCTCCCGACTACCAGAGACATGCTTTTTGCACTCCAAAGCGCATTTTGTGCTAGATGGCCTCAGAGGAGCATGAACAAGTGAATTTTGCAAGGGAGGGAGCGCAGTTAGTTGCAAACTCTAACCCTAGCAGCCCAGTAGTCAAAGGCTCGTTTTGACCCCTCCCGACTTCCAGAGACATGCTCTTTGCACTCCAAAGCGCATTTTGTGCTAGAAGGCCTCAGAGGAGCATGAACAAGTGAATTTTGCAAGGGAGGGAGCGCAGTTAGTTGCGAACCCTAACCCTAGCAGCCCAGTAGTCAAAGGCTCGTTTTGACCCCTCCCGACTTCCAGAGACATGCTCTTTGCACTCCAAAGCGCATTTTGTGCTTTTTTGTGTTAGAGGGCCTCAGAGGAGCATGAACAAGTGAATTTTGCAAGGGAGGGAGCGAAGTTAGTTGCGAACCCTAACCCTAGCAGCCCAGTAGTCAAAGGCTCGTTTTGACCCCTCCCGACTTCCAGAGACATGCTTTTTGCACTCCAAAGCGCATTTTGTGCTAGATGGCCTCAGAGGAGCATGAACAAGTGAATTTTGCAAGGGAGGGAGCGCAGTTAGTTGCGAACCCTAACCCTAGCAGCCCAGTAGTCAAAGGCTCGTTTTGACCCCTCCCGACTTCCAGAGACATGCTCTTTGCACTCCAAAGCGCATTTTGTGCTTTTTTGTGTTAGAGGGCCTCAGAGGAGCATGAACAAGTGAATTTTGCAAGGGAGGGAGCGAAGTTAGTTGCGAACCCTAACCCTAGCAGCCCAGTAGTCAAAGGCTCGTTTTGACCCCTCCCGACTACCAGAGACATGCTTTTTGCACTCCAAAGCGCATTTTGTGCTAGATGGCCTCAGAGGAGCATGAACAAGTGAATTTTGCAAGGGAGGGAGCGCAGTTAGTTGCAAACTCTAACCCTAGCAGCCCAGTAGTCAAAGGCTCGTTTTGACCCCTCCCGACTTCCAGAGACATGCTCTTAAAACTCCAAAGCGCATTTTGTGCTAGAAGGCCTCAGAGGAGCATGAACAAGTGAATTTTGCAAGGGAGGGAGCGCAGTTAGTTGCGAACCCTAACCCTAGCAGCCCAGTAGTCAAAGGCTCGTTTTGACCCCTCCCGACTTCCAGAGACATGCTCTTTGCACTCCAAAGCGCATTTTGTGCTTTTTTGTGTTAGAGGGCCTCAGAGGAGCATGAACAAGTGAATTTTGCAAGGGAGGGAGCGAAGTTAGTTGCGAACCCTAACCCTAGCAGCCCAGTAGTCAAAGGCTCGTTTTGACCCCTCCCGACTACCAGAGACATGCTTTTTGCACTCCAAAGCGCATTTTGTGCTAGATGGCCTCAGAGGAGCATGAACAAGTGAATTTTGCAAGGGAGGGAGCGCAGTTAGTTGCAAACTCTAACCCTAGCAGCCCAGTAGTCAAAGGCTCGTTTTGACCCCTCCCGACTTCCAGAGACATGCTCTTTGCACTCCAAAGCGCATTTTGTGCTAGAAGGCCTCAGAGGAGCATGAACAAGTGAATTTTGCAAGGGAGGGAGCGCAGTTAGTTGCGAACCCTAACCCTAGCAGCCCAGTAGTCAAAGGCTCGTTTTGACCCCTCCCGACTTCCAGAGACATGCTCTTTGCACTCCAAAGCGCATTTTGTGCTTTTTTGTGTTAGAGGGCCTCAGAGGAGCATGAACAAGTGAATTTTGCAAGGGAGGGAGCGAAGTTAGTTGCGAACCCTAACCCTAGCAGCCCAGTAGTCAAAGGCTCGTTTTGACCCCTCCCGACTTCCAGAGACATGCTTTTTGCACTCCAAAGCGCATTTTGTGCTAGATGGCCTCAGAGGAGCATGAACAAGTGAATTTTGCAAGGGAGGGAGCGCAGTTAGTTGCGAACCCTAACCCTAGCAGCCCAGTAGTCAAAGGCTCGTTTTGACCCCTCCCGACTTCCAGAGACATGCTCTTTGCACTCCAAAGCGCATTTTGTGCTTTTTTGTGTTAGAGGGCCTCAGAGGAGCATGAACAAGTGAATTTTGCAAGGGAGGGAGCGAAGTTAGTTGCGAACCCTAACCCTAGCAGCCCAGTAGTCAAAGGCTCGTTTTGACCCCTCCCGACTACCAGAGACATGCTTTTTGCACTCCAAAGCGCATTTTGTGCTAGATGGCCTCAGAGGAGCATGAACAAGTGAATTTTGCAAGGGAGGGAGCGCAGTTAGTTGCGAACCCTAACCCTAGCAGCCCAGTAGTCAAAGGCTCGTTTTGACCCCTCCCGACTTCCAGAGACCTGCTTTTTGCACTCCAAAGCGCATTTTGTGCTAGATGGCCTCAGAGGAGCATGAACAAGTGAATTTTGCAAGGGAGGGAGCGCAGTTAGTTGCGAACCCTAACCCTAGCAGCCCAGTAGTCAAAGGCTCGTTTTGACCCCTCCCGACTTCCAGAGACATGCTCTTTGCACTCCAAAGCGCATTTTGTGCTTTTTTGTGCTAGATGGCCTCAGAGGAGCATGAACAAGTGAATTTTGCAAGGGAGGGAGCGCAGTTAGTTGCAAACTCTAACCCTAGCAGCCCAGTAGTCAAAGGCTCGTTTTGACCCCTCCCGACTTCCAGAGACATGCTCTTAAAACTCCAAAGCGCATTTTGTGCTAGAAGGCCTCAGAGGAGCATGAACAAGTGAATTTTGCAAGGGAGGGAGCGCAGTTAGTTGCGAACCCTAACCCTAGCAGCCCAGTAGTCAAAGGCTCGTTTTGACCCCTCCCGACTTCCAGAGACATGCTCTTTGCACTCCAAAGCGCATTTTGTGCTTTTTTGTGTTAGAGGGCCTCAGAGGAGCATGAACAAGTGAATTTTGCAAGGGAGGGAGCGAAGTTAGTTGCGAACCCTAACCCTAGCAGCCCAGTAGTGAAAGGCTCGTTTTGACCCCTCCCGACTACCAGAGACATGCTTTTTGCACTCCAAAGCGCATTTTGTGCTAGATGGCCTCAGAGGAGCATGAACAAGTGAATTTTGCAAGGGAGGGAGCGCAGTTAGTTGCAAACTCTAACCCTAGCAGCCCAGTAGTCAAAGGCTCGTTTTGACCCCTCCCGACTTCCAGAGACATGCTCTTAAAACTCCAAAGCGCATTTTGTGCTAGAAGGCCTCAGAGGAGCATGAACAAGTGAATTTTGCAAGGGAGGGAGCGCAGTTAGTTGCGAACCCTAACCCTAGCAGCCCAGTAGTCAAAGGCTCGTTTTGACCCCTCCCGACTTCCAGAGACATGCTCTTTGCACTCCAAAGCGCATTTTGTGCTTTTTTGTGTTAGAGGGCCTCAGAGGAGCATGAACAAGTGAATTTTGCAAGGGAGGGAGCGAAGTTAGTTGCGAACCCTAACCCTAGCAGCCCAGTAGTCAAAGGCTCGTTTTGACCCCTCCCGACTACCAGAGACATGCTTTTTGCACTCCAAAGCGCATTTTGTGCTAGATGGCCTCAGAGGAGCATGAACAAGTGAATTTTGCAAGGGAGGGAGCGCAGTTAGTTGCAAACTCTAACCCTAGCAGCCCAGTAGTCAAAGGCTCGTTTTGACCCCTCCCGACTTCCAGAGACATGCTTTTTGCACTCCAAAGCGCATTTTGTGCTAGATGGCCTCAGAGGAGCATGAACAAGTGAATTTTGCAAGGGAGGGAGCGAAGTTAGTTGCGAACCCTAACCCTAGCCGCCCAGTAGTCAAAGGCTCGTTTTGACCCCTCCCGACTTCCAGAGACATGCTCTTTACACTCCAAAGCGCATTTTGTGCTTTTTTGTGTTAGAGGGCCTCAGAGGAGCATGAACAAGTGAATTTTGCAAGGGAGGGAGCGCAGTTAGTTGCGAACCCTAACCCTAGCAGCCCAGTAGTCAAAGGCTCGTTTTGACCCCTCCCGACTTCCAGAGACCTGCTTTTTGCACTCCAAAGCGCATTTTGTGCTAGATGGCCTCAGAGGAGCATGAACAAGTGAATTTTGCAAGGGAGGGAGCGCAGTTAGTTGCGAACTCTAACCCTAGCAGCCCAGTAGTCAAAGGCTCGTTTTGACCCCTCCCGACTTCCAGAGACATGCTCTTTTCACTCCAAAGCGCATTTTGTGCTTTTTTGTGTTAGAAGGCCTCAGAGGAGCATGAACAAGTGAATTTTGCAAGGGAGGGAGCGCAGTTAGTTGCGAACCCTAACCCTAGCAGCCCAGTAGTCAAAGGCTCGTTTTGACCCCTCCCGACTTCCAGAGACATGCTCTTAAAACTCCAAAGCGCATTTTGTGCTAGAAGGCCTCAGAGGAGCATGAACAAGTGAATTTTGCAAGGGAGGGAGCGCAGTTAGTTGCGAACCCTAACCCTAGCAGCCCAGTAGTCAAAGGCTCGTTTTGACCCCTCCCGACTTCCAGAGACCTGCTTTTTGCACTCCAAAGCGCATTTTGTGCTAGATGGCCTCAGAGGAGCATGAACAAGTGAATTTTGCAAGGGAGGGAGCGCAGTTAGTTGCGAACCCTAACCCTAGCAGCCCAGTAGTCAAAGGCTCGTTTTGACCCCTCCCGACTTCCAGAGACATGCTCTTTGCACTCCAAAGCGCATTTTGTGCTTTTTTGTGTTAGAGGGCCTCAGAGGAGCATGAACAAGTGAATTTTGCAAGGGAGGGAGCGAAGTTAGTTGCGAACCCTAACCCTAGCAGCCCAGTAGTCAAAGGCTCGTTTTGACCCCTCCCGACTTCCAGAGACATGCTTTTTGCACTCCAAAGCGCATTTTGTGCTAGATGGCCTCAGAGGAGCATGAACAAGTGAATTTTGCAAGGGAGGGAGCGCAGTTAGTTGCAAACTCTAACCCTAGCAGCCCAGTAGTCAAAGGCTCGTTTTGACCCCTCCCGACTTCCAGAGACATGCTCTTAAAACTCCAAAGCGCATTTTGTGCTAGAAGGCCTCAGAGGAGCATGAACAAGTGAATTTTGCAAGGGAGGGAGCGCAGTTAGTTGCGAACCCTAACCCTAGCAGCCCAGTAGTCAAAGGCTCGTTTTGACCCCTCCCGACTTCCAGAGACATGCTCTTTGCACTCCAAAGCGCATTTTGTGCTTTTTTGTGTTAGAGGGCCTCAGAGGAGCATGAACAAGTGAATTTTGCAAGGGAGGGAGCGAAGTTAGTTGCGAACCCTAACCCTAGCAGCCCAGTAGTCAAAGGCTCGTTTTGACCCCTCCCGACTACCAGAGACATGCTTTTTGCACTCCAAAGCGCATTTTGTGCTAGATGGCCTCAGAGGAGCATGAACAAGTGAATTTTGCAAGGGAGGGAGCGCAGTTAGTTGCAAACTCTAACCCTAGCAGCCCAGTAGTCAAAGGCTCGTTTTGACCCCTCCCGACTTCCAGAGACATGCTCTTTGCACTCCAAAGCGCATTTTGTGCTAGAAGGCCTCAGAGGAGCATGAACAAGTGAATTTTGCAAGGGAGGGAGCGCAGTTAGTTGCGAACCCTAACCCTAGCAGCCCAGTAGTCAAAGGCTCGTTTTGACCCCTCCCGACTTCCAGAGACATGCTCTTTGCACTCCAAAGCGCATTTTGTGCTTTTTTGTGTTAGAGGGCCTCAGAGGAGCATGAACAAGTGAATTTTGCAAGGGAGGGAGCGAAGTTAGTTGCGAACCCTAACCCTAGCAGCCCAGTAGTCAAAGGCTCGTTTTGACCCCTCCCGACTTCCAGAGACATGCTTTTTGCACTCCAAAGCGCATTTTGTGCTAGATGGCCTCAGAGGAGCATGAACAAGTGAATTTTGCAAGGGAGGGAGCGCAGTTAGTTGCAAACTCTAACCCTAGCAGCCCAGTAGTCAAAGGCTCGTTTTGACCCCTGCCGACTTCCAGAGACATGCTCTTAAAACTCCAAAGCGCATTTTGTGCTAGAAGGCCTCAGAGGAGCATGAACAAGTGAATTTTGCAAGGGAGGGAGCGCAGTTAGTTGCGAACCCTAACCCTAGCAGCCCAGTAGTCAAAGGCTCGTTTTGACCCCTCCCGACTTCCAGAGACATGCTCTTTGCACTCCAAAGCGCATTTTGTGCTTTTTTGTGTTAGAGGGCCTCAGAGGAGCATGAACAAGTGAATTTTGCAAGGGAGGGAGCGAAGTTAGTTGCGAACCCTAACCCTAGCAGCCCAGTAGTCAAAGGCTCGTTTTGACCCCTCCCGACTACCAGAGACATGCTTTTTGCACTCCAAAGCGCATTTTGTGCTAGATGGCCTCAGAGGAGCATGAACAAGTGAATTTTGCAAGGGAGGGAGCGCAGTTAGTTGCAAACTCTAACCCTAGCAGCCCAGTAGTCAAAGGCTCGTTTTGACCCCTCCCGACTTCCAGAGACATGCTCTTTGCACTCCAAAGCGCATTTTGTGCTAGAAGGCCTCAGAGGAGCATGAACAAGTGAATTTTGCAAGGGAGGGAGCGCAGTTAGTTGCGAACCCTAACCCTAGCAGCCCAGTAGTCAAAGGCTCGTTTTGACCCCTCCCGACTTCCAGAGACATGCTCTTTGCACTCCAAAGCGCATTTTGTGCTTTTTTGTGTTAGAGGGCCTCAGAGGAGCATGAACAAGTGAATTTTGCAAGGGAGGGAGCGAAGTTAGTTGCGAACCCTAACCCTAGCAGCCCAGTAGTCAAAGGCTCGTTTTGACCCCTCCCGACTTCCAGAGACATGCTTTTTGCACTCCAAAGCGCATTTTGTGCTAGATGGCCTCAGAGGAGCATGAACAAGTGAATTTTGCAAGGGAGGGAGCGCAGTTAGTTGCGAACCCTAACCCTAGCAGCCCAGTAGTCAAAGGCTCGTTTTGACCCCTCCCGACTTCCAGAGACATGCTCTTTGCACTCCAAAGCGCATTTTGTGCTTTTTTGTGTTAGAGGGCCTCAGAGGAGCATGAACAAGTGAATTTTGCAAGGGAGGGAGCGAAGTTAGTTGCGAACCCTAACCCTAGCAGCCCAGTAGTCAAAGGCTCGTTTTGACCCCTCCCGACTACCAGAGACATGCTTTTTGCACTCCAAAGCGCATTTTGTGCTAGATGGCCTCAGAGGAGCATGAACAAGTGAATTTTGCAAGGGAGGGAGCGCAGTTAGTTGCAAACTCTAACCCTAGCAGCCCAGTAGTCAAAGGCTCGTTTTGACCCCTCCCGACTTCCAGAGACATGCTCTTAAAACTCCAAAGCGCATTTTGTGCTAGAAGGCCTCAGAGGAGCATGAACAAGTGAATTTTGCAAGGGAGGGAGCGCAGTTAGTTGCGAACCCTAACCCTAGCAGCCCAGTAGTCAAAGGCTCGTTTTGACCCCTCCCGACTTCCAGAGACATGCTCTTTGCACTCCAAAGCGCATTTTGTGCTTTTTTGTGTTAGAGGGCCTCAGAGGAGCATGAACAAGTGAATTTTGCAAGGGAGGGAGCGAAGTTAGTTGCGAACCCTAACCCTAGCAGCCCAGTAGTCAAAGGCTCGTTTTGACCCCTCCCGACTACCAGAGACATGCTTTTTGCACTCCAAAGCGCATTTTGTGCTAGATGGCCTCAGAGGAGCATGAACAAGTGAATTTTGCAAGGGAGGGAGCGCAGTTAGTTGCAAACTCTAACCCTAGCAGCCCAGTAGTCAAAGGCTCGTTTTGACCCCTCCCGACTTCCAGAGACATGCTCTTTGCACTCCAAAGCGCATTTTGTGCTAGAAGGCCTCAGAGGAGCATGAACAAGTGAATTTTGCAAGGGAGGGAGCGCAGTTAGTTGCGAACCCTAACCCTAGCAGCCCAGTAGTCAAAGGCTCGTTTTGACCCCTCCCGACTTCCAGAGACATGCTCTTTGCACTCCAAAGCGCATTTTGTGCTTTTTTGTGTTAGAGGGCCTCAGAGGAGCATGAACAAGTGAATTTTGCAAGGGAGGGAGCGAAGTTAGTTGCGAACCCTAACCCTAGCAGCCCAGTAGTCAAAGGCTCGTTTTGACCCCTCCCGACTTCCAGAGACATGCTTTTTGCACTCCAAAGCGCATTTTGTGCTAGATGGCCTCAGAGGAGCATGAACAAGTGAATTTTGCAAGGGAGGGAGCGCAGTTAGTTGCGAACCCTAACCCTAGCAGCCCAGTAGTCAAAGGCTCGTTTTGACCCCTCCCGACTTCCAGAGACATGCTCTTTGCACTCCAAAGCGCATTTTGTGCTTTTTTGTGTTAGAGGGCCTCAGAGGAGCATGAACAAGTGAATTTTGCAAGGGAGGGAGCGAAGTTAGTTGCGAACCCTAACCCTAGCAGCCCAGTAGTCAAAGGCTCGTTTTGACCCCTCCCGACTACCAGAGACATGCTTTTTGCACTCCAAAGCGCATTTTGTGCTAGATGGCCTCAGAGGAGCATGAACAAGTGAATTTTGCAAGGGAGGGAGCGCAGTTAGTTGCGAACCCTAACCCTAGCAGCCCAGTAGTCAAAGGCTCGTTTTGACCCCTCCCGACTTCCAGAGACCTGCTTTTTGCACTCCAAAGCGCATTTTGTGCTAGATGGCCTCAGAGGAGCATGAACAAGTGAATTTTGCAAGGGAGGGAGCGCAGTTAGTTGCGAACCCTAACCCTAGCAGCCCAGTAGTCAAAGGCTCGTTTTGACCCCTCCCGACTTCCAGAGACATGCTCTTTGCACTCCAAAGCGCATTTTGTGCTTTTTTGTGCTAGATGGCCTCAGAGGAGCATGAACAAGTGAATTTTGCAAGGGAGGGAGCGCAGTTAGTTGCAAACTCTAACCCTAGCAGCCCAGTAGTCAAAGGCTCGTTTTGACCCCTCCCGACTTCCAGAGACATGCTCTTAAAACTCCAAAGCGCATTTTGTGCTAGAAGGCCTCAGAGGAGCATGAACAAGTGAATTTTGCAAGGGAGGGAGCGCAGTTAGTTGCGAACCCTAACCCTAGCAGCCCAGTAGTCAAAGGCTCGTTTTGACCCCTCCCGACTTCCAGAGACATGCTCTTTGCACTCCAAAGCGCATTTTGTGCTTTTTTGTGTTAGAGGGCCTCAGAGGAGCATGAACAAGTGAATTTTGCAAGGGAGGGAGCGAAGTTAGTTGCGAACCCTAACCCTAGCAGCCCAGTAGTCAAAGGCTCGTTTTGACCCCTCCCGACTACCAGAGACATGCTTTTTGCACTCCAAAGCGCATTTTGTGCTAGATGGCCTCAGAGGAGCATGAACAAGTGAATTTTGCAAGGGAGGGAGCGCAGTTAGTTGCAAACTCTAACCCTAGCAGCCCAGTAGTCAAAGGCTCGTTTTGACCCCTCCCGACTTCCAGAGACATGCTCTTTGCACTCCAAAGCGCATTTTGTGCTAGAAGGCCTCAGAGGAGCATGAACAAGTGAATTTTGCAAGGGAGGGAGCGCAGTTAGTTGCGAACCCTAACCCTAGCAGCCCAGTAGTCAAAGGCTCGTTTTGACCCCTCCCGACTTCCAGAGACATGCTCTTTGCACTCCAAAGCGCATTTTGTGCTTTTTTGTGTTAGAGGGCCTCAGAGGAGCATGAACAAGTGAATTTTGCAAGGGAGGGAGCGAAGTTAGTTGCGAACCCTAACCCTAGCAGCCCAGTAGTCAAAGGCTCGTTTTGACCCCTCCCGACTTCCAGAGACATGCTTTTTGCACTCCAAAGCGCATTTTGTGCTAGATGGCCTCAGAGGAGCATGAACAAGTGAATTTTGCAAGGGAGGGAGCGCAGTTAGTTGCGAACCCTAACCCTAGCAGCCCAGTAGTCAAAGGCTCGTTTTGACCCCTCCCGACTTCCAGAGACATGCTCTTTGCACTCCAAAGCGCATTTTGTGCTTTTTTGTGTTAGAGGGCCTCAGAGGAGCATGAACAAGTGAATTTTGCAAGGGAGGGAGCGAAGTTAGTTGCGAACCCTAACCCTAGCAGCCCAGTAGTCAAAGGCTCGTTTTGACCCCTCCCGACTACCAGAGACATGCTTTTTGCACTCCAAAGCGCATTTTGTGCTAGATGGCCTCAGAGGAGCATGAACAAGTGAATTTTGCAAGGGAGGGAGCGCAGTTAGTTGCGAACCCTAACCCTAGCAGCCCAGTAGTCAAAGGCTCGTTTTGACCCCTCCCGACTTCCAGAGACCTGCTTTTTGCACTCCAAAGCGCATTTTGTGCTAGATGGCCTCAGAGGAGCATGAACAAGTGAATTTTGCAAGGGAGGGAGCGCAGTTAGTTGCGAACCCTAACCCTAGCAGCCCAGTAGTCAAAGGCTCGTTTTGACCCCTCCCGACTTCCAGAGACATGCTCTTTGCACTCCAAAGCGCATTTTGTGCTTTTTTGTGTTAGAGGGCCTCAGAGGAGCATGAACAAGTGAATTTTGCAAGGGAGGGAGCGAAGTTAGTTGCGAACCCTAACCCTAGCAGCCCAGTAGTCAAAGGCTCGTTTTGACCCCTCCCGACTTCCAGAGACATGCTTTTTGCACTCCAAAGCGCATTTTGTGCTAGATGGCCTCAGAGGAGCATGAACAAGTGAATTTTGCAAGGGAGGGAGCGAAGTTAGTTGCGAACCCTAACCCTAGCCGCCCAGTAGTCAAAGGCTCGTTTTGACCCCTCCCGACTTCCAGAGACATGCTCTTAAAACTCCAAAGCGCATTTTGTGCTAGAAGGCCTCAGAGGAGCATGAACAAGTGAATTTTGCAAGGGAGGGAGCGAAGTTAGTTGCGAACCCTAACCCTAGCAGCCCAGTAGTCAAAGGCTCGTTTTGACCCCTCCCGACTTCCAGAGACATGCTCTTTGCACTCCAAAGCGCATTTTGTGCTTTTTTGTGTTAGAGGGCCTCAGAGGAGCATGAACAAGTGAATTTTGCAAGGGAGGGAGCGAAGTTAGTTGCGAACCCTAACCCTAGCAGCCCAGTAGTCAAAGGCTCGTTTTGACCCCTCCCGACTTCCAGAGACATGCTTTTTGCACTCCAAAGCGCATTTTGTGCTAGATGGCCTCAGAGGAGCATGAACAAGTGAATTTTGCAAGGTAGGGAGCGCAGTTAGTTGCGAACCCTAACCCTAGCAGCCCAGTAGTCAAAGGCTCGTTTTGACCCCTCCCGACTTCCAGAGACATGCTCTTTGCACTCCAAAGCGCATTTTGTGCTTTTTTGTGTTAGAGGGCCTCAGAGGAGCATGAACAAGTGAATTTTGCAAGGGAGGGAGCGAAGTTAGTTGCGAACCCTAACCCTAGCAGCCCAGTAGTCAAAGGCTCGTTTTGACCCCTCCCGACTTCCAGAGACATGCTTTTTGCACTCCAAAGCGCATTTTGTGCTAGATGGCCTCAGAGGAGCATGAACAAGTGAATTTTGCAAGGGAGGGAGCGCAGTTAGTTGCAAACTCTAACCCTAGCAGCCCAGTAGTCAGAGGCTCGTTTTGACCCCTGCCGACTTCCAGAGACATGCTCTTAAAACTCCAAAGCGCATTTTGTGCTAGAAGGCCTCAGAGGAGCATGAACAAGTGAATTTTGCAAGGGAGGGAGCGCAGTTAGTTGCGAACCCTAACCCTAGCAGCCCAGTAGTCAAAGGCTCGTTTTGACCCCTCCCGACTTCCAGAGACATGCTCTTTGCACTCCAAAGCGCATTTTGTGCTTTTTTGTGTTAGAGGGCCTCAGAGGAGCATGAACAAGTGAATTTTGCAAGGGAGGGAGCGAAGTTAGTTGCGAACCCTAACCCTAGCAGCCCAGTAGTCAAAGGCTCGTTTTGACCCCTCCCGACTTCCAGAGACATGCTTTTTGCACTCCAAAGCGCATTTTGTGCTAGATGGCCTCAGAGGAGCATGAACAAGTGAATTTTGCAAGGTAGGGAGCGCAGTTAGTTGCGAACCCTAACCCTAGCAGCCCAGTAGTCAAAGGCTCGTTTTGACCCCTCCCGACTTCCAGAGACATGCTCTTTGCACTCCAAAGCGCATTTTGTGCTTTTTTGTGTTAGAGGGCCTCAGAGGAGCATGAACAAGTGAATTTTGCAAGGGAGGGAGCGAAGTTAGTTGCGAACCCTAACCCTAGCAGCCCAGTAGTCAAAGGCTCGTTTTGACCCCTCCCGACTTCCAGAGACATGCTTTTTGCACTCCAAAGCGCATTTTGTGCTAGATGGCCTCAGAGGAGCATGAACAAGTGAATTTTGCAAGGGAGGGAGCGCAGTTAGTTGCGAACCCTAACCCTAGCAGCCCAGTAGTCAAAGGCTCGTTTTGACCCCTCCCGACTTCCAGAGACATGCTCTTTGCACTCCAAAGCGCATTTTGTGCTTTTTTGTGTTAGAGGGCCTCAGAGGAGCATGAACAAGTGAATTTTGCAAGGGAGGGAGCGAAGTTAGTTGCGAACCCTAACCCTAGCAGCCCAGTAGTCAAAGGCTCGTTTTGACCCCTCCCGACTACCAGAGACATGCTTTTTGCACTCCAAAGCGCATTTTGTGCTAGATGGCCTCAGAGGAGCATGAACAAGTGAATTTTGCAAGGGAGGGAGCGCAGTTAGTTGCAAACTCTAACCCTAGCAGCCCAGTAGTCAAAGGCTCGTTTTGACCCCTCCCGACTTCCAGAGACATGCTCTTTGCACTCCAAAGCGCATTTTGTGCTAGAAGGCCTCAGAGGAGCATGAACAAGTGAATTTTGCAAGGGAGGGAGCGCAGTTAGTTGCGAACCCTAACCCTAGCAGCCCAGTAGTCAAAGGCTCGTTTTGACCCCTCCCGACTTCCAGAGACATGCTCTTTGCACTCCAAAGCGCATTTTGTGCTTTTTTGTGTTAGAGGGCCTCAGAGGAGCATGAACAAGTGAATTTTGCAAGGGAGGGAGCGAAGTTAGTTGCGAACCCTAACCCTAGCAGCCCAGTAGTCAAAGGCTCGTTTTGACCCCTCCCGACTTCCAGAGACATGCTTTTTGCACTCCAAAGCGCATTTTGTGCTAGATGGCCTCAGAGGAGCATGAACAAGTGAATTTTGCAAGGGAGGGAGCGCAGTTAGTTGCGAACCCTAACCCTAGCAGCCCAGTAGTCAAAGGCTCGTTTTGACCCCTCCCGACTTCCAGAGACATGCTCTTTGCACTCCAAAGCGCATTTTGTGCTTTTTTGTGTTAGAGGGCCTCAGAGGAGCATGAACAAGTGAATTTTGCAAGGGAGGGAGCGAAGTTAGTTGCGAACCCTAACCCTAGCAGCCCAGTAGTCAAAGGCTCGTTTTGACCCCTCCCGACTACCAGAGACATGCTTTTTGCACTCCAAAGCGCATTTTGTGCTAGATGGCCTCAGAGGAGCATGAACAAGTGAATTTTGCAAGGGAGGGAGCGCAGTTAGTTGCAAACTCTAACCCTAGCAGCCCAGTAGTCAAAGGCTCGTTTTGACCCCTCCCGACTTCCAGAGACATGCTCTTAAAACTCCAAAGCGCATTTTGTGCTAGAAGGCCTCAGAGGAGCATGAACAAGTGAATTTTGCAAGGGAGGGAGCGCAGTTAGTTGCGAACCCTAACCCTAGCAGCCCAGTAGTCAAAGGCTCGTTTTGACCCCTCCCGACTTCCAGAGACATGCTCTTTGCACTCCAAAGCGCATTTTGTGCTTTTTTGTGTTAGAGGGCCTCAGAGGAGCATGAACAAGTGAATTTTGCAAGGGAGGGAGCGAAGTTAGTTGCGAACCCTAACCCTAGCAGCCCAGTAGTGAAAGGCTCGTTTTGACCCCTCCCGACTACCAGAGACATGCTTTTTGCACTCCAAAGCGCATTTTGTGCTAGATGGCCTCAGAGGAGCATGAACAAGTGAATTTTGCAAGGGAGGGAGCGCAGTTAGTTGCAAACTCTAACCCTAGCAGCCCAGTAGTCAAAGGCTCGTTTTGACCCCTCCCGACTTCCAGAGACATGCTCTTAAAACTCCAAAGCGCATTTTGTGCTAGAAGGCCTCAGAGGAGCATGAACAAGTGAATTTTGCAAGGGAGGGAGCGCAGTTAGTTGCGAACCCTAACCCTAGCAGCCCAGTAGTCAAAGGCTCGTTTTGACCCCTCCCGACTTCCAGAGACATGCTCTTTGCACTCCAAAGCGCATTTTGTGCTTTTTTGTGTTAGAGGGCCTCAGAGGAGCATGAACAAGTGAATTTTGCAAGGGAGGGAGCGAAGTTAGTTGCGAACCCTAACCCTAGCAGCCCAGTAGTCAAAGGCTCGTTTTGACCCCTCCCGACTACCAGAGACATGCTTTTTGCACTCCAAAGCGCATTTTGTGCTAGATGGCCTCAGAGGAGCATGAACAAGTGAATTTTGCAAGGGAGGGAGCGCAGTTAGTTGCAAACTCTAACCCTAGCAGCCCAGTAGTCAAAGGCTCGTTTTGACCCCTCCCGACTTCCAGAGACATGCTTTTTGCACTCCAAAGCGCATTTTGTGCTAGATGGCCTCAGAGGAGCATGAACAAGTGAATTTTGCAAGGGAGGGAGCGAAGTTAGTTGCGAACCCTAACCCTAGCCGCCCAGTAGTCAAAGGCTCGTTTTGACCCCTCCCGACTTCCAGAGACATGCTCTTTACACTCCAAAGCGCATTTTGTGCTTTTTTGTGTTAGAGGGCCTCAGAGGAGCATGAACAAGTGAATTTTGCAAGGGAGGGAGCGCAGTTAGTTGCGAACCCTAACCCTAGCAGCCCAGTAGTCAAAGGCTCGTTTTGACCCCTCCCGACTTCCAGAGACCTGCTTTTTGCACTCCAAAGCGCATTTTGTGCTAGATGGCCTCAGAGGAGCATGAACAAGTGAATTTTGCAAGGGAGGGAGCGCAGTTAGTTGCGAACTCTAACCCTAGCAGCCCAGTAGTCAAAGGCTCGTTTTGACCCCTCCCGACTTCCAGAGACATGCTCTTTTCACTCCAAAGCGCATTTTGTGCTTTTTTGTGTTAGAAGGCCTCAGAGGAGCATGAACAAGTGAATTTTGCAAGGGAGGGAGCGCAGTTAGTTGCGAACCCTAACCCTAGCAGCCCAGTAGTCAAAGGCTCGTTTTGACCCCTCCCGACTTCCAGAGACATGCTCTTAAAACTCCAAAGCGCATTTTGTGCTAGAAGGCCTCAGAGGAGCATGAACAAGTGAATTTTGCAAGGGAGGGAGCGCAGTTAGTTGCGAACCCTAACCCTAGCAGCCCAGTAGTCAAAGGCTCGTTTTGACCCCTCCCGACTTCCAGAGACCTGCTTTTTGCACTCCAAAGCGCATTTTGTGCTAGATGGCCTCAGAGGAGCATGAACAAGTGAATTTTGCAAGGGAGGGAGCGCAGTTAGTTGCGAACCCTAACCCTAGCAGCCCAGTAGTCAAAGGCTCGTTTTGACCCCTCCCGACTTCCAGAGACATGCTCTTTGCACTCCAAAGCGCATTTTGTGCTTTTTTGTGTTAGAGGGCCTCAGAGGAGCATGAACAAGTGAATTTTGCAAGGGAGGGAGCGAAGTTAGTTGCGAACCCTAACCCTAGCAGCCCAGTAGTCAAAGGCTCGTTTTGACCCCTCCCGACTTCCAGAGACATGCTTTTTGCACTCCAAAGCGCATTTTGTGCTAGATGGCCTCAGAGGAGCATGAACAAGTGAATTTTGCAAGGGAGGGAGCGCAGTTAGTTGCAAACTCTAACCCTAGCAGCCCAGTAGTCAAAGGCTCGTTTTGACCCCTCCCGACTTCCAGAGACATGCTCTTAAAACTCCAAAGCGCATTTTGTGCTAGAAGGCCTCAGAGGAGCATGAACAAGTGAATTTTGCAAGGGAGGGAGCGCAGTTAGTTGCGAACCCTAACCCTAGCAGCCCAGTAGTCAAAGGCTCGTTTTGACCCCTCCCGACTTCCAGAGACATGCTCTTTGCACTCCAAAGCGCATTTTGTGCTTTTTTGTGTTAGAGGGCCTCAGAGGAGCATGAACAAGTGAATTTTGCAAGGGAGGGAGCGAAGTTAGTTGCGAACCCTAACCCTAGCAGCCCAGTAGTCAAAGGCTCGTTTTGACCCCTCCCGACTACCAGAGACATGCTTTTTGCACTCCAAAGCGCATTTTGTGCTAGATGGCCTCAGAGGAGCATGAACAAGTGAATTTTGCAAGGGAGGGAGCGCAGTTAGTTGCAAACTCTAACCCTAGCAGCCCAGTAGTCAAAGGCTCGTTTTGACCCCTCCCGACTTCCAGAGACATGCTCTTTGCACTCCAAAGCGCATTTTGTGCTAGAAGGCCTCAGAGGAGCATGAACAAGTGAATTTTGCAAGGGAGGGAGCGCAGTTAGTTGCGAACCCTAACCCTAGCAGCCCAGTAGTCAAAGGCTCGTTTTGACCCCTCCCGACTTCCAGAGACATGCTCTTTGCACTCCAAAGCGCATTTTGTGCTTTTTTGTGTTAGAGGGCCTCAGAGGAGCATGAACAAGTGAATTTTGCAAGGGAGGGAGCGAAGTTAGTTGCGAACCCTAACCCTAGCAGCCCAGTAGTCAAAGGCTCGTTTTGACCCCTCCCGACTTCCAGAGACATGCTTTTTGCACTCCAAAGCGCATTTTGTGCTAGATGGCCTCAGAGGAGCATGAACAAGTGAATTTTGCAAGGGAGGGAGCGAAGTTAGTTGCGAACCCTAACCCTAGCCGCCCAGTAGTCAAAGGCTCGTTTTGACCCCTCCCGACTTCCAGAGACATGCTCTTAAAACTCCAAAGCGCATTTTGTGCTAGAAGGCCTCAGAGGAGCATGAACAAGTGAATTTTGCAAGGGAGGGAGCGAAGTTAGTTGCGAACCCTAACCCTAGCAGCCCAGTAGTCAAAGGCTCGTTTTGACCCCTCCCGACTACCAGAGACATGCTTTTTGCACTCCAAAGCGCATTTTGTGCTAGATGGCCTCAGAGGAGCATGAACAAGTGAATTTTGCAAGGGAGGGAGCGCAGTTAGTTGCAAACTCTAACCCTAGCAGCCCAGTAGTCAAAGGCTCGTTTTGACCCCTCCCGACTTCCAGAGACATGCTCTTTGCACTCCAAAGCGCATTTTGTGCTAGAAGGCCTCAGAGGAGCATGAACAAGTGAATTTTGCAAGGGAGGGAGCGCAGTTAGTTGCGAACCCTAACCCTAGCAGCCCAGTAGTCAAAGGCTCGTTTTGACCCCTCCCGACTTCCAGAGACATGCTCTTTGCACTCCAAAGCGCATTTTGTGCTTTTTTGTGTTAGAGGGCCTCAGAGGAGCATGAACAAGTGAATTTTGCAAGGGAGGGAGCGAAGTTAGTTGCGAACCCTAACCCTAGCAGCCCAGTAGTCAAAGGCTCGTTTTGACCCCTCCCGACTTCCAGAGACATGCTTTTTGCACTCCAAAGCGCATTTTGTGCTAGATGGCCTCAGAGGAGCATGAACAAGTGAATTTTGCAAGGGAGGGAGCGCAGTTAGTTGCGAACCCTAACCCTAGCAGCCCAGTAGTCAAAGGCTCGTTTTGACCCCTCCCGACTTCCAGAGACATGCTCTTTGCACTCCAAAGCGCATTTTGTGCTTTTTTGTGTTAGAGGGCCTCAGAGGAGCATGAACAAGTGAATTTTGCAAGGGAGGGAGCGAAGTTAGTTGCGAACCCTAACCCTAGCAGCCCAGTAGTCAAAGGCTCGTTTTGACCCCTCCCGACTACCAGAGACATGCTTTTTGCACTCCAAAGCGCATTTTGTGCTAGATGGCCTCAGAGGAGCATGAACAAGTGAATTTTGCAAGGGAGGGAGCGCAGTTAGTTGCAAACTCTAACCCTAGCAGCCCAGTAGTCAAAGGCTCGTTTTGACCCCTCCCGACTTCCAGAGACATGCTCTTAAAACTCCAAAGCGCATTTTGTGCTAGAAGGCCTCAGAGGAGCATGAACAAGTGAATTTTGCAAGGGAGGGAGCGCAGTTAGTTGCGAACCCTAACCCTAGCAGCCCAGTAGTCAAAGGCTCGTTTTGACCCCTCCCGACTTCCAGAGACATGCTCTTTGCACTCCAAAGCGCATTTTGTGCTTTTTTGTGTTAGAGGGCCTCAGAGGAGCATGAACAAGTGAATTTTGCAAGGGAGGGAGCGAAGTTAGTTGCGAACCCTAACCCTAGCAGCCCAGTAGTGAAAGGCTCGTTTTGACCCCTCCCGACTACCAGAGACATGCTTTTTGCACTCCAAAGCGCATTTTGTGCTAGATGGCCTCAGAGGAGCATGAACAAGTGAATTTTGCAAGGGAGGGAGCGCAGTTAGTTGCAAACTCTAACCCTAGCAGCCCAGTAGTCAAAGGCTCGTTTTGACCCCTCCCGACTTCCAGAGACATGCTCTTAAAACTCCAAAGCGCATTTTGTGCTAGAAGGCCTCAGAGGAGCATGAACAAGTGAATTTTGCAAGGGAGGGAGCGCAGTTAGTTGCGAACCCTAACCCTAGCAGCCCAGTAGTCAAAGGCTCGTTTTGACCCCTCCCGACTTCCAGAGACATGCTCTTTGCACTCCAAAGCGCATTTTGTGCTTTTTTGTGTTAGAGGGCCTCAGAGGAGCATGAACAAGTGAATTTTGCAAGGGAGGGAGCGAAGTTAGTTGCGAACCCTAACCCTAGCAGCCCAGTAGTCAAAGGCTCGTTTTGACCCCTCCCGACTACCAGAGACATGCTTTTTGCACTCCAAAGCGCATTTTGTGCTAGATGGCCTCAGAGGAGCATGAACAAGTGAATTTTGCAAGGGAGGGAGCGCAGTTAGTTGCAAACTCTAACCCTAGCAGCCCAGTAGTCAAAGGCTCGTTTTGACCCCTCCCGACTTCCAGAGACATGCTTTTTGCACTCCAAAGCGCATTTTGTGCTAGATGGCCTCAGAGGAGCATGAACAAGTGAATTTTGCAAGGGAGGGAGCGAAGTTAGTTGCGAACCCTAACCCTAGCCGCCCAGTAGTCAAAGGCTCGTTTTGACCCCTCCCGACTTCCAGAGACATGCTCTTTACACTCCAAAGCGCATTTTGTGCTTTTTTGTGTTAGAGGGCCTCAGAGGAGCATGAACAAGTGAATTTTGCAAGGGAGGGAGCGCAGTTAGTTGCGAACCCTAACCCTAGCAGCCCAGTAGTCAAAGGCTCGTTTTGACCCCTCCCGACTTCCAGAGACCTGCTTTTTGCACTCCAAAGCGCATTTTGTGCTAGATGGCCTCAGAGGAGCATGAACAAGTGAATTTTGCAAGGGAGGGAGCGCAGTTAGTTGCGAACTCTAACCCTAGCAGCCCAGTAGTCAAAGGCTCGTTTTGACCCCTCCCGACTTCCAGAGACATGCTCTTTTCACTCCAAAGCGCATTTTGTGCTTTTTTGTGTTAGAAGGCCTCAGAGGAGCATGAACAAGTGAATTTTGCAAGGGAGGGAGCGCAGTTAGTTGCGAACCCTAACCCTAGCAGCCCAGTAGTCAAAGGCTCGTTTTGACCCCTCCCGACTTCCAGAGACATGCTCTTAAAACTCCAAAGCGCATTTTGTGCTAGAAGGCCTCAGAGGAGCATGAACAAGTGAATTTTGCAAGGGAGGGAGCGCAGTTAGTTGCGAACCCTAACCCTAGCAGCCCAGTAGTCAAAGGCTCGTTTTGACCCCTCCCGACTTCCAGAGACCTGCTTTTTGCACTCCAAAGCGCATTTTGTGCTAGATGGCCTCAGAGGAGCATGAACAAGTGAATTTTGCAAGGGAGGGAGCGCAGTTAGTTGCGAACCCTAACCCTAGCAGCCCAGTAGTCAAAGGCTCGTTTTGACCCCTCCCGACTTCCAGAGACATGCTCTTTGCACTCCAAAGCGCATTTTGTGCTTTTTTGTGTTAGAGGGCCTCAGAGGAGCATGAACAAGTGAATTTTGCAAGGGAGGGAGCGAAGTTAGTTGCGAACCCTAACCCTAGCAGCCCAGTAGTCAAAGGCTCGTTTTGACCCCTCCCGACTTCCAGAGACATGCTTTTTGCACTCCAAAGCGCATTTTGTGCTAGATGGCCTCAGAGGAGCATGAACAAGTGAATTTTGCAAGGGAGGGAGCGCAGTTAGTTGCAAACTCTAACCCTAGCAGCCCAGTAGTCAAAGGCTCGTTTTGACCCCTCCCGACTTCCAGAGACATGCTCTTAAAACTCCAAAGCGCATTTTGTGCTAGAAGGCCTCAGAGGAGCATGAACAAGTGAATTTTGCAAGGGAGGGAGCGCAGTTAGTTGCGAACCCTAACCCTAGCAGCCCAGTAGTCAAAGGCTCGTTTTGACCCCTCCCGACTTCCAGAGACATGCTCTTTGCACTCCAAAGCGCATTTTGTGCTTTTTTGTGTTAGAGGGCCTCAGAGGAGCATGAACAAGTGAATTTTGCAAGGGAGGGAGCGAAGTTAGTTGCGAACCCTAACCCTAGCAGCCCAGTAGTCAAAGGCTCGTTTTGACCCCTCCCGACTACCAGAGACATGCTTTTTGCACTCCAAAGCGCATTTTGTGCTAGATGGCCTCAGAGGAGCATGAACAAGTGAATTTTGCAAGGGAGGGAGCGCAGTTAGTTGCAAACT
Source organism: Barbatula barbatula (assembly GCF_947034865.1). Classification (NCBI taxonomy): domain Eukaryota; kingdom Metazoa; phylum Chordata; class Actinopteri; order Cypriniformes; family Nemacheilidae; genus Barbatula; species Barbatula barbatula. Next base: position 14,926,997 of record NC_136771.1, read on the forward strand.
CTAACCCTAGCAGCCCAGTAGTCAAAGGCTCGTTTTGACCCCTCCCGACTTCCAGAGACATGCTCTTTGCACTCCAAAGCGCATTTTGTGCTAGAAGGCCTCAGAGGAGCATGAACAAGTGAATTTTGCAAGGGAGGGAGCGCAGTTAGTTGCGAACCCTAACCCTAGCAGCCCAGTAGTCAAAGGCTCGTTTTGACCCCTCCCGACTTCCAGAGACATGCTCTTTGCACTCCAAAGCGCATTTTGTGCTTTTTTGTGTTAGAGGGCCTCAGAGGAGCATGAACAAGTGAATTTTGCAAGGGAGGGAGCGAAGTTAGTTGCGAACCCTAACCCTAGCAGCCCAGTAGTCAAAGGCTCGTTTTGACCCCTCCCGACTTCCAGAGACATGCTTTTTGCACTCCAAAGCGCATTTTGTGCTAGATGGCCTCAGAGGAGCATGAACAAGTGAATTTTGCAAGGGAGGGAGCGAAGTTAGTTGCGAACCCTAACCCTAGCCGCCCAGTAGTCAAAGGCTCGTTTTGACCCCTCCCGACTTCCAGAGACATGCTCTTAAAACTCCAAAGCGCATTTTGTGCTAGAAGGCCTCAGAGGAGCATGAACAAGTGAATTTTGCAAGGGAGGGAGCGAAGTTAGTTGCGAACCCTAACCCTAGCAGCCCAGTAGTCAAAGGCTCGTTTTGACCCCTCCCGACTTCCAGAGACATGCTCTTTGCACTCCAAAGCGCATTTTGTGCTAGATGGCCTCAGAGGAGCATGAACAAGTGAATTTTGCAAGGGAGGGAGCGCAGTTAGTTGCAAACTCTAACCCTAGCAGCCCAGTAGTCAAAGGCTCGTTTTGACCCCTCCCGACTTCCAGAGACATGCTCTTTGCACTCCAAAGCGCATTTTGTGCTAGAAGGCCTCAGAGGAGCATGAACAAGTGAATTTTGCAAGGGAGGGAGCGCAGTTAGTTGCGAACCCTAACCCTAGCAGCCCAGTAGTCAAAGGCTCGTTTTGACCCCTCCCGACTTCCAGAGACATGCTCTTTGCACTCCAAAGCGCATTTTGTGCTTTTTTGTGTTAGAGGGCCTCAGAGGAGCATGAACAAGTGAATTTTGCAAGGGAGGGAGCGAAGTTAGTTGCGAACCCTAACCCTAGCAGCCCAGTAGTCAAAGGCTCGTTTTGACCCCTCCCGACTTCCAGAGACATGCTCTTAAAACTCCAAAGCGCATTTTGTGCTAGAAGGCCTCAGAGGAGCATGAACAAGTGAATTTTGCAAGGGAGGGAGCGCAGTTAGTTGCGAACCCTAACCCTAGCAGCCCAGTAGTCAAAGGCTCGTTTTGACCCCTCCCGACTTCCAGAGACATGCTCTTTGCACTCCAAAGCGCATTTTGTGCTTTTTTGTGTTAGAGGGCCTCAGAGGAGCATGAACAAGTGAATTTTGCAAGGGAGGGAGCGAAGTTAGTTGCGAACCCTAACCCTAGCAGCCCAGTAGTCAAAGGCTCGTTTTGACCCCTCCCGACTTCCAGAGACATGCTTTTTGCACTCCAAAGCGCATTTTGTGCTAGATGGCCTCAGAGGAGCATGAACAAGTGAATTTTGCAAGGGAGGGAGCGCAGTTAGTTGCAAACTCTAACCCTAGCAGCCCAGTAGTCAAAGGCTCGTTTTGACCCCTCCCGACTTCCAGAGACATGCTCTTTGCACTCCAAAGCGCATTTTGTGCTAGAAGGCCTCAGAGGAGCATGAACAAGTGAATTTTGCAAGGGAGGGAGCGCAGTTAGTTGAGAACCCTAACCCTAGCAGCCCAGTAGTCAAAGGCTCGTTTTGACCCCTCCCGACTTCCAGAGACATGCTCTTTTCACTCCAAAGCGCATTTTGTGATTTTTTGTGTTAGAGGGCCTCAGAGGAGCATGAACAAGTGAATTTTGCAAGGGAGAGAGCGCAGTTAGTTGCGAACCCTAACCCTAGCAGCCCATATATATATATGTTGTAAACATTGTTAAAACTGTGAATGAATAGGTGTTTCATGGCTCTCCACCACATCTGGCTAATTGAGGAAAGGTATGTAAATGTTAAAATCCGAAAACAAAAATAAAGTATACTTATAAAAAATAAGTATATATACAGGATATTTATTGTACACATGTACTTGAAAATTTGTATGAAAACGTCACCATGTGAATAGGGGAAGCCCATATTGATATCAGACATAGGACTCAAGTATTGAGCTAGTGGCGGTGTTGACTGCGCTGAGCTATTGATTACTAGATGACCATTGACAGAAAATGATAACAAGAGAGGCAGATTGTCGGACAAGGAGAGAAAGGAACAGGACAGAACATCACCTTTGTACTTTCATTTGTATTGTAATTTTGCTACAGAGTATGATTCCTACCATTGAAGGGGTCTGACTCCCTGCTCACATTCCACCTTATAGGTTTGTTGTCCTATAAAAGTATAAAAGTTCCAAAACAAAAAAAAACCTAATAAAAATATCTAAAAATTCAAAGAAATACACACATAGTTCAGACAACATTTTGTTGTTTCGTGGTAGTTCTGGACAGAGGACCACATCACGTTTAAAAATCAGACAAAACAGCGTGACTCGTGATTTTAGACGCTTTAATTTTACACCAATTTTACGCACTAATTCAGCACGTCCCCGTACTAAGGAGCAGGGTTTCCCATACAGGAGACCAAGAGATACAGCACCACAGTCCCGCCCTGTAATAAATAATAACACAAATAGCAAGAGGTATCAGGACAGGGATTTTTACAGTGCCACTTTTAGGGAGACGTCCAGGCCTGGACCCTCCCAACACGTCCTTGATTGGCAAGATGGACATTACTATGGGCATAGAGATCAATACAGATCTTATTGTGTAATTTTCTAGGTCATTTTCTGACACTTCAGTACTTTTCAGTATCGTTATACACTGTTTGTAACCTCCTATATATTCAATCAGTGTATACATATTTTAATAGAATCACTAAGTAGTAGTGAGATGATCTGGGTGATCTGAAACCACATTTAACCAAAGATGAATGAAATTATGCAGTTGATTATACAATGATTTAAATGCTATGAACAGTATACTTAGTCATAGTCAAATACCATTTATTTACGTCTATCAAACATGTTTTATACTCACTAATTATATACTTACACTTATGGTTTAAGAGCACAGCATTTTAAAAATCCAGGGTTGTCTGAAACTTTAAAAACGCATGATCACTCTACGTTGAATTGAAGCATTATGTGAATACAGGAGGCCTGAAGCATTAAAAGCATTAAAACCATTAGAGAACCCGGGCTCTCACTATATATCTTGTCCTGTTGGAATCTATTTTTCGACTGGATATTTAAAAATGACGTAGATCAAAAATGACGTAGCTGCAGGGACATCATATGTATGCGCACGGGTTACATTTTTAACAATCATGCCTCATGAACGTTGAAACAGTGTATACAATGGGCTATATGTTTTTAAAAAAAGGGATTGATGATTGGCTAACCACAAGTAAAACGTATTTGACTGATGGCAATCTATTGGTGGATGTCAAGAAATGTAACGATAACAGTAATGTATTTGATTGGTTTAAAAGAAGCCCCCCTGTCAGAAATACTACTATAACTATGGGCTTGAAAACTCTGTAACTTCAGATGCTTTGGGAAGATCTCACTTTGTTTGGCATGGGCAAATAAAGTTAACTTTTTGACACCTGGACCCTCTTTGTCTGAGCAATTTTTTGAAGCTGCAAGAACAAATTTCCATAACAATCTCCCCATGGTGGTGTCAATTTTTAACCATACAGGCCTCCTGTTCAAATACATGGGGATTCAGAGACAAGGGAAGGCTTTGAGTTTCCTCGGCCACAACGCCCTGAATCGAGGCGGGAAGAATTCTCTTTGTTTCGCGGACTCCCTCCTCCTGGCTAATCTAATGGGGGTAGCGAAAAAGGGCATTTACCCTTTGATAGCTGGTACTTCTGTAATAGCAGAACGAGGGACAAACCTGTAGGAGAAAACAGACATAATGTCAGACCAAATCCTAACTTCACACCGGCACCACCTCAGCTCAAAACAACAATTAAATTGTTTTATGAGTTTATCCAACTGGTACACCACATTGAAAAGGTTACCACAAAAGTACAAGGAAATCAGCCAATCACGTTCCAAAGACTCTCTAACCTCCTTATAGAGACAGTGAGACCAGATTTTGCAAACGAGAGTGTTGCACAGAGATTACAGGGGAACGCCAAAGATTGGTCACACAACACACAACTGATACTTGAACAGCACTACGAGTCGATGATTGACACCACAATACAGAGCATACGTAATCAGAACAATCAAGATGATTGGCCTGAGGCATTTGAGGTGGCTTCACATTGGGCTGACAGAAACTACAGGGGTAGGATTAGTGTAGAAGCTATGAACCAGGCAGAGTCCCAAAATACAGCATAAAAAATGGTTACTGACAGTACGACAATACGGGTTACCCCGACAGCATCTTCAGGGACAGTACCCCTCCTACCAACGCTGATGTGGCCGCCGGCGCCTCCTCTAATCGGACCGTCGCTTTGTCCTCCTGTTGAGCGGCTATACAGGCCCTACAGGGTAAAGTGGCCACTTCTTCATGCAGAGGAGATTGGTCTTTTGAGGAGGAAAATCCTCCCTCCATACAGGCTGGAGCGCCTCAACCCTGCGAGCAAAGGAAGACAAAAGTTCCAGTGTTAGTCCCTCTACCTCAGGAAGAACAGCCACAGGTCATTCACGGTCATTTCCCCTTAACACAATTATGTAGCGACAATGAGTCTTGGGGAAAGATCAACTCAATGGATTGAACATTCATTGATTTATGAATATAATCTGCTGGTCGTTCATATTAAATCTCAATTTTCCCGATAAGGAAAAATGTTTAATTTAGTACAAGTAACCTCTTATAGAATTGTTTAAGTTATATGATTATTTCGTTTGTCCTGCAAACTATAGTCATAACTTCTCACTCAATTCTCAATAAGGAATTACTGCCTTACGAACGTCTAAAATAGTCTTAATTTTCTGATCAGGACAAATTAATACTTCCTAGGTTCGTACAGTTTATATCACTGAAATAGTAATATACCAAAGCGTAGGTTACGTTAATATCTTAGTTTCATTGACTTCGAGCATGTGGTGCAAATAACATATTCAGTTCACATGTACTTTTTGGGATTTTAATAAACACAACTAGAGAGTATAACACTACGGTTTCACACAGAGTAAGTATGCACAGACATATACGTATAATAAAACGAAACAAATAAGGCACTAAACACAATTATTCAGTCAGAGTAACAGGAAAGAGAGAGAAAAGAGAGAGATAAAAGAGAGATAAACACATTTCACTCCGTTCCTTACAAGAGACCTCAAGCAGTTTAACTTATCCCAAAAAGGGAGCACTTAGACGACCTTTAAATGCAGTTTGATTGAAATAGGAAGATACTTGCTCTGTGCTGCTTCGTGCGTGTGTGTGTAAAAATGTTCCGCGGTGTTCAATAGTCCTTTCCGGGGCCTGTGGGGTGTGGCTCCAGGCTGCGTCAAACAAGGTTGCGGTTGCTAAGCGATGGAAGTCCGTTCTTGCTCGCGGTTATACAGAACTTATAGTCAAACTTAGACGACCAAATAAACGAAGTTATAAACGAAACGAAAGTTACAGAAAGCAGCGAAAACTTCTTGCAAAAGGGTTTGGTCGTAAAGGTCTCCTGGAGAGATGTTCTTAGAAGTGGGTGTTGTTTTCTCTTTTGGCGGAGTGCCACGATTAACGTTTGGCATCTATTTTTATACATAAGATCGGCTATACCTCTCTTTTACGATGGCCCAATCGGATATAAGAGATCGAGGCGGGAAGAATTCTCTTTGTTTCGCGGACTCCCTCCTCCTGGCTAATCTAATGGGGGTAGCGAAAAAGGGCATTTACCCTTTGATAGCTGGTACTTCTGTAATATTGCATCGTGTGGTAATCTCTAAACGAAATTCGATATATTCACATTTTTGTGGTTACAGAGGTATCAAACACTATGATTCTGTGCATCCGGAATACGTAGATGCATGATTATCACAGTTGCCAGCATACAGGGTTCGTTGAACATACAATTAACGTCGTGGCTGTTTTATGTATAGCATTTGAAAACATTGAATCATAAACATATACATTTAATACAGTTTCAGCTAGTTGTTGTCAATGAAGTCCTTATATGGTCATCCTCGTGAATTCTTTGGTGTGTGCGTAACTGCAGTCCGCGTGTGTTTGGGGGGTCATGTGTGTGCGCAGTCTTCTGGTTCGGAGGTCTTCTGACTTGGGCCATTTGGAGGGCAATAGGAGTCACGCGGAGCAATTACCTCCTGGGGGCAGTAAAACTGACTAATCAATCGTTTTGTCCCAGACATGGTGGCGTCTTCAGGATAACTTATGTTGGTATGCTTGTGTGAACAAAAGGGCTGTGTTTTAGCGTGATCTGACAACGCGCCTGCCAGATTGCCTACACATCCTCATTAGTGTTACAATTGTCAACCCCTTTTGCTGTCTCAGAGCATTCTCAACACAGCGATATTTTTTTCAGACGATTCACCACCCCCAACAAAATCAATGTCACCGTTTACACCGTTTCGTCCGTTAAAAAACGCTAGATGTAGCAGACAATACGTGGGTCAGACGAAGGATGAGCTCAGAGTCGGGGCTTAGTAACATGCACACAATATTAAGTTTAAGAAAGATAGGACTAGACATCTGGTTGAGCATTCCCTGACCCTTGGTCGGTCTGCCTCCAGGCAAATCCAGCATGGTCTCTAAGGGAGAAACTAAGAGACGAGAGCGTCTGTAATAAGAGTCTGTACACAGTGTATCCAAGGGGACTGAATGAGGCTTAAAAGGAATGAGATTAATGAAGATTTACAGTCTGGATTTAGAGCACATCAAAGTACAGAGACTGCTCTGATTAGAGTTACAAATGATCTGCTTATGGCGTCTGACCGAGGTTGTATCTCCTTATTAGTGCTGCTAGATCTTAGTGTTGCATTCGACACCATTTGCCAACAGCAAGCTCCTACTAAGAATCGAACATTATGTCGGTATTAAGGAAATAGCTTTGGAATGGCTTAGATCTTATTTTATGCGACCGTTTTCAATATGTAGCAATAAACAATGAGATATCACGCAAATCGCAAGTCCAGTATGGTGTACTTCAGGGCTCAGTCTTAGGGCCTATGCTCTTCGCATTATACATGCTACCTCTAAGAGATATAATAAAACGACACAGAGTCGGCTTTCAATGCTGATGATACGCAACTTTATATTTCCTCGAAGCCTCATGAAACACAAATTCCATCGAATAGTGGAATGCATAGTCGATATAAAAAAGTGGATGAGTAGCAATTTTTTATTACTGAACTCGGATAAAACTGACTTGTTACTTATCGGACCGAAAACCGCCCTACGTAACAACCAAGAATACTGCTTAGCTATTGATGGATGTTCCATAAAACCCTCATCTTCAGCTAAGAATCTTGGCTTTATATTCGATAGTTCTCTGTCATTTGAGAACCAGGTCGCCAACACCTGTAAAATTGCGTTTTTCCATCTTAAAAATATATCTAAGCTACGTCATATGCTGTCACCATCAGATGCAGAGAAGCTTATTCATGCCTTTATGACATCAAGACTAGATTACTGTTATGCTCTATTAGGTGGTTGCCCTGCAGGCCTATTACAAAAACTCCAACTGGTCCCAAATGCGGCAGTTCGAGTTCTTACACGTACAAAAAAGTATGAGCATATTAGCCCGGTTCTGTCAACCTTGCACTGGTTACCTATAAAGCATCGCATTAACTTTAAAATCTTGCTTATCACCTATAAAGCCCTGCATGGTTTGGCTCCTCACTACTTGAGTGAACTTCTCACGTATTACAGTCCATCACATGCACTACGCTCTCAGGCGTCAGGTCAGTTGGTAATACCTAGAATTTCAAAATCAAGTGCAGGCTGCAGATCCTTTTCCTATCTAGCGCCTAAACTTTGGAACAGTCTTCCCTGCACTGTCCGGGAGGCAGACACACTGTCAGTTTAAATATAGACTAAAGACGCATCTTTTTAATCTTGCATACACTACACTATCATATTATATATATTTCAAAGATCTAGGCTGCACTAGTTAGATAAACCGGAACCAGGAACACTTCCAATAACAACTGATGCATTTGTTGCATCAAAGAGTACAGAACAGTACTCTACTCTCAGCCAGTCTTGTCTCATTGTTCCAAGGTTACTAGAGTGGGCAGGATCCAGTCCAAGGTTACCGGAGCGGGCAGGGCGCAATCCAGACCTGACAAATGCTTTGATGATAAAGCTGGACGAAGGACGTGGCGACTCTACAAAACTTCAGCCGCTATTAGATTATTAATGATAATTTTAAATCTAACTTTTTTTATTTTGCCTTGTTGTGCAAGCACTGTCGAGCTTGTGCAGAGGCTGCAGTTTTTACCAGAGGGGAACTGGAATCCCCTGGTTAGGTCTGGTTTCCCTATGAAGTTTTTTCTCCTCCAATGGAGATTTGGGTTCCTCGCAACCGTTTGGATTCTGATTTGCACTGTTTTGCCTAGCCGGGGGGGCTGCTAGAATAGATAGTAGATGTTTAAATAGTATATATAATTTTTTTTTAGGGTTTACCATTACAGACATTGCTGAAATTAGACATTGCTGGCCTATATCATCTTTCAGGCAAGCCTAAACAAACAGTAAACTACACATCACTGCAATTACAAGAGGCTTTAACAATAAATCAAACATATGGAACAAGAGATGACTGGGCAAATAATAGGCTTATGTAGAATAAATACAGGGAAAATAAAGCACTCATTCTCAAAACATTCACTCACTGATCTCACTGAATAAAAAGAACACCAAGCACTCCAAACATCAAGGGAATTAAAACAATGCTTGTCAGGGATGGAGTGTGTCCATTTGAATTATGCTGAAGTTGGGGAAACACTTTTTTATTCACCCCATCTGTGTCTTTCTGTAAAGCTGAGACTTGGTCCTTACAGATGAACACCTGCAACACAGTAGTAGATTAATAGCAGCAGCAGAAACAACAACAACAAGGGTTATTCATTATTATATGTATAGGGTTATATGAACGATAACCCTAGGAATTATTTCACAATATATAGCATTATGATACAGGGGGACACCGTCACTGCATGTTACACTGTCACCATGATTAAATGTCATACGTTTTGCTATAGAACACATTTACATTTCAAAGAAAAATATATGCAAATTTAATGTCTATTAACTAAAAAAACAAGGATTTTCTTTGCAACTTAGTTCTCAGTGCTATTTTAAGAGAGGGGAAAGAGGATGGAAACAGCAATCATATTTTAAGCAGTCAATTTTATTTCCTTTATTATTACGAGTTCCCACAAATGCATGCCACAAACAACCACTGCATTACTGCTGAGTGATATACACTTTTTCCTGGGGATAGTGCTGTAAAGATTATGGGTGAAACTGGCAAAAGTTTTACTGCAGAATTGACTGGCTGGATCCCACAACAACAGTATATGTATAGTTTATAAACAAGTGTTTTTATTGCACTACTGTTTGCTACAGGCAGGATTTTTTAAATGTCATTACAAAACTCAGGAACAACAAATGATTTGTTGCTTTAAGAACAGTGTGATTCCACATCTTGCCATGAATAAATGATTGGAGAGACAGCAGAGAAAGATATTATTTACTTTAATCAAATACCACATGACAATATTTGAAAAACATGAAGAAAATAAGCCAATAACAATATTGACAAATTATACTATAGCTTTTTAAGCTATACAGCTTCTGTATTTATATGATTAAATATTTTGTATATATCACAAAAAGATTGAGAAAAGTAATGCAGGGAATGGTGAAATAGGTGGACAAAGCTAACTGCAACTGATACATTTGGTTAAATTAGTGTGGTGAAGTGCCCCTTTAAGCTTGTCCCTGCCCCATGATTAGGTTGCGGGCCATATTTGGACTATATAAGGGGCATCCCCAGAGTGGCAGGATATTGTGTCATCATTGCGTCATCGGGGTGTTGGTTGCCGGTGCTCATTTGCTCAGGTGTGAGGTATGTGTTTGTTTGTCATTAGCAGGGGTTGGCGGTTCGCTGCTGGTTCGCTGCAGGATTGGCAAAGATCATTGAAAAGACATCACACATTGTGATGAGTCATCAGTTAACGGTCCTGACCACGCACTCTGTCATGTCGTTTGTCAACTCTGAATCATTTACATTTTCACCGTTGAGGCAGAGAAAATTGTCCAAATGTCTAACGGCGCCAAACATAACATATAAACACGATGGCATTAACATGGCAGATTTGTTCACCAAAGTGGAACCACATGACTGTGCACCAATCACTGACCTGGCAACCTCGTGTTCGCCTCGTGTACCCTATCCCTGAAGCCTCGGTTGGATTACACTTTTCACAGATGGGTGCTGTTTCAGAGCTCATGACGGCTCTTTGGTCTCGGCTTACTCTGTTGTGCAGCAAACAGACTTAGGTTACACCACTACGGAAGCAGTATAAATAGAAGGCAAGCAGAGAGCAGAACTAATTGCGGTCACACAAGCACTAAAACTTGCAGGCTCTGGTAAAGTCAACATTTACAGTGACTCAGCTTATGTCGTGGGTGCTGTCCATGTCGAACTCGCAGTTTGGCAAAGGAGTGGATTCGTCACTACGTCTGGTAGGCCTATAGCACATGACGCAGAAGCACGTGCACTGTTGGACGCATTGAAAATCCCAGCAGCTGTTGCTGTCATAAAATGTCAGGGCCACTGTAAAACAGACAGTGCCGTAGCACGGGGAAATGAGGCTGCTGACTTGGCTGCCAAAACAGCTGCAGGCTATCAGGTGACCATGATGGTACAGACTGACTGTTCATATGTGAAATTGTTACCATCTTTCAGCAGAGCAACACTTGTGGCCGAACATGGCAAATGCACACCAGAAGAACTGTCGACGTGGACAGAGTATGGGGCCCTGTGTGCACCAGATGGTCTGTGGCAGGCCCCAGATGGCAGACCAGCATTGCCGTTGAGCCTGTCATGCTCTGTCATGAACCAAGCACACACTATGTCGCACGTGAGTTAAAAACAGATAATGACAACATTGCAATATTGGTGGCATCCTTTTTTGACGGCTATGGTGTCTAACTTTGTACTTTCATGCGACATTTGTCAAAAACATAATGTCAAACCAACCTTAAAACAGTTAAAGGGCACATTTTTGCCGTTGCGAGGCCCAGGAGAGGAAATCGTGATTGACTTTACAGACATGGTAGAGAGGGTGCAAGGGAAACGGTATTTGTTGGTGATAGTTGAGCAATTCACAGGTTGGCCTGAGGCTTTTCCTTGTGGGAAAGAAGACAGTACTGCAGTCATTAAATGTCTCATAAATCATTATATCCCGCATTACGGTTTTCCCAGGCGTATCCGGTCACATAACGGCTTGCATTTAAAAAATGAGCATTTAAACATCGTAGAGAAATCGCTGGGTCTAACGCATGCGTTTGGGGCCGTCTATCATCCTGAATCGCAAGGTAAGGTCGAACGGATGACCCTAACGCTGAAACTTAAATTGGCTAAAATCTGTGCACAGACCAAATTATCATGGCTATCAGCTCTTCCGTTGGCTCTACTGTCTGTACGTTCCTCTGTTAACAGAATCACTGGCTTTACACCTTTTGAATTGCTTACAGGTAGATCTTTTCCAGGACCGTCGACGCCGCTGAAGCCGGACACCGGTGTACCACTTTCACATTATGTATATTTTGATAAACTGACTGCTATGATTTAACATTTCTCTCAGCAGACTCCCTCTGACATTGCTGAAGAACCTGTCGAGCCCCGTTCACTGTGGGTGCGCCTGAAGAAGTTTCGAAGGAAGTGGAATGAGCCGCGCTGGACGGAGCCTCTGAAAGTGACAGCAAGGACGTCACATTGTGTCCGTCTATCTGGCAAGGGCAACACCTGGTATCCCTTGTGAGGGCTCAGGTCCAAGAGAGGGAGGGTATCTCTGGAGCAGCAGAAAGTGGAGCAGAAAGTGGGACACAAGCATCAACAACAGTGGCATTAAAAATCTAATCTAGTGCAAAAAAGGCTGTGGTTTGGACAAATTAGATTTTCAAAAAGTCAAGAGTATATTGAGATAGGTGTTCACAGGAGTACAGATAGTGATAACCATATACTCATTATAATCAAGGGTTATCAACATTTTCATATTAATTTTTATCGTAATCTCTATATCTTAATTTTCTTTCTAATTCTTTATAATCAATATATATTGTTGTTATTGTGATTTTTCATATTTTAATATCACATTTTCCATATTTTCCAAATTTACTATTTTTCATATTTTTATATTCACAGTTTTTATATTTTTCATATCCAGTATTTTCCATATTTTTCATATTTTTATATTGCTATTGTGATTTTTATATTGTCATATTCATGAACGTATAACCATTTAGTCCTTACAATTAGGTACAGTTTGTGTGATTTTAACCATATATATTTTTCCTTAATCGCATTTTCCCATTAAGTATACGGTGTGTTCAACCATTTAAAATTTTCAAGATTGTGTTTATTGTTCCTTTAAAGTCCAAGAGAGGGTAACGAGATGAAGCGGTGGGAAAACTGTAAGCTGTTGGGGATCCTATTAATAATCTTAGGAGTTGGCGTAGGAATAATTTTTAGCCTAACTGAGGGTCAGGAAAGCAACAACACCATATCGAGACCGAGACACAAAAGGGCCATAGCCGATACAAGGTTACCATGTGAACAACTTGTAATTAACTATGTTTGGGGTAAGACCACATCATTTACTTTCGACCTATGCGCTGTCATAAATTTTGGGGGAAAAAATAGCTCATGGAGGGGGTACGAGGTATATGTATGCATGGACGGGAATATGGACAATGTTTGTAAGGCGTACCAGTCTAGGCAAACCCATAGGGGCGAATGGTGTCTGTCATGGAATAAGGTAATAGCATATACCGGTGGTTGGACCCCGAAAGAACCCAGCCTTTGGACCCGTACCTCGGCAAAATTTGATTTTAAAATGCAAAGAGATTACAGTGCAAGCCAAAATCCACCCACCCTTTCAATATCGACCAGAACGGGATCAGCCAATTATACAGGGGAGTTTTTCCTTATAATGGGGGTGCACATGCAAGGAACAGATAGAAAAGTACTAATAAAAATTTTTGTGGACAGTTCACCTGAGGAGGAAAGAAATGGGACAGTAGTTGAGCCATTATCGGTAGGACAAAAGAATGGGGTAGTAGAAATAGATCACACCATGTTAAAACCAGAAGATATGATAGAAAGAGCCACAGGATATGGGGAAAATAATTTGTGGCTGGAATGGATAATTACCACAGCCAGAGAACAGAGCTTAGATGATTGTGTAGGATGTGCTAATGCAAGACCCCTTTTATATATTGAACCAGACCCGTTGTACCAAAACGATACGTGGGGCTATGAGTGTATGTTGGCATTGACACGGATGGCCAGTCCAAAAAATTGTACCACACAAGCAGCAATATTCCCACCAATAACCAATCTTTCACGGGCAGGTCCACTACACCAAAGAAAGCAAATTATACTTGCTATGATATTAAACGTCTATCACGAACCAGCAACCTGGGGGAGATAAACAAGGAGTGGTGTGATCAGATAATAGTAGATAATGGAACTAAAATAGGTACGTGGGCTAGGGCAGGTTTGTATTATTATTGTGGAGATCGAAGATTGTTTACTAGGATACCTGAGCAGGCAAAGGGAGTGTGTGCTTTGGTAAGACTGGGAGCCCCAATAACCCTGATAGGAGATAGAGCAGTCAGAACGGAAACCGTGAATTCAGCAACATTGACTAGAAGACATAGGAGACACATCATTACAAAGAGAGCAATAGGTTCAAGTGTAGATTTATCATTAAATAGTCCTACGTATATCGATGCGATAGGAATTCCACGAGGTGTACCGGATGAATATAAACTAGCGAAGTGGCAGCAGGTTTTGAGAATATACCAATAATAGCTGCTCTTTTTCCAGTCACCCCAAACAAGAATGTAGATAGGATTAATTATGTGCATTATAATGTGATGAGGTTAGCAAATATGACAAGGGATGCAGTAGATGGTTTAGCGGAACAGCTAGCACCAACTTCACTGATGGCTATACAGAACCGTATGGCTCTGGACATGCTGTTGGCAGCGAAGGGAGGAGTATGTGTTATGTTTGGTGATCTTTGCTGTACTTATATTCCTAATAATACAGCACCAGACGGATCAGTCACTAGGGCATTGGAAGGTTTAAAAGCTTTGTCAGGAGTAAATAATCCTACTGGAGATAGGCTAGACAAGGCACTAGGCAAATGGAAATCAGTATTAATGTCGATTGTGGTATCTGTAATAAAGTTCGTAATAAGGGAAGGAAGGAGGCGGGAACCGGCGAACATTCCAACAAATAAAACTTTAATTAAATAAACAATAAACACTGAAGTAACCGGCAGCCACCTCACGGTAGACTGCCGGCCGTAAAACATACATAAACTAAACATATGTCCGGGCCCGGTCCTCTCTCGTCAACAGCCCTGCCGAACATCCTTTTAAGCTCCCAATCTCCTCCGTGATAAGATGCGGGACCGGTGCGTGCACAGCTGCTTGAACTAATCACTCATGCCACTGGCCCCGCGTCACGGCTCTCGTCCCGCCTTCCTCACCACAGTATCAATAGCTGTATTTGTAGGTATTTTGGTCTCATGTGGATGCTGTTGTATTCCCTGTATCAGATCACTATGTAACCGATTGACATTAGCGGCAATAGAAAAGACAGACCTAACCCCTCCCAAATATACCATGCCTCTATTGTCTGGCGACCGATTCCTGGATAACGATTATTGTGATGATGTATGACCACTTTCAGTGGTCAAGAGAGGGACTGTAGGATTTTTATTGTGATTTTTATTGTGGTTTAAACGTGATTTTACATTTAATATGCTTTATGATTTCATTATTGATTACTGACTGTGCATAATATGTTGAAAATATAACCAGTGTAACCAAGAACTAGGTGCTGATTTTGAGGGTATTTTCCACAGGAAACGGTATGTGTGTGTGTAAAGATTAGATTACACACGGAGCCCCATGGAATGTGGTGGATTGTGGGGGCCTCTATATAATGTGTTGCAGATGATTCGAGAGCAAAGCAGTGTGACCTGGTTGGCTGAGTCAGGACAAAGAAGAGAAAGCTGATTGGATGAGTCCTAACCCCCAACGGGAGAAGAGACCCGTCGTGAAATATTATAAAAGCTGTGAAACTGTTTTTCTGGGTGTCGGTCCTTTGTCTGAGATTTTGTATCTGAGGTACCCCCCAACAGCTGTATTGTTTGAGACTTCTGATCAATAAATTTCAACATTTTCTTAACTGGCCTCTCTCCAATTTTGAACACGCAGAACATTGTTTTAATGTTCATCATATTAAACATGTCTATTTACACATGTTTTTAATATATAGTTAGTTTTTTTTAAACGGTCTTTGTGCAGCTCTCATTTTTTGGCCATATAATTTCACTATGGAATTTTCACTCGTTTCTATAACCATTTTTTAACCACTTTATTGTTTAACACTATTTTCAGTGGGCGTGACGTCATCCGAGGTCGACTTGCACCCATGGATGAAACCGATTTAATTTGACTACTTTTAAGCTCTTTTCAGCTAAACTTTTTTTATTAAACACTTATAGGGAATATTCGAGTCATAGATTTTAATTTTCAGAAACTTTCCTTACCTTTATAAACACTTTAAAGGACCAACCCAGCACCAGATGTCATTTTGATTGGGCTAAATCAAGTCCATGCCGTCTTTTAGGCCAAAAATCGACATCAAGATGTGGTCTTTTTTGTCCATCTAAATTTGGTGCAAATTTAGACGAAAATGGAAATTAATATTGTTTTCTTTTTTTGGTCCGTCTAGACCAAAATAGACGCAGAATTGTTTTTTTTTTTCTAAAGGTTGCTTACAATGTTATTACACATATTGTAACAGATAATGTTAAATAAATATAAAGATATATTTAAACAAAGCGTACATTAATGATGGCAAGTTAATGTGCAGGAGAGATCACCAGCTAACTTATTTGCGTATTGAATTGCTTTAATATTTGCTAAGTACCCGCAAATGTTATATATAGTTCATATGTCAGATGTTCTTTGTATGGAACTTTACATCTGATCTTTGTAAGTCCTGTTGTTATTCTTATTGTGTACTGCTAGCTAGCTAGTATGCGTAGAATACATGGCGGAATCTTCCCAAAATGCAATGCGCCATGACGTAGTTTCCTGAACTCAAGTAGCTGTAGCACAGATTTATTTTTTAATGCGTTTACTTTTTTGGTCATTTGGTAGTAGGCCTATATCACAATGTATAATTGTATAAATGTACAATAAAATATTCAAAAGTATATAATATTAGAAACTTCTGTCAGAAGTTCTTGCTCGCATGCCCAGCCCGCGAAGCTGGGGTCTGTGACCATGGTGACTGACCATCACGTGCACACAGCCCTGACTGCCTTTTCTGTTGACACAATGTACTGCCGTTTTTCTGACGTAAAAATATATTTACTTATGCGTTTTATTTAAATTCATTCTAAAACATGAGCCCACAACTAAACAAAAAACATATTATATACAAAAGTAATAATAATAGTAGTAATATAACAATATAATAGCAATAATAGGCCTACTAATAATATAATAATGTTGCCTTCACACAATAGTTGACGGACTGTATTTTCCGGTAAATGTACTGCATTAACTGCGCACACAAACTAGTGTTCCTTCGCTTTTTTGTGCTTTTTACCCAATCAGTTGAACCGTACACTGTTAAAGGCCTTTATTTGCTGGAAACTATATAGTGTCTCACAGGTTGTGGGCGTGTGACCGGCTCCTCTCTCTGACGCGTGCACTTAAAGAAAGAAAATAACTTGTCGTAATGTTTTATAACAATAATAATAATACATATTTTACTATTTACGATTAGTTTATTTTCAGAATTAACATTTTGAAAAACAATGTTTAATTTCAGGTTTTGTCAGGTTTTTAGTTCTTAAGTCTCCATCAGCGCAAACAGTAGCCATAGCTACGCATTGTGAGAAAAAAAAAGAGAGCGAGATACAGACTGCTCACATACATTGCGTGTTTGCTGTAATGTTACAAAAAAGCCAGTGATTTTTTATTTCCTTCTAGTTTTTCTATCAGCAATAAAAAAAATCTTGTAACCTTTTGAATATCAAAATATATTTGTTATCAGTTATATTAATTCATTTAATTTTTGTCATTTTAATAATTTAGTTTTAGCAATATGTATTTATATATTGTATTGGATTCATTAAAATTAACTTTTACCCGTTGCCATTAATATTAAAGTTTGACATTATAAACGTCAGATCAAGCGCAGGGTACTGTGTGCTGTGATGGCCTGTATGCATCTATAACCAAGCTCTTCTTTTGAATATTTTAATTACTTTTTTTCTTATTTAGTCAACTGTCACTTAGGTATCATTGGGGAAACGGAATTGTATAATGTTATAAAATAATACCATCCCTGATGTTATACAGAAAAGTTTAATATAATATTTTATCAGTGATACACACATTTGTTTAAGCAAACTGTATTTGTCACTTCCTCTAACTGAAAAGTTCTGAAGCATTGTACAAATTCATTAAGAAAAAAAACTCTCTTCTCTATTTTTTCAGTGACGATTTTTATCAGATTTTTGTTGTGAACTAATCCTGCATTTTTCTCAGTCTGTTTTGCATGGTTTAAATATAGCCTAACTAACGCTGCTGCTCCTTTTAATCCTAAAATGCCTAAAAGATGCAGAAGATAGTGAAGTCAAAACGGCATTAATTGTTTCAATTTCTCTTTTTATTTAAAATCTTCCCACTAAACATTGGACGTCTGATGGATGTGCAGATTATGTCTATATTGCGTCCGTCGGTCCAAGACCGATTCTGGAAGTCTACACGACGTGCAAAATAGGTCCGCTATTTGGAAGTCTAACCATGACCCCACTTGGATGTCAATATGCAGTTCAAAATTTGCATGTTGTGCTGCCCCCTTTTGGAAATAGTTATTTGTGTTTTGAGTTTCTTGTGTTTGTCCACTCAGAGTTTCCGTAGCGCAGTTACGTTTCTATCAGTCCCACAGCGATGTCGAATTACAGTGTGTCTAAGTCTGTAATCTTCTAATTTGGTCCCTCAAAATATATGTCTGTGAGTATTTGTTTGATACTAATCTTAACTTCCTTCACATACCATATTTAGTTATTTTGGCATGTTTTCTGTTCGTAATTTGTAAGGAAATATGTGGTGCTACTGTTAGTGTAACTGGTGTGAATTATTCTTTGTTTTTTTGCATTGTATTATTTTCTTTAATTTAGTGGTTATATTAAGTTTTTTTTTTCTACTTTTATATTTAGAAAATGGAACTATGAACCTCACAAAATTTTGTTCTGATAATTGTTCTTAACGTTAAAATAGCGGAACTTTTCTTGGGTATTTGTTGGGGAGGGAGCATCATCAGTGGAACACCTCGGGGGTTTCCCCTCGTGCGGTCCGTATAATTTGAGTCAACCTGTGCGCGACGTTCATGAACACAGGCTACCCACTAAGCACCCGACGTCAATTTGACGTCTTTTTTGGGGCTAAATACAATCGGCCCGTCCAATGCCGTCTTTTAGCCCTAAAATCTACGTCAAAATCTGGTCTTTCTTTGGTCCGTCTAAATTTGGTGCAAATTTAGACCAGAAATGGACTATACTTTTTAATTTTTTTGGTACGTCTAAATTTCGGTCGATTTCTTGCATACAATGTTGTTACACAGGCTATTGTAACAGATAATGTAAAATAATGATCAAGATATATTTAAACAAAGCGTGCATCAATGATGGCAAGTTTAAATGTTAGCATTAGCAAAGTCCTAGAAAAAACAATACTAATTTCATACATTGTGTCAAGCAGTCTTACACAGGGCCTATTCTGCGCAATTTACTCGTTATTGAGTTCATTAGTTTTCCGGTTTTTGTCATAGCGTATAAGGTAGGCTACAGCTTCTAGTACCAAAAAACAATACCGATATTTATCTAAGGCTTTCATTATCAATCAATCTTGACATAGTCGCTGAAAAGAGATTATACAATAATACATTTATCTTGGGCTTTGTTTGTGCAAATGTTTTTTCTTATTAAATAGAATATATTTGTATATTTCCACAGAAACAATATTTTGGGGGTTTACCTGTTTTTTTTTTGAGAAAATTATCCTAAATGTTTTATACTGACAACTTTAGTGAAAAACCTTGGCGTGGAAATGGTTATTAAGTATGGCTGTTATTAAGTCAAAGTTTTAGCCCTTTAAGCATCCTGTGCTGTTTTTAATTGTAATTAAATAATTGATTAAAAAAAATAATTCAAATACACATTTCTCACATTTACACAAAAACAAATTTAAATAAGTGTAATAATACAAATAAAACAAAAAAGTAAAAGGATATACCTTTAATAAAATAGTTTAACAAATTATGTTAAATTCAGTAGAGACACCATGATTTGGGCTTTTTTACTTTTCAGAATGTAAATTATCTTTAAAAGCTTTTTGAGAATTAGCAATATAGTTTCGAATAAATATTATTATTTTAGGAAAATTGAATAATCTGAAAACAAATTATACATTTGAGAAAAATATGCAGTTCATTTTAACACTTAGAAATTCTGCCATCTCAGACCAAAACTAAGGTGAGAAAAAATGAAATAATAAATACACAATAGACTATTTTACTTGTATATTTTGTTTCTTTCTTAGACAAAGTTGCCCAATTTTTAGGCATGAATTCTGTTTTAATTATTTGTAACAAAAAACATAATTTGTCTTGTTCATTTTACCTGTGTTCCTAAACGTTTAATTGAAATTGTGTTTATGGTTCAAAAAACATCTCAAAGGGAAAAATATATTCTTCACACTTATAGTTAATACACATTATATAACACATGCATGAGCTTACCTTTTTTGTGTGAGGGACATTTTTATGCATGCTCAGTAAGAACTAACTTTTACTTATATACGTTTGAGAATTTATTTTTACTAACACAAATGTGGGATTGTTAGTTCCTGGTAGGGAATGTGATTTATTTCTTTAAAGTAGCAGAGTTGAAGCCTATGTGAGGCTTTGGTAGAGGTCAAGGAACAAACAGTCTTGTAGAATGAATAATGCTTTGTGTTATTGAGAAGAGAAGATGTTCATGGCCTTGGTGCTGTGGATAAGAGTGAAACATAGCATGAGATGATGTAAATGGAAATGATTGGTGGAGAATTAGAGGTATAAAAAAAGAATATAAAGAACAGAGAGTGTTCCACTCTCTTCAGACGGATTATTGTCACTCTGTTTTGAGTCCATCCTGCTTGTAAGCAATAAAATACTTTGAAAGATACATCTTGGTTTTCTCTCATAAAAGTTTCCACAACATTTGCTAGAATGATGCATACTTTTTACTTAAAAAAAAGCTTTATCTCAGTAGAATTACCATTTTTATTTAATGATTTGATCAAATGGATCAAACACTGAAAATGAATAGAAAAGGCAATAAAATAACAATACTGCTGCTTTCGATGGTTTGTGAGGGTTTCAATAAAAATCAATGTTCTCATCCAAAAACAAACTCCTTCATTTTCAGTTGACAGACATCTCACTGCTCTCGGCCAAATTTTCATTGGCTAAAATTGAAATCAGTTAAATGTTAAGATGCAACTATCCACTGAAAAGTTAACCCAAAAAGCCATTTACCCACTCTCAAGTTGTCCCAAACCTGTACAATTTTTATTTTTGCTGAACACCAGGTAAGATATTTTTTAAGAATGTTTGTAAAAGACCAGATCTGGGCCACAAATCCTTGGACATCTAGCAGAAGAGGCAAGGAACTTGCAGACAGTACGGTCCCATTTGAAAAACTGAAATGTTTAAAGCTTAAAAAACTGCTGTCTGATGAGGCTAAAGTTAATTGGAGATTTCAAATTCTCCACAAAAGTCCAAGTCCACAACACAAGACCTTCATTTTGCAGTGAGGATATTTTGATCACATCAAAGAAAAAGATTCATTGGATGAGCTAAATTCTCCAATGCAAATCTCACTAGAAAAGAAGATGGGGAAACAGGTAAGACATTTAATCTCATACTTTAAAAGCAATGTTTATTTAAGGTTATATCTAAAAGATGATGATAAGAAAATTACAACAAGGTAAATGACTCATTGGGTCCAATTCCACAATCTTTTCCAAAAATTTAAATCTAAAAATACACGCTACAATGTAAAAAAAAGCTTTAGGCTTTATAAAACTAAAAACTTAAAATGATATATCCAGGTGATAACAAGTACACATAAGCCTACTTTAAATAGGTCTATACAAAAAAAAATGATTATTTAATACTACTTGAGATAATCCTAAAAAACATGTGTACTCAGTATAAGTATTTTAAGACACCATAATAATGAACTAATATGTGCTAATTTTGTATAGTCCTATTTTATTTAATTAACACTGCATATAGGAATTTATTGTGTGTCTGATATTTGACCTGTGAATTTCTTTAATATTTGCTAGGTACCAAAAATTTGCTTAACTTTAACAAATGAACTATTAAGATGTTCGCTGTATGGAACTTTACATCTGATCTTTGTAACTCCCGGTGTTATTCTGTACTGCTAGCTCAAGCTGGTATGCGCGTAGAATACATGGCGGAATCTTCCCAAAATGCAATGCGCAATGACGTATGCAATCCTGGACTCGTACGGAGCTGCATCTCAGAAAACTTTTTTAATGCGTTTATATTTTTGGTAATTTAGTAGCATAACACATTGTATCATTGTATAAATATACAATAAAAATATAAAAAATATATGAGCAACTTCTGTCAGAAATTGTTGCTCGCGTGCCCAGCCCGCGAAGCTGGGGACTGTTACCATGGTAACTGACCATCGCGCGCACATAGCCTGACTGACTTCTGAGTGGAACCCACGGCGCGTAGGCTACGCTGTTTTTCTGAGGTAAAAAATATTATATATTTATATTGTATAACGACACAAACGTACATATTAAGAAGAAGGTAATACAACTTTTTTTGACAGACTGTCTATTTAGGCAAACCTATAGTGCTCACACGGTTCCGTCTTTTTTTGTGCTATTTACCCAATCAACTGGCCGGACACTGTTAAAGTCATTATTTGATGTAAATTATAGCGTCTTACAGGTTGAGGGCGTGTGAAAAATACCAGTGATAATTTAGTTCCTCATATTTATATCATCAGCAGTTAAATAAAATCACACAACCTTTTCAAGGAGTAGGTCTATCAAAATATATTTGTCATCAGTTAGGCCTATAGCCTATATACTAGTTTTATAATTCAATATTGTTTTGGAGTTTTTTTAAATAGTTATTGATCGTACCAAATAGTAAAGTTTGACATTATAAACGTCAATCAAGCGATGGTGCTGTGTGATGTGATGGCCTGTAGGCGACACTGTTTTCTTGCACAACGGACTCCGCTGGAACATTACTTGCACTTTTCTGTCGGTCTAATAATTGTTATCATGGAATTATAGGGAAAACAGAATTGTATAATATTGTAAAATTATACAGGCAACTTACATTATTTCTTTACCAGAAACTATAGCGCTGAACCACACCACTTCTTTTTAGACCACTATTGTTGTTATGAAGTATATGAATAGTAAATGGAAGTAAATGTTCTAGTAAAATTATATAGCACTTATTTTAAAACAAATATGACTATATTAAAATAGGCTACTTATATTTATGTAGAACTAAAAACAGAAAAGAATAAAATAAAAAATGTATACTGTAAGATACAGATTTTTGTAAGCGATAAAGTAATTCTGCATTTTTATTTGCCATATGGATTAGTTAATAATGAGCAATTACATACTCATTATTACAACTCAAATACAACTTATTATGTTTTGTTCTTTTTTGTTTGTGTCTAAACAGCTGCTAAATATACCCCAAAGGCTTTTTTTAAAAGCCCCAACAAAGTGCATCCTTTGGCTTTGTAAGTACAGGTTTTGACTAACTATCAGAAAAGTCTTATATGCTTGTTTGTTTTCTCAGATTTCACATGCTCATTACATTCTGATTAGTCTGTAATAATTAATAAAAGTCTTCTCACTCATATTTAGGCTTGTTTCTTATTTTTATCGCCTCTGCTTGTGTCTCAACAGCTACTAAATACACACCAAAGGCTTTTTTAAAAGCCCCAACAAAGTGCTTCCTTTGGCTTTGTAAGTACAGATTTTGACTAACTATCAGAAAAGTCTTATTTGCTTGTTTGTTTTTCTCAGATTTGCCATGCTCATTACATTCAGATTAGTCTGTATTCATCGCAGAAACATTGTTATTGGTGGATGATCATCCCAGTCATATTTAGGCTTGTTTCCCATTTTTCTCTCCTCTGCTTGTGTCTTACAAGGTATGTGGTATCATGACCTCATCCTCCTTTCTTTTGCACATGCCCCAGTCAAAGAAACAATAAAACTTAACTAACTTAGACTCACATCTGTGTTTACAAATGGCTTTAAGAATGAGAGAATGGCGAAAACGTCAAAGAGAACTCGATCTGCTTCTATGTCATTCTGACAGTGACAATGAATATACAAATAATTGTGACACTGTGCCTGGGACTCCGAGTAGTAGTAGCAGTGACAATGTGCCTGGGACCCCACATAGTTTCATCAGTGACAGTGTAACTGGGATGTCAGAGAGTTTTGACTTTGACACTGATGTGGACTATTGGTCTACTGATTCAGAAAAGGAATCAAATGATGAAGCTGAGGTGACCAGCAGCTTTGAAGACGACCTGAGACAATGGAGCTTAGAGCACAAAGTGACACACAGGGCCCTTAATGGTTTATTGTCCATTTTAAGAAAGCAAGGGCACCAATTGCCTGTTGATTGTCGGACATTACTTGCTACACCACAATGTAACACAACAGAGCAAAAATGTGGCGGGCAGTATAAATACTATGGCTTAGAAAGGGGGATCTGTCATTATTTAGATCAGATGGAGGGTAATGATGTGCACCTCAGTGTAAACATTGATGGCATCCCACTTTTCAAAAGTAGTGGTGTCCAATTCTAGCCAATACAGGTGAAGTGTGGGCATTTTGATCCATTTATTGTAGCTATGTTTAGTGGACAATGTAAGCCAAGTCCACTTGAGGAGTTTCTAAAAGACTTTGTGACTGAGTACAAACATCTCAAAGACAATTGTGTAGTTTATAAAGGCCAGACATACACTGTCAGTATTGATGCTCTGATCTGTGACGCGTGCCAGCAAGGGCCTATCTGAAATGTATTAAGGGCCATACCTCCTATGAAAGTTGTGAAAGATGTTTAATCAGAGGTGCTCGTGTTGAGGGAAGAATAGTTTTCTGTGAACAGGAATATACTTCGCGAACCGATGACGGTTTCTCCAGAGTGGAGTACGGAAACCACCAAACTGATGTCAGCCCATTCATTGCTGCAGGAATTCCTTGTGTTAGCTCATTCGTGTTGGATTATATGCATATGGTCTGCTTAGGAGTAGTTAGACGCCTGTTAATTTACTTGACTCGTGGCCCAAAAATCTGTCGTTTATCTGTGAGACAAAAGGATGCAATTTCTCAAAAACTAATTGCACTGAAAGGGAAGATGCCGAGTGATTTTGCCAGGCAACCACGGGGGTTGCATGAAATAAACAGGTGGAAAGCCACTGAACTACGGCAGTTTTTGCTCTACACAGGATCCGTGGTACTGAAAACTGTGTTGTCCCCTGAAAGATACAAACATTTCTTGTCCTTGACAGTAGCCATGTCAATAATGCTGGAGTCAGATGACAGGATTCGAAATACCTATCTCCAATATGCTCATGAACTTCTCAAACATTTTGTCATGTGCTGTGCTGACCTGTATGGAAAGACTTTTCCTGTATACAATGTACATGGATTAATTCATCTCCACGAAGATGTCAGCCACTTCAACTGTTCCTTAAATGACATTTCCTGTTTTCCATTTGAAAACTACCTGCAACAAATCAAAAAACACGTAAGAAGCGGGAGAAGTCCCCTCGAACAAGTTACCAGGCGTTTGTCGGAAATTGAACATTCAGAAGTGAACAAGAGCCAAATGCATCCTAAAGTGTTTGCCTCTGTTAAAGAAAGGGACAGTTGTTTTCTCCTGAGAAATGACAGATTTGCTTTTGTACGACAGAAAAATGCAGATGGTACCCTTGCTTGTGAAATACTGCACCAGCGTCACACTTCACCATTATTTAACCAACCATGTAGCTCTGGACTTCTGAATATAGTCTGCATAGGAAATGGTCAGGTCAGGATGAAAAATGTACAACTGCATGAAGGGGATCTGTTCCGCAAGGTGGCCTGCCTCCCACAAGAAGCTGGTGGTTATGTCCTCATACCCCTTCGCCATGGTCTGGAACAGAAATATTAAAGGTCAAATGTTCTTGTCTTTTAAGATAGATCCCATTAGGGGCTATTGTAGCCAAGGGCATGGGTCTAATTCCTAGGGAAAGCAGAGCTGATACAAAATGTAAAATCATAACTTGAATGCAATTTGGATAAAAGCGTCTGCTAGATGTAAAAATACAAACCCATTTTAACCTCACTTCTCTTGCTTAACCCACTTACTTAACCTGGACTGATCCGCTTATGATATTAGGGAACTTTTCATTACGAATGAAAATTTAGGAGTAAGCTAAATAAATATATTAAAACTTCAAGGAAAATGTAGTTCTAAAAGTAATTCTGTCCTTTTTTAGGTCATGTATGCAAGGGCTGTTTGGAAGGAGGGTGAACAAGAGGAGGAGGGTGTATTTCCTGACAATTGGATCGACAGGAACAAGAGAACAGTTAGATGGCCACGTAATATGAGCACCACAAAAACAGAAAGAGCTCTAAAGGACAAAATAAACCCTCAGGATGACTGGATGATGTTTCCTTTAATTAAAAAACAACTAGCTAAGCGTCGTGAATGTGATAACCACAACCTGACAAGTCAGGCAGAAGAAGATGAGGAAGATAATGATGAGGTGGTGATTAGATCGGTGAGGAACCGCACTAAAAAAGGAACTCCGGAGGGTTTTTTAAGAAACGGTATGTTTTTCATTCTCAAGTAATTAATTTATTTGTTATGTAAATTATTTGTTATGTGTTATGTGTACACAAGTAGGGACTTAAATTTTTGACATCAATGTTTATGACTTTTTTTTAGAATTAACTGATTCAGATGAGGAGGAGAGCATCAGGGGTAATGGTTTTCTATAATAAATGTATAATTCCGGTTTCAAAATAAATTGTTAATAAATAAAGATGGATGGATATGGTTATTTTACTTTATTATCACGGTATAGGTGTAAAGCTGCCCAACTACCCTATTGCACCAAGCAAGCTGCAGTCCATTCAGAACAACAACATGTTACACAATGCTTGTGAGTACTGATGACCACTTATGAAGCATGGTAATGTGTTGTGGATACATAACATGATAGTTACATTCATGTGTTTCAGCCTCTGGAGATGAAGCCATGTCTGTTCAAGTGGAGTATGCAGACAATTCTCGGGGCTGCGAAATATCCACTGCTTGTGAGTATTTAAATCTCCACTAGCAACAACCATCCCATTGCAGAAACTTAAAGCAAATCTTACCTTTCTGGCACATCACAAATCACTTTGAACTTCATCTCCATCCAAAGTCCCTCCCTCTTCTCTCTGGTAATTATTAATTAAGTGTAAACAACATTAAAGTACTTACAGGCTGATGCATATGTTTCAGACTCTGTAAATGAAACATCGGATGGCCTCGATGAAGCTATAGGATCTCGGTGAAGGGAAATGTCGAGTGAGTATTGACTTTATCCACAATTGCTCCAATAATTTCAAAAGTCTATATGGGCAAAGTGCTATGATTTATTTACACACTAGAAAGTAGTTACA
This sequence comes from Barbatula barbatula, assembly GCF_947034865.1. NCBI lineage: Eukaryota > Metazoa > Chordata > Actinopteri > Cypriniformes > Nemacheilidae > Barbatula > Barbatula barbatula. The sequence continues at coordinate 14,954,127 of NC_136771.1, forward strand.
GGCTCCATTATATGTTTAAGACTTGTCTGGCCTGGTGGAGCATGCCAATGGGGGAAGAAAATTGGTGACAGTATTCATCACAATTAATGCTCGCCGTTTTTGATACATTTCAATCATTTTTCATATTTGAAGATTCCTTGTCTTTTTAAGGCTCTCAAGATGCAAGCACAGCACCTCGGCACAGAAAGCTGTTGACACCCAGTGGGTATTCATCCATAAAATATTTTGTTAGGCCTTGTGAAATGTAGGAACATTCTTTGTGTTTTCAGGATCTGGCCATGTAGCAAGAGGTTGTGCCAGGGATGGCTATCGCTCAAGGTAAAGAAAAAGGATAAGGCACAGCATCAGTAGTGGCTTGCTTCTACTGGTGTCTTTTTTGTTGTTGGCCAACCAGTAGGGGTAGACTGTTTCAGTATTGTGACATGGTATTGTATTATTTCAGTTATAAAATGGTCAAGTGATTACAATGAATTTAAATGGTACTAGGTCCAGTGGTGGATCCAGCATCAGGTCCAGACACAGTGTCTCCAAACACAGGTCCAGATCCAAGTCCTGGTGCAGTGATGCTTCAAAGCACACAGTCAGATCCCCACATGGTGGGTCGAGGCACAGTGATGTTTCAAGGCACACCGTCACATCCAGACATGATGGGTCACGGCACAGTGATCGTTCGAGGCACACCACCAAGTCCAGACATGACGAGTCACGGCACAGTGATAGTTCGAGGCACATCTCCAAGTCCAGACAAGACCTGTCACGACACAGGTCCAGACATGAAAGGTCACGTCATAGTGACACCTCCAGATGTCATGACAGATCCTATAGTAATGCCCCCAGGCCCCCCGCTAGATCCCGTAGTGATGCCACCAGGTCAAGACATGATGAAAGATCACGACACAGTGATCTCACCAGCCCCTCCTATGACAGGCCAAGGCATGGTGAGTTATCTACAGACCACAATTGTACTTTAAAGTACTTTGCAATTCAGTAAGTAGGAAAGATGCACCCCTAATCGTTACAATATAACAGCGTTATAATTTATGTTTTAATGTGGCCCAAATCTGTTGAATGTTTTTTCATTTGATAATTTCTAAAACTTTCTGTGGTGCAGATGCAGTAACCGAGAATGGAAGATGGACATTCCCATTGCCTTGGGATGGTAAGTATTGATCTGTTTGCAGTGTGAGGCAATAGGACATGGAGCAATAGAGCAAAGATACTTTTAATAGTACCACCTTCCCTTTTTCTCTACTATTTTCTCAGTCCACACAAACTTCTTTTTAATTATAGCAGTGGCTTGCTTTTCTACCGTCAATTGTAGGGTGGTTTCTATCATACGAGTATATTCTCAGTACAGTATACACTACAGTACATTAATAACAAACACTGAAGCTGTTTACAATAACAATTCTTAACCAGCTAACTGGCCTTGCTATTCTAATTGGAGGTCACCATTGTAATCAACAAATGTTTATTTCAGTGTACCAGAAAAAGGTCTTAAGCATGCTGGTCGACCTCCGCAATCACCAAAAACAAGCACAACCTGCTTCTTCAGCCATGAACATTGCTAGGATTGAGACCTTGGAGGAATTTGAAAGAGAGGAGCAACGCCTCTGTGATGCACAAGCCTTTGATACCCTGGTAGGTTTTACAAGTCTGGAAAGTAATGGATAGCTTTGCATAATGTAATAGAGTGCATTTCCACACTGTTAAGTTCCTTTGGGAAGTGTCATTCAACTTAATCATGGACTTATTCCATCAGGTACTGCAAATTGCAAGAATTGGAGGAAAGAACCCCAAGGACTGTGTTCATAAAGTCCTTGACAGGTATGTTTCTACATACAGTATGGATTGTATGTGATGTTACAATGAAAAAATTAATTAAAAAAACATTATTTAAACTTTTGGTCATTTTGTCTGTTGTTAGATCCATATCAAAGACATTATTCAAATGTAGTGGTGGATAGCAATTAAATGTGGCGCAGTGATATGAAACTGTTATTCGGTTGACAGATCTGAAACTACTCCATAGGTGTGCATTAAACCAAAAGTTAATGCACACCCATAGAACATTCGCTAGCCAATCAGAATGAATATTATACCAATCCCGTGGTATAATATGTTGAGTTTTTATTGTCTGTTGTGACAGTGTTTGTAAAGTGAAAAAGCATTTGTTAAGGCACTGAAAAATACGATCCACTGGGATCAGGTGAGTGAAAACTACATTGTGTGGTTTTCTAAATAACTGCTCAAGAGTTTGATACTAATGTGTGAATATTGTGTGATCAGATATTTGCCATATACAGTATAAGATTAAAACTCTGGCACTGTAAATTACAATTTGAACTAATAGTAAAATCATTGCCTAATTCTGACTTAATTGGACTTGAAGAATCAGTGAATGAAACTCAACACTAAAAAAGACAATCGACAAAAGAAAACTTCATGCTGCAATGCATGCTGGGTAACATACTAATAAAACTAATTTATGCCTACAAACATGCATTTCAGTTGATCTCTTTATCTTAATTAGTTTGATTGTCACAATTTTTGAGGTTTGAATGATGAGTGTTAATGTCTAGTGTATGTTTTTTTAATATTTTTGTTTATAGTATCAAAGTATCTTTGCATGTGAATCAAAACCACTCATCGTGAAAGATTAAATCCTACATTATTTAATGTCACTTCTCATCTTTCTTTAGGCTCTTCACTAACGGACTGATGGCGCAATTTAATATGAAGGGTAAAGGAAAAAAGGGCAAGAAATCTTTGGAGAAGACAAAAATTTACAAAGCAATAAAAGGTAAGCCCATATTTCGTGTTAAACAAGGTAAGATGACTTACCTCTGCTCTGCCAAATGACTTAATTGGACAAATATTTCCTTACCTGTTGACATTTAAAATACAAAGCTAACTGTTTACTACAGCTATATTAAACTTTGCCACATTGGTTTTGTAATAATCCTGTATTGCTAGAGGATGCACAGTTAACATATTTTTGTTTATAAATATTTGAATTTGGTGTATGACGGCAGATCTCCTTTGCATGTTTCTAATAAATTGTCTTTTTCTAATTGTGCAGAGGGAGTATTGAAATTTGATCACACAGCCACAGAGGACTTCATAAAGATGAACACTTCAGAACATCTGAAGCATGCACCGCAAAGAAGTGGAGGTGGAGGACACACAACAGTCACTTAGGACTGAATCACCATTCTGGAGAGCTTTGTATACATAGCTTTTGTTCATAGTTTTCTTTTCATATGTATGCTTATGGTTGGATTTTACTTTTTTATACATAGATTTTGTAAATAGTTTTCATTTCTGTGTTCATTATGGTTTCTTATGGTTGGATTTTACCTTGATTCTCAGTTTTGTATACATAGCTTTTGTAAATAGTTTTCATTTCTGTGTTCTGTATAGTTTCTTATGGTTGGATTTGACTAAAAAACACATTCAGTTTTGCAATTAATTTTGTATTGTTGTACATTTGTTGCATGGTGGGCTGTGTAATTGTTTTTCTATTTTACCACCAGTGTTAAGTTAAGGCTTTATTTGTGACATGTTTGTGCTTGTTAAAAATAAACATGGAAATAAATAAGTAGTGATTGAATTACAATTTACTTTATAACACGCTGTGTAAAACTGTAGTTACATATGTTTACAGAAGGTGGACCTGTTTCCTGTATAAGATAACTATCCTGTAGGCTCCGCAGTGTTTAAACTGGAAATGCATGTATGCTTTTACAGTTATCCTCTGCTTCTGTGACAAAGAAATAAAGGAATAGAAAACAGTATGCCACCTTCTGAAATGAGACTACAGTTATGCACAGAGCCTAGAAGTAGTATAAAAACTAAACTGTATGTAGAAAAGACGTCTACAATGACCACATTTGGACGTCAATACAAGACGTTCTGTCGACGTTGAAAAAAAGACGTCATCTGGCGTCACAGTCTGCACCTTCAGGGGACCAAAATTGGACTTGAAAAAATGACGTGCAGAAGACGTTGTTTAGACGTGTCTTTGCCCAGTGGGTATGTGCGTCTCTCCGTGAATATTACGTGTGTACAAGAGGGAGAGAGGCTGATACCCAGCCGATCCACTGATGATGATTATTGTTACAGATTAAAAAGAAAAGAACTCTTGGATCTCATTACTGGGTAATCGTGTGGTCTTTTGTGTTCGGGAGTCCGTTCCAGACATGCTACATTAGCACATATGGCATTTTCCATGTGTTTTAGCATAGCGCTAATCGCTCGCTAACGAGATCGTTTTATTTTGAGGATTTAGTGAATCCCAAACTTCTTATGTTACATTTGCATTGTTTATTAACCCTATTGAGTTTGCAATATGTATTTTCTTTGTTTCTGTATGTTACAGTTTTACAGTCCTTCAGTAAAATACACCAAACGAACAAGATGCTTCCTGGTTCTTTATTGGAGACTGTTATCTATCTGTAAAGCTAGTCCACACACAACTAGTGAAGGCAGAATACACGTCTTATTTCGACGTTGAAGACATGTGCAGAAAATTGAAATTAATAATGTATACATTAATTATTAATATATTTAATAATTACACATTTAAAAAATTTTCCTCTAATTTACTGGTTCATTTTAAGTGTATATGTTTTGTGTTGGTGTTCGAATGTGTTCAATGTGGTACATGTTATCATGGTAAATACAACACTGTAGATCTAACACCATTAGCCGCACGCTAACATGTAGCTATTGCGTCAGCTACGTTTGATATGCGTGAAAATCGCGGGGTTGCAGGCCGTGTGGAACACAAACTTTACGCTACTCTGATTGGGTGAGGCACCATTACACCATTAGCCGCACGCTAACATGTAGCTATTGCGTCAGCTACGTTTGATATGCGTGAAAATCGCGGGGTTGCAGGCCGTGTGGAACACAAACTTTACGCTACTCTGATTGGGTTAGGCAGGACGTCTACATAACACAATCAGTAAACGCCACTCTGGTTGGCCTAGGCAATACGCCAAGCATCCCAGCTAACAATTTTTGGTTCCCAGAACGTTACTTTGTAAGGTTCGCTTTTGGTTCTATAGGAGTTTTCGCGGAACGTTCCGGGAACCAAAATATAATGTTTTGGGAAGGTTCCCAACTTCCATTTATTCCCAATATATATGCAACATTAATACCACAAATTCATCAATTATATCTATATAAAAATCACATAAATCCATGTTTTTAATCCAGTCTTTAATTGTCAAAAATATTTCTTAAAACAGAATCAGAAGTTAAAGAAAAAAGGTATATCACATTTATGATATTATATAAATTAATTCAAATAAACATCAACATGTGCAAAAATACTGCATTCCAAAAACAAAAGAATATATACACAACTATAGAATTAATACGATCCTCTGTTTAAATTAGTAACAAAGAAAATTAAAATTTAGACAAACAAATGAATGAAATTTACTAGCAAGAAAGTTTGTGCATGGTCAAATTGTTTGATTAAAAACATATCATGTACAAAGCAGACATTTTTTGCAGATTAAACGTGTTTTGTGTATTTTCAAACTGAAAAAACAAGCATATTGAATATTTCAAGTGCAGCGTATGTATTTAACAGATTTGGATTGTTAAATAAACGGGGAAATCAAATATGTTGCTATATTAAAGTGTAAATGTTAACTCCACTTTTCATCGAAACATGCCGTCTCGTTTTACACAACAAATGATTTAATAATTAAGAATAAGAACCAGGGCCCGGTTTTTCAAAAGTAATCCACTAGGATTTTGGATAACGGATTGGATCAAATCTTGAAAATGTGTTTTTCAAAAGAAAAAACGGATCACATAATCGGATTAGATCACGTAATCCAATCTTGGTTTTGATCTGGATCATACGGAGCCCCTAAGGGGACATGAGCAAAAAAAAAAAAAAGTTTAGTTTCATGTGCTCACACGAAACTTTCATGTGCGCACGTGAAACTTTCACGTGCGCACATGAAAGTTTCGCGTGCTCACGCGAAACCTTATCATGTGCGCACATGAAAGTTTCATGAGCAAAAAAAAAAAAAGTTTAGTTTCATGTGCTCACACGAAACTTTCATGTGTGCACATGAAAAGGTTTCGCGTGAGCACATGAAAGTTTCACGTGCTCACATGAAAGTTTCATGTGAGCACATGAAAGCTGTATATAGCCTGGGCCACACTGGAGACCGTGACAGCTAGAGAAATGACTACAGTACAGCAGTTAGTTGCACTATATTTTAATCTAGGTCTTCATTATAAGGACATTGCTGCTTTGCTTGCAAGTCGTCATCATTATATTGTTTCGATACGACATTTAAAACGGATTTTAAAGTCTTGTAATCTGTTCCGGCGCAAGGGATACAGCGATTTAGATCGGGCAATTACTTTCATTTATGAACAGTTACAAACAGCTGGCCAACTCCACGGATATAGGTGGATGTACACAAAATGCAAGGAGAATGGATTAAACATAAGGAAAGAGGATGTTCGATTAATTCTACGAGAACTAGATCCAAGGGGTGTTGAACTCAGAGTGAGGAGACGGCTCCGTCGCCGAAACTACTTTGCTAAAGGGCCTAATTATATTTGGCACATAGACTCTTATGACAAATTGAAGCCTTTTGGCATCTGTATCAACGGCTGCATTGACGGATTTTCGCGGAAAATCATCTGGATGAATGCATTTACCACAAGCAGTGACCCAAAACTTATTGGTGGCTACTACATGGAGGCAGTGGAAATGTTGGGTGGTTGTCCAAGGATTGTCCGAGGCGACCGAGGTACTGAGAATGGTCAAGTCAGAGACTGTCAGCGCTTTCTCCGTCGTAACATTCATGATGGCTCTGCTATTGACAGCTACATTGAAGGGGCAAGCACGGCCAATCAGAGGATAGAAAGTTGGTGGGGCTTCCTCAGGAGAGAATCAATGGAGTTTTACATCTGTCTGTTTGCTGATCTGAAGGACCGTGGTTTATTCGACGGTGCATATTTGGACAGAGGTCTAATTCAGTTCTGCTTCATGGGCATCATCCAGGTAAGCTATATATAGCCATCGTTGTTACTGTAAACCTAGGCTGTCACAAATCACTGTGCGTCTGCTTGGCTGTTTACACAAAAGGGACTAAAACGCTTATAAATACGTGTTTAATGTAGGCTACCTAAACAACGTTCAATCATCACCAAATTGCTCTCTCATGTTCATCATAACCACTGTCAAAATCCAAACCCAAAGTCTAATTATTATGGGCGTTCGTTATCTGACATAATTGCGTTTCTGCTTCACATTTTCAGCCGGGCAGCTGTAGGTTGACCCCCCACGGTTCTCATGGTCTTTATTTGTCCTAACGTGAAAAAGCTTAACGTGGTTTAATTTAGGCTACCTAAACAAGGATCAGTGATAACCAAATTTAGACAGTTTTCAGTGGTTATGAGTAGCAACATGAGAGAGAAATTTGGTGATGATGGATCATTGTTTAGGTATGCCTACATTAAACCGTAAAAGCTTTTTCACGTTAAGCGTTTTAGAATGTCCCGAATGAATGTGACGTTGCCTATGATCGCTGAAGCAAATTAGATGGCTAAATTAATGCTGTTGGCAAGAGAAGATCATTTGTTCCTGTGTCTGGATGTTGTGTAACTTACTGCATTCTGCACACTAATCGTGATGAGAATAACAAATTGCAAAAATCACTTAATTTCTTCCCAATAAACCTTTTTTCCAGGATGAGTTAGATGAGACTACCCGTGTGTGGGATTCCCATGTCATCAGACCATCAAAGAATGACAGAGTGCCCAGTGGTCGACCCAGAGTCATGTACATGTTCCCTGAACTCCACAGAGCTGACAACTGCATTTCCCCAGTGGAAAGAGACGATTTACAGCTTTGTCAGAGTAGCTGCACATTTCGACCAACAGTGCCATGTGACACAGACATCTACAACATCTGCAACTTCCTGATGGTTGAGTCACAATTGCATCTTCCGGCTGATGCTTATCAAGCATTGGATTTGTATCTGGACTTGAGAAATCAAATCAAATCCACTCTCTAATTCCATCTACACAAAACACATCAAAATTCTCTAGTCAGCATGTAAATGATAGCCTACTGACACTGTTAATTTGTTTATGTGTGTATTATGAATCTTGTTAATGTAGGATATTTTGCTTTGCCCTCATATCAGTCATGAACTGGGAAATATGGACACAAGCACAGGAAAGACATGAAGCGTATGGCATGAATGAGGAAGTTGTAATTTTAATTTAACAGTATCTTTTACATTTTGAGTATGTTTACCATGTGAGGCTTCAACAAAAACAGCCATTGGTATTTCCCATTTGCCAAAATGTAAAACAAGTGAACATGTGAAATGTGATATTCTGCAGTATTGTACAGTTATAATAGCTTCACTGAAAAGGCATAAAATAAATATAACCTAGCAAACATTTATGCTTAATAACAAGTAAGTAAATGTTTTACTTTTCTTACATCTATTATAACTACACAGGACAGCAGACCTTTCTGGACACCATCACTGGCCAAACGTTCTCATGAACAGCAAGTATGTAGTGTATTTAACTGCTAAATGCAAATCTGCAAAAACTCATGTGTCAGTACTTTACATGACAAACATTTATGCTTAATAAAAATAAGTAAAAGTTTTACTTTTCTTATATATATTACAACAACCCAACAGGACAACAGACCTTTCTGGAGCAGGTTACCTGAACATAGAAAAATAACTCAACAAATTTGATATTAAAGTTTCCAACAACAAATAAATGATGTACTTGGGTTTGATGGAACTTTTCTTTCAAGGAAACTTATATTTTCCCTACAATTAGTACCAAATTAAAAGAGAAATTAGCATTACCAAATGCCCATCACAACCACTAAGAGCCCAAGTGACTCCTTCAAATGTCTTGTTTTGACTGACCAACTCACCCAAAACTCAAAAGGAGTGAATTTACAGTAATATCAAACAGAAAAAAGAAGCAAATCTTCACATTAGAAAAACTGGAAGCAATGAACGTTTTGGCTGGATAAACAACCCAAACAATTTAAAGATGGATCAATTAATCAACTAATCATTTTAGCACGAGGTGTTTTCACATTTTTAAAATACAGTGTCTATATATTTATCTGTGACAGTTTTCACCCTCACTGCAGCTGTTAATCGTAAACTCTCCATTTGTCTCATTTGTTTGTCATTACATTTGACAATATTACTTTGGAAAAACAAGATACCATTTACCTTCTGATTACAAGTGTTACTCTGTGTTGTTTACCTCTGCATCTTAATTAAACAGGATACATTACAGTTTCTGTGAGATGTCTACACAATATCCATTGTGAAACAATCACCAGACAGTACACAGTCAAATTCTGTTCGAAATTCAGGGTATGTGCTGTAGGTCCATGGTAACTCAAGTACTGCTCCACAAGTGTGTGCAACAGGCCTGCGACTTAAACCACACAGTTTATTAAAAGTTACTTCAATTTTGTCTTTGCACAGCACAGTGGACCCTGTGCAGAAGCGCAAAAAGGTTTCTAGCTTCTTTTGGTCAATGCTTCTGACATATCGTAGTAGGTGGTTGAGGGCTGCCTGCTCCTGTGTACTTAGGCTTTCATTTGACGGTTTAATCATCTGTGCCACTTTCCTGTTGGTTGGTCTCTTAGACTCATAGAGCTCCATTAGGCGGCCTTTGGTTATGGGAGTTGGCAAAGCAGTGTCAATACTGGACTGGAAACAGTCAATAATAAATTTTGGCTCTTGAAGAAGAGCTTTGTGTGCCATTGTTACAATGGTAGCCCTTAGGTTATCTTTACAGGGCAGGCAGTGTGCGCCCATTCGTGAGAAGAGGTCGAGTAATTCCTCCTCATCACTCTCATCCATGCTGCCCTGCATTGCTTTTTCAATGGATTGTCTCTCAGTCACTGACAGGAATCTGGCAAAGGACGTCATCAAGAGTTCTTCATCCACTGAGCTGACTCCTTGGCAGCAGGCAAGAACAAAAGCTGGTGACAGTCTGATAGGCATGATGCCGTGGTCCAAGTATCCTTTTAACCAGACTCTTCCAACTGCTTTCCATTCCTTCTCAGAATAGTCTGGTCGTAGTCTGGGAACTCTCTCTTCTTCCCCCTCACATTGTTCCAAGAAGTGTTCCCAGAAGGCGGAATACACCTCTCTTGACACACCATCACTGTCCACAGCTTTCTCATTTATAAACTCCATTTTCAGATTAACATTCAGTACTCTTGGTTCCATGAAGACATGAAGGACATCATGAACTATGTTTACTCGCCTAAATTCCACATACAGGACTTCTTTTTCAGACTGATCTGCTGATGCTGTAAGACTGTTTGATGATGCAGGTCCATCGTTCAGTGTAGAATGCTGCAATTTAAAAATAATAATAATAATAAACAATTAGGTGAGATTATTTATTGATTAAATAAGTGAGGTTGTTGACAGAAAATTAATTAATGACTGACAATCCATGTTGACATTCAGTTTATCATATAGAAAAAATGACGAAGAGAGAAGAAATACTCTTTTCTGATTGGCAGGTAGGTAGGCTATAAAGTAAGGGATAACGGGCGCCAAGGTGTCCTGTTAAATGGAATTAATGGACGAGGGGGAGGCAAAGAACTCCCTGACGCACAACGCTTATTATACTGCTACTTACTAAAAGTAGCCGTATAATAACAAATGTATTGTCCGACCGGTGGACAATACATTATTTAAATTACTCAAAAGGGACAATTAAAATGTTTCATCACTAACAGCAATAACTTTGTTCAACACTATACCTGCATATTGTTGAGGTCACAAGGATTCCAAGGAAGAGTGGAGTCTTCACAACCATCATCACCAGCACCAATTCCTCCAAACTGTACTTCAAAGTCTTCGAGAGACGCATGGATGGCAAGGACAATTGGGGAATCCACCTCATAACTGCACTGGTCTGCATGTTCATTTGACGCAAGCATTAAACAATCATCAGAAAGTGAAGGCAGGACTTCTATGTCATTCATCTCACGAGGGGCTGGTCTTGATTGCCTGGCTGGTTGCCCTGTCTGATGGTAATAAAGCAAAAAAAAAAACAGAACAGACACAGAATTATTACCTAAGCTTACTTAACGCATGATCTGATTTAAGCTTTCATGTCTACCATAACATAACGTCTTTATGGGAGAAAAAGTTCCATCTCTGACACAGAATGTGATTGGGGCAGCACAACATATCTACGATTGGGTCAGTAAAAATGGATTAGTCTATCTACTGGAGCTTACTCTTTCATGAGTTTCTTGCACTGAGTCAGTAGGTACCTCATCTGAATCAGAAGATTTCTCTAGGTGATCCTCTTTTGTAGTTTCACTCCTCTTGTGATGATGTCTCCTGGTTTTGTTCTGCAGAAATCAGCAGATCAGCCATTAATGGGCTTGTACAACCAAGGCACACTCTTTCTAACCTCATTGTGAGTTGGCATTACAATAGCGGATAAATGGCTGGGTGGATGGCCAGACAGCTTTGCATACACTGCCTACATGTAGTTATCGAATGCATAAACACAGACATACCCAGTACACAGACATAAATCAAGTTTCCATTCAATTCCAATTCATCCATTTTGTGTTTAATGCTTGCCACAAGAATATGCTTTAAAACAGAATGTGGTTGAAGAGAAATGTGCCTACCTTCACTGGCCTCTCATCGTTGGGCTCAAAGTCTGAGGATGCATCCGAGAGAATGATTGCTGTGTCTTTATACTGGGAGCACGTGTAAATGCGCAGCATCCGCAGCTTGGTCCTCTCATACAGCTGGTCTACGGTGCAATCATGAGCTAGTGACTTCTGACTGAAATCACGAATGTCAAAATCGAACTTCCCAATAGGTCCTTTGGCTGAGTGTCCATCTGGGAAAAATAAATCCTGGCCTATCTCCAGTAGCTCACCCACGGTTACCGTTTTCTGCACAGACAGGTGCCGTGTTCCACCTCCACCTTTGGTTCGGACCTGGTGATACTCGCCCTTCTGAAAGTGAAGCCATCCCATTTCGACCCGCCGTGTGTCTTTCACTGCATATTTATTGCCGACAGGTCTACGTACAGCTGTGTCACTTTTGGCGGAGGTTCTTCCTTCTATTTTTTCTCGAACCCTGTGCATCAGAGCGGACTTCACTGTCTCACTGTTGTTCGTCAAAGTTCTTTGCCGACAAAATGCTCGAATAGCCAGTCGGTCTCCATATCTATCGATATATTGACCCAGCTCTTCATCTGCCATTAAAGCTATGACATTCACGTCGATCTGAAATTCATGGAAAAAGGCAAAAAGATTCAAAAAATTAAGCCAGCACAGGCTAACGTTATCTTAACGTTACCAGGGAGAGCTAGCAAAAGTATGCTAGCTAAATTTAACAGTTAGACTAGCTAAGTATTGGCAATAGTCTAAAGTTAACATTGAACAATAGCATACATTGAATTTACAGCGAAATAACTTACCTTATCATCATTCAGTTTATTGATAATATTGTCTGGTATATTTCGGCTTTTAAGGAACGTTTCCAACTCCTCTTTAGCCGCCATCTAACCGTAGCTGAAACTGTCATTTGATGTGCGCACATGAAAAGGTTTTGCGTGTGCACATGAAACTTTAAGGTGAGCACATGAAAATTTCACATGAAAGTTTCAGGTGCGCACATGAAAGTTTCACGTGAGCACATGAAACTAAACTTGAAAGGTTCACGTGCGCACATGAAAGTTTCACGTGAGCACATGAAACTAAACATTTTTTTTTTTTTGCTCATGTCCCCTTAGGGGCTCCGTAGTACCAAACCTTTAGTTTGGGTTTTTCAGAATTTTTTTGTAGGATTTGGATCACTTTGATCCATAATAGCTGGATTAAACTGATCCCATCAGAAGGGTGGATTCAGCGTGGATTTCATGCCCAAAATGTAATGAAAACTTTAAAAATGTATCAAATAATACTATATTTGGATCATGCAGTATCTTACAAGATATCCTATTTATTCATAAGGTTTTAATTTTATTTGTTCATCCGTCAGGCTACAGTGATTAGGTAGGCTTTAACGTATTCAGCCTTTCAGGCCTACAGCAAAGTAGAAAGAGTTTGGCCTCCAAACAGCTGTCAAAATTGACCAAAAACTATACATTTTATTCTGTCACTAATTGATATATATATATATATATATATTCATCACAATCGAAAATATTTTAGTTTTTAAAATGTTTATTAGTGATGCATGCAAGCATTACAGAATAACCAAAAAAATGCAAAGAATGGCAATCACTGATTTTTGAAATCCAAAACAAATCCAAATCAGAAATAGTGTCTAACTATTGCGTCCCTTGTTGTACGTCCTTGTTTGCTCGTTCTGGCAGAGGAACAACTGACTCTGACCAAACTGCAGCAAACCAAGGCCAGACTTGAGATCCGCCTCCTAAAGGCTACGCTCAGACAAGCTGTTCTCTCCACATCAGATGATGAAGTCTGAAATTATTTGAGTATTTAACATTAAGTCTTTTATTTCAATTAAATATATGTATACTTGATACTTGTTATAAATATCCTCATTTCAATTAAATATATGTATACTTGATACTTGTTATAAATATCCTCAATGTACAGTGTTTGTGTTGTAGGTCTCAGATGAGCGTGTGTTTTCATTTCAAATAAAAATAAATGTATATTGACCCCACACTGGCTATTCTACTTTTTGCTCTTTACATATCTGTAGTTCTACATTGTGATTTCCTTTCCTGTTTGAGCACTGGTTATCCAGATTTGGTGATCCTGAAAAGTTCCTATCCGGATCAGATTGATCCAATCCGATGTTGCTTTAAAAAACTGGCTCCTAAAGTAAGATGGATTACGTGATCACGGATCGCAAAAAAAGGATTACTAAATCCAGATAAATTTTATCCGGATTAAACATTTTGAAAAACCGGGCCCAGTTGTTCTTAAATGGATCAAGTTTAGTAGCCTACTAATAATAGCGCATTAGTTCAGTTTTTAAACCGATTCCAATCATTTATCTTTTTATTTACCGCTAGATGTCGCTGTGGGATAGGGTATTCAGAACAAGGTTTTTAGAACTTTAAATAAACATTAATGCATTCCTTTCACTGGTCAAAATATTTTAACCTGTAGTTAACAGCTATCCTAAAACTTTTTTACAATATACTTTGATATTGTCGGATTACCATTTTAAATTCCTGTGTGGGGCGAATTTCAGGACTAATGCGATAAGATCTTCCACATCAATTGCCTTCAACGTCCTGAAGTTCTTCTGTGTTGCTTCTAGAAATAGAATAAATTAATCACAGTTGAAATGTAAAAGTCTGATAAATTAAAACACATTTGATTTGAATAATTTTAGTACCATGTGCTTTTTAAACGATTTATTTTAAGAACGTTATTTAGGGGATTTAAGTGTTCCAACAACAGAGTTTTGCTAGGACATTTGCTATAAATGATAAAACGGAGTCGAATTTAAATCAATACACCAAATGGCACTCACCAAATCAAAACAAAAAGTTGTATATATTTTCTATAGGTGTTGATTTCTTTAATTGACATTGAGACAGACAGCTTTAAGATCTACTGTATGCAAGGATCTAATATAATGTTAGACATTAGATTTTTCACCAACAATTAACGAATGAATTTAATTGAATCCTAATTTGTAGTAGCCTATCATCAGGGTGGTGTGCACAAAGGGACAATCTGGATGGAGTAATCTGTGCGTCTAATAACTGCGTTAAATTAATTTGGCTACATGATTTAAGCAATATGAACACGAGGATTCAGGTAAACTGACAAAAGAACACATACTTATTATAATAGTGCAAATTTTGAGGCTTTGAAAGGCGAGTTTGCCTTTCCTCCCCTTTAGGCTGTAGGCACTCAGCACTTCAGTCGAGGCCACTTTACGCAACATTTTACAAACAGTGGCACCTTCATCTGCTCCCCCAAGGTAGTTCAACTAGAACAAACAAACAAAAAAACAAACACTTTGCCACATTAGAATTATAATATGTGCGTTTTGAGATATTGAGTAACAGTTTAAACATTCATATAGCAAAGATGGGGAACAAATCTCTAAAATATCAAAATTGTAATTGGGGTTTTTAGTTAACAGGTTGAGTGCAGACAAATTCCGAAAAAAAATCCCTTTCCACTTGGAATTGTAGGGTTCTATCTGGCAAAACATGAATTAAAACAATTTCTAAACAGTTCTCACAAACTGAGCATAATTTCACACTGTTAGCCTAATTTAGGTTAACAAAACGAATAAGAATCTGTCGAGATTTGTTTTACAAGTGACACGCATTGTATTGAGCCAGAATCGTAATTATGACCGGCAATGGTCTTCTTACGAGAAAGATCTAAAGAAAATATTTACAGGTCACATACAAAGTCACTTCGTATCAGCATCTATCGTACTATTGCTCTTATGACATTTCGCTTATTGCTCCCTGAACTCTAAGTGGCTTTGGATAAAAGCGTCTGCTAAATTACTAAATGTCAAATGTAATTGCAAGCAGTCGCAAAATGTACACAATTTGGGCTATATAAAAATCTAATAATATGTAAATAACTCATGTGACGGAAATGCCAGACTTTATAATTCCAATGTGACGACTATCCGACACTCAAGCATTTGTAAACAAAGTTTGAAATAAATGTACTATATATATATATATATATATATATAGTACATTTATATTACAGTGCATTTGGCAGACTTGTATGCTGTGATAATTCATTTGCACAGTATAACTATTTAAAATACTGAACAGTAGTAGAATTTTTTACATTGCTCTGAAATCAGAGTATCTTACATATTAGAATACTGTACATATTTTGAAAGTCTGTCAAATTGTAAAGTGAATATCTTTAATGCTCAAATAGGCACATTTCAACTGCTGTATTTATTACCATCTTTGTCCTTTTGTCGCAGTTTTCCAGCATTTTGTCCATCTGTGTGAAATCCTCTAATGTTTGGCAGGGTCCATCAAGAATATCCTCATCTGCCATGTTACTAGGAGCCAGAGCAGCCAATAGTGTGCGTTGCATTGCAAGGATGTCCTGTTGGTTTTCAACCAGCTCCTGTAATTTCTGCAGGACCTTTCTGCGATAGTCTGTGGACAAAATTATATTGGAAAATACTGTAGCTTTTAAAGTTGAGCCATTTTGCAGTCGAAAATTTAAATTTGATTAGATTACTTTCCAAATCTGAAAGCATACATGTTTAATTAATTTAACTATTAAATATACATATTTTCACCAAGGGAGGCTGGGGACATTTACATAGATTCATTTTGCAGTTTGTGGGAATTTATATCCGTATATGGATCGATATAAAAATGGATGATTGATGTTGTTTAAATCGGATGTATTTTCCTGCTTGAAGCAGAGAGTTCTACAGATGCTAGATGTTGCCAGAGATCGGAATGTGGTCAGTGAGAGGGGGGTTGCAGGATCTGCTTGTGTGAATGTGTAACAATAACCACATCTTATTTTTGGGGAAGCAATGTGTACACTCAAGGATCTTATTGTGGTTTAAACGTGCCTTTACATTTAATATGATTTTACCATTGATTACTAACTATGCATAATATGTTGAAAATATAACCAGTGTGTTAGTTGGGTTAACCAAGACAGCGCTGATATTGTGGGGTTTTTCCACAGGATATTGCTATGTGTGTGTTGAGATCAGGTTACGCACAGAGCGTGTTGGGCCTCTATAATTTGTTACAGATGTCGGGTTTGAAAAACAAGGCAGTGAGCTGGTTGGCTGAGACAGGACAAAGGGGAGACGATCTGATTGGACCCAGGCTGAAGAAGAGATTCGGCGTGAAATATAAAACCATGTGTATGTGTTTTCTGGGGGTCGATCCTTTGTTAAGACTGTACTGAGTCTGAGGATCCACCGAAACAGCTGTTTGTTTGAGACTTCTGATCAATAAATTTCAACGTTTTCTGAACTGGCCTCTCTCCAATTTTTGAACGCGCAGAACATTGTTTAAATGTTCATCAAGTTGCTTTTATCTAAAGCGTCTAATATTGAGAAAAAAACAAGATGTTCGTCCAAGTAAAGCAATATTCTTAAGTGCCAGTAATGCAAAGTTTCAGATACAACATGCCAATGGACCCACTTGAGGGTCAAAGGTCCTCTCCCTAATCTAATAAATCCTGTGTGAAACTGTATGGATGTTTACCTCAAACAACTACGTAAGCTTACTTTTTGTGGCCTCCTCAGTTGGGTTCTGTGGCTCATTCAAAAGAAGATCTGATACTGTTGTGGAATGAAGGCAAAATGTTATGTGATACAGTCTGTCAAAAGCAGTCTTAGATTTCAAACTACAATGCGAATTAACAGGCATCAAAGTTTAATTTCAACGATTTATTTTACACCGATTTCAATCTTTAATATGGCATTAAACCGTCAATATCAACGATATAAAGTGACTTTTCACAGAATGTTACTTATATTATGTAGAATTGTTTTTATGTAAAAGAAATCTACAAATACTTTAACTGGGTTTTCACAGGCACACACGTTTCTAATAATAATTGTAACTCAATGAAAATTGTTACACACCTTGATGGAGCGGTGACACATTTGTCAGTGATCACTCTGGTAAAGATTCATCTGCTTTAGAAAATATGTTATTTTAGATAAAGCTGGTCTGGATAAACAACAAAAATATTTAAAGACGTCTTCTTACAGAATAAGTCTGGTGATCTTGTCATTTGTTGTCGCTCTGTGGAAGAGACAGAAAAAATATATCAACCCAAATCTATTTGAAAAGATCTTACATTTTGATACACAGTAAATGCACATGCATACAATATAAAAAAGATATCTATATTTTGCTAACCCTTGTCTTGTGGGAAAGTTTTAGGCAAAGGCTGATCTGAAAGTAGACGTAAAAGACATTTAAAAGACATCCATAGGGTTGCTTTTGATTTTTAACACTTTTCAAAGACAAAACCGATAATTCAAGATTATTGATGTGACTCATGTAACAACTTACATTCGGGTGGAACAGGTTTTGAGATTTTCTTTTTCTTTATTGGAATATCTCTGCTGTCATCTAAAAAACAAATGAATGAAATTTTAGTTCATGGAATCTCGAAAGACAAAGACATAAATCAAACCATTAAAAAGTCACCATTTAACATACATCACATTCTTCAGCATTTTACTTTTTGTAAGGCTTTTTTACGTTTAGAGATTTCATCTTTTGTAAAATTGGCATTGTAAATGTAGATCTGGAATAAGAGCGCAAGTGGCTGTTTCGGAATCTGCTTTAAGGACAGGTAAACTTATCTTATCCTGCCAGGCGCATGGTCTAAAGGGTTTTCTCTATTATCTTAAATAATCATGTGTTTTGATGGCAAAATGTGCAGCAAAACAATCAGAGGATCATCTCCCATTCCATTTAGGAGACGGATTTTGTTCTGGCCATGGCAGATCCACAATTTAAACTGCAGAAAATAAGAACTGCGGGTGTACAATAGGGTCCCTGCTGATTGGTGACCATCATCATGTTCATTTTGTCATACCAATCTTGTAATATTCAACAGTATTATGACAACAAGATATTCCAAAGAATAAAAAACATTATCGACAAAACATTTACATTTAACAGATGCTTTTATCCAAAGCGACTTACAAAGAGTTAAGGGAGCAATGAGCGATATGTCATAAAAGACCAATAATACAAGGTGCTGATACGGAGTTACTATTCAACAAAAGCTAGACCACTACATGTTGAGAGAAGAGAGGGCAAGTAAAAAATTAGTTTTAAGTGAAGATTTAAAAATCTGTGGCAGCGACCGGTAATGGTAAGACTTTAAAAGTAATACATTTTCCTTGCCATCTTGTCCTGCTTTCATGTTAAGAAAGATGCTTACTTTTATGCTGTACTGGGCTGCATTTACTAGAGACCCTAGGCATTTAAAATACAGTAATTGTTAATTTACAAAAGTATTTGTAAAAAGTATTTATCATAAATAATTTAAACACTTACCATCTGAGGAGATATTATTTTCAGAGTGAAATCTGATTGGCTTTTTGTGTGGCCTCTTTTTAACAGATGTATCCTCGGTTTCAATATTGGACGTCTCTGTGGCTCGCTGGCATTTCTGGAGGGCTTTTTCAAATGAGTCTGAAAAATATAGCTTGTTGTTAAATACTACATTTATTAAAAGGAAAGACTGGGGAGTTTTTAATACAGGCAGCAGGTCAATTGCACATTCCCATGGTCAGAGTGATGGGAGTCTCAAGGGGCTTGCATGCTGAACACATTCTGAAATGAGTGGTATTCTGGAGGGATAGATGGCATCTCCGCAGGTTCTAGACGTTTAACGCTGGTAGGGCATAAGGATAGGTTCTGACAACAGGAAAGTGAAACTGATTTGAACCAATTCAAGAAACAATACTAACTCCATCGGAAAACTTAATTGGTGTTCCAATAAATGTCAGGAGCATGCTGATCCAGCCACGTACATCTCAGGATGACATCCATGGTGGAATTCTCCAGCACCAGGAACATGCATATATCATGGCTGGATAGATTAGCGCTGGCCTGGCCAAATACGTGTTGAAAGTGTGAGCTGAAATTCTTGGAAGTCTAGTGACAGGAGGCCAGGACTGTTGGAATTCCAGAGGAATTCAGCACAGTGAAGAGCCAGACAACAGAGAGACCAGCAAGGTTATCTCGGCATGATCGTCATGAAAGGGGTGGATTTACTTGAAAATATAGTTCACATGGTAAAAAGAAACCACTAAAATCTACAGTTCACCGGAAAATACAGCTGAATGGACCAGTGGACTGGCGGAGGCAGAGGGAGCCAGTACGATGTTTGACAGGGCAGATTGTAGTGCTCTGATGAGAGCTTTGATGGAGGTAGTGTTGGGTTGTTGTTCCATGAAGTATTTCTTCGGTCTGGTTTTCTCTAGGCACACAGAAGATGACCACATGAGGACAGCAGGTAAGTCCTGTGGTTACAAACTGACTTGGAGGACTGAAGTGTGCAATATGGAGTGCTTGATTACGGGGTGCAGGTGCAGTGAATTAGAACTCCAGTGATGCATATTGTGCTGGGCCTGGAGTCTCCGTTATGCTACAAGAAGCACTTTTTTATCATGAATATTTACGGCTAAAGGGTGTTTTTAGGCACTTTGGAAGACTAAATTGTATAATTATAGTAGGCAAATCGGTGATCCCTACAACACCCTCATTATAAGGCAATGCACATTAAAGCAACAACCTTAAAATAATCTCTCTAAAATTGTTTTAGTAGTAGGACTATAACATTTACCTGTTTGTAGCCAAATCTTCTTAATCACTTTTGCTTGTCTGGCATTGCATTCTTTTTTTTATCAACTTCCTTGTGTTGGTAAATGTCCAGTAACAGAATATTCCCTATAAAAAGGTTAAATTTCAGTATTGTAAGTTAATGTTTCATTAAGGTTTTTTAAAGACAAAAGCATACTTCGGTGGCTTCCTCCAACCATTTGGTTGGGACAATTTCCATAGAATTGTCATCTCCAAATTCCACAACCGCAAAAGTTTTTTTCTCCATCTGTCGAGAGACAAATAAATACAATTACAGTATGTCTTGCTTACATATATTTTCAATATAAAAGTTACATTTTAAAAACTCTCCACACAGTCAGGGAAACCACATTGTGAATAACTTTTCATTGGTTTCACAAAAAATGCATCCATGGACAGCATCTTCCAAAATTCAATTCATACTTTTTCACCTGCAAAGATACTTTTTATTCATTTTTCAGCACATTTATTAAATGCTTTAATAGTTGATTAAAAAAAGATTGAAAACACATTCCAAACATAGCTAATTGCGATTTTAACAGGACATTATGTCTTTGTTTACACTCATCACCATGTTTAAGTGAAAGAGCTTTGATGATTATTTTGTTTGGAAATATGAATATGATGGAGGGGGAAATGAGCAATAAAAAATGGAGTGAAAGACCAAGAGCATCAACCTCTTATATGATATGGGTCACAGTAGGTAAACATGTTGAAAACCATTGGTCTCTCTTTGAGAGAGACTGGTCTAAGGGGCAACCAAATCTGCACAGTTTGCCAGATGCATCAAAAGTATGAAATATCTGAAAAAGCAACAAGTGCGATGAGCATCCTATAGATATCTGAACTACATATTACCGTAAGAGATTACCTGTTTAGCCAAGATCCATGATGGTAATGTAAACTGCATGAAGAGTTTTGACAACATGGCTTCAAAGCTTGTTAGCAATAAAACACTGGAAAGATGATTACATAATTAACTATGTGCAGGTACACTATCTCAGCAACTTGTAGATGCTTTAAATAATTTTTTGTAATAGCTCAAAGTTTTTTTTCTTTTTGGGCCTACCTAATTGACATGATGAATATTGTACCATTAGATGGAAATTTGTAGCCAGGTGTGCCATAATGTAATTTTAAATATTATGCAAGATGGATAAAAAACAATCTCCTGTTTTTTTTCCAGCATTATGGCAGGTCTTGTCAACTGTTGTTCTTGCACAAGTTTCACTATGCATTGTCTTGACTGGACTTTGAAACAGCCAATCATTCGTGAATCACATGGGTCTATGAAAAGTGGTTCACATTTTTCGAACACTTTGCATAATACCACAGGGGAGCCAGACTCCTCCAACTCGACCCTCTCTTTGATGGCCTCACAACATTTTCCCTTGCAAGAATGAAGGCATTGTTTGGTCTTGACAATTTGCACTTCGCGGCCACCACAGATTGAGTCTGTGGAGAGACTGAAATCTCCATCAACCGCTTGGCCACTTGAACAAGTGGTTGTTTTCCTGACCTCACAAGTCGCTTGAGCTTTCCAAGAAAATTCTCAAATGGGAATGCGCTGCAAGCATCAAGACTCCCAAAATGAATTGCTTCTGCAGGTAGGTGTATCATTGAATGGATGTTGTACACCATGAATTGCTCGCCATATAGGTCTTTTGTTTTTGCGACTAAGTAAGTAATCAGCTCAGTGCTGAACTTGTTGTAGTCGACTGCTAAGCTGGGTGAAAGAAGAAGGCTCAAAGCAATGCTGAATGCCATGAAGTGGTCGTACAGCTGGTCAGACAGTATTCTCTTTAGTACAATCTTGCCAGTGTACACAGCAAACTGATGGAGTTTGGTTGCCTTCCACCTGTCTATGTCCTCTAGACCCCTTGGTTTTCTGGGAAAACAGCTTGGAATAGCTTTCCTGAGTGACAGAAGTCTTTGGGTCACCTCTTTTATTTGACCAGCAGACATTCGGACCTTTATGTCTCCTCTAATGTTTCCTCTAATCCACTCTGTGATGAGTTTTCTCATAACACCCAAACAGGCTTGGTGCATGTTATCAATTGGGAATTGTGCTATCATTTCCAGCGGCAGTCTCAAAAAAGGAGACACTGGAATGGACTCATTTTCCTCCCGTCTGATCATTTCAGCACGATGTGTCGTCACTACGTAGGATGAGGTTGTCCACCTTTGGGTAGGTCACTCGGCCAGAAACCCATCTGCCCTTCTATGTGCATTTGTCACACCCATAATAGCCAGAATATTGCTTGATCTTTTTTACCATCGCTCTTGCTGGTGCATCACAGACAACACATCTAATTTTTACTTGTTTTCCCTCTAAACCATTGTCAAGGAGTTCCTGAACATCTGTCATAGTTTGTTCAACAAAATCCAGATTTGTTGGTTTGGAAGGACCAAGTGTTAGTGTCACTGGAAAGACTCTGGTGGGTGTCAGATGAATAGCACAGAGAATGGCCCAAAGATGTGCCCTGCTGCTTTTGAAAAGAGGCAGTCCATCTTTGTTAAACGATATTTCCAGTGTTCTTACTTGTTCAGTCATCTCATTTGGGTAGTGCTTTAGCTGCTCAATTAGGCTCTCTCTTAAGTTTAAGTGAACACACTGCATCCCTGACATTGTCAATGTTTTGATTTGTCTTGGGGTTCTGAGTAAGGTTCTTAATGTTGAAGGCAGTTCTGGGTGTCCATGTTTTTGAAGTCCTCTCAGAAGGTCATCAATTGCATTATGTGTTATGAGGTGTTTCATACTCCACTCCTGCAGAAACATTTTAAGTGAAGCTGGGGGCATTTCCACATCTTCAGTCTCTGAACTACAGTTTGCCTCACTGACTGCATCAATCCCACTCTCCAGTCCCGAGCTGTAGTTTCCTTCAATGACCCCATATTCCACACTCTCATGCCCTGGACTGCAGTTTTGCTCACTGCCTCCAGTCTCTACACACTCAAAAGCACTTTGCATGTCAGCGTCATGGTCATTTCTTTCCATCATGTTGATAGGATCTTGTCCTTGTTGAAGTGTAATTGGATTGCATTGTAATTGTTCTCCGACTATCCTTTAAGCCAGTGACCTTCAGGCACATTTCCACTGCCTTGTGTATCGCTGCCTCCTGGATTTGGAGTCCATGCTACAGTAAATAAAAAATATTTGATTTCATGTAAAATATTGTTTGGAAATATTTTGCAATATTGAGTATAATGCGAATACACTATATGGCCAAATGTATGTGGTCACATGATTAATTAATATTTGGTTTATTAATAATCTCTCTGCTCTGTAGGTTTGGGCAATACACTGTATCTTCTTTTACACTCAGGAAACCATTATGTGGATCTTTCTATTGGCCTGCTTTATGCATGGTTATGCTAAACTGTTTTTTAATCTCCACTCACAATTTAAAAATAAAAGAGTAAATCTAAAGTTTGCCATAACTAGAATGGTCCACAGCTGCGGAGAAAAACAAGAAGCCATTCCAAAATTATTTTCAGATTTTCTAAATTTAATATTTATAGATATGTGTTTCAGTAATATAGTCGTTTTTGTTTCATTCTGTGAACTAGTGACACCAAAGTGTTCCCTGACAGCAAGCAACCAGTTAAGCAATGTAAAACATTATTGATTTGTCAATATTAATTACACCGATTCAATGTCAATTTTGCACCTGCAACTACTGTTGAATTTTTTATTTATTTCAACAAACCATCATTATTGTGTTCCGATTTAGCTGTTTTTTGACTCTTGTATTTTAATGTTAGGGTTTCTTCGGCTGTCCATGTGTGTTAAAATATTTTTTGTGGAAACGAGAACTAATGTCCAATGGAATCAGGAAATGATAGTGATGTCATCCCTGTGAAGTTGCTTCAAATGACTTTTGAGTGTGTTATGTTATTGATATGAACACTGTGTTATAAAAACAGCTTAACAAGATTAAAATAGTGTTAGAACAACTAACAGAATATATGGTTCTCAAAAACTGCTATACAATACTGAATCAATTAAACATCAAGAATCAGCTTAACAATGGTGACAATCAACAACAAAAAAACGGTCAACCACATCTCTCACAACCTTCAAAACACGACTTAAAATCCATCTCTTCGGTGAATACTTGACAGACAATTGAAAAAAAAAAACACCAACCCTCTCTTTTCTCAACAGGTAGTGGGCCTTTGTTGAAACTAGGATCTTTGTATTAGCACCAATCGTACTATTGCTCTTTTATGACATATCGCTTATTGCTCCCTGAACTCTTTGTAAGTTGCTTTGGATAAAAGCGTCTGCTAAATGACTAAATGTAAAAAGGTTTTTGCTGGAATGCTTGATGGGAAACATCAACGTTCGAAATGCATTCATGATTCCCAGCATGCATTGCAGTTGATCTGTTTATCTGAATAAGTTTGATGATTGTCACCATTTTTGACATTTGTGTGATGAGTGTTGATGTCTACGTGTGTCGGTAATTTTCTTTCTTAAATTGTATCTCTTTACTTTTCTACTTGTGAAGAATGTTGACACCAGTCATGAATGGATCAAGCCTATTTATAGAAGCTTCTTAATTTTACTACTGTTTCACATCTTCTGCTTTTCAAAACATTTCATTTGTTATCAATGGACAATATTTTAATGAAACACTATTTTAAACATTGAAAGTGGAAAGACTGGTCATTTATTGAAAGCCCAGAGACACGATCCCAACTACAGCAAACGCAGATGACAACAATGGTGCTTTTTTGAAATTTCAACAAGAAAACAAGTTTTTATTCATGTTTAAACAACACAATAATTTTTTGAGTTTTTTGTGTTATAAAAGCATAATTTTCCTGCTAACTAACTGTAGCCCTATGGGAATTTTGGTGTCCTAAAGAAAGAAAATAAATGTATTTTTGTTTAATTTATTTAAAATGTATATTTCTTTGTTAAAAATGTTTTAAAAAAGGTTTATGTGTGTTAAATATTAAGTTGGTTAAAATACATGTACCCTGGAGAAAGATCCAATCAGGAGTCAGGGGGAGAGGTCGAAAAGGAGAGGGGGAGAAGATGAGAGAGAACCGCGTGTGAAGAGACACGTTAGAAATTGGTAAAAAGCCAAGTTAATGCGTGTGTGATAGAAAATGTACTTGTAGACTGCACTAAGAGTGAGTTACAGACATTTGATTAAGTTTACGGAGTAATAGTTTATGTTGTGAAGCACTCGGTTAGAGTTTCACGAGGAGGAAGAGCGGACGGCTAGTCAACCCGACTTCGTTACAAGGACTTTGCGAGTGAGTAGCCTGCTCGGTTGCCCGATTGTGCATCGTCTGAAAAAGCACTTATCTCCAGGACTATTGACTGCATAACTGTCGGATGACGCTTTCTATCATCATCGCAAGCATCGCGTAGCGCGGAGTGACGGACAACGCGCTGATCAGCACTACAACGTCAGCGAGTGAGTTATTTTTTGTTGCGCCACGGCGCGAAGCGGCCATTGTGTTTAAGGTCTCCCCGCTCGCCAGCAACTCTACAGGCCTGCGACGTATCCTCCTTTGACTATCTGGGTATTCATTTATTAAATTGAGGTGCCATTTGAGTCCTTTTGCCGGCTTAGCTTTAGGGAATTTAATGGGTTTGTTATGTTTTAATCCAGATGATTAAAAGCAGAAGAACACAAACTTCTTAATTCCTTAAGGTCTTTTATTCAACAAGCCAACGAAGCTAGGCATTACATGATTGCCTGCAGGTGCCACCTTCTGTTCTTACTCTGCACCCTTTTATTGACCACAACATGTGACTACAGCGCCATCTTCTGGCAAATACACAACACAACATTTTCCCAATACTTGAAGCAAAATACAACAACTTCAATTAGTTCAACCCATATATATCACATTCTGTATCCATGCATATTTAACAATGAATTCTCATTTAGCACACAAGAGTCAATGTCTTTAGTACTAAGTAACATAATCATGCAACCAACGAGGAGGACGTTTTACTCGTGATGAAGACCTTTCAGGAGCAGATGCAGATGGAACAACCACTTGAGTAGGTAAGTTCACAAGTTCATTTTTAGGCAACCCAGTAGATGAAGAACTAGATTGGAGAGGCAAGGGCACCAGTTCATTCTCACTCACATTTTCCATCGGTGCACAAGCTGGAGAAAGATGAGAAGCATGCCAAGCTTTCGCATCTGACAACTGGTAAGTACATGAACCAAGCTGACGTACAACTTTTAAAGGGTTTGAAAATCTGGGATGCCCTTTTGGAACATGAACTGGACTTTGTATACGCACCCAGTCTCCAGGTTTAAACGTAGGAGTACAAGCTCTTCTTCTTTGATCTGTGTATAATTTCATCTTCTTTTGAGCCAATACCACTTTTTGCCTCACAGCAGTAGCCTTGCAACCATTAGGAAGAGGGAGAACACAACCATTAGGAAGAGGGAGAACATTTAGGCGAGTACGCATTTTCCTACCACTAAGTAACTCTGAAGGAGACTGTCCAGTAGTAGCATGTGGAGTAGCACGGTAGGTTTGGAGAAACCCTGTTACTGTTGATTTCCAGGCCTTTCCAGATAGTATAGCAGTTTGAATACAACTTTTCAATACTCTGTGAAATCTTTCAATAGCTCCATTTGCAGCAGGATGATATACTGATGTATGTATATGTTGGATATCTCTAGCTTTCAAAAATGCAGCAAACTCCACTGACTTGAATTGACATCCATTGTCAGAAACAATGTAATGAGGATTTCCATATCTGCTGAAAACTGATGTCAAGAAGTCGATTACATTTTTACTTGTGATTGAAGCAGTGAATGCTACTTCTGGCCATTTACTATGATAGTCAATTAGTGTCATAATATAACGACAATCCCAGGTCCCAGTTTCAAATGGACCAACAATGTCAACAGCCACTTTTTCCCATGGTGCAGATGGAAAATGCACAGGTTGTAGAGGAGCAGCACGGACATTTGTAGTCTTATCAGAAGACAAGCAAACTTCACATCTTTTAATCTGTTCATTAACTAAGCAGTCAATCCCAGGCCACCAGTAAAGTTCACGAATGCGCTGTTTCGTGCGCACAATTCCTTGATGACCTTCATGGGCCAGGTTAACCAAGACCCGTCGTAAGGAAACAGGAACAACCAGACGTGATCCTCTGAATACATAATCCTTTTGCACAGTAAGTTCATTACGTACTTGAAAATATGGCCGTATAGCAACATCCACAGCAGTTGAGGAAGACGGCCATCCAAGAGAAATTTGAGCACACAATGCAATCATTTCTGAACATGATGCAGAAGCAGAAGCAAATTCAGTTGGAGACAGCAGACATTTCAGAAGACAAAAATGCAACAAACTCTGGTTCAGTATCAGCAAGATCCTCTTCAGAAGCAGGTAAGGGTAGACGGGAAAGATAATCAGCAATCTGGTTTTGAGAGCCAGGATAATAATGCACCTCATAATTAAAGCACAAGAGTCTCTCTGCCCATCGCGCTATCCTCATTCCAGTGCGATCTGTGCTTTTAGAAGAGAGGAGAACTGTTAAAGCTTGATGATCTGTACGTAGAGTAAATTTTCGGCCCCAGAGGTAGGTTCTCCATTTTTCAACAGCCCAGACACATGCTAACGCTTCTTTCTCAATTGTTGAATATTTACGTTCAGTAGAAGACAATGTTCTTGAAGCAAATGCAACAGTACGTTCAGTGTTGTTTTCATGAATTTGCGAGAGTACAGCACCTAGTCCATAATCTGAAGCATCCGTTGAAACAACAGTGGGCAAGTTAGGGTCAAACAGTGCTAACGCAGGTATTTGAAGTAATAACTTCTTCACAGTATTAAGACTGTCCTGAGCATCCCCTGACCATCTAAATTCAGAACCTTGTCTGATACAAGCACACAATGGTTGTACAACTGTGGCGAAATTAGGAATAAATTTATTGTACCATGACAACAATCCAAGAAGAGAACGGAGTTGATGTGCATCATTGGGAACAGGAGCATGAAGCATTGCATTAAGATGATCTTCATCTGGGTGAATACCCTGTGCAGACACAGTATGACCAAGAAAACGCAAACTGCTTTTATTGAAGTGACATTTTGAATCATTCAATTGTAAACCTGCATCATGTATACGTTGAATAACCATCTTGAGCATATGGTCATGTTCACTTTTTGTGCGTCCCCAGACAATGACATCATCCAGATAATTAGCTACATTTGGCACTCCCTGCAGTACGGTTGCCAACATTTTCTGGAATGCAGAGGGGGCTGAAGCCAGGCCATAAGGTACTCGGCAGAATCTGAACAGTCCTTCATGAGTGATAAATGCAGTCAGATCACGACTTTCTTCGTGTAGCAAGAGCTGAAAATAAGCATTCTCCAAGTCAATTGTAGAAAAAACAGTTGCTCCACGCAGCATAGACATCAACTCATCAATATGGGGCAAAGGATAACTGTCTGCCACAACAGCTTTATTTGTTTCTCGCAAATCAACACACATGCGAATACCAGCGGTCTTCTTCTGAACAACTACGATTGGAGAAATCCACTGAGATGCATCCACTCTTTCAATGACCTCCAAGTCAAGAAGACGTTGAATTTCATCACTAACAGCCTTTCTAACAGACAATGGCAGCCGTCTCAGTTTCTGACGTACAGGTTCCACATTTGGCGAAATTTTTACCTTATGCACAAAGCCTTTAGCACATCCTAGCTTAGCAACAGGCACAGAAGCAGAAAGACGCATTACAGGAACTGAAGACTGAGCAGGGTTTGAAAGTACGGAAGTTCCTTCAAATTTAAGATGCAATCCATTAATCGAATCCATTCCAAGAAGAGCAGTTCCAGATTCAACTATAAAGATGGATGTTTTACAGTCAATATCATCCTTGGTCACAGTGACAGGTAGACAGCCAAGTACTGTTATTTGATCACGTGAATAAGTTACCAACTTAACAAAAGGGGGCAGCAAAGAATCTTGTTTGAAGTATTTTTCATACACAGATTTTGGCAGAATGGACACCGATGATCCAGAATCCACAATCAATTCTACAGGAACAGAAGCTGATGCAGTATTTATGGAAGTAGTACACTTAATCTTATTAAATTCTGAATCATGCATGTAAAGAATTTGAAGTTCAGGCAGTTCAATTGCATGTACAGAACGTGTCTGCTGTGAACGACACACTTTTGAGAAATGTCCCAACTTTTGACAATTATTACAAGTTACAGAAACAGCAGGACATCTGGCATCATTTGCAAGATGCTTTGTAGACCCACAGCGATAGCATGCACAAGTCATGAAAGTAGCAGAAGATTTTGAGGGCACAGACAGAGGGTTCATAGATAATTTTCTTGTGTAGCGATCAACAGCATGCACACTCGTAGATTGTATTGCTTGAACAGGTACTGTAGTCTGCTCTGAGATTAATTTAGCCTGTTCACCAGCAGCCTCCATTTGTGTAGCAATAGTAATAGCTTTGCAAAGAGTCAAATCAGTCTCCAATAACAAACGTTCTCTAACACGATGACTGCTTACATGCTCCACTAATTGATCACGCAACATTTCATCATTATTAGATGCAAACTCACATGTGGCTGCTAGTTCCCGAAGAGAAGCAACATACTGCAAGATGGTTTCCCCCAGTGCTTGACTTCGTATTCTAAATGCATGCCGTTCAACAACAACATTACGTCGAGGAATAAAGTACAGTTTTAGACACTCCATAGCATCCTCCATTGAGTCTCCTTGATCTGGCAATGTATAGAACAGTCTCTGACCCTCTGTTCCTAAACAATGAAGAAACAACGCTCGCTTTCTTGCAACTGGCCAGTCATCCCCTGATGCATTTACAACAAGTAAATAGTTCTCAAACATCTTTAGCCAGACATCCAAAGGTATAGAAGGTTCACCCGGGCATGGTAGGAATGGTGTGGGAAAAGAAGCAACAGCAGACATATTTCCTATGTAGAACAGCAAAATCCTCGTCGCCAATTTGTTATGTTTTAATCCAGATGATTAAAAGCAGAAGAACACAAACTTCTTAATTCCTTAAGGTCTTTTATTCAACAAGCCAACGAAGCTAGGCATTACATGATTGCCTGCAGGTGCCACCTTCTGTTCTTACTCTGCACCCTTTTATTGACCACAGCATGTGACTACAGCGCCATCTTCTGGCAAATACACAACACAACAGGGTTCATTTGAATTGCATTGTTGCTGTTTGAACTGTATAGATGTCCATACTATTTTCTTTTCTTTTTTCTTTGTTTTTTTCTCTTTTTCCCAGTAAATAATTCAAACGTATTTCTGTGGTAGTTTGCATTACATGGGGTTTATGATATTGGTCATTTTGATACTTAATGCAATATAATATACTTGATGTATACAGTATCCTGGGTTAAAGTGAAATTGTCTATATATTCAGATTAATATAGGTGACCTTTAAATTGATGCTTATTGCTTTAAAGTATTTAGAGTAATTTAAAAAGGGTGGAAACGTACTGTAACTATAAAGTTATCGTTTGAGTAACCAAGCATGTGAGATAGTTGCATACAATTAGTGAATTGCTCTAACTTAGCTATAAAGATACGGTATTGCTACTTTGCACTAAATTAACAGCTGTCAGTAAAGTAAACGGTTACAAGAAGGTAATAGTTAGGGAATTACATTGAGAGCATTAATTAATATTAGAGAGAGAGATTTCTCAGCAAACAGGAATTCGGGGAGCGCACTTCACACTAGCTAGACACGCTAGGGGCGCTACATAACCATCTGTCTATGAACCCCACCCATAGGGTAAGCTGTTAAGCTTGCACTTCTTTCATTATTGTTGAACAATAGGTTCTAGAAACAAACTTTAAGTGTTCATTTGTAGCAGAGATGTGTATGATGCTTGTGTTAAAATCTGATTAATCAAGTTCAAATGTCTTTTGAGCTAAAACCAATAAGTGTTAGATTGCACCTCGCTCTTCCCTAAATATATATAATTTTTAATTACAGAAAATTAAATCAGGGCAAATTTGTCAAAACAACAACAAATGCAATGTTTGCAAAGAAAAACAAGGTTAATTTCATGTTTAAGCAACACAATAATGATGTCTTTTAGGAACATTTAGAAAACGTCTCGGTTACGTATGTAACCTCCGTTCCCTGATGGAGGGAACGAGACGTTGTGAGACGTTTGACTTCCCGCAGCCAGCTGTGCGCCAGGGCATCCATGCCGAGGGGGCCCTCGGTCAGGGAGTACCAAAGCGGGCAATGGGTGGTGTCCAGGGAGGCGAACAGGTCCACCTGTGCCTGCCCGAACTGCACCCAAATGAGTTGGACTGCGCGGGGGTGGAGCCGCCACTCTCCGCGGGGCGTCGACTGACGAGAGAGCGCATCGGCTGTCTGGTTCAGGTCGCCAGGGATGTGCGTGGCTAACAGAGACTTCGTCACCTGCTGGCTCCACAGGAGGAGGCGTCGGGCGAGTTGCGATAGCTGCCGTGAACGAATACCACCCTGTCGGTTGATATATGCCACGGCAGTCGTGCTGTCCGACCGGACCAGCACGTGCTTGTCCTGCACGAGGGGAAGGAACCTCCTCAGTGCAAGCAGCACCGCCAACAACTCTAGGCGATTGATATGCCAGCGCAGGCGGGGGCCCGTCCAGAGACCCGACACTGCGTGCCCGTTGCACACAGCACACAACCCTGCAGGGAGGCGTCTGTCGTCACCACGACGCGCCTAGAAACCTGCGCAGAAAGGTCATTGAAGACCATGGGGTTAGGGTGCGCCGGCAGAAGGGCGTGATCGCGACGCGCCTGTTGCCGGTGTGCCACGCACTCCAAGGAACTCTGCTCTGTAGCCAGTGCTGTAGCGGTCTCATGCGCATCAACCCGAGGGGGACCCCCCCCGCCGAGGACGCCATGTGTCCCAGGAGCCTCTGAAAACGTTTCAGCGGGACCGCTGGCTGCTGCCTGAAGTTCCTCAGGCAGCTCAGCACTGACTGGGCACGCTCGGAAGAAAGACGTGCAGTCATAGAGACAGAGTCGAGTTCCATACCGAGGAAGAGGATGCTCTGCACAGGGGAGAGCTTGCTCTTCTCTCGGTTGACCTGTAACCCCAAATGGTCTAGGTGCCGGAGCACCAGGTCCCAGTGTGTACACAACAGATCTCGCGAGTGTGCCAAGATGAGCCAGTCGTCGAGATAGTTGAGTATGCGCACCCCCTGCTCCCTGAGGGGAGTGAGGGCGGCCTCCACGACCTTCGTAAAGACTCGAGGAGACAGGGACAGACCAAATGGGAGGACGCGATACTGATATGCCTGTCCCTCGAAAGCGAACCGCAGGAACGGCCGGTGACGAGGGAGGATGGACACATGGAAGTATGCGTCCTTCAGGTCGATCGCCATGAACCAATCCTGACGCCTGACGGACGTCAGAATGCGCTTCTGCGTTAGCATCCCGAACGGCAGCTTGTGTAGGTGCTTGTTCAGGGTACGCAGGTCCAAGATGGGGCGCAGCCCGCCACTTTTCTTGGGGACAATGAAATACGGGCTGTAACACCCGGAGTACATCCCGGCCAGAGGGACGAGCTCGATCGCCCCCTTCGCCAGAAGGGTAGCGACCTCGGCCCGAAGCACGGGAGCATCTACCCCTCCCATGAGGTGAAGAGGATGCCCCGAAACTTGCTTGGCGAACTGAATCGCATAGCCGAGACGGATCGTTCGCTCTAGCCACCGTGCTGGTCTGGGAAGAGCCAACCAGGCTCCCAGGTACCGAGACAGGGGGACCAGAGGTTCGATCTGATTCATTGCCCCCGTGGGGGGTGGTTCGATGGCTGGCAGTACGGCTCCCTCGACGCGGGGGGGCCTGGCCATGGCGTGAAGAGCCGAGGCAGCTTGACCCGCCGCGTTGTAAGCCCTCGACACCAGCGATGCCGAAAAACTTACAAGCCTTGGAAGGGAGCCTTGGTCGATCTCTAAATTGGCAGCTGTCTGCCGGCACAGGTGCACCGCGACTGCACGTTCCACCTGAGGGATGTCGACATAGCCCTTAGCTGCCCCGTCATCGAGGGAAGTCAGGGCGACCGAGCCAGTCTGACGCGCACGCGCCGAAAAGGGGGCGTTCCAGGTCCGACTGAGCTCCTCATGCACTTCCGGGAAGAATGGTACCGGTGCCGACCGTGGCTTAGAGTCACGGCCGGCGCCAAGATACCACGTATCCAACCGCGAGCGTTGGGGAAGAGGCGGTGCGGTGCACTGCAGCCCAATACTCGCGGCGGCCCGGGAAAGCATGGCTGACATCTCGACGTCCGCTTCATCCTGAGCTCGACCCCCCGGGGGAGGAAGCTCCAAGGAATCGTCGATGCCGGATGCCAGGAGGTCGCCCTCCAATGCTGCGAGCGACATCTCATCGTCGTCACGCCCCGTGTCCGAGTGCGTGACGGAGGGACAAGGCGGCGTACCGCCTTTTCCGGGACGGTCAGACGAGCGAGGATGAATTACCATCCGCCCGCAGTGCTGGCAAGATGTATCCACAAACGCTGCCTCAGCGTGCTGGAGTCCCAGACACACGAGACAGACATCGTGTCCGTCCCCTTCCTCGATGTGTGCTCCGCACCCACGAGCACAGCGGGACATGCCGCGCTGAAGAAACACTAAGCCCTGAAAAGGGCTCGCTCTTTAGAGAGATGCCTTGGAAGTTGCCGAGACGCCCAGGGGAAGTCACAGGAAAAGGGACAATCCGCTGCACCACGTCGTAAGACCAGCAACACGTAGATAGTATCTGCAGAGTCGTCAGCATCAGGATGCGAAGGCTTCGAAGAACAAAAGGTGAATGAATGCGGCACGCCGGCTCCCTTTTATACCCGGATATCCGGGGGCGGAGTCCGGCATGCAAATTTCATTCGCCAATTTTCATTGGCCTGTTCAAGTCAGTCAGAGAAGGTAGGTTCTCAAGTCAAACCCCATTCTGTCGACACAACGTCGAGAGACCGACAGAAAGGGAACTAATATAATAAAAGAATCCACATTTTAAAGTGTCTCAGTCTTTTGCTTTGCTGTTTGGTTGCTTTATATCATTCCTGGGGGTTAGTTGTGTTGTAATTTAACAAACACAGACTGGAATTATCACAACACGTGCAGAAAGGCAGATTAAATAACCAAATAAATGAAATGTCTTGATTTGTTGGTAGTTTTATCTTATTTTATTGCTTGCTGTGCCCTATTTTTAGTGCCCTATTTTTAATCCCTATTTTCTAATTTCATTTGTATTCATTTAAAAAGAATGCCAAACCTGATCATTTGAAGAGGGTCCACATAGTTTTTGTCATTTAGTGCCAAATTTCTTAAATTATACTGCGAATGAAAGGGTAATACTTAAAAGAAAATTTTTGTTTAACAAAAAAAAAGAAAATAATCACCAAAGAGACAGATGCTTTTGGTTGGTTAACAAGACAGATTGCAATCTGTATTTAGGCTATTATATTTCATATATATTTCATAAAAAGTAATGAATTGGGTTTCCACTTGCTGGTGTTGCCTGAAGAAGGTATTGGTAATTTTTTTATTTGGAAGTTTGTAGACTGTGAATGGACAATATCAGAACACAGTAGTTTGGTCTTGGTGTATGACAATTATTCCACTGGGTGGCGGTATAAAGTCGCGATTAGTCCATCAATAGCAGCAACGTACAGTAGGTGGCGCTATGCACATAAGATGTTATGAGCAAAAAACACAACGAAGAAGAAGCCTCAAACGCACCCACAAGGCAGTGTTTTGATGCTTGGCGTGACGGCTCCTGGGTTCCAGTGGTTTTCGGATACTTGATCGGTGACAGGTAAGCATTTTCTACGTTCTTGAATGTACGTTACTGTGAATGCTGTAGTGTTTTTAGTGGTGGGGTTTACTATTAGTAGGCCTATGTGTCGATGTTGAACTAAAAAATCAACATTCAAAATACATTAAAGTTCAGCCGTTTTATAAATGTAACGTTACTCACATTCCGAAAGTGCAGCAGCTTTAAGAAGAAAAACAGGTCAATGTTCATGTTGCCAGCACGTTGTTACGATCGGAGCCCGCGTCCACTTGTAAACTGTGATCATGTAAGATTTCGGGTTTTCCAATTTATTGCTTCATAATAAACGTAGAGTTCCGTTATACAAATATCGTTCGCTTATGAAAATGTACCATGGTTTTACTACAGTTAAAACCAAAAAACGTCTCCGGTTACTTTCGTAACCTCGGTTCCCTGAGAAGTGGTAACAAGACATTGCGGAGAACAGCATATGAAACCTCTTTTCCACTTTTCCTGAAGTCTTATAGGATAACGCCAGTAAAAAACTGGCCAATTGTCTAGACAGTATAAATACGGTTTATGTGACGACAATACCTCAGAATCAACGAGAGAACGCCCGCAATGTGATGCGCGGCAAACACTGCGATCTAAGCAATGTCTCGTTCCCGCTTCTCAGGGAACCGAGGTTACGAAAGTAACCGGAGACGTTCCCTTTCGAGAGCGGTCACTTCGACATTGCGGAGAACCGCATATGGAACGGTAGTACAATCCCGCTGTGAGAGCTAGCAAAACAGCCAGACAAACTGGGTTACACACACAAGTATGAGGAGCACACAATTCGCGAAGCCGTCCCAAGCATTAACAGCTGATTGGCTGAACCCGGCCTATGAACTGCTAGATCAGTGAACACGCCAATGAACTGCTAGAACGGGCTCATGGTAAATTTGCATATCCAAACCCAACAAACGCAGCGGGCTGCACTGAATAGGGCAGACACCACAGCAGTAGAACCAGCACGGAATCCCGGGCGATATAATAGCGAACATAAAGTACACCAAGCACAGTGTAAACAGCAATGCGGCAACAACTGTGTAGCACAAAAGATTACAAGGTAGATAAAGCGTGATTAGCACTCACCGAGAGGACTTGAAACGCTAACGAGGACACGTCCAATCTGTAGAACCTGGCGAAGGTGTTCTGCGAAGACCAGCCAGCTGCACAGCATATGTCCTGAATAGATGTGCCCCTAGACCAGGCCCACGAAGAGGCGATAGCCCTAGTCTAATGAGCTCTGATACCAAAGGGGCAGTTCCGACCCTGACTCTCGTACGCCAAGGTAATAGCGTCCACCACCCAGTGAGAGAGCCTCTGTTTCGAGACAGCCCGACCTTTAGTTCCCCCACCAAAACAAATAAAGAGCTGCTCAGACTGCCGAAACCCGGCCGTACGATCAATGTAAGCCCGCAAGACCCTTACCGGGCAGACCGCTATCTGAGCGTTAGCCTCCTGGGAGTCCGACGAGTCGGAAGACAAAGCGGGCAAAGAAATGACGTGAGCTCTAAAAGGGGTAGACATAGATTTTAGCACATATCCCGATTTCGGCCGGAGAGTGACACTGCAGTCGCCAGGTCCAAAACGAATGAAATCAGCGCCGACTGAGAGCGCTTGTAAATCCCCTATGCACTTAGCCGAAGCAAGGGTGAGAAGGAGAACGGTTTTTAGTGTGAGCTTCCTTATGGAAGCCGCTTCAAAAGGCTCGAAAGGGGTTGAGGAGAGAGCCTTCAACACCAGCGCTAAGTCCCAAGGTGGCACCGAAGGGGAATGCGGGGGAAAAAGTCTCCTCTCACCTCTGAGGAATCTGACCACCAGCGTGTGCCTACCAATCGATTGCCCGTCAACCGGGGAACGAAATGAGGCGATAGCAGCCACATAAATCTTCAGCGTTGAAGGGAGGCCGCCGCTGTCCAGCCTGTGCTGCAGGAAGGATAAAATATCAGACACGGGGCAGGACGTCGGGTCGATACTGTTACTGCTGCACCATTTAACGAACACCCCCCATTTTGAAGCGTATAAACGTCTGGTAGACGGCGCACGAGACTCCGAAATAGTGTCCAGTACACGCTGAGGGAGTGCAATTAAAAACCCCGAAGCGACCAGGCATGGAGGTTCCACAGCTCTGGGTTGGGGTGCCATATCGTGCCGTTCACTTGGGACAACAGGTCTCTCCTGAGGGGAATCCCCCACGGCGGTGCCGTTAACAGCTCGCTCAGGTCCGGAAACCATGGTTGATTCGGCCAAAACGGAGCGACTAGAATCAGTGATGCCGTCTCCTCTCTGATTTTGCACAGCACTAGGGGTAAAATCTTCACCGGAGGAGACGCGTAAAGCCGAACATCCGGCCAACGCACCAACAGCGCAGCCTGTTTGAAGAGAACTCCAGAATGGATCCCTCCCTGGCGATTTATGTACGAAACCACGGACATGTTGTCGGTGCGAATCAGAACATGCTTCTGCTCTAGTCTCGACTGGAAAATCTGAAGAGCTAGAGACACCGCCTTTAGCTCCAAGCGATTTATGTTTCACTTTTTCAGAGACTGAGACCAAAGGCCGGATGCCGGAATGCCCTCGCACACCGCGCCCCAACCCGAGGACGACGCGTCCGTCGTAACGACTGTGCGTCTCGTCACCAGCCCAAGGGGAACTCCCCGACTAAACATGCTCGGGTCGCACCACGGACTCAGGGCACCGATGCAGCTGAGTGTAACCGTGACTCGTAGACGACCCGAGGACCATGCATCCCATGGGACCCGAGCCTTCAGCCAGAACTGTAGTGGTCGCATGTGCAGAAGACCTAGGTGGCAGACCGCCGATGCTGACGCCATGAGACCCAAAAGCCTCTGGAACTCCCTCAGGGGAACAGACCGGCCTGAGAAAATGTAGAGTCGAAGAGATGGACTCCGTCCGTTCCGGAGAGAGGCGAGCGCGCATCTCCACTGAGTCGAAACATATCCCCAGATACATTATCGACTGACTCGGCGCAAGCTTGCTCTTCTGCATATTCACTCGCAGTCCCAGTGATGTGAAGTGACCAAGCAGCACCTGCGTATGACCGATTAGCGCCTCCCGGGAGTGGGCTAAAATCAGCCAATCATCCAGATAATTCAGAATGCGCATTCCGCCCGCTCTGAGAGGGGAAAGCCTCGTTCGTGGACGAGAGAGGGCTGGTTATAATTGGGGCTAACTGCGGCTTCGCGCTGCACCGTGGCAGGGCAAGGGACGCAGCATTGGGAGTGTGAGGGAGAAAGAGCTCTTTTTGTGAACCGGTATGTGTTTTTATTGCATTCACACAAACAACATTTACAACATTGCAACGATTGCCTGCAACCGCGGGGGAACTGAGGCAAACAGCGCCGTTTGGGGAACACCGGCACGCTCACAGACTCTCTCTTCCTCT
This sequence comes from Barbatula barbatula, assembly GCF_947034865.1. Classification (NCBI taxonomy): domain Eukaryota; kingdom Metazoa; phylum Chordata; class Actinopteri; order Cypriniformes; family Nemacheilidae; genus Barbatula; species Barbatula barbatula. The sequence continues at coordinate 14,992,739 of NC_136771.1, forward strand.
TCCCAGGTCTGTCAGGACGACGGCTTGGCAGCCGATGACGCTCCGCCGTCGTGGCGTGGACCTCTCTTCGGCCCGTACCTCTTCTTAGCTGGGCCCGACCATTGTCTAGGTCGAACGTCCGGCTCGCGGCCTCGACTAGCCGGCGCGGGAGCCGCGTGCTGTTTGGCGGGTCTCTGCGAGGAGTGAGGCGCGGATGAAGAGCAGGCTCTCGGAGACGGTTGATAAGAGCGTCGAGGCAGCACGTGACTCATGGCCTTGGGACGCTTTTGCGCCTCACCAAAACGCTCTAGTACCGACTCCACGACATCACCAAAGAGGCCGGAGGGAGTGATCGGTGCGTTGAGAAGGGACTTGCGATCAGCGTCCTTTAGATCCGCCAACGTAAGCCACAGATGACGGTGGAGGACGACCATAAACCCCATAGATCTGCCGATAGCCTGAGCGGTGCGCTTCGTAGCCATCAGAGTCTCTCAGATCCTGCGTAGCGTCTGCCTCCAGGCTGCCGCTATCCAGTGACTGAAGTATCTTTGCCTGGAACACCTGCAGCACCGCCATAGTGTGCAAGGCGGAGGCGGCCTGGCCTGCGGAAGCGTATGCCTTACCGGCGAGATGGGCGGTAAACCTGCACGGCTTCGAGGGCAGGCCTGGGTCCACGTGGGCGAACATAGCCAGCGTAGCAGCGTGAACGCGCACCGACTGAGGTGCTGACCACGTCTTCACCACGTGCTCGTGGACATCTGGGAAGAACGGCGAACTCCTTTTCGACGTGGCCTGGCGGTGACTCGCCTGAAAGTACCAGGAGTCGAGCTTACTCTTCGCCGGCATCTCAGGAGGATCCCAGGTGATGTCGAGCTCGCTTACGGCCTTCTCGAGAACCCTGACGAACTCCCCGTGGAGGTCTGGAGTGCTCTCCGGATCGGGACAATCTCGCTCCAATCCTGCCCAGTCCTTGTCCGAAGCTGATATGGACATGGAGTCATCGTCCTCCTCGACGCCAAAGTAAACAGCGTCCACGATGGAAGGCGGAGGACGAAGGCCCTCGTCGACGTAGAGGGCTGGGGAATGAGGTGACGGCAGAGGATGGGGGCCCGGAGCCGGGTCGTCGCCACCACCTCGTGGAATGGGTGGACTCACCAGCGGCTCGTTGGCGGCGGTGAGCCTCGACCGTATGAGTCCACGAGCGATGTTCCTCTGAGTCCTAAAAAAAACACGCGCCGGCACGTTTTTGATTCATTAAAAGTTATCCATTTTGTACTCCTGGATCCGCGTCTGTCTCGTCCGGCACGTGAGCCGTGACAGAATAACCGACCTAACAAGATGGATTACATCTACATCTCTCCAGTGGATCAGCTCGTGGGTCTTCTTCAAGACGGACGGCCACTGGAGAGGTACGTGGAGGAGTTTGTGGAGGTGTGTTACCGGGTGGGTTGGGAAGATCCCACACTTAACCCTGTGTTTTTGACCGGTCTGGACGACGACCTGCTCGCCGCCGTTCTGCTCCCGTACGCGGACGACCTTCCCCTGGAGGAGTTGATCAATCAGGTTCTCCCGGGGGAGGAATCCGTGGACCACGTTGGGGAGCTGGACGGTGGCTTGAGCGGTTCACGTCCGGTACCGGTCATCCGCGTGAGGGTTGTTCTGACTCAGCCCAAGCCTCCGGACCCACAGCCCGAGCCCAAGCCGCCGGACCCACAGCCCGAGCCCAAGCCGCCGGACCCACAGCCAGGGGAAGCCAGCTGAGAGACTCCCTGTCCCGTCCTAGTTTGTATGTCCCGCACGAGTCTCTCAGCTGCCCAACCCCCTCCCTGGTGTTTCGTTGGCGCGAGGACGCGCCTTTGGGGAGGGGGGTGTACTGTAACACTCCCGTCCGTTTCCCTACCTGTTTTTCCCTATGGACTTCATTTCTCACGATCCCGCACCTGTTCGTCATCCGTAATCACCTCGTTTCCCGCACCTGTCAGCCATCATTGCCATCACCAAAGACTTTTTATACTCTGTGTTTCTGTTAGTCCCGGGTCGGTTATTGAATGTCTTGTCTTGCGTTACGTGTACCTGTCTTTTTGATTCATTAAAAGTTATCCGTTTTGTACTCCTGGATCCGCGTCTGTCTCGTCCGGCACGTGAGCCGTGACATACTACAAATAAATGTAACCAAAATATAAATAAAACAAATAGAAAATCAAAACTTTAAGACGTTAAACTGGTAAAAATATTTAATTTTATACATATATCATAATGACTATTTATTAAATGTAGAATGAGGCTACAAATATAAAAGCTACAATTATTTAAAATAAAGAAGCACTAAATTCACTTCAGCATCATCTGAAAACAAAAGAAAAAGGAAATGAGTGAGACGGATCTTAAACACTGTAGTTGAAATGAATCATTATTATGTGAAATAGTTATTAATTGCTTTTATCTCCAGTGACTGATGTTGATCCTTAATATGCCTGCAATTCATTTACAGTCAAGGCATTAGCAGGGGCTTTTCCTACTCAAAGCCACAGTACAACATGGAAAACAATACAATTATTTGGCAATTATATGAAGAGTTCTATACAAATGAAAGTACATGCAGTACAATGTGTTTTACTAAAACATTTACAAATCTTTTCTAAACCCATTGATCCATCTTATAAAAAGTATTTAAAAACATATAATAACAATATGCCAAAGACGCTCTGTGAAAGGGCTCCTGAAAGAGCCTTTGGGGTAGAGGTAGCTGCTGTTGACACACAAAAAAAGAACAAACATGACTAAATTGCATGACATAAAATATGAGGAACATGGCAAACAAGATATGCAGATTAACTGCTATGTTTTTTACTTTCCATACAATCAGATGCCACTTGACTCTGGAAAAAAGAATAATTATTTTAATGGAATAAATTAACAGATTTATATGATTTATGAGTATGTACATTTCAATTTATATGTGCTCCAGCAATTGGAAGAATATTGAAACCCCCTTAACAAGTAAGAAGGGGCACTGCAGGACCAGGATTGGGAAACACTGATTTGAAAAAAATCTAACGAATTGTTTTATCTTAATCTGTGCGAATTTGCCCCATTAGCACAACGTGACATTAACTGAAAGAACCGGTGCCTATAAAAAGAAGGAAAGACGGTACTCATGTGATATAGCTTACTGTTACATGTACATGAAATGTAGGTATAGGGAGTCCATTTTATGATAATGTTCTGTGGGTTTCATGTGAAAGCGGCAGTAGATTAATTTGAAGTGGTGAAACCGATGTTATTCTTGCTGCACTAGGTAAACTATTTTTTTAGATTTTTAAGCATAACGTTATTTACATTTAAGTTTATACGTTAAGCTTAAAATTCCACCGGTTAAGTACAAATAATTACCTCAGGAAAACGGTCAGTGATTTTAATTAGAGTGGAATATGCAGCTATGCGCGCACACGTACATGGCCTCAGTTTTACAACTTAGACTATATTACCTTTCTCGTAGTTTTAAATGTCATTTACAATCAATTTACAAACTCACTACAGGTGTCTTTTTATATGCTGATTAAGTTAAAAAAGTATTTTACCTCAGGAAACTGACGGGACCGGCCGGCTCCTCTCAGAAGGCAGTCCCTCTGTGCACGTGCGGTGGCCACAGACCTGCCTATAGGCTGCCCGCATTCAGAGTTTCAGGTTACCAGCCGTTTGTCAGAAATGGAACATTCAGAAGTAAACAAAAGCAAAATGCCCCTGAAAGTGTTTATCTCTGATAAAGAAAGGGACAGTTGTTTTCTCTTGAGAGACGACAGATTCGCATTTCTCAGACAAAGAAATGCAGATGGTACCTTTGCTTGTGAAATCCTGCATCAGCGTCACACTTCACCATTATTTCACCAACCATGTAGCTCTGGACTTCTGAATATAGTCTGCATAGGAAATGGTCATGTCAGGATGAAAAAGGCACTTCTACATGAAAGCGATCTGTTCCGCAAGATGGCCTGCCTCCCACAACATACTGATGGATCTGTCCTCTTACCCCTTCGACATGGTCTGGAACACAAATTTTAATGGTAGAATTTTCTTATTCTTTTATCTAGATCACAGCAGGGCTATCACAGCTGATCACCTGTTTGTTTTCTGCATCTTCCTCAGTGACTCCTTTCTCACTGCATCCATAAACATCCCCTTGCCTCCCTCTTCACTATTTCCTTCTCCAAATGTTACCCTCATCCCTCTTCAGCACATGTCCTGTTGCTCAAATAGAACACCATGGTGCTAGCAGGGCTGATCAAATTTTTAAATTGTAACTTGAATGCAATGTATGGATAAAAGGGTCTGCTAAATGCATACATTTCCAAACCCTATCAACCTAACCTCGCTTGCTTTATCCACTAACTTAACATGGGCTGACCCTCTAATGCACTCATTAGTGATCTTGTCACTCCTACTGAGAATTTAGCATAAGCTAAATTAAAATATTAAAGCTTTAAGTAACATGCATATGCTCTTCTTTCCAGGTCATGTACGCCAGTGCTGTTTGGAAGGAGGGTGAAGGAGGAGGAGGGTGTAGTTCCTTACAATTGGATCGACAGGAACAATAGAACAGTTAGATGGCCACATAACATGAGCACCACAAAAACAGAAAGAGCATTGTAAAATTTCAGGTTCCTTTCGAACACTAAATCTCATTTACACTTTCTGTGTTTTGGATCACCATTAAAATCTCAAATCATAAATACGTTGGATGTTGTAAGAGAATTCTTCTGCAGATCTGGGAGCACAAAAACAAGACACAGAGAAGCATCAAGCTTTTGAACTAATTTATTTCAAGGAAGACACGTCTTTATATAATGCACAGTAAGACAACTGTTACAACCAAATAAGGTATAGTAACTATAGGGAAGAAACATCTTTATATAGTGCACACTAAGACACCTGCTACAACCCAACAAGGTATAGAAAACAGCATGTCAGACAAAGAATGTTTCTAGTTAAGAATAAATTCCCTTCCTCCACATTTAGGCAGCTGTCCGCTGTGAGCAAGAACACCCCACATAGGTTACACTTAGTTATTCATTTATGTGGACGTATTAATCTATGGGAAAAATAAATCTAACAAGCATTAAAGGAGAAAATAAACCACCAGGATGACTGGATGATGTTTCCTTTAATTAAAATAAAAATGACTTCAGGCAAGTAATATTTATGAATCGAAAATTAAATCTATATCCAAGTCAAATATTACTGAAGAAATGTTTTTTAAGTTGAATTGTCTAACTTCTAGATAACCATCGTGAATACAACAACTACAACCTGACCAGTCAGGCGGAGGAGGAGGAGGAGGATGAGGAGGTGGTAATTAGATCAAGGAACCGAACTAAAAAAGGAACTCCGGAGGGTTTTGTAAGAAATGGTATGTTTCTCATTCTCAAGTAATTCATACATTTGTTATCTGTTGACACAAATTTGGGCTAAAATTTTAGAAATCAACATTTCTGTACTTTTTTTGCAGAATTAACAGATTCAGATGAGGAGGCGAGCGTCAGGGGTAATGACTTTCTATAATGAATTTATAATTCTGGTTTCAAAATGAATAAGATTGTCTTTTTTTTGGAGATGTATATAGTAATTTTTACTTTATTAACTCTGTATAGGTGTCAAGGTACCCAACTACCCTACTGCACCAAGGAAGCTGCAGCCAATTCATGACCCCGACATGTTTCACATCGCTTGTGAGTACTGATGAAAGCTTATGAAGAAAGGTAATGTGTATTTACGTCTCCACTTTCATGAACCATTCCATTTCACAAATTTAAAGTTCATTCAACACCGGTGGTTTCTTACTGCATAATAATTAGATATGGGAATGGCTTAAGTATTCACAACATTATAGTTACAGGCTGTTTCATGTGTTTCAGACTCTGTAAATAAATCCTCAGATGGCCTTGCGGAAGCTGCAGGATCTTGGCGTAGGGAAATGTCCAGTGAGTATTCACTTAATCCAATGCACCAACAATTTAAAAATTATATTGTTGGCAAAGTGTTACTCACTGCTTGAGAATCAAGTGTGATAATGATGTTTTTATACACAAGACAGTAGTTACAGGCTTAATCGCATGTTTCAGACTTGTCTGGGCTGGTGGAACGTGCCAATGGGGGAAGAGAAATATCGACACCCAGTAAGGATCGATCTCAAGTAATGTTCTGCTTTTTGTTTAATTTCAATAAATTTGCATCTTTGAAGGTTATTTTTCAGGATCTCAAGTCAAGTCAAGTCAGCTTTATTTATATAGCGCTTTTTACAATTTTCATTGTTACAAAGCAGCTGTACAAGAAAAAATGACTGTAAGTAAAACATAAAAGGTTATGGAATTCAAAACACAGGTCAAATATCAGACACACAATAAATTCCTATATGCAGTGTTAATTAAATAAGACAACCAAATTCTAGCAGCCCCCCCGGCCAGGCAAAACAGTGCAAAACAGTATGCAAACGGTGGCGAGGAACCCAAAACTCCGTTGGAGGAGAAAAAAAACCTCGGAGGGAAACCAGGCCTAACCAGGGGATTCCAGTTCCCCTCTGGCAAAAACTGCAGCCTCTGCACAAGCTCAACAGTGTTTGCACAACAAGGCAAAAAAAAAAAATTAAGTTTAAAATTATCATTAATAATCTAATAGTGGCTGAGGTTTTGTAGGGACGTAACTTCCTTCGTCCAGCATTTGTCAGGTCTAGGAATGGATTGCGCCCTGCCCGCTCCGCTCTTGTAACCTTGGAACAATAAGACAAGACTGGCTGAGAGTAGAGTACTGTTCTGCACTCTTTGATGCAACAAATGCATCAGTTGTTAATGGAAGTGTCCCTGGTTCCGGTTGATCTAACTAGTGCAGCCTAGATCTTTGAAATACATATATTATGATAATGTAGTGTATGCAAGATTAAAAAGATGCGTCTTTAGTCTAGATTTAAACTGACAGAGTGTGTCCGCCTCCCGGACATTGCAGGGAAGACTGTTCCAAAGTTTAGGCGCTAGATAAGAAAAGGATCTGTCGCCTGCACTTGATTTTGAAATTCTAGGTATTACCAACTGACCTGACGCCTGAGAGCGTAGTGCACGTGATGGACTATAATACGTAAGAAGTTCTCTCAAGTAGTGAGGAGCTAAACCATGCAAGGCTTTATAGGTAATAAGCAAGATTTTAAAATTTATGCGATGCTTTATAGGTAACCAGTGCAAGGTTGACATAACCGGGCTAATATGCTCATACTTTTTTGTACGTGTAAGAACTCGAGCTGCCGCATTTTGGACCAGTTGGAGTTTTTGTAATAGGCCTGCAGGGCAACCATCTAATAGTGCATTACAGTAATCTAGTTTTGATGTCATAAAGGCATGTATAAGCTTCTCCGCATCTGATGATGACAGCATATGACGTAATTTAGATATATTTTTAAGATGGAAAAACGCAATCTTACAGGTGCTGGCGACCTGGTTCTCAAATGACAGAGTACTATCGAATATGAAGCCAAGATTCTTAGCTGAGGATGAGGGTTTTATGGAACATCCATCAATAGTTAAGCAGTATTCTTGGTTGTTACGTAGGGCGGTTTTCGGTCCGATAAGTAACACAGTTTTGTCCGAGTTCAGTAATAAAAAATTGCTACTCATCCACTTTTTTATATCGACTATGCATTCCACTATTCGATGGAATTGCTGTGTTTCGTGAGGCTTAGAGGAAATATAAAGTTGCGTATCATCAGCATAGCAGTGAAAGCTTATTCCGTGTCGCTTTATTATATCTCCTAGAGGTAACATGTATAATGCGAAGAGCATAGGCCCTAGTACTGAGCCCTGTGGTACACCGTACTGGACTTGCGATTTGCGTGATACCTCATTGTTTATTTTTACATATTGGAAACGGTCGCATAAATAAGATCTAAGCCATTTCAAAGCTATTTCCTTAATACCGACATCATTTTCAAGTCTATGTAGGAGCATGCTGTGGTCAATGGTGTCGAATGCAGCACTAAGATCTAGCAGCACCAATAAGGAGATACAACCTCGGTCAGACGCCATAAGCAGATCATTTGTAACTCTAATCAGAGCAGTCTCTGTACTGTGATGTGCTCTAAATCCAGACTGGAAATCTTCATTAATCTCATTCCTTTGGAGGAAGGAACATATTTGAGTTGAGACTACTTTTTCCAGAACTTTAGATAAGAAAGGTAGATTCGAAATAGGTCTATAGTTAACTAGTTCTCCAGGGTCCAGATGGGGTTTTTTGACAAGGGGCCTTATAACATCCACCTTATATGCTTTAGGCACATGTCCTAATGTCAGAGATGAGTTAATAATGCTAAGTAGAGGATCTATAATTTCTGGGAGCATCTCTTTCAGAAGATTTGTAGGTATAGGGTCTAGCAGGCATGTAGTCGATTTAGATGATCTAATGATTTTCGATAGTTCATCGTGATCTATAGTAGAAAATAAACTTAATTTCTCCTTAGAGGCGCTGTAGTTAGTCATATGTTCAGCGGGTTTCACATCTGGTTGCATAGTTATAATTTTCTCTCGAATATCTTGGATTTTATTTGTGAAATAGTTCATAAAATCATCACTGCTATGCTGGTATACAGCATCAGAAGTCGCTGACGATTTATTTTTGGTTAATTTAGCCACTGTATCAAATAAAAACCTAGGGTTATTTTGGTTTTCTTCTATTAATGATGAAATGTAGGCGGATCGAGACGTTTTTAGGGCTTTCCTGTATTTTTTTGTACTATCCTTCCAGGCAGTACGAAATACCTCTAATTTAGTCTTCTTAAAGTTGCGCTCCATTTTTCGTGCCGCTTTCTTTAGAGCCTGAGTGTGTTCATTTTTCCTTGGTGTCGGTCTGTCATTTTTTAATCTTCTTTAAGCGCAAGGGAGCAACTATGTCTAGCGTTTCCGAGAAGGTGGCATTAATATTTTCAATGGTAAAGTCAAGATCTTCAACGTTATTACTCATGCTAGAGATTTGAGACAATTGAGGCAAATTATCAAGAATCGCACCTTTTGTAGTCGAAGTTATTGTTCTACAATATTTATAACTTGGAGTTTGATTTGTCACCATTGGGTATTGAAGCAAGCATGATACCAGATAATGATCCGAAATGTCTTCGCTCTGCTGAAGGATTTTAACATCGTCCACGTTTATTCCGTAAGACAAAATTAAATCTAAAGTAAGATTACGAAAGTGAGTAGGTCCTGACACATGTTGACTAACGCCCATGGAGTTAAGAGTGTCTTTAAAAGCCATTCCTAAAGCATCTGTGTCACAGAACGCACAACAACGCCTCCTCCTGGTGTCATTAGGTCCCTCTCTCCTGCATACTAGGACTGCATATCCCATTATCCATGGTGCGCGTCATTCCTGATCACCTCATTATAGTTTCATCAGTCTCACCTGTGCACCCTCAACTACCCTTTATCTGGACTGCTCTGTTCTGTTCCCTTTGTGAAGTATTGTGTTGCCAAACTGCTGTCTCAGTTGGTATTGCTTGTTACGCAGTGCTTTGTCCTCATCTCGTGTATTTGACCCTGGACTTTGAACTCGTTTTTGTGAACCTTTGCTGCCTGCCTCTGTCTATTGCTGGATTGATTTTGATTCTGGATTACCCTTGACGTCTTTTGAGCTATCTTGTTCTCAGTTGGTCTTAACCTTAATAAACATCTGCAAATGGATTCGACCGTCTCCGCCTTTGTGTCACAGAATACTTCACCACCTCAGGATCCAGCAGATCTTAGTCGACTGACCTCTGAGGTATCTAATCAAGCTAATATTCTCACTGCCCATCAGCAACAGCTGGTAAAATTAACCACTCTCACAGAGAAGCTCGCAAGAACTGTTCAATCCCTATCGCAGCCAGACGCGACTATGAATCAACCTTCTAGTTCAACTGCACCACCAGCCGTGAGTAACAACTCCTCTCAACCCAAATTATCTCTTCCCGAAAAATTTGATGGCTCACCCTCTGCTTGAAGGGATTTCTGTTGCAGTGCAGTTTGTATTTTGACCAGCAGCCACAGTCCTACTCCAATGATGGAAGCCGTGTGTCCTTTATATGTTCCCTACTCACTGGTCGAGCGCTGGAATGGGCTACTGCACTTTGGTATGGGGGTCAGCTCTCTTTCCCATCTTATAACGAATTCTTGACTCAATTCAGAGAGGTGTTTGAGCATTCAGCAGGAGGAAAGGATCCAGGTGAACTACTGCTCACGTTACGCCAGGGAAATTCGACCGCAGCGGACTACACGCTCTCTTTCCGTACCCTGGCTGCCCAGACGGGATGGAGGGAGGAACCTCTTAAACTCATCTATCGCAAGGGACTTAACCCGAACCTTCAAGGAGAGCTGGCATGCCGCGACGACGGTAAAACTCTAAGTCAAATTATGGAGCTTGCTATCCGCCTGGACAATTTGTTACGTGCCCGACTCAGACCTCTCAGATCCAGTCCTCTTGAGTATACTCTCCCCAGTGCGGAGTCGGAACCCATGCAGATTGGCTACACACGCCTCTCCACGACGGAGCGGGAGAGGAGACGTCGCAATCATCTCTGTATGTACTGTGGAGAAGCAGGACATATGCGGGCTACCTGCCCAGTTAATCCAGCTCTCAAAAATTCATCTACGGTGAGTTCTAATTGCTCTTCTAAACTGTTTTCTGTGGAAAGTTCTCTAGAAATTAATGGACAATATTTTAACATAAAAGCCTTGATTGATTCGGGAGCTGCTGGAAGCTTTATCGATCTTTCTTTTGCCAAAACTCATCATGTTTCTCTCCTCGCATGTGAGTCCGGTGTTACCGTTGAAGCTCTGGATGGGCGCCCTTTAGGGTCTGGAGAGGTTCAGTACATCACCCAACCCCTCACGCTAAACTTCGGGAAACAGCACTCTGAAGCCATCCAGTTCTTCACAATTAATTCACCCGGGCATCCAGTAATTTTAGGACTTCCATGGCTGGAGAGACATAATCCCCAAATTTCATGGTCTGAGGGGAGAATTTCCCAGTGGTCCGAATTCTGCCAGATCAATTGCAAGGCAGCTGTCCAAGGGACTGAACTCCACAACACTTCCCTCACGGGAGTGGATTTTCTGAAAATTCCCTCAGAGTATCATGATCTTGCTCTGGCTTTCAGCGAAACTGAGGCTTCTCAACTTCCTGCTCATCGCGCTGGTGACTGTGCTATTGAGCTTTTACCTGGGGCTGTAATCCCACGCGGAAGAGTTTACCCGCTGTCTCAACCAGAGACTGAGGCTATGAAGGCGTACATTGACGAACAACTGGCAAAGGGTTTCATTACAACCTCCACATCCTCAGCCTCCGCGGGATTCTTTTTCGTCAAGAAGAAGGACGGTGGTCTTCGGCCGTGCATAGATTATCGTGGTTTTAACGAGGTAACAGTCAAGTAACGCTATCCCCTTCCTCTAGTCCCAGCCGGGTTGGAGACGCTCCGTACTACTCGCCATTTTACCAAACTGGATCTAAGAAACGCTTACAACCTGATTCGCATACGGAGTGGAGATGAATGGAAGACGACTACAACCGGGCACTATGAGTACAGGGTAATGCCTTTCGGCCTGTCCAATAGTCCTTCCGTTTTCCAGGCTTTTGTTAACGAGACTTTCCGGGACATGTTGCATCGTAAAGTTATTGTTTACATTGATGATATTTTAATTTTCTCTGATTCCCTTGAAGAACATGTCCAAGATGTTCGTGCAGTTCTCAGGCGCCTGATTGAAAATCAACTCTATGCTAAGCTGTCCAAATGCGAATTTCATCAGACACGCATCTCCTTCCTGGGCTATGTCATCAGTGCGGACGGAGTCCTTATGGATGACAACGAGGTCAGAGCTGTGATTAACTGGCCCCAACCATCCTCAGTTAAAGAGCTACAGCGCTTTCTGGGCTTTTCTAATTTTTACCGCAGATTTATCCGTGACTTCAGTGTGATTGCAGCTCCTCTCACATCTCTGCTTCGAAAGGGAGGTAGAGGTTTCAGGTGGACAGCGGTTTGTACGCAGGCCTTTGCTCAACTCAAGGAGCGGTTTACTTCTGCTCCTATTCTCCATCACCCAGATCCAGAGAGGGAATTCATTGTAGAGGTGGATGCTTCTAGCACAGGTGTGGGGGCAGTGTTATCACAACGTCAGGGTGAGCCAGCTAAGATGTTTCCCTGTGCGTTCTACTCTCGCAAACTCAATTCTGCTGAAAGAAATTATGACGTGGGTGATCGCGAGCTTCTGGCTATGAAGTCCGCCTTCGAGGAGTGGAGGCACTGGCTGGAGGGAACCCGTCAACCGTTTACTGTGCTCACGGATCATAGGAATTTGGAGTATATCAGGTCAGCCAAACGTTTGAATTCCCGCCAGGCTCGCTGGTCACTGTTTTTCTCAAGATTTGATTTCAGGATTACCTACAGACCGGGCTCCCAAAACGGCAAAGCTGACGCCCTCTCTCGTCAGTTCGATGACCCAGCCAAAGATTCCAAGCCTGAGCCCATTATCCACACTGCTCTCATCGTGGCTCCCGTTCAATGGGACATCATCTCTGAGATCACCACTTTACAGAGTCAACATCCCACTCCACCAGAATGCCCTGCTGATCGTCTCTTTGTTCCTCCAGAGCTCCGCCACCGTGTACTTCAATGGGTTCACTGCACTCCTAGCGCGGGTCATCCAGGTATTGCCGCTACCACTCAGTTAGTCTCAAACCGCTTTTGGTGGGCTTCTCTTCAGTCTGACATTATCAAGTTTGTGCATCAATGCTCTGTCTGTAATACGGTGAAATCCTCCCATCTCAAGCCCGCAGGATTGCTGCAACCCCTGCCAGTACCACAACGTCCTTGGTCTCACATCGCTGTGGATTTTGTAACTGATCTACCCCCATCTCAAGGATTCACTACCATCCTCTCCGTGGTGGATCGTTTCTCCAAGTCCTGTCGTTTCATTCCCCTGACCGGCCTGCCCACGGCCTTACAAACTGCAGAGGCTTTATTTAATCAGGTTTTCCGTCTGTTTGGCCTGCCCGAGGACATTGTGACTGACCGTGGCCCCCAATTTACCTCCCGTGTCTGGAGAGAATTGTGTGCAAAGTTAAACATCAATGTCAGTTTAACCTCTGGTTACCATCCCCAGGCCAATGGGCAGGTTGAACGCCTTAACCAGGACCTAATTCGTTTCCTGAGAACTTACTGCCACCAGAACCAACAGGATTGGAGTCGTTTTCTGGCCTGGGCGGAGTATGCCCAAAATTCTTTGATAAAGCCTGCTACCGGTCTAACTCCCTTTCGATGTGTTCTAGGTTTCCAGCCTCCCCTTTTCCCGTGGGCAGGGGAGCCTTCCGACCTTCCCGCAGTAGATGCCTGGCTCCGGCGCAGCGAGGCCACTTGGGATGCTGCTCACGTCCACTTACAGCGCGCCGTTCACCGTTATCAGCATCAGGCGAATCGAAGGAGGCGTGAGGGTCCGAATTACCGACCAGGTCAATGGGTGTGGCTTTCCACTCGAGATCTTCGTCTCAAGCTCCCATGCAAGAAGCTCTCTCCTCGTTTCATTGGACCATTCAAAATACTCCGTCAGATAACTCCTGTTTCTTTTCGTTTGTCACTCCCTGCCCAGTACAAGATCTCACCCACCTTTCATGTGTCCCTTTTCAGACCTGCCATTACCCCCAGGAGTGAGAGGAACCGGGAGGAGGTCGCTGCGGTTCAGACCCCCCCCATTGAAGTGGACGGCGCGGAGGCTTTCCGGGTGCGAGAGATCCTGAGCTCCAGACGTCACGGCGGGGTTTTGCAGTATTTCATTGACTGGGAGGGGTACGGTCCCAAGGAACGCTCGTGGGTCAGGTCTCAGGACATACTGGATCCCACATTAACTGCTGCATTCCACCAGGACCACCCAGACCAACCTGCTCCAAGACCCCGTGGAAGACCCCGTCGTCGGCCTGGTCCTCGCTTCCGGAGCCGCTCGCAGGGGGGGGGCTCTGTCACAGAACGCACAACAACGCCTCCTCCTGGTGTCATTAGGTCCCTCTCTCCTGCATAATAGGACTGCATATCCCGTTATCCATGGTGCGCGTCATTCCTGATCACCTCATTATAGTTTCATCAGTCTCACCTGTGCACCTTCAATTACCTTTTATCTGGACTGCTCTGTTCTGTTCCCTTTGTGAAGTATTGTGTTGCCAAACTGCTGTCTCAGTTGGTATTGCTTGTTACGCAGTGCTTTGTCCTCATCTCGTGTATTTGACCCTGGACTTTGAACTCGTTTTTGTGAACCTTTGCTGCCTGCCTCTGTCTATTGCTGGATTGATTTTGATTCTGGATTACCCTTGACGTCTTTTGAGCTATCTTGTTCTCAGTTGGTCTTAACCTTAATAAACATCTGCAAATGGATTCGACCGTCTCCGCCTTTGTGTCACAATCTGTATCATTATCTACATGAATGTTAAAGTCCCCAGCAACAAGGACTCTGTCTGCAGACAGTACTAGTTCTGATAAGAACCCACCAAATTCTTTAATAAAATCTGTGTGGTGCCCTGGAGGCCTATATACAATAGCCAGAATAAATTTTAAAGATGTTTTGTCCTTAGAATTAGGTATTGATGCATCAAGTACCACGACTTCGAAAGAATTGTATTTAGGATTAGACTTCTGGGAAATGCTAAAAGAGTTACGGTAAAGTGCAGCAACACCTCCCCCTCTGCCTTTTAGGCGAGGCTCGTGTGTATAATAGTAATCTTGGGGGACAGACTCATTTAACGCAATATAATCATCTGGCTTTAGCCATGTTTCTGTGAGACAGAGCATGTCTATTTTATGATCTGTTATCATATCATTAACAAAAAGTGCTTTATTCGAGAGAGATCTAATATTTAGCAATCCGAGTCGTAACAGTTGATTATCTGTATTATGTTCATGTTTAGTTAGTTTAACGTTAATTAAATTACCTTTGAGAGGTTTACGCTTTATTTTATGTTTACTAATCCGGGGGACAGACACAGTCTCTATTTTATGATGTTTGGGAGAAAGTATTATCGCATGTTGTGTATTATGTGTGTTCTGCAACGTGCAGTGCTTTCATCTCAAGATGAAAGCACTGCACCTCTTCACAGAGACCTGTCAAAACCCAGTGAGTATTAATCTCATCACACTTTGTACAGTCACTTTTTTTTCAGGCCTTGTGAAATTTAAGAATATTCCTTGTGTTTTTCACGATCTGGACATGTAGCAAGAGGTTGTGCCAGGGATGGCTATCGCTCCAGGTAAAGAAACAGGATAAGGCTCAAGATCTCCAGCCATTTCAATGTTATGAGATGGTTTTGTATTATGTCAGTTATAAAATGGCCAAGTGATCATAATACGTTTAAATGGTACTAGGTCCAGCGGTGTCTCCATACTAGAGATGCGCGGATGAGCTAAAATGTCACCCGCATCCGCTGCTTCAAATCAATTATCTACCCGCCATCCACCCGCACGTATAATTTTCTATGATATAGATATCCGCACCCGACCCACACCCGATCGTCACTTTAATTCATCTAATTAATTTCTTTAAGCATGATGTTATCAGATTCAGCGACGTTAGAACTAGTCTGTCAATATCCGATATTAAAATGAAACGCTAATCGTAAAATGCTTTTAAATGAACATTTATTAGTATAACAAAAAGTTTGGCCAAACACAGCTCAAATGATTTGAAATATTATAGCCTACTGAAACATTCCAAAAACAGATATTCAAAGTGACAATTAAGAACTTTTTTTTCTTTCCAGAAAACAGAACATACGTTAACAAAACGGAGCCAATTCAGCTTAAATGCAATATCAGAGTAGCTACTTGGCCTTTTCTTTTCCACTGTGCAAAAACAGAATGGCATCTACTGTGCCAGGATTCAGACGATTGCGCCTCGCCTCTAAAACCCGGCCTGCTGCACTAAATGAGCGTTCGCTTGCAGAGCTTGTTGCAGGAATGCACAATATTCTCCTAGCAAGGCGCCGCAGTCGTGGTAATAGGCGATATTGTTTGTCCCAGAATAATAGCAAATTTTCCTCTGAGGACTCATCTAACTGAAAGTTTGAAAAACAGTATTGGTCCACTTCATCCATCATTCTGGGTAGCTCTTCATCCCATTCTGCGAAGTCCACTTTCTGTTTTTTCGCTCGTCCGCTGCCATGTTCCGCTGCGATGGGGGATATTAAACTTGTTAGTGCACACCGACCAACAGTTTCAGTGGTCTACGTGCTCAGGTAATGCGGGACAAAATTTTATTATTAATGCATTGTATAATTAATTTATTGTATTAATTTTAAAAAGTAGTATTTTTTTCTTTTAAAAACAATAACATTTTGCCTACCTTGTTCTGCCGCTGGTGAGGAGAGAAAGGTGCCTTCTGCGTTCTGGCTGACACTGGGTTCCTCACTTATAAGCTCCCGCACTTGTCTCTGCACCTGTCATCTGGAGTCAACATTTTTAATGATTTAAATCTGGGACAGAGAAAAGTTGCGATCTTGTGTGTGGAAGTTAGGAGCATCTTCTCATCAAGCAGGCTGGATGCGCGATCACGGAGAAGGACTATGTATGATGGATCTCCAAACTTGGGCTCACAGTGTCTCTTGAGTTTGAAAAACCAAAGTAACACCATGTGAATTGTTGGGTATTTTTCTCCTTCAAGCTCATTAATGGCTAATTTGAAGAGAGTGAGGAATTCGATCAAGTGAGTGAGCTGGTCTTGAAAGATGCCCTCCATCCGATGCAGCTGGCCTTTGTCTTCCAGGAGCTGTCTGATGTCACTATACTGTTTTAGTATAGATTCCATCATGTCAACTTTGCTGTTCCATCGAACTTCACATTCTTGAATGACAGTGTGCGTTAATCTTGCAACAGCACCGGTTCTCTTCAGAAACGTCACCAGGCTTTTGCACGTATCTATCATTTCCAGCACGTCTTTGATGCCTTCTGGTGCATTCCTCTCACTGAACGTGTGTCTTAACACAGTGTTCAGCGTGTGTGCGGAGCACGGAACCCAGTGGTAGGTCCGAAGTGCAGCCTTAATGTTCGGGCCCTGGTCACTGACAAAAACAATTTTGTCTGCTGTAATTCCATAACTCATTAAGACAGTGGTTATTTGATCATGGATATTTTCGGCGTTTTTTTTAGATGACTGTCAAATTCCACTGTTGCCAGAATGCGGCTTTCCAGATGCCACTTCTCGTCGATATAGTGACATGTAAGAACAGTATATGCCCTCTTATTAAATTCGTCTGTCCACATATCTGTGGTAACAGCAATCCCACTGTATTCCAAAACTTTTTGGATGGCCTCTGAAAGTTTTTCTTTACCAGCGGCAGCTTTTTGCTTTGTCCTGTCACAAACAGTTTGGCGATGGGGAATGATAGCATCAGCGTCAACTGCACCGTACTTGGCGCCAATATTAATAAGTGTTTGGGCCACTTGGAGAAATCCCTGGCCAGAAACAACATCGAAAGGCCGTATATCTAGACAGCACAGGTCCACGCATGCGTCCACGAGACTAGACTTAACGTCCGGCGGTAATTTTTTGCTGTCCCTACGGATATACGAATGTAAAGTGTTTGTCTGACGCGACTCGCCTTTCGAATTAGCACACACATGATGGACCATATTCGAGGTACCAGTTTTGTGGCTTTCATACACATACAGTGCATCACAGCTGTTGCATTTCACATATCCAGCACTTGAATCATCTTCGTTGACCTCTTCGCTAAAGCGCTCCCACACGGCACTTTTCTTTCCTACCTTTTGTTTGGTTTTTAATTCTCCCTTTTTAAGTTTCTCCCGGATCTGTTTCGCCTCCATTTCTGCATTAAGAAAAGGACCCCCCCTCCACTGTCGACACCCGCGTATTTATTTTACATGAGTGAAAATTGCCGTTTACCTGATCGAAACTGCTATTGAAACACATTCGTATTTTAAATAAATGTTGTTATAAATAATTGTATTTTTAACGAATGATCTCATCAACCCGCGACCCACCCGCAATTAATTAGAATATATTTTTTATTACCCGACCCACCCGACCCGCGGATCATCCGCAGCGCCCGCGGATTTAACCGCCATCCGCGCATCAATACTCCATACACAGCGATGTCTCCAGTCAGAGGTCCATGTCCTGGAACAGTGATGGTTCGAGGCACGCTGACAAAGCCAAACATGACAGATCACGACACGGGTCTAGACGCCATAGTGACGCCTCTAGATGTGATTCCAGATCCCGTAGTGATTCCAGATCCCGTAGTGATTCCAGATCCCGTAGTGATTCCAGATACCGTAGTGATGCCAGATCCCGTAGTGATTCCATATCCCGTAGTGATGCCAGATCCAGTAGTAATGTCTCAAGGCCCCCGCCAGGTCAAGACATGATGGAAGATCAGGGCACAGTGATCTCACCAGCATGGTGAGTTGTCAAAGCACTTTGCAATTCAGTAAGTAGTAACGATGCACCACTAATCGTTACAATATTACTGATTTATTATTTCTCATTTGAAATGGCACAAATCTGTTGAAAGTTTTGTCATATGGTAATTTCTAAAACAGACTTTCTGTGGTGCAGATGCAATGACCGAGAATGGAAGATGGACATTCCCATTAGCTTGGGATGGTAGGTGTTGATTTATCAATTGTATGGTGGTTTCTATCATTAAAGATAACATTTGTTTCAACTTTTTTTTCTTTCTCCTACACTCTACTGTATTTATAAAAAGACTGAAGCTGCTTACAAAGTCATTTGTGTACCAGCTAGCTAGCCTTGCTATTCTTATTTGAGCTAACCATTGTAATCATAAATGTTTATTTTAGTTTTCCAGAAAAAGGTCTTAAGCATGCTGGTTGACCTCCGCAGTTGCCATAAACGAGCACAGCCTGCCTCTTCAGCAGTACACATTGAGCGGATGGAGACCATAGGCCTAGAGGATTTTGAGAGAGAGGAGCAACGCCTCTGTGATGCACAAGCCTTTGATACCCTGGTAATTTTCACAAGTCTGGAAGTAATTGATACTCGCACTCATACACTGTTAGGTTCCTCTGGGTAGTGTCAGTAAACTTAATGGACTTATTCCAACAGGTGCTGCAAATTTCAAGAGTAGGAGGGAAGAACTAGGAATAGGAGGGAATAAAAGCGTCTGCTAAATGACTAAATGTAAATGTTAAAAAAAAAAAAAAACTTACATCACTATTCTTAGCTTTTTATACTGTGCTGTTAATACATAATGTTGTTATGATTGCTTTCAATGTTTCCTCATCTTTAAGTCGCTTTGGATAAAAGCGTCTGCTAAATGACTAAATGTAAATGTAAATGTAGAACACCAAGGACTGTGTCCACAAAGTTCTTGACAGGTAGGTTTCTACATACAGTATGTAATGTGTGAGATGTTAGGGTGCTGTGGGATTTTCAAAGCGTGAAAAAAAAACTTTTCTGGGTGTTTGCATTTTTTTTATTTAACCCTTGTGCACCTCTTGGTACATTTTTCAATAAAAAAAACTCTATTGCAAGTTCACAACACAAAGCATTGTGAGCTTATAGACCAGCGGTTCTTGACAAGGAGATATTTATTAGGGTGGTAAAATGAGGCAACCACCCTAGGGGGACACTGATCAACTTATTATTAGGTGTTTATGATATGCGTAATGTATATATATATATATATATATATATATGTATATATCATTCAAGTTGATTTATAAATCTAATTCATTTTTTCTTTAGGCTCTTCACAAACTCCATGATGGCTCAATTCAATATGAAGGGGAAGGGCAAAAAGGGAAAGAAGTCTTTGGAGAAGACAAATATTTATAGCAATTACACGTAAGCCTCTTTTTCATGTTGACCAAGGAAAGATTATTAGCTCCTGCCAATCTGTTAATGACTTATTTGGACAAAACATTTTCTCCCCGATGAGATTTAAAATACAATGCTGACTTGGTGTATGACAAGATTACCATCCACATCTCTAATCACAGAGGACTTCATAAGGATGAACACTTCAGAGCATCTGAAGCATGCACCGCAGAGAAGTGGAGGACAAACAGCAGTCACTCAAAACTGTGACATTCACCACAATAAATATTTATTCCTGTTAACACATATTTTATAAATTGTCTTTTCTGTGTGTGTTGCTTATGGTTGACTTTTTTTGTCAAAACACTTTCAGTTTAGCACTTGTTTTGTTTTATATTATTATTGCTGTATATTTGTTGTTGTGGTACAGACCTAAGTTAACAGTGCCAGTTAAATAAAGATTGAAATAAATGAGTGGTGATTGAATTGTGTTTCTTGTACCAGTTAACTTCCTGTAGCTTCGTTTATTGCCTCTAAAATATGTTTGATTTTTATGTTGAAAAAACCCCCAAAACAACCACATTTGGACTATATCTAGACCATATATAGAGGTCCTGTGTACGTTAATACTGGACGTTCAGTAGACGTTGAAAAAAGGAGACGTCATCTGGCGTCACAGTCCGCACCTGCGGGTAACCCAAATTGGACGTGCAAAAATGACATACAAAAGACAGTCAAAACCGAACACACGATAACCAAAGCCGTGGGAGACCTTAAACATGCCCCTGGACGATCTGGCGGTAGCGGGCACACTGATTTTGTATTTATTTTTTGTTTATAATCGATTTTCAATTATTTGTACGTAATAATAATAAATGTTTTGTTGTTGCTTACTTTTTTGTCAGTTTGTCTTATTTTAAAATTATAATAATGAATGATGAAATAATGAATATATTTATAATTTAAGTCTAAAAAATACCACGACTTTACCTCGACCAAATTTAGTCTTTAAATGGCTACGACTTGAAAAAGACATCTTTTCACCTTTCACTTTTCAACCATATTTGGACGTCTTTTTAACGACTTATTGCTTGGTGGGTATTCATACAAAATTATTGTATTCATAAAGGGGACGAGCATTCAAGCGCGCTCTCATTCCATGTTCTTCTCTGAAGGCAACTGGCCTTTTTCACTCCTCCAATACTAAAACTAATATTGTATTCATCTAGTTATTTTGATTATAAAGAAATAGTTCATAAAACAGTTTTTTGATCTAGTTCAAGTCAGCCTGAAGAAGGTCGATTTTTTCAAAAAAGCGGTCTTTATGAAAGTGTTTAACCTCATTTTTGGCCATATATTTTCATTTTGGAATTTTCACCCGTTTCTATAATCATTTTTATTGTTTAACACTATTTCCGGTGGGCGTGACGTCATCCGAGGTCGATTTGCACTCGTGGACGAAACCGATTTCACTTGACTACTTTAAAGCTCTTTTCACCTAAACAATTTTTTATAGGACACTTAAATCATGCATCATGCTTTGATGATAAAGTTGGACAAAGGACGTGGCGACTCTACGAAACTTCAGCCTCTAGATTATTAATGATAATTTTAAATCTAACTTTTGTTATTTTGCCTTGTTGTTCTGATGAACATTTCTTCAATGTTCTGCGTGTTCAGAATTGGAGAGAGGCCAGTCAAAGTAAAATCTTGAAGTTTATTGATCAGAAGATTCAAAGTACAGCTGGGTGGGTTGCCTCAGACTCAGTTTTACAAGAGAACTGATATCTTTACAAGAACCGACCACGAAAAACACTTTTACATGGTTATTTATAATATTTTGGTATCTTTTCTTAGTCCGAGAAGCTGATGTCCTTTCTCGGCCGTGAATTCCTGGGAACACGTCCAATCCGCTTTCTCTCCTTTGTTCTGCCTCAGCCAACCAGCTCACACTGCTTGTCCCGACTATTTGTGGAGCATCACACGTAACTCCATACCTCACCAAATTCTGACGAGCTCTGCGTAATCTGATCTTTACACACACACACACACACATATTATTTTGGTACAGAAAGTTCACTCCAAATAAGTCCTTTGGTTAACTCACACACTTGTTATACTTGTTATAACATATTATGCACAGTTAATGATCAATAATGAAATCATAAAGCATATTAAATGTAAAAGCACGTTTAAACCACAATAAAAATCACAATAAAACTCCTCCAGTCCCTCTCTTGACCACTGAAAGTGGTCATATATCATCACAATCATCGTTATCATCCTCATCTAGGAAGTGGTCGCCAGACAATAGAGGCATGGTATATTTTGGGAGGGGTTAGATCTGTTTTTTCTATTGCCGCTAATATTAATCGGTTACATAGTGATCTGATACAGGGAATACAACAGCATCCACATGAGTACAAAATACCTACAAATACAGCTATTGATACCACAATCGACATTATTCGATTTCCATTTGCCTAGTGCCTTGTCTAGCCAATCTCCAATAGGATTATTCACTCCTGAATGTTCCTTTATTTCGATAGACAAAGTTTTCCATCCTTCCAATGCCCTCGTTATTGATCCGTCTGGGGCAGTATTATTGGGAATGTACGTACAGCAAACATCACCAAACATTACACATACTCCTCCCTTTTCTGCCAACAGCATGTCCAGAGGATATGGATAGTTCTGGATAGCCATCAGTGAAGTTGGTGCAAGTTGCTCCGCTAAACCATCTACGGCATCTCTTGTCATATTTGCTAGTCTCATCACATTATAATGCACATAATTAATCCTATCTACATTCTTGTTCGGGGTGACTGGAAAAATAGCAGCTATTATTGGTATATTCTCAAAACCTGCTGCCACTTGGTTCGCTAGCCTGTATTCATCTGGTACACCTCGTGGAATTCCTATCACATCGATATACGTGGGACTATTTAATGTCAAATCTACACTTGAACCTATTGCTCTCCTTCTAATGATGTGTCTCCTACGTCTTCTAGTCAATGTTGCTGAATTCACGGTTTCCGTTCTGACTGCTCTATCTCCTATCAGGGTTATTGGGGCTTAGTTCCATTATCTACTATTATCTGATCACACCACTCCTTGTTTATCTCCCCCAGGTTGCTAGTTGGTGATTGACGTTCAATATCATAGCAAGTATAATTTGCATTCTTTGGTGTAAATGGACCTGCCCGTGAAAGATTGGTTATTGGTGGAAATATTGCTGCTAGTGTGGTACAATTTGCTGGACTGGCCATCCGTGTCAATGCCAACATACACTCATAACCCCACGTATCGTTTTGGTACAACGGGGCTGGTTCAATATATAAATGGGGTCTTGCATTAGCACATCCTACACAATCATCTAAGCATTGCATTTTAAAATCAAATTTTGCCGAGGTACGGGTCCAAAGGCTGGGTTCTTTCGGGGTCCAACCACCGGTATATGCTATTACCTTATTCCATGACGGACACCATTCACCCCTATGGGTTTGCCTAGACTGGTACGCCTTACAAACACTGTCCATATTCCCGTCCATACATACATATACCTCGTACCCCCTCCATGAGCTATTTTTTCCCCCACAATTTATGACAGCGCATAGGTCAAAAGTAAATGATGTGGTCTTACCCCAAACATAGTTAATTACAAGTTGTTCACATGGTAACCTCGTGTCGGCAATGGCTCTTTTGTGTCTCGGTTTCGATATGGTGTTGTTGCTTTCCTGACCCTCAGTTAGGCTAAAAATTATTCCTACTACAACTCCTGAAATTAATAGAATCCCCAACTGCTTACAGTTTTCCCACAGCTTCATCTCGTTACCCTCTCTTGGACTTTAAAGGAACAATAAACACACTCTTGAAAATTTAAATGATTAAACACACAGTATACTTAATGGGAATAAAAATCACACAAAATTTACCAAATTGTAAGGAATAAATGGTTATACGTTAATGAATACGGCAGTATGCAAATCACAATAGCAATAATGAATATGAAAAATAAAGAATTAGAAAGAAAATTAAGATATAGAGATTATGATAAAAATAAATACGAAAATGTTGATAACCCTTGATTAATAATGAGTGTATAGTTATCACTTATCTGTACTCCTGTGAACACCTGTCTCAATATATTCTTAACTTTTTGAAAATCTAATTTGTCCAAACCACATCCTTTTTGCACTAGATTTTTAATGCCACTGTTGTTGGTGCTTGTGTCCCACGTTCTGCTCCACTTTCTGCTCCAGAGATACCCTCCCTCTCTTGGACCTGAGCCCTCAGGTCCACAGCAGTCTCTGACAGTGACCTGTTTGGTGGATCACAGTTAACACAAGAAGACAAGTGATACCAGGTGTCGCCCTTGCCAGATAGACGGACACAATGTGACGTCCTTGCTGTCACTTTCAGAGGCTCCGTCCAGCGTGGCTCATTCCACTTCCTTCGAAACTTCTTCAGGCGAACCCACTGTGAACGGGGCTCGACAGGTTCTTCAGCAATGTCAGAGGGAGTCTGCTGAGATAAATGTTGAATCATAGCAGTCAGTTTGTCAAAATATACACAGGTGTCCGGCTGCAGCGGCGTCGACGGCCCTGGAAAATATCTACCTGTAAGCAATTCAAAAGGTGTAAAGCCAGTAATTCTGTTGACAGAGGAACGTACAGACATTAGAGCCAACGGAAGAGCTGATAGCCATGATAATTTGGTCTGTGCACAGATTTTAGCCAATTTAAGTTTCAGTGTTAGGTTCATCCGTTACACCTTACCTTGCGATTCAGGATGATAGACGGCCCCAAACGCATGCGTTAGGCCCAGCGATTTCTCTACGATGTTTAAATGCTCATTTTTTAAATGCGATCCGTTATCTGAACGGATATGCCTAGGAAAACCGCGGGATATACTGATTTATGAGACATTTAATGACTGCAGTACTGTCTTCTTTCCCACAAGGAAAAGCCTCAGGCCAACCTGTGAATTGGTCAAATATCACCAACAAATACCGTTTCCCTTGCACCCTCTCTACCATGTCTGTAAAGTCAATCACGATTTCCTCTCCTGGGCCTCGCAAGGGCAAAAATGTACCCTTCAACTGTTTTAAGGTTGGTTTGATGTTATGTTTTTGACAAATGTCGCATGAAAGTACAAAGTTGGACACCATAGCTGTCAAATGCCAGGTCAGTGATTGGTGCACAGTCATGTGGTTCCCCTTTGGTGAACAAATCTGCCATGTTAATGCCGTCGTGTTTATATGTTATGTTTGGCGCCGTTAGACATTTGGACAGTTTTCTCTGCCTCAATGGTGAAAATGTAAATGATTCAGAGTTGACAAACGACATGACAGAGTGCGTGGTCAGGACCGTTAACTGATGACCCATCACAATGTGTGATGTCTTTTCAATGATCTTTGCCAATCCTGCAACGAACCTGGAACAAGCCGGCTGGCGTTCAATGGCGTCCATTAGGACACTGACATACATGAGCACACGTCTAGCACTAGAAAAGTACTCCATGTGCGCTATTCCCTGTTTCAGAGACGTCCAGGAAAAATGCCTTGCTGTAATCAGGGCTATGCAGATATGCTGCATGTGACAGCTCCCCTTTCAATTTAATGAACGCGGTTTCTGCTTCAGGGGTCCATGTTAACTTTGCCTGTACATTTCGCATGCCTCGTTCCTTGACCATGTCTCGTAATGGCTTAGTGACTGCTACATACATAGGGATATAGTTTCTGCTGAAACCTGTCAATCCCAGAAAGGAAAGCATGTCCTTCACATTGTGTGCCTTTGGGTGTGACAAAATGCCATCACGTTGGCGATCAGACCATGTTGTGCCTTGGCCTGTGATTAAACGGCCCATGAAAGTAGCAGATGGCCTGCTGACCTGCAGTTTTTCTTTACTAACCTTGAACCCAGACGCATGCAGCTGTCTCAGAATGGCGCCCGTTGCTTTTAAGCAATCTTCGTTGGTTACAGCTGCCAGCAAAAGATCATCAACATACATTATTAGAACGCAATCTACAGGTAACACACAATTTATCAGCTGATCTTTCAGGACCTGATTGAATATCCCTGGCGATAAAATGAAGCCCTGTGGAAGTCTGTTATAAGAATATTGACATTTTTGTTATGTGAAAGTCAGGCACGATTTACATTCTTCTGAGATTGGTATACAGAAAAAAGCGTTGGCAAAATCAATGCATGTGAACCATTGGTGAGCTGGGGTCAAATTTGAGATGGCAGTTTATGGGTTTGGTACGGCCGTTGTTGGTGTTGCCACCAGGCTGTTTACTCGACGCAGATCATGGACTAATCTATATTTGTTTGTGCCTGGTTTCTTGACAGGAAAGATCGGGGTGTTCCATGGCGATAATGACACCTTTCTCCACTAAACCTTGAATAGTGGGCGCAATGCCTTCCTCTGCCTCCCTTTTGTTAGGATATTGTGGGACCCAAACTGGTTCTGTCGATTTTAACTGAAATGTGACTGGCTCAATGTTACAGAGGCCAACATCCGTTGGACCTTGTGACCAGAGGTTGTGCGGTTGGCTGTCAATTAATTGCTCAGCTCCGGGACCATCTGTTAGTTTGCGACCATGGCTTCTTGTAATTTCGAGATGAGTCAATTGGCCCCTGTCAGACGTTTTTTGTGGTACCCAATATGAATCTGTAATATGCGAATGCAAAACCCCAACAATTCCAGAGGGCTCCCAATCGGTCACCAAGCGCAACCTCTTTGTCATAGCTCCTAACTCTCGAGCTTCATGGCCTGGATGCGGTGCCATAGAAATGTGAGGTTCAGCTGTGTCTGCCATTTCATACCATATCTGTTGTTCTGGTGTCAGTGTAACGGGAACTACTACACCCTCTTGTCCTACATATAGGCCATCCCCTGTGAGTGTTCACATTTGGCCCTCAATGTCATGGAACATTTCCTGATATGTGACATTGTCATTTCGGTCATAAAATAGTGTACAATGCAGGGGGTCGATGGGAGGCAAATAAACAGCTAAGTCTTTGATCCAGGGCCACTGATTCTTATACAGTGCCCTGGCCCCTGATTGAGAATCATCTAGTTCCACCCAATATATGTCTGCCATTTCCTGCAAGGGTCCTCCCAACAAAACCTGCTGGTGGCCCTCTCTACTGTGTGCCTGTGAACAGTCGACTTTAGCGCCGTCCGGGAACGTGACTGTGACACCCTCTGGTGAGCATAAAATATTTGCACCCAATTTAATCAACAAATCTCTGCCCGATAAGGGAACAGGTGCTTTTGTGGAGTACAGAAATGAGTGTGACAGGGACTGATTTGCCACTTTCGTGGTAAGAGGAACAGTAAGATGCCAATGTTCTAACCCTCCAGAGAATCCCATAACTCCAACAGTCTTATCACTTAGGTCTTTGTCAGTGATTGTGCCCCTCGTTACTGTTGAGTATGTTGCTCCGTTATCTACCAAAGCTGTTAGTGGCCTGTTGTTAACCACTAAAATCATGTAAGGCTCAGCCAAACCTCGCATGATTGTTCTCTGTTGGCCTCTTCAACAATCCCCCGCACCTACCCCCTGGCCGCATGTTGGGTGCATTTGCGCCTGAATCGAGTGGGGAGGTGGGTGTTGTTGCTCCGGGTGTTTTGGAGTTTGTGGTCCTCTGCCACGACCACTGGACCCACCTCTATGAGGATCCCATCCCCCCGCAGGTGGTCCCATATACTGGCTGTCCCCTGTCAGGGAACAATGTCTCCTCCAATGATCAGTCCCCCCACACTGATAACATGCATCCCTTGGGTGCATCCCTCCCCATTCGGCTTCCCCCTAGCCCATCCGCTATTGCCCCGTGGCCTATACCCTCCCCATGGTTTTATTAATTGGAAATTAGGGACATGTCCTCCCTGAGCATAGCCAAAAGTTTCAGGTGTGACTATGGGAAAAGGTGGGGTCTTTACCCCGGGCTGCCCGTCAAAGCCGCTGCTCACAGGACGTTGTGGCATTTGTTTTGGTTTTTTACTGTCTGCCTTAGCCATTTCTAATTGTAGTTTTAACAATTGTTGCTTTGTCTTTTCTAATTCCTCCTGTTCTTTATCCTGTTTATCGACTGATCTATCAATATGGAACACCAGATGTCTTTCCCACATTTCGTTGCTGGCAACTGGAGTGTCAGGATTACATTCCATTGCCTGCTTGACACCGTTGGGGGCCCCTGTCATTACGGCAGTTCTAAATATATCACTCGTAATTGGATTACCTAGACTGTTTTCTTCTAGCATCTGCTCCCATTCAGCTGCGCATCTGAAATAATAACTTGCTCCAGTCTCACCAAGCTTAATGCGGAACTTAATGTTTTGGTATACGGTTGGGGGTGTTGGAAATTTTTCTCTGAGGGCCCTGGCGATCGCTGTACTGACAGTGGTATACCGTGCGTCATTGGGTTCGTCTTCAAGGTTTGCATCCTTCTCAAACTCTGCCAAATTTGGCTCAAAAGGCATCTTATGTCTCCCACCGCCAAGGTGGTGCCGTGGCACAATGCCATCAACTTTGTAAGCCATCTGCCTCCACCAGATGTAATGGGGGGCAATTTTGCCAGCACAGCTGTCATGTCACTATGGCTCCAGGGCTGGTACTTTGGTACCCCTCGGTTGCCCTGTATCAGAGGCATATTAGTTGCCCCTCCTGACATTAGTTGGGCGTTTGGCACATTTACATTTCTTTCATCATACTCACTGCCTGGGCGACACATAATGTCCCATTATCTCTCTTGAGGGGGAGTGAATTGACAGGCTGGAGTGTATTGACAGGCTCTGGTACGACTCCTAGTACCCTGTGACACTGGGGTAGACATCATAGTTCCTTTACATTTACATTTACATTTAGTCATTTAGCAGACGCTTTTATCCAAAGCGACTTACAGATGAGGAAACATTGGAAGCAATTATAACAACATAGGCAACGAAAATACATAAGTGCATCAAACTAGTCCATTAAAGCCTAGCACAGTATAAAAGCTAAGAATAGTGAGGTTAGTAGTTTTTTTTTTTTTTTTTTTTTTTTTTTTTTTTAAGAAGGAAAGGGAAGAGAATTTAGGAAAAACTCAATCAGCAACGAGTTGACGGAAGAGATGCGTTTTTAGGTGTTTTTTAAAGATGGCAACCGAGTCTGCTGATCTTGTAGCAGCTGGTAGATCATTCCACCAATGTGGAACAGATCCAGTGAAGGTACGGGAGAGTGACTTTTTTCCTTTTTGGGATGGTACCACTAGTCGTTGTTCCTTTGCAGACCGCAGTGATCTGGCAGGAACATAGATCTGCATTAGCGAGTGGAGATACGATGGTGCAGATCCGGTGTTGGTCTTGTAGGCCAGGAGCAAAGCCTTGAACTTTATGCGGGCGGCAACAGGGAGCCAGTGTAACCTGATGAAGAGCGGAGTTACATGCGCTCTCTTCGGTTCATTGAAGACCACTCTTGCCGCCGCATTCTGGATCATCTGGAGAGGTTTGATTAAACATGTTTGTTTAAACTTGCATGCGCTTTTTCCGCCATTTCCCTGATTTTTGGTGTTATCTTAATCAATACATTCTCTGATTCTTTCCATACATTTTCCATACATATCTGACTCCATTTACTCTCCCAAATCTTTCTTTCCTTTTTATGATTTTTTGGGTCCGACTGAGCCATTAGCATATCAACTATTTTTTCCCACTGCATAGCTACCGGGGAACACCCATAAATCACACACTTCCTCTCAAATTCAGACATTTTACACAACAATATTACAGTTTACAATACACAATATACACAGTTTAATCGGCTTTTAGCGTATCTTTATAAATAAAATCGTGACGCGGCCTTTCACCCCATCTTGTTAATATAAATAAAGTCGTGACGCGGCCTTTCACCTCGTCTTGTTAATATAAATAAAATCGTGACACGGCCTTTCACCTCGTCTTGTTAATATAAATAAAATCGTGACGCGGCCTTTCACCTCGTCTTGTTAATATAAATAAAATCGTGACACGGCCTTTCACCTCGTCTTGTTAATATAAATAATAAATAAAATAAAATAAAAAAATATCCTTTTATTCTGATCAACAAATATCATCAATTTCTAATTTGTAATCAATGGTACGGATATACTTCAAACTCAACACATAAATTTGGAATATTCAATCTGCAGAAGTTTGTTTAAACAGGTCTCTGCTTACCTTATCTTATTCTGTCGACAGTGTGTTGTAGTTTAAAGTTGTCACGTCCCGATTTTCGGTCAATCCCTGAGTTTTACAATTCTTTTTAAATGCCTTTTTCTCCAATTGCGTCTAGGGTCACCATCTGATGAACATTTCTTCAATGTTCTGCGTGTTCAGAATTGGAGAGAGGCCAGTCAAAGTAAAATCTTGAAGTTTATTGATCAGAAGATTCAAAGTACAGCTGGGTGGGTTGCCTCAGACTCAGTTTTACAAGAGAACTGATATCTTTACAAGAACCGACCTCGAAAAACACTTTTACATGGTAATTTATAATATTTTGGTATCTTTTCTTAGTCCGAGAAGCTGATGTCCTTTCTCGGCCGTGAATTCCTGGGAACACGTCCAATCCGCTTTCTCTCCTTTGTTCTGCCTCAGCCAACCAGCTCACACTGCTTGTCCCGACTATTTGTGGAGTGTTGTGGAATTTTCTTATTCCTTAATCAAGGTGAGTCAATTTTGACAAACGCAATATACAGAGACATCAGGTACTTTGCAAAGTATTTTATTGTCGTTTAATCTGCATCACAAGCAATGAGCATGGTGCAGAGCAAAGGCCCTCTTTCCTTCTGCACCCAGAGTATGTATATGATTAAAAATGTGACACGCCCTCCCTTTGCCCCCTAACAAGAATCCCGAGCTGGTTTACGAGAAGTAAATTCCAAACAGAACATCTTGGTCTCTGCTCGAGGGCAAAGGCAGAGTGGTATGACGCGTATAGAGAAAAACATGATAACATAGAGAAGAAAACATAGATAAAAACTTCATAAACATATAGACAGACACATCAAGAAGCTAGACTAGAAAATTTCCATTACATTCCCCCCTTTTACCATATTATGGTAACCAAAATCTTTATACTTTGACCCGTAAGATGAGCAACGCCCTTTCTCTTACAGGTTTCATTCTTCTATCTAAACAGTTCTTAAAATCCCACTAGAATTGGTAACACCACCTGCTTCAGCCCCACTCCCCAACTTTAGGCTGTTCAGTCATATCATCCAGCTTCCTGAATGTAGAAACAACAACTGACCCCGAGCATTTTGCACACACCACGCTTTTCTCTGCGGTGATCACATCTAAAACTAACCTACCCTGCAATCCTAATTCCCTACTTCCAAACTGTTCAATTCTGTACTTTACTTACCACCTGGTTCTCTGCACTCTGTCTTTTCTTCGGCCTTGTTGGTGCTGTTTGCAACTGTCAACAGGGTTGTGACTTTGCAGGGTAATTGACCCTTTAGCCTTTTCCGGTCCTCTAAGAGGACTGACTTTTGAAGCCTGCTCGAGTCGCATACACCACCAACAACTGTCATTCACTCCAACCTCTTTCCTTTCTCCAATATCGCCTTTCTCATACCTACGTTTGTCTCTCCTCGGTCTATCCATGTTCTAGCCTCTACTACTTGTGCCTCTTCTTCTGCCTGCTCTGCGTCCTGAAAATTCCTTGGCTGAAATGATATCTGAACCTTCTGACCTGTGTCTTTCCCCTCAATCTCATACACCAATACTGACCTGCTTAAACCTTCATCACTTGCTTAAACCCTCATCACTTGCTTAAACCTTCGTCACTTTCCATATTCTTACTCTCATTTGTGAAATTGCTCCCGTTCCCTCATAATTAAAATTTTCTGAGTTAGAGTTAAGTTTAAAATTTTCTCCTTTCCCTTTTTATTTGGCCGTCCCAGGGGACATAATGGCCCACATTTTAAAATGTTGTTGCCTTATCCACAACATCAACTTAGGTACACGTACCTCTACACAAATACATATTTGTTCCCCAGTACCTAACAGAATTAGGGTAACACTGTCCCTCCCCATACCATTTTATTAAACTTGGAATATAGTTTTGCACAAAAACAAAATTCTATAATCTCTAATTTCTCGGGGTTCGATGCGTCCCCGCCTCGAACAGTTGATTCCCTTTGTCAGCACGACCATTGCGAAGAGCCATTGTGGATGCCATTTTGAGGGCCTACGGTTGGAGTTGCCCCTCCTTGGACCCCTTTTGCTGTGGGAGGCATGTCTTTCCTAAGACTTCCTGGAAGCTGTGTAATGATTTGTCAGCTCCATTTGCTACTGCTCTTTTGACCTGCACAAATATTTTGAGAGCAAAAACACAAAAACACATTGCTTGTAACATCCCCCCTTTTGACGCGTGGTCTAGGCCATGCGTCAAAATCGCAAAAGCAGAGAAAAAATGTTTGGCAAACAGGTGAGGCCATTTGGGCCCCCCCAAACATTGTCTGTGTATTTAAATGAGCACTCCTTCCAGAGTGCACGCTCAGCTGGTTCTGCAAAATGTTTGCATCTCTGCAAGAGAAAGAGTTTTGTTAGTGATTTCTGGAGAAAATCTGTCTGTGGCTCCGATGTTGCTTGCTTTGCTGCAAGGTCAGCTCGTCGGCTTCCTGAAAAAATTGTTTCAGATACAAAAGTGTGTGTGTCACAGTCACACACAACAATGGCAATTGGGAGAAGAATGGCAGATAGCATATCAGCAACCTGTGTGTGATTAAGAATGTTTTTACCATCCGCTTTTACAAAGTTCCTGTGTTTCCAAAGTGTGCCAAAATCATGAGTTACATCAAATGCATATCTACTGTCTGTGTGAATGTTGACACTTTTACCCTCTGCCAATTCGCATGCGCGTGTGAGTGCAATGAGCTCTGCTGTTTGAGCAGAGAAATGGTCAGGCAGGCGGCCTGACTGTACTGTTTCAAAATCAGACACAACAGCAAACCCCACGTGATTCTTTCCCGCCTCATCTTTTCGTGCACTGCCATCTACATAGAAAGTCAAGTCTGCATTTAGCAGAGGTTCGTCTCTGAGATCAACACGTGGCGAGCAGACTTGCTCTAAAGTGGCAACACAGTTGTGTGGGTCACCATTGTCAGTAATTGGCATCAACTTGGCTGGGTTTAGTGTGTTACATCTCCCTACCGTGATGTTTGGCAATTCCAACAACGTCAGAGTATATCTCAGCCACCTCGCTGTAGATAAATGTGACACTCGTTGTTCTAACAGAATCATGGCCACTGCATGGGGAACAAACACAGTAAGGGGAGAATAACCAACAAACTCCCAATAGGCCATCACTGCTTTCTCTGCCGCTGCTACTGCGCGCAGGCACGGTGGGAGACCTTGTGCCACACCATCTAATCTGGATGAAAGATAAGCAACGGGGCGCAGCTGGTCTCCGTGTTTTTGGAGCAGCACAGAGAGCATTGTGCCGTCTTTTTCGTCTACCATTTGTGTGAATGGTTTGTCTGGGTTTGGGATACCTAGCGCAGGCGCAGATTGCAGAGCTCGCTTGAGATTACCAAAAGCCTCAACCCCTGCATCAGTCCATTCAATCTGCGCATTTGCAGTCATGGGCTTCCCGTGAATCAATACCGTGAGATGTTTTTCCATCTCTGTGTACCTCAAAATGAAATTTCTACAGTAAGAGGTCATCCCTAAAAATCTCATTAGTTGCTTCTTTGTTTTTGGGCGTGCGATGTCTGAAATTGCAGACACGCGCTTTGCGGACAGCTGTCTGCCACGGTCAGTAATTTCGTGACCCAAAAAACGAACAAATTTATTTTTGCCAGCTGGACTTTGGAGACATTTTACTTTGTGTTCTTTTCTCTTATCTTTTAAACTGGAAACAAAGGCCTGCGCACCGGTAAATTTGGACATGGCACAACTATGCCTTTATTTTTTTAATCTTTTTAAACTCATTAAATATTGGCCTTATGCCATTGAGGTCTTCTGATTTGAGGCTTCTGTTTTGAGGGGGTATTGCTGTTTGCGTGGATGAAAATTACCCTTCGGCGTTATCACAACAGGCTCACAGTTCCTAATTAACCCAACATAATATTTTTCCTGTTACCAACAGTTGAACGGGCACCTTTCCCGAAATTTCTGGTATGTCAATACTCTTCATTAATCTTTTTGTGTGTGAAAACACTTCAAGTCCCCTTGTTGCTGACAGACAGGCATGATTCTCACGATGGGCGTGCAACAAATTTGAATATTACACGTCATCCCTTTTAACCCATTCTATGGCGTGCGCACATTTGTCAGAAAAACACCCACAGCTCCCCACACCATTGTAATCAACGTCATGAGGCTCTGTGAGGCAAAACTTTCTACATCATATTTACGTAATTCAATATTACATCGTACAGCTGTACGAGCGCTGCACTCGGGTCGTGTTGGTATCATGCTCAATCTGTCATCATACACATTATGACTCTGCCCAGCAAATGAATCGGGCAGCAGTCAGACATGAGAAACCTGTGTTGAAATTTGACACTCCCCAACTCACATTGCACCCTTTTGACATAAATTATTCTACATTAGAGCCACTAGCATTTAGGGAAAACACAGCTAGTTTAGACTCTGGCAAATTTAAACACTTCTTGTGAATCACAGTAGGCTATTTGTTGCCCCTGAATCTATCAAAAATTCAAGCGGTTTGTTGCACACAAGCATTGTGCATTTTAGCAAAGTTCAGAAAGCGTTTTCATTCATCATGGAATGTGAGCTAAGCAGATCTTCATTGCATACAGTAGGAAAAAGCATTTCTTCATTGCATATTCTAAGGGAAATCATACTCACCACCCTCGGAATGATGCCTCACCTCCTCACTTCCATCTACCTTTTCTCTTGACCTCCGCGATCTCCGAGGCTCAGGACAATCATTTCGCCAGTGCCCCGTTCTTCCACAATTGAAACACTTCTCTCCATACATGCCAGAAGGTTTAAAACCTCCTCTCCCTCGCCATCTTCCTATTCTTCCGTGTTCTCCTCCGATATTCATTAGAGCCATGTGGAGTTCTTTATCTTGGATGTTTTTCTTTCGGCGTGTACAGCATGACGGACAATCTCACTCATTCTCCCGCGATCCGGCTCGATGCATGATTTTTCCACTTCTCGTCTCAGCTCTTCTCTGAGGTTCCGCAGAAAAGCGGATCTGAGATGTCCTTCGAACGGACCAATGTCTGGTCCGTCTGCATCAGGTTGAAGTCCAGAATGTTCTTTAAATACTTCCTCCAGTCTGGCCAAGAAATCCTCCACTCTTTCATCAGTCTTTTGCACACAAGCAGCGATCTTATCCAGATTCAGAGCTTCGGGAAAAGTAGATTTTAGTCCTTCTAAGAATTCTTCCAGAATCCTCCTGTACTCAGCATTGCTTGCATGCGACCAGTTGACATGTTCCCTTCTATAATCCTCCACAGGCCATTTACCCTGTAACTTTCTTAGGTCAGATGGTTTCAGTTTGACTTTTAACAGTCTCTCTAATTCTTTCATTGAGGGTGAGAATTCTCTTCAAAATGTCAAAAGTTCTTTGTCTGTCGGTGCTGGTTGCGCTCTTTCCTGCTTTTGACGCACCATCGGCTGTGGTGGAGACGGCACTGGTGCTGGTGGAGACACTGGTGGGGGCACTGGAGCTGCCTCGATCGGGTTCAGATGTCGGTGAGGAGGGACACAATCATCCTCCGGTTGGTGTTTGTAGCAAGTCATAGATGGGGGTAAAGGAGACAGAGGGGTTAAATCATTATATTCAGGCAAAACAGGGTACAATGGAGTTTTCGGTGGTGGCAGTTCTTCCAATGCCTTTTCTTTAAAAACATAGTCACGTCTATTTGCTTCCTTTTCCCATAACCCTAAACATTTACATGCTTCATCATATTTTTCCCTTTCTTTTTTGGACATTTTAAATATGTCTTTTTTCCCCATATGTTCTCTTATTTTCTCTAATTTTGTGGTACTAAATGTACCGTTTTCTGGAAAGTTACCTTTTTCTTTTAAATAGGGTACACCTTGTAAACTTCCCGTTCCCCAATTTTTCCTCATTTCTCTGTATGTTGGTTTATCCATATTCACGATTCTGAGTAGTCCCCCCTCTAATCAGGCTGTTTAGAATCTAACACGATTCAGAGTAGTCCCCCCTCTAATCAGGCTGTTTAGAATCTAACACGATTCAGAGTAGTCCCCCCTTCTTAAATCAGACTGTTTAGAATCTAACACGATTCAGAGTAGTCCCCCCTTCTTAAATCAGACTGTTTAGAATCTAACACGATTCAGAGTAGTCCCCCCTTCTTAAATCAGACTGTTTAGAATCTAACACGATTCAGAGTAGTCCCCCCTTCTTAAATCAGACTGTTTAGAATCTAACACGATTCAGAGTAGTCCCCCCTTCTTAAATCAGACTGTTTAGAATCTAACACGATTCAGAGTAGTCCCCCCTTCTTAAATCAGACTGTTTAGAATCTAACACGATTCAGAGTAGTCCCCCCTTCTTAAATCAGACTGTTTAGCGCTAAGTAGTCTCCCCTTAATCAGGCTGTTTAGAATCTTTTTGACTCACCGTTTTTCACTTTTGTGCCTTGCACTGAGTTCTTTTGGGATCACGTCAGCTTGGGGTCCGGAGTAGAGTTCTCTCATCCCTGTATGGGGTTAGAGCTGGATTTGCTATGTCCAGGATGATCAGTCAACTCTAGTCCGTTCTCCGTCAGCCTTGTGATCCCATACCTCGTCGCCAAATTGTTGTGGAATTTTCTTATTCCTTAATCAAGGTGAGTCAATTTTGACAAACGCAATATACAGAGACATCAGGTACTTTGCAAAGTATTTTATTGTCGTTTAATCTGCATCATAAGCAATGAGCATGGTGCAGAGCAAAGGCCCTCTTTCCTTCTGCACCCAGAGTATATATATGATTAAAAATGTGACACGCCCTCCCTTTGCCCCCTAACAAGAATCCCGAGCTGGTTTACGAGAAGTTCCGTTATTCCAAACAGAACATCTTGGTCTCTGCTCGAGGGCAAAGGCAGAGTGGTATGACGCGTATAGAGAAAAACATGATAACATAGAGAAGAAAACATAGATAAAAACTTCATAAACATATAGACAGACACATCAAGAAGCTAGACTAGAAAATTTCCATTACAGGAGCATCACACGTAACTCCATACCTCACCAAATTCTGACAAGCTCTGCGTAATCTGATCTTTACACACACACACACATATTATTTTGGTACAGAAAGTTCACTCCAAATAAGTCCTTTGGTTAACTCAGACACTTGTTATATTTTTAACATATTATGCACAGTTAATGATCAATAATGAAATCATAAAGCATATTAAATTTAAAAGCACGTTTAAACCACAATAAAAATCACAATAAAATCCTCCAGTGTGCACACTGTAGAGCTTGTTCAGAGGCTGCAGTTTTTGCTAGAGGGGAACTGGAATCCCCTGGTTAGGCCTGGTTTCCCTCTGAGTTTTTTTTTCCCTCCAATGGAGTTTTGGGTTCCTCGCCACCGTTTGCATACTGTTTTGCACTGTTTGCCTGGCCGGGGGGGCTGCTAGAATTTGATAGTCTTATTTAATTAACACTGCATATAGGAATTTATTGTGTGTCTGATATTTGATCTGTTTTTTGACTTCCATAACCTTTTATGTTTTACTTATAGTCAATGTTTTCTTGTACAGCTGCTTTGTAACAATGAAAATTGTAAAAAGCGCTATATAAATAAAGCTGACTTGACTTGACTTGACTAGGACCCTATGGTGCTTCAGGAGATCACCATCCCACAACGCTTCTTGTTCAAGGCTGTCCAAGGAATCCATTTCCTTACCCACTGCAGCACAGCCCAGCCTGTTCAGTGGAAGACATTTCCACGACCAGACTTCTTTTGACCACAGAGGAACGTAAATAATACTAAACAAACCTTTTTCCAGAGACATTGGCATTTCAGGATTACACCCTCAACCACGCCTCAATCACCCTTCACTCCGCCCACGCGTTCATCATCACCCGAGTTCTAATCACCACCAACTGGATCCCATCACCAGCTCACCCTTCATAACCAGCATTCTGCCTGATTTCATCTACTTCTGTGTTCCATCATCTTCACCTGCAAGAGAGACATTAGTAATACGTAGCGTCGTCATCGTCGTCGTCGTCCAGACTGTTTACTCACAATCATCTCTGGATTCCGTTCCATTCTGCATAAAAAAATATTAACCTTACCACCCTGTTTGAATCCTGTCTGAACTCTGACAGCATCAGTGTATTATATATGATTATTTGCTTAAGTTGCTTGTGATATTAAATAGCTGTTTATCAAATGTCTTGCAAATAGTATTATTTGTATAAGATATAAGGTCTTATTAGAGACAGATACAATTATGCTATTCAGCAGCCACCTGTTTTATATTATTTTCAATTTATTTTCCAACATTACCATCCTTTAGCATTTTAGTACCATTTAGTAGTTCAACTTTATCTTGTCAATCTTTTGTTAATACATTCTATTTATTATTACATATGTGTCTACTTTGTGTTTATAATACAGTAAATGATTCTACAAGTTAGCTCAATCTAAAAACCTTCAGATATACCAAGACATTTACTTATGCCAATTAACGTACATCATTTTCATCTTTTATGATCTATTTGGATAATTTTTACTGTTAGGATGAAATTCCCTGGACTGATTTAGATGGAGGGAGTGGTCATCTAACACACACACACACTTGAGGTGATGTGTGACCAAACTCACAACGCCTCTAGTGTCTTGTATATGGCTAACTACATCATTTGGTGCCTGTGTGAAGATCACTGCAGCCGTCAGGGCCAGCAGCCTTGCGTGTGTTGATCTGGCACAGTACATTGTAGACATCTGTGGAGGTGAGTGTGAGGGGCTGGTGCCTGCAGAGGGTCTCATTGTGATGTTTTTCTCTTTGTTGTCTTTGTCAAAGCGAGGATAATAGTAATTAAACTTTATTGCTCAGAGGTTAGAGGATGGAGCTGGCAATTCCAATGTCATAGGTTCGATCCCTGCGATTGCAAATGCTCGAAAACAATTTATGATACTATAAAAAAAATGTAAGTCGCTTTGGATAAATGCGTCTGCCAAAAGCTAAATTAAATTTAAAGTAACATTTACCCATATTAAGGAAGGAGACATCTGTGTCATTCAGCATGGAGTTGCTGGGCTTGTAGTCACTGATGGTCAAGTCAGCTTTATTTATATAGTGCTTTTAACAATTCTCCTGCGTCCTGCCTGCTCTGGTAACCTTTGAACA
Source organism: Barbatula barbatula (assembly GCF_947034865.1). Classification (NCBI taxonomy): domain Eukaryota; kingdom Metazoa; phylum Chordata; class Actinopteri; order Cypriniformes; family Nemacheilidae; genus Barbatula; species Barbatula barbatula. The sequence goes on from NC_136771.1 coordinate 15,031,887, forward strand.
ATGAGAAAAGACTGGCTGAGAGTAGAGTACTGTTCTGCACTCTTAGATGCAACAAATACATCAGTTGTTACTGGAAGGGTTCCTGGTACCGGTTGATCTAAGATTTAAACTGACAGAGTGTGTCTGCCTCCCGGACAGTGCAGGTCAGAAGGTTTCAATGTTTAGGTGCTAGATAGGAAAAGGATCTACCGCTGACAACTGACCGGATGCCTGAGAGAATAGTGCACGTGAAGGACTGTAATACAAGAGAAGTTCACTCAATTAGTGAGGAGCTAAACCATGCAGGGCTTTATAGGCAATAAGTTAATGTGATGCTTTATGGGTAACCAGTGCAAGGTTGACAGAACCGGGCTAATATCCTCCTACTTTTTTGTACGTGTAAGAACTCGAGCTGCCGCATTTTGGATCAGTTGGATTTTTTGTAATAGGCCTGCAGGTCAACCACCTAATAGTGCATTACAGTAATCTAGTCGTGATGTCATAAAGGCATGAATTAGCTTCTCTGCATCTGATGGTGACAGCATATTACATAGTTTAAATATATTTTTAAGATAGAAAAACGCAATTTTACAGGTGTTGGTGACCTGGTACTATCGAATAAAATGCCAAGATTCTTTGCTGAAGATGAGGGTTTTATGGAACATCCATCAATAGTTTAGCAGTATTCTTGGTTGTTATGTATGGAGGTTTTTACTCTTCCACTTTTTTATATCGACTATGCATTCCAGATGGTCTGAATGCCATGTCACATGCTTCAAGGTTCGGAATTGTGCATTATCACATTATTACACTAGTGCCGAGGCTGGCGGGGACTGCATACTGGCTACGGCTTCCCCTTCCTTCCCGGGTTTCGGCACCAGTGTAATACAATTCGTAATGGTAGGGAAGAAAGGAGACAGGGTCGGCGTAGGCTGGGAAGCACCTCACATTTTATTATTTTTGGAGATGTTAAAGGTATAAAACTGTTATATTAAAAGTCTAAAATGTTCTTAGGTTTTAAAGAGACAGTCAACTTTAAACTGAAATCACAATTCAAATTAGTTTACGTTATAATACATTTTACCTGTGCCTTAATTATGTTTTAGATGGAATGGACTAAATTCCAAATATATTTTCGGAGCAGACAAGTAGAAAAAATATGTAAATATTGTTCCGCCCGCTTTCACGCTTACACTGTTCAATGTTTCAGTGGTGTCCCACATTGTCCCACACAAATGTATTACCTGTCCCACATTTGGTTTGTTGAGTGGTGGTCACCTTACAGATGGTTTCAACATATACAGGGATAGTTTCAGAGTTGTATAAAACAATGGATGTCTCATCTGCTAATTTGATCATATGCCGCACATTGGGTAATTACAATGCTTTATTATCATTTCGTTTGAAATGAATATTTTATTTGATCACATTTCTAATAGGCTACAGCTTAGCATAGTTTATTGTCAGAGGTTTAGTCAAATATATTGATCGATACCACATCTGATTGTAATTAAACACAAGAACTAAAACCGGATTTGATCAAACTTCAGCCCTTTAATGCCCACTGCGGTGCTCGGGCCCATTATCAATGCCTTCCACAATATTAAAAAAAATTGGCCATTAAAAAGATAAGAAAAATAAGAAAATAAGAAACAGAGATTTGCATAATATATAAAATATTTTAAAAAGAATCATAAAGATAAAATGTAAAAACATTTTCAAATTTCTAGCATTTCTCCTTTTACAATGTGGTAAAATTTTTATAATTTTGAAGTGGTTAGAGCGTTGGACTTGTGATCAGAAGGTTGCCGGTTGGAATCTCAGTGCCAGCAGGTCATGACTGAAGTGCCCTTGAGCAAGGCACCTTACCCCTGATTGCTCTGCAGTAATGTGCCACTGTAAAAAACTACTTGTAAGTCGCTTTGGATAAAAGCGTCTGCCAAATGAATAAATGTAAATGTAAACAAAGGAGACAGCCTCAGAAACCACCAATGAGTTATTTAAGGTAGAACTGTTAAACAAAATTAGCCAACGTTTCTAAGTAACCTAATGGTGCATCCTCATTAAATGGCAACTACAGATATTACTATTAGAGACTGCTATCTTGGTCAAAACATAACATAAAAAGCATTCATTCTAGGCAGCCATGGTTTATGTGTAGTAATTCAAGTTGCGCTTTAATACAGATCACAGAGCAAAGTTACATGAATAATCTGTAAAAAAATATTAATTTGAATTTAAATCAGTATTGAAACGACTTGTCAAAACCCAAATTTTGTTGTTCAGACAGTTAAACATTAGATTTGTTTAGCATGTGGCGAACACCGGTTTCAAGGTATACAGAGGTCTGAAAGATTCAAAGTTTCAAAACAATTTACATTTTCTGTGATTCGGTTTCTAGTGTATGAACTGTTAACACAGAAAAAATAAGTCATGTAATGCAATGTTTGAGGTTTACGTCTACTATGTGTGCTTTGACAAAAATATAATTTTTTAAAGAGTATTATATTTGAAGGCTTTATTTTTACCTGACATATGTTTTATGAATGTTGGTTTAAAATGAAATGCATTTTTTGTCCAGTTGTAAAAAAAATTGTATACGCAGACATTTGCAAATAACACATTTTAGTGTCGTAATTGCAATACCGTGAAACTTTTTTTAGTTACCATACCATCAAAGTATCATACCATACCATCAAAATATTATGCAGAGTCTTGTTGTAACTTTAAACTTCTTGATTAACAATACTTCTAATCCCTAAGAGAAAAGCAATATCCGCTTAATAATCCAATAAGAAGTCAGGTCTTGGGTAACCAAATAAACTGAAGTCCCCCCGGTAACGAGCATACAGGCGGCGAACATCTCGTTTGCTGATTCCTTTGAAATAGTGCTCCACCTTTGTGCGATTGTACTGGGTTATCCCGGGCGGAATGTAGGGGTATGACACCAGGTCAGCGATACCAGCAGCTTTCAGGATATATGGAGCATCACGCTCAAGAGTCTCATGATGTCCCACCACGTTATAAGAAATATCACAAGGAGCACACAGATCAGTATACGTAAGCCAGTGAATCACATGGTCACCAAATTGCCTGTCCCAATGATGTCGACCTGGTTCATCACCCAAGTACCGAACAAAGTCTTCAAACTGCAAACCAACACTTTCAGTGTCATCACTGTGACTTTTGCGATATTTCTTGATGATGGCTGGGGCAATGTCATGTTTGTACCAAGGTTCATATCGTGGGTTTTTCACAAACTTGTCTTTGAAAGCAGATATGAGACGCTCAAAGGGGTCTCTGACAATGAAGAATTTGAAGTAGGAATTTAATCTGTGAAAGAGAGCAAAACAAAGTTATAAAACCAATAAAATACAATCACAAAGCAAGCATAAGCATACATGAACGTGGTTTCTGAATAAGGGTAACATTGCTTACAACAGGCAGTCTGGCAGTTATTGCCTTTATTAACTGCTTAATGCAATAAAATTCTGAGTGAAATTAAGAGACAAAACTGTCTAATACTCTGATTTCATGCAGCCATCATGTGCAAAACAGAAGGGGGACTCCAGTGAGTAAATACATAGAAATAAAGATGTACAACTGTAGGGTTGTGGCGCTTCACAAAACAAGACAAATTATGGGGACGATATCATAAAAGAACAAAACCCACATTCCTGCATTCTCTAAAGCAATAAACTCTCATTCAATTCACAGGCAACAGCTCTGGTGGACATTCCTGCAGTCATCATGCCAATTGCACAAAACTTGCAACATCTCTGCCACATTTTAGAGTGGCCTTTTATTGTGGCCATCCTAAGGCACAGCTGTGCAATAATCATGCTGTCTAATCAGCATCTTGATATGCCACACCTGTGAAGTGGATGGATTATCAAGTGCTCTCTAACCAGATTTAGGCAGTAAGGACTTGGTTTTGCTGTAATTAGTTAGCAAACTTACTTATCTACTCTTATTTGAGTCATATTATTTTTCAGTACTTGTACTTGAGTCAATTATTTCTAACATTAGGGCGGGGGTGTAAAACTCTATTCCCGGAGGGCCGCAGCTCTGTTTGGCTTCAACACTAATAAAACACACCTGATTCAGCTAATCAAGGTCAAGTCAAAACAAAAAATTATTTATAACAACACAGAAGACAGACAGACACATAGATTTAGCCACACCCTGACAGACACATAGATTTAGCCACACCCAAACAAAAAAACACACACCACGCACGCACAAACGCGCACACAGACAGACAGGAAGACACTCAGACACAAACTCACAGGGGCCATCACCTAGAACCACACACCCAAGATGAAAGAGAAACACAGGTCAAATATCAAACAGACTGCAAATGGTGGGGAGGAACTCGCACATTTTGTCAAGTCAAGTCAAGTCAGCTTTATTTATATAGCGCTTTTTACAATTTAATTGTAACAAAGCAGCTGTACAAGAAAACATTGACTATAAGTAAAACATAAAAGGTTATGGAAGTCAAAACACAGGTCAAATATCAGACACACAATAAATTCCTATATGCAGTGTTAATTAAATAAGACTATCAAATTCTAGCAGCCCCCCCGGCCAGGCAAACAGTGCAAAACAGTATGCAAACGGTGGCAAGGAACCCAAAACTCCATTGGAGGAGAAAAAACCTCAGAGGGAAACCAGGCCTAACCAGGGGTTCCCTTTCTGTCGGTCTCTCGACGTTGTGTCGAAGCCGACAGATGGGGTTCGCCCTTGAGAACCAATCGTCTCTGACTATTTTGAAAAGGCCAATGAAATTGGCGAATGAAATTTGCATGCCGGGCTCCGCCCCCGGATATCCGGGTATAAAAGGGGAGCCGGCGTGCTCATTCATTCACCTTTTGTTCTTCGGAGCCTTCGCATCTGATGACATTCTTCGAATTGCCGATTTCTACGACGCGGTGCAGCGGAGATTCCCCTGGGCGTCCTGGCAGTTTCCAGAGGTATTTTTCTAAAAGAGCAATTTCCTCAGCGTGGCATTGCCCGCTGATCTCTTGGGTGCAGTACACTCATCGAGGACGGGGACGGACACGGTGGTTGCCGCAAGTGTTCGGGGGTCCGATCACTGTGGCAGCCTCGTGGATTCGTCCTGCCCGCACGGCGCGCGGATGGCTATTCAGACGTTGCGTCACTGCGCGCGGATGGCTAGTCAGACGTTGCGTCACTGCGGGCGGACGGCTATTCAGACGTTGCGTCACGTTGGCTACGTTCTGTCAAGAGCAAGCCACCACCTCGTTTGCTTCCCGTTCTGTGACCGCAGCGGCTACGGCCCTGCCGTCAGCGGCGGCGAGCAGCGAGGGTGATGTGGGGATTATCGTGAGCGTTAATCCGTCAGCCGGTCGGCTCGCGGACCGCTCGCGCCCCGTCTCGCTTGTTTAGCAGGTCCCCAAGGATGGTCCTAAGCCATCTTATTCCTCAGCCACGCGCTCGGACACGAGCCGTGGAGATGAGGTGTCTCTTGCAACATCGGAGCGCGACCTGCTGGCATCAGACTCTGGCGATTCCCTGAAGCTCCCTCCCTCGGGAGGTCGAGCACAGGTGAGAGCAGACGTCAAGATGTCAGCCATGCTCGCTCGGACCGCCGTGAGCGTCGGGTTGCGGTGCAGCCCTGGTGCTCGCGGCTGGGTACTCGCACATTGGGCCCGGCTCAAGTGCCAAGTTTTACCGAGCTGCATAAGGAGTTCAGTAAGACCTGGAGCGTCCCTTTCGGTGCGCTTCCGTCTAGCTGACTCTATCGCCCTCTCTTCCCTCGGGGCGGGGAGGCAGCTAGGGACTATGTCAATGCACCCTGGGTGGAGCATGCAGTCGCGGGTATCCGCAGACGGCGGCCACCTGGGGGGCTTGACCTAGACTCACCGTCCAGGGCATGTAAGGTCTCAACATCTCTGGTGTTGAGGCTGGCAGTGCCGTGGACCAAGCTGCCTCCACTCTTACGCATGGCCTTCCTGCAGGCCAGGGCGCTAAAGAGAGCCCCACGGGGTAAGACCGACCCAAGTAGTGCCGCTGCCGACTGGCCCTCCGGGGACCGCGGTGGCAGCGCAGGCTGGGTCGGACGATGTCCACATCAGTGGCCCGGAAAGATGCCTCGGACCCAATCTTGCGCAGGGGGGCGATGTCGAGAAAGGCCACTTTCCCGACTCCCCTCTCGCAAGGTCGGCTGATTGGTGGCGCTGTCAAGGACTGCTCCAGCAGCCTTTTGACAGTGTAGAAACAGACCGGCCTGCTGTGACCCGGCCGCCTTTCGGCCGTCGAGGTCTCGCACGTGGTCTGCCCCCAGCAGCCCTGGCCTTCTCCAGCGTCGACTCCGGTTCTGGTGCCCCCGCAGGTGGCCCCCCGGAGGAGGACGTCAAGAGAAGGACCACCTAGAGAGATTGAACCATCGGGCCCGACCCAGCCTGGGTTGCTGGATGGTCGGACTGGGGCGGTCCCTGCCGCGTCCCAAACACCTTCTGGGCCCCTTCGGGGGCCTAGTGCCCGCCTTCTCACAAGGAGAGGTCTCTCTCTGGGTCCCACTTGCAGCCGCTCTCACCCTCTGAAAGATGGTGTTCGGCAACTCGACGTTGCGTCGTGGCGGCACGCAATGACGAGTATAAAGCAGCCCTCAGCACTCTCGCTTCGACGGTGCGTCGAGCTGCGCCATCGCCTGGCAGGTGATTTAGCGGAGCCGTTCCCCCCGGGGAGAACAGCACTGCTAGTCATTGAACCAACCCCCGCGGGTTGATGAAGTAGATCGCAGCCCCCCCCTGTGAGGTCTCTGGGTGCTTGGTTAGCATTTCAAACCATCACGGTGGCTGGGAGTGTGGTCCGTCTCGGCATTCGATCCAGCTCGCCAGACCTCTGCCGGACTTCAGGCATCCTCTTACCTCAGCAGAGGCAGGGATGTTCCTGTGCTCCAGGCCGGGGCTGCCACCCCTCTGGCGAAGGCGATCGAACCGTCCCCTCGGCCGAGATGTCCAGTGGCTTCGACAGCCGCACTTCATCATCCCCAAAACCAGGGGTCGCTGCATACCTTGAGCAGCACCTTGCAAGGGTGCCGTTCGGGAGGCGCAGAAGCGCGTCCTGGTGTCTGTCAGACGCCAGGAGTGGTTCATGACAACTGACCGCATACTCTCATGTACAGTTCCCTCGGCACTGTCGAGGGGCGGGCATGTCAGTAAACGGGTCAGCCGGGAAGAAGAGAGCAGCTCTCCCTGGCGCGGAGCTCCCCCTTTTCCTGGTAGAGAACTCAACACTGTCTCCATGACGGCGTGCTCGCTCACGAGCACGCACAGTCAGTGCTGAGCTGCTTGAACTTTCAGGCAGCAGCCAGCGGTCCCCTGAAATCAGTTTCAGAGGCTCCTGGGCATGGTGTCCTCGGGGGTGGCCTGTCCCCCTCGGGTTGACGCACATGGGACCGCGACAGCACTGACTACAGAGATGAGTTCCCTGGAGAGCGTGGCGCACCGGCAGTAGGCGTATCGTCATTACACCTGCTGCCGTCGCATCCTAACCCCGAGCAGGTCTTGAGGCCGGTCGTGGAACGACAGACGCCTCCCTACGGGGTGCGGGTGCGGTGTGCAATGTGCGCGCAGTGTCGGGTCGCTGGACGGACCCCCGCCTGCGTTGGCAGATCACTGCCTTCAAGTTGCTAGCTGTCCTGCTTGCACTGATGAGGCTCCGGCCTCTCGTGCAGAGCCAGCATACTGGCCCAGACAGCACGACCGGCGTAGCGTACTAAACCTCAGGGTGGCACTCGCTCGCTGCAGTCATCGCAACTCGCCCAAAACGCCTCCTCCCGTGGAGACAGCAGGTGGCAAAGCCCCTGCAGGTCACATGCCCACCGGGCGTCCTGAACCAGACAGCCAAGCGCTCTCTCGTCAGTTGACACCCCGTGGGAAGTGATGACTCCACCCCTGCGGGCTGGCCTGGGTGTGGTTTGGGCGGGCACAGGGGGACCTGTCGCCTCCCTGAACACCACCCAGTACCGCTGGGCATTCCTTGGACGAGGACCCCCTCGACACGGAGGCCCTAGCGCGCAGCCTCCAGTGGAGACAGCAGGTGGCAAAGCCCCTGCAGGTCACATGACCACCGGATGTCCTGAACCAGACAGCCAAGCGCTCTCTCGTCAGTTGACGCCTCGTGGGAAGTGACGACTCCACCCCTGGTGGAGACAGCAGGTGGCAAGGCCCCTGCAGGTCACACGCCACCGGGTGTCCTGAACCAGACAGCCAAGCGCTCTCTCGTCAGTTGACACCTCGTGCGAAGTGACGACTCCACCACTGCGGCCGGCTTGGGTGTGGTTTGGGCGGGCACAGGTGGACCTGTTGCCTCCCTGAACACCCCCCAGTGCCGCTGGGCACTCCCTGGTCGAGGCTCCCCCCTCGACACGGAGGCCCTAGCGCGCAGCTGGCCGCGGGACAAGCGGAACTACGCTTCCCCCCAGTGAGCTTCATTGCGCAGGTCCTGTGCAAGGTCTGGGAAGGGAGTATCAAGTGCTGCTAGTTGCGCCTTACGGGCCCAACTACACTTGGTCCTCGGAGCTAATACTCCTGACGACAACTCCCCCTGGCCAAATCCCCTGGCGAAGGGCCTACTCGCAGGGGATGGACACGTTGTGGCGTTCGAGCCGGACCTCTGGGTCTGGCTCCTGGATGGGACGAGGAGTTCCTGGATGACCTACCCCCCTCAGTGGTGGAGACTGTCACTCAGGCAAGGGCCATGCCCACAAGGCTGGATGCCTTTAAGTGGCGCCCCTTCTCGTCCTGGTGCTCTTCTCGAGGAGAAGACCCGCGGAATTGCTCGCTCAGGAACGTGCTGTCCTATTGCAGGAGAGGCTGGGGAGTAATCTCCCCTTCCACATTGGAACGTGGGTACCCGCTGTCGCGGTTATCACGTACCAGTTGCTGGTGAGCCTCTGGGGCGGCATGACCTGATTATTAGGTTCCTCTAGGGCGCGAGGGGCTAAGGCCTCGTCCGCGCCCCGTACCCTCTTGGGACCTTAAGGTGGACCTTTGGGTCCCCTTTTTTCGGGCCCTGCCGAGAGCCCCTTCCTCGTTCTGCGAGGGGGGTTGGCTCTCCTGCTGGGGCTCGAGTCCATCCAGAGGGTGAGGCACCTGCAAGCATTCCGTGTCCACCGATTGCCAAATTTCAGGCCCGGTGACTCTCACGTGATCCTGAGACCCCGGCCGACTTACGTGCCCAAAGTTCCGCCGCCCCCCTTTGGGACTAGGTAGTGAACTTGCAGGCGCTCCCACACCGGGAGAAAGACCCAACCTGTACGTGGGGTGTCCAGTAAGCGCATTGCGCCTCTACTCGAACCACAATGAGGGCTTCAAGGCCCTGAGCAGCTCTTGTCTGTTATGGAGGTCAGCAACGGGAGTGCTGTATCCGAGGAGAGTTGTAGCGCTGGGTCGCACACGCCGTCACTACGGCGTGCCGATCCTAGCCCGTGCCCATTTGAGTGACGGTACACTCCGCTCGGGGTGTGACCTCCTCGTGGGCATCGGCTTAGTGCGCCTCTCTGGCAGACATCTGTAGAGCTGCGGGTTGGGCTACGCTATACCTCGCAGAGGCTTACAACCTCCGTGGGGAGTCGGCAGCTCGAGTCTTGCCAGCAGGTGAGACCAGCAGTCGTGGGGCGTACGCCTGCGCATAGCGCCATTCCCCTTCTGAGGTGGACCAGTGCGCTATGGGCTGCCTCCCTTCTTTCCCCAAGGGTGAAGAATAGGCAGTCCGTCCATCCATCAATAGCACTCAGGGCGGCGGGCTCGGCGGAGCAGCCCTGCCGCCTATGGCCGGGTATCAAGCTGAGTTATTACATATAGCTCTAACCGGACCTAGTGCCCCACACGTAGTAACCCCCCACTAGGGTGGTTCCGTCTGAGATGTCGTCATGAGATGGTTCCCCGCGTGGCAACCCATGACCTCCCCAGGTGGACATCCACCTTGCGGCATTCCGCACATACCTCCCATGAGTTCTCCCCTATTTGGTGAGACCATGTTGGTGTCTCCACTGTATTCCCCCCTAGGGTGGGAAGTGGTCTCCGTAGCGCACGTCCTCATTGAAGGAACAGCGCTTACCCAGTAGCCCTACGACTGGATGGCCCTCGCCAATGGGGCCGTCTGAGTTGGCAGAGGGCAGGGGCTACTCATCTTTGCCAAAAGCTCTGGGAGCCCCTGCCTGCCCACTGGAAGGTTACAAATTTCGCGATAGCGCTCACGTGTGGCTCGCCCAGGCCGGTCAACGTCGCTTCGCTAGAGATTGTGACGCGGCTAGTGCCGTGGCGTTTTCCATAGGAACCCCATCTGTCGGCTTCGACACAACGTCGAGAGACCGACAGAAAGGGAACGTCCCGGTTACGTATGTAACCTCTGTTCCCTGATGGAGGGAACAAGACGTTGTGTCCTTCTTGCCACGACAATAGCCGTCCGCTGCAGCAGTCACGAGATGCTCTCAGGCTCCTCAGCACAAAAGGTGAATGAATGAGCACGCCGGCTCCCCTTTTATACCCGGATATCCGGGGGCGGAGCCCGGCATGCAAATTTCATTCGCCAATTTCATTGGCCTTTTCAAAATAGTCAGAGACGATTGGTTCTCAAGGGCGAACCCCATCTGTCGGCTTCGACACAACGTCTTGTTCCCTCCATCAGGGAACAGAGGTTACATACGTAACCGGGACGATTCCAGTTCCCCTCTGGCAAAAACTGCAGCCTCTGCACAAGCTCGACAGTGCTTGCACAACAAGGCAAAATTAAAAAAGTTAGATTTAAAATTATCATTAATAATCTAATAGCGGCTGAAGTTTTGTAGAGTCGCCACGTCCTTCGTCCAGCTTTATCATCAAAGCATCTGTCAGGTCTGGGAATGGATTGCGCCCTGCCCACTCCGGTAACCTTGGACTGCATCCTGCCCGCTCTAGTAACCTTGGAACAATGAGACAAGACTGGCTCAGAGTAGAGTACTGTTCTGCGCTCTTTGATGCAACAAATGCATCAGTTATTATTGGAAGTGTTCCTGGTTCCGGTTGATTTAACTAGTACAGCCTAGATCTTTGAAATATATATAATATGTATACAAGATTAAAAAGATGCGTCTTTAGTCTAGATTTAAACTGACAGAGTGTGTCTGCCTCCCGGACAGTGCAGGGAAGACTGTTCCAAAGTTTAGGCGCTAGATAGGAAAAGGATCTGTCGCCTGCACTTGATTTTGAAATTCTAGGTATTACCAACTGACTTGACACCTGAGAGCGTAGTGTACGTGATGTACTGTAATATGTGAGAAGTTCTCTCAAGTAGTGAGGAGCTAAACCATGCAAGGCTTTATAGGTAATAAGCCAGATTTTTAAGTTTATGCGATGCTTTATTGGTAACCAGTGCAAGGTTGACAGAACCGGGCTAATATGCTCATACTTTTTTGTACGTGTAAGAACTCGAGCTGCCGCATTTTGGACCAGTTGGAGTTTTTGTAATAGGCCTGCAGGGCAACCATCTAATAGTGCATTACAGTAATTTAGTCGTGATGTCATAAAGGCACGTATAAGCTTCTCTGCATCTGATGGTGACAGCATATGACGTAGTTTAGATATATTTTTAAGATGGAAAAACGCAATTTTACAGGTGTTGGCGACCTGGTTCTCAAATGATAGAGTACTATCGAATATAAAGCCAAGATTCTTAGCTGAATATGAGGGTTTTATGGAACATCCATCAACAGTTAAGCCGTATTCTTGGTTGTTATGAAGGGCGATAAGTAACACTTCAGTTTTGTCCGAGTTCAGTAATAAAAAATTGCTACTCATCCACTTTTTTTATATCGACTATGCATTACACTATTCGATGGAATTGCTGTGTTTCATGAGGCTTCGAGGAAATATAAAGTTGCGTATCATCAGCATAACAGTGAAAGCTTACTCCGTGTCGCTTTATTATATCTCCTAGAGGTAGCATGTATAATGCGAAGAGCATAGGCCCTAGTACTGAGCCCTGTGGTACACCGTACTGGACTTGCGATTTGTGTGATACCTCATTGTTTATTGCTACATATTGAAAACGGTAGCATAAATAAGATCTAAGCCATTTCAAAGCTATTTCCTTAATACCAACATCATTTTCGAGTCTATGTAGGAGTGTGCTGTGTCAATGGTGTCGAATGCAGCACTAAGATCTAGCAGCACCAATAAGGAGATACAACCTCGGTCGGACGCCATAAGCAGATCATTTGTAACTCTAATCAGAGCAGTCTCTGTGCTGTGATGTGCTCTAAATCTAGACTGGAAATCTTCATTAATCTCATTCCTTTGGAGGAAGGAACATATTTGAGTTGAGACTACTTTTTCCAGAACTTTAGATAAGAAAGGTAGATTGAAATAGGTCTGTAGTTAACTAGTTCTCCAGGGTCCAGATGGCTTTTTTTGACAAGGGGCCTTATAACAGCCACCTTATATGGTTAAGGGCACATGTCCTAATGTCAGAGATGAGTTAATAATGCTAAGTAGAGGATCTATAATTTCTGGGAGCATCTCTTTCAGTAGATTTGAAGGTATAGGGTCTAGCATGCATGCAATTGATTTAGATGATCTAATGATTTTAGATAGTTCATCGTGATCTATAGTAGAAAATAAACGTAATTTCTCTTTAGAGGCGCTGTAGTTAGTTGTTTGTTCAGCGGGTTTCACTTCTGGTTGAAAAGTTATTATATTTTCTCGAATATCTTGGATTTTATTTGTGAAATAGTTATTAAAATCATCACTGCTATGCTGGTATACAGAATCAGAAGTCCCTGACGATTTATTTTTGGTTACTTTATCAAATAAAAACCTAGGGTTATGCTGGTTTTCTTCTATTAGTGATGAAAGGTAGGCGGATCTAGACGTTTTTAGGGCTTTCCTGTATTTTTTAATACTATCCTTGTCCCCAAATTTTTTTTTTAAAACAATATTTTTAAAACAAAAATATGATATTAAAGCAGGTTATGCCTGTATTGGATTTAATCATGCTGTTGCGTGTTCAAAAATATTTTACTTGGTGATATGTTAAATAAAGATTGTCTAATGTTATTTTAAAATGTATTATATTGAACTTTCTTTGCACTCTAAAAAATGCTGGGTTGTCTTTTTAACCCAACCGCTGGGTTACGGGTCCAGTTGTGTGACGGTTAACTCTTTCCCCGCCAGCCTTTAAAAAAAAACAGTTGCCAGCCAGCGCCAGCGATTTTAAAATTTTCACTCAATTTTGATGGCTCACAGTACATTTTCTATTAATTATTAAATTATGGACAATATATCAAATGAAAGAGCAGAGTCTCTGCTTTCGAACTAAAGAAACTGTATTCTTTTTTATCACCCCTTAGATGTTGGTGGTAGGTAGGTTTCTTAAAAAATGCATCACTTTGATTACACAGCTAAGATGATAAACATTTTTTCGGTCAAAGCCTCCAGATTCCGAACAATCATTAAAAACAGATAAAATGTATACGTTCTAGGTTCAGAGATTCTGAACTTTTACCAAAAGTGTGTAAAAGCGCCATGGCTGTACAAGAGTACAAATTTAGCGGTTTTAGCTACATGTCAAAATAACAGTGAGCTTAGCTCACCAAATATGATTCTCCACCAGATCAATCAAGACCACTTCCATGAAATGATGTGACCGAGGCAGCAGAAGTCTATTGTTCCTTCTTTTCCCACAGTGGGGGAAAAGCCAGTCTCCGAAGAGATGCCACAAACTGGTTTCTGATTGAGGCAGGTATAGAGCAAAAAGAGCGCTTTCTCAGAGTAACCTCGATATTTAACTTTAAAAGGGGGCATGCCCACCTGAGTTTGAATCGACAAATCAGAGTCAAGCAGGGAAGAGGTTCTTTGTCCACTCAACAGTTAATTTGCATCTTTATGACCTCTTAGCGATTTTACAACATTCCAGTCCAAATGATAACATTATGAATATAAAATGTTCTATGGTCACACAATATATATAAACCATCAGGAATTGTAGAGACAAACATATAGATATCAAATATGCCAGGTTTAAATTGCATCAATTCATGATTCATTCGGATATTTGAATACAAACAAGGCCTGAATTAAACTTGCCTACTTAACAGTTTCAGATTATTTAAAAATGGCAAGAGCGCCAACAAATAACCTAGATATTTACATATATTTAGAGAAAGAACAGTTTTGTCAGATAAGTTTCTCTGGATAAACGACAGATTAAACAGAGACTTCTTATATCTCCTTTTGCTTGCTTTGAAGCTTAGGAGTCGTAAATATCCCATAGAGAAACGCTTTCGGAGGGGGAGAACCAACCTAAACCCAGGACCTCCTGGAGCTAGGTTTGACCTTTGATGGCATCAATAAAACAGAGCAGAAGAGAGTGGGGGGGGGATTTATGGCTTTTCTTTCAATGATCCAGACTACAACAAACACAGATTGCCGTAATAACTCATATTTGGCAGGAAACGCTAACTTGTCAACACCTCCCCCTCCTCAATGCCTCAGACTCTACCTTCAAATCCCTGTGTCTTTCAGCGAAGACAGCTGGAATTCGGAAAAAAGGTATATTAGAGTTTTTTTTATACAAAACTATTACTGTAAATCATATGCAAAAGTATGTAAAATTTGGTGGTTCACATGACATTAACAGGTTTGAAAAGTACCCTCTAGCTTCGTTAGCTTTGGTTTGCTAATCTGTTTGCTGACATTGTTATTCACCTTTATCCTGCCTTTTGAATAATTAAAACATATTTTTTGGTAAACATTTCATCTGAAATTTGGAATTTGTGTCACGCCAGTATTGTGTAAAAAGAAAACGTTCTAGTTAGTTGAATTATTTTAAGGCTTGTGTTTACATTTATAATTTGTTTTTTTAAGGCTATAATTAACCTTCTGTACAAGAGCCCCAGAACTCACAGCCTCTGCCACTTTAATTTTTTTCACCCACTGACAGGGAGCAGAATAACAGCTAATGATGGAGAATTTTGTTCAGGTGAAAGAAGAATGAAACTTGGGTGTCCTGATACCATGCTTAAAAGGTTAACTTTATTTAGGTAAAATGCAAATGTAGTTTTTATATGTTCATCATAACCTATTATGCTCTGGGTAGGTCAGTTTTCTTACATTCTTCTCTTCTTGTCCTCTTTATAGATGAACAAACTGATAAAGAAATCCTCCGCCTGGACATTCATTTCCTAAAGTGACACTTCTCTACAAACTCACAGGAACAGAATCCTCTACAGTAAGATTGCTCCGTGTTAAGCAGTACTTTTAACACTCTTTAAAAAATGTGTGAGTTTATATGAAGATGAATGTTATCAGACAAATACAAACTGTATATCTAAAGGGCAATTTATAAATGACTTTTGTATTTATGATAATACATAGGCTATATCTAAAGAGGCATCCATTCTCTATTTGTTGGGTATTATTGCTTTAGGTTTTTACATTTGATTTCACAGAAGTCCTACAAAGTTTGTTGCCTTTCGAAAATTGTTTCCTTTTGTGTCACATCCATAACGCATGTTATTTCCCTTTTTTTATAGAAAACACTGCATAGACAGATGATTTTTTTGATGTTTAAACTCTATCAACAAGGGTTTAGTAGAATATAGATGGTATATATTGTTCAGAATTTAACAATATATAAAAAATACATTTTTGAGTGTTTTTATGTCTTATCTATAACACTGGAATTTCCCTAAAGTATTTTACTTGTGCCACTTTGTAAACTGTATTACGTAAAAAGTTATGAATTATGAATTAAAATCTAAGCAAATGTATTTCATTGATGCCATTAATTTTTCTATATTTATAAACAAATTTTATAAAAAAAAATATTACATCCCTTTTTATTTTTAATTGAATTAATTTTTCATGATCTGACGTCATGGTAAAAGTTTGCGGAAAAAATGCTAAATGTTTTATTTTGTTCAGCCACAGTCTTAAATGGAGCTACATTTTTTTCTTATAACAACATAAACATTGAATTCTGTACTGTTGTATCATTGTTGTGCCATTGTTCACAGCTAAACGAAATGCATCCCACTCTCTGTTGCTTTAGCGCAATGTGGGCAGAACACACACAAATATTAACCTTATTAACTGCATTAACTCATCTTCTGGACTGCAACCTATTAACTGTATTAACTCGTATACTACACCGTAACTTTAATAACTGCATTAACTCATTCACTGCACTGTTACTTCAACAACTGCATTAACTCACCTATTGCACTGCAACTTTAATAGCCAATGTCAATAATTTATGCATACCTAAGTCACTTGCACTATTTTAGTCTAAATTATTATCTGTTCATATCCACCTGTACATTAATGTTCATAGTATATAGCCATCTGTATATATTGTTTTTAGTATATACCTACTGTCATATTTTCATAGAACACACCTACTGCAAAATATTTTTATAGTCCATGCCCACTGTATTATATTACCTCATATTGTATTCTGTATTTATTCTAACTGTATATCCTGCACTTGCTAATTGCACTTCTGGTTAGACCTAACTACATTTCGTTACACTGTACTTGTATATTTGTAATGACAATAAAGTTGAATCTTATCTAATCTAAATACAAAGCTTCTGTACGTACGCACGCACACACACTCCGCGTATATTTGTTTCAAACAGAACTGGTCAAGATTTGAGGCGTCATGTTTTTGTACCTACACATTACACAGGCTGTTGCAGCAATTACAATATTTCCATTTAGTTTTTAATGGCAAATTATTAACATATCTTTTGTTTCTTTGTTAGGTTAATGTGGCGAGGAAGGCGGAACGAGAGCCGTGACGCGGGGCCGGTGGCGTGAGGGATCAGTGCAAGCAGCTGTGCGCGCACCGGTCCCGCATCTTATCACGGAGGAGATTGGGAGCTTAAAAGGACGATCGGCAGGACTGTTGACGAGAGAGGACCGGGCCCGGACATATGTTTAGTTTATGTATGTTTTATGGCCGGCAGTCTACCGTGAGGTGGCTGCCGGTTACTTCAGTGTTTATTGTTTATTTATTTAAAGTTTTATTGTTGGAATGTTCGCCGGTTCCCGCCTCCTTCCTTCCCTTATAACGAACTTTATTATAGTTAATTTTATGTTTGGAGTATTTTTGTTTGTGACTCCGCCAGGTGCAGAACGCAGTTTGATTGCGCGGATTTGAATTTATGATGCGAAAGCATCAACTGTAATAACTGTTTAAACTATTAAAATAGTTAAGAATAAAAATGTAGCTAAAAATGTAGAGTACGGTATTGTCAAATCTCAGATCATGTCATAATACTTCCCATAATATTTTTGCAGACCTCGCTTGGGGATTGCCTAGATCAATGAGAGTTGGCTCCAAATAGCTTCTCCAAAAGTTTTGTGACCATCATCTCCAGGTGTTCCTCAGGCCCTTTTGTTAGCAGTAAAGACAATATCACCTCTTCCCCCATTTGATAAACTGTCCTTTCTATAAATATATGGCAATATACTTGTTGTATGTGGGCACCCTTGCCATCTTAAGTTACCTGTTATCAGTAATGATGCAAGTTTTGATTTAGGCTTTGTTGTATTCATACATTGGGATGATTCACAACTTAACATAGTTCAAGGTATAGCGTGTTTATTATGTAACTACTGCTCTTCTAAGTCCCTACATGATGAGCTATGTTATAATACTATAGCATGCATTGTACTATGTCCATAACTAAGTTCATTTTCGTGTTTCATGTATGTATTGTTTGTGTTTATGCAATCGCCGTTATGTATACCATGTAGAGTAGTTTTAATAAACAACCATATATTCACCTATGATGGGTCTTCTATGCTCAACGGTTACATACTCGGTACCTTAAATTGTGTTTTTTTGATCTGTGCTACATATGCTCATAATCCTCTTTGGTAAAGTCGCGTTACCTATGGCCATGAGATAACGTTAAAATGTATAATATCATTGATGCATCATTCATCATTCTATCACATAAACTCACACGCACACTCAGGCGCACACACTCACCTTCTATAAATCTATCCACTATATTTCAGTTTCTCTATCATCTACGTTCAACAGTACAAAACATATAATGGATGATGTCCCTGATCAGAAAATTACTAACATTCTTCCAAATATCCTTCTAAATATAGAATTGTGTTCAAGACAACAGAATAAAGACAGTTATACAGGTTTAAAACAACCTGAGAGTGAGTAAAAGAAGCAAGAATTTTAATTTTTCAGTTAACAATTTAATCAGTAGTGAAATTACCGATTTAGTACATGCTAGCCGGTTCAAACTTACCGAGACATTCATTTATGAATATTACCTCTGATGGCTTTAGCATTGGGATGTCCATTTTCTCACAAACATTACGGAGCTCTTGAGGTTTTTCTTCAATTCAATCCATTGCATTATATGTAGAATTCCATCTGGTTGCATTTGGCACAACCAGCATACATTCAAGACGGTTTTTAATGGTGTCAGAAGAATAAAATGCCATGCATCATTTAAAGGGTAAAACACTAAACATTAATTTTCAAAACCTGTTTTTGCAAACAATACAATTCTGATCGGCTGAGCCATTATAAAATACTCAAATTATAACAGCTGACCACATTACATAGCTTAAATATCACTTAACCCTCATATTATCCTAGGGGTCAATTTGACCCCATTCAATGTTTAACGTCTGTAAACACATAGTTAGTAACAGTTTTATAGTTACATTTTGGCCCATTAGCTTTCAGTGCGTGTATTATTGAATCCTGTCACTGGGGCGCTCTAGCCAGTGAGAAGCCTATTAGCATAAAAGGATAAAAGAGGAAGTAGGAAGTATGTGTTAACCACATGGAGAAGCTTTCTCACCAATGCTGTCTTGCTTGTTTCCCTCATTTGAGGAAACTGAGGTTCTTAAACTCAAATGTAAGTACTCTTGTATATAGTACTTTAATTGTATATATGATGTCGGGTAATGTTTATTTACATATGGGATGAGTAAATGTGTTAATAGTGGGACTTAGTTTATCTGTTTGTTTGATGCACGCAGTTCAGCGTGCAGTCCTGAGCTGGAAGCTCAACTACTGATAGGACCTTGACCAAAAAGAGATTAATGGTTTTTGTTTTTTCATTCACAAACTACAGTTCACATTACTGACAGTTACTTGGAAACTCCGATATGGCCTCATCAACAAGGCACCAAAGTACTGTTTTCTCTTGCTTCTATGATTACTCAAGGTTCAGTCTTAAGTGACGAAGACACTGCTACAAAAGTCTGAATGAATTACTTTTCCTCATTTAATGAGGACAATTCAGTAAACCTAAAATTAACATGATGTGAGTTTTCAATGTCCTATACACATTTTGTATCATCAGTGTTGGTCAGTAACGTCGCTACAAGTAGTGACGCTACTAGCTAAACTACATTTTTCAGTAGCGTGGTGGTAGCGTCGCTGTTTTCTGAATCAAATAGCTTTTCAGTAGCAAAGCTCTTTCGTTGATCAAGTAGTGCGGTTGCGTCCACACAAGCTAACGTTACATATTCCCAAACATTTCTGAAGAACAAGCTCAAATCTGAAACATAACTGCTAAGTATAACTGATCCTGGATCAGTAAGTGAAGCCCCCACCATACACCCGACCGGCCTCTTCATGTTTTACGGCAAACAGCTTTTTGGTGCATTACCGCCACCTCCTGCTCCGGATGGTGACATCCCACAATTT
The DNA here is from genome assembly GCF_947034865.1 of Barbatula barbatula. NCBI lineage: Eukaryota > Metazoa > Chordata > Actinopteri > Cypriniformes > Nemacheilidae > Barbatula > Barbatula barbatula. The sequence continues at coordinate 15,051,576 of NC_136771.1, forward strand.
AAATTATACAGTTTGTCCTACAAATGTACCCGTCTAAATTGAGCATACCCATGCAAACACAGGTGCGTACGCATATGATCACACAACAACGTTTTTGTCTGTTTGTTTTTGTTGCCAAATTGGTTTGGAACAGTTATAATAAACAATTATAATTGTTTATTGAATAAACTATTGAACTGAACATGGAGATTACACTGATTACACAGGGACTGTTTTGACTGTCAACTTTGTTGTGTAGAAGAATAAAAAACTCATTTTCAAGTCATCTGGTTTAGGAAATAATTTAAAAGTTGCCTTATTTGTTTGTTATCTGATGCAGGGAAAATGCCAATCTGTTTGAATGAAAGTTTTATTAATTACTGAGATTGCATTGACTTGGAATGAAGTTAGTTCAATATAAAAAAAAAAGCTTTGATGTAGTAAACTACTTTTGCCACGTTGCTGGAGCTTCGCTTGCTACATTTCCCATGGGGGTAGCTTCAGTGTAGTGAAGCTTTATTTAATGTAGAGTAACTGCATATTCCCTATCATTTTATAATATTCCAAAATCTAACGTAACATAGTATTGCGAGAACCACTGATTGTTCACATGACATGGGGGTAGGGGGAATCTGAATTTTTGTGAGAACTTTCATATTTCCCGTGCCATGGGTGAGTGAAAAACTAAATAATTGAGAGAACTTTTACATTTCCTGTGGCGTGGGGAGGGGAAAACATATAAAAGCGTGTACAAAAGACTTCTAAAAACTTTGTTTTTGCTCTGTGGACACTCTCTTTATGCTCTCAATTCAAATATGGCCTCTACGCAAATGTATTCTGTCAATGAGGTTTTGTCACTCACAGGTTTTCGACAGTGAAAGTGACCAAGAGAATGTGTCTGAGGTAGATGAGGAGGACCCTGGTAATGAGGAATTCTCCTTAAATGAGAATGAGACTCCTAGTGTTGACCCTCCAGTTGTCTCTCAACCACCTGTAGAAACATCACCTTCCAAAAATGGAAAGTTATTATGGTCCCGCTCCCCACTTGAACGTCAGGGTAGACTTAGTGCTGCTAATGCCATCAAAATGGTTCCAGGGCTCACTAGATAGGCTGTCAATATATAATATCAGCATTTGAGCTGTTAATTAGACCATCAATTGAAAAGGATATACTTGAAATAAACTTAAAGGGAAGGAAGGTGTATGGGGACAGCTGGAAAGAGATTGATGTGATTGACTTGCAAGCCTACATTGGGTTGCTCATTTTGGCAGGAGTGTACAAGTCAAAAGGAGAATCAACAGCAAGCCTTTGGAAAGCTGACACTGGAAGGTCAACATATCCAGCCACAATGTCTCTAAAGACATTCCATGCTTTCTCCTATGTTATATGCTTTGACAAAGAAACTGTCATGATTCTGCCGCATGATTCTGATCACGATTCCGCATGATTCTGCAGCATGATTCATGATTCTGGGCAGTCGTGGCCTAATGGTTAGAGAGTCGGACTCATGACCAGAACGTTGCTAGTTCGATCCTCAAGGCCGGCAAGTAACGACTGAGGTGCCCTTTAGCAAGGCACCTTACCCCTACTTGCTCCCCGGGCGCTGCAGTGATAGCTGCCCAGTGCTCCGGGTGTACGTGTGTTCACGACTTGCTGTGCAAGTCGTGTGTTCACTACTCTCTGGATGGGTTAAATGCAGAGGTCACATTTCAGGTATGGCTCACCATAACTGACAAATAGGTCACTTTCACTTTCACATCATGTCATGTTTCTCTTGGTTTAGTGGCTGGATCATAACAGAACCTCATGTTTAATGTGGAGAGAGGCAATTATTGTTGAGGCAATTATTGTTATGGTCTTACATACACTCTCTCTGGTCTCGGCTCTGTTCCCATCCTCTCGTTACCTCGTTATTGATTAATGCCCTACACCTATTCCCCTCTTGATTTGCTCCCTTATTTAATGCCCTTGTGTCTTCTGTCTTGTGTTGTTTCATTGTGGTTGTGTGGTGAGTTCTTGTCAGTCTAGTTAAGTCATGTGTAGTTTTGTAGTTAATGTTTAAAGTTTATTTTAGTCTTGTTTAAGTGTAGTTAGTCTTAGTCCTGTCATGTTATTGTATCCATGTTTTTTTATGTTACCCCCTCGTGGGTGTTTGTTTTATTATTTATTAAATTTGTTAACCCCTTGTTACCCGCTGTCTGCACCTGGGTCCTTTATCCGTGTCTCACCACGAGAATCATGACAGAATGAACCAGCCAGAATCGGACCCAGCAGACAGGGGGATCATTGCTGCAGCAGTCGAAGCCGCCAGGTTACCCTCCAGGGTTAGAGGGTGCAGGACTCCCTTCCAGGGCCAGGAACGCTGGACTCTCTCCCAGGGTTGAGACTGCCGGATTCCTGCTCAGGGCCGAGGCCGCCGGACTGCCTTCCAGGGTTGAGACTGCCGGTCTTCCCTCCAGGGTCGAAGCCGCCGGAATCGTGTGGCCACCAAAGATCCCCAGCCGGGCATTCCAGGTTGGTGCAGCCGGGCATTCCCGCCCGGTGGAGCTGGGCATTTCTGCCCGGTGGAGCTGGGCATTTCAGCCCGGTGGAGCTGGGCATTTCCGCCCGGTGGAGCTGGGCATTTCCGCCCGGTCGAGCTGGGCATTTCCGCCCGGTGAATGCGGCCATTCCAGCCGGTGTATGCGGCCATTCCAGCCCAGTGCATCCTGTCCGTGTCTGTCAGCTATCCGTTCCGTGTCTGCCGGATGTCCTGTTCCGTGTCTGCTGGCAATCCTGTTCCGTGTCTGCCAGCTGTCCTGTTTGTGTCTGCTACCTGTCATGGCGGCTATCGTGTCCGTGTCAGCCCTTGTTTGGACTTCCCTTTGGACTCTTGTGTTCCCTTTCCCTTGGACTCTTGTACTTCCCCATTTTGTTATTGTTTTTGTCAGTGTCACAGTCTGTTTTGTCTTGTTTGTGCCTTGAGGAGCATCAGGTTGCTGCTCCTTTAGGAGAGGCTTCTGTCGTGATTCTGCCACATCATGTCATGTTTCTCTTGGTTTAGTGGCAGGATCATGACCGAACCTCATGTTTAATGTGGAGAGAGGCAGTTATTGTTATGGTCTTACATACACTCTCTCTTGTCTCGTCTCTGTTCCCATCCTCTCGTTACCTCGTTATTGATTAATGCCCTACACCTGTTCCCCTCTTGATTTGCTCCCTTATTTAATGCCCTTGTGTCTTCTGTCTTGTGCTGGTTCATTGTGGTTGTGTGGTGAGTTCTTGTCAGTCTAGTTTAGTCATGTGTAGTTTTGTAGTTAATGTTTAAAGTTTATTTTAGTCTTGTTTAAGTGTAGTTAGTCTTAGTCCTGTCATGTTATTGTATCCGTGTTTTGTTATGTTACACCCTCGTGGGTGTTTGTTTTATTCTTTATTAAATATGTTAACCCCTTGTTACCTGCTGTCTGCACCTGGGTCCTTTGTCTGTGTCTCACCACGAGAATCATGACAGAAACAAGACAGGGTCGACGAGAGCGTGACAAACTCGCAGCAATTCGGGATGTATGGGGCAAGTGGGTCCAGCGATTACCCTTTCTTTATAATCCAGGCCCCCACATTTGGTGTAAAATTTGTATATTATTTATATACAGTACTTTATATATCCATTCTTAGGTCAATCAGTGAGATTTTATGGTGATTAGCGAATTTGTCCATACTCGTGCAATAGGTATTTTGGATGTACAAGATGTGCGGAGTCGGGGTGGTGAGGTGTTGTGGGTTTATTTAAAGGTCTTTTTAAGGACTCACCAAAGATATATATTACCTGACACAAACCTTTGAAAAAAATCCCATTCTGTAGGTTTAAATTGCTGGGGTCAAATTGACCCAAGTGGGTAAAATATGTTATCAGATTTTAGGGTAACAGGAGGGTTAATTTACTTTATTTTATGAAACCTTGCTACACATAATGAAAAAGCCGCATGCATCATGCAACACTGCCCTTAGCTGTTATAAAATACACTGTAAACCACTGCTTCTTCAAACTGAAGAAAATACAGTGCTGGGTTGAAATGACCCAATGCTGCATTTATCAAATTACTGGGTTGTCTTTACCCAACCATAAGTGGTAACAAGCCAGCATGAGTCAAAAACAACCCAGAACTGTTTTATAGAAAAAAAGTTTTCCAAATCGGGGTAAACTACTGATTGTCAACTAAAGTCGGCCAATTTATCGGGCTGATTTTGGGGATTTTTTATTAATCTTCATCGGCAGATTGTGCTGCAAATTAGGCAGGTGCAGCTATGCTTTGTTGTTTAACATGTGACACTTCCTCCTGCGGCAAACAGATTACCACCGGCATAATACAGTGATGTCCCCCTCTGCCTGTTAATTTTTTAACTACCTGAAAACTGTAAGATTTCATTTGTTTTATTCTTCGTGCTTAATCTAACCTTGTATAATTCATTGATTAAATATGATGCTATTTGAGAATCCGATTAACTTTTTGGAACTCTATTGTTAGCGAGCCTTGAACCAAATAGTTTAGGCTACATGCACTCGTCACCAGGTTTTGGTACCTACCAAAACCTGGTGACGAGTCAAGCGGCTAAATTATTACAGATATCCACATTGTATAGCTAGATAAACTCTGACGTTATCAATACTGTTTCCGTACTGGAGAATTTCTCTCCCTCTGAGGCTGTGTATGAGACAGAGAGAAACTCACACTCTGCAGCCTTGTTAAAAGACAAAACCTCTGGCTAAAACGTGCATGTTAACTTTACTGCTTAAATGTGTCTGTTGGCTGGACTCTGTTTATACTTGGTAATAAGGTCTGTTGTGGTCGATTATTTCTATCGAATGGATTAAATAAGTGCACACAATTTAAAAATGAACACGACCGATCAACATAAAGAGAGAAGCCAGGTATTTGTCTGCTCTGAGAGCAGTGAGACCCTGAAACTGAAATGGAGAGAAAATATTTAGCTTGCTTTGGTAAGTTTTTTTTGTAATTAAACCAAACTTTTAAGTCTTCAGCCAAAGTTGAAATCCTGACTTGTTGTTTCCCCTCGTTTACGCATTATGTCCGTATGTCCGTAAACAGTCAGAACAGTTTGAGAAGGTGCTTAAAGGTTTTGAGCAATGACTGCTATCTTGTACCCTGCAATTAACACTTGCTCAATCTTTCTCAATCAAGTTGGACAAACATATCGGCCCAAAAAATCGGCCTCATGTATCTGCCATCGGCTGGCCTGATTTAAAAAAATCAGCAATGGCCAGAGAAAACACCATATCGGTCGAACTCTATTGTCAACAGCTATTTCTCGCCTGTAAGACAGGTGGCCCTGATGGACAATGAGTCTGTGGTTTTGTTATGTGAGGACACTGGACACGCTTCTGCTGAAAGGGAGAAACTTTTCACAAAAATATTTTTGCAAACCTAACTAATGGAATTGTAGTGTGGAATATTACCTTTGATTAATCTCTGTGTCAGTCATGGAGGAAAGGCGAGGTAATCCATTTCGCTCATGGTCATGAACCAGGTTTTCTGGTATAGTTTCAACCTTGGAGAACTTTCCTAAAAGGGAAAAAGAAAGGGTACCTTTTAAATAAAATCTTAAGAGAAATAGACAATTTATTTATATTTTAAATAATAAAGAGCACATTTTATGCAGTTCATATTTTTTCTTTCAAACTTATCTTACCATTGAGAACAATTAGGACCTTCTTCCATTGTGTGTTACCCACTTTAGGTGTCTGGCAGAAGAGAATCTTGTGTTTGTCACAAACAAAAATGCGGTCCAAGACAAATCTGTGCACAGTCGAATGAGTGCGGTTCCAAAAAGACGAATTTCTGCAAACAGTTGATAACCGCTCCAAACGCTTCTTATTCACTGACTGCCAGTCTTTGTGCTCCAATATAGAGGGATAAACTGAGGACTGATACCCACATAAACCACACCATCATCACATTAACACATATTTTCTGACAGAAAACACATAATAAATATGTGCTACAATGTTCTAAGAAACGTCTCGGTTACGTATGTAACCTCTGTTCCCTGATGGAGGGAACGAGACGTTGTGTCGAACCGACAGATGGGGTTCGCCCCTGAGAACCTATCATCTTCTGACTATTTTGAAAAGGCCAATGAAATTGGCGAATGAAATTTGCATGCCGGGCTCCGCCCCCGGATATCCGGGTATAAAAGGGGAGCCGGCGTGCTCATTCATTCACCTTTTGTGCTGAGGAGCCTGAGAGCATCTCACGATCGCTGCAGCGGACGGCTAGTGTTGTGGCATGAGGGACACAACGTCTCGTTCCCTCCATCAGGGAACAGAGGTTACATACGTAACCGAGACGTTCCCTTTCTGTCGGTCTCTTGACGTTGTGTCAAACCGACAGATGGGGTTCCTATTGAAAACGCCACAGCACTAAGCCACGTCACAATCTCTAGCGAAGCGACGTTGACCGGCCTGGGCGAGCCACACGTGAGCGCTATCGCGAAATTTGTAACCTTCCAGTGGGCAGGCAGGGGCTCCCAGAGCTTTTGGCAAAGATGAGTAGCCCCTGCCCTCGGCCACCACAGACGGAGGCCTTGTTCTCTACACGAGAATGTGGACTGTTCCCTCAATGTGGACGTGCACTACGGAGACCACTTCCCACCATAGGGGGGAATACAGTGGAGACATCAACATGTCCTCACCAAATAGGGGAGAACTCATGGGAGGTATGTGCGGAATGCCGCAAGGTGGATGTCCACCTGGGGGAGGTCATGGGTTGCCATGCGGGGAACCATCTCATGACGACATCTCAGACGGAACCACCCTAGTGGGGGGTTTCTACGTGTGGGGCACTAGGTCTGGTTAGAGCTATATGTAATAACTCAGCTTGATAGCCGGCCATAGGCGGCAGGGCTGCTCCGCCGAGCCCGCCGCCCTGAGTGCTTATTGATGGATGGACGGACTGCCTATTCTTCACCCTTGGGGAAAGAAGGGAGGCAGTCCATAGCACACTGATCCACCTAAGAAGGGGAATGGCGCTATGCGCAGGCGTACGCCCTACGACAGCTGGTCTCACCTGTTGGCAAGACTCGAGCTGCCGGTTCCCCACGGAGGTTGCAAGCCTCTGCGAGGTATGGCGTAGCCCAACCCGGAACTCTACAGATGTCTGCCAGAGAGGCGCACTGAGCCGATTGCCCACGAGGAGGCCACACCCCGAGCGGAGTGTACCGTCACTCAAATGGGCATGGGCTAGGATCGGCACGCCGTAGTGACGGCGTGTGCGATCCAGCGCGACAACTCTCCTCGGAGACAGCACCCCCATTGCTGACCTCCATAACAGACAAGAGCTGCTCAGGGCCTTGAAGCCCTCCGTGTGGTTTGAGTAGAGGCGCAATGCACTTACTGGACACCCCACGTACAGGTTGGGTCTTTCTCCCGGTGTGGGAGCGCCTGCAAGTTCACCACCTAGTTCCCAAAGGGGGGCGGCCGAACTTTGGGCACGTAAGTCAGCCAGGGTCTCAGGATCACGTGAGAGTCACCGGGCCTGAATTTTGGCAATTGGTGTACACGGAATGCTTGCAGGTGCCTCACCCTTTGGATGGACTCGAGCCCCAGCAGGAGAGCCAACCCCCCTCGCAGAACGAGGAAGGGGGCTCTCCGCAGGGCCCGAAAAAAGGGGACCCAAAGGTCCACCTTAAGGCCCCAAGAGGGTACGGGGCGCGGACGAGGCCTTAGCCCCTCGGGCCCTAGAGGAACCTAATAATCAGGTCATGCCGCCCCAGAGGCTCACCAGCAACTGGTACGTGATAACCGCGACAGCGGGTACCCACGCTCCAATGTGGAAGGGGAGATTACTCCCCAGCCTCTCCTGCAATAGGACAGCACGTTCCTGAGCGAGCAATTCCGCGGGTCTTCTCCTCAAGAAGAGCACCAGGACGAGAAGGGGCGCCACTTAAAGGAATCCAGCCTTGTGGGCATGGCCCTTGCCTGAGTGATAGTCTCCACCACTGTGGGGGGTAGATCATCCAGGAACTCCTTGTCCCATCCAGGAGCCAGACCCAAAGGTCCGGCTCGAATGCCACAACGTGCCCATCCCCTGCGAGTAGGCCCTTCGCCAGGGGATTTGGCCAGGGGGAGTTGTCGTCAGGAGTATTAGCTCCGAGGACCAAGTGTAGTTGGGCCCGTAAGGCGCAACTAGCAGCACTTGATACTCCCTTCCCAGACCTTGCACAGGACCTGCGCAATGAGGCTCACTGGGGGGAAGCGTACTTCTGCTTGTCCCGCGGCCAGCTGCGCGCTTGGGCCTCCGTGTCGAGGGGGGGCCACGTCCAGGGAGTGCCCAGCGGTACTGGGTGGTGTTCAGGGAGGCAACAGGTTCCCAACAGGTTCCCAAACAACACCCAAGCCGGCCTGCAGGGGTGGAGTCGTCACTTCCCACAAGGTGTCAACTGACGAGGGAGCGCTTGGCTGTCTGGTTCAGGACACCCGGTGGGCATGTGACATGCAGGGGCTTTTCCACCTGCTGTCTCCACCAGGGGTGGAGTCGTCACTTCCCAAGAGGTGTCAACTGACGAGAGAGCGCTTGGCTGTCTGGTTCAGGACACCCGGTGGGCGTGTGACATGCAGGGGCTTTGCCACCTGCTGTCTCCACGGGAGGAGGAGTTTGGGTGAGTTGCGATGACTGCAGCGAGCGAATGCCACCCTGAGGTTTAGTACGCTACGCCAGGCCGGAGCCTCATCAGTGCAAGCAGGACAGCTAGCAACTTGAGGGCAGTGATATGCCAATGCAGGCGGGGGCCCGTCCAGCGACCCGACACTGCGCGCCCGTTGCACACCGCACCCCGTAGGGAGGCGTCTGTCGTTACCACGACCGGCCTCAAGACCTGCCCGGGGTTAGGATGCGACGGCAGCAGGTGTAATGACGATACGCCTACTGCCAGTGCGCCACGCTCTCCAGGGAACTCGTCTCTGTAGTCAGTGCTGTCGCGGTCCCATGTGCGTCAACCCGAGGGGGACAGGCCGCCCCTGAGGACACCATGCCCAGGAGCCTCTGAAACTGTTTTCAGGGGACTGCTGGCTGCTGCCTGAAAGTTCAAGCAGCTCAGCACTGACTGTGCGTGCTCGAGCGAGCACGCCGTCATGGAGACAGTGTTGAGTTCTCTACCAGGAAAAGGGGAGCTCTGCGGCAGGGAGAGCTGCTCTTTTTCCTGGCTGAACCGTTACTGACATGCCAGTCCATCGACAGTGCCGAGGGAGACTGGACATGAGAGTATGCAGTCAGTTGTCATGAACCACTCCTGGCGTCTGACAGACACCAGGACGCGCTTCTGCGCCTCCTGAACGGCACCCTTGCAAGGTGCTGCTCAAGGTATGCAGCGACCCCTGGTTTTGGGGATGATGATGTGCGGCTGTAGAAGCCACTGGACATCTCGGCCGAGGGGACGGTTCGATCGCCTTCGCCAGAGGGGTGGCAGCCCCGGCCAGGAGCACGGGAACATCCCTGCCTCTGCTGAGATAAGAGGATGCCCGAAGTCCGGCGGAGGTCTGGCGAACTGGATCGAATGCCGAGACGGACCACACTCCCAGCCACCGTGATGGTTTGAAATGCTAATCAAGCACCCAGGGACCTCACAGGGGGGGCTACGATCTGCTTCATCAACCCGCGGGGGTTGGTTCAATGACTAGCAGTGCTGGTCCCACCCGGGGGGAACAGCTCCGCTAAATCACCTGCCAGGCGATGGCGTATCTCGACGCACCGTCGATGCGAGATTGCCGAGGGCTGCTTTATACTCGCCATTGCGTGCCGCCACGACGCAAACGTCGAGTTGCCGAACACCATCTTTCAGAGGGTGAGAGCGGCTGCAAGTGGGACCCAGAGAGAGACCTCTCCTTGTAAGAGGGCGGGCACTAGGCCCCCGGAGGGGCCCAGAAGGTGTTGGGACGAGGCCCGACCATCCAGCGACCAAGGCTGGGTCGGGCCCGATGGTTCAATCTCTCTAGGTGGTCCTTCTCTCGATGTCTTCCTCCGGGGGGCCACCTGCAGGGGCACCAGAACCGGAGTCGATGCTGGAGAAGGCTGGGACTGCTGGCCGAAAGGCGGCCGGGTCACAGCAGGCCGGTCTGTTTCTACACTGTCAAAAGGCTGCTGGAGCAGTCCTTGACAGCGCCACCAATCAGCCGACCTTGCGAGAGGTGAGTCGGGAAAGTGGCCTTTCTCGACATCGCCCACCTGCGCAATATTGAGTCCGAGGCGTCTTTCCAGGCCACTGATGTGGACATCATCTGACCCAGCCTGCGCTGCCACCGTGGTCCCCGGAGGGCTCTGACGGCAGGGCCGTAGCCGGTGCGGTCACAGAAGGGGAAGCAAACGAGGTGGTGGCTGGATCTTGATAGAACACAGCCACCGTGACGCAACGTCTGAATAGCCATCCACCCGCAGTGCGGGCAGGACGAATCCACAAGGCTGCCACAGTGGCCGGACCCTGAACACCTGCGGCAACCACCGTGTCAGTCCCCGTCCTCGATGAGTGTACTGCACCCAAGAGATCAGCGGGATAATGCCACTCTGAGGAAATTGCTCTTTTAGAAAAACACCTCTGGAACTGCCAGGACGCCCAGGGGAATCTCCGCTGCACCGCGTCGTAGAATTCGGCAATTCGAAGAATGTCATCAGATGCGAAGGCTCCGAAGAACAAAAGGTGAATGAATGAGCACGCCGGCTCCCCTTTTATACCCGGATATCCGGGGGCGCAGCCCGGCATGCAAATTTCATTCGCCAATTTCATTGGCCTTTTCAAAACAGTCAGAAGATGATAGGTTCTCAGGGGCGAACCCAGCTGTTGGATTCGACACAACGTCGAGAGACCGACAGAAAGGGAACATCTGTTAGCAAAAATATTCTGATGAAAATAAATAAATTAACCTTATAGACACTGAGAAACTTTATTTTCATGTCTCACCAATATAAATGGTCCGGATGCTGCTTTGTCTGGCTGCTGGCCTGTATGAAGATTCATTCTCCTAACAGCTGGCATGGCCCAACCAAACACTGTCCTCCCTACATAGTCTAAAAATGTAATAAGGGAAACTTTTAGAGTGGGTTCAGAGCAAAATATAACAAGGCTTGACATTAGGCGTCGTCCCATGGTTGACAAACTTTGTCATTTACTTCAAGGTAAAAACACTACTTGCATGGAGATTTAGATAATGGCATGACTCTGTTGACACATGAGTCCTTCTGATTACACATGTCAAGTTAAGTAAGCTTTATTTATATAGCGCTTTTTACAATTTCCATTGTTTCAAAGCAGCTGTACAAGAAAACATTGACTATAAGAAAAACATATAAGATTATGCAAGTCAAATATCAGACAGATTATAAATTCCTATATGCAGTGTTAATGAAATAAAACTATAAAATTCTAGCAGCCCCCCCCCCCCCCCGGCCAGGCAAACAGTGTAAAACAGTATGCAAACGGTGGCGAGGAACCCAAAACTCCATTGGAAGAGAATAAAAAAAACTCAGAGGGAAACCAGGCCAAACCAGGGGATTCCAGTTCCCCTCTGGCAAAAGCTGCAGCCTCTGCACAAGCTCAACAGTGCTTGCACAACAAGGCAAACTAAAAAAAACAAGATTATCATTAATAATGTAATAGCGGCTGAAATTTGGTAGAGTCACCAAATCATTTGTCCAGCTCTATCATCTATCAAGACTATTCCAAAGTTTAGGCGCTAGATTGGAAAAGGATTTTTGAAATTCTCTGTATTATCAACTGACCGAACGCCTGAGAGCGTAGTGCACATGAAGGACTTTAATACAAGAGAAGTTCTCTCAAGTAGTGAGGAGCTAAATCATGCATGGCTTTAAAGGCAATAAGCAAGATTTTAAACATATTGTGATGCTTTAAAGTAACCAGTGCAAGGTTGACAGAACCAGGCTAATATGTTTATACCTTTTTTGTATCTGTAAGATCTTGAGCTGCTGCATTTTGGACCAGTTGGAGTTTTTGTAATAGGCCTGCAGGGCAACCAAACTAATGTACCCAGTAGGGATGGCCGATATGGCCTAAAAAAATAATTTCCCAATAATTACAGATATTTATTGCTATAACGATATCAATGACGATAATATATATACATTTATATAATATTATTATTATTATTATTATAAATTTGCTTCTGTAAAATTGCAGATTATGTTATGTTTAAGTTGTGTTCAGTGACTGTGCTGGAAAAACATAAAACACAAACAATTACACAATAATAATTAAAATAAATTACAAGTTTAAAATGTAAATAAAGTTTCTGTATTTCTTTATACTCACATGGTGCAACAGTGGCAAAAATAGTGCAAATAGCAAAAGTAACAATCACAACCATGTCTTGGGTTTCAAATTTACAAGTACAAATGCAAATAATGTTAAAGTAACCTGATAAAGTAAATAAGTTCCGTGAGAAGGACACACAGAATTTACACACTGTAAATTTTATATGTATGTGGAACATGCTAGCACCAATTAGGTAGTTATATTTGTAACACTCTAGTCCCATGGAACTAATTTATAAAACAAATTATCAAAAGTAACGATGTCTTCAGATAGTTTACAAAATAGTACAAAACACAAGATGAAAAATAAAAAAATCTAATCAATAAAATTAATTTGACGATGTAGGAGGGACGAGAGCCGGGATGCGAACAGCTGATGCTCGTTATAACTTACTCACCGGTCTAGTATCACCGAGGACAAGCGACCGTCAGTGAGAGAGGACCAGGCCTTGCTTTTGTTATGGTTTGTGTCGCCGGCAGTCGCCCGTCTATTAACGGTGCTTTTATTAATTAAAAGTAAATTTATGTTCGCCGGTTTCCAACTCATACCTTCCTTTTATGGATTGTATTACAAACGTTAATTCGTTCCATCGTTTACTTTGCTTATCACAAGAGACGCAAATAGCGAATGCGCTGGCAATTTCCGTCTGGGTGGGAATTTTATTGCATTACGTAGCTTCAAACTTCCTTCGTACTCTGGTCTGTGTCTTAGATGGTGGAACAAATTGGACGGGTTTCCACTGTTTGTAACCACCGTATTTCTGCAAACCTTGCATATTACTGTAGTTTGCTCCGCATCTGATTTTCTATAACCAAACCAGTTCCAAATTGTAGAGGTAGCCCCTCGCTTAACAACAAGCTCCTCCTCAACCTTACGTCCGCCTTCCGCTATGCTTGTTTTCACTCCGCACGTGAAGAGTCAGTCGCGCACGAAACCACGTCATCAACTAGACTTATCGTTATTTCCAGCGATGAGAATTTTTCGACGGTATATCGCCCATCCCTAGTACCCAGGTGTCTTTTAAAATCTGACAGAGTTTACAGTTTAAAAATGAGAGCTGTTATTATCCATTTTTGGCAATCAAGTAATCAGGCAATTATTTTTTTTATTACTTTTTGTATTAGTAAGTAATAAAAGTAATCTTGTGAATCAATTAATATGTATTATATGCACATCAACTGGTTTTACACTGCAAAAGACAGATATGCATTAACATCATACAAGTTTGTCAAGTTCTTCCCTGCTGTTGTCCGATATACCAGACCACATGAAAAATGCTGTAACACAAATAAAAACAGTTCTGCCATTGTTTTTATATGTATATATTCAGGCTACTTGACATGTTGGGCAAGTAAAATTCCCTTTCACCTGCACGTCCAAAATATTAATTTGCTACAGAAAAGCATTAATGTCAAGCCCTGGATGAGAAACAAATACTTTCACATACTTTCAATCCATTTCCACAAAAAAATGTATTCTGATTAAAGTGGTAAACACATACCATCTGGCATTCTCATACTGAAGTTAATAAACTTGCTGATGAAGATTAGGATGAGTAGCACCCAGCCACAGGCACCAACCAGCAGCCAATGATGGCGCATCAACATGCCAATAAAGCCTAAAAAAAAACACAAAAAGGTAAAACACAGCACATAATATGGTGTTTATAGAACAAGCTAAATTATTCTAGTAAATAATATCTAATAAAAGTCTCCCGGTGGTTTATTTAGCATATTTAGCATTAAGTGAATACTTTGCTGAAAAGACGTGTCTTTAATCTAGATTTAAATTGGGCGAGTGTGTCCCTCAAATAGTGTCAAGAAGGTTATTCCAGAGTTTAGGTGCTACGTATGAGAAAGCTTTAACACCTTTGGTCGATTTAGTTATTCTAGGTGTTATCTAAAGTCTGGAGTTTTGAGATCTTAGAGAGCGTGATGGGTTGTTGTGTGATAGAAGCTCTGTTATGTAGGTAGGGGCTAAACCGCTTAAGGCTTTATTAGTGATTAAAAGAACTTTAAGTCAATACGATACTTAATGGTTAGCCAGCGAAGGGTTGATAACATTGGGGTTATGTGATTGTAATTTCTGGACCTGGTAAGAAATCTGGCAGCTGCATTCTGAACTAACTGTAGTTTGTTTATTGATGATGCAGGACAACCACTGATTAGTGCATTACAGTAGTCAAGTCCTGAGGTAACAAATGCATGAATAAGCTTCTCTGAGTCAGAAACACATAGAATATTTCGTAAATTGGTAACATGTCTAAGGTGGAAAAAGGCTGTTTTCGTGACATTTGAGATGTGATTTCGAAATGACAGGTTGTTGTCTAATAAAATTTCTAGATCTTTTACTGTATTTTTTGGAGTAACAGTACAGCCTTCAACTTGAAGGTTATAATCTGAAATATTCGTCTTACGTATCTTTGGTCCGATAAGTAATATTTCTGTTTTACAACCCGAATTCCGGAAAAGTTGGGACATTTTTTTTATTTGAATAAAATGAAAACTAAAGGAATTTCAAATCACATGAGCCAATATTTTATTCAAAATAGAACATAGAGAACATAGCTTATTTTTAAACTGACAAATTGTACACTTTTATTCACTAAATTAGCTCATTTAAAATGTAAATTACATGTAAAAATGCTAATTACATTTTAATTTAGTGGATAAAAGTGTAAAATTTCTCAGTTTAAACATTTGCTATGTTATCAATGTTATATTTTGAATAAAATATTGGCTCATATGTGATTTGAAATTCCTTTAGTTTTTATTTTATTCAAGTTTAAAAAACGTCCCAAATTTTCCGGAATTCGGGTTGTATTAGAATTGAAAAGGAAATTACAAGTCATCCAATGTTTTATATCTTCAATACACTCTACCAATTAGCTAGGATAGCTGGGAGGAATCATCTGGTCTTGATGAGATAAATAGCTGAGTATCATCTGCATAACCGTGGAACTTCCATGTTTTTTTAATGTTTCCAATGGACCGCAAGTATATGGAGGGGTCTTAAAACCGATCCCTTAGGTAAACCATTATTTACTTGCGTCGGATTTGATGATTCTGTATTTAAATGGACAAATTGATGTCTATCTGATAAGTAAGATCTGAACCATTGTAGTGTAAGCGAAAGCGATGTACCGGATGTGGCTCATGCATATAACAGTAGCTTGGTGGGGTACACTCATTAAGATCGATATAATCATTTGGTTTAAGCCAGGTTTCGGTAAGACAAAGTATATCAAAACTGTTGATAACTGTGATAATTTCATGTAAAATAACTGCCTTTGAATTTAGTGATCTGATATTAAGTAGGCCGAACTTTATGAATTGGTTTTGGTTGTTTATTACATTGTCTTCAGGTTTAATCACGTTCAGATTTTTTCTCTGACTTTTGCCAAAATTATTATTTTGTAGTATTATTCGAGGGACAGATACAGTCTCTATATATTTGGAAGCCATAATATTTATAACAGTTGAGTGGGAGGAACACAGACTATGGTCACAGTTTTGACATACCAGTGGGAGAAGTAGTCAAACAGTGCGTAGCGCCGTCTAAGATTATGCTTAAACATAAATAATTAGCTAAGTTTAACCATTCGATGCAAATGTAGCTATTAGATGCTCAGAGTTGCACAGTTTCGAAAATGTTTTATTTTTAAAGAAGTATGTTTTCCATTCTAGGAATATTCATGTCAAAGACATGAAAAAATAAAAGTTAATGCTGTCAATTGATTATAATAATTTACTGATTCATTTTTTTTGTCATGATTAATCACAAATTACATTAACGTTTTTAAATATACTTTTACATTCTAAAAATGTAATCTCCAAATTTACATTTAGCAGACGCTTTTATCCAAAGCGACTTACAGATGAGGAAACATTGGAAGCAATTATAACAACATGGGCAACAAAATACATAAGTGCATCAAAAACTAGTCCATTAAAGCCTAGCACAGTAAAGGCTTTAATGTAGAAATTAATTAATTAAAAAATAAAAAAGAGATTTCATTAACAACATAATTATATGAATAAAAGGCAATATTCTGAAATTAGTAATGAAACTGATGTCTCCATTCAATTAATTGTTTTTCTTTATGTTAACATTAATTATAGCCGTTAAACATTGTAAAGTACAGTATAATTGAGTCATCATGTCTAATAGGTAGGACATATACAGAATTTAAATTACGCTTTTAAACACTTTAGTCTTTCATGCTAAATTGTAAATTAAAAGCTACAAAACACATGTAATTGCTCTTTTTTTATCAACATTAATGAAAGGTGGCAGCTTTAAGAGCTGCTGCACACAGATCTGCTGCCCTTTCCCATCTTCACAACTCTTTGCATTCATTTAGGACTTTATTTAATACGTTGAAGTCTGTGCTTACAAAAATGCTAGACAAACTGGCTTTCTGGCATAATCTTGTGTGGTTTAATCAAGCACGAAAAGAGAACTTTACATCGCATCCTAACCAAATGCGATGCTATGAGATTCCTGCGACAAGCAATTTGTTTGTCTATACTGAACGTGGAAAAGGGCCGGGAAGCAACAATCAATCACAAAAGCCAATCAGAACAGATTTTGTCTGTCCACGCACCCGCATCAGCTGAAGAGTGAACATGTAGAGAGATGCGTCCTGTTCTCATGACTTCAGTGATGCCATGCTATAATTTCAGAATCTTAACGTATGTAATCAATTGTAGCCGCTCACAGAAATTGTTAAAACATTTTAAAGCATACTTTGTTTATTTAATCAATAATAATAATCGCAATTACAATATCACAGGGAATATTATAAACAATAATGATTGCCATAATCGTGCAGTCCTAGCATTAAGCTATATTAATGTTGCAATAAAACGTATTTGTTTATGATAAGAAAGAAAACACTGAAAGGGAGCTTAGGGTGAGAAGCTCGGTCACCCGGGAGGAGCTCGGAGTAGAGCCGCTGCTCCTCCACATCGAGAGGGGTCAGCTGAGGTGGCTTGGGCATCTGTTACGGATGCCTACTG
This sequence comes from Barbatula barbatula, assembly GCF_947034865.1. Classification (NCBI taxonomy): domain Eukaryota; kingdom Metazoa; phylum Chordata; class Actinopteri; order Cypriniformes; family Nemacheilidae; genus Barbatula; species Barbatula barbatula. The sequence goes on from NC_136771.1 coordinate 15,068,889, forward strand.
GACACCTTCCCCGGAAGGTGCTCCGGGCCCATCCGACCGGGAGGAGACCCCGGGGAAGACCTAGGACACGCTGGTGGGACTATGTCTCCCGGCTCCTCCACATCGAGAGGGGTCAGTCGAGGTGGCTTGGGCATCTGTTACGGATGCCTACTGGACACCTTCCCCGGAAGGTGCTCCGGGCCCATCCGACCGGGAGAAGACCCCGGGGAAGACCTAGGACACGCTGGTGGGACTATGTCTCCCGGCTGGCCTGGGAACGCCTCGGTGTCCCCCCGGAAGAGCTGGAGGAAGTGTCTAGGATGAGGGATGTCTGGGCATCTCTGGCCAGACTGCTGCCCCCGCGACCCGGCCCCGGATAAGCGGTAGAAAATGAATGAATGATGAAATGAAAGGGAACAAATGTGTGTTTTTCCCGTGTTAAACATTGATGAGACATTACCTGTCGTTGGGTCCTAAAAACATTTGAATATGGAAAGAATATGGATTTCTATATGCCGCTCTCGAACAGGGCTCAACGAAAAACATAGAATGCCCTGATAGTGGAATTCGTTTTAACCAGAAATTGTATTTCATTTTCAATCCTCCCATGTTGTCTGTTCCATATGATTAATTCAGATTCAAAACCCTTCAAGTCCGTCAGATGACTTTTCATTTAAACAAGCATTTTATCAGGCTCCTCCATTTAACATTACTTCCAGCAAAACTAGATATTTCACAATGGGCAGAGTGTGGTATTTTGGGGTTTTGAAGCAAAATTATTTGAGTAACATATGCTATGAGTGGAGTGCATTAACTTAATCAAAGTATGTGACAATGTGAACAACCTATTTTACTCAGAATAAGCAGCATGCATGTCATGTGTCACGATCGTCAGCTGGAGTGCCCATGAACTCCAGTAGAGGGCACTCCACTCAGGACTCTGGTATTGTAGAATTTTCAGCTTGGGTTTTTGCAATCAAATCTGGGAGGGACCTTAAGACAACCGTGTGGCGAATGCTTCAGAGTATCTTCTCTAATCACCTTTCCATTACTACAACCTGGACCGGTGTAGGGAATAAAGTATGTTTTACAGACCTGTTCCTGAAGACCATTGTTCAAAGTAAGTTGGATATTTTTTTTATATTTAAATAGATGTGTATTGCCTTATGCTATTAAAATGGAATGACAAATTTGTATTTTCTACAGGAGCCATCCGGAAGAACCCGGCATGCCACTGATGAGGCTGTCCAGGTTAATGTTACGCATTACCTGAAAGGAGCATCTGACAGTGAAGGTAGTAAAAGGCGGCGAACAGCTGAGAGGGACCCACAGCCCTTAAACCTAGGCTGACTTCTGACACCCCAGCATCACTGACTATTGGAACCCCTAAAGAAGCCAGAAGTGTCACACTACACTCACCCAATCCACACTTCACTGTGGAAATTCCTTATCTTTTTTTATTCCCTGTGACCCTGCCTTGAGGGCAGCTCCTCGGATAGATCTACTTTTATTCTGTCAGTGTGCTTATATTGTCCATATTTATTGTTGGTCACTAGACTTTAACCTCGCACTGTTGGACTTATTTGTACTACCACCATGACATGTACCTACTATCCTTTTGTAAGAAATCACTTGTAAATGTGATGTTATACCTCAAATTATTTGGTATCCTGCACATTCTTTGGTACCAAATATCCTCATTACTTGATACAATGTTTACTGGTAGCCTAATTCTTTTCATCCCAGAGCTGACCTCTTTAAATTATTAGCAGTTATTGTAAGTGTTCTAATTTGCCTGTAATGTTTTTTACCAACATTTTTTTGTAACAATGCATGTTCTTTAGTACTTTATTTTATTTTTCAGTTATTTATATTTCAGTGCTCTTACACATCTTGTTTCAATGACGGTTACTGTACTTAAATGCAGAATAAAAACGCCAAATGGGAATTTGTCTAGATTGATCACTAATTATTCTTGATAAACTGCATGCTAGAAATATATAAATATTTAATATATATATAATAAGCGACGGCAAAACGCACGAAAATAGCGCTTGCCTCCGACGGGCCGCGGAAGAGCCGCCTTTGATATAACGGCGGGCCATCCGCGGAACGAAGGCGGTAGAACGCCGTCTGCCGCTTTCAAATAGCGGCTGCCGCCGGCGGGGCGCTGTCAGACGCGTTTGCGATAACGCCTATCTGACGCTTCTACTGCTGCCGGAGCACCGCTGGTGGTCCGCCGACTCATTGCTATCTGGGATGCATTGTTATGTGTGAGTTTGCTGCGTCTGACTACGCAGCGCTTTTTAAAGTATAATGTGTAGGCTAAGCTTGCTTTTATCAACAAAAACACGTGATGCAATACGAACACGACAACCATATTGTGTGGACATTTATATAGACAGGCTGCTTAATGAGTGGTTTTTACTTTTGCTTTGCGTGAGGTAAAATTCGCTTGTTCTGTAGCCTACTTTAGAAACGATCACGATCTATAAGATTCGCTTGAGAAGTAGACTGTGGATGTCTTTGGAATCGATCACACCATTAAATCATCAGATTGCAACACTAAACAGCAGAGTACTTGATGCGTACTCAATCAAATACACGGTACTATTCCGCGGATACCCGCGGACGCGGATTCCGTCTGGCCCTGACAATAAGGTACAGCATTGTAAAATTAAGAATGTTTAGCTTAGAGGGGATCCCCTTCTCCACAAATATAACCAGATTATTATTTAGCCAGGAATGTATTCAGTGAGCTTAACTACTTCACAGTCCATTATTTTGCGGGATTGCATTAATTTATGCAGAAATTAAATCTAACAGTAGTGAAAAAAAATGCTGGTTATTTAAATGTAATGTATTGATTAACTTTCAAAGTATAGTACTCTCCTCACGAACCCTTCAACCAGACTGAGCCAACAAGGACTCGTTAAGTAAGATCTGGGGTTCGAACCTTCTGACACACAAAGCGAAACGCACACGTGATTGGACAGAAAGTGAGGCTTCATTTGTCATAGATCACGTGACTCTCGGAAACCAATACACACCCCGATACGGGGCTTCACTAGAAATTGTGTCACATTTGCGATACGCACCTCGAAGCTTCAGTGTCATACGTAACATCACTAGCATATGGATCTGAACGTCTCTGACCCCACGTTACATCATGACTGTTGGGTCTGTTGATTTTCTATTACTCTATCACACCTAGTGAAATATTTGCCATATAGAAATATAATTTCTACCAAAAACAGTGACTGATCTGGTAAGTGGGCAACAACACAGCTGGGGAAATGTGGCAAATCTACAATCCACATTCATGTCTCTCACGGTGACCATTCCCCCACTAAACCAGACCGAAAATATAGTCTTCAAGTAATGGCTTGAAAGCGTGCTTCTAGGCAATGGCAGTGTCACATTGTGGTGGATGGCAGTTAAAATATTCTCCGAACTTCATCCCATATTTTGAGAGAGCTGCTAGCATATAATGTTTACTAGTCAGTTTGGCCACTGTTATGGGTGGGACCAGTGCTGCAAAAGGCATAGAGGAAAGGGAATGGTTTGTAACACTTTGTTCGATGGCGAGCCAAGATGGAAGGTTACTTACCGGCCTCACAGTTTTAAAACATGTAATTAGGGCTGGGCGATATATATCGTCTGCGATTAATATCGGGATTGTTGTGTTAACGAGTTGTAATTGTGTTGTAATTACTCTGAAAAAACACTCCAAAACACGCATTAAAACTCCACACATTCAGAGGCTGCAGCAGGGCGTCACATGATTGCTGTTGTATGCATACACGTCGTCATCTCTCTCACGCACAAACTACTGTACTGTACTTGGGTAGACATTGAGACTGCTTCCGGTAGATGGCGCTTCACCTCAATGCGGCTGAATCGATTTGTTGTATCACTGCACTTGCACTTTCTTTCATATTAGTGTATTTTCTTCATAGCATACATTGTTACTTATCACTGTCGTTGCTAACTTATCCTGATATCTCAATAACCCTCTCCTGGTTATTTACTTGAAGATCTTAAACCAAAACACTCAGCACCGTTAGCATAGCACAAGCGTGCTAGCGGGCTTTCTGTTTACACTGCTAAATATCATCTCGCCTTCTAGTTGTCTTGTGTGCTAACGGTTTCTCTCTTAAGCGTATATTCTAAGAATCATCGAGCAGCCTTGGTAAATTGGAATTACTCTTCAAACCCGGTGAGTTATGGCTTCTTCTCTCAGAATTAGAGTCTCGCATCCAATCTTTATCTGAGGATAGTAAGAATGTAAGGAGCTTAGAAAACAATTTGGATGCGAGCAATATTAGCGCACTCAGTTCGGTTCCGGTTGAACAACCCCCGCAGCTGGGAAACTTTGTGACTGTGAGACGGCGTAGTCCCAGGTCAAAACATCACTTAACCGTTCCAACTACAGTCTCGAACAGGTTTGCCCTGCTGAAAGTGCCCTAGTTATTGGGGATTCTATTGTTCGGAACGTTAACATAGAGGCACCAGCCACCATAGTCAAATGTTTACCGGGAGCCAGAGCGCCTGACATCAAGTCAGGCCTGATATCAAGTCAAATTTAAATGTGCTGGCTAAGGCTAATCGTAAATTCGGTAAGATTGTTATTCACGTCGGAACAAATGATGTTCGACTCCGTCAATAGGAGATCACAAAAGATAATATTAAAGAGGTGTGTGAGCTCGCAAGCACTATGTCAGACACTGTAGTATTCTCTGGCCCCCTCCCTGCGTATTGTGGTGATGAGATACATAGCAGATTATCATATCTAAATGGCTGGTTGTCTGAGTGGTGCCTGCAGAATGTTATTGTTTTTATAAATAACTGGAAGAGTTTTGAGGGCAGACCTGACCTGTTGTCAAATAGAGACTGTGTCTGTCCCCCGGATTAGCAAACATAAAATAATGCGTAAACCACTTAAAGGTAATTTAATTAACGTTAAACTAACTAAACATGAACATAATACAGATAATCAACTGTTACGACTCGGATTGCTAAATATTAGATCTCTCTCTAATAAAGCACTTTTTGTTAACGATAAGATAACAGATCATAAAATAGACATGCTCTGTCTGACAGAAACATGGCTAAAGCCAGATGATTATATTGCTTTAAATGAGTCTGTCCCCCAAGATTACTATTATACACATGAGCCTCGCCTAATAGGCAGAGGGGGAGGTGTTGCTGCACTTTATCGTAACTCTTTTAGCATTTCTCAGAAGTCTAATCCTAAATACAATTCTTTTGAAGTCATGGTACTTGATGCATCAATACCTAATACTAAGGACAAAACATCTTTACAATTTATTCTGGCCAGTGTATATAGGCCTCCAGGGCACCACACAGATTTTATTAAAGAATTTGGTGGGTTCTTATCAGAACTAGTACTGGCTGCAGACAGAGTCCTTGTTGTTGGTGACTTTAACATTCATGTAGATAATGACACAGATGCTTTAGGAATGGCTTTTAAAGACACTCTTAACTCCATGGGCGTTAGTCAACATGTGTAAGGACGTACTCACCTTCGTAATCATACTTTAAATTTAATATTGTCTTACGGTATAAAAGTGGACGACGTAAAAATCCTTCAGCAGAGCGAAGACATTTCGGATCATTATCTGGTATCATGCTTGCTTCACTACCCAAGTATTAGACAAATATTGTAGAACAATAACTTTGACTACAAAATGTGCGTTTCTTGACAATTTGCCTGAATTGTCTCAAATCTCTAGCATGAGTAATAACGTTGAAGATCTTGACTTTACCATTGAAAATATTAATGCCACCTTCTCGGAAACGGTAGACATAGTTGCTCCTCTGCGCTTAAAAAAGATTAAAAATGACAGACCGACACCGTGGAATAATGAACACACTCAGGCTCTAAAGAAAGTGGCACGTAAAATGGAGCACAACTTTAAGAAAACTAAATTAGAGGTATTTCGTACTGCCTGGGAGGATAGTATTAAAAAATACAGGAAAGCCCTAAAAACGTCTAGATCCGCCTACTTTTCATCACTAATAGAAGAAAACCAGCATAACCCTAGGTTTTTATTTGATACAGTGGCTAAATTAACCAAAAATAAATCATCAGCAACTTCTGATTCTGTATACCAGCATAGAAGTGATGATTTCACGAACTATTTCACAAATAAAATCCAAGATATTCGAGAAAAAATTATAACTATGCAACCAGAAGTGAAACCCACTGAACAAACGACTAACTACAGCGCCTCTAAGGAGAAATTACGTTTATTTCGTAACTATAGTCTACGATAGACTCGAAAAGTCTATGTCGGCATAACATTAAGGAAATAGCTTTGAAATGGCTTAGATCTTGTTTATGCAATGAGGTATCACGCAAACCGCAAGTCCAGTACGGTGTATCACAGGGCTCAGTTTTAGGGCCTATGCTCTTCGCATTATACATGTTACCTCTAGGAGATATAATAAAGCGACACGGAGTAAGCTTTCACTGTTATGCTGATGATACGCAACTTTATATTTCCTCGATGCCTCATGAAACACAGCAATTCCATCGAATAGTGGAATGCATAGTCGATATAAAAAAGTGGATGAGTAGCAATTTTTTATTACTGAACTCGGACAAAACTAAAGTGTTACTTATCGGATCGAAAACCGCCCTACGTAACAACAAAGAATACTGCTTAACTATTGATGGATCTTCCATAAAACCCTGATCTTCAGCTAAGAATCTTGGCTTTATATTCGATAGTACTCTGTCATTTGAGAACCAGGTCGCCAACACCTGTAAAATTGCGTTTTTTCCATCTTAAAAATATATCGAAACTACGTCATATGCTGTCACCATCAGATGCAGAGAAGCTTATACATGCCTTTATGACATCAAGACTAGATTACTGTAATGCACTAGGGCTGCAACAACGAATCGATAAAATCGATAAAATTCTATTATTAAAAATGTTGGCAACGAATTTCATTTTCGATTCGTTGTGTCGCGCGACTATTAAGCCACATGTTTGAGTATAAAAAAAAGTTGATTGCGCCACGCAGCATAGGGGAGGTAGCATATTACCTATAAAGCATTAGGTAGCATATTACCTATAAAGCCTTGCATGGTTTAGCTCCTCACTACTTGAGAGAACTTCTCACGTATTATAGTCCATCACGTGCCCTACGCTCTCAGGTGTCAGGTCAGTTGGTAATAACTAGAATTTCAAAATCAAGTGCAGGCAGCAGATCCTTTTCCTATCTAGCGCCTAAACTTTGGAACAGTCTTCCCTGCACTGTCCGGGAGGCAGACACACTCTGTCAGTTTAAATCTAGACTAAAGACGCATCTTTTTAATCTTGCATACACAACACTATTATAATATATATATTCCGAAGGTTTAGGCTGCACTAGTTAGATAAACCGGAACCAGGAACACTTCCAATAACAACTGATGCATTTGTTGCAACAAAGAGTGCAGAACAGTACTCTATTCTCAGCCAGACTTGTCTCATTGTTCCAAGGTTACTAGAGCGGGCAGGACACAGTCCATGCCCAGACCTGACAAATGCTGTGATGATAAAGCTGGACAAAGGACGTGGCGACTCTACAAAATTATTAATGATAATCTTAAATCTATTTCTTTTATTTTGCCTCGTTGTGCAAGCACTGTCAAGCTTGTACAGAGGTTGCAGCTTTTGCCAGAGAGGAACTGGAATCCCCTGGTTAAGCCCGGTTTCCTTCTGAGGTTTTTATCGAATCGAAATTTATCGAATAATGGAATGCATAGTCGATATAAAAAACTGGATGAGTGACAATTTCTTATTACTGAACTCAGACAAAACAGAAGTGTTACTAATTGGACAGAAAACCACCATATGTAGCAACCAAGAATACTGCTTAAGCATTGATGGATATTCCGTCAATGTGTGACTGCTATCTGTGCTGCTGTGTGAAAAAAACGGACTCTGTATTCTACCTCAAGTACTCAAATCGGATTTTCTATCTATTGTCATCATCAACGATCCTAGTGAGGATTAGTTGTTCCTTAATGAACACTCTACCACTTGTATGGATGGTTACGGTTTGCAAAAAATCCAGCTCCAAAAGGACAGGGTCACGATCGGGGCGAACAGTACTTCCCCCGTGCACCAGGTGCAAATTTGAAATTTTACTTTCAGTCGACCTTTCGCAGTCATGTCCTTTCCCGATTCTGCATTATGGAGACGTGTCAGCGTTGTAGCTGTCTGCATACTGCGAGGAAACTGTTGATACAACGTCTCAGAGATAACTGTTGCTTCAGCTCCCGTGTCCACAACGGCTTGTGTTGGAATGAAGTTTATGGTCACATCCATAAGCAAACTCGGGCCTCTGTTTTTTGCACGCCCCACTTGTGGTGTGGGGGACTGGCTCCACCAGCGTTCAAGCCCTTTTAAAGTGATACCGGTTTTCTGATTGCTGCTGCTTTGCCTAGAGTTTTGTCGCGGGGTTAATGGCCTGACACACTCCCTGCAGAAATGCCCTTCTCCCCCACAGTTGTAGCACAAACCTACTCCAGTGCGGTTGGGGCTTGGCGAATTTGTTCCTGTTCGTAGCCTGCCATCTTGTGTCGGAGACCGCCCTCACCTCCTGTGCTGATTTGCATCCTCTGGCTTTCTTGGTTCCCTAGCTGCAAGGTTATTGAGCTTCAATTGTAGCCACTCCATCTTTTGCATTAGGATGTTAAACTGATCAGCAGACACACAGCTCTTACTCATCTTCTCCATTTAAACTGTTAGGAACGCAGTCTTCTGTGAGAAAACAGCTACCTGGTCTGTAGTAGCGTAGCTCGGACTTTGAACTCTGCGTGAAACTGCCGACACATAGCTCTTACTCATCTTCTCCATTTGCTCTGTTATGAACGCCGTCTTCTGTGAGAGAACAGCCACCTGGTCTGCAGTAGCGTAGCTCGGACTTTGAACTCTGTGTGAAACTGCCGGGGAATCAATGGACTGTTCATCATCCGCCCAGGAAATACGTTATAGCTCTGCCCTTAACATCAATATCGCGGTCCACAGTAGCTCGATAATTGTGCTCATGGGCCTCCACCAATCTCTGAGCCTCCACTAATGAATGGGGATCTTTGTTCATTACCTCATAAGCAACTTTCTGATTATGAAGTCCCTTGAGGAAGAAGTCGGTCCAATAAATCTAGGGAGACACTCACTGAGGAGCTGGCAGCGGCTGCTGACATGCCCACTCCACAGAGAGCACATCACAAGCCTGTGTATATCAGTGGAGACAGCACCACAGGCCGTCTGAGGTGCAGGTACTGCCATGCAAAGACTCCTGTAAAATGTTCTTCATGTGATGTGCTTTTTGCCAAGCCGTGATTGTTATAACGAGTAGCATTTTGCCAATAACCTGGGATAGAGTAGCTCTAAGTTTAACCTTGAAATCATGAATATACCCAATGTTTCAAGAACAGTGTGCACTTTACTTTGGGTATGTCTTTTTTAGGCGTTTTTGCTAAATTTAACAGGAATGCAGAGGGGTTTTTATTATGATTATTATTGTTTTTTTATTTTATTTTTTTAATTATCAATTTTCCCCGATAAACTTTACAGATGTACTTAAGGAGTGGAGCAATTGAGTCTCTTAGCTCTGTGAATTCCCTTGCAGTTGAGTCCACACGGTTCAGCTAGCTAGCCTCTCGTCCTGAAAGATTGTTAACAAATTAGCTTATTATCCGCTGTTGTCTCGCCAGCGTCCGACGGTCCTTTCGTTGGCAATTGTAGTTGTAATTTACAGATGAAGTCTCCACTTCTGACACCAGTTGTCATGTTTTCGTGGTATTTAGTTAGCCTCTGTGTGGATGCGTGGGAGTAACGAGCCACGACAAAGAGGTCGCTCTCTGAGCATTTACATAACCTGTAGACAACTAGAAACTCCTCTATTCCCGTAACTCACACATACTCTCTGACTGACACATAAAACAGCCAATAGGAATAGAGACAAGATGAACACAGAGGATATCTTAAAGGGATCATGCTTTTATTTGCTACAATGTTACAATCTGGAAACGGGCTGTCGGACAGTAGCCCCGCCGCTTGCGACATCCTCAGACATCATACACTGTTTTAGCACTCAGTTCCCTGTACTAAACAACTTCTAAACAAAATAGTATGTTCTGTGCATCCCGGCCACGAGTAGGGATGGGTACCGAAACCCGGTACTTTATCGGTTCCGGGGCTAAATTGTGAAAGACCGAAGTATTAATAAGCTCTGACGTAAACGGTTCTGCTGTCGGTACTGGAGAAATTAAGAAAAACATTTCCTATTTATTATTGCTAAATATACGTTACCTAGCATATTTTCACTGACAAACCGTTTCTAATTTGCGATAATATTAAAGACATTTAACAAACGTTAATAAAATAAAACAAACACGTAAATAAAAGACCAGCAGCCACCTCATGGTCGACTCCCGGCCCCCAAACATAAACACCAATTCCGGCCCTGTCCTCTCTCACTGACAGTCCGATCGCTCGTCCATTTTATGCTTTACAATCTCCTCTGTGATACGAGGCCCCGAATCCCGGTTCTCGTCCCGCCTAACTCGCTACATGTGCATAATGTGCAGACAGAAAAATGCAAAGTTTTCGACTGTCTAGCTAATAGTTCATCATCCACATCCTCAGGTACGTATGCTAGCCTAGCAGTCTTCATAAATAACACCGACATAAACATTGCATAAGGTTTCTTTAAGTTAGTATGTAATAATTTAATAAACACACATCACATTAAAAAATAGCCTACATATAAATCAGCAGTAGCCTAAATAAATCTTAAACATTAAAACTGCTTTCACAGTACTGCATTTAAAATGGATGAATAATAATAACTTATGATTAAAAAATAATAAAGCTGAGCTTACCTAAAAATGAATTTGTAGTGATGAAATAAGATATGTTAGGTCAGTAAAGAATGTTTTAAATAGTGAAAACAACTCTAGCTTTAGTTTTGTCTTTCATAAAAAAACACAGCAAAAAGTACCGGATCGATAAGTGGTATCGATAAAAGTAGTAATACCGTTAAAACCTTAACGATACCCATCCCTAGCCACGAGTGCACCTTCTGAGAGCACAGTCAGCTTTTGTGAGCGGAGTTTGGAGGAGAGACGTTAACTGAAATGGTTTTCAGTCAGCATGAGTCAGAATTGCATGCATTTGATTAAGGGTGCTCCGATTGATCTGTCGCCGATCATAATCGACCGATAATTGCTTTGGGGTGTTTGATCGGCGATCTCTATAAAGGCCGATCACATGACGCAAAACTTGCGAGAACATTTTTTACGCGCTGCTAAAAATGGCTTCACCAGTCTGGCAATTCTACAAGCTGTGTGAAAAAGACAACACATTAGCAATCTGCAATGTGTGTTCCAAGCAAATCCCTCGAGGCGGAAAGAAATTAAAATATTTTAACACCACCAACCTCATCAGACATTTGAAGGTTACTCATGTAAAGGAGTATGAGGAGTTTTCAAAATTAGCTAGTGCTAAGACAGCGCGAGACCGTTCAGCAACTCACGTGCCACTCACTCAGCTGTCGGTAACAGTGCCGTTTCAGAGACAGCAACCCTACAGCAGGGACAGTAAGAAGCATAAAGACATTTCTGACAAAATAATGGAATTAATTTGCCTAGATCACCAGCCACTGTCTATTGTGGAAGACTAAGGGTTTCGGCGACTCATGTCCTATTTAGATTCACGTTACACTATTCCCGGGCGTAAATATTTCACTGATGTTTGCCTGCCGCAGTTATACCAAACAGTGTTTACATATGTTGACAGCCTTATGAAGGACAACATAACAGCCATTGGTTTCACTTGTGACATTTGGAGTGCGAGTGTATGTCCCATGTCCATGTTGAGCCTCACTGCGCAGTTCATTCATGAAAACTTCGAACTACAAAAAGTTGTTCTACACAAGAGTTTTCAGGATCATTGCTGCTGCATTCAGCGACATGTTTCGAGCATGGGGAATCCCGAAGGAAAAAGTGCATGTTATTTTAAGGGATAATGCAAAGAACATGGAAAAGGCCATGAGGGATAGCAATCTACCCAGCCTGCCGTGCATGGTGCATTCACTCCAGCTCACCGTGACCGAGGGCATTATGTCACAATGCAGCATCACTGATATGATCGCCTCTGGAAGACGGATCGTCAGCCATTTCAAACACTCCCCGCTTGCCTATTCACGACTTCAAAGTGTTCAGAAGCAACTGGGCCAGCCTAACAAGAGACTACAGCAAGATGTACCTACCAGGTGGAACAGTACTGTATATATGCTGCAAAGTCTGCTAGAATAAAAACGTGCCCTGTGTGCTTATGGAGCCGACTATGAATTACCCTCCACGTTCACCGCCAGCCAGTGGAAATTCGTAGAAAATATTATTTCGCTACTTGCCCCATTTGAAGAGCTCACGCAACAGATCAGCTCATCAACTGCATCGGCTGCAGATGTTATACCATCCATCAGAGCTTTAACTTGTCTTCTTGAGAAAACAGCCGAGACTGACCAAGGCGTAAAAACTTCAAAAGCCACGTTGTTGGAAGCGGTCCAGATAAGATTCTGTGACATTGAATCTGAGCGCCTGTATAGCATCGCTACAATCCTCGATCCAAGGTGAGAATATACACATTCATGTGTGTGTGCGCGCTGTGTGGCGGTCAGAGCAAATTAAAGAGCATGCAAATTAAATGAGTATTTAAAAAGTTTAAATTCTAAATTGATTTAAAATTTTACTATTCTTGCAGGCTCCTTAATTCATATCGCAAGAATATGTATCTTTGGTCTTAATTATTGATACAAGGAGCTATTACTGAAATGAATAGGCCTAGTGTAATTGTTTTTCTATTGTGTAGGCTGGTATTTCCTTCAAATTATGTTAAATTTGCTGTAAACATAAGCATTTAGAACTAAGAGTTAATAATAAGATTAACAAAAAAAATGTTGGGAGTATGCTAGGCTGACTAATCGTAACACGAGCCAATCATAACCTTCAAAATTAAATAATAGAACATTTCTTAATAAAGATTTTCCATTTTTCTTATTTTTCTGTGCTGCTACATATTTATTTTCTAACGTGGAGCAAATGTAACCCAATTATTAAAGTATCCGATTCAATTTTTTTACAAATTCATATTCAATTCAAATAAATTAATGATTGTTTTGTTTTCTTGTTAATAAAAGGTACAAAGACATATATTTCTCTGATGCAGTAAAGCCCCAGATACGTGGGCTGCTTTCCGAGGTCCTGGCCATTGGACTGGAGCAGCAGGATGGTGTGGCGAGTTTGGCTGTCAGCGGGTCCGGACCCCCATAGAAAGTACCACGAACTGGCTCCTTGCATGCTATGTATGCTGAGTTGTTGGGTGGAGATCGGGAATGTGGTGGCAGTGACATCAGCAGCTCGGCATCACAGTTGAATCTGTACCTGTCAGAGGCAGTTATCCCACAAAGCGGACAGCCACTTGTTTATTGGCAGAATAATAAAAGCCGCTTTCCGGCTCTCACAAAAGCAGCACAAACCTACCTCTGTGCACCGTGCACAAGTGTTGATAGCGAGCGACTTTTTAGCACAGCAGGCAATTTTTAGATGAGAAGAGGAACAAGCTGTCAGCCAAAAATGCAGAGACGCTTATATTTATAATGAAAAATCTGCCGTTGATGCTTAAGAAGTAAGCTTTGGGAGATCTAATAATCTCTATCTCCCCTCTCTCTTTCTCTAACTCACTCTCACTCTCTCGACCTCTTATATGCCCACAAAAAAAGCAAAGTTATAGATACAGATATGGAAGTTGTTACTTATTTGTATTTTTTGTTGCTGTGCAGTGTGCACCTGTGGTCCTTCAAGTGTATTAGAAAAAAATGATGGCTGACTGACTCAAAACAATAGTTTGGCTATAGCCTTTTTTGTTGCAGTTTTTAGTTTAAAGTCTAAAGCTAAATTTAAAGATGTTTAGATGTTCGGTCTTTAACTGTATTTTATACACTGTAAAAAGTCGTTCAGTGCTATTGTTCATATGACTTAATTTAGTAATAATTTATTTATTTTTCTCAGTTTTTTGAGTTATCAATAATTAAAAAGTGTGAATAGTTTCATTTTATACAATAAAATTAGTTTCATTGGACTTGTGGGAATTAAGATCAATATATAGATCGATATAAAAATGGATAAATTTTGTTTAAATCAGATGTATTTTCCTACATGACATGATTGTGAACAAAAGCTTGAAGCTGAGAGTTCTACAGTTGCTAGATGTTGCCAGAGATCGGAATGTGGTCAGTAAGTGGGGGGTGCATGTTCTGCTTATGTGTGTGTGTAACAAGAAGCATCTTCTTTTGGGGGAAGGAATGTGCACACTGAAGGATTTTATTGCGGTATTAAACGTGCCTTTACATTTAATATGCTTTATAATTTCATTATTGATTACTAACTGTGCATAATATGCTGAAAATATAACCAAGTGTGTGAGTTGTGTTAGCCAAGAACTAGGGGTTGATTTTGAGGGTATTTTTCCACAGGAAACGGTATGTGTGTGTGTAAAGATTAGATTACACAGGGAGCCCCATGGAAAGTGGTGTGTAGTGTTTCTATATAATACATTGCAGATGTTCAAGAGCAAAGTAGTGTAAGCCTGGTTGGCTGAAGACAGGACAAAGGAGAGAGAGCTGATTTGGCCCTAGCTGAAGAAGAGATGCGACGTGAAATATTATAAAAGCTGTGAAACTTTTTTTTTGGGGGTCGGTTCTTTGTGTAAGACTTTACGTCTGAGAACTCACCCAGCGGCTGTATTGTTTGAGACTTCTGATCAATAAATTTCAACATTTTCTTAACTGGCCTTGTAAATAACCAGGATTTATGTAATTTTCTGTTATAATTTAATTCATATTAATATTACTGTTTTTATTATAATTTGGATTGTTCCTTTACACTCTTTATCTATTATCTATCCGATGGAGACTTTAATTTTGAAAGGCGGCTTGGGAAGTGCACGGTATCTACGCTCGCACGGAAATCAAAAAAGGGACACGAGAGAGCGCATGTAGACGGTTCACGGAGTTCATTTGAGGATTAAGGACACTTTAAAGCACATTAAGTCGCTGTTTGTTATTTAATTTGCAGTATTTTGTTTGATTTTTACCTTTTGTTTAACACCTGGTTGGAAAGGAGAACAAGGTAGTTTAAAATGTATACACACAATTCATCGTGTCACTATGAGGTTTTTATGTTTGTTTCTGATTACCAGTAACTTTTTGTTCCTTTTGTTTAATGTTAGTATTAATTATCAAATATTGTTGCTGTTTAATACAATGTATGTTTATATGTTATTCTAGCTCTTACGGTGTTGTGCAGTTAAGGGCAATAAAAACAAAGGAAGACAGTACAACAACAGTGCATGAGTTCAATCCTTTATGCTTCAACCGGGCTGTTACAGTAAGAGCTTGATCCCATTGTTCATTTGCTAATATAAACGATGACTGAACAAGAATTAAATTTGTGCACTCCTGTGAAAGATATTGAAGTATTAAAGTTTGTACAAAACAAAAATACAAATGAAGTGATGGAAGATCAATCTGAAGTTGTAAAGAGAGATGAAGTACGTCGCTCTGTTCGTGAACGAATCCCAACAGAAAGGATGCTTGCATATCATAGAGAGGAGTCAGAAAAGGCAGAAAGAAAGCTTTGGCAAACATATGAAAAATGGAAAGCTGAGGCCCGAAAGGCGAGAGAGCAGCTGAAAACAGACATTCCTGAAAGTCAGCTAGCATCACTAATAGACACATTGGAAAAGGAAAGGGATGATGTGATGAATGCGTACATAAGAGCTCGAAGTCATGCTACTCCGCCCGCTGATACAAGAAGAAGAATTGATGCTTGCGATGCCGTGACAAAGGATATTGTAAAGATTGCTTATGAGAGGATAGCAGGTGTGGATGGAGACTTTGACAGCGAGAGAGTGAGAGGGCATCTTCGTGAATTGCTTGATAGAGAGTATGCTCGTTCTATCTACGGTTCTACAGTCTCACGTATCAGCTCCGAGTCAAGCACACCCATAAGTCAACCTTCACGGAACTCCGTCCTGATGGCAAAACGAATAGAAGCAGCAGCAGAGCTTGCAGCAAAAGAAGCAGAATATGCAACAGTAATGGAAGAAAAGGAACAAAGGGAAAAAATACGACTTCTAGAAGAGAAACAAAGGAAAGAACTTGATGCTGAAAGGAGTGAGTTTGAAAAATTACAAGCAACAAGGGAGGTAAGAGCAGCGAGAGCAAGACTAGAAGTGTATGATCAGGAAGAAGCCGGGTACTCTGCTAACCAGAACGATGAGCTACACAAACCTGTATCGGTCTCAGTAAAGCCAACACTCCATGATAGGTTATCGTCGCCAACTCCAAATGCTGATGTGTCATATCTTGCGCAGGCTGTCCAAGACAGTATAACGTTAAACAGACTGCCCGTGCCAGAGCCTACAGTGTTCAAGGGCGACCCCATTCACTTTATAGAGTGGAAGGCTTCATTCCGATCACTCATTGACAAGAAACATATCTCCTCAGCAGATAAGTTATACTACTTGAAGAAGTATGTTGCTGGGTCTGCTCTGAAAACTCTAGAAGGCATGTTTTACAGAGACGATGAGGAAGCTTACAAGGATGCGTGGAAAAGACTTCACGATCGTTACGGGCAACCATTCATCATACAACGAGCATTTAGAGAGAAACTGGCAAGCTGGCCCAGAATCCAGCCCAAGGACTCTGAAGGACTCAGAAATTTCTCAGACTTCCTGAATTCATGTAGGGATGCTATGCCGCATGTGAAGAGGTTGGAAATACTCAATGACTGCGAGGAGAATAGGAAACTTGTGAGCAAAGTTCCTGATTGGGCGGCTGCCCGCTGGAATCGTCAAGCCACGCAAATGCTGAGTGAGACCCAAGAATTTCCAACCTTTCATCATTTTGCCCATTTCATGTCCATTGAGGCTGAAGTAGCCTGCAACCCAGTCACTTCCTTTAATGCTCTTCATGCTTTTGAAACTTATAAGGAGAAACATAACATTAACGTTAGTAAGAACAGGGCTAATGTCTTCCATACAAAGATAGTCACACAACATGAGAATCCAAAGCCCATGGGTAAAATCGTTAAACCATGTCTGTTCTGTCAAAGCAGTGAGCATCAAATTCATGATTGTTCAAAATTCTCTGCAAGATCTCTTGAAGAGCGAAGACAGTTTGTAAAGGATATGAAGCTGTGCTACGGATGTATGAAGCTCAGTCACAGTGCCAGAGAATGCCGCTCCAGGCATAGCTGTAACACGTGCAAGGGAAGACATCCTACTTGCTTGCACGATGACAGCTTCATTAGAAAGGTAAAGTCCTTCTCCGTTCAAGGCTCAGACAACACACACGAAGGAGTTGCCACAATGTCGCTGAGTGTAGAATCTGGATGTACACCTCCTAACACCTCAATGATTGTGCCAGTGTGGCTGTCTTCACAAAACAACCCATTTTCTGAGAAACTTGTTTATGCTCTGTTAGACACACAAAGCGACACAGTTTTTATTGAACATGCCGTAAGTCAAATTCTAAAGGTTGATTCATGTCCAGTGACACTTAAACTCACTACTATGGTTGGAAAGGATTCATTGATATCAAGTGAAAGAGTTTCCGGTCTTAGAGTTAGAGGCTTTAACTCTACAGAGTTTCTAGACCTTCCTACTGCTTACACTAAGGACTGTATTCCTGTAGATCGATCCCACATTCCTACCAGAGAGACCGCCAGGTGTTGGAACCATCTTGCTTCTCTGATAGACAGAATTCCCCCACTTCAAAATTGTGAGGTTGGTCTGTTAATAGGCTATAATTGTTCCAGAGCTTTAGCCCCCAGAGAAGTGATTCTTGGAAAAGACAATGAGCCCTATGCAGTTCGTACAGACCTCGGTTGGAGTATTGTGGGCCCTTCCTTGACACCTCATGAGTCTCAAAGCGGTGTTACCCTATGTCACAGAGTATCTATCAAGGAGATTCCTGCTGTAATGCCAATTGATGTGATCAGAGTGCTGGAGTCAGATTTCAAAGACACAGAAGAAAACACAAAGGTGGTGTCTCAAGAGGACATTATGTTCTTGAATAAACTCGAAGAAAACATCAGAATGAATCATGAAAGTCACCTGGAAATGCCTCTCCCATTCAAGAAAAGACCACATCTTCCAGATAATGAGCCTCTTGCTGTCATGAGACTTCAGCATCTAAAACGAAGATTAATGAAGGACCAGGAGTACAGGGAGCATTATGTTAAATTCATGGAAGAGGTAATAGAGAATGGTGATGCAGAAGGACTCATTGATGAAGGACGAGAGGGAGAAAAATGGTATATCCCCCATCACGGAGTGTATCACCCGAAGAAGCCAGGAAAATTACGAGTGGTTTTCGACTGCTCTGCCAAATACAAGGGAACCAGCTTGAACGATCATCTTCTTACAGGCCCTGACCTATTGAACGGCCTGATTGGCATTCTCTTGCGGTTCAGACAGTACCCTGTGGCATTCATGTGTGATATTGAGCGGATGTTCCACCAGTTCCACGTTGACAAAGCAGATCGTGATTACTTGCGATTTCTGTGGTGGAGAAACGGAGACTTTAACTCACAGCCCCAAACATTCCGCATGAGAGTTCATCTGTTTGGTGCATCATCGTCGCCCGGATGTGCTAACTATGGACTGAAGCATCTTGCAAGAAAAGGTGAGCATCTATATCCCCTGGCTTCTCAATTCATCCTGCAAGATTTCTACATGGATGATGGAGTCTCCAGCATTGAAACTGCAGAGAAGGCTATCAAGTTAGCTCAAGAAGCTCGCCAGCTTTGTGGGCTAGGAGGTTTAAGGCTGCATAAATTCGTATCCAATGACAAGGCAGTTATGGAGACAATTCCACCCTCTGAGCGTGCTGTAAATGTCACCGTTGTCGATCTCTCACTCACTGACGAGCCTTTAGAAAGAGCCTTGGGCATCTACTGGCATTTGGAACATGATTATTTCAAATTTCGTGCCATTGTTAAGGACCAGCCAGCAACCCGTAGAGGTATACTGTCTACTGTGGCATCATTGTTCGACCCTTTAGGATTTCTTGCTCCATTCTTGCTCAAGGGAAAGACTATTCTTCAAGAAATGTGCCGAAATGGCATGGGCTGGGACGATCCCTTACCCGAAGGTTTGCAACCAGGATGGGAGCACTGGAAGAATGATCTTGTTAATCTGGAGAAGATTGAGGTCCCTCGTTGTATCGTGCCTGCTGGGTTTGGGAGAATCACGAAAAGAGAGATCCATCACTTTTCAGATGCCAGCATGAGAGGATATGGCCAGTGCTCATACCTTAGGCTCGAGAATGAGAAAAATGACATTCATTGTTCTTTGCTTATAGCGAAATCAAGAGTAGCCCCCCTTAAGGTCACAACAATCCCTCGTTTAGAGTTAACTGCTGCGGTCGTGTCAGTGGCTGTGAATGATATGCTAAAGGAAGAGATGAACCTGGCAGATGCAGATGTTTATTTCTGGACTGACTCTCAAGTAGTGTTAGGCTACATAAACAACGAAGCCCGTCGCTTCCACACGTTTGTCGCAAATCGAGTACAGCGAATTCATCGCACTACAGCTCCTCGACAGTGGCGATACATTCCCTCGGATGAGAATCCAGCCGACTATGCATCACGAGGTCTGAATGTTAACGACCTTATCACTTCCCGCTGGTTCAGAGGACCAAAGATCTTGTGGGAAAGGCAAATACCTCCCCCTGTAGACGCTAACACACAACTTCCACTTGGTGACCCAGAGGTCAGGAAGGCTCAGTCTCTAAACACGCAAACCGTTCAGTATTCTTGCATATCCAATAGTCTAATAAGGCTGTCCTCGTGGTCCAAAGTCATCCAAGCAGTTGCACGTTTACTTCGGCGTGTCAGAAAAGACAAGTCAAGCGACCACAGTACAGTGGCAGAACGTGAGGATGCTAAATGCATCATCGTCAAGGACTTACAGAGTCAGACCTATACAGAAGAGATCGCTTTACTTCGTAAGGGCAAACAGCTCCCACGCAGCAACAGGCTATACAATCTAGATGCCTTTGTCGACCATGACGGAGTGCTTAAGGTGGGAGGAAGGCTCTGCAACGCTTCTGTTCCTAACTCTGTTAAATATCCAGCAATAATTCCAAAGGAACACCATCTCACAGAACTTCTTATCGCTGATTGTCATGACAAAACGGCACATCAAGGAAAGGGCTTGACTATAAATGAGATCAGATCAAGAGGATTTTGGATTACAGGAGTAAACAGGACTGTAGCCTCCTTTATACGACAGTGTGTGAGATGTCGCAAATTTCGCAGACCCACGGAAGAGCAAAAAATGGCAAACTTGCCCTCCGAGCGTATAGACCCATCCCCTCCATTCACGTACTGTGGGATGGATGTTTTTGGTCCATTCATCACCAGACAAGGACGTAAATCATACAAGCGCTATGGACTTCTCTTTACCTGTTTCTGTTGCAGAGCAATCCATATTGAGTTGCTGGATGACATGTCCACAGATGCCTTTATTAATGGGCTGCGTTGTTTCATCGCTATTAGAGGAGCAGTCCGTCAAATAAAGTGTGACCAAGGAAGTAATTTCATTGGAGCCAAGAATGAGCTCACCAAGGCCATGGACGAGATTGACATAAACCGTCTGGTAGCGTTCTTAGCAGCAAAACAATGTGATTTTGTCTTCAACGCACCACATTCAAGTCACACCGGTGGAGTTTGGGAGAGACAGATTAGAACAGTGAGAAGTGTCCTTTGTTCCACTCTGTCCATGTCACCTGGACTCGATGATTCTTCTCTGCGAACCTTCTTCTATGAGGCCATGGCCATTGTAAACAGCCGTCCGCTCACTGTAGATAATTTAAGTGATCCCTGCAGTCCTGAGCCCCTAACTCCCAATCATCTACTCACCCTGAAATCAACCCAAGCTCTACCACCCCCTGGCAAATTTGTAAGAGAAGACATGTATGCTCGCAAGAGATGGCGCCATGTCCAATATTTAGCTGAGCAGTTTTGGGGACGGTGGCGCAAGGAGTATGTGTCTAATATTGCAACAAGACAACGCTGGCTTAAACCAAGAAGGAACATGCAGGTGGGAGATATAGTCTTGGAGAAGGCAACCGATCTGCCCAGGAATGAGTGGCGCTTGGCAGAAGTTATTGAGACTGTGGTTGACAAAGATGGCTTGGTGAGAAGAGTGAAGATACGCTTTGGAGACAAAAAACTGGGGAAGGATGGTAAACGTCTGAACAAACCCTCAGTAGTTGAGCGCACAGTGCAGAAACTAGTCCTGCTACTGGAGGCAGCCTGACTTTCTTGATGTATCCTTTGATTTAAGCAGTTCGTAGTAGAATTTGTATTCGTTTTAGTTTTACATCTGGCCTTAAACATTGACAGTTTACCTTGGGAATCATTTGTGACTAAGGTTTAAAATCTATAGTAACATATGATTGGTGGGAGTGTAAATAACCAGGATTTATGTAATTTTCTGTTATAATTTAATTCATAATAATATTACTGTTTTTATTATAATTTGGATTGTTCCTTTACACTCTTTATCTATTATCTATCCGATGGAGACTTTAATTTTGAAAGGCGGCTTGGGAAGTGCACGGTATCTACGCTCGCACGGAAATCAAAAAAGGGACACGAGAGAGCGCATGTAGACGGTTCACGGAGTTCATTTGAGGATTAAGGACACTTTAAAGCACATTAAGTCGCTGTTTGTTATTTAATTTGCAGTATTTTGTTTGATTTTTACCTTTTGTTTAACACCTGGTTGGAAAGGAGAACAAGGTAGTTTAAAATGTATACACACAATTCATCGTGTCACTATGAGGTTTTTATGTTTGTTTCTGATTACCAGTAACTTTTTGTTCCTTTTGTTTAATGTTAGTATTAATTATCAAATATTGTTGCTGTTTAATACAATGTATGTTTATATGTTATTCTAGCTCTTACGGTGTTGTGCAGTTAAGGGCAATAAAAACAAAGGAAGACAGTACAACAACAGTGCATGAGTTCAATCCTTTATGCTTCAACCGGGCTGTTACAGGCCTCTCTCCAATTTTGAACACGCAGAACATTGTTTTAATGTTCATCAGATGGTGACCCCGGACGCGATTGGAGAAAAAGGCATCTAAAGAGAATTGTAAAACTCGGGGACTGACCGAAAATCGGGACGAGACAACTTTTAATTCAACACAGTGTCGACAGAATAAGATAAGGTAAGCAGAGACCTGTTTAAACGAACTTCTGCAGATTGGATATTCCAAATTTATGTGTTGAGTTTGAAGTATATCCGTACCATTGACTAGAAATTTAAAATCATTTGTATTTGTTGATCAGAACAAATATAGAAAAACCTTTTAAAACGCCCGTGGGTATTGAAGCCCCATGGCACGCTAAAAGTTATAGAAAAATCTTTTAAAACACCCGTGGGTATTGAAGCCCCATGGCACGCTAAAAGTTATAGAAAAATCTTTTAAAACGCCAGTGGGTATTGAAGCCCCATGGCACGCTAAAAGTTATAGAAAAATCTTTTAAAACGCCGTGGGTATTGAAGCCCCATGGCACGCTAAAAGTTATAGAAAAATCTTTTAAAACGCCCGTGGGTATTGAAGCCCCATAGCACGCTAAAAGTTATAGAAAAACCTTTTAAAACGCCCGTGGGTATTAAATAAAAAAGGTCCCGCGGCACGCTAAAAGCCGATTAAACTGTGTACATTAATTGTGTATTGTATACTGTAATATTGTTGTGTAAAATGTCTGAATTTGAGAGGAAGTGTGTGATTTATGGTAGTTCCCCTGTAGTTATGCAATGGGAAAAAATTGTGGATATGCTAATGTCTCAATCAGAGCCGAAAAATCATAAAAAGGAAAGAAAAATCTGGGAAAATAAATGGAGTCAGATATGTATGGAAAATGTGTGGAAGGAATCTGAGAAAGTGTTGATTAAGATCACTCCAAAAATCAGGGAAATGGAGGAAAAAGCGCATGCAAATTGAAACAAACATGTGGAAGGAGGAAAAGATGTGAAGTGGTTAGAGAAGAATAAGCATAAAAAGGAGGAAGAGAAACTGAGAGAAGAATTACGTTTGTGGACACGCATTGCGCTGACTGCAATTGCTTTGAGTTCTCCTAAAAAAAGCACAGAACATGTGTAGTCGGAGAAATCAAAGAAAGAACTGATGAGAGAGTCAGGAAGTGCAGGGGCCAGTATCTCGTGTCATACTGAGACCGCCCCTTTGTATCCTGATTTGAATAAGCTGTTGCCACCGCCCTACATACCAGCATCACAGCAGGTGCAAGTGAACGTGAAAGATTCCAGGGTGGAGGTAGACATGCCAGATCTAGATGTTTTAAAGGATCAAATAAACGTGTTGACAGCACAATTAGAACTAATGGTAAATAAACAGGAAACCATACAAAGAAAGAATAGCATAACAAGCCAAAGTGCACGTGTAGTGCACAATGAGGAGGAAGACAAAGACATGAAGGGACAGGGAGCATGTAATAACAGTGAGGATGGAGGGCCACTCCAGGTATGTAGGGACGTAGTTATTAAAGGAACTATGATGTCTACCCCAGTGTAACAGGGTACTAGGAGTCGTACCAGAGCCTGTCAATACACTCCAGCCTGTCAATTCACTCCCCCTCAAGAGAGACAATGGGACATTATGTGTCGCCCAGGTAGTGAGTATGATGAAAGGAATGTTAATGTGCCAAACGCCCAACTAATGTCAGGAGGGGCAACTAACATGCCTCTGTTACAGGGCAACCGAGGGGTACCAAAGTACCAGCCCTGGAGCCATAGTGACATGACAGCGGTGCTGGCAAAATTGTCCCCCATTACATCTGGTGGAGGCAGATGGCTTACAAAGTTGATGGCATTGTGCCACGGCACCACCTTGGCGGTAGGAGACATAAGATGCCTTTTGGGCCAAATTTTTACTGTTTCTCAGATGGCAGAGTTTGAGAAGGATGCAAACCTTGAAGACGAACCCAATGACGTACGGTATACCACTGTCAGTACAGCGATCGCCAGGGCCCTCAGAGAAAAATTTCCAACACCCCCAACCGTATACCAAAACATTAAGTTCCGCATTAAGCCTGGTGAGACTGGAGCGAGTTATTATTTTAGATGCGCTGCTGAATGGGAGCAGATGGTAGAAGAAAACAGTCGAAATAATCCAATTACACGTGATATATTTAGAACTGCCGTGATGACAGGGGCCCCCAACGGTGTCAAACAGGCAATGGAATGTAATCCTGACACTCCAGTAGCCAGCAACGAAATGTGGGAAAGACATCTGGTGTTCCATATTGATAGATCAGTCGATAAACAGGATAAAGAACAGGAGGAATTAGAAAAGACAAAGCAACAATTGTTAAAACTACAATTAGAAATGGCTAAGGCAGACAGTAAAAAAACAAAACAAATGCTATAACGTCCTGTGGGCAGCGGCTTTGACGGGCAGCCCGGGGTACAGACCCCACCTATTCCCATAGTCACACCTAAAACTTTTGGCTATGCTCAGGGAGGACATGTCCCTAATTTCCAATTAATGGAACCATGGGGAGGGTATAGGCCAGGGGGCAATAGCGGATGGGCAAGGGGGAAGCCGAATGGGGGAGGGGTGCGCCAGAGGGGTGCATGTCATCAGTGTGGGGGGACTGATCATTGGTGGAGAGATTGTCCCATGGCAGGGGACAGCCAGTATATGGGACCACCTGCGGGGGGATGGGATCCTCATAGAGGTGGGCCCAGTGGTTGTGGCAGAGGACCACAAACTCCAAAATACCCGGAGCAACAACACCCACCTCCCCACTTGATTCAGGCGCACATGCACCCAACATGTGGCCAGGGGGTAGGCGCGGATTGTTGAAGAGGCCAACAGAGAACATTCATGCGAGGTTTGGCTGAGCCTTACATGATTTTAGTGGTTAACAACAGGCCACTAACAGCTTTGGTAGATACCGGAGCAACATACTCAACAGTAACGAGGGGCACAATCACTGACAAAGACCTAAGTGATAAGACTGTTGGAGTTATGGGATTCTCTGGAGGGTTAGAACATTGGCATCTTACTGTTCCTCTTACCACGAAAGTGGCAAATCAGTCCCTGTCACACTCATTTCTGTACTCCACAAATGCACCTGTTCCCTTATTGGGCAGAGATCTGTTGATTAAATTGGGTGCAAACATTTTATGCTCACCAGAGTGTGTCACAGTCACGTTTCCGGACGGCGCTAAAGTCGACTGTTCACAGGCATACAATAGAGAGGGCCACCAGCAGGTTTTGTTGGGAGGACCCTTGCGGGACATGGCAGACATATATTGGGTGGAATTAGATGATTCTCAATCAGGGGCCAGGGCACTGTATAAGAATCAGTGGCCCTGGATCAAAGACTTAGCTGTTTATTTGCCTCCCATCGACCCCCTGCATTGTACACTATTTTATGACTGAAATGACACTGTCACATATCAGGAAATGTTCCATGACATTGAGGGCCAAATGTGGACACTCACAGGGGATGGCCTATATGTAGGACAAGAGGGTGTAGTAGTCCCTGTTACACTGACACCAGAACAACAGATATGGTATGAAATGGCAGACACAGCTGAACCTCACATTTCTATGGCACTGCATCCAGGCCATGAAGCTCGAGAGTTAGGAGCTATGACAAAGAGGTTGCGCTTGGTGACCGATTGGGAGCCCTCTGGCATTGTTGGGGTTTTGCATTCGCGTATGACAGATTCATATTGGGTACCACAAAAAACGGCCGACAGGGGCCAATTGACTCATCTCGAAATTACAAGAAGCCATGGTCGCGAACTAACAGACGGTCCCGGAGCTGAGCAGTTAATTAACAGCCAGCCGGACGACCTCTGGTCACAAGGTCCAACGGACGTTGGCCTCTGTAACATTAAGCCAGTTACATTTCAGTTAAAATTGACAGAACCAGTTTGGGTCCCACAATATCCTAACAAAAGGGAGGCAGAGGAAGGCATTGCACCCACTGTTCAAGGTTTAGTGGAGAAAGGTGTCATTATTCCATGGCGATCGCCATGGAACACCCCGATCTTTCCTGTCAAGAAACCAGGCACAAACAAATATAGATTAGTCCATGATCTGCGTCGAGTAAACAGCCTGGTGGCAACACCAACAATGGCCGTACCAAACCCATATACTATATCTCAAATTTGACCCCAGCTCACCAATGGTTCACATGCATTGATTTGTCCAACGCTTTTTTCTGTATACCAATCTCAGAAGAATGTAAATCGTGCCTGACTTTTACCTACCGAAAATGTCAATATTCTTACAACAGACTTCCACAGGGCTTTATTTTATCGCCAGGTATATTCAATCAGGTCCTGAAAGATCAGCTAATAAATTGTGTGTTACCTGTAGATTGCGTTCTAATAATGTATGTTGATGATCTTTTGCTGGCAGCCGTGACCAACGAAGGTTGCTTAAAAGCAACGGGCGCCATTCTGAGACAGCTGCATGCGTCAGGGTTCAAGGTTAGTAAAGAAAAACTGCAGGTCAGCAGGCCATCTGTTACTTTCATGGGCCGTTTAATCACAGGCCAAGGCACAACGTTGTCTGATCGCCGACGTGATGGCATTTTGTCACACCCAAAGCCACACAATGTGAAGGACATGCTTTCCTTTCTGGGATTGACAGGTTTCAGCAGAAACTATATCCCTATGTATGTAGCGATCACCAAGCCATTACGAGACATGGTCAAGGAACAAGGCATGAGAAATGTGCAGGCAAAGTTAACAGGGACCCCTGAAGCAGAAACCGCGTTCATTAAATTGAAAGGGGAGCTGTCACATGCAGCATATCTGCATAGCCCTGATTACAGCAAGGCATTTTTCCTGGACGTTTCTGAAACAGGGAATAGCGCACATGGAGTACTTTTCCAGAAGCAGTCTAGTGCTAGACGTGTGCTCATGTATGTCAGTGTCCTAATGGACGCCATTGAACAACGCCAGCCGGCTTGTGCCAGGTTCGCTGCAGGATTGGCAAAGATCATTGAAAAGACATCACACATGGTGATGGGTCATCAGTTCACGGTCCTAACCACGCACTCTGTCATGTCGTTCGTCAACTCTGAATCATTTACATTTTCACTGCTGAGGCAGAGAAAATTGTCCAAATGTCTAACGGCGCCAAACATAACATATAAACACGACGGCATTAACATGGCAGATTTGTTCACCAAAGGGGAACCACATGACTGTGCACCAATCACTGACCTGACATCTCGTGTTCGCCAGGACTTAACTGCAACCCCTATCCCTGAAGCCTCAGACGTGATTACACTTTTCACGGATGGGTGCTGTTTCAGAACTCATGACGGCTCTTTGGTCTCGGCTTACTCTGTTGTGCAGCAAACAGACTTAGGTTACACCACTAGGGAAGCAGCAAAAATAGAAGGCAAGCAGTCAGCACAGAGAGCAGAACTAATTGCGGTCACACAAGCACTAAAACTTGCAGGCTCTGGTAAAGTCAACATTTACAGTGACTCAGCTTATGTCGTGGGTGCTGTCCATGTCGAACTCGCAGTTTGGCAAAGGAGTGGATTCGTCACTACATCTGGAAGGCCTATAGCACATGACGCAGAAGCACGTGCACTGTTGGACGCATTGAAAATCCCAGCAGCTGTTGCTGTCATAAAATGTCAGGGCCACTGTAAAACAGACAGTGCCGTAGCACGGGGAAATGAGGCTGCTGACTTGGCTGCCAAAACAGATGCAGGCTATCAGGTGACCATGATGGTACAGACTGACTGTTCATATGTGAAACTGTTACCATCTTTCAGCAGAGAAACACTTGTGGCCGAACATGGCAAATGCACACCAGAAGAACTGTCGACGTGGACAGAGTATGGGGGCCTGTGTGCACCAGATGGTCTGTGGCAGGCCCCAGATGGCAGACCAGCATTGCCCATGAGCCTCTCACGCTCTATCATGAACCAAGCACACACTATGTCGCACGTGAGTTCAAAACAGATGATGAAAACATTGCAATATTGGTGGCATCCTTTTTTGACGGCTATGGTGTCTAACTTTGTACTTTCATGCGACATTTGTCAAAAACATAACGTCAAACCAACCTTAAAACAGTTAAAGGGCACATTTTTGCCGTTGCAAGGCCCAGGAGAGGAAATCGTGATTGACTTTACAGACATGGTAGAGAGGGTGCAAGGGAAACGGTATTTGTTGGTGATAGTTGACCAATTCACAGGTTGGCCTGAGGCTTTTCCTTGTGGGAAGGAAGACAGTACTGCAGTCATTAAATGTCTCATAAATCATTATATCCCGCATTACGGTTTTCCCAGGCGTATCCGGTCACATAACGGATTGCACTTCAAAAATTAGCATTTAAAAATCGTAGAGAAATCTCTGGGTCTAACGCATGCGTTTGGAGCCGTCTATCATCCTGAATCGCAAGGTAAGGTCGAACGGATGAACCTAACACTGAAACTGAAATTGGCTAAAATCTGTGCACAGACCAAATTATCATGGTTCCCTTTCTGTCGGTCTCTCGACGTTGTGTCGACAGAATGGGGTTTGACTTGAGAACCTACCTTCTCTGACTGACTTGAACAGGCCAATGAAAATTGGCGAATGAAATTTGCATGCCGGACTCCGCCCCCGGATATCCGGGTATAAAAGGGAGCCGGCGTGCAGCATTCATTCACCTTTTGTTCTTCGGAGCCTTCGCATCCTGATGTTGACGACTCCGCAGAAAATATCTACGTGTTGCTGGTCTTACGACGTGGTGCAGCGGACTGTCCCTTTTCCTGTGACTTCCCCTGGGTGTCTCGGCAACCTCCAAGGCATCTCTCTAAAGAGCGAGCCCTTTTCAGGGCTTAGAGTTTTTCCAGCGCGGCATGTCCCGCTGTGCTCGTGGGTGCGGCGCACTCATCTAAGAAGGGGACGGACACGATGTCTGCCTCGTGTGTCTGGGACTCCAGCACGCTGAGGCAGCGTTTGTGGATACATCTTGCCCGCACTGCGGGCGGATGGTAATTCAGACGTTGCGTTCACGGGTAGCTGCGTTCTTCCGAGAATCAGCTGCCACCTCGAGTGCTTCCCGTTCTGCGGCAGCAGTGGCATCAGCCCTGCCGTCCGCTTCGGCGAGCACCGAGGGTGATCGGGGAATTACCGTGAGCCTCAATCCGTCAGCCATCGGCTTGCGGACCGTTCACGCCCCGCCTCGCTTGTCTGACCGTCCCGGAAAAGGCGGTACGCCGCCCTGTTCCTCCGTCACGTACTCGGACACGGGGCGTGACGACGATGAGATGTCGCTCGCAGCATCGGAGGGCGACCTCTTGGCATCCGACCCCGACGAGTCCTTAGAGCTTCCCCCGCCGGGGGGTCGAGCTCAGGATGAAGCGGACGTCGAGATGTCAACCATGCTTTCCCAACGCTCGCCGTTGGACACGTGGTATCTGGGGACCGGCCGTGACTCTAAGCCACGGTCGGCGCCGGTACCATTCTTCCCGGAGGTGCATGAGGAGCTCAGTCGGACTTGGAACGCCCCCTTCTCGGCGCGTGCACGTCAGACTAGCTCGGTCGCCCTGACTACCCTCGATGACGGGGCAGCTAAGGGCTACGTCGACATCCCTCAGGTGGAACGTGCAGTCGCGGTGCACCTGTGCCCGCAGACAGCTGCCACCTGGAGAGATCGACCAAGGCTCCCTTCCAAGGCTTGTAAGTTTTCGGCATCGCTGGTGTCGAAGGCTTACAACACTACGGGTCAAGCTGCCTCGGCTCTTCACGCTATGGCCATCCTGCAGGTCCATCAGGCCAAGGCGTTGAAGGAGTTGCACGAGGGAAAGTCCGACCCAGGGATTATGCAGGAACTCCGCACTGCCACTGACCTCGCTCTTCGGGCGACGAAGGTGACGGCGCGAGCCCTGGGTCGTACGATGTCCACATTAGTGGTCCAGGAGAGACACCTATGGTTGAACCTTGCGCAGATGCGGGACGCTGAGAAGGTTCGCTTTCTCGACGCCCCCATCGCGCAGGGTGGGCTGTTTGGTGATACGGTCGAGGACTTCTCCCAGCAGTTCTCGACTGTAAAGAAGCAGACGGAGGCGATAAAACATATCCTGCCCCGCCGTGACCCGGCCGCCTATCGTCCGTCGAAGTTCCGCACGGCGTCTGCTTCCCAGCAGCCCCGCCCCTCTTCGACTAAGACTCCGGCCCCAGCGCCCCCTGCACAGGCGGCCTCCCGTAGAAGGACGTCGAAGAGGAGAGCACCATCCCGTCACCAACCTCCGCGGAAGCAGAAGCGTTCCTGACGGGGTGAACCCAGGGAGATCGAGTTCACCGGGCCCGACCCAAGCAACTACATAGCTGGAGGGTCGGATTGGGACGGTACCTGCCCCGTCCCAGCAACACCAGCCGGGCCCTTTTCAGGGCCTGGTGCCCACATTCTCACGAAAAGAGCTGTCTCTCTCCCTGGGTCTTTTTCGGCGAGACACACGGTTGGGTATACTCTCAGTGGCCACCAGCACCCTCAGTCAGACGGTGCGGTATGCCGCGATATCGCCCGACAGGCACCTCGGCAGAGCCGCTCTCCTCCCCGGGGTCCCCCCCGCGTCAAGGGAGCCGTACTGCCAGCCATCGAACCACCCCCCACGGGGGCAATGACTCAGATCGAACCTCTGGTCCCCCTGTCTCGGCACCTGGGAGCCTGGTTGGCTCTTCCCAGACCAGCACGGTGGCTAGAGCGAACGATCCGTCTCGGCTATGCGATTCAGTTCGCCAAGCGCCCGCCCAAGTTTCGGGGCATCCTCTTCACATCAGTGGGAGTAGATGCTTCCGTGCTTCGGGCCGAGGTCGTTACCCTTCTGGCGAAGGGGGCGATCGAGCTCGTCCCTCTGGCCGAGATGTACTCCGGGTTTTACAGCCCGTATTTCATTGTCCCCAAGAAAAGTGGCGGGTTGCTCCATCTTGGACCTGCGTACCCTGAACAAGCACCTACACAAGCTGCCGTTCAGGATGCTAACGCAGAAGCGCATTCTGACGTCCGTCAGGCGTCAGGATTGGTTCATGGCGATCGACCTGAAGGACGCGTACTTCCATGTGTCCATCCTCCCTCGTCACCGGCCGTTCCTACGGTTCGCTTTCGAGGGACAGGCATATCAGTACCGCGTCCTCCCATTTGGTCTGTCCCTGTCTCCTCGAGTCTTTACGAAGGTCGTGGAGGCCGCCCTCACTCCCCTCAGGGAGCAGGGGGTGCGCATACTCAACTATCTCGACGACTGGCTCATCTTGGCGCACTCGCGACATCTGTTGTGTACACACAGGGACCTGGTGCTCCGGCACCTAGACCATTTGGGGTTACAGGTCAACCGAGAGAAGAGCAAGCTCTCCCCTGTGCAGAGCATCCTTTTCCTCGGTATGGAACTCGACTCTGTCTCCATGATGGCACGTCTTTCTTCCGAGCGTGCCCAGTCGGTGCTGACCTGCCTGAGGAGCTTCAGGCAGCAGCCAGCGGTCCCCCTGAAACGTTTTCAGAGGCTCCTGGGACACATGGCCTTCATGGTCTTCAATGACCTTTTTGCGGACAGGGGTCCCTCTTGGGCAGGTTTCGAGGCGCATCGTGGTGACGACCGACGCCTCCCTGCAGGTTTGGGGTGCTGTGTGCAACGGGCACGCAGTGTCGGGTCTCTGGACGGGCCCCCGCCTGCGCTGGCATATCAATCGCCTAGAGTTGTTGGCGGTGCTGCTTGCACTGAGGAGGTTCCTTCCCCTCGTGCAGGACAAGCACGTGCTGGTCCGGTCGGACAGCACGACTGCTGTGGCGTATATCAACCGACAGGGTGGTATTCGTTCACGGCAGCTATCGCAACTCGCCCGACGCCTCCTCCTGTGGAGCCAGCAGGTGACGAAGTCCTTGTTAGCCACTCACATCCCGGGCGACCTGAACCAGACAGCCGATGCGCTCTCTCGTCAGTCGACGCCACGTGGAGAGTGGCGGCTCCACCCCCGCGCAGTCCAGCTCATTTGGGTGCAGTTCGGGCAGGCACAGGTGGACCTGTTCGCCTCCCTGGACACCACCCATTGCCCGCTTTGGTACTCCCTGACCGAGGCCCCCCTCGGCACGGATGCCTTGGCGCACAGCTGGCCGCGGGACAAGCGGAAGTACGCCTTCCCCCCAGTGAGCCTCATTGCACACGTCCTGTGCAAGGTCAGGGAAGAGGAGCATCAAGTGCTACTAGTTGCGCCTTACTGGCCCAACCGGACTTGGTTCTCGGAGCTAATGCTCCTGACGACAACTCCCCCCTGGCAGATTCCCCTGACGAAGGACCTTCTTTCTCAGGGGAAGGGCACGTTGTGGCATCCGAGACCAGACCTCTGGAACCTCCATGTCTGGCCCCTGGACGGGACGAGGAGATCCTGAGTGGTCTACCCCCAGCGGTGGTAGAGACCATTGTTCAGGCTAGGGCCCCGGCCACGAGGCGGTTATACGCATTGAAGTGGCGCCTCTTCTCGTCCTGGTGTTCTTCTCGTGGAGAAGACCCACGGATATGCTCGATCGGGAGCGTGCGGTCCTTCCTGCAGTCGAGACTCGAGAGCAATCTCTCCCCTTCCACGCTAAAGGTGTATGTAGCCGCTATTGCCGCTCATCACGGACCAGTTAGTGGGAAGTCTCTGGGACAGCACAACCTGGTCATTAGGTTCCTGAGGGGCGCGAGGAGGCTGAGGTCAGCCCGTCCGCGCTCCGTTCCCTCTTGGGACCTCAATGTGGTCCTGGCGGGCCTCCCCGGTCGAGCCCCTCGGAGATGCCGCTCTTTCTCATCTCTCGATGAAGACGGCTCTCCTAGTGGCGCTCGCCAAGAGGGTAGGGGACCTACATGCATTTTTCGTGGCCACGGATTGCCTAGAGTTTGGGCCTGGTCAATCTCACGTTATCCTGAGACCCCGGCCTGGCTACGTGCCCAAAGTTCCCACCACTCCCTTTCGGGACCAGGTGGTGAACCTGCAGGCGCTCCCTTCTGGGGAGGAAGACCCAACCCCTTCCGTGTTGTGTCCAGTGCGCGCGCTGCGCCTCTGCCTGGACCGCACGCAGAGCTTCAGGAGCTCTGAGCAGCTTTTTGTCTGTTTTGGAGGTCAGCACAAGGGGACGGCTGTCTCCAAACAGAGGTTGGCGCACTGGATCATGGACGCCATCACTATGGCTTACCGATCACAGGTTCTCCCGTGCCCGCTTGCAGTGAGGGCACACTCCACCAGGGGTGTGGCCTCCTCGTGGGCACTGGCGCAGGGCGCCCCTCTGGCAGACATATGTAGAGCTGCGGGTTGGGCTACGCCCGGCACCTTCGCAAGGTTCTACAGCCTCCGCGTGGAACCGGTATCTGCCAGAGTCTTACGAGACACCGCCAGGTAAGTCCGGCAGCCGGTGGGCGTACGCCTGCGATAGCACCCCTCCATAGGTGAGACGTGGTGCTATCCGGCCTCCCCCTCTTCCCCCCACGTGGGCGAAGAGTAGGCATTCCATCCATCACTAAGCACTCCTCGGCGGCGGGCTCGGCGGAGCAGCCCTGCCTCCCTTGGCCTGTTTCTGAGCTCTAGCAGTGACTCAAACAAGGCCTAGTGCTCCACACGTAGTAACCCCCCCACAGGGCGGTTCCGTCTGTTGTCTTCTCATGAATGGCTCTCAATCGATGGCCCATGACCTCTCCCAGGTGTACTTCACCTGCTTGCGACACCCTCTCGTGTCTGCATGTTCCCACGTGCTCTCCCCTATCTGGTGAGACCGTGTGTGGATCTCCACTGAACTCCTCCCTGCGGTAGGAAGTGGTCTCCGTAGCGCGTTCCCTCAGGGGGGAATGACGCTTCCCAGTGGCCTTACGGTGCCGGGCGGCTTCTCGCTGTTAAGAGAACTAGGCCGCCGTCCGTGACGGCCGGTGGAGGGGGCTCCCATCTTTTTAGAAAGCTCTGGACTCCTTCCCTTCCGCTGGAAGGTTGCAATTCATGCTAAGCGCTCACGTCTGACACGCCCAGGCCAGTCAGCGTCGCTTCGCGAGGAATTGTGACGCGGCACAGCGCTGTGGCGTTTTCCGAGGAACCCCATTCTGTCGACACAACGTCGAGAGACCGACAGAAAGGGAACGTCTCGGTTACGTATGTAACCTCCGTTCCCTGATGGAGGGAACGAGACGTTGTGTCCTTCATGCCACAACACTGGCCGCCCGCTGTAGCAGTCGGGGCAAGATCCTCAGGCTCCTCAGCACAAAAGGTGAATGAATGCGGCACGCCGGCTCCCTTTTATACCCGGATATCCGGGGGCGGAGTCCGGCATGCAAATTTCATTCGCCAATTTTCATTGGCCTGTTCAAGTCAGTCAGAGAAGGTACGTTCTCAAGTCAAACCCCATTCTGTCGACACAACGTCTCGTTCCCTCCATCAGGGAACGGAGGTTACATACGTAACCGAGACGTTATCAGCTCTTCCGTTGGCTCTACTGTCTGTACGTTCCTCTGTTAACAGAATCACTGGCTTTACACCTTTTGAATTGCTTACAGGTAGATCTTTTCCAGGACCGTCGACACCGCTGAAGCCGGACACCTGTGTACCACTTTCACATTGTGTATATTTTGACAAACTGACTGCTATGATTCAACATTTCTCTCAGCAGACTCCCTCTGACATTGCTGGAGAACCTGTCGAGCCCTGTTCACAGTGGGTGCGCCTGAAGAAGTTTCGAAGGAAGTGGAATGAGCCACGCTGGACGGAGCCTCTGAAAGTGACAGCAAGGACGTCACATTGTGTTCGTCTATCTGGCAAGGGCGACACCTGGTATCACTTGTCTTCTTGTGTTAACTGTGATCCACCAAACAGGTCGCTGTCAGAGACTGCTGTGGATCTGAGGGCTCAGGTCCAAGAGAGGGAGGGTATCTCTGGAGCAGCAGAAAGTGGAGCAGAAAGTGGGACACAAGCATCAACAACAGTGGCATTAAAAATCTAATCTAGTGCAAAAAAGGCTGTGGTTTGGACAATTTAGATTTATAAATCAATATATATTGTTGTTATTGTCATTTTTCATATTTTAATATTCACATTTTCCATATTTACTATTTTTCATATTTTTATATTCACAGTTTTTATATTTTTCATATCCAGTATTTTCCATATTTTTCATATTTTTATATTGCTATTGTGATTTTTATATTGTCATATTCATGAACGTGTAACCATTTAGTCCTTACAATTAGGTACAGTTTGTGTGATTTTAACCATATATATTTTTCCTTAATCGCATATTCCCATTAAGTATACGGTGTGTTCAACCATTTAAAATTTTCAAGATTGTGTTTATTGTTCCTTTAAAGTCCAAGAGAGGGTAACGAGATGAAGCTGTGGGAAAACTGTAAGCTGTTGGGGATCCTATTAATAATCTTAGGAGTTGTAGTAGGAATAATTTTTAGCCTAACTGAGGGTCAGGAAAGCAACAACACCATATCAAAACAGAAATACAAAAGAGCCATAGCCGATACGAGGTTACCGTGTGAACAACTCGTAATTAACTATGTTTGGGGTAAGACCACATCATTTACTTTCGACCTATGCGCAGTCATAAATTGTGGGGGAAAAATAGCTCATGGAGGGGGTACGAGGTATATGCATGTATGGACGGGAATATGGACAGTGTTTGTAAGGCGTACCAGTCTAGGCAAACCCATAGGGGTGAATGGTGTCCGTCATGGAATAAGGTAATAGCATATATCGGTGGTTGGGCCCCGAAAGAACCCAGCCTTTGGACCCGTACCTCGGCAAAATTTTATTTTAAAATGCAAGGAGATTACAGTGCAAGCCAAAATCCACTCACCCTTTCAATATCGACCAGAACGGGATCAGCCAATTATACAGGGGAGTTTTTCCTTATAATGGGGGTGCACATGCAAGGAACAGATAGAAAAGCAGTAATAAAATTTGTTGTGGACAGTTCACCTGAGGAGGAAAGAAATGGGACAGTAGCGGAGCCATTATCGGTAGGACAAAAGAATGGGGCAGTAGAAATAGATTACACCATGTTAAAACCAGAAGATATGATAGAAAGAGCCACAGGATATGGGGAAAATAATTTGTGACTGGAATGGATAATTACCACAGCCAGAGAACAGAGCTTAGATGATTGTGTAGAATGTGCTAATGCAAGACCCCATTTATATATTGAACCAGCCCCGTTGTACCAAAACAGTACACAACGGCTATGAGTGTATGTTGGCATTGACACGGATGGCCAGTCCAAAGAATTGTACCACACTAGCAGCAATATTCCCACCAATAACCAATCTTTCACGGGCAGGTCCATTTACACCAAAGAAAGCAAATTATACTTGCTATGATATTAAACGTCTATCACCAACCAGCAACCTGGGGGAGATAAACAAGGAGTGGTGTGATCAGATAATAGTAGATAATGGGACTAAAATAGGTACGTGGGCTAGGGCAGGTTTGTATTATTATTGTGGAGATCGAAGATTGTTAACTAGGATACCTGAGCAGGCAAAGGGAGTGTGTGCTTTGGTAAGACTGGGAGCCCCAATAACCCTGATAGGAGATAGAGCAGTCAGAACGGAAACCGTGAATTCAGCAACATTGACTAGAAGACGTAGGAGACACATCATTACAAAAAGAGCAATAGGTTCAAGTGTAGATTTATCATTAAATAGTCCTACGTATATCGATGCGATAGGAATTCCACGAGGTGTACCGGATGAATATAAACTAGCGAACCAAGTGGCAGCAGGTTTTGAGAATATACCAATAATAGCTGCTCTTTTTCCAGTCACCCCAAACAAGAATGTAGATAGGATTAATTATGTGCATTATAATGTGATGAGGTTAGCAAATATGACAAGGGATGCAGTAGATGGTTTAGCGGAACAGCTAGCACCAACTTCACTGATGGCTATACAGAACCGTTTGGCTCTGGACATGCTGTTGGCAGAGAAGGGAGGAGTATGTGTTATGTTTGGTGATCTTTGCTGTACTTATATTCCTAATAATACTGCCCCAGACGGATCAGTGACGAGGGCATTGGAAGGTTTGAAAACTTTGTCTATCGAAATGAAGGAACATTCAGGAGTAAATAATCATATTGGAGATTGGCTAGACAAGGCACTAGGCAAATGGAAATCAGTATTAATTTCGATTGTGGTATCAATAGCTGTATTTGTAGGTATTTTGGTCTCATGTGGATGCTGTTGTATTCCCTGTATCAGATCACTATGTAACAGATTGATATTAGCGGCAATAGAAAAGACAGACCTAACCCCTCCCAAATATACCATGCCTCTATTGTCTGCCGACCACTTCCTAGATGAGGACGATAACGATGATTGTGATGATTTGTGACCACTTTTATTGGTCAAGAGAGGGAATTAAGATCAATATATAGATAGATATAAAAATGGATGATTAATTTTGTTTAAATCAGATGTATTTTCCTACATGACATGATTGTGAACAAAAGCTTGAAGCTGAGAGTTCTACAGTTGCTAGATGTTGCCAGAGATCGGAATGTGGTCAGTAAGTGGGGGTGCATGTTCTGCTTATGTGTGTGTGTAACAAGAAGCATCTTCTTTTGGGGGAAGGAATGTGCACACTGAAGGATTTTATTGTGGTATTAAACGTGCCTTTACATTTAATATGCTTTATAATTTCATTATTGATTACTAACTGTGCATAATATGTTGAAAATATAACCAAGTGTGTGAGTTGTGTTAGCCAAGAACTAGGGGTTGATTTTGAGGGTATTTTTCCACAGGAAACGGTATGTGTGTGTGTAAAGATTAGATTACACAGGGAGCCCCATGGAAAGTGGTGTGTAGTGTTTCTATATAATACATTGCAGATGTTCGAGAGCAAAGCAGTTTAAGCCTGGTTGGCTGAAGACAGGACAAAGGAGAGAGAGCTGATTGGACCCTAGCTGAAGAAGAGACGCGACGTGAAATATTATAAAAGCTGTGAAACTGTTTTTTTGGGGGTCGGTTCTTTGTGTAAGACTTTACGTCTGAGAACTCACCCAGCGGCTGTATTGTTTGAGACTTCTGATCAATAAATTTCAACATTTTCTTAACTGGCCTCTCTCCAATTTTGAACACGCAGAACATTGTTTTAATGTTCATCAGACTTCACCATAAATCGATTTTACAAAACTAATTTTAAAAGTTTATATCAGATGTAAAAAGACACGACCCGCCCACCTACATCAACAGAAGAACAAGTCCGGGCAAATCCTTAACTCTCGTCTGTTCCTGGAGTTCATTCGAACAGGATTTTCCAACGAGACGGATATTTATACTTCATGTACATCTCATGTAAGTAACCTTTTGTATTGTTGAAAGTTATATTTTACCCTAATTAACGTGTTTGTAATTACTTCAAAAACATTGTCGTGGCTTCGACATAGTTTGGCAGTGGACTCTAGCTGCTGAGTGCTAGCTAGCTAGAGCCCGACCGATATATTTCGGCCGACCGATATTATCGGCCGATATGAGCTAAAGGCATTTAAATCGGCATCGGCGTTTATAACGGCCGATAAAACATGAGAAACAGAGTCTCATGCTTCACTCATGTTATGAGTGTTGCATAGTTTGCCCACCAGAGGGCGGTCTGCAACTCCCCAGTTTACAACAGCGCCAGAAATCCACTACAGAAGAAAGCTCTCAGCAAGCCAGTGGCAGCATTACACCCGGCATGGAGATACTGTTTTGACGGTGAGTCTGTCGTTCGTCATGTGAAATGATTGTAGATTTAGTTCATACACTGCATATAAAAACGGTGTGGTAGTTCTAGCTAACAGTCCTATCATTATCACTTCTAAATATTCTGTAACATCACTTACAGCCGCTAATGCATTGCTATATTAGATTAGCCACAAAGCTAACTAAAAAGTGAAAGTGAAAGTGACCTATTTGTCAGTTATGGAGAACCATACCTGAAATTTGCCCTCTGCATTTAACCCATCCAGAGAGTAGTGAACACACGCACAGCAAGTGGTGAACACACATACACCCGGAGCAGTAGGCAGCTATCACTGCAGCGCCCGGGGAGCAAGTAGGGGTAAGGTGCCTTGCTCAAGGGCACCTCAGTCGTTACCTGCCGGCCCTGAGGATCGAACTGGCAACCTTCTGGTCACGAGTCCGACTCTCTAACCATTAGGCCACGACTGCCCGACTGATAAAACCATGTTTATCAGTGGAAGAACGCGAACGTTAATAAGATGTCAAACTATAACGTTAGCGTTTAACTTATTCTAAATATATCTGCAGTGTTTCCCACATAATGACCGCGTATCTGTGGCAGGAGGCGCGTGTAGTAAATGACTAGAAGTTATGTACAACGTGCCTCGAAAAAACAACTGTTACGTTATTCTAACGCTAATCAAGTTAAAGTTTGCCTGTTCATTCATTCCTGCCAATATATAATAATTAATTCCTGCTCATGCACAGACAGTTGTGTAAGGTTACAACGTTAGGGGAACGTTAGGGTAACGTTATCTAAAGGTTACAACATTAGGGGAACGTTAGGGTAACGTTATCTAAAGGTTACAACGTTAGGGGAACGTTAGGGTAACGTTATCTAAAGGTTACAACGTTAGGGGAACGTTAGGGGAACGTTATCTAAAGGTTACAACGTTAGGGGAACGTTAGGGTAACGTTATCTAAAGGTTACAACGTTAGGGGAACGTTAAGGTAACGTTATCTAAAGGTTACAACGTTAGGGGAAAGCAGCTTCACAGACATAACAGGAAAATGTTGTAATAATATTGTTAAATATAAATAGGTAATAGGTAATACCTATTGCTTGACAAATAAAAACAAAAAATATTTCTCTATATTTCTCATTTTTGCCCATTATTATCATTATATGTAATGATGACATAAGTAATGATACATGGTGATATTATTAATACACACGCTTATTCTTTCTCTGTCTCTCTTTCTGCCCTACAGATGGCTGAAAAAACAGGACGATGTAGCAGCAAAGTGTGGGACTACTTCTCCACAGATACCTCAAATGAAGTGTCCTGCAATATATGTGCAGCTAATGTAAGCCAGGGGTCTATCAAAGCGAATCAGAAAAACACTTCCAATTTGTGGACTCATCTGAAAACCAAACACAGTGAGCTATATAAAGAGGCACAGCAGCAGAGTGAGGTACAAAAAACTCTTTCTGTTAGAAAACAGCAGCCTACACTGCCACAAGCATTTGATAAGGTACTCAAATGGGGTCCATCAGATCCAAGGGCAAAAAACCTGGACAAAAAAGTAATGGAGATGATAGCGACAGACATCCAAGCTTTTTTCTGTGGTGGAAGGTGTGGGGTTTAGAAGGCTGTTGGCTGCTGCAGAGCCTAGCTACAATCTGAAGACAGAAAAGTTTTATCGCACAGATAAATTGCATCATGTGCATGCAAAAGTGGTGATCAAGATAAAGGAGTTTTTGGCTTTTGAAAACGCAAAGCATATTGCATTTACAACAGATTGTAGGTCAGGGTCCACTGAGTCGCTAATGAGCTTGACTGCTCACTTCATCGATGAAGAATGGAACAGGGTGCAAGTTGTCCTAAATGTGAAAGCCATGAGTGGATCTCACACTGGTGAGTACATTGGACAGTTGTTTTTAGACATGCTTACCGAGTGGGATATAGACAGTGAACGTGTGCTGCTGGTGCTCAGGGACAGTGGAGCCAATGTTGTTAAGGGGATGAGGTTGGTGGAGATGCCTGACCTCAGCTGCAGTGCTCACACCCTCCAGCTTGTTGTGAATGATGGTCTCCAGGCACAGAGAGCTGTAGGTGACATCCTGGCCAAACTGACGAGGTGTGCAACCCATTTTGGTCATTAAGTCCCTGCCAAGCAGAGGCTTGAAAAAATTCAGAAGGATGTTGGTCTACCTGAACACCGCATTCTCCAGGCATGCCCAACCAGATGGAATTCCACATTGCATATGCTCCAAAGGATGCAGGAGCAAAAGAGAGCAGTGACAGTCTACTCTGGGGACTTTGGACATTTTACATGTCCAAGTGTGGAGGAGTGGGACCTGGTGGAAAAGCTGATCAACACACTGGAACCAATTGAGGAAATTACTCTAGAAGTGAGTAAGTCTGATGCATCTACATCATGCATCATCCCCACCATTGAGGTTTTGAAAAGATTTCTGGAGACTCAGGGTCCTGAAACTAGAGGAATTCAGACTTTGAGGAAGGTCATGCTCGACAGCTTAACCAGAAGGTTTTCCAAGATTGCAGAGTCCAAAGAAACAGTGCTGGCCTGTGTGCTGGATCCTCGTTACAAACAGCGTCCCCTCTCTGACAGCACAACCAAGAAGGCCAAAACCTGGCTTGAAAAAGAGGCAGACAAACAACATCATAAGGATGCCGAGGGATATTCAAAGAAACCTAGGATGGAGAAGTCCCTAGACCAGAAGCAGAGTGTGCTTGACCATCTCTACGAGGACATGTTGCAGAGCCAGCAAACAGTGACAGGGGTGTCTGAGAGTCTGAACGAGGAGCTGGATCGGTATCTTCAAGAGCCCGTTCTTGATCGCAAAACAGGTTTCAGTATTTATTTTTCAGTGATATCAAATTAAGTTATTGTGAGATTCTAGAATCTTGGTCATTGATGGTTCCCATGAATGCCATGGTTCCCATACATTTACTCGCTGTAAGTAACCTAGGAGGATAATATATGTTTCCTCAGATGATATATGCTTCCTTAAAAGGATGTATCTCATGGTGTGTTATAAGTGGCACCGACGTATAACCAAGCACTAATAAATTGTCCTAGACAGGAATAACTAACAATGTGTGATATATGTGCTGTGCAACAATGTGAGGGATTTGAGCCCAAATCTCACTTCCTCTTTTGCATATATATAAACTGAACCCATTTGTAATAAACTTTGACTTTGAGTGAACTGTACTTCGGTGTCTGCTTCATTCTTGGTCCCCGGGCTCGGTTCTTCTGATTGTTCCATCGACTAGACTCATCAACTCGTAAAAGCTATTATCTAGACAAAGTAATAATCTTACAATTTGGGGGCTCGTGCCGTGAAAGGGGGAAAACCTCTTCGAACCAAGTGACCAAAGCTGAGCTGAGGCAACAGGCGCACCGACGATCGGGCACAGACCTACAATTAAAAGGGTAAGTGTTTTAAAATATTTCTTTGACAAATATTTGATTGACAAATGTTGGTTGAAGTAAATATGATGCTTACCCTGTAGGATTTTTGTGTTTGATATTTCGTAGAGAGACGAAATAGGTTCTAATACTTATGTTAGTGGAATGGTTTAAATTCCATTGTTGTTCCGTGGCGTCGGACAACAGTAGTTGTTGGACAGCTATTAACGCACAAGTAAAAATACGGTTCTGATCAAACTGTTGATATTGATCGCGGTGCAGCTTGGCAGTCAAAAACAGAGCTTTTGGCATTCAGAAACAGATTTGTTGGTTCAGAAAAAATTGTTCAGAGAAACAAAACTTAATATTTGAATCATTGAACAGAAACAAAATTGTTAAACTGGTATCGCATGTTGATATATTGTGACTGGAAAAGAAGGTGCAAAGAGGGGCGACCGTGATTCTCGGGAAGTCGCGTGAGAGCTCACAACGTAAGCACCCAGAAAAAGAAGGTGAACCGATTCACCCACGGTCACAATACGATACATGCAATATAGTTGAAACAGTTGGTCGATTGAACATTCAAGGGTTCCTAAAACACTAATCCACTCTAACAAGGGGAAACTTATTAAAGTTTCCATTGCTGCTATTTTATTTTGATTTCTGCATTATTAGCTTTACTGCAATTTTTTGAAGTGAAAGATGGGAAATTCGGTTTCGAGACCATTGCCTGGCGAAATGCCAAACGCATTTATGTATAGAAATGATCAAGGTTTTTATGTCGAACCATATGTCAGTAATCTCGCAGGGTGGTCAGAGAAAATGACACCGCAAATTGATACGCCGTATCCCAAGGGACAAAAAGTATGGTGAAAGAAGGATGGGGTGACCCAAAATGGGATTATACATACATGCTTAAAGCTTACGCTGTATGGAAGGATTTTAAAAAGGTGTGGGACGAAGGTCCTGAGAAAAAACAAATGCTTGCTTATGTTGCAAAGCAAGGTTTAGTTGAAAAGCCGCCATCATACTCCGCTTTTTGCCAGCCCGAAACATTGCCGTCAGCCCCTGTGTCGCAGACAGCTTGTCTGAAAAACAGTTCCGACACCATTCGATCTCAGAATTCAATGGTTTGGATTCGGGCCGGTAATAACGTAAATATAAGACCGCTAAAAATGTCTGATATGGAATCAATTTGTAAGAGCTTACCGTCCCCACAAGAAGTGGGAAAATATGTGACTGTTTTAAAAACGCACACAAAATATGCAAATTTTTCAGGGAGTGATTTCAGGGCAGTTTTACTGAGAACACTCGAAGGGGATATAACTGAACAAATGATAGTTCAGAAATGCCCCACGTTATCACCCGACAATGATAAAAAAACCCACATGAATTCTTCTGGGAAAAAGCTGTTAATGTTGACACATTTTTCACAGAATTAAGAGTTTTTCTCGATGAACGTCTCGGAAGCAGACAAGATTTATCGTTTGCTGCCAGTACTAAGCAAAAACCGAAAGAATCTGTGTCTGAATTTTTTGTGCGCTTTCAGAGGGCGTGGACCGATGATTCTAAATTGCCATTGACA
Source organism: Barbatula barbatula (assembly GCF_947034865.1). Lineage (NCBI taxonomy): Eukaryota > Metazoa > Chordata > Actinopteri > Cypriniformes > Nemacheilidae > Barbatula > Barbatula barbatula. The sequence goes on from NC_136771.1 coordinate 15,112,727, forward strand.
AATGAATTAAAGCCTCTGTTTATTAACACAATGTTGAATAACATGAATGCAAAGCAAGCGCAATTGATCAGAATCACCACATCGAATTTGCACGAAATGACCGTAGAAGCTCTAGGAAAACGGATAAGGGAGTTAGATGCATCAGGTGGTTTCACTGTAAAAGTAGAAAATGCTATGTTTACAGGGCACCAGAAAAAGGGGAAGTATAACCGCAATCAAACTTCTAACCCCGAGCTCAAACCATCAAGGACTCACCAAAAGGGGAAGTCAGATATGACATGTTTCCATTGTGGTAGGAAGGGCCATTTTAAACGAGACTGCTGGCAGTTGCAAAGGCAGAATGAACCTAACAGGCATCCATCGCTCCATTACCAACATGTGAGCAGGCAAGTGGCTCACACACGCCTGTTTCCTGTGGCAGTATGCCTGCACGGGTGGATTCCATGATTAACCCTTTGTTATGGTCTCAGTTCAAGGATGACACTGGTTTCATTGACATGGAACCATATAAAGCAAAGCTTAAAACAACTAAGCCTATTTACATTAAACAATACCCTTTGTCAAAAGATAAAGAGGAAGGTATTAAGCCTTGGATTGAAAATTTTGTCCAGCAGGGTGTCCCCCACCAACACATTCACCATACAACACACCAATTAACCCTGTAGTGAAAGCCGATGGAAAAACTTGGCGATTAACGCAAGACTTGAGGGCTATCAATCAGTTAATTATACCACTGGCACCAATTGTGCCTGATGTTCCGACTGTTATGAATTCGGTACCTTACTCACACAAGTATTTCACTGTCATTGAATTGTGTGCAGCTTTTTTCTCTGTGCCGGTACAGCTGGAGACTCAGCCATTGTTAGCTTTTACATATAGAGGGCAACAATATTCCTGGACACGCCTTGTACAGGGATACGCAGACTCGCCCGCTGTCTTTTCGGCAGCAGTGCACAAAACTTTGGCAAGGATGATTGATTTGCCGTCAACGGTATGTGTGCTTCAGTTTGCAGATGATATCCTGGTGTCGGGAGAGACGGAGGAGGACTGTGAAAAAGCATCTGTGATTGTTTGCAATGTGCTTGCGGACGCAGGTTTCAAGGCCTCGAAAGAAAAACTGCAATGGGTCCAGACTAAGGTGAATTACTTAGGTCATGTACTGATGCAGGGCCTCAGAGCAATATCCACAGACAGGATCCAGTTGATAAGAAGCATTAAGTCCCCACGAACAGTACAGCAGCTCCAAAGTTTTCTGGGACTAGTGAACTATTGTAGATCGTGGATACCTGACTGTGCGATCCACGATAGGCACCTGAGAGGTCTGATTGATCACAAAACTCCGCCAAACACACGTCTGGACTGGACTGCTGAGGCAGATGAACATTTTGATGCATTGAAAGCAGCCATCATTAAAGCACCAGCACTGGGTTTACCAGACTATACCAAGCCTTTTCACTTGCATGCTAGGGAGACGGAGGGTGTAGCTGTAGGTGTCCTGGTGCAACTGCATGGTTCCGCATATAGACCAGTAGCATATCTGTCTAAGAAATTAGATAACATAGTCACAGGTATGCCAGCATGTCTTCGTGCTGTGGCTGCAGCTGCTCTGATTGTGCAGATGGCGGAGAAAACTGTTTTATCACACCCAATGACATTGTACGCGTCACATCAGGTCGGCGCTATTTTACACAACATGCAGACACAACACATGACAGCGCAATGGCGCTCAGGGTATGAGGTTATTCTGCTGGCTACAAGAAATCTTATTATACAAACGACAGAAAGCATTAACCCTGCTTTGCTGGGACTTTTAGGTGTTATGGAGATAACCGATTTGACTATTGATCATGATTGCATCTTTGAACTGACAACCTCTTGTTCTTCCAGGGTCGATCTGTTGGATACGCCCCTGGATGGGGGGGAACACATCTTTGTTGATGGGTCTTGTTCAAAGCCCTATGATGGTGTCTACCTTTGTGGCTATGCTGTGGTTTCAGACTCAGGCGAAGTAATTGAAGCTTTTGCTCTAGACTACAATTCGGGGAGGATGAACAAACGTTAGGGAACCGCAGGGCTGATGAAGCTGCAAAGACAGCAGCCAGAAGTCAGATTAAATCAACGTTTCACCAAAAAGACGAAACACAGATAGCAATGACCGTGCACATAACGAATATACCAGATATCGACATCAAAATTGTACAAAGTCAACCGACCCAGGCAGATTTGGAGCATTGGAGCAAAAGTGGTTGTGCTCCGGACGAAAGGGGGATCATAAGAGATGAAAAGGGTAGAATTGCAATACCAAAGTTAGGATTAATTATTCTAATAAGGCACTACCATGGTTTGTCTCATACAAGCTGTGCAAAAGTTGTTCAGGCAATTAATCAATTGTATTGCATTGCTGATGTGCATAAAACGGCAAAACTCGTTTTGGACGCATGTCTAACATGTGCGCAGGTAAATCCGCACAAAGCAATTAAGCATGATGCGTTGCCACACCCAGAATCACCGTTCCAACATGTACAGATCGATTTTACTCATATGCCGCCGGTAGGAAATCTAAAATATCTTTTGGTCATCATTGACCGATTCTCAAAGTGGCCAGAAGCATTTCCGTGCGCGAAAGAGGATGCTAAAACGGTAGTTAAGATCTTAACGAAGGAGATAATACCGCGTTATGGAATAATTTCGACTATCGAAAGCGATAACGGGACGCCATTTACGTCAAAGGTGACACAGCTCCTAGCAAAAGCTTTGTCTATTGATTGGCACTTCAACATTCCGTATCATCCGCAGAGCTCAGCAGTCGTAGAACGATGCAATCGCACGCTAAAGACTCGTCTAACGAAAGCCGCACTCGAAACGGGGAGAAAATGGGTAGATTTGTAGATGGCCCATGGAGTCAACAGTGCCAACCCCCTAATACCCCTGAGGTACACTAAGGGCCAAATTGATCTATTCTCATATCATATGGATATATTCGAAAATGACTCTTTCAGCGAGTGCACTGTTGATGATGCTCTTGTTGAATTTGGCCCAGTAATTATTGGGATAGTGATAAACGCATTGGACGAAGCTCAAACTCATTTACGGATAATACTGAGATATGAACAGGCAGGGCAAAGAGTCTTATACTCATTTGAGGAGATTGAAGGAGAAATAAGAGTAAAAACGAAGACCCAAGATTTGATTTATATTTGAACCGAACCCAGATTATTTACACAATTCCTGAAATCAAATATAACTTGAGGAATGTGGGGGATGAATAGAATAACTGGTATTATAGCACTTGTAGGGATAACAGCAATAAGCATACGTTTATATTGGGAGACGCAATGTAACAAAAAAGGAAATGAAACTGTGATAAAAAGAGAACTAACTAGAAGTTACCCAAATGAGTGGGGGCCATCAAGATAGGAGGAGCTCTCTAACAGGTTCCAAGGCAGAGATGTTGTGCTTCCTGTACTACAACCTGCCACTTCTCAACTGGCAGTACTAAGGAGCACCCTGTTCAAGACATTTTTCAAAACACTGTTCAAATATTAAAGTTCAGAGGTAGACAGAGTAAAAGTCTAAAAGTATAATTTTTAAAAAGTAGTGAAGTAGGAAAACCTCTTGCCTGTGTACTGTATATATTGAGAACATTCTACATTGTTTTAATTATATTTTGGTATTATTTATTAATTTTATATTTTATATTTATTTATTGTATATGGAGCTATACATTTAACTTATTTTAATTTTATTATGGTTTTGTGGAATATTGAATTTGTTTGGTATAGCTCTTTTACTTTAACTTTAACTTATAATTTATTTACAGTACACACTGTTAAAACCAGCTTCAACTGGAAGTAAATAAAAGTGTTAAATGTTTAAAACCAGACTGTTTTGTGATCATTTTAAATCCGTTCTTTTAAATCCTGGAGTTCCTTCTGCTCTCACCTCTCAAGATACCACCCAGAAGCTAAATCCCTTAACAAGTCTTTCATTTACCTGCCCTTTGTGTTAGAACCCTGGATTTCAAAATGAAAAGGATTTTTTTTAACACATAGGTCATCATCTCAAGAATAATGAGACTGTTAAGTGTGTCTTCATAGGATGTGATCACCAAACAAATGTGTATAGGATGTTTGCAACACACAAACACAGGAACCATACTCCACATACATCACAAGATTTCAAACCAGGGATTATCTGTGGGTTAGCAGAGGAAGCATTTGATTTTTTAGCCTCTGAAGAGGATAAGGTCCACAATGATGCTAATCATGAAGGCAGTAGCACTAATGCACACTATGAAGAGGAAGATGGAAGCAATATAGTTGTAGAGTATATAGCATCCCTCTTGTTGAAATTAGAGAGTGTTCATAATGTTTCAGTTCGGTGCATTGATGAATTGGTTGATGATCTTCACTTCATAGCAAATTCTGCACGCATATATTCAGTTAAACGTATCATTGTTTCACATTTTATGAAAAATAACCAAACCATTGATGACACTGTTGTGACATCTTTGGTGGAAGAATTGTGCAATTCCAATCCCCTAAATGCAGCACTTAGTAGTGCTGGTCCTCTATCCTCATCGTTCAAGAGATGAAGTATTATGAAGAAAAATTTGAAGTTGTTGAGCCAGTTGAGTATATCCTTGAACCAACTGAGAAGAGAAGTTTCCAGTATATCCCAATTCTTAAATCTTTGACTCAGATTTGGGGTAAAGAAGATCTTAGAGAAAAAGTTGAGTAAAGAAAAGGACAAGTCATCTACTAAATATGAATCATATCAAGACGGTACAATCTATAAAGAAAATCATTTTTATTCTGAAGAACTAAGAATTACACTTGTACTGTACATTGATGACTTTGAAATTTGCAATCCACTGGGAACTTCAAGAAAGAAGCATAAGATTACAGCTGTATACTGGGTGTTTGGGAACATTCCACACTCATCTCGGTCAACTCTGAGCTCTGTGTACTTGGCCCTTTTATGTAAAGCAGTGACATCAAAAGATTTGGCTACGAGGAAGTGCTTGCCCCTTTGTTAAAAGACATTGCTATCTTGGAGCGTGATGGCATCTACATTTCCTTAGTTGGACAAAATGTAAAAGGAAGTGTGTTTTGCGTTACTGCAGACAATCTTGGAGCACACTCAATTTGTGGATTAGTGGAAACATTTTCTGGACCATTCATTTGCAGATTTTGCCTTGGACAGCAATCAGAATTTCAAATAAAGGAGGTGAGGTCTGGTGCATTTTCTGCTTGCACCCAAGAAGCACATGCAGCTCATGTATTGACTGTCAAAGAAAACCCTGCCTTGACACATTGTTTTGGTGTTAAAAAGGCTTGCCCATTGACTGAAAATCTGAGCTACTTCCACTGTGTCACTGGCTATCCACCTGACCTATTACATGACATTTTTGAAGGGATTGTTCCCTTGGAACTGGGTCTGTGCTTCAGTGTTTTCCTTTCTAAGAAATATTTCACATTTAGTGAACTTAACAATGCTATTTCACAGTTTCCATATAAGTGGGCTGACAAAACTAACTCTCCTCAGCCAGTGCCTGCTACCTTCTCCTCAAGAAAAAAGATTGGAGGAAACGCGCATGAAAATTGGGCCCTCATGCAACTTTTGCCATTCATTATTGGGCACAAAATACCTCCGAATGATCCAGCCTGGCTTCTGCTGATGTCTTTAAAAGACATTATTGAGCTTGTTGTGGGTCCAGTCCATAATGAGGAAAGCATTGCATATCTTGACTCAAATATTTCTGAACACCGACACCGATTCCAGGAAGTGTTTCCTAATGAACTTTTAATCCTGAAGCACCACTTTTTAGAGCACTATCCTGCATTGATAAAAGCTTTTGGACCAGTGATAGCTTTCTGGACGATGCAGTTCGAAGCAAAGCACAGCCAGTTTAAACGGATTGAAAGGCATACTGGCAACTTCGAGAACATTCTCATGTCCCTGGCTACAAAGCACCAGCTTATGATAAGCCACAACCTGCATTCCACGACACTTTTATGTGTCAAATGATGAGCAAAAATCTTCTAAAAATGTCAAGAAACCAAAGAGGGCAGAGGGGAATTATTTACCCTCACACCCACATGGTAAAACAGATGACACCCTAGAGAATCTGAGACTTGACCTAATTGCTGCCCATCAGACAAAGGACTCCGTTAGGAGCACAAATGATATGATGGCCAGAACATACAGCTGGAGAAGACAGGAAGTGGTTGAAGACAGGAAGTCTCCTTGTGTGGCTGACTTTAAGGAAAGATGGCCTGCCCTCTTCGAACCATTCCAGGTAAGTTACTTACTCTGTTTTTCCTGACACTACTCACTTCTGAGAACTTTTTGGAAATTGTGACTTGGACATGAGATAGTAGACTCTACTGCTTTGCATAAAGTTAAAATGTTGCTAATCTTTAAACCCCCTTAAATAACAGTCAAACATTTGCTGTCTTACAGGTAAACGAGGAGTTCCGAAGATGTACTGCGGTTCCCCTGGAAGCAATGTTTATGTCACAGCTGGACAAGCACACCCTAAAGCTCCTAGAGCTCTTTAGTGCCAAGGGAGGAGCAACTGGTCAACGCATCAATAACTTATTGATGGAACTGATACAGGTGGGGCAAAGGTAGGTACAGAGTTAAAAGGTACAATATTAATCAATTGGAGTAGTTTGTTTTTCAGTTATCTTGCTTATCTGGGTAGTTTTTTTTGTTAATTCTTTTCCTTAATAGTCTCAAATGTTATTACTATTAATATAATGGATAAAAAAGAAATACGAATACAGACCTACAGTAATGATTGCATTACAGGGTTTGAGTGAATTTACCAACCAAAATAAAGTATTCATTGTTGTTCTAACTAGGACCCAAGTGTCACTGCAGTGAAGAAGAGAGATGTCACTCTGAGATGCCTCTTTGAGTAAATGGGAGAGAGTGGACAGGAGCTCATCTCTGATTACTGTGTAAGTATTGTCTCAAAGCAGGTTTGGGTCAGTCTAGTGAACAGGTTTAAATTGTGCTGACTGTTAATGTGAACTGACTGAACCAGCATTTGGCAGGTAGAGGTGGGGTATTTGCTTTTCATCAACAAATGACATTGTTAGTCTTGAATACTTTATCTTTTATCTCAAAGGGGGCTGCAGAGACCACTGTTCATGAGGACCTGTGAATGAAGAATATAAGCATATATGGCTGTCGTGAGCCAGATGCAGTAGGCAGTAGGAATCATCATTGAGGGAATACCAGTAGGTATCCATCCAAGGTTTCCAAAACATTTGAGGTTTTTCAAAGACTTTTCGTGGGACTTGACACATTGCGCCCAAGTACCTGCCTAGGTACTCAGACATGAATGTCACTCTGCACTTGTGAACAGCTGTTTTCTTTGTCTGTTCCACCTCATTATTGGACATAACGTTGAATGTTGTAATGATATGTCCTTGTCATGTTCTCTATACTATGTTACGGGTCATAATTTGTGGTGTGAAAAAAAAAAGTTTATATTTTATACACACAAAATAGCCCTGCTGTTTTCAAGATGTTTTCAAAAACACACTGTGAAGGTTGAGGACAAATGCTCATGCTTGTGACCTTTAATGTTAGTGTTAAATGTTTAAATATTATGTACACACTGTACTGTGAAGGTGTTTTACTAACCTGCACTTTATAGGCTGAGGTCATACTTTCTTTAATGTATGAATACAGATGTTATTGATTGTTTATACTGTCCAGCTCATTGCTACCAGGGCTCTAGAGTGCGACTAATTTGGTCGCACATGCGACCTAAATTCTCAATGGTGCGACTTAAAAAAATCTGAGGTCGCACCGGTGCGACCAGCCGTTCGACGGAGAAAAAAAGTCTCCGCGACTCAAGTCTCCCTGTCACACATAAGTCCCATTACGTGGTCTAAACCAATTGGAGATAGTGTAGGGCGGACCCCCCTCTGATTGGCCGTGGTCCAGATGGTCCTGTACGTGCGTTTACATTTGAAATCGCGAGTGGTGCAATCAGACAGAGATAGAGGTGAGTAGAAAAGATGAAAAGAACGATTGAAAACCTTTTCGATAAAACTCCGTGCAATAATCTTAAACATTGCTCTGACACGGAGCCATCAACCTCCCAGGTTATGTCAAGCATTGGTCCGAAGACGGTGTCAGTACACGATCCGTTCCACCTGCACGATCCGTTCGCGCATGCGCACCACGACGTTGTAGAAACCGCTCATGCGCAAATGATGATTTAGTTGTGCGATGATTTACGACACTGCACGATCTGTTCCACGCTTGCGCAGCTTTGTTTTACTTTGTTTATATTTTACTGTTAAATTAAATACAATACTCAATTTACTTCGCTGCTGTCCACCAGTTTGAAATACTGTAATGTTTAACCCCCTAACCTTGTAGTTCTTTCTTCATGTAAATTAATATAGTCTAGTTAGACATATGTGTTATGTTCCTTATTGGCTTCTGTAAACGCCATTGAAGGGATTATTTTACTAGTTTAGATTAAATGGATAGATATATTAGCCTATATAGACCCATACTAATAAATTACTACATTTAAAGTTAACTAGTATTATCAGAATTTAATAAAAAACGACAAAAACCGTCTTTGACAATACTACTGAACTCAGATCGAAACACTGTAAGGTAAATAGACATGCCATACAGCAATGAATCGCAAAATGGAGTTTGGAGGAAACTGAAGATTTGCAGTCGATAAAAATACTTTATTCCACATGTAACCAAAATCATCCATGTTCATGTTACAACTCTATTATTTTGGATTGACAACCACATAAACACATTGTAATGGTAACGTAAGCAACATTTAAAAACATAAAAACAGACTCGCCGTGAACGGTTCAACTATGTAACGTTAGCCTACAAAACAAAAAATATGCTGCCAGTTGTGCCACCTGGCCGTCAAATGTTTCATCGCCTGCGTCACGGTACCAATAGTGTAGGAAAACAATGACGTTTTCTAATACGTAATTACGCGCATGCTCAGAACGGATCGTGCAGGTGGAACGGATCGTGTACTGACACCGTACATGGCATTCCTAATCGACGGAGACACAGATTTTGTAAATGTATCTAAACCAACTGAAATGTATTTCAGTTCAGTGAAGCATACTTTCTCAGTAAGTTACCTTTCTTTGGTAAAAAACTAAATTTTTACCAGATTGTTAGTTAATCATTAACAAGTCAATATCGCCTAAATGGGATCCTGTCGAAAATTTGGGTGCACCCAAATTTTATGCTGGTGCACCTAAGAAAAAAAATTAGGCGCACCAGTGCAACCAGTGCAAAAAGTTAGTCTAGAGCCCTGGCTACTGTTTGGATATAGCTTTGAGAATTGTTACAAAGTGCCTGTTAACTTGATATTAAAATGTTTTAAAATTATACCGTAAAAAACTATACTGTGAGGGTATTCAACTAAACTGCACTTTATACACTGAGGTCATGCTTTCTTTAATGAATGAATACAGATGTTATTGAGTGTTAACACTGTCCAGCTCATTTTGAATATGGTTCGTGAATTGTTACAAAAGTGCATGTTAACTTGATATAAAAATGTTTTGTATATTATGTGTACACAGTAAAAAACTATACTGTGAGGGTATTCAACTAAACTGCACTTTATACACTGAGGTCAGGCTTTCTTTAATGAATGAATACAGATGTTATTGAGTGTTAACACTGTCCAGCTCATTTTGAATATGACTTGTGAATTGTTACAAAAGAAAATCCTTTTCAATATTAACATGTTTATACTGTCCAACTCATTGCTACTGTTTGCATAGGGCAATGATTTAATAAATGTTGGAAATTGACATTATAGCAACTCATTATTTGAAGCTGTTTACACTTCCAAAACAAAGAAAGGGCAATTTGGTAAAAATTAATAAATCAGAGGACATTAACTAAAATGTTACCTATTTTAATTAAGTTGAATGTGTATAATATGCTGCTATTTTTTTTACATTGATTGTACTCAATTTATTGGCTTTTTCTGAAAATGCTACTTAATAATATGCATTTTAATGTATGCAAATAAATTAAGTTGTACTACTCAAAATATCAGTTAGTTCACTAAACTTGCAAAAAGTAGTTGGAAAATGTTGTCTTAATTTTATTGAGTTAGATCCATGTAACAGTTTTAACAGGGTATTCTACATGAAAGTTGGATTTGTCAAGCCCTAAGCTGTTCCCAATAACCAAGCACAGGCTGCTAAGTTAATATGCTGAACATGTTGCTAATACAGTTGTCAATTCATGATAAGTTGTCTTCTCTTAATTGTAATACGTAATGTACATATCGTTTAATAAATAATGCTACATGATAAATACAAGGCTTCAAATAGACCCTGTAATTGGTGATCGGTATCGCGTGATACAGCTTCCAGTAATCGGGGATCGGCCCCCGAAAATCCTGATCGGAGCACCCCTACATTTGATGTTTTGTTTCTTTAAATCATTTTGCAATGTAGCCGATAATAATCCAACAGTTTTCATTTATTCATATTTTTATTTTATAGGCCTAAAGTTGAAAGACACTTTTTTATTAACTGTTCTGTTGTAGGGGTACAAAGTAACTTGCATTACATTATTTTAGCAGTCAGTTATAGGCCTATTATAGACTATTAATGAAGGGAGAGAGCTTAATTTTTTGTTGTAATTGACTTTGTTTTGCTCAATTTTATTTTAAGTTATATTGTATTTTAGTGAAAAGCAGGACAAATTATAAAAAGCACATTTTGACCATTTAGTTTATGCAATAGTGAAAAATACGGCTAAATTGATAGAAGAAATGCAAAAAAACATGTTTGGTATTTGGACAGGTGTTTTATTTTTATTTGGCCAAGAATGTTTTATATCGGCCAAGAATGTTCATTTCGGATCATTCCTAAACATGTTGTCATAAATCAAGAAATTTCTCTGCAGTAGGCTTTTTCATAATGTCAGGTTTTTTAAATTACAGAAGTATTGGTTACTTTTAAATTCTTTGTCTGACCATAGAATATTTGAATAGTAAATTAATAATTTTGTTAATGTACCCATTAAGCACAGACAGATTTGCTGCATTGAATTATGTGCATTTTAAATGAAATGCTTTTGTCATTCAAAATAGTTTTATTTTATTGAGAGATAAAGAAACACTTACATATAGTCTTATTAGCAGACGCTTTGGTGATACATCGCAAATAAAGTTATATGTATATAGCATTTGTCTTTGATTATTGATCTAGCAATTTACTATATGTATCGATTTTTATTAAAGCTTCTGCATATTCTAATGCATACAAATGTATGTTACTTGTGAACTTCACTTCACCTGACCCAATAATTTTAAAATTGTGATTTGTATGCTTAAAAAAAATCATAAAGCCACACTTAATAATATTACTCATACAACTAAATCCTGCATGTGGTAAATACTGCAGAATTATGACAGAAGTAGTATCCAGTACTGCTGAAATATAACAGGAATATTGCACAATGCCACACAAATCCTGTGGTAAACACTGCAGAAATATGACAGTAATATCACAGTACCACAAACATATAACATAACGTTATTAAACAACAGAAACCCCTTTGGTAATTGTTGCAGAAATGTGACAGTAGTGCCACAACGTGATGCTAGCACAAGAATATTAGGCTACGGGAATACTACATACCGTACAAAAAAATCCTATGGTAAAGCTCTTCCAAAGAAAACAACAAAACAATACCATACAATTACCACACAATCTTTCTGCGGTATTTTTTATGTTTTATCACAAGGAATGCCACAGGGTATTTTTATAAGGAATGTCTGGCCCACAAATCATTAAGAGTCCCTTTCTTCCCATCAAACATTGAATTCGGCCCAACCTTTTTAACGCAGATCAGAGCAATTCTTCTGTGTTCCGTTATCTCATCTAATCGAAGTGCCGGGTGTCATTTAGGTGGTTCATTTCTGTGGACATTGTTTATTTCCAGCAGTGATGTGATGTTCCTCAACAAAGTATCTAAGAACGGTCATACGGTAAAAGAAAATAAAAGTAAAGGAAAATAGCATCTATCAGCGCAACCCTGTAACCCCGGAGCCTGATTCGTTTTTCCAAAACCACGTGATCTTTGACGTCCGAGAGAAGCTTTCTTTACGCAACAACCGCGTGACTGCTTCCTCCGCTATGGAAGGCCAAAAGGGACAAAACGTGTGAAACTAACGAGAAAAGAACGCTTTGTCAAATATTTCTGTACACGTAATGTGTACAGAAGAAATAACGCGCGTACACATATAACGCATGACGTTCCAGTTACGTAATGATTTGGTACTTTTTGCAAATTTCATGACTTGCCAACAGGGGCGCTGCCAGGAATTTTGGGCCCCATGACAAAAAAATCGAATTGGGCCCCTTTGGTGCAGCTGTTGGCTCTCTAGGACCTAACTGTCCAATCAAAAGTTTTAAATAACTCTAATCAAAGGCTTGCAATTGTCTTGCTTCTTGTAGTTCAATACTAGTAGGCTACTAGCTAAACATTTTCTGCTGGTGATCTGTAAATGCAAGCCTGCATACAGTATGCAGTTCACTATTTGATGCAAGATTAAAAGCCACCATAAAATGTCCATTCTCAATGTATTTTTATTGTAAAAATATTGACAGATTTAAAAAAAAGAAAAAACCTAAATATATATTAACTTTTTAATCAAAATAAATCAACATCATCATTTCAAAACAATGAAAACAGCTGATTTTTTTTACTTAACTGCACATATATGCCAACAACTCATTTCCACATCAGGGTTATTATAGTGCTACAAAACAGGTCAAAGTAATCACTAAATCAATAGGTTTTTTAGGTTTGGAATATGGTCATTACAAAACTAACAGTCCTAGTGACATCAAATTAAAAGGTAAGTTAACATGGGACAAATAAGAACAATGGAAATATATACCAATAAATGACACTAACACTACAGAACATTGACCCAAATTACCTATAGTTCTGTATTATCATCACTTGATTACATACATTAGATATGATAGATTTGTGTGTGTGCAAGCTTCTCAAATACACTGCCCTTCATGGTGGGAGTAATAAGGCCTGTATCTATAGATGTCATTTAACGGCCAAAATTCAGTCTAAATGAACGCATCAAACTGGATTATTTTAACATTGTCTGTAACTTGCATGCAGGTTGATTGTTTCTAAATGCCTCTAATACAGACAAGAGGTTCTTTTTTATGTCATAATGGTCATTATGTGAGAAAATAATTTGTGTTTGATTTCTGTCATTCATAAATATTCCACTTTCTTTTTTGTTATGGTAAAAAGAGCAAGCGAGACAGAGAACCCCCCACAGACTCCATGGAATGATGTGAAGTCATTAATACAATGTTGCTCACCTTCTTCACTGGGACAGGGAGGCAGAGGCGGTCTTAACATAGAGGCATAGGTAGGCAGCTGCTTTGGGCACCCTACCAGCAGGGGCCCCCCAACAAACCTAAAATATTTCAAACTAACAAAACCCTTATCATCATGAACACTTCAAAAGCATGGTAAATTGTATTAATATTCGTAAGAAATACGTTGAAACTTTGAAGTTGTAGTTAAAATGTCCCGTTTATGTTTATCTGTCACTACACACATACACCCTCTTCTTTCACAATCAAATGGACTAGTCCGTAACCGTGCTCGCTGCGAAAGATAAACACACACCAAGATGGCGGCGCGTGAACATCGCGAGGCTCAGCGTCTCTCCAGTTTTAGCTTTTATATAGTGTATTTCTTGCTCATCTCGGGTCTGTTCGTCCAGAACAGTCGTGCATTTACATCGTACACCCGGCAGGAGCTTTTGGATATCAGTTTACGCATGTCCGGAAGTTGCATCAGCAACATTCAACTCGTCCCTGAGATCGTCAGAACATCCGATGCTACGCACCTCACACGGCCGGGCGGAAGTGCTCGTCGGCGGCGTCGAGATCGTAAACAAAGGCGGGGGAAGCGCGGAGGGCTAAGAGCTAGGCTAAAGCTAACACCACACCGGCTCTCTTTACCCAGCATTTTCCTTGCTAATGTTCGATCATTAGTGAACAAAATGGACGAGATTAGACTCCGCATCATCAACAACAAAAGACTTTTGAACTGCAATGTCATAATCTTCACGGAAACATTGCTACACAGCGGTATACCGGACAACGCTATTGAGTTAGCGGGCTACAACACAAACCGGGCGGATAGAACGGCAGAGGAATCCGGTAAGACAAGAGGAGGTGGATTGTGCATTTACATCAACAAAACTTGGTGCACGAACTCTGTTATTGTCGGGAGACACTGCTCGGCTAACCTTGAGTTTCTCATGGTTAAATGTAGACCGTTTTATCTGCCACGGGAATTCACTTCCACCATTATAACGGCAGTTTATATTCCACCGGATGCTGATGCCAAGCTTGCTATGAAAGAACTTCATGCAGCCATCAGTAAACAACAGACTGCTCACCCGGAGGCTGCATTTATTGTTGCGGGAGATTTTAATCACTCAAACTTAAAGACAGTGCTCCCTAAATTTCATCAGCATGTTTCCTGCCACACAAGAGGAAACAAAACTTTGGACCATGTCTACACAAACATGGCTAAAGCTTACGCCGCGACACCCCTCCCCCACCTGGGTCAATCTGATCACCTTTCTTTGTTCCTCACCCCCAAATACATTAATCTCATCAATCGTGTGAAGCCATCAGTGAAGACCATCAAGGTGTGGCCTGCGGGGGCAGACTTTACACTCCAGGAAAGGTTTCTACACACAGACTGGAGTCTGTTTGCTTCTCAGGCCACCAGTGGCTCTCACACGGACATCAACAGCTACACCTCTTCTGTATTGGACTACATAAATTCCACCATTGATAGTGTCACAACCCAGAAGCAGATCACCACGTACCCTAATCAGAAGCCATGGATGAACAAGGAAGTGCGCCTCCTGTTGAAAGCACGTAACACTGCCTTCCGATCGGAAGATGCACAGGCCTATAGTACTTCTAGGGCAAATCTGAAGAGGGGCATCAAAAAGGCCAAGCACTGCTACAAGTTGAAGCTAGAGGAGCATTTTTCCAATTCTGACCCTCGACGCATGTGGCAGGGCATCCAGGCCATCAGTGATTACAAACCCAACCATTCCACCCCCTTAGCCACAGATGCCGTCTTCCTGAACGAGCTTAATGACTTTTATGCTCGCTTTGAGAGAGACAACAAGGAAACAGCTACCAAGCTCACACCCTCTGCTGACCACCCAAACATCATTCTAAATTCCACTGATGTTCACAATGCACTAAGTCGGATCAACGCGCGCAAGGCTGCTGGCCCAGATGGCATCCCTGGTCGCGTACTCCGGGCATGTTCAGAGCAGCTCGCTGGGGTCTTCACGGACATCTTCAACCTGTCCCTCGCCCAAGCAGTGGTTCCAGCATGCTTTAAATCCACCTCCATTGTGCCCATCCCCAAAAATTCAAACCCGACGTGCCTGAACGACTACCGCCCGGTAGCACTCACACCAATTGTCATGAAGTGTTTTGAGCGGCTGGTCCTGGCACACCTAAAGGACTCTCTACCACCCACACTGGACCCATACCAATTTTCCTATCGAAACAATAGGAGCACAGATGATGCAGTCTCCATGGCGCTGCACTCCGTGCTCACACATCTGGACAATAAGGACACTTATGCACGAATGCTGTTTGTAGACTTCAGCTCTGCTTTCAATACCGTCATCCCTTCCAAGCTAATCATCAAACTTGGAAACCTAGGCATCAACAACCCTACCTGCATCGTGGACTTCAGGAAGGCGAAAGGAGACACACACGACCCCATCCACATTAATGGAATGGCTGTTGAACGTGTTTCCAGTTTTAAGTTCCTGGGGACTCACATTTCGGAGGACCTGTCCTGGACCACCAACACCTCATGCCTGGTCAAGAAGGCTCACCAGCGTCTCTTCTTTCTGAGGACACTGAAGAAGAACCAACTGTCTTCAACTATCCTGGTGAACTTCTATCGCTGCACGATAGAGAGCATCCTGACCAACTGTGTCACAGTCTGGTACGGGAACTGTTCTGTTGCTGAGCGCAAGGCACTGCAGCGGGTGGTGAAAACAGCCCAGCGCATCACAGGGACTACACTTTCTGCCATTGAGGAAATCCAGAAGAAACGCTGTCTGCGTCGAGCTCGCAGCATTCTCAAGGACTCCTCTCACCCCGCTCATAGACTGTTTACTCTCCTGCCTTCTGGTAGGCGCTTCCGGTGCCTTCGGACAAGAACCAGCAGACTAAGAAACAGCTTTTTTCCCAGAGCTGTTTCATTATTGAACTCTGCCCCCCACTGATTCCACTACCTCTCATACCCTTAACTCCAATGCTGCTACAACATTGTTTACATTGCACTACAGGGCTGCATGCATGACTGAACTGTACACACCAGTACTTCATGTATCTGCTCTACCGGACTGTTTACACACACACAGCATCATTTGCACTCTATACTGCTCACTTGCACACCAGGAATATTTAACTGAATGCTCATTTGCACTAATGGACCACTTCCATAACTGCATTAACCCATCTACTGCACTGTAATTCTATTAACTGCATTGCAATCATCTATTGCACTGTAACTTCAATAACTGCATTAACTAACCAACTGCACGGTAACTCTATTAACTGCATCTACTCATCAATTGCACTATTACTTCAATAACTGCATTAACTAATCAACTGCACTGTAACTCTGTTAACTGCATCTACTCATCAATTGAACTATTACTTCAATAACTGCATTAACTAATCTACTGCTCTGTAACCTTATTAACTGCATTAACTCATCTTCTGGACTGCAACCTATTAACTGCATTAACTCATATACTGCACCGTAACTTTAATAACTGCATAAACTCATATACTGCACCGTAACTTTAATAACTGCAACTTCAACAACTGCATTAACTCACCTATTGCACTGCAACTTTAATAGCCAATGTCAATAATTTATGCAAACCTAAGTCACTTGCACTATTTTAGTCTAAATTATTATCTGTTCATATCCACCTGTACATTAATGTTCATAGTATATAGTCATCTGTATATATTGTTCATAGTATATACCTACTGTCATATTTTCATAGAACATTCCTACTGCAAAATATTTTTATAGTCCATGCCCACTGTATTATATTCTCACTATTGTATTCTGTATTTATTCTAACTGTATATCCTGCACTTGCTAACTGCACTTCTGGTTAGACCTAAACTACATTTCGTTACACTGTACTTGTATATGTGTAATGACAATAAAGTTGAATCTAATCTAATCTAATCTAAACACAGAGTGACAGGAGGACTGGGAATGTACACAAACAGAGACGAATCAAGACAAATATAAACGCACAATGAAACGATCTTACCCAAGCGGCTCAAATAAAAGAAAAAAGCCAAAAGGCAGCGATAAATACATGGCAACGCTGCCAAAGATAACACATTGTTTCAGTACTGTTGATGAGGATACTGACAGGAACAACAACGACGTCCAAAGTGTTAAAAAAGGCCTGTACAGCAGCAGCTAGCAGTGAAGTGGCGCTTCCGTTAACCAAGAAGAAATTGAAGAGGATTCATGTTGTTGCCGCCCGCTGTCCCCGGCGACACTGTTAATGACGTTGACACAGATTAGGTGAAAGAGTTGTCCAGTGATGGCCACTTTGACACTGATGATGACGATGATGGGGCTTTGTTGAGTCAACTGCCTAGTTTTGCTAGTAATAGCCACAGCCCTACACTGATAAAATATATTTTGTGGCGAAGTAAATAACGTTACTACAGAAAAAGCTAATTTAACCCTTATGTTATGTTGGGGATGTTTTCGTCCACTATGTGTTGCTGTTGAGTCTTAATTTGGCCACAACTTTCTCTGTGTCACATGGAATGATTTTTGGTGACAAATCTTATTTTGACACATATTTTGGGGAAATGCTTTGAACATTTTTAAAAAACTGAACAATACACTGTGAGCAAATTCACAACCGTTTCACAATCCACTCAATTAAACTTACTGTAAAATACTGTAAAAATCTGATTGATATTTGGTTTCAAATTCTTTTGCATAAATCTGTCAATCAACCTCAGTCCTGATCAAAACTGCTAAATGTTTAAGGAAAAATCCTGGATTTTAACTCTTTTATTGCTAATGATTTCTTTCAAAAACTGAAAAAAAGATTAGTAACAACATTGGCTTTGATGCATTGTTAGTTTTTGTGCAGCATCAGATTCAATGTTTTTCTCCCTATCATGCATCAATCTCAAATGTAATGTCAATTCACTGAGAATATCCTGTATCTTGTATATGTTATATTGATATTGATTTGATTGACATTTATATAGGCCTATTGACATTTATCGTTTTACGTTTTTTTTACTCTGTTTCATTGTTACTACAACTCTGTAAAGGTATATATATCAGCCAAAACAGTATTTTTACAGTTTTTTGGGGGGAAAAAAACATTGCTCCACTGTAAAATACGAGCCATCACTGTAATTCTTGTCATGATCGTGATGGGAGAACCCAAGTGCAGGCTGCAGATGAATGGGTAAAAATAGACTTTAATTATAAATACAAAACAAACACCCGCGATGGGGAAAACCACTAACCTAACTAAATATCAAAAGCAGAAAACCATTCCTTCCCACAAGGGTGTCAAAAAATAAACAACCCGGAATAACGTACCTGAAGGAGCATAAGACAATGGACAAGAGGGCATTAAATAGGGAAACTAACAAAGGAGATAACAATGGGCAGGTGTGGGGAATCTTCTTCTTCTTCTGTTGTTCATATGGCGGTTGGCAAACCAACTAAAGGTGCATTTCCGCCACCTACTGGGTTGGAGTATGGAGCACGACTTGGTTGAATACACTTGAAAAAATAAAAAATAACAAAATCAATTATATCTTTTTTACCATTTCTGTATCCTTAATAAATTTTAATAATTTCTTGTGTATTTCATAATTTGTTCCTTCTCCTAATATTTCCTTTAGTGAATAATTGCTTACACCCCATCCTTTAGTGACTGAATTAATTCAAGTCTTTCTCTATTGTATGCTATACATTCTAATAATATATGCGTTACTGTTTCAGGATATCCACATTTATTGCAATTACCAGTTTCATGTTACCTATTTTATGTAGACTTTGGTTTAGTGAAGTATGCCCAATACGTAATATTGTAATTATCAACGATATAAATTAACGCTTTATATCATTATGTGAAAAACCGTGGTAAAATTTATATATGTGAAAGTACACGCAATATAAAGACGCGCATGTCAATCATTAGAGAGGCGCGAGTTGAGGCACATGTATAGTAAACGTGAGCAATAACAAATGAATGTGTGTGTGTGTAGTGTCGTCTTTGAATGATAGAGTACTCGTTTCTTCAAAGATTTTATTTATTAATTTAATCAGCTATAGACACTATTTTATAAGTTAATGTCATGTTTCCATGGTTATTGAGCTTATTTAGACGTGTTAAGAGTGCCCTCGACGCATTTACCTCAGTTTATATTATTGAAATTGCAGTGAAGTTTTGCTGTAGTATGTCCATCCGTGTACCCTCAATTTTTTTCTCACATTTTGTTGCTGTAAGGCTGATGATAAGTTATTAGATATAAATATACTTCTGAATATGAATATATTCCAATTGCATAGTATTGTATGTCGTAGTTTGTTAGTGCATAACGGCCAATACATGTCATTCTAATTGTTTCTTTATTATTTTTTATTATTGTAGATCCACCCTCACCTGATAATCTACCTTTTTACAATAAACCCTTGAACTGATTCTTAATGCTGCGATCCAGTGATCTTACAGACACACCAGAAGATAGGTTTTAGAATATTCTTTAACATATTTAACACACAGTCTGGTTGCATATACTGTATGTATATATGGTCATTACATACACTGCAGAATCTGGAAAATGTTGAACATTTAAGAAAGGCAAGAATTTTGAAAACAAAGGTTTGTTTTTAATTTTGATTTGAATTTAATTTCCTTAATTTCCTGAGCTTGATTGGCCTGGACTGTCCACTGATAGTCAAAACGATCATACAGGTCCTGCATGTCCCCTATCCAGCACTTACTATATTTAGCCACAAACATTTAAACAGTGATGCTCAAAGAAGTGAACATGTTGCACTTCTAAGACTTTCAACATCTTCCTAATTCTGCAAGTGTGTGTTTATATACATATGAATGTATGTATGAATCAATGAATTAAGAATGAATTCAAATGTAATTTAATTAATGTGAAATTGAACATGTACTATCCAACATCTTTTTACAGAAATAACAGATCTTTAAACATATAAACACTTAATAATGTTTCAGAAATGCCAAACTGAATAACAGATCTGAGTACAAACATCATCAAGCCCAACTTACAGTTTTAGACTCTCCAAATTGGACTAAGAACACAAAGGTTTGTGGCATACAGCAAAAATTACTTTTAAACAATGTAATCATTCTTTTGTGTATAACACCGCATGTGGGCATATTTTGTTTTTTTCTGACACTCCTGTCACTCCACTCTTCAGGTCGTCATACAACTCCCAGAAACATGGAGGCCTCCTACAGTAGGCCACATAATGTCCAAGAGCATCCTGGGTTAAGCCTCCTTTGAAAGCAATGACTGCCCTTAAGGTAAATCTCTTTCCTTGGAGCATCAGACTGGTTGGAAATTCACACAAAGGAAATTCTGTGGAGTTGCTTCTTCCCAGGTCAGTGTCAATCCACAGAAGTTCTCTTAGACTGTAACTGTGGGAAACTCTCCCTGCACAGAGCATTGTTTCTGAGGTAGACTCTGTCTTGAATTCAGAGGGACACTGTGTTGGATTTAGGATGGGCCTGAGGCAGGGGGATTCTGGAAGGTTAAGGCCTTCCTCCACTGCGGTCTGAAGATGAGCCATAACCAGAAGCCTGCAGTACAGCAACAGAAGAAGAAACAAATGGAATTTCCCTTGTTACCTGTTTGTTGAGACCGCAGTACTGAGAGGAGCAATGTTTTGTCAAGGTAACACATGTACGTTTTGTCATTGACTTTACAATGATTGTAGAGATATGGCACTCTACATTGATCTGAAGAGCACCTGACTTCAAATTGACAGCTTTGAATATTTCACTCAGCAGCTCTGCCCTCTGTGTGTAGACCTGGGCATTTAGACCATTTGTGGTGATGGTTTTCACAAGCTGGAAGACGTTACTGGTGTTTTCACTTTGAACTATATTTCCGAAAGTGCCACTATCGCAGAAAGCACAGCATAAACATTGACAAAAAGCATCAAAAGCACAGGTGTTTAGAACGGAGATTCTTGATTTCCTGAATTTAACAGGCTGTTGATTATTTCCGTTTTTTATCATTTCCACTTTTAATTTTTTCCCCTTTACAGATGGATCTGCTTGGAGCCATTCAGGACAAGGAGATAGGTACGAATTTCTCTTCCTCTTTTTGGGCGGAACTGCTAAGCCTCTCCAGTTTTCAACCATGTCTTCATCTCTTGGATGGATGTTTGTGACAGTGTCAGATTTTGCAGAAGAGGCAGCATCCATTTCTGGTTTTCCGTCTACATTGCAAGTTGTGGTGGGTAGTGTATTTGCTCCTGTGATGATGACTGTGGCAGGATCTGCATCTTCTTGACCCTTTTTTTCACCTTTTTGTTTTGCTGCACAAATCCGCATGTTGCCTTCAATGAAGGACAAATGTCGAGCAATGAATCGATCCACCCGCATAGGCAGGTTTTCATGCTTGAAAAGGCCGTGTTTGATGTTTTTTAACTCTGCCTCAACATTAGCTGAACTTGCAGTGACGACAGAGTGGTAAATAATTTGCAAGCCAGATTATATTAGGTATAATCTCAGGTAGGAAGTGCATATTATCTCTATCACCATTTGCCAGAGCAAGTGACCTGCTCTCCTCACATATGTCTGTCACCCACTGCTTTAGGTCTGTCTGTGTTTGGTCACATGGATCCAGTTCGTCCAGGTCCTCACCCTCTACGTCTGGAATGATCACACACTCTTCTGCAAATCGGGCTTTCAGGTATTTCTTGCATCTTTCAGATATGAGGGGTAACTCCCTTGCATCGTCCATGGATTGTGACTACAGAAGCTGTGCTATTGACCTCACATAGAAATCTTTGATGCGATATGGTTTTTTCCGCAAGCAGTCCCACTGGCATATCATCTTGTTGCAGTGTGCCACATCAACCCGTACAAAACAAGAGGGCACTTTTGCTGACTGTTTCCCAAGTAAGACACCACAACACTCATTGATGTAGGTCTGGAGATCCCGATGAGACGTAAATGCTTTGACCAGAGCTCCGAGCAAAGCCAGAGAAAAGTCACTCACAACCTCTTTTGGAGTTGGTGCACCTGCACGCAACCATTCTGTCATCCAATGTGTTATTGCATTAACATCATGTCTCTCTGAGAGCATTTGCACCACTGGGACACCTCTGCTCTCGTCAACTGTCAGAATGCCCTGATATAAAAAGATATGACCAGAAGTTCCATTTGGTTTCTTTAGTTTCCTCACTACTGAGCCAGTTGCATCAAAACTCACAGTGGGGTTAGTAGATGTCTTTGATAATGTCTTGTAGAGATACATTTGTGATTGACTCCAATAGTGACAGAAAAACTTGTCCAGTCCAATGTCTTTAATGCTTCCACTGTGAGGTGCACTGTATTTTAGCATCTGCAGTGACAAAATAGGATCCTTGTCACCTAATTCTAAATCATTTCTCTCTTGCTTTGCTTTGCGCAGGGTGGCCAGATTAGGCAGATGGCTTGGCTCGGGATCTCCAACGTCCATCAGTTTTGTTGCCTCTGATGCCCTCCATACATGGGGTTCCATTCTACCCTCACATAGTTCTTTGGATATCTGCACACGCAATTGACCAGACATTGAACGCTTGGGACAGCCAGTGTGCAGGGTGTCATCAGTGTTTGTGATAAAACACTTGAGCACCATCTGGCTGTTCATTTCAGGCTCTCGGTCACATTTTATTAGAATGTTGGCATGACACTCCTTACAGTTGCCTCTGATTTCAATGTATTTCTCTGTGTCTGATGGGTAGACCTTAGCTCTTTTAAAGGCAAATGTGCAATGTCCACATATTTTGGGTGAGTTTGGAGCATGTCGATGGGCTAATGACGTTATCGCCTATAATTCAATGTCTAATATTTACAAAACCGTAGCAGCACAAACGCAACTTTTCGCGGCACAAACCAGCACAAACAAGCGGGACTATTTTCGGTGGTTTTGGAGCATGTCGGGGGGATGAGTGACCTCCGAATGACCTAAAATTATTCTTCTATTATCTGAAAAACTGAAGCAGCACAAACGATTTTTTTTACGGCACAAACGGAGCAGAAACGATTGAGGCTATTTTGCAAATGTTTTCTGTGGGGAGGGGGGCCAACTTCACGCACATCAGCAGCCCGCCCCTCTTTGACTCAGACTCTGGCTCCAGCGCCCCCTGCACAGGTGGCCTCCCGGAGAAGGACGTCGAAGAGGAGAGCACCATCCCGTCACCAGCCTCCGCGGAAGCAGAAGCGTTCCTGATGGGGTGAACCCAGGGAGATCGAGTTCACCGGGCCCGACCCGAGCAACTACATCGCTAGAGGGTCGGACTGGGACGGCGCCTGCCCCGTCCCAGCAACACCAGCCGGGCCCTTTTCAGGGCCTGGTGCCCATATTCTCACAAAAAGAGCTTTCTCTCTCCCTGGGTCTTTCTCACAGCCGCTCTCACCCTCCGCAGGACGGTGCTCGGCAACCCCACGTTGTGTCCCGGCGAGACACACGGTCGGGTGTAACCCTCAGTGGCCACCAGCACCCTCAGTCAGATGGTGCGGTGTGCCGCGATATCGCCAGGCAGACACCTCGGCAGAGCCGCTCTCCTCCCCGGGGTCCCCCCCATGGCGAGGGAGCAGTACTGCCAGCCATCGAACCACCCCCCACGGGGGCAATGAATCAGATCGAACCTCTGGTCCCCCTGTCTCGGTCCCTGGGAGCCTGGTTGGCTCTTCCCAGACCAGCACGGTGGCTAGAGAGAACGATCCGTCTCGGCTATGCGATTCAGTTCGCCAAGCGCCCACCCAAGTTTCGGGGCATCCTCTTCACCTCAGTGGGAGGGGTAGATGCTCCCGTGCTTCGGGCCGAGGTCGCTACCCTTCTGGCGAAGGGGGCGATCGAGCTCGTCCCTCTGGCCGAGATGTACTCCGGGTTTTACAGCCCGTATTTCATTGTCCCCAAGAAAAGTGGCGGGTTGCGCCCCATCTTGGACCTGCGTACCTTGAACAAGCACCTACACAAGCTGCCGTTCAGGATGCTAACGCAGAAGCGCATTCTGACGTCCGTCAGACGTCAGGATTGGTTCATGGCGATCGACCTGAAGGACTCGTACTTCCATGTGTCCATCCTCCCTCGTCACCGGCCGTTCCTGTGGTTCGCTTTCGAGGGACAGGCATATCAGGATCGCGTCCTCCCATTTGGTCTGTCCCTGTCTCCACGAGTCTTTACGAAGGTCGTGGAGGCCGCCCTCACTCCCCTCAGGGAGCAGGGGGTGCGCATACTCAACTATATCGACGACTGGCTCATCTTGGCGCACTCGCGAGATCTGTTGTGTACACACAGGGACCTGGTGCTCCGGCACCTAGACCATTTGGGGTTGCAGGTCAACCGAGAGAAGAGCAAGCTCTCGCCTGTGCAGAGCATCCTCTTCCTCGGTATCGAACTCGACTCTGTCTCCATGACTGCACGCCTTTCTTCCGAGCGTGCCCAGTCGGTGCTGACCTGCCTGAAACCTGGGACACATGGCGTCCTCGGCGGGGGTGGTCCCCCTCGGGTTGATGCACATGAGACCGCTACAGCACTGGCTACAGAGCAGAGTTCCTTGGAGTGCGTGGCACACCGGCAACAGGCGCGTTGCGATCACTTCCTTCTGCCGGCGCACCCTAACCCCATGGTCTTCTATGACCTTTCTGCGGACAGGGGTCCCTCTTGGGCAGGTTTCGAGGCGCGTCGTGGTGACGACAGACGCCTCCCTGCAGGGTTGGGGTGCTGTGTGCAACGGGCACGCAGTGTCGGGTCTGTGGACGGGCCCCCACCTGCGCTGGCATATCAATCGCCTAGAGTTGTTGGCGGTGCTGCTTGCATTAAGGAGGTTCCTACCCCTTGTGCAGGACAAGCACGTGCTGGTCCGGTCGGACAGCACGACTACAGTGGCATATATCAACCGACAGGGTGATATTCGTTCACGGCAGCTATCACAACTCGCCCGACGCCTCCTCCTGTGGAGCCAGCAGGTGACGAAGTCTCTGTTAGCCACTCACATCCCGGGCAACCTGAACCAGGCCCCCCTCGGCACGGATACCTTGGCGCACAGCTGGCCGCGGGACAAGCGGAAGTACGCCTTCCCCCTAGTCAGCCTCATTGCACACGTCTTGTGCAAGGTCAGGGAAGAGGAGCATCAAGTGCTACTAGTTGCGCCTTACTGGCCCAACCGGACTTGGTTCTCGGAGCTAATGCTCCTGACGACAACTCCCCCCTGACGAAGGACCTTCTTTCTCAGGGGAAGGGCGCGTTATGGCATCCGAGACCAGACCTCTGTAACCTCCATGTCTGGCTCCTGGACGGGACGAGGAGATCCTGCGTGGTCTACCCCCAGCGGTTGTGGAAACCATTGATCAGGCTAGGGTCCCGGCCACGAGGCGGTTATACGCATTTAAGTGGCGCCCTTTTCTCGTCCCGGTGTTCTTCTCGTGGAGAAGACCCACGGATATGCTCGATCGGGAGCGTGCTGTCCTTCCTGCAGTCGAGACTCGAGAACAATCTCTCCCCTTCCACGCTGAAAGTGTATGTAGCCGCAATTGCCGCTCATCACGAACCAGTTAGTGGGAAGTCTCTGGGACAGCACGACCTGGTCATTAGGTTCCTGAGGGGCGCGAGAAGGCTGAATCCGGCCCGTCCGCGCTCCGTTCCCTCTTGGGACCTCAATGTGGTCCTGGCGGGCCTCCAGAGGCCCCCCTTCAAGCCCCTCGGAGATGCCGCTCTTTCTCATCTCTCGATGAAGACGGCTCTCCTAGTGGCGCTCGCTTCCATCAAGAGGGTAGGGGATTATCTAGAGTTCGGCCTGGTCAATCTCACATTATCCTGAGACCCCGGCCTGGCTACGTGCCCAGGGTTCCCACCACTCCCTTTCGGGACCAGGTGGTGAACCTGCAGGTGCTCCCTTCTGGGGAGGAAGACCCAACCCCTTCCGTGTTGTGTCCAGTACGCGCGCTGCGCCTCTACTTGGACCGCACACAGAGCTTCAGGAGCTCTGAGCAGCTTTTTGTCTGTTTTGGAGGTCAGCACAAGGGGAGGGCTGTCTCCAAACAGAGGTTGGCGCACTGGATCGTGGACGCCATCACTATGGCTTACCGATCACAGGATCTCCCGTGCCCGCTTGCAGTGAGGGCACACTCCACCAGGGGTGTGGCCTCCTCGTGGGCACTGGCTCAGGGCGCCTCTCTGGCAGACGTATGTAGAGCTGCGGGTTGGGCTACGGCCAGCACCTTCGCGAGGTTCTACAGCCTCCGCATGGAACTGGTATCAGCCAGAGTCTTACGGGACACCGCCAGGTAAGTCCGGCAGCCGGTTGGCGTACGCCTGCGATAGCGCCCCTCCCCAGGTGAGACGCGGCGCTATCTAGCCTCCCCTCTTCCCCCCACTGGGCTCCTTTCCTTCCACTGGAAGGTTGCAATTCATGCTAGCGCTCACGTCTGACACGCCCAGGCCAGTCAGCGTCGCTTAGCGAGGAATTGTGACGCGGCACAGTGCTGTGGCTTTTTCCGAGGAACCCCATTCTGTCGACACAACATCGAGAGACCGTCAGAAAGGGTCCTTCATGCCACAACGCTGGCCGCCCGCTGCAAATTTCATTCGCCAATTTTCATTGGCCTGTTCAAGTCAGTCAGAGATGATAGGTTCTCAAGTCAAACCCCATTCTGTCGACACAACGTCTCGTTTCCTCCATCAGGGAACGGAGGTTACATACGTAACCGAGACATTTTCAAGTACCTTTTTAACTGGATGCCTTTCATGTCGTTTTACATTGATCCAGTATCTCATCCTTAACTTTCTCCTACGAACTTCTAATGGCATTTCTCCCATCTCTACTTGAATAGATGGTACTGGAGATGTTCTAAATGCACCACAGCTAATCCTTAGAGCTTAGAGCATATGTCCTGATTAACAACATGTCTCTCTCCACATAAAACACGTGGGTCTGTCATGATTCTGCCACTAGACTAGAAAATCAAGACAAGAGATGGCAGAATCGTGACAATTCTTGCATTTTTTAAATACTTTTTTTCACGGTTAAATATATTAAACACTGTATCGCTAACAGAAAATACCGTATTATAAATATACGAGCCATCACTGTAATTCTCGCATTTATTTAAAAAAATACTTTCTCACAGTTATATGTATTTAACACTATATCTCTAACAAAAATATACCGTAATATACATATTTGAGCCATAGCTATAATTTTTGCATTTATTTTTTGTATAAATTACTTTTTCTTACTGCTAAACTTAATGGCCACTGCCATGTTGGATGTGCTTCTTCTGCTTCCCGGCTAAACTAAATATCGGCAAGGAGTTGACCTAAGGTGGGGCGAATGATGCCTGGGGCTATCTCAAGTAAAATCAGCTTTATGTATATAGCTGTAGATTTTTCATTGTTACAAAGCCGCTGTACAAGAAAACATTGACTATAAGCAAAGTATTTGAGGTAATGCAAGTCAAAACACAGGTCAAATATCAGACGGACTATACATTCCTATATGCAGTGTTAATTAAATAAAACTAAAATTCTAGCAGCCAATGACAAACAGTGCAAAACAGTATGCAAACGAGCAGGAATCAGAGGGATTAACGGCAAACTCTACACACAACATCACAAATAAATTGGATGCAAGCGGTAGATGCACGCAGTCTCCAACTCGGCGATGCAATGCGCCCGAATAGTGTTGAGGATCTAAGACAGTCGCTAAGTAAGACAATCCGCCAATATAACTTTGAAGAGCTGTGTTTTCGAACAGAACACAGTCACCAGGCGACGGCGCGCCTCCCGGGTGCCCGAGCTTCTCACCCTATCGCTAAGGGATCGCCCAGCCACCCTGCGGAGGAAGCTCATTTCGGTCGCCTGGATCCAGGATCTTGTCCTTTCGGTCATGACCCAAAACTCATGACCATGGGTGAGAGTAGGAACGTAGATTGACCGGTAAATTGAGAGCTTTGCCTTGCGGCTTAGCTCTTTCTTCACCACGACAGACCGGTACATCGACCGCATTACTGCAGAAGCTGCACCGATCTGTCTGTCAATCTCGCGTTACATCCTTCCCTCACTCGTGAACAAGACCCCAAGATACTTAAAATCCTCCACTTGAGGCAGGAAACTGAGGACCATGAGGACTGAGGACCATGGCCTCGGATTTGAAGGTACAGCTTTTCATTCCAGCCGCTTCACACTCGGCTGTAAACCGTCCCAGTGCGTGCTGAAGGTGCCGGTTTGAAGGGGCCAAAACGACAACAATCTCTTCTAGGCCAGTCGATAGTCCTTCTCCATGGCCTCACCAAACTCCTCCCAGGTCTGAGTTTTTGCCTCCACAACCACCCGGGCAGCAGTCCGCTTGGCCTGCCGGTACCCGTCAGCTGCCTCAGGAGTCCCACAAGCCAACCAGGCCCGATTGGACTCCTTCTTCAGCTTGACGATTTTCCTTACTTCCGGTGTCCACCACCGGGTTCGGGGATTGCCGCTTCAACAGGCACTGGAGACCTTATGGCCACAGCTCCGAGCGACCGCTTCGACAATGGAGGTGGAGAACATGGTCCACTCGGACTCAATGTCTCCAGCCTCCCTTAGGATCTGGTTGAAGCTCTGCCGGAGGTGGGAGTCAAAGATCTCTCTGACAGGACACTCGGCCAGGCGTTCCCAGCAGACCCTTACAGTGCGTTTGGGTCTGCCGAGTCTGTCCAGCTTCCTCTCCCGCCATCGGATCCGACTCACCACCAGGTGGTGATCAGTTGACAGCTCTGCCCCTCTCTTAACCCGAGTGTCCAAAACATACGGTTGGAGGTCAGATGAAACGACCACAAAGAATATCATCGACCTGCAGCCTGGTGCCACGTGCACTGATGGACACCCTTATGCTTGAACATGGTGTTCACAAACTGTGACTAGCACAGAAGTCCAATAACTGAACACTGCTCGGGTTCAGATCAGGGGGGCCGTTCAACACACAAACAACAGTGAGAGACCTATCCCCGACCCATAGGCGCAGAGAAACGACCCACTTGTTCACCGGGGTAAACTCCAACACATGGCGGGAGAGCTGGGGGGCTATAAGCAAACCCACACCAGCCCGTCGCCTCTCACCATGGGCAACTCCAGAGTGGTGAAGTGTCCATCCTCTCTCGAGGAGTGTGGTTCTAGAGCCCAAGCCATGCATAGAGGTGATCCCAACTTTCTCTAGTCGGAACCTCTCAACCTCATGCACCATCTCAGGCTCCTTCCCCGCCAGCGAGGTGACGTTCCACATCCTTAGAACTAGTTTCCGTGTCCAGGAATCTGGCTGTCGAGGCCCTCTCCTCCGACTGCCGCCCGAACCACTATACACCCACACGTGGTGAGCCCACGGGAAGGCTGCCCCACGTCGCTCCTTCGGGCTGAGCCCGGCCGGACCCTGTGGGGAAAGGCCCGGCCACCAGGCGCTCGTATACGACCACCGATCCCGGGCCTGGCTCCAGGGTGGTGCCCCGGTTGCGCCATACCGGGCGACGTCACGGTCCTTGAAATGTTTAGCATCATAAGGGATTTTTGAACCACTCTTAGTCTGACCCATCGCCTAGGACCTGTTTGCCTTGGGAGACCCTACCAGGGCATATAGCCCCGAACAACATAGCTCCTAGGGTCACTCGGGTACTCAAGACCCTCCACCACGTTAAGGTGGCAGTTCAAGGAAGGGCTCCCCATAAGGTTTGAGTACTCCCCATTGAACTGCTTAAAGTTCTGTAAGAGTGGACGGGCAACAGAATCACTTACAAGTATTAAAGCTTATACTTTGCTGGTACCGCTTACACCATCAGATGTAACCCAATCAAAGCCACGATCATGTAGATTAATGCACTCCTTTACAAATGGCTCAACAAAGAACGTTCATCTGAGGCTTTTTAGCTCCAAACCACAATGCTGTTAACATAATATTGTCAGATCTCAGATTGGGAGGTAGTTCATTTAAAATGCACAACAGGGGCCATATGGACTGTGAAGAGGATTTGAACAATGGTACACCATCACAGTTAAAGGTTATCAAAAAGTTAGGGCCTATCATTCAGAGGTGTGAAGGCATCTAAAGTCTTTTTATAGAGCAGACCATCATATACATCATTAATTAGGTGAGCATTTACATTATCCTTTTTATTGACAGTAGTTTGTGGTAACTTGTGTTGCTCAATAATATTTCGTAGTTGTGCTTCTAGAGGGAGGACAATAAAAAAGTTTCCAGATTTCATGTGCTTCTTTGCATCAACTTCTTTGCTGCAAATTCTACAACCTACACTTTCATCTTTTTCTTCCATTAAGAGAGTACAATCTGAACAGAAATGCTTGATAAGAATGTAGTCCTTATAATCAGACATATTTTTGTAAAAATGGTGTTTAGAAGTTGACACTGAGTGTTCACAAGTGATAACATTTATGACTTTAAATGTGTCTTTTAATGCTTCATCAGTCAAACTATGTTTGCATTTTAGAGCTAGGAGGAGCAACTCAAGTTATTTTCTTTGTTTTCCATGTAGTGCTTTCTCACTGTATTCTGGGACTGCCCACATGGCTTTCATTGCTGGGTGTTTTCTCTATAATTTTATCCCCTGTAATGCCTTGGATCTCATCACTTGATTCTTCTTCATAGTCAGTCATGTTCTGTTTGACCTCCACTTTACTGTGTAGGATGCTTGAATCATGAGGTATAGTTGATTCCTTTACTTGTTGCTGAAACTCAAAGTCAACACATTATTTCTCATACATAAATGTCCTGCTATGACAAGTTAATAAGAAATCATGTCTTTTCAACAGTACTTTTTACAAGTTAACATACATTTTGGGATAAATGTGGCATAATTGAGATTTGCGACAGGAGTCAGATTTCAATTATAATGTTAGGAGGTGAGCATCAAGATTATAGCGGAAGATTTGGTTTCAAAGCACACTGCAAAAGCACGCAGATTTCCCTTAATAAATCACAATATAAAATTTGCCAGGGCCCTCTGCTGATCGCACGTGTCCAGTGGTGTCAGGTCCCGGGTTTGATCTTCCTTCACTTTATCTCACTTTTCTTTATGCCATTATTTCCATGTGCGCAGCTGATGCAGCTTGGCAATCAGCCGAGCGGCTCAGCAGCGCACACCTGTTTCTTATCGCTCATTATTTTCCTTCCTATTTATTCCTCTCTGTTTCTCTCCTTCATTGCTGTTGCGTTGTATTTACTACATCACCCTAGCCATATTGCCTTGTCGGGTTATTTTCTAACCTTGCTCTCTTCTAGTTCCAGTTTTTGTGTGTACGTCAAGCAGCGTATTGAAAAAATACCAGTCAATATACTAGTATTCTGAGTTATTGTTTGTTAAGAGCGCAGTGGCACCAACCAAGAAAGTTATAAATAAAACGTGAGGTGCTTCACAGCATACGCCGACCCTGTCTCCTTTCTTCCCTACCATCACAAACTATATTACACTGGTGCCGAAACCCGGGAAGGAAGGGGAAGCCGTAGCCAGTATGCAGTCCCCGCCAGTCTCGCCGTTTGCGGAGGTGATTCAATCCCTTTCGGCACTCGCCTCTCCACAAGATGGGTCCTCAGGATGATCCGGAGGCATTCCTGGAACTTTTTGAGAGATCTGCGGAACTAGCAGGCTTGGTCTCAGGACGACTGGTCAGCCCGGCTCATTCCTCTGCTCTCCAGAGAAGCGCAATTGGCCGCACAACAGCTTCCGGTCCAGAGTCTGTTCGTTTACGAGAGACTGAAGAGAGCCATCTTACAACGGGTCGGCCTGGGTCCCGAACAGCACCACCAGAAGTTCCGCTCTCTGGAGTTCAGGGAGTGCTGCCAGCCGTTCATCATGGCCCAACTGCCGCAGATGGCTGCTGGCTGACCACGCGGACGTGGACTCCATCATCGATACGGTGACGCTGGAGCAGTTTGTGGCGCGGCTACCAAGGACGCCAGCGGAGTGGGTCCGGTGTCACCGGCTGACGTCGCTCAGCCAGGCCATCCAGCTGGCGGAGGACCAATTGGTCGCATGCTCAAGGGTCGGCGTACCTCCATCTTCGCTCTCTCCTTCTCACCTCCTCGTCTGTTCTGCTGGTTTTTAACCGTCTCCCCAACAATTACTGAAACAAGACACAGGTGTTTACAATGTGCAATTGACCTACTTACACACCGCTTACCTCACCCTTTCGCTGCCAACTCTGCTTAACTACGCCCCCTCCACATAGGGTTTCGCCAATTTTTATCGGCTATTCATCAGGAACTTTAGTCAGGTGGTGGCTCGTCCATGGTCCCATATTGCCCTGGACTTTTTTCTGGTCGGTCTCCCTCAGTCCAGCGGCAATACTGTGATTTTGAGCGTCGTAGACCGCTTCTCTAAAGCGGCCCATTTCATTGGTCTTCCCAAACTCCCTTCGGCCAAGGAAACGATCAGGTTTTCCGCATTCACGGCCTTCCTGAGGCTGTGGTTTCGGACAGAGGTCCTCAATTTGCCTCCCAATTTTGGATGGAGTTGATTCCATCCAGAGACCAACAGGCAGTCCGAGCATGCCAACCAGGACCTGGGTAGGATGCTCCGATGCACGGCTTCCCACAATCCTTCCACCTGGAGTCAGCAGTTAACCTGGGCTGTCTCCATTCATGTGTTGTCTTGGTTACCAACCCCTGTGTTTCCTTCCCAGGCCGTCGAAGCTGCGGTTCCCTCTGTCCAGGCCTTTATCCAACGCTGCCGGCGCACCTGGAAAATTGCCAGGGAAGCGCTCATCCGGTCCCGGGACTGTACCAAGCGTACCGCCGACCGTCACTGCCGGAAGGCACCTAGATACGTATGTGGGCAACGGGTTTGGCTTTCTACCAAGGACCTCCCTTAGCGGGTACCGGCTTGCAAATTGGCACACAGGTTCATTGGAGGAGTCCTGAGGAGAGGAGTTGGGTTCCGGCTCGGGACATTCTGGACCGCTCTCTCATCGATGCCTTCCACTGCAACCATCCTTCCTCAAGCGCGCCTGGAGGTGGGGATACTGTCAGGTCCCGGGTTTGATCTTCCTTCACTTTATCTCACTTTTCCTTTATGCCATTATTTCCACGTGCGCAGCTGACGCGGTTTGGCAATCCGCAGAGAGGCTCAGCAGTGCACACCTGTTTCTTATCGCTCATTATTTTCCTTTCTATATATTCCTCTCTGTTTCTCTCCTTCGTTGCTGTTACGTTGTATTTACTACATCACCCTAGCCATTTTAACTTGTCGGATTATTTTCTAGCCTTGCTCTCTTCTAGTTCCATTTTTTTGTGTGTATTGTGGATTACTTTGGACTGTTCTGCCGTTTAGGATTACAGTTGGGATTACGTATTTGCCTTCTCCCTCTGGACTCTGTTCGAACCTCGATCGACCCTTGCCTGTTGTGTTTCCTCTTTGGATTACCCTCTCGGACTGTTCGCACCTCGACCGACCCACCGCCTGTCTGACCCTGTCTCTGCCTAACCCTTGGACTATCTGAAGCTCTGATCAGCTATATTATTGTTTTGTTCCTGCTCATTATTATCTGATTAAACCTTTATTTTGAATCTGCTTTTGAGTCCTTACCTTCTGTACCTGACAGGTAGACCCGTAATCATTCCCTGAACTCTTTGTATTTAATATTAATTTGCAATATGATTTCATCGATACATTCCTGTAAAATTCTCAAAGAATATAGGCTAGCCAAGTGTACTATTGTTAAAAATAAATATTACATACCCTCTCCACCAATGTTGTGTTGTTCGTGGAATGTTTTTCCTCTCCAGTAAGTATTTTTTGTACTTCATCTCACTACCATCGCACACAACACAAACGTTCAATGGTAGCGAACTGACGGTCTTTGGAAGCCTGGCTGGGTTCGAATCAAAATCAGTTAATGAGGGCAGAACAACGCACATGTGTTTGACCTTTCGAGCTGCACAGTTATCAAAGTATTGTTTCTTATTTTGAATTATTTGTATTAAAAATACTTTGATGTCATACGGCGATTGGTTTGCGCTGTTATTATAGTTTTCATAGCATATCAACCTATATTGTCCATAGCAACGGTATTGCTGCCACAAATTATATGTTTTGTTGTTAAAAGATAGAGCATTAGCATTATTCCAAACTGATTATAAAGTATAATTAAATTATCAATCCATTATTATTATTTCATTTAATATTATTAGAATCCGAATTCCTTTATTGTCACATCACTAACAACACATGTGCTGTAGTAAGTGAAATTCTTAAGAGCGTGCACACGTTGGTGCACACACGTTGGGTTTTATGTTTTATGGAGACATTCTATAGGCGTAATGGTTTTTATACTGTATAAACTGTATATTCTACCCCTACACATAAACCTAAGAATCTCAGAAAACGTTCTGTTCCTTTAGATTTAAAACAGATAATTCTATATGATTTATAGACTTGTTTCTTATGGGGACAAAAATATCCCCATACAGACAACGATTTTTGATCCTGCCATCTTTATGTGGACACTTTGTCCCCACACTATAGATTTCCCCAGGACCACACACACACACACAATATTCTGATATTACATGTATGTAAATAATGCTTGGCAGGGTTTAATGGTATAAAAGATACAGTTCATTAAATATTTTATTGTTGTGCTGCTAATTGTATTGTTTCAAAATACTTTTCTTTTTGGCTGCATTACTGTGGCCTTTAACCAAGACGTATAACATATGTTAATGATTATTGGATAAAGTTTTTAGATTTGTCCAAAACAGTGCAGAATATTTGTAACACTGAGTATTTTAGGCCTTCATGTAGGCTGCGTTGTGCGTTCCACTTTAATTCCCAGTGTTGCGTCATATCCTGCTGCCTATTTTAAAAAGGTGCACCAAAATACAAAGGTAATCTAGCGCGTCAGCCAAATTGCGCGCATTCAGGATAGAGAATGGAAGATGAACATGTTCACCCTTGTGGAGTGGAAAGAAGAAACGGATAATGAAAGTTGGAGCATTGTTCAAACAACACCAATAAAGAACTATAATTATTTCTTAGACGGATTGGACAAAAGATCTGTATATTTGATTGAGTGGAGAGGCGGATTGGTGTGTACGACGCAACGGTGCATAAAATTGCAGGTATTTTATTAACTCTCATTATAATTTAATTGTTCACATATTAATATTGCACAGATAATCAATTTTAAATAATCGCTGAAATGCATGAGTCATTTATGTTGCTGCTGATCAGATCGAAGTTTAAATCGGATTATGGAGCACATCTATCCTGTTTAACTGTTGCTCGGTTAAGCATGGAATATGGCATACTTTGAGCGTTAAATTATTATTTTCTAGTTTGCATGTTTAAGAGCTAACAAAGAGTAGATTACACTGCCCTGAATTCTTGAATAATATCTTTTATAGTCAGTTTAAATGTAGCAGGGATGTCTGGATTGTGGATCCATTACATGTGCACAACGTCTGTACACTACACTGAGCAGGGGTTTAAGCCTAGCCTAGTCAGACTAAAAATAAGATGTTTTATATAAAAAGTTAATCCTTAAACCACACCTAACGTTACAGGATTACAAATATATTTTTGTCATTTTCTCTCTTAGCTTTAGTTGTTAGTTTCTTTTGTTTTACATTTTACAATTTATATTCACAGTGTCATGATTCTGCCTGCTCTTGTCTTGATTTTCTGGTCTAGGGGCAGAATCATGACAGACCCACGTGTTTTATGTGGAGATGATCATATTATGGTCAATCAGGACATAATATGCGTTCTCTCCTGTCTCGTCATTTGGCCCTGCCCCTCTCGTTTCTAGTATTGCTCTCCTCATGTGTCGCATTACCCACACCTGCCCATCGTTATCCCCTTTGTTAGTCTCCCTATATAATACCCTCTTGTCTATTGTCTGGGGCTCGTTGGTTGTACAATATCCCTTGCTTGTACTCCTTACTGTGTCCTTGAAACCTTGTCAAGTAACGTATATTCTAGTCTTAGTGTTTAATATTGAGTTCTTGTTGAGTGTTTAGTAATCCGTTTATCATATTTGTTATTGTGTACTGTTTTGTTACTCCCTCGTGGGTTTTTGTTTTGTTCCTGTTTTATTATTTATTAAAGTCTTGTTAACCCCTTCATCTCCGCTGCCTTGCAATTGGGTTCTTCCACTACCACGATCGTGACACACAGTCCACTCTTGAAAAACTAATGAGAAAACAACATCATTCCAGTCCAAAACTTCTGAGCAAAAGAAAATACGGGCCAAACCCTAGGTTTGCTGAAGAGGAGACCAGTAACGACAGACCATCTAGCCCCAAAAAGGTTAAAACATTGGCTAAAAAATTGTTTCTTGAAGATGAAATAAAACAATTGTTGTATTAATTTGCTAATCTTTTACTTCATTTTGAAATTATGTACTTAGAATAAAGTATCCAAAGTTAACTACAATTTCTACAGTCAATACAAGCAGTCTGTCAGAATTATGTTGCTGTCTGTTTTTATTTATTGCATATAAAGCAAGTCCACATATCTGTTTACCTGTTTTATTGTCTCCCTGCTGTTATTTTTGAGTTTTGGGTAAACTGGTCTTAATTCTCTGCTAAAGAAGTCTAATCATATAACTGAAGCTGTTGTGCTTTGATTCCCTGTATGCTAATTCCTTGATTAAAGGTGAAAAATCAGACAGCTTAAAATGTCCCGAACCGTACTACCAACTTATTAATTTGTAAAGTGGTCCAAGAAATGATATTACACGATTAGTGTTTGTTGAGGTTGTTATTTGTTATATTGTTTTTGTACTGTTCTTATATTGTAAAAAGCTATTTATCTCATCTACTTTTTGACAATGGAGGCAAAATTAATCAGACAGTGTGATGTCATCATTTACATTTTTCAGCTCTTTGTTTTTATTTTGTATGTTTTTAAGACATTTTTTATTTATGTCTGTTTAAAAATATGTTTTTCTGTCATGTTTTATATAGAAGCAAGCTAAGGTTGGAAATTTGGACAAGGAGCTTTTTGAAAAAATAAAAGAACACCATGGACTTCCTCTATTCTCTTCCGCCGCAACTTTAGTTGCTCCAACTTCACCTGGCTCACCTTCTCTCACACCACCTCTTCCTAAATGTCCAACTACACCTTCCTCAGCTCTACCTTCACCTGGCTCACCTTCCACATCCCTGCTTCCTAAATGTCCACCTGCACCTTCCTCAGCGCCACCAGCTTCACCTCCCTCATTGTTGCCTGCTTCTGGTTTTGCTGACATAAAAGGGCAATTAAAAGCAGAAAATTAAGTCCTGAAAAATGAATTAGAAAATCTGAAAACAAATGTTGTCAGTTTTAAGTGTTTATTACATTATTTCTAAATACTAAGTTCTTAAGGTTGATGATGAATATTAACATTAAGCACGTCATATAAGTTTGCCCTACTCTAAATCAGTTTGAACTGTTTTGCTCCCTAGAAATGCCAAAAGTCCTCAACATGATGTGCAAGCTGGGGCAACAGAGCACACAAAAACAAATGGCATTGCGTTCTACCTTACCGGAAAATGTAAATATGCTGTTTGCTAAACCTGAATGTCATTCAGAAACTATAAAAAAACGTATATTTCTCAGGTAATGAAATATAAAAATTTACACTAAACTAATTTTAAGATGAATTTGATTTTAAATTATTTGTGATTTTGTGATTTAAATGATTGTGACTCACCTGATTTTAAATTAAATGTGTTGACTTCATGATCATCACTAACATTTTCTATATTTGTAGTAGTCGTGTTTTTTGATTGTCCTCAAAATAAAAAGATTAATCTTAACATCATAAAATAACTGCTGAACATGTGTCAAAT
The DNA here is from genome assembly GCF_947034865.1 of Barbatula barbatula. Lineage (NCBI taxonomy): Eukaryota > Metazoa > Chordata > Actinopteri > Cypriniformes > Nemacheilidae > Barbatula > Barbatula barbatula. The sequence goes on from NC_136771.1 coordinate 15,150,962, forward strand.
ATACAGAAATGCTTAAAAAAAAGAAAATATTTTAATTGATTGTTCGGATAACATAAAAAAAATTAACAATCAAGTGAATGTAAACTTTTGTCCTGGGCTATTTTAGATATAACTTTTATAACGTTTAATATTGCTTTATAATGTTAGTGTATGTCCCCTCTCCACAGCTTGAAATTCACCCTGGTGAAGTTTATGTGCCCAGAAATGTGTTATGGTCAGCAAGCCATGCAAACAGCCCTAAAACCATGGCACGGATGCTTCTTCTTGGGGTTTTTGACATCAAACATTCTAACAACATTCTAACAATAAAACTTTAATTAAATAAACAATAAACACAGATGTAAAGACCGGCAGCCACCTCACGGTCGACTGCCAGCCATAAAACATACACACAAACTTAACACAATGTCCGGGCCCGGTCCTCTCTCGTCAACAGTCCTGCCGGTCGTCCCTTTAAGGTCCCAATCTCCTCCGTGAGAGATGCGGGACCGGTGCGTACACAGCTGATTGCACGCCACCGTCCCCGCCTCACGCCTCTCGTCCCGCCTTCCTCACCACACAGCTCATTTTCAGCGTCTTACTACGGCAAGGTTTATGTTTTGTATGAGTTTTAGGTTACGTTTTATGGTTGATTTTTCCCTGTTTGACCTGTAGACTAGAAAATTAGCTCTAAAAGAAAATCAAGACATGATAAGGCAGAATCATGACACGTTGATATAGTGGATTTATTGGTACTGCGTGCAGTTAATTTACCGTGGTTTGGTAAGCTACCAACGGATGATTTGGGGGAAATTCTAGCAGGTAATGGTTACTTTTAATAACAATGTTTATTCATGTCATAGGATCCTACCTTTTTCTTGTTCTCGTTGTCCTGGACATTTACATTTATTCATTTGGCAGACGTTTTTATCCAAAGCGACTTACAAGTACTTTTTTAACTACGTTAAAGCTACTGCTATTGAACACTCAGCTCTGTGGTCTCTGCCTCTGCGGATTCTGCCGCAAAAGCTACGTTAAAGCTACTGCTATTGAACACTCGGTGCTGTGGTCACTGCCTCTGCAGTTTCTGCTGCTAAAGTTACGTTAAAGCTGCTGCTATTGAACGCTCAGTGCTGTTGTTATTGCCTTGGTGGTTGCACCGCTTAAACTATGGCTACTGCTATTGCTGTCTGGCCTTCTGGGTTTTGGAGTCTTAATGAAGGTGCTTACTCTGGTTGTTTCAGGGGCTAGGTAGGCTCTACCGTCGCTTCCTCTAAGGGCCATGCCTTATTGGTCAACGTAACTTTGTTGTGTTTGTTGTGAGCTTATTTATTCTTGTTTTATTTCTTTTTGTTTTTGTTTTACTTTGTACAACTCCCTTTTTGATTCTTATCTTCTTCTTATTTAGGTTGGGTATTTGTTTTGTTTCGTGATTTGATTTCGATTTAATTTGTATTTATTGAATGTGTAGTGTTTTTTATTGTATTTATCTTTTTCTTTCAGGAGCTGGGCTCGGCCTTCCTTAATTTATAAAGAGAACTAATCTGTGTGATTTTAATTTGTGAGTTTTTTTTTTAGTTCCTGGGTTTAACCCTCCCAGTTGGTGTAGTCAGATCTTTTAGGAGTAGATGAACAGGTTCATTGGTGAACCTGTGCCATTATCACCCCGCCACATTCTGGCATAGTCGGCAGGGTTTTCTTTTGTGAGGTGCAGAGACGTGGGTATCTTGTGGTGTGTTCTATTTCTTTTTTTTGTTTCTTCTCTCTAATCCAGACAGTAGCAGTTTTTGTACCTTGTGGGTCGGCGCAGAGGGTAGACCCTCTGAGTTTGTATTCCTATCAGTAGCGGTAAGTGACCGTGTGACTTGCAATTATGGACAATGAATTGTGTGAGTTAAGAGAATTAGCAGCCCAGTTAAGGGCTGATAATGAAAAATTGCGACAAGACCAAGTGCCAATTGTACAGCCTGGTTCATCCAATGCTCCCATTGCAGCCATCATAGACTCACCACTCACTGGTGCGAGTGCATCAGCGACTGATCATTTTTGTTTGTTCCTTGGGATCGCAGGTGCCCGAAATTTATTGGTAAGTCCGGCATTATGATCGAGGAGTGGGTAGAAAAGGCTCAGGCCTGATTGCGGCTACACCATCTCTCGACTATTGATCAAGCATTTGTTTTGGTTGATCATTTGGATGGAGAAGCGAGAGAGGAAATTAGATATCAGCCTAGGGACGAAAGGGAGGATCCAAATAAAATTCTTGAGGCGTCACGTGAATTGTATGGTTGCATGAGATCGTATGTAGCTCTTCAGGAAATGTAGCTCTTCACCTTGTTAGAGTTCTCCCTGGCCCTGTTGAATCTTCTGGAGAAAGTGAAACATCAATCACCTCATGGTATGCCTAATGCAGATGTTTTACTGCGAGATCAAGTCATTGAACATGTTCATGATAGTACTCTTCGCCGTGAATTAAAACAGTTTGTTCGTCGCAACCCACAGCTATGCTGATGGCTGCTCGCAGCAAAGCTATGACGGGAGGGGATGCCTGGTGGGGCACGTGGTCAAAGCCAATCCGTTCCTTCCACTAATGGTATTCAATATGGGGTAGATAGAGAGTGGTAGTACTACAACTTCTGAATTGAGCGAATTGCGGGAAATGCTGAAATAACAGCAACAGCAATTAAGTAAATTGACTCAAAGTATGTCTCAAATTCAAAATCTTCAGCCATCAATCATCCCGGCTATTCTGCCTTTACTAGTGTGTGTAAACTAGCTTTACAGATAGCTAACAGTCTCCAAAAAAAAGAACCAGGAAGCAAGTTGTACGTTTGTGTGTTTACTGAAGGACTGTAAAACTGTAACATACAGAAACAAAGAGAATGCATATTACAACCTCAATAGGGTTAATAGACAATGCAAATATAACATAAATAGCTTAAAATTAACGAAACCCTAAAAAAAGATCTCGTTAGCGAGCGATTAGCACTATGCTAAAATACATGGAAAATGCCATAGGGTTGCTAACAGTACTAGCGCTACATTTTCCTTACAAATTACGAATAGAAAACATGCTAAAATAAATAAATAAATCAAAGTGTTGGTGTTTGCTAGCTACTACCGATGTTTTGTGGAGGAGTTTGCAAGGCTGGCTGCTCCCCTCCACCGGTTTGTTGCCCAGTCAGCAACACCAAAACGTTTAAAGCATGCAGCTTGTGAGTTTAGGGAGGCCTGGTCTATGGAGTGTCAGAGTAGCTTTGAGGAGTTAAAGTGTAGACTTACCACAGCTCCTGTGCTTGCCTATGCTGACTTTTCGCTCCCTTTTATCTTAGAGGTGGATGCCAGCCATGGGGCAGTCCTCTCACAAAACCAACAAGGTAAGGTGCGTCCAGTAGTGTATGGTAGCCGAGGCCTTAGGCCCACTGAGCGCAATACATCTAACTACAGTTCTATGAAGCTGGAGTTTCTTGCGCTCAAGTGGGTCATGACTGAGAAGTTCCAGGAATACCTACTGGGACAAAAGTGTGTAGTCTACACAGATAATAAGCCTCTTAGCTACCTGACCTTCAGCTAAGTTAGGTGCCGTGGAACAACGTTGGGGCGCTCAGCTGGCGGCGTTTGTCTTTGAGCTTAAATATAGATCAGGTAAGAGCAACCGGAATGCTGATGCGTTGTCATGCCAGAACCTCCCGGTGGTGGAAATGCAGGATTTGTGCCCTGGTGCATCTGTTCCTGGGGTGTTGTGGCAAGCTGCCCAAGGTGGATTGGTGGCTCAGGCAAACCAGATTGTATCACTTCCTTGCCATTTCACTAGGGATATAATATTAAATGACCTAACTTAACATTTTAACAAATAACTAATTATAATACAACAATATACAAATAAGCCAAATCATCACGTCCATAACTCTTAACATATTCACATTTAAACACAAAAATCACATTACAATATAACACGACAGTGCCGGCAACCAGGCCGTGTAACTGTATATGTACATGCAAAATGTGTGAAATGCGTAAAGTGAGTCAGTATGCATGCATAGTTCATGTAGTCACTGGCCTCTCAATGACATTTCCTCTCCCTTCTCTTGGACACCCTGTTACGACCAGTCTAGGGCCAGGCCGCAACAGAAAAGATGTCTCTGACCCAAATTCATCATAACAATTATTTATTGAAAACTAAATAAAAGGGACACTCTTTTAGACTCCGAAAACGCCAAAACAACAAACAAAACCCACAACTGAAACCCCACTCCCACTACATAACCTGTAACAAAAGAGAAAATAAAAAGTATGATAAGTTTCACATAACGCTTCCCTTATCCACATAACAAGTTAATGAAAAGGAGATACAATAAAGAAAAATGGCTTTGGAGCCCTACTGTCCCAAAAGAATCAAAACAATTAAATCTTGATAAAGTTTATTTTACTGATCAAAATCACCAGGTTATGATCACTACAACATGAGTACAACATGACTAAAATAGGCCTAAGACAAGACATGAGCAAGCTGAAATCCTTTGAGCCGGATATCTCTTTGTGCCTCAACCTCCATTGCTCGTACTTGGAGAAGCTGGCTCTGATACTGTTGCCAACTCAATTCAAGCTCCAGTTCTGTAAGCCGTATCTCCAACTGAAAATTAAGTAGCAGAGGTTGATCAACGGGATCTATGCCAATCAGTTTCATGGGTTTAGACTCTACTTCAGCAGCAGAAACAATTGCAACACCCGAAGCCTCGCTCTCATCAGGCAAGACCTTCAATTTAACTAACTCTAAATATAACAAGTCCTTAATCTCCCCTTTCACAACACCTAGTGGCACGGTCACATCGAAGAACTCTGCGATCAATACTAAATCATCCTCCACGTAAGTTTCTCTAGCATTCTAGCAATTTAGATGACATAACCGGGACTCCTCCCACACTTACATTTATTCATTTGGCAGACGCTTTTATCCAAAGCGACTTACAAGTAGTTTTCTTACAGTGGCACATTACTGCAGAGCTATCAGGGGTAAGGTACCTTGCTCAAGGGCACTCCAGTCATGACCTGCTGACACTGAGATTTGAACCGGCAACCTTCTGATCACAAGCCCAACTCTCTAACCACCAGGCCTTGTTGAGCAGAAGTTGAGTGACACTGACTATGTAATTAAGACTCCAGATAGAAAGAGAAAAACTTGTGTGTGTCATATTAATATGCTGAAACCTTATGCGTCTCGTTCTAGCCTTAACAACCATTTCGTAACCCCAACGCCGGCAGCAGTGTTGACAGTAAATGTGTCACCTTCGGATTACTCCCCTGAAGTTGCTGGACTTCATTTAGGTACCACTTGTGTTCCATGTGCCCGCTTGGCAAACTCTGAGACCCTTCTAAGTTATCTCACTTGCCTAGTTCGGCTCAGGATGAAATTGTAAGTTTGGTTAAAAAGTATTCTTTGCTTTTCTCTTACATACCTTCTACTACTAATGTACTGAAGCACAATATTGATGTAGGTGGCCTTGCCCCAGTTAAGCAAAATGCATAAAGAGTTAACCCAGCGAAACGTGCGTTGATGAAGCAGGAGACCCAATATTTGGTAGAGAATGGTTTTGCTGTTTCTAGTACTAGCCTCTGGTGTTCCCCCTGTTTACTGATTTTAGAAAGATTAATGCCATCACCAAATCCGATTCATTTCCTCTTCCGAGAATGGAAGACTGTAATGGATAGGGTAGGAAATGCAAAGTTTGTGACCAAGTTAGACTTGCTTAAGAGTTATTGGAAGGTTCTCCTTACGGAACGTGCCTCAGAGATCTCGGCTTATGCAACTCCAGATTGTTTTTTACAATACAAGGTTATGGCTTTTGGTTTAAAAAATGCACCTGCAACATTTCAACGTTTGATGTCCTATGTACTTTGTGATGTACCTTGTTGTGAAGCATACCTTCATGAGTAGTGTGTTACTCTGATTCTTGGGAGAAACACCTGGGGCCTCATTTATAAAACTTTGCGTAGGATTTGCTTCAGAAGTGCCGTACGGATGAAACATAGGACGTGCGTACGCACAGAAATATTCAGATTTATAAAACCGTGCGCACGCACATCTTATGCAGTTTTCCCTTAAAAAATCACAATCAATTCTAAATGTAGCGCAGCTTTTGCGGCTTCATGTCACGCCCATACTTGCCCATGAATAGTCCATGAAACTCCCACAAGTTAATATTCATCGATTGCGAAATCATGGCAAACACAGAGAGGAAATAAAAAAACTTAACTTTACTCAATGTGAAGTAGAAGTTATCGTTGAAGAGGTGGAAAAGAGGAGAAAAATGTTGTTTGGAGGGCACAGTGTGGACATTACTAAAAAGGCACTTGAGTGGCAAAAGGTTGCAGACACCTATTCTATTTGCATCTATATCTGCTCCGCCAGACGGACACATTGATGAGAATATCAGTTTTGTACATTTCGTTCTGTTTACCATATGGATTTACCGAGGATGAATTGCATAACATGCCAAGATTATTGCAGAACATATTTGCGGGGTTGTTCAACCGGAACCTAACTGTATGCGCTAATATTGCTCGCATCCAAAGTGTTTTCTAAGCTCCTTACATTCTTACTATCCTCGGATAAAGATTGGATGCGAGACTCTAATTCTGAGATCTTCTCTGTCAGCCTAGCTATTTCCCTGCATTTATCGCATGTAAAGCCCTCGCCGCTGACAGAGAAGGCTAAGCTAAACATTTGACATGAGGTGCAAGTGACAATAATAAGAGAAGAAGCCATAACTCACCTGGTTTGAAGAGTAATTCCAACTTACCAAGGCTGCTCGGTGATTCTTAGTATATACGCTTAAGAGAGAAACCGTGAGCACACAAGAAAACTAGAAGGCGAGATGATAAACAGAAAGCCCGCTAGCACGCTTGTGCTATGCTAACGGCGCTGAGTGTTTTGGTTTAAGATCTTCAAGTAAATAACCAGGAGATGGTCATTGAGATATCAGGATAAGTTTAGCAACAACAGTGATAAGTAACAATGTATGCTATGAATAAAATACACTAATATGAAAGAAAGTACAAGTGCAGTGATACAACAAACCGATTCCGCTGCAGTGAGGTGAAACTCCATCTACATTCTCCCAAAACACCTGTTTTGTCTATAAAGGTCCTGTCATGGTTCTCGGGTGGTGAGACACGGAGAGAGGACCCAGGTGCAGACAGCGGTTAAGGGGTTAACATATATTTAATAAATAATAAAACAAAGACCCACGTGGGGGTAACATAACAAAACATGGGAATATAATGACAAGACAGAACAGGACTAAAACTAACTGCACATAAACAAGACTTGAATAAACTGTTGACATAAACTACAAATAACTAAACTAACACAACAGGAACTCACCACACAAACCACAATGAACCAGCACAAGACAGAAGACACAAGGGCATTAAATAAGGGAGCAAATCAAGAGGGAAACAGGTGAAAGGCATTAATCAATAAAGAGGGTAACGAGAGGATGGGAACAAAGACGAGACCGGAGAGAGATTATGGAAGGCCATAAGAACAATAATTATCTCTCTCCACATTTAACATGAGGTTCTGTCATGATCCTGCCACTACACTAAGAAAACATGACATGATGGAGCAGAATCATGACAGAAGCCTCTCCTTAAGGAGCAGCAACCTGATGCTCCTCAAGGCACAAACAAGACAAGACAGACTGTGACAGTGGCAAAATGATAATACAATAAATCAGAACGGGCAAGCACAAGAGTCCAAGGGAAGGGGCACACAAGAGTCCAAAGGGAAGTCCAAACATGGGCAGACACGGACTGGGTAGCTCCGGCAGACACGAAAACACTAGCCGGCAGACATGAACAGGATGGCCGGCAGATACGAACACGATAGCCGGCAGACATGAACAGGAGAGCCGGCAGACATGAACAGGATGCACTGGGCTGGAATGGCCGCATACACCGGGCTGGAATGGCCGCATGCACCGGGCTGGAATGCCCGGCTCCGCCAAGCAGGAAAGTGCCCAGCTCCACCGGGCGGAAATGCCCGGCTGCACCGACCTGGATGCCCGGTTGCACCGACCTGGAATGCCCAGCTGCACCGTCCTGGAATGCCCGGCTGGGGATCTTTGGTGGCCACAGGATTCCAGCGGCTTCGACCCTGGAGGGAAGACCGGCAGTCTCAACCCTGTAAGGCAGTCCAGCGGTCTCGGCCCTGAGCAGGAATCCGGCAGTCTCAACCCTGGTAGGGAGTGCGGCGGCCCCGACTCAGGAGGGAGTCCGGCGTTCTCGACCCTGGAAGGGAGTCCGGCAACCTCTTACCCTGGAGGGGAATCCGGCAGCCTCAACTGCTGCCACAACGATCCCTCTGTCTGCTGGGTCCGATTATGGCTGGTTCATTCTGTCATGGTTCTCGGGTGGTGAGACACGGAGAGAGGACCCAGGTGCAGACAGCGGTTAAGGGGTTAACATATATTTAATAAATAATAAAACAAAGACCCACGTGGGGGTAACATAACAAAACATGGGAATATAATGACAAGACAGAACAGGACTAAAACTAACTGCACATAAACAAGACTTGAATAAACTGTTGACATAAACTACAAATAACTAAACTAACACAACAGGAACTCACCACACAAACCACAATGAACCAGCACAAGACAGAAGACACAAGGGCATTAAATAAGGGAGCAAATCAAGAGGGAAACAGGTGAAAGGCATTAATCAATAAAGAGGGTAACGAGAGGATGGGAACAAAGACGAGACCGGAGAGAGATTATGGAAGGCCATAAGAACAATAATTATCTCTCTCCACATTTAACATGAGGTTCTGTCATGATCCTGCCACTACACTAAGAAAACATGACATGATGGAGCAGAATCATGACAGGTCCTTTATAGACAATCAAAGGAAGATGGTAAGCAGTTGGTTGTACCTAAGTGCTATCGCATGCAAGTTTTGTAACTTGGGCATTGTGTCCCATGATCAGGTCATCTTGGTTTTATGAAAACCATAATGAGAATTATAAAAAGGTTTTATTGGCCAGGATTATATACCGAAGTCAAGGAGTTTTGTTAAGCATGTCCAGAGTGTCAGCTTACAGCAGGCAGATCACCTGCTATAGTGCCCCTTATACCTATTCCTGCAGTCACAGTTCCCTTTGAAAGGATAGGAATTGATGTGGTTGGTCCTGTTGAAAAGAGCCAAAAAGGGAACAGATTTATTCTGGTGATATGTGATTACGCAACCAGATACCCTGAGGCATATCCGTTAAGACAGGTCACAGCTAATCAAGTTGCATCTGCACTATTGCATTTTTTCTCACAGGTGGGTATACCTAAAGAAGTTCATACAGATCAAGCCACTAATTTCATGAGCAACACATTGCAGCAGGTCTATCAATTGCTCGGTATTAAGAGAGTTCGTACTACTCCCTATCATCCCCAGACTGATGGGCTGGTGGAACGTTTTAATTAGACTCTGAAAAACATGTTGCGTAAGTTCATTTAAGAGACAGGCAAGGACTGGGACAAATGGCTGCCCTATCTACTATTTGCCTACCGTGAAGTGCCCCAAGCATCCACAGGGTTTTCTCCTTTTGAGTTGTTGTTTGCCCACCAGGTCAGAGGTCCCTTGGACATATTAAGGGATAGCTGGGAAGCTAAAGAAAAAATCTGTAAGCAGAATACCTTATCCTACGTAATAAAGATGAGCGAGGTGCTACAAAGTGTCACTTCCATTGCACATGAGAACTTGCAGCACGCCCAGCAGAAGCATGGTCCATTTCTGGTAAAGAGGAAGGTCGGTCCTGTAACCTACGAGATTGAGTTGCCAGCAAGACAACAACCACTCCAGATCTTTCATATTAATATGTTGAAGAAGTGGTATGAAGGTGTCCTACCAGAGTCAACAGCGGATGCTAGGAATAAACTGCTGGTGAGGTCTGTGGAAGAAGAGGATGAGGTGGAGTAGCAGTATCTGCCAGTTCAGCAAAAGTGAATCATGTTTGGATTTACAGCACCTCAACGCAGAGCAGAAGCAACAGTTGCTAGCTATCATTCCACCCATTCTGTTACGTGATATACCCGGTAAAATAGATCTTGTACAGCATAATATCTACTTGAAAGACAACCAAGATTGTGATTCACGTCGGCACAAATGATGTTCGACTCTGTCAATCGGAGATCACAAAAGATAATATTAAAGAGGTGCGTGAGCTCGCAAGCACGATGTCAGACACTGTAATATTCTCTGGTCCCCTCCCCGCTTATCGTGGTGATGAGATACATAGCAGATTCTCATATCTAAATGGCGGTGCCTGCAGAATGATATCGTTTTTATAAATAACTGGAAGAGTTTTGAGGGCAGACCTGACCTGTTGAAAAGTGATGGTCTCCACCCCTCCTGGGCTGGAGTTTTTCTACTGTCTAGAAATATGGCACATAGTCTTAATGCTAAAACTTGACGCACTGGGGCCCAGGTCAGGGAGCAGACGGAATGGCTTAACCAACGGTCTGCTTGCCGTCTCACATTGCAGAACACACTAAATACACAACATGCAATAATACTTTCTCCCAAACATCATAAAATAGAGACTGTGTCTGTACACATAGAATAGAATAGAATAGAATAGAATGAGCTTTATTGCCAGGTATGTTCACACATACAAGGAATTTGTTTTCGTGACAGAAGTTCCACAGTGCAACAGAATGACAGCGACAGGACAAGAAACACAATAAATAATAAAAAATACAAAAGATATAAATAAAAATAAGTAAGTATGGAGACAATATACAAATTGACAGTGTATGGCAGGTATATTACAATGAGCAGTTATGTATGTACAGTTATATTATGTGCAAAAAAATTAAGTGTACACTGAGTATGTGTGTGGGGTAAACAAGTGTATGTAAATATAAATAGTGTAGTGTATTCCACGGTTATATCAAGTGTTCATAAAATGGATTGCCTGAGGGAAGAAACTGTTCCTCTGTCTGGTCGTTCTGGTGCTCAGAGCTCTGTAGCGTCGACCAGATGGCAACAGTTAAAAGAGGGAGTGTGCTGGATGTGAGGGGTCCAGAGTGATTTTGCCAGCCTGTTTGCTCACTCTCGATAAGTACAGTTCTTGAGTAGAAGGGAGGGTTGTAGCGATGATTCGCTCTGTGGTTTGGACTACCCTCTGTAGTCTTCTGAGGTCAGATTTAGAAGCTGAGCTGAACCAGACAGTTACTGAAGTGCAGAGGATGGATTAAATGATGGTGGAGTAGAACTGTTTCAGCAGCTCCTGTGGCAGGTTAAACTTCCTCAGCTGGCAAAGGAAGTACAACCTCTGCAGGGCTTTTTTCACAATGTAGTCAATGTGAATGTCCCACTTCAGGTCCTGAGAGATTGTGGTGCCCAGGAACCTGAATGACTCCACTGCAGTCACAGTGCTGTTCATGATGGTGAGTGCAGGGGGGTTTCTCCTGAAGTCCACGATCATCTCCACTGTTTTGAGGGTGTTAAGCTCCAGGTTGTTGAGAGTGCACCAGACAGCCAGCTCTTTTACCTCCTGCCTGTAAGCAGACTCGTCACCGTCCTGAATGAGGCCGATGAGTGTGGTGTCGTCTGGCCATTATCATCTTACATGAAAAATGGATACCAGATAGTGCCACTGAAGCACAGTGTATTGTCAGAGTAGATGCTTTGATGTCAGTAGACCAAAGGCCAACTTATTTGTCTTTGTGTGTCTGATAAATATGGCTGAATCACAGATACAGACGAAAAGCAGTGCCATTGCTGCAGTGCTTCCAGACCTTCCTCAAGCAGTTCTTACTTCAGTGGAAGATACATTGAAGGGATTTGGTGTAGAGACCATAGATGATCTTCAGTTCATTACAGAAGGAGACTTGCTGCCGGTGTTGAAGCCAGTCCGAGCCAGAAGACTTGTTGCAGCCTGGGCCCAGAACAGTAAGTGTATTAAATCTGATATAATTGAACAAAATTTCTACATCATCCATCACATCATGGCATAAACGATCTAGTCATTAACAAACAACAATTGATCAGTTAACTATTACATTAATCAACAACTATTTTAATTATTGTTTTGAGTCAATTTAAAAAAAGGGGGAAAAAGAAAATTCTCGGATTTCTTCTCAAATATATTATAATATTTAAAGGTTTTTTTTAGTCCTCTGGACAAACAAGATATCTGAGGCTTTGATTTATTTTTACTATTTTCTAACATTTTATGGAGCAAACGACGAATAGAAAATTGTTAGCGGCCATGTTAATAATGCTTTACATTTTCAACAGAGACGCATTACATCCTTCAAGGTTTAATGTTTCCTTTGTTCTTCTGTTACAGACTCAAGCACTCCAATTCCAGCATTTTCCTTTCCACTGTATGTCTGTTCCTCTCCACCCTTGGTCTCTCCATCACCAGCATCCTCCTCAACCACCTCATCACCCTCAACTTTATTTATATAGCACTTTTCTCAATTTGCATTGTTCCAAAGCAGCATTACAGGGGAAAAATAAAACCCCCCAAAAAGGGTAAAACACGCTACATGGTGTTTTATATAATTAATTAAATTATTCTAGTAAATTGGGCGAGTGTGTCTGATCCTCGAATAATATCAGGAAGGCTATTCCAGAGTTTAGGTGCTACGTATGAGAAAGCTCGGCCCCCTTTGGTGGATTTAGTTATTCTAGGTATTATCAAAAGTCCTGCGTTTTGAGATCTTAGAGAGCGTGATGGGTTGTAGTCAAGTAGCTGTTCCTCTTTTGTGGCAAATTGGGTAGAGAAGTTCCAGATACCTTGGCCGAAGCTCCCTGAAGAGTTAGTGCAGAGTTTAGAAAGGAAGGCAAGATCTAGTCCGTGGCTGCGGCGAGAGATGGTAAGGATAGTGGTTTCTGAGATGATGAAGGTGTGTAATAATCCAACCAAACACAACACTACAAGGATAAGCAAAATAATGGTGGCCAAGTATCCAGAAACCCTACAAGATGTCATAGAGCAGGGCTATTCAATTGGCGGCCCGCGGGCCGGATCCGGCCCCCGAGATATTTTGTAGTGGCCCTTGAAGTGTAATGTTGTTATTACATATGAGCAAAACCGTAGATTCTGCAAACACATCCGTAAACAGCTGGCGGAAAAAGCGATAATGGAGGTACAGCGGATAATTTATTATATTTTGTGTGTTGTACCTATATGCGCCAGTAGGTGGCTCCTATAAATAATGTTCTGTGGGGTGCATTGCATTTGTTCTATGTACATTACAATATCTAGTCCTAGGCCTACCTGTTTTGGCCAGAAATATATTTTGACGGACCACTCAAACTTGTCTCTTTCAAAGCCAGCAAGCAAACAAGAAAAATGTCTCTATCTATTTTAGGAAGAAGGAAAGTTGACTCAGAGAACAGGCAGTTCAACAATGAATGGACAGAGAAATATGCGTTTATTACAGTCAATGTGAAACCTGTGTGCCTAATCTGCAACGAGTGCCTTGCCGTGTGTAAAGAGTTTATTTTGAGAAGGCATTTCAAGACAATGCATGCTAACTTTGACACTACTTTGCCACTGGGCTCCGTTGCCCAGAGCCAGAAGATATCGGGGCTTACATCTTGTTATGAGCAAAGATGTTGCATGTTGTTTCGGGCATGTACGGATCAAGAGAGGGCAACGCCAGCATATTTGCGAGTGGCATGGATATTGGGCACAAAAGAAAAAGCCGTTTACAGATTCTGTGACAGTCAAGGAGTGTATGTTGGCATCCATTGAGGAGGTTGTAACAGATGAGAAAACTCGAAAAAGCATTATCGACTTGATCAAATGAGGAGAGTCGAGTGCCTTGCATCGGACGTTTTCGAGACGCTTTTGGACAAACTGAGGAAGGCAGAAATGATGTTTTTGGCTTGGATGAGTCGACAGATAACAGTGATATTGCACAGTTGTGCCTCTACGTGCGATTTTTTGATGGTGAATGTTTTCGCGAAGATTTGCTTAAACTAATTCCCATGGAGGGGCGCACTTCTGGTGAGATTTTATTCACCGAAATTGCTTCATTCTTTGAGGAAAACAACTTGGATTTGGCGCACATGTTGGTGACAGACGGTGCGCCCTCCATGGCGGGCAGGGATCAGGGAGGATAGTAGCCGTGGCTCCTTAGTTGAGATCGCTACATTGCCTCATCCACCAAAGCTTCCTATGTGCCAAGCTCAGTGGTGAGTTAAAACAGACCATGGACTCTGTCATGGCAATTATAAACTTTATCCGTTGCATCTCCAGTTTACAGCACTGCCTTTTTCGCAAGCTGTTGAACGACATGTCTGCTGAATATAAAGATTTGCCTATTCACAGAGACATTAGATCGCTAAGCAAAGGAAACGCTTTGAAAAGTTATAGTGAACTACGAGAGGAGATTCTGGTGTTTCTCCAGTCTTCGAAATGGAAAAAAGCTGGCAAGTTTCTGTCTCTGATGGAAGATGATGAGTTTAATGCTGCTGTTTGCTTTTTGAGCGACGTTATCCATCATTTTAACCAACTCAACATGGAGCTGCAGGGCAGAGGTAAAAAAGCCGTGGAACTTGTGGAGAAACTTCATGCTTTTCAAAGAAAGCTATCACTCTTCTCTGGTGATCTTTGTCCTGGGAAGATGCTCCACTTCCCCACACTGAGGAAATCTGGCCTGGAAATTACTCAGCTGATGTCAAGCTTTATTGACGCATTGAAAAACAACTTTGCCACTAGATTTGGTAATTTCAGCATCTCCAGTGAAGTGATGAGATTTGTGAAGGACCCTTTCTGTGTTAATGTTGAGACAGACTTTGCATTGAAAGGAAAGGAGGTGGTATCATCTTTGGATGAGGCGTCTTTACAGCTAGAACTCATTGACATTCAGTCGTCAGATGACTTGCGACAGTCAATGCAGCAGGCAGGTTTTGAAAAATTCTGGACCCATTTAGTCAGCCAAGACAAATTTCCACACTCAAGAGGTCTTGCAGTTTTTCTTCTGACAATGTTTGGCTCAACATACACATGTGGGTCATCATCCTCAGACATGAATGCCATTAAAACTCACAATCGCATATCACTCACTGACCAGCATCTGCAACACTGCTTGCGCATTGCCCTGACAACATATACACCTGACTTCACTGCTCTTGCTAAATAAAAAAAATGCCATTTCTCTCATTAGATGGCAAATGTTGGCAAACTACATGCAACGTAACATGTTGTTTATTTTTGAACAGTGAGATGCAATTAACATGATTCACCTCATTTTATATTTTTTTTCTTGATGTGGTATGTCTCAGCTGGACTGAATATTGAGGTGTCTGGCTATTGCAAAGATAACCAGAGAAGGAAAACTATTTATTGATTTAATTTTCTCAGGTCTTAGCAAGGTTAAAATGGTTGAAGTGAGTTTTGTCTTGTTAAAGTGCTATGCACTGTTATGTTGTTTAATTCTAATCAGAGGCATATTATGGCAGTTTATTGTTGGTTTTATTGTTCCATTTGTTGGTGTTGAAGTTGTTTGTCAGTTATAGCCTAT
This sequence comes from Barbatula barbatula, assembly GCF_947034865.1. Lineage (NCBI taxonomy): Eukaryota > Metazoa > Chordata > Actinopteri > Cypriniformes > Nemacheilidae > Barbatula > Barbatula barbatula. The sequence continues at coordinate 15,166,481 of NC_136771.1, forward strand.
GAATGTAATTCTAAATATCTAATATTACTCACCTAAACTAAGTGATGTAATTTGCACCATACTATGCACTTTTGTTTTAGTTTTTGTAGTTTCCTGTCACTCAAATGAGTGCAATCGTAAATAATCTGTGCTATTGCTGGTGTCTGATTTATGTCCAAAATAGACAAAAGTAAGAACAGCAGTAGCTCATGTGTGAATTTATGGGGCAGTCTGTTTTATTTTTTTGTTTGAGTTTTTATTCAGTTACCAATTAGCTGCATTTCTTACAGTGATTAGTCATATTCTCCTGCCCCTTGTTTTGCTTAAGTTTGATGAACTGGCCCCAGTCCCAAATTAATTGAAGAGCCCTGTCATAGAGGGTGATGTCATTGGACCTGGATATCATTCACTGGTAAAGCAACTCCAAGCACGAGTGGAAAATGTGAAAAGACCCAATACACCAAAGATAACGAAACGCAAGGTTACAACAGATGAGTATGATACTGAAGAAATTCCAGCTGAACAAAAACCGGAGTTCAAGACAAATATGGCTTTGTCAACTGGGAGAAAAAAGGAAGACGCCTCTTAAACTTCTTCCAAAATGTTGATGCACAAATACGAAAAACAAGTCCTAGATGCTCTTCTCAAGTTTCAGACTAAGCAGGGGCCATTTGGATGGTTGCTCACAAGATATCGTAAAGATGGTACTTCTTTTACAGGAGACATGTCTGGCACCAGAGGTTCAGATGGAGAAGTTGCCGGCAACACCCTGCATAATTGTGTGTGGTAAGTAAACAAAAACTAAAAGTCTAACCAAACCCTGCAGCTAAATCTACTGGTATACTAATTATACATCTAATTATACTACTAGCTTACTTAGGGCTATGTTGTTTGCAGCCCATATAGAGATACTGTCTATTACTTCACCTGGCACCAAGGTCAGCCCAAAGGAAAATTCAATGCAGTAGCATAGTTCAAATGAACTCAGTTATCAGTACACTATTAAAAAGGTTTTTTTTATTCCACTTGTTCTTTGTTTAATGTAATAAGCACCATTGTATTTTAGTGAATGGCTGACATGTATGTCCTTGTAACTGAAGTTTATTTATTTCTTTGTTTTGTTTTTATGTCGTTAATCTTTTCCCTGTTGGTCCTGTTGCTTTTCTGATGAGATATTCATGTTGAGCATTGACCAAAAGGTTGTCAACGACCACATCACTTCCTTCACCTCTGCCTTCTGCCTGATGTTTGGGATTTTCTTCTGCTTCAACATAGACTACCCAGTGGACCTACGATCAACACTAGAGTTTCCCCAAAGGTACAGTTTATTTTTTGCTAAAACAGTAAGTTCTTTGATTTCACCCATTAATTGTTACTTGTTTATTTATTTTTTATGAAGGTGTTTCTTCTCAATAAATCCTGAGAGAGGCACTAAAGTCGAGTGGAATAAAAAAATAAAGTACTCCCAGTCAATCCCAGATTCAAGACCTTCGCAGACCATGAATGGACATAGACAAACCCTATTAACCACTTTAGGTTAAAGTATGAGTCCTTAATGTATGTTCAGGTATACTGTATGTTTAGAAATACTGTATGTTCAAGTATGCAGTGTGTTATGGTATACTGCACATATTGTTTTGTTAAAATTGTACCACAAGGTGAATTGAAAGCCATTCGTTGGAAAATGTCTGGTGGTTTCTAAGGGTACATGTTTAGCTTCACTGAGAGAGATCAGTGGATTTGTGTTGGTGAACTTTGTAGTTTCAGAAATATCTTAGATGACATTTATATTTTTACAATCATTAAGGTAATCAATACAATTTCAAACCATTGCTGTTTACAGCTTACATTTCAAAATGTAAAAAGAAAATTTTTTTTGTGGCCTATTTTTTTGTTCAGGTATATTGAATAGAATTAGTGACAAGCATTTCTTCGCTTGGAAAATGCAGTTTACAATCCATTGTAACACAGCTGCTGGCTGCTTGCAGAGTTACACATAATACAGCCTGACTCAAACTATTGAGTTAACACTCAAGCTGTTATATGTAGTTTTGTCAATAAAGTTTGAAAAAAAAGCTGTCATATGCTGTTGAGGCTTTTTGTAATACAGAAGTGGGTACCTAGTCAGCCAACAAATTTGGCCCAGATTTGGCATGTGTCTGGCACAGCTGGCATTTATCGGGCACTGGCATACAGCATGTGGGCCAAACATGGCCTGGGTTTGGCAGAGATGGCACTGGATTTAATATGGCACCCAAGATATGGGCCAGGTGTCAAATGGAGTATTTGGCCCAGATGTCAAAAATAGATATGTTGACCATATATGTATGCCCGATCTTGAGCCACATTTAAAATCCTTTTCAAATATTTTTGAGTAAAATTCCAATGTTTTCCCATACAGATAGGTAATATATTCACATATATGTGAAACACTGTAAAATAAATTGAAATACATAATGAAAATATATTTTCAAAATGCACAACAAAGCTCAAGTTGCATTTAATTATGTATTTGTATATGTACCTCTAGGGGTCGGCCGAAACAGGCAAGGAAAACCAGACTCGTAAAACAAGAAATTCAGGAAACCAAGTTTATTAATACCATATGGGATTCTCTTCAGGGGGCAGACAAGGCCAACATAATAAACAAAACCTTCTTATTTTATAGTGCTAACTAACCTAGGAGGATAAACAATAGAAAACAAAACACAGAGTATCTTCCCTAACTCCCTGAGGATAAACAAAGTAAAAACCGGCATGTAAATCAAAATGGCGTATCGAATTAAAATATCACATCGAATTACAATATCACATCGAATTACAATATCACATCGAATTACAATATCACATCGAATTACAATATCACATCGAATTACAATATCACATCGAATTACAATATCACATCGAATTACAATATCACATCAGCTGAACTATCAACAACAAGGCACCCAAGGCATCGATGAGTGTTTGGGGCTGTCCTTATAACCACATGGCACCTGGCGTAGGACCAATGACCATCTCCAAGTGATTAGTAGAGACTGTAATGGAAATTTTCTAGTCTAGCTTCTTGATGTGTCTATCTATATGTTTATGAAGTTTTTATCCATGTTTTCTTCTCTATGTTATCATGTTTTTCTCTATACGCGTCATACCACTCTGCCTTTGCCCTCGAGCAGAGGCCAAGATGTTCTGTTTGGAAAACGGGCATCACTTCTCGGAAACCAGCTCGGGATTCTGGCTAGGGGGCAAAGGGAGGGGGTTTTCACGTTTTAATATATAAACTCTGGGTGCAGAAGGAAAGAGTGCCTTTGCTCTGCACCATGCTCATTGCTTATGATGCAGATTAAACGACAATAAAATACTTTGCAAAGTACCTGATGTCTCTGTATATTGCGTTTGTCAAAATTGACTCACCTTGATTAAGGAATAAGAAAATTCCACAACAATTTGGCGACGAGGTATGGGATCACAAGGCTGACGGAGAACGGACTAGAGTTGACTGATCATCCTGGACATAGCAAATCCAGCTCTAACCCCATACAGGGACGAGAGAACTCTACTCCGGACTCCAAGCTGACGTGATCCCAAAAGAACTCAGTGCAAGGCACAAAAAGGAAAAGTGGTGAGTCAGATAGATTTCTGAATAGTCTGGGAAGAAAGGGGAGACTACTTAGCGCTAAACAGTCTGGGGGACTGATTAAAACAGTCTGGTTAAAGAGGGGAGACTACTCAGAATCGAGAGATTCTAAACAGTCTGGGGGACTGATTAAAACAGTCTGGTTAAAGAGGGGAGACTACTCAGAATCGAGAGAGATTCTAAACAGTCTGGGGGACTACTAAGAAATGATATGGATAAACCAACATACAGAGAAATGAGGAAAATTGGGGAACGGGAAGTTTACAAGGTGTACCCTATTTAAAAGAAAAAGGTAACTTTCCAGAAGACGGTACATTTAGTACCACAAAATTAGAGAAAATAAGAGAACACATGGGGAAAAAGACATATTTAAAATGTCCAAAAAAGAAAGAGAAAAATATGACGAAGCGTGTAAATGTTTAGAATTATGGGAAAAGGAAGCAAATAGACGTGACTATGTTTTTAAAGAAATGGCATTTGAAGAACTGCCACCACCGAAAACTCCATTGTACCCTGTTTTGCTTGAATATAATGATTTAACCCCTCTGTCTTCTTTACCCCCATCTATGACTTGTTACAAACACCAACCGGAGGATGATTGTGTCCCTCCTCACCGACATCTGAACCCGATCGAGGCAGCTCCAGTGCCTCCACCAGTGTCTCCACCAGCACAAGTGCCGTCTCCACCACAGCCCGTGGTGCGTCAAAAGCAAGAAAGAGCGCAACCAGCACCGACAGACAAAGAACTTTTGACATTTTGCAAAGAATTCTCACCCTCAATGAAAGAATTAGAGAGACTGTTGAAAGTCAAACTGAAACCATCTGACCTGAGAGAGTTACAGGGTAAATGGCCTGTGGAGGAAGTATTTAAAGAACATTCTGGACTTCAACCTGATGCAGACGGACCGGACATTGGTCCGTTCGAAGGACATCTCAGATCCACTTTTCTGCGGAACCTCAGAGAAGAGCTGAGACGAGAAGTGGAAAAATCATGCATCGAGCCAGATCGCGCGAGAATGAGCGAGATCGTCCGTCACGCTGTGCACGCCGAAAGACAAACGGACAAGAAACAGTTTCAAAAGAAAAACACCCAAGATAAAGAACTCCACATGGCTCTAATGAATATCGGAGTAGAGCATGGAGGAAGAGGGAGAGGAGGGTTTAAACCCTCTGGCATGTATGGAGAGAAGTGTTTCAATTGTGGAAGAACGGGGCACTGGCACAAAGATTGTCCTGAGCCTCGGAGATCGCGGAGGTCAAGAGAAAAGGTAGATGGAAGTGAGGAGGTGAGGCATCATTCCGAAGGTGGTGAGTATGATTTCCCTTAGCCTATGCAATGAAGAAATGCTTTTTCCTACTGTATGCAACGAAGATCTGCTTAGCTCACATTCCATGATGAATGAAAACGCTTTCTGAACTTTGCTAAAATGCACAATGCTTGTGTGCAACAAACCGCTTGAATTTTTGATAGATTCAGGGGCAACAAATAGCCTACTGTGATTCACAAGAAGTGTTTAAATTTGCCAGAGTCTAAACTAGCTGTGTTTTCCCTAAATGCTAGTGGCTCTAATGTAAAATAATTTATGTCAAAAGGGTGCAATGTGAGTTGGGGAGTGTCAAATTTCAACACAGGTTTCTCATGTCTGACTGCTGCCCGATTCATTGGCTGGGCAGAGTCATAAAGTGTATGATGACAGATTGAGCATGATACCAACACGACCCGAGTGCAGCGCTCGTACAGCTGTACGATGTAATATTGAATTATGTAAGTATGATGTAGAAAGTATTGCCTCACAGAGCCTCATGACGTTGATTACAATGGTGTGGGGAGCTGTGGGTGTTTTGCTGACAAATATGCGCACGCCATAGAATGGGTTAAAAGGGATGACGTGCAATATTCAAATTTGTTGCATGCCCATCGTGAGAATCATGCCTGTCTGTCAGCAACAAGGGGACTTGAAGTGTTTTCACACACAAAAAAGATTAATGATGAGTATTGACATACCAGAAATTTTGGTAAAGGTGCCCGTACGACTTTGGGTAACAGGAAAATATTTTGTTTGGTTGATTAGGAACTGTGAACCTGTTGTGTGATAAAGCCCAAGGGTAATTTTCGTCCACGCAAACAGCAATTCCCCCTCAAAACAGAAGCCTCAAACCAGAAGCCCTCAATGGCATAAGGCCAATATTTAATGAGTTTAAAAAGATTAAAAAAAATAAAGGCATAGTTGTGCCATGCCCAAATTCACCTGTGCGCACACCTTTGTTTCCAGTTAAAAAGATCAGAGAAAAGGGAGCACCCGTTGAATGGCGGTTCGTACAAGATTTGCAAGCAGTTAATGCCGCAGTACAGCCACGAGCACCAAACGTACCCAACCCGTATACCATTCTCAGCCAAATTCCGCCTGAGACGAAATGGTATACGGTGATTGATTTGTCAAACGCGTTTTTCAGTGTGCCGGTAAACCCAGACTCACAATACTGGTTCGCCTTTTTATTTGATGGCAGGCCATATACATTCACACGTCTATGCCAAGGGTACTGCGAATCACCGACCATTTACAATGAGGCACTGCGACAATCACTGGAGCCATTCCATCTCCCGAAGGGGGTGGCATTGCTTCAGTATGTGGATGACATTCTTTTATGTGCACCCACCAAAGCGCAATGTGAAGAACACGGTACGACTGCTCACTCATTTGGCACACGAAGGACACAAAGTGAATATCTCCAAAGTCCAGATGGCAAAACGATTTGTTCATTTTTGGGTCACGAAATTACTGACCGTGGCAGACAGCTGTCCGCAAAGCGCGTGTCTGCAATTACAGACATCGCAAGTCCAAAAGCAAAGAAGCAATTGATATAATTTTTAGGGACCATTTCTCTGCTCAGACAGCAGAGCTCATTGCACACACACGCGCATGCGAAGTATCAAAGAATAAAAATGTAGACATTCACACAGATAGTAGAAATGCATTTGTTGTAACTCATGATTTTGGCACACTGTGTAAACACAGAAACTTTGTAAAAGCTGATGGTAAAAACATTCTTACACACAGGTTGCTGATATGCTTTCTGCCATTCTTATCCCATCAGCCATTGTTGTGTGTGACTGCCACACACACTTTTATCAGAAACAATTTTTGCAGGAAGCCGACAAGCTGACCTTGCAGCAAAGCAAGCAACATCAGAGACAGACAGATTGTCTCCAGAAATCACTAACAAAACTTTTTCTCTTGCAGAGATGCAAACATTTTGCAGAACCAGCTGAGCGTGCATTCTGGAAGGAGTGCTCATGTAAATACACAGACAATGTTTGGGGGGGCCCAAATGGCCTCACCTGTTTGCCAAAACATTTTTTCCCTGCTTTTGCAATTTTGACACATGGTCTAGACCACGCGTCAAAAGGGGGGATGTTACAAGGCAATGTGTTTTTGTGTTTTTGCTCTCAAAATATTTGTGCAGGTCAAAAGAGCAGTAGCAAATGGAGCTGACAAATCATTACACAGCTTCCAGGAAGTCGTAGGAAAGACACACCTCCCACAGCAAAAAGGTGTCCAAGGAGGGGCAACTCCAACCGTATGGCTCTTCGCAATGGTCGTGCAGACAAAGGGAATCAACTGTTCGAAGTCGGGGATGCATCGAACCCCGAGAAATTCGAGATTATAGAATTTTGTTTTTGTGCAACACTATATTCCAAGTTTAATAAAATGGTATGGGGAGGGACAGTGTTACCCTAATTCTGTTAGGTACTGGGGAACAAATATGTATTTGTGTAGAGGTACGTGTACCTAAGGTGATGTGGTGGATAAGGAAACAAAATTTAAAATGTGGGCCATTATGTCCCCAGGGACGGCCAAATAAAAAGGCAAAAGAAAGTGTTTTAAATATGAGGTAACGGGAGGAACTTCCCAATAAGAGTGGGAATAAGCAAGTGATGAGGGTTTAAGCAAGTGATGAAGGTTTAAGCAGGTCAGTATTGGTGTGGTGGAGGAGGGGGAAAGACACAGGTCAGAAGCTTCAGATATAATTTCAGCCAAGGAATTTTCAGGCCGCAGAGCAGGCAGAAAAGGAGGCAGGAGAAGCAGAGCTAGAAGGTAGATACGAGAATGGCAGTATACCAATGCAAAGGCAATAAGCCATGTGCATTGTCACTGATAGAAAAGAAAGAGGTTGGAGTGAATGACAGTTGTTGGTGGTGTATGCGACTCGAGCAGGCATGGAAAGTCAGTCCTCTGAGATTAGAGGACAGGAAAAGGCGGAAGGGTCACCCTGAAAAGTCACAACCCGGTTGACAGTTGCAAACAGCACCAACAAGGCAGAAGAAAAGACAGAGTGCAGAGAACCAGGTGGTAAGAAAAGTACAGAATTGAACAGTTTGGAAGTAGGGAATTAGGATTGCAGGGTAGGTTAGTTTTAGATGTGTTCACCGCAGATAAAAGCAGTGTGTGTGTAAAAAGCTCAGGGTCAGTTGTTGTTTCTACATTCAGGAAGCTGGATGATATGACTGAACAGCCTAAATATGGAAAGTGATGAAGGCTGAAGCAGGTGGTGTTACCAATTCTAGTGGGATTTTAAGAACTGTTTAGATAGAAGAATGAAACCTGTAAGAGAAAGGGCGTTGCTCATCTTACATGGTCAAAGTATAAAGATTTTGGTTATCATATATGATAAAAGGGGGGAATGTAATGGAAATTTTCTAGTCTAGCTTCTTGATGTGTCTATCTATATGTTTATGAAGTTTTTATCCATGTTTTCTTCTCTATGTTATCATGTTTTTCTCTATACGCGTCATACCACTCTGCCTTTGCCCTCGAGCAGAGGCCAAGATGTTCTGTTTGGAAAACGGGCATCACTTCTCGGAAACCAGCTCGGGATTCTGGCTAGGGGGCAAAGGGAGGGGGTTTTCACGTTTTAATATATAAACTCTGGGTGCAGAAGGAAAGAGTGCCTTTGCTCTGCACCATGCTCATTGCTTATGATGCAGATTAAACGACAATAAAATACTTTGCAAAGTACCTGATGTCTCTGTATATTGCGTTTGTCAAAATTGACTCACCTTGATTAAGGAATAAGAAAATTCCACAACAAGACCACGCCCATCTGGAGTAGTGACGTGTCTGCACACATGAACAATAGACAAAGCAAAACACAGGCAACAATATAGCATTATGCACAAAGTTCTCCAGGTCATAACAATATATATATATATATATGTATATGTATATGACCTCAAACAATGTTTTGCATTCACTGCTTTCATATTCTCATTCAGTTTACAGTTTTATGTAGCTCTATCCACTTAAACAATACATGATTAAGTTTAAGGACATTTAATTTGACTTTATGTACTACTCCGTAAACAAATTTGGCCCGGATTTGGCATGTGTCTGGCACAGCTGGCATTCATCCGGAACTGGCATATAGCATGTGGGCCAGACATGGCCCAGGTTTGGCAGAGATGGCACTGGATTTTAAAGACATGGACCAGGTGTCAAATATAGATATGTGGGCCACATAAGTATTGCCGATCTTGACCAAAAATATTTTGGATTAAAATTCCAGTGTTTTAATACACAAAGATATTTTCATCTTCCTGTTTACATCCTGGGTCTAATGCCTTCTAGTTAATTTTTTAGATAAAATTAGATTAGATTCAACTTTATTGTCATTACATGTATACAAGTACAGTGTAACGAAATGTAGTTTAGGTCTAACCAGAAGTGCAATTAGCAAGTGCAGGATATACAGTTTGAATAAATACAGAATACAATATTGGGAAAATATTATACAGTGGGCATGGACTATGAAAATATTTTACAGTAGGTAATCCAGGCGACAATAAATATTGAATTATTTGAATTAGGAATATCAACTGTAATTGTTTGATTTTAGTTTCTGCACATTGTTAAAAATGACCAAAGATTTTAATACCATGTACTGCACACCAGTGGACTTTTATTTTCATAATTTAAAGTTTTTCCAATGAGATGATCAAATCCTGCATTCAATATTATACCTAATCCTCACAGATTAAAATGAAACAATAAAACACCCTGTTTTCGCAGGACATTTCCTGTTTTCACGTCCTGTCCTGGCTGTTTTTTTATAAAGTGATGAAAATGTCCTGGTTTTCTTTATGTGTCATTGTGCCATTAAATTGACCGGCACTAGGGCAATCTACACCTGCGGTGCTGCCGGGCCGAGTGTCCTGGTTTTTCAAAAAAACGGAAATGCGAAGCTGACCAGAGCAAAATTGTCCAAAAGGCGCAATATAATTTGCAGTGCTTCATGGGATTGTAGTTTTATTTACTCAGTTGGCTTCAATACACTTTGGTCTCGTAATTTTGTATTTCAGATCGAATATTGTATACATTTTGATTCAAGTTTTAGCTGGTTGTTATGACTCATGGCTTATAGCGCTTTAAAGCAGGCGCTGCAGTCTGGCAAAGAATTCTTCAGTAACGGTCAATTTGAACTGAACCAAGGAAAAGCCATCAGAGTTGGTAAGTGAAAACTTGTATTGTCGAGTCACAGGACAGAACATAAGACACGAGCAATTTTTCCCTTTAAAGAACTCCAGGCCTGAAGAGGGCAGAAAATCCAAACTGGAACTAAAAATTGAGCCAGCGTTGCTTGAGGGACTAGTTTTACCTGCGCACCTGGCAGGGTATAAAATGTTTGGTGTTTGCTTTGACTTAATTCCTCTCCATCTAAAAAAATAAGAAAACACAGCTCATGTTCAACTCTAAAGACGCAACTGGTATGTTACGTTTCTAATGATTTATTATGTTGCATCTATGTTTAATTGTATTAGGAGGGGTGACACTTTTTATTGTGAATATTTCCCAATAATGTGTTAAAGTAATTGATGGAAATGTTAGCATGCTTTGTTGCTGTGTTGAGTGTGAAAAGTAATGTATGTTTATTTTCTGTTTAAGGTTATCAACCTATTCCCTATTTCTTAGTCCTTAATCCTTTAAAACCATCTGGAAGGAAAATAAATAACTAAAAAGGAATTGAGTTGTCCCTTTGTATCCTTTATATGTTGAGCAAGCCGTTTTCAAGTTTGGGCAGAGCTGAACTAATTATAACATCTGGAGAACTTAACAGTTGATAACCATCTGTGGCAGTGAAGACAAAAGGATTAACGGCCTGAAGTCAAGAAAGCTGTCGTAGAAGGGAGGAGAATTGACTTGCATCTCAAATGGCAAAGGAAGCTCTTGGGAAAACAATGAAGGAGCTGAAGCAAGAAAGAACTTTGGCTAAAAGTGCTTTTACCAAGCAAGCGAACTACCTTTGCAGAGGTGCAAAACACATGACTAAGAGCGAACTGCAGATGGAGTTCAAGAAGCTCACATCGGAGGCGAGGAAGGTCGGTGAGACAAATGACGAGTACAGGGCTGGTCTTCTGGCAGACATTCAAGCTGGAACCGATGAGGGTGAAGAAGCTGACCTGAGCAAGCAGCAGCAGATTGAACTTGAGAAGACGTTCGAAGAATGTGAAGTTCGATTGGATGAGGTCAGGGAGAGGATCCAGTCCAACCTGTGGCTTAGATACGGGGAAACTGAGGTGAAGTCTGCAATCAAAGAAGCCGGGACAGCCTGTGATGGAATTGTTCAAATACCTGTTACTGCTGTAAATAGAGATGGCTACGAGCTACGGTGGGATTATGTGAAGACACAAGTCCAAGATGCAATAACATGCCTAGCAGAGTGGGAGATGTGGATTCCAGTAGAAGAAAAGGAAAGACTGGAAGGCAGAGTGACAGATCTGAAAGCATTCCGCAACAACCTTGAAGCAAGGAGGGCAGAATTTATCACAGCGCAAAGAGTTGCAGAAGAGGATAAAGACAGAGGGAGAGTGGCGCAGATGCTCGTGCCAGCTCCGCAGCCGACACTAAGAATAAAACCAACCTGTCTGCCCAGATTCAGTGGGTATAAAAGGAACTTCTATCGATGGAGGAAAGACTGGGAGAGTCTGCAAAAGCAGGGGGAACCAACAGGCTCAGTCGAAGTAAAGAAGATCCAACTCCTTGACAGTATAGATGAAAGAATGTGCAGAGACCTCCATTTGTCAACTTACAATACTGCTGAGGACATGTTCAGGGTGCTTGAAAACAGGTATGGAAACAAGTCTACAATTGCCTTAGAGATAATTGAGGATCTGGAGAAAATTCCTGCTTTAAGGGCAAATCAGCCTAGGAAAGTTATCAACATGATCCAAACTATAGAGAAGGCCCTGGATGACCTCACAGAGCTTGGAAACACAGGAGCCATCAACAACCCTCTAGTGATCAAATCCATAGAAAGCAAGTTACCTGATGACATCAAGAGAGATTGGCTTGTCTTCATGGTTAACCCGAGGAATGGTGTCATGCCGGACAATCACTTGGAGAACCTTCTTAAATTCCTGAAAACACAAGAGGAAGTTCTTGAAAAATTAGAGCAGCTGGGGGTAAGTGAAAAGCCAGAAAGGAAATATGCTTGTATGGAAAGAAAATATGCGTCCACAAGGAAAGGCGGCTATGTTGTCTGTGGAGATGAAAAGCATAGAGAAAAGATCTTCTTTTGCAAGCATTTCAAAGAATTAAAGCCTCTGCAAAAGTTGGATGCTGTAGAAAAGCTGGGGGCCTGCAAGAGGTGCTTAGTCTGTCATGGAGAAGATGATGAATGCAAAGACACTTACCTGTGCAGGAAAAGAGATTGTAAAAAGGACCACCATTTCTTTCTTTGCCTGAAGGGTGACTTCAAGAAGAGTGACTCAGACAGAAGACAATCCAATGTGAAAGGGCCTAAGCTTACAGAGGAGCAGGAGGAATTTGTATCTAAGCTCTCCCTAGAGATGGCAGAGAAATTCAAGAAAGCGTTCACCAACATAACTGCGAAAACAAACGAGGTTCAAAAGAATCAGCGTGGAGTGACTGAGTCAAGTGTAGTTGAAGAATTGCCGGTTATTCTAATGCTCCTCGAGGTAACTGCCAATGCAGGACAAAAGATTGGAACCCTGATCGACTTGGCATCAGACACAAACTACATCACCCACAGAGCTGCCAGGAGATTAAATCTTCGAAGTGAAAACATCACTTTAGTCGTTCATGGGGTCGGAGGAATGTCCATGGAGGTTAAAACCAGAAGATATCTTCTAAGAGTGAGAGTCAAAACGCCCACAGGGACGGAAAGAGCTCATGAGCTTCTCTGCTATGGTTTGAATGAGATTGCAAATATCCATCAAACCTGAACAGCTCAAGAAATTCTTCCCAGAAGTCAATTTAGGAGATCTGAAGAGACCGGAGAGCATTGAGCTACTGATAAGCCACCGTGAAGGAAGACTTGCTCCGCAAAGAGAGAAGGTGATTGGAGACCTTGTCTTATGGGAAGGCCCGCTAGGAAAGACTGTTGGTGGAGCACATCCAGACCTGTTCGAAGAAGTGGATATGGTCGTGCACAGGTCTGAAACCCACTTTGCTCGATCCATGAGAGCAACCGCTGTCAAGTATCAAGAGATAACTGAGCTGTTCACAGCTGAAACCAAAGGCACAGTTGCTCGCAGACAGTTCTTGGATTGGTGGAAATGGGACAGCATTGGAGCAGCTTGCGAGCCAAAGTGTGGAGGATGCCGGTGCGGCAACTGTCAACCAGGAGGCAAGGAAATGACACTGAGTGAGGAGAGAGAGCTGGAAATCATAAGGAAAGGCCTCACCTACATCAAAGCAGATACTCACAGTGATGAACCACACTGGGACACGAAATACCCCTGGATTCAAGATCCAAGTTCCCTTCCCAACAACAGGAGAGGGGTGGAAGCCACCTTTTTGAGAACAGAAAAACAACTCAAAAAAGAGCCAGAGTGGAGAATAGCATACACAGCTCAAGTCCATGAGATGGTGGAGAGAAGGGCAGCGCAGAAACTCACCAAAGAGATTATTGCCAGCTGGAAAGGACCAGTATGGTATATCAGCCACTTAGTGGCGCCAAACCCGCACTCTTTCACAACACCTGTGCGATTGGTATGGAACAGCAGCCAGAAGTCCAAAGGGGTCAGCATGAATGACCTTCTGCTGAAAGGGCCTGATGTCCTCAATCCCATCAGGGCAGTACTACTCAGGTTCAGGAGAGGCGTCCATGCTGCCCTTGGCGACATCAAGAAAATGTACAATTCTGTCTGGTTGAAAGACCTAGAGATGCACCTCCACAGATTTCTCTGGAGAGACACTGAGGAGGAAGAGATTGAAGAGTATGCGATCACCAGAGTCAACATAGGAGACCGGCCAGCAGGGTGTATTGCGCAATTGGCTATGAGAGAGACAGCCAAACTGCCCATGTTCGCTCACCTGGGAGAGGAACGCAGGATCCTCGAGGAGGATACCTATGTCGATGACATCCTGACTTCAAATAATGACCTGCAAAAGCTGGACCAGAACACCAAAAGAGTTGAAGAAATCCTGAAGGTAGGCGGGTTCTTCCTCAAGCCCTGGGTCTGGTCAGGTAAAAGTGGGAGGCAGGAGATCGTACCAGGAGAACAAGGAACGGAGGCAAGCACGATACTAATTCTACCAAACCAAATGAGAGAGGGAGATAATAAAGCTCTTGGAGTTGGATACCTTGTTGAGGAGGATAAACTGTGCCTCATGACTTCAATCAATTTCTCAAAGAGGAGAAAGAAAATGAGAGTCGGACAAAATCTCCTTGATGAAGAGGTGAGAGAGAAAACTCCAAACCCACTGACGAGAAGAGAACTGCTAAGCCAAGTAGCTAGCCTGTATGACCCAATAGGCCTTGTCACACCTGCCAAACAAAAGGGTGCCATTCTTGTCAGAAAGGCGTTTCAGGAAGCGGGAGGTAAGACCCTGACCCGAGACACTTGGGACCAACCTCTGTCTAGCAAATTGAGGGAGGAAAGCATCCAATTCTTTGAGGAATACACACGTCTTGGCCGAATCACTTTCCACAGAAGCCTTACACCAGTCAACTGGATTGGGAAACCTTGGGGAATAACATTTTCTGATGGAAGTGACAAGAGCTATGGAGCCGTAGTGTACTTCAGATGGGAGACTGAGCAAGGCATCAAGGTCAGACTGGTTGAGTCCAAAGCAAAGCTCACACCATTGGACCAAAAGGGGGAGGCAGTAAAAGCTGAAATTTGTGGTGCCGTCTATGCAGCAAGACTTCGAAAGTATGTTGAAAAGCACAGTCGAATAGAAATTGAACGATGGCTCCATCTACTGGACAGTCAGACTGTGTTGGGAGCAATCCAGCGAGACAGCTATGGATATCAAACTTTCTTCGCGAATAGAGTTGGAGAGATCCAGAAATCCACATCTGTCGAAGACTGGTGGTGGATCCCAGGAGGCCTGAACAGTGCTGACATTATAACAAGAGGGGCAACCCCAGAAGACCTCCAGGAAGATTCCATGTGGCAGGAGGGACCAGCGTTTCTGCAGCAACCTGTGGAAGAGTGGCCACATAAGTCAGCCAAAGAAGTCGCCGCATATGCCAAGGAAGGCATAAACAAACTTCAAAGGAAAGCTTTCTCTGCAACACTGACCAGAGCACAGGCCAATAGAAACAAGATTGATGTACAGCAAAATAAGTCGGATAAACCGAAAATTCAGATCCGAAGGCCACCAGCCGGCTTTGCAGTAACCAAACTGATTGACATCAGGAAATTCAGCAGCTTGACCAGGCTGATCCGAGTCATGGGTTTGGAGAGCTGCAATGAGATGGAAAGAAGATAAACCAAAGTGGGAGAAAGCTCTTTCAACAAACTGGAGGTCCAGAGCCAAACGAGCTGTGCTAACTGTCCAGGAGTGTGAAGATTCACTAAGGACCTATTTCTTGCAGCTCAAGAAGGTAAAACCTTTCAAGACACCACTCTCAACAGACTCGCTGTTTACAGAGATGAAGAAACTGGGCTCTTGGTTTGTGGAGGAAGGTTCCAGATCTTTGATGAGGACGAGACTGCCGTACCAATTCTACCATATGAGGCATGGTTATCCACTCTCCTAGCTCAAGAGGCCCACAGTGCAAACCATGAAGAAATAGCAGGCACACTCCTCCGGATGAGGAAGAAAGCCTGGGTGATAAAAGGTCGGAAGCTGGCTAAAAAGAGAGTTGACAGCTGTGTGGTGTGCAGAAAGGCGAGGGCCAGAAAGTGCCAACAGATCATGAGTGACCTTCCATCCGAGCGAATAACACCAGCCAGACCATTTGAGTACACAACAGTGGACTTATTTGGACCATATGAAGTCAAGGACGAGGTGAAAAAGAAAACCAAGCTCAAGGTGTGGGGAATTGTCTTCTGCTGCATGGTATCCAGAGCTATACACACAGATGTTGTCAGTGACCAGTCAACTGAAGGCTTCCTACTGGCTTATCAAAGATTCACAGCACTGAGAGGGCATCCAAAGAAACTGTGGTCAGATCCTGGAAAGAACTTTGTGGGTGCTAGACCTGCCCTCAAAGAACTCTACCTCTTTCTGGATCAACTAGGTAAATCTGCGCTTGAAAATGAAGCTTCTAAGTATGGGACAGAATGGAGCTGGAAAATCCACCCAGCAGACTCACCTCACAGGAATGGAGCTGCAGAAGCAGCTGTTCGCACTGTGAAGCGGGCTTTGCACAACCTGGGAGGAGAAGGACTCTTTACATGGAGTGAGTTTCAAACATTTCTCTACACTGCTGCTAACCTAGCCAATGAGAGGCCCATAGATGCGAGAACTCAAAGCCGGGAGGACATCAGCCCAAATACTCTTCTGCTTGGACGGACTGGACCCAGAGGAGTTCTTGGATGCTTTGATTTTGGAAACTATCCATACAAAAGATTGAGAGCTATCCAAACAGAAGTTGCCCGGTTCTGGAGGAAGTGGAGTCAGTTAGCTGGCCCCAATCTGTTTGTTCGGAGTAAATGGCACACAACTCATAGGAATGTAGCTGTTGGCGATGTTGTCTGGCTGGCTGATCAAAATGCTTGGAGGGGTCAGTATAAACTTGCCAGAGTTACCAGTGTCAACATTGACAAGAAGGGCATCGTTAGAGATGTGCATGTCAGAACTTTTCCCAGCTATCCAGTCCCAACTGTAAAGCCTGCTAAAGAGAGGTCAAAGAAGCTCTCAACCAAAATACCTGCTACAGTTCTTCACAGAGATGTCAGACGCATCATTGTTTTACTTCCTGTTGAAGAAGGAAGAACTGAAAGCTGAACCTGCCCAACACAAGAGTTTGTATGACCTCCTTGGGTTTAAGAACCAGGAGGTCAAGTGGGAGGTGTCGAGTCACAGGACAGAACATAAGACACGAGCATTTTTTCCCTTTAAAGAACTCCAGGCCTGAAGAGGGCAAAAAATCCAAACTGGAACTAAAAATTGAGCCAGCGTTGCTTGAGGGACTAGTTTTACCTGCGCACCTGGCAGGGTATAAAATGTTTGGTGTTTGCTTTGACTTAATTCCTCTCCATCTAAAAAAATAAGAAAACACAGCTCATGTTCAACTCTAAAGACGCAACTGGTATGTTACGTTTCTAATGATTTATTATGTTGCATCTATGTTTAATTGTATTAGGAGGGGTGACACTTTTTATTGTGAATATTTCCCAATAATGTGTTAAAGTAATTGATGGAAATGTTAGCATGCTTTGTTGCTGTGTTGAGTGTGAAAAGTAATGTATGTTTATTTTCTGTTTAAGGTTATCAACCTATTCCCTATTTCTTAGTCCTTAATCCTTTAAAACCATCTGGAAGGAAAATAAATAACTAAAAAGGAATTGAGTTGTCCCTTTGTATCCTTTATGTGTTGAGCAAGCTGTTTTCAAGTTTGGGCAGAGCTGAACTAATTATAACATCTGGAGAACTTGACATGTATAATTAAAGTTTACTTGAGTCCTTTTACGCACTAAATGATTAATTGATGTGAAAACATGCTTTCGAAATTATAGTAAACTGTTCTAAATAATATTTGCACGCTAATGACCTTTAAACGCAGTTTTAATCTAGGTGTCTTAAATACAATAAACGAACATGTCCAAAAAGTCATTGTCTAATGTAACTTAAATGTAATCATCTTTGGCAGATGATACAAGTTAGGGTTGCATGTTATGGTTGGAACAAATTTCTGTAAAACTGTATATTAAATGTTAAAATAAAATTAAAATAGTTCGACCAATATTTTGTTAAACATAATGTTAAAATTGAGTAAATGCTCGAAAAGGGGGTATTCGTTATTTTATTCTATTTTACTTTGAATGTAATACGTAATAATAAGCATTTTAAATGAACTAAACAATTTGTAATTAGGCATCGAGACTATACAGTATACTGCATCCTCAATACAGTATATGTATTGAGTTTTAATGATGATTGCATAACAAAAACATAAACTGAATTAAAAAAAGTAAAAATAAACATGATCTTGAATGATCTTTTACATGTAGCAGACAGTCAGAATTTGAATCTGAGTTCAGGTTTTGTTGTAGTATTGCATTTTATTTAATATCCACATTACCTGATAATGCAATAAGTTAATTATACACCATGCAGGTGTGCTTGTGTTTTTCAGTGGCTGTGAGACGTAACCGTCTAACATCTGATGCCACAGAGAAAGACATCGATTCCACCTTTAAAAGATGGCTGTATCTGGGCCCAGACAGAGATGGTGGACGCAAAGAAAGGATGAAGAGCAAAGTGCATAAGGACAATGTGACTGGTTAACAGGCTTTAGGCATGGATGTTCAAAAGCTCTCTCCAGAGTTCAACTTGTTCAGTCCAGAGTTCAACTTGAATAGTTGACTGTTAATGACTGGAAGAATAATGACTGTTTCAGAGTCATTTGAAGAGTGCTACATGTTCCTAGCCATAAAAGTGGATGTTCAAGTGTTGAATCTTGTTAATGACTATGATGAAATATGTTCTAGTGTTATATGTTTAGTGAATCTTGTTTGTGACCAGAAACATGGACGTTCAAACATAAGGCAAAGCAATGAAACTTGATGAGCAGAAACATGGATGATCAAGTAACATTTAAAGTGAAACGTCATGAACCAAAAAACGGCACTTGGTTGTTTTTTTTGCTGAACTCACAGAGGAGTATAATTTTAGAGAGTTGTTTGTACAACTGAAAAATGTCAGATGCCAATGCTTTGATGTTTAACACAATTAAATATTTGTTCAGAACATTGTCTTGTTGTGACTATTCATGTGGGAGGGGGGTGTAAATGTCTTTGTTATGGTGGTGTTGAGGCTGACGTGGAACTCTCCAGACCAGAATAGGGCCAGCTATGGTCATACAGGTGGCTGAGATATGGATCTGTCATGGCCCATCTGTGGCTAATATTGTGGATGCCAAGTTTAGTCTCCGGTGTGGCTCAGTTCTGGCCTTTCTGGTTAAAGACTGGTGTTGATACGGTTTACTTAAGTTTATGTTTTGGTTCCTATCTTACATTTTGATCTGGCCCAATTCTGAGACAGTTATGGGTAATTAAATTGGATGAGACTTGGTCCGGTTATGGCCCATGTGTGGTCCATGTGAGGACCCTCATTTATTGCGGTATGTGGGCCGGAGCTGGGCCAGGGAAAAATTGCTATGTGGGTATGGTTAAATGTAAATTGGGTTGTAAAAGTGATAGGTGCTGTCAGGAAGAGGTTAAATAAGGTTAGGCTAAATGTTGATGCTATTAAAAAGGCTATGGCAATTTTCTTTCAAGATAATTTTGGGGCTTTTAACCTTCATTTAAAAGAGATTGACAGGAAGGTGGGGAATAACATGAAACCACAAACTGGAGACCTTAAGCATTTAGATGATGGATGGTTGACAATCGGGGAGTTTCTAAGCAATTTTCAATAGAGAAGTGCTTCCCATCCAGTCGCCGAAAAAAAATCTTATAGATTATCCAAAAGTATTTGATACCAAATCACAATATTTCTCTGGTGTTTACCAAGGTCTTGGTGTCTTAAAGAGGCAGTTTGAAGTGAACCTTTTTTATCCATTTTCAACTGGTGAAAAATGGTTACATTTGTCATGGCCATTGTATACTAATATCATAATGTGCTAAAGTTCTATAAACTCTAAACTTGAATTGGTGACTGGACAATGTTTATTACATATTTATGAATAAGAATGAATCTTCAGGTTCCCAACTTTTACATTATATATACCATTTCTGTGTGGAATACTGTTAACCTGCTATCTCTCCCTAAAAAAGACTATTGTTACGGACACAAGACACTGAGATCATCAGATGCAACTATTGGTGGTTTATTAAGATACTTAAATATTGGAGAGCTGTATGAAGTAATGCTGGCTTCTCAGAAAGACTGGAGACTGGAGACACGGAATATACACTAGTTTCGGGTAGCAGGTAAGTAACATCAGAGAGTCCTTGGGGCTTGTGTATTACAAACGAGACCGGACAGTGACTGAGTGTTTGCTTGGGGTACAAGTAGAGGTGTTGGCGAGGTGATGATGATCTGCAGGTGTGGATGATTAATACTCCGGTGAAGTAGTGCGTGGTGCTTGTGAGTGGGTGGAGACTGGCATGCTTGTGACAACTATTCAACTATATGGTGGGGTGTAGTGGAATGTTAAAGAACTGAGCCGGTAAGTTGGCAACTTATTTAAAATATATTTTAAAATATATACATCAGATATACATTCTCAAACCTCAAACTATTGTTCTCCTTCCAAAAGGCCAAGCCAAACATCTTCAAAGGACCTGAAATTGATTGGTGCTATTATTATCTCAACTCAGCATTGTCCTCTTTCAACGTGGACCTGTTTCTGCATTCAGTCATTGCGTCCATGGTAATTCTGCTGCTGTAGAGTGACACTAGTGGGGCATTTGTTCAATAGGATGTGTGGTTAGATTATAAAATAGAACTTACTCTAAAATGCTTGATATGCTCTTGCTCTATAATGATGTTTAAACGTACTGTATTCCCCAGACAGAGAGTGAAAGAGAGAGACATAGACGAGAGATGGGCATATTAAGTATGGACCAAAGAGAGACAACGACTACAACATTCACCATGCCACTGCACATGCAACAAAGGTCCTCTGAGTAATGGTCATGGTATTATATGTATTCTGTGCAAAAGAGACAAGGACATAGTTTATTCTGGTAACTCTGGCAAGGACTGATTTTGATCATATCTGATTTTAGGATA
The DNA here is from genome assembly GCF_947034865.1 of Barbatula barbatula. Taxonomy (NCBI): domain Eukaryota; kingdom Metazoa; phylum Chordata; class Actinopteri; order Cypriniformes; family Nemacheilidae; genus Barbatula; species Barbatula barbatula. The sequence goes on from NC_136771.1 coordinate 15,187,253, forward strand.
TTATACCTGTGCCCCGCACCTAAGCTTTATTTTTACAAATTTTTGCAGAAACACTGTGTGATTGTTTTCTCTGCTTTATCTCTGATGCTGGTGTTAGGTCCTGGGATCCTGATCTGCAATAACTCAATCCACCGAACCTGGTGGGATCCTCAATGTTCACATACTGCCTCCTTGCCTCAACAACTACAGGAAGACAGCACTGTGGGAACATCTTGACACTTTGCTTATCTATAAAGGTCACTTTTATGCCATGGACTTTGGACTGTTGTCTGTCTGTGGACTGTAGGAGGAAGTCAGGGCAACCCTGTCATGATTCTGCCGCATCATGTCATGTTTCTCTTGGTTTAGTGGCAGGATCATGACAGAATCTCATGGTTTGTGTGGAGAGAAGTATTTTTGGCCCTTTTGGACTTCCATACGCTCTCTACGGTCTCCTTCTTCCTCTTCTTTAGGGTTTATTGGAGGTTGGCAAACCAGCTTAAGGTGCATTACCACCACCGACTGGACTGGAGTGTGCAACACGGATAACATGGATAACTAAAAAAAATGTATAATAATAAAATAATAATAATACTGCTACTACTATTAATAATAATAAGATATGACAATACAATTATTCATGAAAAAGTAATTACTGTGTCAACATATGTTAAATTCAATTCAATTTTATTTATATAGCGCTTTTCACAATTTGCATTGTTCCAAAGCAGCTTTACAGGAAAAACGAAAAACCCAAGAAAGGGTAAAACACACTACATGGTGTGTTATATAATAAATCCAATTATTCTAGTAAATAATATCTAATGTCAGCATCTCCTGGGCCCGGTTTTTCAAAAGGTTTAATCCGGATAAAATTGATCCGGATTTAGTAATCCCTTTTTTGCGATCCATGATCACGTAATCCATTTTACTTTTGGAGCCAGTTTTTTAAAGCAACATCGGATTGGATCAATCTGATCCGGATAGGAACTTTTCAGGATCACCAAATCTGGATAACCAGTGCTCAAACAGATATCACAATGTAGAACTATAGATATGTAAAGAGCAAAAAGTAGAATAGCCAGTGTGGGGTCAATATAAATTTATTTTTATTTGAAATTAATAAATATTCTAAAAACAAAAATATTTTCGATGAATTTATATATCAATTAGTGACAGAATAAATTTTTTTGAAATTATTTATAAAGTGTGATCCAATGTTGTATATCTTCAATGCACTCTGCCAATTTGGATAGCTGGGAGGAATCATCAGGGGCCGGTTTTTCAAAAGTAATCCACTAGGATTTTGCATAACGGATTGGATCAAATCTTGAAAATGTGTTTTTCAAAAGAAAAAATTGATTACATAATCGGATTAGATCACGTAATCCAATTTTGGTTTTGATCCGGATCAAACCTTTAGTTTGGGTTTTTCGGAACTTTTTTGTAGGATTTGGATCACTTTGATCCAAAATATCTGGATTAAACTGATCACATCAGAAGGGTGGATTCAGCGTGGATTTCATGCCCAAAATGTAATGAAAACTTTAAAAATGTATCAAATAATACTATGTTTGGATCATGCAGTATTTTACAAGATATCCTATTTATTTATAAGGTTTTCATTTTATTTGTTCATCCGTCAGGCTACAGTGATTAGGTAGGCTTTAACGTATTCAGCCTTTCAGTATAGGCCTACAGCAAAGTAGAAAGAGTTTGGCCTCATAAAATAATCCTCCAAACAGCTGTCAAAATTGACCAAAAACTAAAAAATTTATTCTGTCACTAATTGATATATAAATTCATCGAAAATATTTTTGTTTTTAGAATATTTATTAGTGATGCATGCAAGGATTACACAATAACCAAAAAAATGCAAAGAATGGCAATCACTGATTTTTGAAACCCAAAACAAATCCAAATCAGAAATAGTGTCTAACTATTGTGTCCCTTGTTGCACATCATGTTTGCTCGTTCTGGACGAGGAACAACTGACTCTGACCAAACTGCAGCAAACCAAGGCCAGACTTGAGATCCGCCTCCTAAAGGCTACGCTCAGACAAGCTGGTCTCTCCACATCAGATGAGGAAGTCTGAAATTATTGTGGGGTATTTGACATTAAGTCTTTTTTTATTCATATCTATATCTATATTCAATATCTATACTTGATATAAATATCCTCAATGTACAGTGTTTGTGTTGTAGGTCTCAGATGAGCGTGTGTGTTTTCATTTCAAATAAAAATAAATTTATAATGACCCCACACTGGCTATTCTACTTTTTGCTCTTTACATATCTATAGTTCTACATTGTGATATCCTATCCTGTTTGAGCACTGGTTATCCAGATTTGGTGATCCTGAAAAGTTCCTATCCGGATCAGATTGATCCAATCCGATGTTGCTTTAAAAAACTGGCTCCAAAAGTAAAATGGATTACGTGATCATGGATCGCAAAAAAGGGATTACTAAACCTGGATCAATTTTATCCGGATTAAACCTTTTGAAAAACCGGGCCCTGGTCTTGATGAGATATATAGCTGAGTATCATCTGCATAGCAATGGAAGCTAATTCAATGTTTCTTTATAATGTTTCCGAGGGGAAGCATGTATATGAAGAACAGCACGGGTCCCAGAACCGATCCCTGAGGTAATCCATAATTTACTCGCGTTAGATTGGATGATTCCACATTTAAATGGACAAATTGATGTCTGTCTGACAAGTACGATCTAAACCACTGTAGTGCCTATCCCTCAATATCGGTATAATTGTGTAAGTGATCTTGAAGTATGTTAAGGTCTACGGTATCGAACGCAGCACTAAGGTCAAGCAGGACCAGGAGTGAGATGTTACCTTTATCTGATGCTATAAGCAGGTCGTTTGTAATTTTAACGAGCACAGTTTCAGTGCTATGATGCGATCTAAAGCCTGACTGAAATTTTTCGTGCATGCTGTTATTTTGTAAGAAAGAGCACAACTGAGTGCACACTACTTTTTCTAGTATTTTAGACAGGTATGGGAGATTTGAAATCGGTCTATAGTTTCCAAGTTCATTTGGATCTAAGTTTGGTTTCTTGATTAGAGGCTTAATGACGGCCATCTTAAAGGGTCCTGGGACATGGCCTAGATTAATTGACGAGTTGATAATGTTATAGATGGGCTCAATTGCAACAGGTAGTAGCTCTTTTAATAATTTAGTTGGTATGGGGTCTAATAAGCAAGTTGTAGGTTTAGAAGTTGCGATAAGTTAAATTAAATCTTCCTGTTTTATAGGTGAAAAACACTGGAGCCTTTGTTTTGGAGCGATGGTTGGTGCTAATTCATAGGACAGATTTGGAGGTTAAGTTTTTACAATTTTGTCACAAATGTTTTCGATTTTCTCTGTAAAAAATTTCATGAATTCATTGCTACCGAGGTGCGGCGGTATAGCCAGGTCAGGTGGTGTCTGTTAATTTGTTAATTTCGCGACTGTGCTAAATAGAAACCTTGGATTGTTTTTGTTGGTATCTATGAGGTTACGAAGGTGCACAGCCTTTGCTGCTTTAAGTGGCTTTTTTATAACAATTTGCACTCTCTTTCCATGCCATTTTAAAGACTTCTAATTGCGATTTTATCCATTTGTGCTCTACTTTGCGAGTTTCTCTTTTAAGGGTGGTGTTATTGTACCATGGTGCAATATTTTTCTCATTAATCTTTTTTGACTTCGTAGGTGCAACAGCTTCTAATGTATTAGAGAAAATAGTACCCAATTTCCTAGTCATGACATCGAGTGATTCTTTATTTATTGGTATGGTTATTAAAGGAGTCAGATCTGGCAATCTTTAGTAGCGGAGGTAATTGTTCTACCCTGTCGATAACGAGTTAAAGGGCTGATTCCTGACGTGCGGAAAGTACCCGTTATATGATAGTGATCGGTGACATCGTCGCTTTGAGGCATAATATCTATATTGGTTAGATCGGCTCCGTGAGATATAATCAGGTCTAGTGTATGATTAAATCGATGAGTGGGTCCTTTAATGTGTTGTATTACCCCAAAAGATTGTAGTAGTTCTGTAAACGCCAGTGCTAATGCATCGTTAGCGCTATCTACGTGGATATTAAAATCTCAGACAATTTGTATTTTATCAACGTTAACCAATAGGTCCGATAGGAAGTCCGCAAACTCTTTCAGAAAATCAGTATAGGGACCAGGGGGTCTATACACCGTAGAAGAAAGCAAAGGTTTTTTACTTTTGTTAGGAATAATTATGTTCAACGCAAGCACTCAGAACAGATCAAAATTATTTACAAAGAGCAGCTTCTGTTCAATACACCATGACATCAACCATTGGTTAAGCGAAAAAAGTCTACTGAACTTATCATTCCCTCGTCGGTAGGTAGGCAGCGGTCCTGATACGATAATCCTTGCTGTGGGCGATGCGTTGCGTACCGTCTCGATCAGACTACTGAAGTCCCTCTTCAGGATCTCCGACTGCCGCATTCTGACGTCGTTCACTCCCACGTGCAGCACGACAGCTTCGACGTTAGCGTTGTCCTTCAGGATCGCAGGTACCTGCGGAGACACATCAAGAACATGAGCCTTTAGTAGATGTAGCTCGTATGTTCCAGATGATCGAGTCTCCGATGATCACAGCATTGCATTCGGTCTCGCAGAGGGTGGCAAAGTGGTTCCTGGTCTGGATCTTGAAGACCGGTGGCGTCATCTCACCGGTCCTGGCTAGCGCCTTTCGCCGTTGGTGTGCCGGTGGGGGGGTGAAGTTCATTTGGGCTTGTCGTGTTCTCGTAGCCTGGGCTCTGTGCAGAGAAACACGCAGAGTAGAAGTAGAAGAAGTATTATAATCGCGATGAAAACTTACCGCGGATTTGCGAGCTTTAGCACGGGGTGTTTCCAGCGCCGTTATACGTTCTCGCAGCCGTGTTTGCTTCTCAAGTAAATCCTGGATCTGCTTCTCCACAGCTTCCAATTCCGACTGAAGCGCAAGCGTTTCCTCATCTGCACTCAAAGGTACAAACACGTCTGAAACATTAGCATTAGCCATTAGTGATGTTATAATGAGAACAGCGAGTTAATCAGTATGCAGGCTGGTAATGCTAATAGCCTAAGGGCTAACACAGAATGATCCGATACAAATAATTTATCAGTACGTTTAACAACGATATTTGTTTATGCTATACTTAAGGATAGGTTTCACTCTCGCTTAATAACAATTTAAGACACAATTCTTTAAGATGTAACAAGAATTATTAGATTTGAAAGAGCTACCGCTCTTTCCACCACGCGCTCTCAGTAAACTCTCCGCAAACTCGTAGCAGACAGGAAATGACGTCAAAAGTAACCTATATTCTTTTTTAAGACAATGCTCAGCAAACGATTCTTTCATTTTCCAAGACAGTCTTGTAGGGATGCGACTTCTGCAAGGCCAGAGTAATCCTTGGTACCTAATATTTGAAAGAGCTCAATTGTTTACAATTGTCATTGTTACAAAGCAGCTGTACAAGAAAACATTGACTATAAGTAAAACATAAAAGGTTATGGAAGTCAAAACACAGGTCAAATATCAGACACACAATAAATTCCTTTATGCAGTGTTAATTAAATAAGACTATAAAATTCTAGCAGCCCCCCCGGCCAGGCAAACAGTGCAAAACAGTTTGCAAACGGTGGCGAGGAACCCAAAACTCCATTGGAGGAGAAAAAAAACCTCAGAGGGAAACCAGACCTAACCAGGGGATTCCAGTTCCCCTCTGGCAAAAACTGCAGCCTCTGCACAAGCTTGACAGTGCTTGCACAGCAAGGCAAAATAAAAAAAGTCATTAATAATCTAATAGCGGCTGAAGTTTTGTAGAGTCGCCATGTCCTTCGTCCAGCATTTGTCTAGCTGGGAATGGATTGCGCCCTGCCCGCTCCGGTAACCTTGGACTGCATCCTGCCCGCTCTAGTAACCTTCGAACAATTAGACAAGACTGGCTGACAGTACTGTTCTGCACTCTTTGATGCAACAAATGCATCAGTTGTTATTGGAAGTGTTCCTGGTTCCGGTTGATCTAACTAGTGCAGCCTAGATCTTTGAAATATATATATTATGATAGTGTAGTGTATGCAAGATTAAAAAGATGCGTCTTTAGTCTAGATTTAAACTGACAGTGTGTCTGCCTCCCGGACAGTGCAGGGAGGACTGTTCCAAAGTTTAGGCGCTAGATAGGAAAAAGATCTGCCGCCTGCACTGCTGATTTTAAAATTCTAGGTATTACCAACTGACCTGACACCTGAGAGCGTTGTGCACATGATGGACTGTAATATGTGAGATGTTCTCTCAAGTAACAGAACAAAACAGGGAAACAATAACATGACAAGACTAATACTAACTACACTTAAACATTAACCACACTAAACTAGACTAACAAGACACATGAACTCACCACACAAACCACAATGAACAAGCACAAGACAGAAGACACAAGGGCATTAAATAAAGGAGCAAATCAAGAGGGGAACAGGTGTAGGGCATTAATCAATAACAAGAGGATGGGAACAGAGACGAAGACAGACTGTGACAATGGCTACAATAAATCAAAATTGGGAAACAAGAGTCCAAGGGAAGGGGCACACAAGAGTCCAAAGGGGAGTCCAAACAAGGGCAGACACAGACACTATAGACCGCAGACACGGACAGGATAGCCAGCAGACACGGACAGGATAGCCGGCAGACACGGACAGGATAGCCGGCAGACACGGACAGGATGCACTGAGCTGGAATGGCCGCATACACCGGGCTGGAATGGCCGCATGCACCAGGCTGGAATGGCAGGCTCCGCCGAGCGGGAAAGCCTGGCTCCGTCGGGCGGGGATGCCCGGCTGCACCGAACTGGAATGCCCGGCTGCACCGAACTGGAACGCCCAGCTACACCGACCTGGAATGCCCGGCTGGGGATCTTTGGAGGCCACAGGATTCCGGCGGCCTCGGCCCTGAGCGGGAATCCGGCAGTCTCAACCCTGGAAGGGAGTCCGGCAGCCTCTAACCCCGATGGGGAACCCCGCGGCTTCGACCGCTGCCTCATTGACCCCTCTGTCTGCTGGGTCCGATTTTTGGCTGGTTCATTCTGTCATGATTCTCGAGTGGTGAGACAAGGACAGAGGACCCAGGTGCAGACAGCGGGTAAGGGGTTAACATATATTTAATAAATTATTAAACATAGACCCACGTGGGGTAACAGAACAAAACAGTGATGCAATAACATGACAAGACAGGACTAATACTCACTACACTTAAACTTAAAATTAACTTTAAAAATTAACCAGACTAGACTAGACTAGACTAGACTAGACTAGACTAGACTAACAAGACACATTAACTCACCACACAAACCACAATGAACCAGCACAAGACAGAAGACACAAGGGCATTAAATAAGGGGGCAAATCAAGAGGGGAACAGGTGTAGGGCATTATTCAATAGCGAGGTAACGAGAGGATGGGAACAGACAAGACCAGAGAGAGTGTATGGAAGGCCATGACAATAATTGCCTCTCTCCACATTAAACATGAGGTTCTGTCATGATCCTGCCACTATACTAAGAGAAACATGACATGATGCAGCAGAATCATGACACATACACTACCGTTCAAAAGTTTGGGATCAGTAAGGTCTCTTATGCTCATATAGGCTGCATGCGTTTGTTAAAAATACTGAAAAACAGTAACATTGTGTATATTATTACGATTTAAAATAATAGTTTTCAATTTTAAATATTATTTGTTCCTTTATAACAAAGCTGAATTTCAGCATCATCAGTCTTCAGTGTCACATGATCCTTCAGAATCAGAATCCCTCAGGATTCTTTGATGAATAATAAGTTACAGTGAACAGCATTTATTCAATAAAGCAATTTTTTCTTAGTCTTTACTATCATTACTTATCAATTTATCAAATCCTTGCTAGTATTATTTTTTTTTAAGAAAATATATTGGCTTTAAACCTTTGAATGGTCATAGGGCTGTGCAAAGAATCAAAATGTTAATGTGTATTATTACAAAGGATTTCTATTTTGAATATATTTATATTTTACAAAGAAAACAGGAAAAACGAAAAGCAGCTAAAACTGATAATAAATCAATGTACTAAGACTGATGAAGGATCATGTGACACTGAAGACTAGAGTAATGACTGATGGAAATTTTGCTTTGATGAGAGCAAAATTTCCATTATATTTTAAAGTATATTCATATAAAACACTATTATTTTAAATTGTAATAATATTTCACAATATAACTAATATAACAATTTCTTTATTTTCAATCAATGAATGCAGCCTCGAACTAACTGGGGTTGACCGCTTTGGCGAGCGGCGGGGGTGATTTAGGGACGCCGATAGATGTTGCTCCGTCAGCTTCACGCTCGCGGACCATCTATACCCCTTCACGCTCACCTGGTTCGTCCCCTACGAGCGGCAGACGGACGTCTCATAGTGGTAAGACTTCGCACACGGATGATGACGCTATCTCTGTCGCTGCGTCGGACAGCTGCCTGCTGGCATCGGATGCGGAAGACTCCTATGATCTCCTGTCGTCAGGCAGTCGAGCTCCGGAGGAGACTGATGCTGAGATGTCGGCCGTGCTTTCCCGGGCAGCCCCGTGCATCGGGTTGCAGGGTGTAACAACATCCTCCCCGGAACGCTCGCGGCTAGATGCGCGGTTTCGGGGGCGTGGTCAAAAGCCACGCCCCGCTCCGTTACCATTCTTCCCGGAGGTGCATGACGAGCTCGCAAGTCCTGGAATGCGCCCCTTTCGGCGCGTTTCAGGCCGGAGGGCTCTGTGGCTGTGACTTCCCTGGTTGGTGGGGCGGCTAGAGTCTATGTTGACGTTCCCCGCGTGGAGCGTGCAGTCGCGGGCCACTTGTGCCCGCAGACAGCTGCCACGTGGGGGGCTCGACCTAGACTCCCGTCCAGAGCATGTAAGCTCTCTTCGACACTCGTCGAAGGCTTGCAGTGCTGCTGGACGAACCGCCTCCGCTCTCCACGCCATGGCGGTCCTCCGGATTTTTCAGGCGAAAGTCCTGAAGGATTTGGACGGCGGGAAGTTCGACCCAACTCGTACTGCCACAGACCTCGCGCTAAGAGCGACGAAGGCCACGACACGTGCCCTGGGTCGGTCGATGTCCTTAATGGTGGTCCAAGAGAGGCATCTGTGGCTTAGTCTTGCGCAGGTGAGCGGCGCCCAGAACGCCCGTTCTGGATGCGCCCATCTCGCAAGCAGGGCTGCTTGGTGATACCGTGGAGGACGGCAGTTCTCCGCGGTCTGGCAGACTGAGGCGATCGAACAGATCCTGCCACGCAGCAACGTGCCCGCCAACAGGTCGGCATGGTCTCGGGCACAGCCTGGTTCCCAGCAGCCCTGCCCTCCCGCGGCGGCCCTCAGGTTGAAGAACCTCCCAGAGTACGACCCACCAGAGATGTAGACCCCCGCAGAAGAGGGCATCTGTTCCCCGTCAGCAGCCCGCCAAGAGGTCCTTTAAGCGGCCCTGACAGGACGAACCATGGGGAGATTTTACTGGGCCCGAATCCCGGCCTTTGCAACGCCGGATCGGAGAAGGACGCTGCCTGCCGCGTTCCATCGAGTCTGGGCCCTTTTTTTCAGGGTTCGGCGCCCACATACTCGCAAAGAGACAAATCTCCCCTGGGTTTTCCTCCACAACACTCTCGTCCAGACGGTGTATTGGATGGATCGGGCCGCCGACCTCAATCTCCCCCGGACATTGCGTCAGGCCGCCTGAAGCAGGTAAACATACAGAGCCGTCAACCTACCGGGGGGTCCCCCCTGTGCGAGGTGACCGTACTGTCAGCCACCGAACCAGCCTTCCCCGGCACGATGAGGCAGATTGTCCCTCTGGTCCCGTTGTCGCGGTTCTTGGGCGCTTGGTAGCGCACCAGCCCGTCACACTGGATAGAGAGGACAGTCCGTCTCGGTTACTTGATCCAATTCGCCAGGCGCCCCCCCAAGTTTCGGGGCATTCTGTACACCTCGGGGCGAGGAGAGAATGCTTCCGTACTTCCGGCACCAGGCGGATTACGGTAACGCCTTAGTGCCTTCGCACTCTCTTACCCTGGTCAGACTTGACCTTTCTCCGGGGGGGGGGTTCCGCTCGGACAGGTTCGAGGCGTTTCGTGGTAACGACAGACGCCTCCCTGCAAGGGTGGGGTGCGGTGTACAAGTGGGCACGCAGTATCGGGTCGGTGGACGGGTCCCCGACTGCGTTGGCATATCAACTGCTTAGAGTTGTTGGCAGTCCTTCTGGCACTGAGGAGGCTCCAGCCCCTCGTGCAGGACAAACACGTGCTAGTCCGGTTGGACAGCACGACTGCCGTGGCGTACATCATCGCAAGGCGGCATACGCTCACCGCAGTTATTACAACTCGCCCGACGCCTCCTCCTTTGGAGTCAGCAGGTGAAATTCCTGCTGGCCACGTTTCTTCCGGGCAACCTGAACCAGACAGCCGATGTGCTCTCTCGACAGTGTACTCCCCACGGAGAGTGGCGAATCCATCCCCGTGCAGCCCGGCTCATGTGGGAAGCGTTTCGGCAGGCACAGGTGGACCTGTTGCCTCCCTGGACTCCACCCATTACCCGCTATGGTATTCCCAGACCGAGGGTCCCCTCGGCACGGATGCCCTTGCACACAGCTGGCCGCGGGACAAGCGGAAGTACACCTTCCCCCCAGTGAGCCTCCTTGCACAGGTCCTGTGCAAGGTCAGGGAAAGGGGCATCAGGTTCTGGTGAGTGGTGCCATACTGGCCCAACCAGACCTGGCTCTCGGATCTGGTAGATCTGACGACGGCCCCCCCTGGCCCATTCCCCTGACGAAGGACCTTCCATTGCAGGGGAAGGGCACGTTGTGGCACCCCAACGCATGCCTCTGGAACCTCCATGCCTCGCCCCTGGACGGGACGAGGGCTTGCCCGTTAGCGGTCCGGGAGAGTGTCTTACAGGCTAGAGCCTAGGCGGTCATACGCTTATAAGTGGCGCCAATTTGTCCTGGTGTTCTCCCCGGGAGGAGAACCCGCGGAGTTGCCTGATCGGATCAGTGCTGACCCGCAGGTAAGTATCCCCGTCAGCACAACCTGGTCACCAGGTTCCTCAGGAGCGCGAGAAGGGTGTGTCCACCTTGGCCGCGCTCCGTACCCTCTTGGGACCCTAATGTGGTCCTACAGGGCCTTGGTACGGCCCTGGTGAGCCCCTAAGAATTGCCAATCTTCCTCAGTTGGATGAAAGATGCACTCTTTGTGGTGCTCACCTCCATCAAGAGGGTGGGGGACCTACAGGCATTCTCTGTGTCCCAAATGTGCCTGGAACTCGGGATAGGTAATTCTCACGTGGTCCTGAGATCCTATCCCGACGACGTGCCCAAGCTTCCCACTACTCCCTTCTGGGACCAGGTGGTGAACCTGCAGGCGCTCCCCTCCGGAGAGGAAGACCCAACCTTTTATGTGTTGTGTCCAGTACGCGCGCTGCGCCTCGGTCTGGACCGCACACAGAGCCTCAGAAGCTCTGAGCAGCTCTTTGTCTGTTCTGGGAGACGGCACCCGGGGGGGGCTGTCTCCAAACAGAGGTGGCGCACTGGGTACCAATCCCAGGATCGCCGTGCCCGCTGGCAGTGAGAGCCCACTCCACTCGTGGGCACTGGCACAGGGCGCCTCTCTGGCAGACATTTGTTGAACTGCGGGTTGGGCTACGCCCAGTACCTTCACGAGATTTTACAATCTCCACGTGGAACCAGTTGCAGCACATGCCCTTAAACGCCGCCAACGTTTAGGGTGGGCTCCTGGTTTGGGCGTACGCCTGCGAAAGCACCTTCTCCCCTCACCAGGTGAGACTAGTGCGCTATTGTAGCCTACCTACTTTCCCCTCTCAGGCGAAGTATAGGCATTCCATCCATCACTAAGCATTGCACTTGGTAACAGACTGAGCGGAGCCGTCTGTTAGAACCAGGTCCGTTATAGGTAGAGTCATCCCTGCTCAGGCAGACCCCTGTATTAGGACTAGTGCCCCATACGTAGTGACTCCCCTCTGGGTCGTCCCGTGTGTTGAATTCCTCACTCAGGATTTCCCGATTGGTGAATCTGTGACCTCCCCGCCGGTGGTAATCCCACCTGGATTGTCCCCCTATTCGGGCTAACACCTTTCCGCATGTTGTTCTCCCCGCCGGGGAGACCATGTTATGTCTCCACATGTAACCTCCCCTCCGGGTAGGATGTGGCCTCCGTAACACACTCTTCTAAGAGGAGAGCAGTGTTTCCCCAGTGTTCGGCTCCGGACAGCTCCTCGCTACTAGAGGCGTACGCCACTGTCCGTGAGGCCGTCAGTAGAGGCTTCTCAGTATGACCAATACTATATGACTGGAAGATTACGTCTCGCGGTAGCACTCTTGTGACTCGCTAGCCCATTCAGGGTCGCTCCGCTAGAGGTCGTGATATCGGTGCAAGCGCTGTGGCGTTTAAGATTGATCCCCAGTCAGTCTCTCACAACGTCGAGAGACCGACTGAAGGGGAACGTCTCGGTTACGTCTGTAACCTCGGTTCCCTGATGGAGGGAACGAGACGTTGTGACTTCATGCCACAACGCTGCACCGAATCACTGCAGTGAACGGGAGTGCCCTCTCAGGTTCCTCAGTACAAAGGGTGAGTGAATGACCGCCGCCATCTTCCTTTATACCCGTATGCACGGGGCGGAGACTGGCGTGCGCGTGCCATTCGCCAAGCCCATTGGCGTTTTGTAATTAATTATCTTGGAGAAGGTAGGTTCTCAAGATCAAACCCCAGTCAGTCTCTCACAACGTCTCGTTCCCTCCATCAGGGAACCAAGGTTACAGACGTAACTGAGACGATTTTCACGCACAACCATCTCTAGGGTTTACAGAGATCGTCCGAAAAAGAGAAAATATCCAATGAGCGGCAGTTCTGTGGGCGCAAATGCTTTGTTGATGCCAGAGGTCAGAGGAGAATGGCCAGACTGGTTCGAGCTGATAGAAAGGCAACAGTAACTGAAATAACCACTTGTTACAACCAAGGTATGCAGAAGAGCATCTCTGAACGCACAACACGTCGAACCTTGAGGCGGATAGGCTACAGCAGCAGAAGACTACACCGGGTGCCACTCCTGACAGCTAAGAACAGGAAACAATTTCGCACAGGCTCACCAAAATTGATTGTCCACAATACTACTTGGTTAATTATCTTTTTGAATTTGCTAAATACTTCATTCATAAATGCAGATTTCTAAAAACCATCCCGTCCTTTCCTCATTTTACTAATGAACTTAAAGCTCTTGCTGCTTCACTATGCACCCTTTTAAATAAAAAAGCGTCTACAGTAGACAATTTCTTCAATGTACTTTAGCTACTTTACCCCTTGCAAGATCTTACTTTACATATAATTTTCTTTTTATTTTCTAATTTGTTTAATTATTTGTTAATTTTATTACTATTTATTTATTTTGTCATCACTCTTGATTGTATATTTGATTTGAGGATTCGTTAATATTGTTTGTTCAATACCTTTTGTTTGTAAAATTGAATTCCATAAAAAAAACGCCCACCAGATCACAAACTAGCTGTCTCTCTACAGTCATCACTATCTAAGCTAAGTAATTAAAAAACATTTTTTTATGAGATTTACCCAACTAAAGAAGATTATTAATGATCCCAGCTCTATAAAGAAAACCCTGAAGCTTATTAAGTGGCTTCAGAGAAGGAAACTGCTAAATACTAAAATTAAATGCAGAATATGCCATCGGAAGATGAAAATGAAGAAAAGGAAGAACAGTGGAGATTAATATGCTTGGTAAGAAATAAACACACACACACACACACACACACACTGTGTATATTATATATATATATATATATATATATATATATATATTCACCCTTTTATATATATATATATATATATATATATATATATATATATATATATTCACCCTTTTATATATATATATATATATATATATATATATATATATATAATCACCATAATAAAACTGTGTTTGACCCCCTTTCGCCTTCAGAACTGCCTTAATTCTATGTGGCATTGATTCAAGGTGCTGAAAGCATTCTTTAGCAATGTTGGCCCATATTGATAGGATAACATCTTGTAGTTTATGGAAATTTGTGGGATGCACATTGTTGAACAATTCTTCAATGTTCTGCGTGTTCAGAATTGGAGAGAGGCCAATCAAAGTAAAATCTTGAAGTTTATTGATCAGAAGATTCAAAAATACAACAGCTGCTGGGTGGGTTGCCTCAGACTCAGTCTTACGAGAGAACTGATATCTCACAAAGGACTCACACCGAAGAACAATTTTACATGGTATTTATAATCCTTATGGCGTCTTTTATTAGCTCGAGAAGCTAATGTCCTTTCGCGGATGTGAAATCCTGGGAACACGTCCAATCCGCTGCCTCTCCTTTGTTCTGTCACCGCCAATCAGTTCACGCTGCTTGTCCCGACTATTTGTGGAGACCCCATACCTCACCAAATTTTGACGAGCTCTGCGTAATCTGATCTTTACACACACACACACACACACACACATTATTTTGGTACAGAAAGTTCACTCCAAATAAGTCCTTTGGTTAAATCACACACTTGTTATATTTTTAACATATTATGCACAGTTAGTGGTCAATTATGAAATCAAATTTAATATAAGCATATTAAATGTAAAAGCATGTTTAAACCATAATAAAAAACCCAATAAAAATCCTCCAACATCCAGGGCATGAAGCTCCCGTTCCACCACATCCCAAAGATGCTCTATTGGGTTGAGATCTGGTGACTGTGGGGGCCATTTTAGTACAGTGAACTCATTGTCATGTTCAAGAAACCAATTTGAAATGATTCGAGCTTTGTGACATGGTGCATTATCCTGCAGGAAGTAGGCAATGAAGCAGATCTCCCCGCTAGTTCCTTCGTCACGATGTTTGGGAGCCTGGCACAGCTCCCCAGCATGTCACGGTGCCTAGTGAGGACGACCCGTCTCGGCCACGCGATCCAGTTGCCAGGTACTCGCCCAAGTCTCGGGACATTCTCTAACCTCAGCTGAGGCGAGACCGCTCCCGTGCTTCGGCTCGAGGTCACCACCCTTCTTTAGAAAGTTGGGTTCCATGGAGAGCGTGGCACACCGGCAGAGGGCGTGTTCCCATCACGTCTATCTGGCGGCGCACCCTAGCCCCTCCGACAGACATATTCCACTCCGGGCTGGAGTCCCGTTAGAGCAGTTGGGAGGCGTGCTGTGGTTCGCCAGACGCCTCCCTGCTCGGTTTGGGTGCAGTGTGCAATGGGCAGGCAGTGTCGGGGCGTGTTGAACATTTCTTCAATGTTCTACGTGTTCAGAATTGGAGAGAGGCCAGTCAAAGTAAAATCTTGAAGTTTATTGATCAGAAGATTCAAAAATACAACAGCTGCTGGGTGGGTTGCCTCAGACGCACACGTCTCACACAAAGAAGCGACGTCTTACAAAGGACCCACACCGAAGAACAATTTTACATGGTATTTATAATATTTATGATATCTTTTCTTAGTCCGACAAGCTGATGTCCTTTCTCGGACGTGGAATCCTGGGAACACGTCCAATCCGCTTTCTCTCCTTTGTTCTGCCTCAGCCAACCAGCTCACACTGCTTTTCCTGACCATTTGTGGAGACCCCATACCTCACCAAATTCCGACGAGCTCTGCGTAATCTGATCTTTACACACACACACACACACACATATTATTTTGGTACAGAAAGTTCACTCCAAATAAGTCCTTTGGTTAACTCACACACTTGTTATATTTTTAACATATTATGCACAGTTAATGATCAATAATGAAATCATAAAGCATATTAAATGTAAAAGCACGTTTAAACCATAATAAAAATCACAATGAAAATCCTTCAGGCGCTGGACTGTTCCCCACCTGCAGTGACAATTCAATTGCCTGGAGTTGCTGACAGCTTGCCTTGCGATGTAGAGACCCCTGCTTCTCATTTGGCAGAAGCACATGCTGCAGACAGGTGGCGTTTGTTCATGGCAGATGTCGCAACTCGCTCGACGCCTTCTCAGCATTGGGTGGTGTCCTTACGGGCCATTCATATCCCAGATGATCTCGATCAGACAGCCGACGTGCCCTTTCATTCATCCTGCTTCCCGCTCTGCACAGCTTCCGTCTGCAGTGGTGGCTTTCGAGCCATGAGAGACCTTCTACCTGGGTGTGTTTTTTAACATAGCGCAGCCTCCATTCGATGTTGCTTCATACTGTTCCCGCTGCCTTCTACATTGTGAGAGTAGTTGTAGATATCACATTATTTCTACAATACAAAGTGAACACAGAATCAATTAGACATCAAGAATCAGTGAATGAATTACATCAATAGCTGCGTTTACATGGAACATGTTATATACTGAAAGTCCAATCCGAATGAAAATTCTTCAAATAAACACATCAATCAGATTTAAAATGCCAAAACCGATTGAAATTTGTAAGGGGTGGTTTATGCCATTTGTAATCCGCTTGACAAGACATGTAAACACTTGATCAGATTGAAAACTGAATTAGGAAGTTTTGAACATGTGCAAAGACGTCACTGTGTATTACGCACAGAAAGAGCAGCTGTTGCTAAAGAAACCAAAAGCCATAAATCTGACAATGTGGCATAAATTCCCATATGCTTGTCATCTCTAAATGAACATATGCATATTTTAAAGCATTTAAAATGTCTTAATTGTTTCCCATTTACCTGCATGTGCTTCGGAAGGATTTACTGGTTTAACCATGGTAAGTCAGCTGTGCAAAACGACATTGCTTCATTGATATGTTGATAATGGCCTACTTTGCGTTTATAACCTGTAAATTATGATGCTGGTGTCTGTGACATAACATAAACACACCTGTGCATGTAACACTTGTTTAAGTAGCCGTTTGTGTGACTATTATAATGATATCCACGTCCTCCGCGACCGTCTCCGTTTACTATTGTTACAGATCAGTGGCGTGAATTGAATTGACTTAACATGTACATCACTCGCGTTTAACGTTTAATTCGCGTTCGGTTTGAACACCGAGAGGTGAACTATCCCCTGCCAATTTGCCGATTCCCAACACAATGAATGAATGATAGATAACAGAAAACCGCTTCGCGGCGGTGTTGTGGAATTTTCTTATTCCTTAATCAAGGTGAGTCAATTTTGACAAACGCAACACACAGAGACATCAGGTACTTTGCAAAGTATTTTATTGTCGTTTAATCTGCATCATAAGCAATGAGCATGGTGCAGAGCAAAGGCACTCTTTCCTCCTACACCCAGAGTTTATATATTAAAACGTGAAAACCCCCTCCCTTTGCCCCCTAGCCAGAATCCCGAGCTGGTTTCCGAGAAGTGATGCCCGTTATTCCAAACAGAACATCTTGGCCTCTGCTCGAGGGCAAAGGCAGAGTGGTATGACGCGTATAGAGAAAAACATGATAACATAGAGAAGAAAACATAGATAGAAACTTCATAAACATATAGATAGACACATCAAGAAGCTAGACTAGAAAATTTCCATTACATTCCCCCCTTTTATCATATATGATAACCAAAATCTTTATACTTTGACCATGTAAGATGAGCAACGCCCTTTCTCTTACAGGTTTCATTCTTCTATCTAAACAATTCTTAAAATCCCACTAGAATTGGTAACACCACCTGCTTCAGCCTTCGTCACTTTCCATATTTCCACTCTCATTTGTGAAGTTGCTCCCGTTCCCTCATAACTAAAATTTTTCTGAGTTAGAGCTAATCTAAACCTTTCTCTTTTTCCTTTTTATTT
The DNA here is from genome assembly GCF_947034865.1 of Barbatula barbatula. Lineage (NCBI taxonomy): Eukaryota > Metazoa > Chordata > Actinopteri > Cypriniformes > Nemacheilidae > Barbatula > Barbatula barbatula. The sequence goes on from NC_136771.1 coordinate 15,205,078, forward strand.
GGCCGTCCCAGGGGACATAATGGCCCACATTTTCAAATTTTGTTGCCTTATCCAGAACATCAACTGAGGTACACGTACCTCTACACAAATACATATTTGTTCCCCAGTACCTAGCAGAATTAGGGTAACACTGTCCCTCCCCATACCATTTTATTAAACTTGGAATTTAGTGTTGCACAAAAAAAATTCTATAATCTCGAATTTCTCGGGGTTCGATGCATCCCCGACTTCGAACAGTTGATTCCCTTTGTCTGCACGACCATTGCGAAGAGCCATACGGTTGGAGTTGCCCCTCCTTGGACACCTTTTTGCTGTGGGAGGTGTGTCTTTCCTACGACTTCCTGGGAGCTGTGTAATGATTTGTCAGCTCCATTTGCTCCTGCTCTTTTGACCTGCACAAACATTTTGAGAACAAAAAACACAAAAACACATTGCCTTGTAACATCCCCCCTTTTGACGCGTGGTCTAGGCCATGCGTCAAAATCGCAAAAGCAGAGAAAAAATGTTTTGGCAAACAGGTGAGGACATTTGGGCCCCCCCCAAACATTGTCTGTGTATTTACATGAGCACTCCTTCCAGAGTGCACGCTCAGCTGGTTCTGCAAAATGTTTGCATCTCTGCAAGAGAAAGAGTTCTGTTAGTGATTTCTGGAGACAATCTGTCTGTCTCTGATGTTGCTTGCTTTGCTGCAAGGTCAGCTCGTCGGCTTCCTGCAAAAAATAGTTTCAGATACAAAAGTGTGTGTGGCAGTCACACACAACAATGGCTGATGGGATAAGAATGGCAGATAGCATATCAGCAACCGGTGTGTGATTAAGAATGTTTTTACCATCAGCTTTTACAAAGTTTCTGTGTTTACACAGTATGCCAAAATCATGAGTTACAACAAATGCATTTCTACTATCTGTGTGAATGTCTACATTTTTATTCTTTGCTAATTTGCATGCGTGTGTGAGTGCAATGAGCTCTGCTGTCTGAGCAGAGAAATGGTCCCTAAAAATGATATCAATTGCTTCTTTGCTTTTGGACTTGCGATGTCTGTAATTGCAGACACGCTTTGCGGACAGCTGTCTGCCACGGTCAGTAATTTCGTGACCCAAAAATGAACAAATCGTTTTGCCAGCTGGACTTTGGAGACATTTAAACTCATTAAATATTGGCCTTATGCCATTGAGGGCTTCTGGTTTGAGGCTTCTGTTTTGAGGGGGAATTGCTGTTTGCGTGGACGAAAATTACCCTTGGGCTTTATCACACAACAGGTTCACAGTTCCTAATCAACCAAACATAATATTTTCCTGTTATCAACAGTTGTACGGGCACCTTTCCCAAAATTTCTGGTATGTAAATACTCTTCATTAATCTTTTTGTGTGTGAAAACACTTCAAGTCCCCTTGTTGCTGACAGACAGGCATGATTCTCACGATGGGCATGCAACACATTTGAATATTGCACGTCGTCCCTTTTAACCCATTCTATGGCGTGCGCATATTTGTCAGCAAAACACCCACAGCTCCCCACACCATTGTAATCAACGTCATGAGGCTCTGTGAGGCAAAACATTCTACATCGTACTTACGTAATTCAAAACTACATCGTACAGCTGTACGAGCGCTGCACTCGGGTCGTGTTGGTATCATGCTCAATCTGTCATCATACACATTATGACTCTGCCCAGCAAATGAATCGGGCAGCAGTCAGACATGAGAAACCTGTGTTGAAATTTGACACTCCCCAACTCACATTGCACCCTTTTGACATCAATTATTTTACATTAGAGCCACTAGCATTTAGGGAAAACACAGCTAGTTTAGACTCTGGTTAATTTAAACACTTCTTGTGAATCACAGTAGGCTATTTGTTGCCCCTGAATCTATCAAAAATTCGAGCAGTTTGTTGCACACGAGCATTGTGCATTTTAGCAGAGTTCAGAAAGCGGTTTCATTCATCATGGAATGTGAGCTAAGCAGATCTTCGTTGCATACAGTAGGAAAAAGCATTTCTTCATTGCATATGCTAAGGGAAATCATACTCACCACCCTCGGAATGATGCCTCACCTCCTCACTTCCATCTAACTTTTCTCTTGACCTCCGTGATCTCCGAGGCTCAGGACAATCTTTGTGCCAGTGCCCCGTCTTTCCGCAATTGAAACATTTCTCTGGATCATAGGTGCTAGAGGGTTTAAAACCTCCTCTCCCTCGCCATCTTCCTATTCTTCCGTGTTCTCCTCCGATATTCATTAGAGCCATGTAGAGTTCTTTATCTTGGGTGTTTTTCTTCTGAAGCTCTTTCTTGCCTGTTTGTCTTTCGGCGTTTACAGCATGACGGATGATCTCGCTCATTCTCGCGCGATCTGGCTCGATGCATGATTTTTCCACTTCTCGTCTCAGCTCTTCTCTGAGGTTCCGCAGAAAAGTGGATCTGAGATGTCCTTCGAAGGGACCAATGTCTGGTCCGTCTGCATCAGGTTGAAGTTCAGAATGTTCTTTAAATACTTCCTCCACAGGCCATTTACACTGTAGCTTTCTCAGGTCAGATGGTTTCAGTTTGACTTTCAACAGTCTCTCTAATTCTTTCATTGAGGGTGAGAATTCTTTGCAAAATGTCAAAAGTTCTTTGTCTGTCGGTGCTAGATGCACTCTTTCTTGCTTTTGACGCACCACGGGCTGTGGTGGAGACGGCACTTGTGCTGGTGGAGACACTGGTGGGGGCACTGGAGCTGCCTCGATCGGGTTCAGATGTCGGTGAGGAGGGACACAATCATCCTCCGGTTGGTGTTTGTACTCAATCATAGATGGGGGTAAAGAAGACAGAGGGGTTAAATCATTATATTCAAGCAAAACAGGGTACAATGGAGTTTTCGGTGGTGGCAGTTCTTCAAATGCCATTTCTTTAAAAACATAGTCACGTCTATTTGCTTCCTTTTCCCATAATTCTAAACATTTACACGCTTCGTCATATTTTTCCCTTTCTTTTGTAGACATTTTAAATATGTCCTTTTTCCCCATGTGTTCTCTTATTTTCTCTAATTTTGTGGTACTAAATGTACCGTTTTCTGGAAAGTTAGCTTTTTCTATTAAATAGGGTACACCTTGTAAACTTCCCGTTCCCCACCTTTTCCTCATTTCTCTGTATGTTGGTTTATCCATATCATTTCTTAATAGTCCCCCAGACTGTTTAGAATCTCTCTCGATTCTGAGTAGTCTCCCCTCTTTAACCAGACTGTTTTAAGCAGTCCCCCATACTGTTTAGAATCTCTCGATTCTGAGTAGTATCCCCTCTTTAACCAGACTGTTTTAAGCAGTCCCCCAGACTGTTTAGCGCTAAGTAGTCTCCCCTTTTGTTCCAGACTGTTCAGAAATCTATCTGACTCACCACTTTTCCTTTTTGTGCCGTGCACTGAGTTCTTTTGGGATCACGTCAGCTTGGAGTCCGGAGTAGAGTTCTCTCGTCCCTGTATGGGGTTAGAGCTGGATTTGCTATGTCCAGGATGATCAGTCAACTCTAGTCCGTTCTCCGTCAGCCTTGTGATCCCATACCTCGTCGCCAAATTGTTGTGGAATTTTCTTATTCCTTAATCAAGGTGAGTCAATTTTGACAAACGCAACACACAGAGACATCAGGTACTTTGCAAAGTATTTTATTGTCGTTTAATCTGCATCATAAGCAATGAGCATGGTGCAGAGCAAAGGCACTCTTTCCTCCTACACCCAGAGTTTATATATTAAAACGTGAAAACCCCCTCCCTTTGCCCCCTAGCCAGAATCCCGAGCTGGTTTCCGAGAAGTGATGCCCGTTATTCCAAACAGAACATCTTGGCCTCTGCTCGAGGGCAAAGGCAGAGTGGTATGACGCGTATAGAGAAAAACATGATAACATAGAGAAGAAAACATAGATAGAAACTTCATAAACATATAGATAGACACATCAAGAAGCTAGACTAGAAAATTTCCATTACAGCGGCCCAGAGTTTTCTTTTATTCGTGACGATGTGACATGAAAAAATGCCGCCCCGGCCGACTGCCCGGTTCGCCCGTGCCTAAAACCGCTACTGTTACAGATATGAATCTGTGTATTACAAATTTCAGTGTTAGCTGTCATTTAACATTTATTCTCATTATTGCTTGCATGCAGACGCTCTGGTATGTCTTTGTAGTTTTGCCATGGTTTTAACAGCATCAGATGTGCTCGTGCTTCATTGGCACAAGATATCACTCTGCCTTTATAAACTACCATAAATAACCTTACTCCGTCTTTACTCATCTTTGTCATATAATAATCAAGCAGCCCTATTTGAAAACCAAGGAAAATTATTGCCTTCGAGAGGATTATTGTCATTTTATTCTCATTGTATATCTTTGTTTCTATGAGTTTTAGTTCATTTTTATTGGCACAGAAGTACAACCTGAACTGTATTAGCTACTTACCTTCAGGGTGCACTGAAAACTGTATTGTATGGCCACCAGGAAATTTCTGTAAAAAAACACATTGAATGCTGAGGACAAAAACATCATGACTCAAAACAGTAAATGTTTAAAACATAATACAGACCAATTCATTTCATCATCACCACATAAAAGGGGCTGATACTAACCATAACCATATATAATCATAATGTCGAGAAAGTTTTGTGTAAATATCATATAACAGACAAAACTGTTATATGTTACGATTTAACATGACATACAAAAGTAATATTAGACTGGCGACAAATTACATCAATCAGGTGCAATCAATTCGGTCTAATTCAGATTTTGGCAAAAGACTCCCGTTCTAACCATGTTTACATTAAACATAGAGTGGCGAGCAGGCCAAGGGCCAATCAACGTCGCCATGGAAACCACCTAATCAAGCCGCATCACCTGTACGTCGTCAGCACCTGGACCGCATCAAGGGTACGCTTTATAAGCAGAGGAGAACGAGGAAGCGGGAGGACACCTTGTCATGGAACGTGGTGGAAGAACCCAATTGTAGGCAGCGTTGGTGAATGGGTTAACAAGACTTTTAATAAAACAAGACTTTTAATTAAACAAAACAACCACCCACAATGGGGGAAAACACTACTCAAACTAAATACAAAAACTGAAACCAAACACTTCCCACATGGGGGGCAAAAACAAAACTACTACGAATCTTAACCAGGAGTATACATACAACACAACGGGAACTCTGAACATGACCAAGGGAACAAGTACAACGAACGAGCACAAGACAATAGACATGAGGGCATCTTATAGGAAAACTAACAAAGGAGATAACAATGGGTAGGTGTGGGTACTGAAACACTCAGGGAAGGTTAACGAGACAGAAGGGCGGGAAACACGGACGAGACACGAGAAAGCACATGGCAAGTCAGAATCAAAACAAAGCCATGTCTTTCTCACACAAAACCTAAGGCTATGCCATGACTCCGCTGTAAGAGCAAGAATAAACATGACATTATAGCGGAATCATGACATAAGACCCCCCTTAAATGAACACCTCCAGGTGTTCATCAAGGGGTAGACTGACAAGACAAGGCAGACTGGGACAACGACAAGACAAGGCAAAACATTGTAAACAAAATTAGGGGAAGACAAGAATAAATTACAAAAGGGTTGGGGTGACATAATAAAAATAACAAACAAGGGAGGGGGGGAGGGGGAACAACAGAGTTCATGGGGGGAACAAATGAGTCCATGGGGGGAAGTCCAAAGGGATTGGGACAAGGGGGAACAGTCTTTGTCCCTGGCGCTCGGAAGTGCTCGGAAGTACATGATCCGGCGGCTTACGGAGATCTCGGCTCGAGAGGAGCAGGTCTCGGAACAGATGAGTCGCCGACAGGAGAGAGTTGAACAAATCCTTGAAAGAATGATTATTGCCGCGGCCCAAGTTCCAATCCCGGAAGCCAGAGTGAGAGTGGGCATGGATACTGGCGCCTTTTCTCACGGGCGGAGCCCAGCAGGCGTACTATGTTCTTCAACCACCGCGTAATGATGACTATGACAGCTTGAAAGCTGAAATTCTTGCCCGAGTGGGTTTATCGCCGGTTACCTCCTGGCTACCCATAACCTGTGTTCATGGTGAGACCTGAGACGTCTGCAGTTGCCAAATTGAGATTGCGCCCAAACCTGGATCATGGCCGATAAAGGTGGGAGTCATCGAGGATTTACCGGTCATAGTTCTACTTGGCAGAGATTGGCCAGGATTTGACCAGCTCCTCGCGACGGTGGTACAGCCCAGCCCCAGGAAACTGTACTGTGGGCGTCTGGAAATAACCCGGAAGGTGAGTCGGATCCTCTGCCCTCTACTTTTGCTGATCTCTTCAAGGGTATAATAGAAGGAGGGTCATTTGGGAGAGAGCAGAGGGAGGATGAACGGCTCCGAGACTGCTGGAACCAGGTACGAGTGGTAGATGAGGAAATATGGGCCCCGGCTCCCCACCCGATGCCATATTTTATAATCAACAGGGGTCTGTTGTACTGTGTCGCCCAGAGGCAGGGGGAGGAGAAAACGTCTCGGTTACGTATGTAACCTCCGTTCCCTGATGGAGGGAACGAGACGTTGTGTCGACAGAATGGGGTTTGACTTGAGAACCTACCTTCTCTGACTGCCTTGAACAGGCCAATGAAAATTGGCGAATGAAATTTGCATGCCGGACTCCGCCCCCGGATATCCGGGTATAAAAGGGAGCCGGCGTGCCGCATTCATTCACCTTTCGTGCTGAGGAGCCTGAGGATCTTGCCCCGACTGCTGCAGCGGGCGGCCAGTGTTGTGGCATGAAGGACACAACGTCTCGTTCCCTCCATCAGGGAACGGAGGTTACATACGTAACCGAGACGTTCCCTTTCTGTCGGTCTCTCGATGTTGTGTCGACAGAATGGGGTTCCTCGGAAAACGCCACAGCGCTGTGCCGCGTCACAATTCCTCGCGAAGCGACGCTGACTGGCCTGGGCGTGTCAGACGTGAGCGCTTAGCATGAATTGCAACCTTCCAGCGGAAGGGAAGGAGTCCAGAGCTTTCAAAAAAGATGGGAGCCCCTTCCACCGGCCGTCACGGACGGCGGCCTAGTTCTCTTAACAGCGAGAAGCCGCCCGGCACCGTAAGGCCACTGGGAAGCGTCATTCCCCCCTGAGGGAACGCGCTACGGAGACCACTTCCTACCGCAGGGAGGAGCTTAGTGGAGATTCACACGGTCTCACCGGATAGGGGAGAGCACGTGGGAGACATGCAGACACGAGATGGTGTCGCGAGCAGGTGAAGTACACCTGGGAGAGGTCATGGGCCATCGATTGAGAGCCATTCATGCGAAGACAACAGACGGAACCGCCCTGTGGGGGGGTTACTACGTGTGGAGCACTAGGCCTTGTCTGAGTCACTGCTAGAGCTCAGAACAGGCCAAGGGAGGCAGGGCTGCTCCGCCGAGCCCGCCGCCGAGGAGTGCTTAGTGATGGATGGAATGCCTACTCTTCGCCCACGTGGGGGGAAGAGGGGAGGCTGGATAGCACCACGTCTCACCTATGGAGGAGTGCTATCGCAGGCGTACGCCCACCGGCTGCCGGACTTACCTGGCGGTGCTTCGTAAGACTCTGGCTGATACCGGTTCCACACGGAGGCTGTAGAACCTCGCGAAGGTGCCGGGCGTAGCCCAACCCGCAGCTCTACATACGTCTGCCAGAGGGGCGCTCTGAGCCAGTGCCCATGAGGAGGCCACACCCCTGGTGGAGTGTGCCCTCACTGCAAGCGGGCACGGGAGATCCTGTGATCGGTAAGCCATTGATGGCGTCCACGATCCAGTGCGCCAACCTCTGTTTGGAGACAGCCCTCCCTTGTGCTGACCTCCCAAAACAGACAAAAAAGCTGCTCAGAGCTCCAGAGGCTCTGCGTGCGGTCCAGACAGAGGCGCAGCGCGCGCACTGGACACAACACGGAAGGGGTTGGGTCTTCCTCCCCAGAAGGGAGCGCCTGCAGGTTCACCACCTGGTCCCGAAAGGGAGTGGTGGGAACTTTGGGCACGTAGCCAGGCCGGGGTCTCAGGATAACGTGAGATTGACCAGGCCCGAACTCTAGGCAATCCGTGGCCACGAAAAATGCATGTAGGTCCCCTACCCTCTTGGCGAGCGCCACTAGGAGAGCCGTCTTCATCGAAAGATGAGAAAGAGCGGCATCTCCGAGGGGCTCGACGGGGGGCCTCTGGAGGCCCGCCAGGACCACATTGAGGTCCCAAGAGGGAACGGAGCGCGGACGGGCTGAATTCAGCCTCCTCGCGCCCCTCAGGAACCTAATGACCAGGTCGTGCTGTCCCAGAGACTTCCCACTAACTGGTCCGTGATGAGCGGCAATAGCGGCTACACACACCTTCAGCGTGGAAGCGGAGAGATTGCTCTCGAGTCTCGACTGCAGGAAGGACCGCACGCTCCCGATCGAGCATATCCGTGGGTCTTCTCCACGAGAAGAACACCAGGACGAGAAGAGGCGCCACTTCAATGCATATAACCGCCTCGTGGCCGGGGCCCTAGCCTGAACAATGGTATCCACCACCGCTGGGGGTAGACCACTCAGGATCTCCTCGTCCCGTCCAGGAGCCAGACATGGAGGTTCCAGAGGTCTGGTCTCGGATGCCACAACGTGCCCTTCCCCTGAGAACGAAGGTCCTTCGTCAGGGGAATCGTCCAGGGGGGAGTTGTCGTCAGGAGCATTAGCTCCGAGAACCAAGTCCGGTTGGGCAAGTAAGGCGCAACTAGTAGCACTTGATGCTCCTCTTCCCTGACTTTGCACAAGACGTGTGCAATGAGGCTCACTGGGGGGAAGGCATACTTCCGCTTGTCCCGCGGCCAGCTGTGCGCCAAGGCATCCGTGCCGAGGGGGCCCTCGGTCAGGGAGTACCAAAGCGGGCAATGGGTGGTGTCCAGGGAGGCGATCAGGTCCACCTGTGCCTGCCCGAACTGCACCCAAAATGAGCTGGACTGCGCAGGGGTGGAGCTGCCACTCTCCGCGGGGCATCGACTGACGAGAGAGCGCATTGGCTGTCTGGTTCAGGCCGCCCGGGATGTGAGTGGCTAACAGAGACTTCGTCACCTGCTGGCTCCACAGGAGGAGGCGTCGGGCGAGTTGCGATAGCTGTCGTGAACGAATACCACCCTGTCGGTTGATATACGCCACAGCAGTCGTGCTGTCCGACCGGACCAGCACGTGCTCGTCCTGCACGAGGGGAAGGAACCTCCTCAGTGCAAGCCGCACCGCCAACAACTCTAGGCAATTGATATGCCAGCGCAGGCGGGGGCCCGTCCAGAGACCCGACACTGCGTGCCCGTTGCGCACAGCACCCCAACCCTGCAGGGAGGCGTCTGTCGTCACCACGACGCGCCTCGCAACCTGCCGCAAAAAGGTCATTGAAGACCCTGGGGTTAAGGTGCGCCGGCAGAAGGGCGTGATCGGGACGCGCCTGTTGCCGGTGTGCCCCGCACTCCAAGGAACTCTGCTCTGTAGCCAGTGCTGTAGCGGTCTCATGTGCATCAACCCGAGGGGGACCACCCCCGCCGAGGACGCCATGTGTCCCAGGAGCCTCTGAAAACGTTTCAGGGGGACCGCTGGCTGCTGCCTGAAGCTCCTCAGGCAGGTCAGCACCGACTGGGCACGCTCGGAAAAAAGACGTGCCATCATGGAGACAGAGTCGAGTTCCATACCGAGGAAAAGGATGCTCTGCACAGGGGAGAGCTTGCTCTTCTCTCGGTTGACCTGTAACCCCAAATGGTCTAGGTGCCGGAGCACCAGGTCCCTGTGTGTACACAACAGATCTCGCGAGTGCGCTAAGATGAGCCAGTCGTCGAGATAGTTGAGTATGCGCACCCCCTGCTCCCTGAGGGGAGTGAGGGCGGCCTCCACGACCTTCGTAAAGACTCGAGGAGACAGGGACAGACCAAATGGGAGGACGCGGTACTGATATGCCTGTCCCTCGAAAGCGAACCGTAGGAACGGCCGGTGACGAGGGAGGATGGACACATGGAAGTACGCGTCCTTCAGGTCGATCGCCATGAACCAATCCTGACGCCTGACGGACGTCAGAATGCGCTTCTGCGTTAGCATCCTGAACGGCAGCTTGTGTAGGTGCTTGTTCAGGGTGCGCAGGTCCAAGATGGGGCGCAACCCGCCACTTTTCTTGGGGACAATGAAATACGGGCTGTAAAACCCGGAGTACATCTCGGCCAGAGGGACGAGCTCGATCGCCCCCTTCGCCAGAAGGGTAGCGACCTCGGCCCGAAGCACGGGAGCATCTACTCCCACTGATGTGAAGAGGATGCACCGAAACTTGGGCGCTTGGCGAACTGAATCGCGTAGCCGAGACGGATCGTTCTCTCTAGCCACCGTGCTGGTCTGGGAAGAGCCAACCAGGCTCCCAGGGACCGAGACAGGGGGACCAAAGGTTCGATCTGGTTCATTGCCCCCGTGGGGGATGGTTCGATGGCTGGCAGTACGGCTCCCTCGCCGTGGGGGGGGACCCCGGGGAGGAGAGCGGCTCTGCCGAGGTGCCTGCCGGGCGACATCGCGGCATACCGCACCGTCTGACTGAGGGTGCTGGTGGCCACTGAGAGTTATACCCAAGCGTGTGTCTCGCCGGAACACAACGTGGGGTTGCCGAACACCGTCCTGCGGAGGGTGAGAGCGGCTGTGAGAAAGACCCAGGGAGAGAGAAAGCTCTCTTTGTGAGAATGTGGGCACCAGGCCCTGGAAAGGGCCCGGCTGGTGTTGCTGGGACGGGGCAGGCACCGTCCCAGTCCGACCCTCTAGCGATGTAGTTGCCAGGGTCAGGCCCGGTGAACTCGATCTCCCTGGGTTCACCCCGTCAGGAACGCTTCTGCTTCCGCGGAGGTCGGTGACGGGATGGTGCTCTCCTTGTCGACGTCCTTCTCCGGGAGGCCGCCTGTACAGGGGGCGCTGGAGCCGGAGTCTGAGTCGGCGAGGGGCGGGGCTGCTGGGGGGCAGGATACGCCTCCGTCTGCTTCCTTACAGTCGAGAACAGCTGCCCTCGACCGTATCACCAAACAGCCCACCCTGCGCGATGGGAGCGTCGAGAAAGCGAACCTTCTCAGCGTCCCGCATCTGCGCAAGGTTAAACCCAAGGTGTCTCTCCTGGACCACTAGTGCGGACATCGTACGACCCAGGGCTCGCGCCGTCACCTTCGTCGCCCGAAGAGCGAGGTCAGTGGCAGTGCGGACCTGCATAAGCCCCGGGTCGGACTTTCCCTCGTGCAACTCTTTCAACGCCTTGGCGTGAAGAGCCGAGGCAGCTTGACCCGCAGCGTTGTAAGCCTTCGACACCAGCGATGCCGAAAACTTACAAGCCTTGGAAGGGAGCCTTGGTCGATCTCTCCAGGTGGCAGCTGTCTGCGGGCACAGGTGCACCGCGACTGCACGTTCCACCTGAGGGATGTCGACGTAGCCCTTAGCTGCCCCGTCATCGAGGGAAGTCAGGGCGACCGAGCTAGTCTGACGTGCACGCGCCGAGAAGGGGCGTTCCAGGTCCGACTGAGCTCCTCATGCACTTCCGGGAAGAATGGTACCGGCGCCGACCGTGGCTTAGAGTCACGGCCGGTCCCCAGATACCACGTGTCCAACCGCGAGCGTTGGGGAAGAGGCTGTGCGCTGCACTGCAGCCCAATACTCGCGGCGGCCCGGGAAAGCATGGTTGACATCTCGACATCCGCTTCATCCTGAGCTCGACCCCCCGGAGGGGGAAGATCTAAGGAATCGTCAGGGTCGGATGCCAAGAGGACGCCCTCCGATGCTGCGAGCGACATCTCATCGTCGTCACGCCCCGTGTCCGAGTACGTGACGGAGGAACAAGGCGGCGTACCGCCTTTTCCGGGACGGTCAGACGAGCGAGGCGGGGCGTGAACGGTCCGCGAGCCGATGGCTGACGGATTGAGGCTCACGGTAATTCCCCGATCACCCTCGGTGCTCGCCGAAGCGGACAGCAGGGCTGATGCCACTGCTGCCGCAGAACGGGAAGCACTCGAGGTGGCGGCTGATTCTCGGAAGAACGCAGCTACCCGTGAACGCAACGTCTGAATTACCATCCGCGCGCAGTGACGCAACGTCTGGATAGCCATCCGCGCGCAGTGACGCAACGTCTGACTAGCCATCCGCGCGCAGTGCGGGCAAGATGTATCCACAAACGCTGCCTCAGCGTGCTGGAGTCCCAGACACACGAGGCAGACATCGTGTCCGTCCCCTTCCTCGATGAGTGCGCCGCACCCACGAGCACAGCGGGACATGCCGCGCTGAAGAAATATTAAGCCCTGAAAAGGGCTCGCTCTTTAGAGAGACGCTTTGGCAGTTGCCGAGACGCCCAGGGGAAGTCACAGGAAAAGGGACAGTCCGCTGCACCACGTCGTAAGACCAGCAACACGTAGATAATATCTGCAGAGTCGTCAGCATCAGGATGCAAAGGCTCCGAAGAACAAAAGGTGAATGAATGCGGCACGCCGGCTCCCTTTTATACCCGGATATCCGGGGGCGGAGTCCGGCATGCAAATTTCATTCGCCAATTTTCATTGGCCTGTTCAAGTCAGTCAGAGAAGGTAGGTTCTCAAGTCAAACCCCATTCTGTCGACACAACGTCGAGAGACCGACAGAAAGGGAACTCCCTTTACAACAATAGTTATTAAGATATCTGAAGCTGCACGTCTATAGCCTACTACAAAATTAATCTCTTACGTACATCTTCTCTCCACGTTGTGTTCGACGACGAGAGAAATGGCGCATGTGCAGAGTTACAATTTGGTGAGCCCGCGCAACCCCCATGAAGTCTCAGCGGTGCCAAATCAAACGCCTCTGAATGGTCATTGCATTCCTTTATTCTAACAAATAAATGTGCTATTGGTTATAGTGCTCAGCGCTGTATGTCATATTTATAAGTAGAGCTTTACATTACGTGAAGATTACCCCAAAATTATATTTGTATGTATTTCAGCTGGAATTAAGCCATCATTTTAAGCGTACCTGGTCTTTTTGCAGACTCCAACGATCTTCCTCTCTTCAGCTGAATCATCTGGTTTTTGTTTGTTGAGCCATTTCCGCGGCTACGTTTAAATTGAAAATACATATTAGTTTTTTTTCAACTGTTAATGAGCATTGTTTAATACATGAAGCCACATTTTCAAAACTCTTCACACAGCCTGCATAAGCATTAAGTTGGCCAAACAGTTAATTTCACCTCCAAAACTCTCTGAGACCAACAAAACTCTCCATATATGTTTTAAAACAATAAACCAACATAACACTGTCAACATTTTTCATTCAGAAATCATACATTCAATTTATTACACACTGGCTGATAAACACAAAAAATTAAAGTTCACAATTTATGTAATGCTCCCGGTTGTTAAAGTTTAAATATTTTTTCACATAAAACATATTAACAAATATGTTTTGGAATAAACACAAATTATTTTTACTTTATTTTACATATAGGCCCTATGTCAGTAGATGGCATGTGTACATTGTATTGTACTGGAATGTGTGGTTCAAATGTCATCTGAAGGCTAATCTTGTTAATGTTGTTTTGACCAAAAAATGCAGTTGATTTTCCTGTTTGCTGAGTGTTTACTGAGAGCGCGTGGTTTTAGCGGGAGCTCTTTCAAATGTTATACATCGTCAATTCTTGTTATATCTTGAAGAATTGTTTCTTAAATTGTTATTAAGAGAGGGAGAAACCTATCCTTAAGTATATCATAAACAATAATAAATAATTTTTATCGGATCCTTCGGTGTTAGCCCTAAGGCTGTTAGCCAGTGGCGGTTTTAGGCACGGGCGAACAGGGCAGTCGCCCGGGGCGGCATTTTTTCATGTCACGTGAGGGGCGGCACCTGCACGAGCAGTAAAAAAAAACTCTGGGCCGCCGCAAATCGGTTATCTATTATCTATCATTCATTCATTGTGTGGGGAATTGGCAAATTGGCGCCCCTGCATGCTGAAAAGATAAAGGTATGCAACTATAATGTTCTCTTAGTGTTATGATGACTGCATCCATGTTGTCATCTGTTTAGCCTAGTCGTTAGAGCGCCTGACTTTGATTCGGACAGACGCCGGTTCGAGGCCCGCGCAGGGCAGGTAACCGACAAAACTTATACAACAAATTTGGTTTTAAGTCAACAAACACGAGATCTAATTTCACCATAATATTGTGCTTTGCAACAAAACTGTTACAAGTTCAGTTATTATATTTTATTTCCATCAGTTGGGTTAACGTAAGGTCCCGTAATGAGCAAACAGAATTTTCCAATCTGTAGCTAGTTTCTAAGACGAACATAACCTTTGCTATTTATTTGCTACATCACACATGTCATGAATATGAAGGTTTTATGCATGTTTATGACAACTGTCATAAAGTGTCATTCGCTCAATTATGACATTTTTAATGCAAATATTGTTTGTTAACCAATACATCTTAACCTGTCATAGTTGTCATAAAAACATGACATAGCAGATTAATAATTGAATGTAAGACACTACTTAGCTGGTGTTTCGGCATCTAACCATATTGCCTTAGAGACTGAGAAACGGGGACACTTCTGTACGCGTCACAGTTGTTTTATTTGACAGAACAAACATTTTACTTGTACGGTCAACAGAAAGTTGGCCATCCCATCGCTCACCCCCTACCAACCACGACAAACAATATAAAACACCGGATATAAAGGAAACGGAAGTGAACACAACAAAACACGTGATTACAAATAACCAATAAGAAGATAAATGAATTAAGGCCACTACAGCTGGGTTAACTGTCATATTGGTTTTGACATTGGCTGTCATGAGGCCATTATAATTAGCGACCAAGATGGCGGCGCGTGTACATCGCGAGGCTCAGCGTCTCTCCAGTTTTAGCTTTTATATAGTGTATTTCTTGCTCATCTCGGGTCTGTTCGTCCAGAACAGTTGTGCATTTACATCGTACACCCGGCAGGAGCTTTTGGATATCAGTTTACGCATGTCCGGAAGTTGCATCAGCAACATTCAACTCGTCCCTGAGATCGTCAGAACATCCGATGCTACGCACCTCACACGGCCGGGCGGAAGTGCTCGTCGGCGGCGTCGAGATCGTAAACAAAGGCGGGGGAAGCGCGGAGGGCTAAGAGCTAGGCTAAAGCTAACACCACACCGGCTCTCTTTACCCAGCATTTTCCTTGCTAATGTTCGATCATTAGTGAACAAAATGGACGAGATTAGACTCCGCATCATCAACAGCAAAAGACTTTTGAACTGCAATGTCATAATCTTCACGGAAACATGGCTACACAGCGGTATACCGGACAACGCTATTGAGTTAGCGGGCTACAACACAAACCGGGCGGATAGAACGGCAGAGGAATCCGGTAAGACAAGTGGAGGTGGATTGTGCATCTACATCAACAAAACTTGGTGCACGAACTCTGTTATTGTCGGGAGACACTGCTCGGCTAACCTTGAGTTTCTCATGGTTAAATGTAGACCGTTTTATCTGCCACGGGAATTCACTTCCACCATTATAACGGCAGCTTATATTCCACCGGATGCTGATGCCAAGCTTGCTATGAAAGAACTTCATGCAGCCAACAGTAAACAACAGACTGCTCACCCGGAGGCTGCATTTATTGTTGTGGGAGATTTTAATCACTCAAACTTAAAGACAGTGCTCCCTAAATTTCATCAGCATGTTTCCTGCCACACAAGAGGAAACAAAACTTTGGACCATGTCTACACAAATATGGCTAAAGCTTACACCGCGACCCCCCTCCCCCACCTGGGTCAATCTGATCACCTTTCTTTGTTCCTCACCCCCAAGTACATTAACCTCATTAATCGTGTGAAGCCATCAGTGAAGACCATCAAGGTGTGTTCTGCGGGGGCAGACTTTACACTCCAGGAAAGGTTTCAACACACAGACTGGAGTCTGTTTGCTTCTCAGGCCACCAGTGGCTCTCACACGGACATCAACAGCTACACCTCTTCTGTATTGGACTACATAAATTCCACCATTGATAGTGTCACAACCCAGAAGCAGATCACCACGTACCCTAATCAGAAGCCATGGATGAACAAGGAAGTGCGCCTCCTGTTGAAAGCACGTAACACTGCCTTCCGATCGGAAGATGCACAGGCCTATAGTACTTCGAGGGCAAATCTGAAGAGGGGCATCAAAAAGGCCAAGCACTGCTACAAGTTGAAGCTAGAGGAGCATTTTTCCAATTCTGACCCTCGACGCATGTGGCAGGGCATCCAGGCCATCAGTGATTACAAACCTAACCACTCCACCCCCATAGCCACAGATGCCGTCTTCCTGAACGAGCTTAATGACTTTTATGCTCGCTTTGAGAGAGACAACAAGGAAACAGCTACCAAGCTCACACCCTCTGCTGACCACCCAATCATCAAACTTAACTCCACTGATGTTCACAATGCACTAAGTCGGATCAACGCGCGCAAGGCTGCTGGCCCAGATGGCATCCCTGGTCGCGTACTCCGGGCATGTTCAGAGCAGCTCGCTGGGGTCTTCACGGACATCTTCAACCTGTCCCTCGCCCAAGCAGTGGTTCCAGCATGTTTTAAATCCACCTCCATTGTGCCCATCCCCAAAAATTCAAACCCGACGTGCCTGAACGACTACCGCCCGGTAGCACTCACACCAATTGTTATGAAGTGCTTTGAGCGGCTGGTCCTGGCACACCTAAAGGACTCTCTACCACCCACACTGGACCCATACCAATTCGCCTATCGCAACAATAGGAGCACAGATGATGCAGTGTCCATGGCGCTGCACTCCGTGCTCACACATCTGGACAATAAGGACACTTATGCCCGTATGCTGTTCGTAGACTTCAGTTCTGCTTTCAATACCGTCATCCCTTCCAAGCTAATCGTCAAACTTGGAAACCTAGGCATCAACAACCCTACCTGCAATTGGATTATGGACTTCCTGACGAACAGGCCCCAGCTTGTTAGGTTAGGCCCCATCTGCTCCACCACCACCACCCTCAACACTGGTGTACCACAGGGCTGCGTACTGAGCCCCTTTCTCTACTCCCTTTTCACACTCGACTGCAGGCCTGTGAACGGATCTAACTCCTTCATCAAGTTTGCAGACGATACAACAGTGATTGGTCTCATCAGCAACAACGACGAGACTGCATACAGGGAGGAGGTCCGGCACCTGGCCATATGGTGCTCAGACAACAACCTGCTCCTTAACACCTCCAATACAAAGGAGATCATCGTGGACTTCAGGAAGGCGAAAGGAGACACACACGACCCCATCCACATTAATGGAATGGCTGTTGAACGTGTTTCCAGTTTTAAGTTCCTGGGGACTCACATTTCGGAGGACCTGTCCTGGACCACCAACACCTCATGCCTGGTCAAGAAGGCTCACCAGCGTCTCTTCTTTCTGAGGACACTGAAGAAGAACCAACTGTCTTCAACTATCCTGGTGAACTTCTATCGCTGCACGATAGAGAGCATCCTGACCAACTGTGTCACAGTCTGGTACGGGAACTGTTCTGTTGCTGAGCGCAAGGCACTACAGCGGGTGGTGAAAACAGCCCAGCGCATCACAGGGACTACACTTTCTGCCATTGAGGACACCCAGAAGAAATGCTGTCTGCGTCGAGCTTGCAGCATTCTCAATGACTCCTCTCACCCCGCTCATAGACTGTTTACTCTCCTGCCTTCTGGTAAGCGCTTCCGGTGCCTCCGGACAAGAACCAGCAGACTAAGAAACAGCTTTTTTCCCAGAGCTGTTTCATTATTGAACTCTGCCCCTCACTGATTCCAGTACCTCTCATACCCTTAACTCCAATGCTGCTACAACATTGTTTACATTGCACTACAGGGCTGCATGCAAGACTGAACTGTACACACCAGTACTTCATGTTATCTGCTCTACCGGACTGTTTACACACACACAGCATCATTTGCACTCTATACTGCTCACTTGCACACCAGGAATATTTAACTGAATGCTCATTTGCACTAATGGACCACTTCCATAACTGCACTAACCTATATACTGCACTGTAATTCTATTAACTGCATCTAGTCATCTGCTGCACTGTAACTTCAATAACTGCATTAACTAACCAACTGTACGGTAACTCTATTAACTGCATCTACTCATCAATTGCACTATAACTTCAATAACTGCATTAACTAATCAACTGCACTGTAACCTTATTAACTGCATCTACTCATCAATTGCACTGTAACTTCAATAACTGCATTAACTAACCAACTGTACGGTAACTCTATTAACTGCATCTACTCATCAATTGCACTATAACTTCAATAACTGCATTAACTAATCTACTGCTCTGTAACCTTATTAACTGCATTAACTCATATACTGCACCGTAACTTTAATAACTGCATTAACTTCAACTGCATTAACTCACCTATTGCACTGCAATAACTTTAATAACCAATGTCAATAATTTACGCATACCTAAGTCACTTGCACTATTTTAGTCTAAATTATTATCTGTTCATATCCACCTGTACATTAATGTTCATAGTACATAGTCATCTGTATATATTGTTCATAGTATATACCTTCTGTCATATTTTCATAGAACACACCTACTGCTAAATATTTTTATAATCCATGCCCACTGTATTATATTCTCAATATTGTATTCTGTATTTATTCTAACTGTATATCCTGCACTTGCTAACTGCACTTCTGGTTAGACCTAAACTTCATTTCGTTACACTGTACTTGTATATGTGTAATGACAATAAAGTTGAATCTAATCTAATAACTGTCATGAATCTTTTTCTGACCACTTTTTTTCCAGTGGTACAAATTGAATGTCAGTAAAATATCATTAAGTGTGAATACTCTGTCAAATTGTTTTATAACAATGTCATGTATACTTTTCTTGACCTCAACTACAGTGGTACAATTACATTTTAATGACAAATTCAATTTGTACCACTGTAGTTTAGGTCAAGAAAAATATGACATAATTTAGTTTTTTCGAGGGGGGGGGCGCTCAAAGATGTTCTCGCCCGGGGTGCAATTCAATGTAGAACCGCCACTGCTGTTAGCATTACCAGCCAGCATACTGCTTGATTTGCTGTTCTCATTATTACATCACTAATGGCTAATGCTAATGCTTCAGACGTGTTTGTTCCTTTGAGTGCAGATGAGGAAACGCTTGCACTTCAGTCGGAATTGGAGGCTGTGGAGAAGCAGATCCAGGATTTACTTGAGAAGCAGACACGGCTGCGAGAACGTAAAATGGCGCTGGAAACATCCTGTGCTGAAGCTCGCAAATCCACGGTAAGTTTTCATCGCGATTATAATACTTCTTCCACTTCTACTCCGTGTGTTTCTCTGCACAGAGCCCAGGCTTCGAGAACACGATCAGCCCGAATGAACTTCACTTCTGCACCGGCACACCCACGGCGAAAGGTGCAAGCCAGGACAAGTGAGATTACTCAGCTGCTGGTCTTCGAGATCCCAGCCAGGAACCGCTTTGCTGCCCTCTTTGAGACCGAATGCAACACTGTGATGCAGGAGTGAACAACGTCAGGGTGCGGCAGTCGGAGATCCTGAAGAGGGACTTCAGGATTCTGAACAAGACGGTGCGCAACGCATCATCCGTCAGACTTTTTTCGCTTAATCAATGGTGTATTGAACAGAAGCTGCTCTTTGTTAATAATTTTGATCTGTTCTGGGAGCGACCTAGGCTCTTCCGCCCCGACGGCCTGCACCCCAGCAGCATCGGAGCGGCTCTCCTGTCTGACAACATCTCAAAGGCGCTACGCACCTGTTGACTATGTCTCCCTCCGGTAAGTCTCCCTCAGGTAAGTCAAAACTTTAATCATAGTCTGTGCTCCTCAACTGCTATAAATGTTACGGTTTCCAAATATATCCAAATGTATGTGTCCCCCGAATAATTCTACAAAGTAAATATTTTGGAAAAAATCTGATCGTGATTAAACCTGAAGACAATGTAATAAACAACCAAAACCAATTCATAAAGTTCGGCCTACTTAATATTACATCACTAAATTCAAACGCAGTTATTGATATACTCTGTCTTACCGAGACCTGGCTTAAACCAAATTATTATTTCGGTCTAAATGAGTATACCCCACCAAGCTACTGTTATATGCATGAGCCACATCCAGAGAACAGAGCGTACATTTAAATCATTTGAAGTGCTTGCGTTGAACATAATTATTCCTAACAAAAGTAAAAAAAACATTACTTTCTTTTACATTGGCTACGGTGTATAGACCCCCTGGTCCCTATACTGATTTTCTGAAAGAGTTCGTGGACTTCCTATCAGACCTATTGGTTAACGTTGATAAAATACTAATTGTAGGAGATTTTAATATCCACGTAGATAGCGCTAACGATGCATTAGCACTGGCGTTTACAGAACTACTACACTCTTTTGGAGTAATACAACACATTAAAGGACCCACTCATCGATTTAATTATACACTAGACCTGATTATATCTCACAGAGCCGATCCAACCAATATAGGTATTACGCCTCAAAGCAACAATGTCACTGAACTTTATCTTATAACAGGTACATTGCCCACGGCAGGAATCAGCCCTTTGACTCGTTATCGACAGGGTAGAACAATTATCTCCACCACTAAAGATAGTTTCGCAAAGAGCTTGCCAGATCTGACTCTTTTAAT
Source organism: Barbatula barbatula (assembly GCF_947034865.1). NCBI lineage: Eukaryota > Metazoa > Chordata > Actinopteri > Cypriniformes > Nemacheilidae > Barbatula > Barbatula barbatula. The sequence continues at coordinate 15,225,753 of NC_136771.1, forward strand.
AACCATACCAATAAATAAAGAATCGCTCGATGACATTACCAGCAAATTGGGCACTATTTTCTCTAATACATTACAATCTGTCGCACCTATGAAGTCAAAAAAGATTAATGAGAAAAATATTGCACCACGGTACAATAGCACCACTCGCGCCCTTAAAAGAGAAACACATAAACTAGATTGCAAATGGATAAAAACGCAATTAGAGGTCTTTAAAATGGAGTGGAAAGAGAGTGCTGCTTTTAGTGCCTTTTATAACAATTTGCAAAGGCTGAGCACCTCCGTAACCTCATAGAAACCAACAAAAACAATCCAAGGTTTTTATTTAGCACAGTTGCAGACATCAGACATCAACTGACCTGGCTATTCCGACGCACCTCGGTAGCAATGAATTCATGATACTTTTTACAGAGAAAATCGAAAAAAAGACAGAAACAAAAATAGTAAAAACTCAACCTCCAAGTCTGTCCTATGAATTAGCACCAACCATCGCTCCGAAAGAAAGGCTACAGAGTTTTTCACCTATAAAACAGGAAGATTGAATTAAACTTATTGCAACATCTAAACCTACAACTTGCTTATTAGACCCCGTACCAACTAAATTATTAAAAGAGTAACTACCGGTTGCAGTTGAGCCCATTTATAACATTATCAACTCGTCAATTAATCTAGGCCATGTCCAAGGACCCTCTAAAATGGCCATCATTTAGCCTCTAATCAAGAAACCAAACTTAGATCCAAATGAACTAGGGATATATAGACCGATTTCAAATCTCCCTTACCTGTCTTAAATACTAGAAAAAGTAGTGTCCACTCCGTTGTGCTCTTTCTTACAAAATAACGACATACACAAAAATTCAGTCAGGCTTTAGAACGCATCATAGCACTGAAACTGCGCTGGTTAAAATGACAAACGACCTGCTTATAACATCAGATAAAGGTAACATCTCACTCCTAGTCCTGCTTGACCTTAGTGCTGGGTTTTGATACCGTAGACCAAAACATACTTCTAGATCGCTTACACAGTTATACCTGTATTGAGGGACAGGCACTACAATGGTTCAGATCTTATTTGTCAGACAGACACCCTAACCCTAACCCAATTTGTCCATTTAAATGGGGAATCATCAAATCTAACGCAAGTAAATTATGGATTACCTCAGGGATCGTTTCCGGGACCCGTGCTGTTCTCCGTATACATGCTGCCCCTCAGAATGTAACCTCCGTTCCCTGATGGAGGGAACGAGACGTTGTGTCGAACTGACAGATGGGGTTTGACTTGAGAACCTATCATCTTCTGACTATTTTGAAAAGGCGAATGAAATTTGCATGCCGGACTCCGCCCCCGGATATCCTGGTATAAAAGGGAGACGGCATGCTGCATTCATTCACCTTTTGTGCTGAGGAGCCTGAGAGCATCTCTTGACTGCTGCAGGCGGCGACAAGTTTTGTGGCATCAGTGCAACAATACGTAACCGAGACGTTCCTTTTCTGTCGGTCTCTCGACGTTGTGTTGAACCGACAGATGGGGTTCCTATGGAAAACGCCACAGCACTATGCCGCGTCACAATCTCTTGCGAAGCGATGGTGACTGGCCCAGGCGTGTCAGACGCGAGCGCTAGCGCAAAATTGTAACCATCCAGTGGGTTTGGCAGGGTGTCCCAGAGCTTTTGCAAACAATGAGAGGCACCTGCCCTCGGCCACCACAGACAGAGGCCTTGTATCTCTAATGGCGAGAAGCCGTCCAGTACCGTAGGGCCACTGGGGAAGCGCTGTTCCCTGAAGGGGGATGTGGTCCCGAAAGGGAGTGGTGGGAACTTTGGGCATGTAGCCAGGCCGGGGTCTCATGATCACGTGAGAGTTACCGGGCCCAAATTTAAGGCAATCCGGGGATACGGAAAATGCTTGTAGGTCCCCTACCCTCTTGATGGAAGCAAGCGCCAGCAGGAGGACCGTCTTCATCGAGAGGTGAGAAAGAGCGGCCTCCTAGGGATCGAAGGGGGGGCCTCTGAAGGCCCGCCAGGACCACATTGAGGTCCCAAGAGGGAACGGACCGCGGACGGGCCGGATTCAGCCTTCTCGCGCCCCTCAGGAACCTAATGACCAGGTCATGCTGCCCCAGCTGCTGGTTTTTGACAAGCGGCAATTGCGGCGACATACACTTTTAGTGCGGACGGGGAGAGTTTCCTCTCCAGCCTCTCCCGAAGGAAGGACAGCACGTACCCGATCGAGCATTTCCGTGGGTCCTCTCCACGAGAAGAGGCGCCACTTAAAAGTGTAAAGCCGCCTCGTGGCCGGGGCCCTTGCCTGTGTAATGGTCTCTACCACCGCAGGGGGCAGACCACTCAGGGTCTCCTCATCCCATCCAGACACCAGACATGGAGGTCCCAGAGGTCTGGTCTCGGATGCCACAACGTGCCCTTCCCCTGCAAAGTCAGAGGAATCAGCAACTACTCAGACTTGATGCTCCTCTTCCCTGACCTTCCCTGACCTGTGCAATGAGGCTCACTGGGGGGAAGGCGTACTTCCGCTTGTCCCGCGGCCAGCTGTGCGCTAGGGTATCCGTGCCAAGGGGAGTACCAAAGCGGGCAATGGGTGGTGTCCAGGGAAGCAAACGGGTCCACCTGCGCCTGCCCGAACTGCACCCAAATGAGCTGAACTGCGCGGGGGCGGAGTCGCCACTCTCCGAGGCGTCGACTGACGAGAGAGCGCATTGGCTGTCTGGTTCAGGTCGCCCGGGATGTGCGTGGCATGCAGGGACTTCGTCACCTGTTGACTTCACAGGAGGAGGCGTCGGGTGAGTTGCGTTAACTGCCGTGAGCGAACGTCACCCTGGCGGTCACTACGGCAGTAGTACTGTCCGACCTGCCAGCACCTACTGACAGGGGCGCAAGTAGAACAGCTAACAACTCTTGGCAATTGAATGCCAGCGCAGGCGGGGGCCCGTCCACAGACCCGATACTGCTTGCCCATTGCACACCGCACCCCAACCCTGCGAGGAGGCGTCTTTTGACACCATGACTCACCTCGAGACCTGCCCGAGAGGGACTCCGGCCTGTAAAAAAAAGGTCATTGAAGACCAGGGGGTTAGGATGCGACGACAGAGAGGCGTGATGACGATACGCCTGCTGCCTGTGTGCCAAGCTCTCCAGGGAACTCGTCTCTGTAGCCAGTGCTAGAGCGGTCTCATGTGCATCAACCCGAGGGGGACCACCCCCGCCGAGGATGCCATGTGCCCCAGGAGCCTCTGAAATAATTTCAGGGGGACCGCTGGTTGCTGTCTGAGAAGGCTCAAACAGTTCAGCACTGACTGTGCGCGCTCTAGGGTGAGTCGTGCCTTCATGGAGACAGAGTCGAGTTCCATACAGAGAAAAAAGGGAGCTCTGCACCGGGGAGAGCTGGCTCTTCTCTCGGTTGACCCGTAATCCCAATCGGTCGAGGTGCCGGAGCACCAAGTCCCTGTGTGTACACAACAGATCTCGCGAGTGTGCCAAGATAAGCCAGTCGTCGAGAAATTTGAGTACCCGCACACCGCTCTCCCTGAGGGGAGCGAGGGCGGCTTCCACGACCTTCGTAAAGGCCCGTGGAGACAGGGACAGGCCGAATGGGAGGACCCTGTACTGATATGCCCGTCCCTCGAAAGCGAACCGTAGGAACGGCCGATGACAAGGGAGAATCGAGACATGAAAGTATGCTTCCTTCAGGTCGATACCCACGAACCAATCCTGACGTCTGCCAGACGTCAAGATGCGCCTCTGCGTAAGCATCCTGAACGACAGCTTCTGCAGGTGCTTGTTCAGGGTACGCAGATCAAGAATAGGGCGCAACCCTCCGCCTTTCTTGGGGACGACGAAGTACGGGCTTAGAGTCACGCCCCGCACCGATGACCAATCGTCCAGGCGTGAGCACCGGGTGGGCGGTGCTGTGCATCGCCTCGGAATGCTCGTGGCGGCCCGAGAGCGCACGGCCGACATTTCTACGTCCGTTTCATCCCGAGCTCAACCTCCCGGGGGAGGGGGCTCCAAGGAATCATCCGGGTCGTAAACCAGTACGTCACCCTCCGATGCTGCAAGGGACATCTCATTTTCGTCACGCATCGTGTCCGAGTACGTGGGGAAGGAGTAAGACGGCGAGGTGCCGTCTTTTAGGGAGTGGCTAGACGAGCGAGACGGGGCATGAACGGTCCGCGAGACGGTGGCTGACGGATTAACGCTCACGGAAATGGCATGGCCGGAGCCACCGCGGTCACAGGACGGGAAGCAAACGAGGTGGTGGCAGGCTCTTAAAAGAACACAGCCACCCGTGACTGCAACGTCTGAATTTTGGATTTATCCACAACGGCTGCGTCAGCATGTTGGACCCCCAAGCACACGAGGCAGACATCGTGTCCCTCCCCCTCCTCAATGAGTGTGTTGCACCCGTGAGAACAGCGATACATGCTGCGCTGTAGAAATTTGCTCTTTTAGAGAGAAAAACACCTCTGGAACCGCTAAGACGCCAGGGGAAGTCACTGATGAGGGACAGTCCGTTGCACCACGTCGAGAAATCAGCTCTTTTAGAAGGATTGTCATCAGATGCGAAGGCTCCGAAGAACAAAAGGTGAATGAATGCAGCATGCCGTCTCCCTTTTATACCCGGGTATCCGGGGGCGGAGTCCGGCAAATTTCATTCGCCAATTTCATTGGACTTTCAGAAGATGATAGGTTCTCAAGTCAAACCCCATCTGTCTGTTCGACACAACGTCGAGAGACCGACAGAAAGGGAACATGGAATTAACCTCCATTGCTATGCAGATGATACTCAGCTATATATCTCATCAAGACCAGATGATTCCTCCCAGCTATCCAAATTGGCAGAGTGCATTGAAGATATATAACATTGGATGACCTGTAATTTCCTTCTTTTAAATTCTAATAAAACAGAAATATTACATATCGGACAAAGACATGCAAACCGAATACTTCTGATTATAAACTGCTTAAAGTTGAAGGATGTACTGTTACTCCGACAAATACAGTAAAGGATATAGGCGTTATATTAGACAGCAACCTGTCATTTCGAAATCACATCTCAAAGGTCACAAAAACAGCCTTTTTCCACCTAAGAAATGTTGCCAAATTACGAAATTTTCTATGTTTTGCTGACGCGGAGAAGCTTATTCATTCCAGAAAATACGATCACATAACCCCAATTTTATCAACCCTTCACTGGCTACCCATTAAGTATCGTATTGACTTTAAAGTTATTTTATTCACTTATAAAGCCTTAAAGGGGTTTACCCTCTACCTACCTAACAGAGCTTCTGTTATCACACTACAAGCCATCACACTCTCTAAGATCTCAAAACTCAGGACTTTTGATAATACCTAGAATAACTAAATCCACCAAAGGGATTTAGGGGGTCGAGCTTTCTCATACGTAGCACCTAAACTTCGGAACAGCCTTCCTGATACTATTCGAGGATCAGACACGCTCGCCCAATTTAAATCTAGATTAAAGACACATCTTTTCAGCCAAGCATTCACTTAATGCAAAATATACAAAATAAACCACCGGGAGACTGCTGACATTAGATATTATTTACTAGGTGTTTACATAACAAGTTAAACTATTCATGTACTGTGTGTTACCTTTTTTGTGTTTTATGTTTTTTTTCCGGTAAAGCTGCTTTGGAACAATGCAAATTGTGAAAAGCGCTATATAAATAAAATAAAATTGAATTGAATGTTTAGTGATCCAGATTTTGGTTGCACCCTTTGAGCAGAAAGAATGAGCAAAGGTTTTCAACATGGTCAACCTTGAACCTTGCTTAAAACAGAACTGCTTGTAATCCTGGCCAACACAAAGATTCATTCAAACTTCTCCATTCAACTGGGCTCATCAACCATCACATCTTCCAGAACGGCCAGAAATCTGGGAGTGCTGATTGACGATCAGCTTAACTTCACTGATCAAGTTGCCAGCAAAAATCTCTGTCACATACTTTTTTGGAATCGGTTCCACATTTATGGAATGACCTGCCCACTGCTAAAAGATCAGCAGATTCTGTAGCCATCTTTAAAAACCGTCTGAAAATACATCTCTTTCGTCAACATCTGACTATTCAGTTCTGACTTCTATCTCCTTTTTTCTGTACTAGCTCTTTAGAATGCATATGAGACCAGTTTTCTTTTATTGCGCTTTTGTTGTCATTATGTTGTACCAATTGCTTCCATGGTTTCCCTCATCTGTAAGTCGCTTTGGATAAATGCGTCTGCTAAATGACAAAATGTTAATGTATGTCAACATTTGTGACCCTTATCGTATCAGAGATCCCCACTGTTGGTCTACCTCTCATATGTCTATTTCACTCCTCTTTCCCCACCAACACGTTCTTTGATTCATTTCCAAACAAAATGATTGTTAAGCCATCCCATTTTCACTGAAACATACTGTAGTAATGTGACTAAAACAAGATGCCTGGTAGCCTTTCAAGTGAAATTGCGTATGCAAATATCATTATTTTAGATTAGATATTATTTTATAGGATTTTATTTTATTTTAAACAAACATTTAAATATATTAAGATGTGATATAGTCTCAAGTGTGTCCAGAATGTGTCTGTGAAGATTCAGCTCAATATACCCTACTGATCATTTACAGTTATTCTGAATTGGTAAAACTCATCTCCATTCTCGTAGCTAAATGTCCACTGGTCTAAACCCATTCATTAACTTTTTTGCAAACATCTAAACACATTTCACACTGTTTTACACTTCTGTTGCAAAACAGTAAACACAAGCTGCAAAAATAAAACCCAACTACAACACAGTTAACAGTGATAACACACTCAAAAACACAGACACTTATTTGTCATGATGTGATTTAACAATTGTCCACAGTATAAAAAAGCTGCAACACTGTTGAGTATACTGTAACAGGCTAGCTCAAACCTACATTTGGCACTCGCTGTGCCAAAGCATTGCCAAAACTGGCCCAGATACATTTTAATACAACTGGGCCACATTTGCAAAATTACATGTGGGCCACTTTAGGCTCAAACCCACATGTGCCAACACTAACTTTGCCATATTTCTGCCAAATCTGGCCAGGATACATTTCAATATAACTGGGCCACATTTGCAACATTACATGTGGGCCACTTTAGGCTCAAACTGAAGGATTTTTATTGTGATTTTTATTGTGGTTTAAAGTGCTTTTACATTTAATATGCTTTATGATTTCATTATTGATCACTAACTGTGCATAATGTGTTGAAAATATAACCAGTGTGTGAGTTGAGTTAAGGGCTGATTTTGAGTAAACTTTCTGTACCAGAATGATATGTGTGTGTGTAAAGATCAGATTACGCAGAGCTCGTCGGAATTTGGTGGGGTGTGGGGTTTCATGTGAAGTTCCACAGATGGTCGGGGAAAGCAGTGTGAGCTGGTTGGCTGAGGCAGAACAAAGGAGAGAAAGCGGATTGGACGTGTTCCCAAGCTTCCCCAACCCCCCAGCTAAGAAAAGACACCAGTGAAATATTATAAATAGGCTGTAAAATTGTTTTTCTGTGTCGGTCCTTTGTGAGATGTGTGCGTCTGAGGACCCACCCAGCAGCTGTTGTATCTTTGAATCTTCTGATCAATAAACTTCAACATTTTCTTAACTGGCCTCTCTCCAATTTTGAACACGCAGAACATAGCATGAATGTTCAACAAAACCCACATGAGCCAGCACTAACTGTGCCATATCTTTGCCAAATCTGGCCCGGATACAGTTCAATACAACTGGGCCACATTTGCTACATTACATGTGGGCCACCTTAGGCTCAAACCCACATGAGCCAGCACTAACTGTGCCATATCTCTGCCAAATCTGGCCAGGATACATTTTAATACCACTGGGCCACATTTGCAAAATTACATGTGGGCCACTTTAGGCTCAAACCTACATGTGCCCGCACTAACTGTGCCATATCTTTGCCAAATCTGGCCCGGGTATATTAAAATACAACTGGGCCACATTTGCAACATTACATCCCAGATAGCAAAAAATTTGGGCCAATTCAGGCTTACGTTTGGCATTTCAGGATTAGTTCTGGCGTTTCTGATTATTGTTGGGAGTGTGAGTTACCATCCCTTTCAAAGTTCAATAGCCTTGGACTGAATATGTGTTTAAGAGTTTATGCCTGAATCGGTGAGAATTAAATTGTTCCTACTAATAGTCATACCTGACTTAACAGCACCATCTTATAAAGGTTAATTCACCAAAATAGTATTTTTTATATTACAATGGAGCAAATAGTACAAAATAGTACAATGGAGAAAAACACTAGTTAAACAATGAGACACACTCTGATAGTCAGCCAAAGGGTACAAAGATCTGATTGATCTGTCAGTAAAACAGTTTTGTGAGATGAAAAGTAATAGCCTATTTAAATAAATATATAATTAATTAAAACACTATAAATTATAACAAATACATTCACTATTTTAATTGGTTTCCATTATTTCAGAGTTGGCAAATTTATAATGTCTTGTATATAAAGGAAAGAAAAAAAGGTTGTGTGACACCGCGAGAAAGATCGAGAGCCGAATGTTATGCTAAATGACTAAATGAAAGTTGTTCATTTAAAACAGCGACAAATCCAATAATTCCAAACTACTATCAGTAAATCTACATTTGATAACACAATTGAACTGCGTTGCTTTTGCGGTATTGTAATGTCAAGCACAAATCAGGCTGCGTGAGCTCCACCCACCAGCGGAACCGGAAGTTTCGTAGCAGCCGGCAGCCACTCATATAACCGTATGCCCTGGATGTGAAATTCAAACTGCTGTTTACAACGTGCTGAATTGTTGTCTCGTTGTCTTGCACAAGGTGGGTAAAATTTTTTTTAAAGAAATCTAAACCTAGTATTAAGTTTTATTTACAAAGTGCTGCAGTTACGTGTGTATGTCGACTATGCGAAGTGAGCGGAAAAACATGCACAAAAGGGCGGCTAGACGTGTCGATAGACTGTTTGAATCTTTGCAGAAAAAGAGACAAAGCCCAGGGACTGAAGATGCATTTTCTGGTGTTGCTAGTTTTGAGACGAATGTTGTATATGAATGCAAGGAGGTTGCTAGCGAAGGGTGTAATGCTAGCGAAGATTCTAATGCTAGCGAAGATTCTAATGCTAGCGAAGATTCTAATGCTAGCGAAGATTCTAATCACTCCTTGACGCCCAGACTCCAGACACAGTGCCTCCCAGGCAATGAGCCATTCCAGACAAGTAATTTTTGTTTTCTTATTCATAATGACTGAATGTTAGTATAAGCCTGATGTCATATGTGGGAAGTAGTGGTAACCATATCATTTCTGCATGTTTTGTTTTAGCACTTCTTCATGATGTCCTAACAAAATTGGAAATTGTTATGGAGCAGCAGAGGGATTTTAAGATTGATTCAAGATATGAAACATAACAAAACGAGGGAGATTTTGGAGGAGGAAAACTTGAATCCAAAAAGATTTCCGATTACTGATTTAAGATCATTAACTTCCATGGAAAGTGATCTTCGATCCTCTTCGGAAATGAGACGAAAAGTGGTAGGTCACATTAATGGTTATGCATGGAGCCCTAATGCCTTATCACATAACTGTTTCTAATTAATGTTATAAGTAAAGTGTATGTTCTTCATATGGATCTAAATACTTAATTTCTACATTTCAGGTACTTGAACTTGGATTGCTTGGTGGAGTGGACTTAAAGGACACGGTCTGGAGAATCATGAAGGAGACCATAAAAAATGATTTTGCCAAAACCATAAACTGGAGAGGTATAAACGGGAAAACGCCATTCCAAAGTTTAGAGCTTAAGAGTGTTGTGATTGGTAAGTGCTTAAGGTTTGTTAGTCTTTGAAAAACCTTTTTGTCAAATGTCAATTATGAATGTTGATCTGTCTTGTTTCGTTGGAACTATTCTGCTATGTTCCTATTTGTAAATTTTTATAGTAAATTTTTCTAACTCTGTATATTTATGGTCACATTCTAGAAGCTGTAAGAAGAATCTCAATCTGTTCCCAAAAAACTGAGCAGGGAGTTGAAAAGGTCATTAGACGGTGGTTCTATTTTGCTGGTGACCGTGAGGGTGGCAGGAAAAGAAGAACACCCTTTCAAAATGTTTGAAAATAATTAATTTTGTTGTTGTATAATTTACACTTTTGCACATACTTTTGCATTTTCTGTTTTAAACATTGACTTACTTTAATTTGCATTTTTGTGCAATTATTTTTTATTGATTTTTTTTTTTTAGCAAATTCCTTTTATTTTGTTCACATATGTAAAAATATATTTAATAATTGTTATTATTTCATTAAATTTTTCACATTTACTTTTTCTATTATTGGTTTTCAATTTTAAACAGTTTTTCCTACAACTGTGGTTTCTTTTTTTTTATGCACTACTCTATTTGTAATATCTTACCTCTGTGTTAATAAAACTACATTTTCAGAGTTTGTGGTTTGAATATTTATTTTTTGATTTTATATTAACTAAGGGTGCATGCAGGCTGAGTTTTGGGGTAATATTGGTCATGTTAAGGCTGTTTTGTGTAAGTTTGGGGGTGGGGTTCAGGGTAAGTTGTGGTTGAGTTTGGGGTAAAGGTGTTGGCAGTATATGGCAATTTCGTGGGATACTAGTGGGGGTTTAGGGAGTGTTCTGGGACAGTTAAGGCTGGTTTTAGGGACTTGAATAAAGTTGTGGGTGAGTTCTGGACTGTTTCAGGCATGGATTTGGTTTCTTTTAGGCAAGCAGCTTAAGGGCCAATCAAGGGAGTGGGTCCGTGGTGGTATGTGTGCCATAACAACAGCCATAATTCAACCTGTTAAGGCCCACAACCAATTTGCTATCTGGGATGTGGGCCACTTTAGGCTCAAACCCACATGAGCCAGCACTAACTGTGCCATATCTCTGCCAAATCTTGCCCGGATACATTTTATTACAACTGGGCCACTTAAGGCTCAAACCCACATGAGCCAGCACTAACTGTGCAATATCTTTTCCAAATCTGGCCAGGATACATTTTAATACAACTGGGCCACATTTGCAAAATTACATGTGGGCCACTTTAGGCTCAAACCCACATGTGCCAGCACTAACTGTGCCATATCTTTGCCAAATCTGTCCCGGATATATTAAAATACAACTGGGCCACATTTGCAACATTACATGTGGGCCACTTTAGGCTAAAACCCACATGAGCCAGCACTAACTGTGCCATATCTCTGCCAAATCTGGCCCGGATACATTTTATTACAACTGCTCTCTGTTAGCTGTACAGTAAAAATGTATGAGAAATGGGAGAGGTCCAGTTTTTTGAGAACATGTCTAACTGGAATCAAATTTATGTTGTTTTTAATTGCCGTCACGTGTACTCTGTCTCTCACATTTCCTGTTTTAAAACACTCATAGTATCCACCTCCTTCCTGGCCAGTGGTCGAGGGTAATTCCCTGCTCTGCTAGAAGCTGTTTAGTAAAAAATGTTGGGGACATGAAAGAGGACATCATTTAAAAGCTTTCAATCAAATGTTTTAATCTAACTGGAATAAGACTGTCGGTTTCATTGTTTGCTCTTACACACATCTATTCTATAACTCCCATATTCTGTGTTTTTAAATACTTACAATTCATTGTCTCCGCCTTCTCCGTGAACAGTAGTTGAGAGTAATTCTCTGCTCTGTTGGTAGCTGTATGGGGAAAAGTTTGAAAACATTTGTGACATCAATATATGATTTCAAGTCAGTATTACACAGGTGGTTGCATGAAAATGTGCTCCATTGGTGCAGAGACAATACACGATAGCATATGCCCTGATCATAGGCATATTTGTTAAGTGATTATAATACAGTTTATACATTTACATCATGCATTTAGCAGACGCTTTTGATTATTGCATGATTATTCTATGCATTTGTATCTGAGCATGTCTGAATCCCTGGGATCGAACCCATGACCTTGGCATTGCTAGCACCATGCTGTAACCACTGAGCTTCAGAAAAGAAATTCGTAATTACAATTATTTACAGTAATTGTGTAAGAAATAATTTGTGTAGAGTCACAACAACCTACACCATGAGGTTTTAATTTGCATCTAAAAACAATTAAACAGTCTCTGAACATCGGCAAGTAAACATCATTGAAGCAATAAATGTTCCATAAATTCATCACTTACATTCACTGATGGGACTGACTGGCACTTTTGAAGCTGCCGGAAGTGGGAGGCTAGCCTCGTCTTCTGTCACACTATCATCAAAAAAACGCACCTCCTTACTGATGAAAAAACAAAATTTCTTCAGATTATTCAGTTTATTGACCTCATTCAGCAGTCATACTCTGCTCTGTATATGCTGTATTTACATTCGTCTTTTCTTTCTAATGGGAGGCGAGTCCCTGTCTGTAAAATCTGTGTGCATTTCTGCCTCCGGTAGTTTTTTCTGTGCTTCTTTGTATGTTTCTGTGAAGAAATAACAAAGATTCTGACCAATTTAATATATGACGAAATTAAGAATAAATCATATGAGAAAGAGAGAAAACTCCTATCTTGAAGCTAAGGATATGTACTGTACCTCTTGTAAAAATAATCTAGATTTTGTCCAGGTTGGTCCTGGGTTTACCTTTGATTTTATGGCCTTAATTCTGTTAATTCTGTTCGGCCACATACAAACATTGTCCCTGACCCAACTTTGGGGGACAACTTCGACCTCGTTTGTCTTCTCACAGATTGCGATATGACACATTCTCTGTAAAACAGAGTTGTAATTAGTTTCAGAAGGCAGTAAAAACTAAATTCATATAAATGCCACTTACTTTAAAAATAGTCTGACAATACAATCCAGAAATCAAGAACTATTACTTTGGAGGAACTATGTACATTTTTCTGTGAGATTAGGCAGAAAACGTGTGAGACAGTGGCAAGACGGCAAATTTGTCTCCAACAGGCAATCTCATACACTTCTGCCAGGGTTTTGTGAGCTCAGTACACTGCATCACTGGTGACAAATTGGAAACCATGAATACTCCAAGTTTTCGGGAGTCAAGAGGGTAAGTGTATAAGGCCTCTTTCTCTCTGTACTCTTGAAACATCACATACTCTTTACCACCTTAACTATTATGTTTTTCACAGATATCACTTTACCACGCAGAGCAATGCAATCATCTTTGCTTGATATTTGTAGAATGATACCATCAGCCGCTAGCTGTCTGAACTGATGTACTGCTTCTGGCAGTGTCTGTGGTACAGGTCCATTTATGTGGGGGCACATAGTGATATTTCATCAGTGGAATAACACTGCATTTCCTCACGTTCTGACAACCTACGGATTATCTGCGCAAGTGGATTGTGAGGCTTCCTGATCATTTTCTTAAGCTCACCAAGGAAATTTTCATAGGGGAAGCCAGATATGCTGTCCAAAGGCCCAATGCGCTAGCAAGATGTACCAAGCCAAGAATGTTGTACACCACATGCTCTTCGCCATACAATAAGCCATAATGCTCAACAAATGATACCAAAAAGGAGTGAGCTAAATCATTAATTTCAAGACAGTACTGTGAATTTGTCAAAATGTAGATGGCAACACTAAGCAACATAAAGTTATCATAAACCTGTCTTGATAATGCACCCCTAAAAACAATGGGACCTGTGTACAACTACAGTTGACGGAATTCAGTAGCCTTCCAACGTAGTCTCTCACTGAGAGCCCTAGGCTTCCTGGCAAACTCTACTGGAATGAACTCCTTCAATGGTACCAGTCTCTCAGAAATAGCCAAGACTTGAATGTTAGAAAGTCTAACACCACCACAGATCCATTAGACGTTGCATTACACCCAAACACACAAGGTGCATGTAATCGTGTGGAAATCCTGTAACCATATCAATGTCACTTTCCAGAAGAGGACAGTGTACTAGATGATGTTCCTCATCTAACTCTAGTCGGAAAGCTTCATCGGTTCTACAGGAAGCATTGCTCTCAGGAAACGTCATGCAGTGTTTCACATATGACCCTTTTTGCTGACATTTGTCACAGCCGTAGTAGCCTGTGTGGGATTTTATACCTTTGATAAACGCTCGTGCCGGAGCATCACATATGACTGATGAAACCTTGACAAAGAAAGTCTTGCCACCAAAAACAAAACCTCTGCTTAACTTCTGTAACTCACAAACTAAGTGAAGGAGATACTCTGACATAAATTTTGGCTTAGTAGTCCCACAAAACACGCCTATGACAACAGGTTTTTTGGACAGACCTTTCAACATGCCAAGAATAGGTCAAAGTTGAACTGAAGAGCTTTTGAAGAGTGGGAGACCGTCAAAATTTAGCTGAATGTTGAACGTGTGCCCATGTGAAAAAAACGAACATACATTTCTCAATGTGTTTCTGAAAGCATATAATACCGATATAGTGGAAGGATCCACCAGCAATCATCTCCATATTGTACTCCGTTTTCGTTTTCAAAAGGGACCTTCCATCCTTTGGCAGAGAATTGAATTGACAATAAAGCAGAAAGTGCAACGAGAGATACACCAAACCGAAGTGCCCAGTTAGTAATGCTGGTTCTAAGATCACTGTTTTTTTCACCAGTACTGCTACGATTACAGCTACTATCTGCATTCTCACTAGCAATGTAAGCAGGGTTCCCAACTAGAGGTCTGCTGTCAGGGGCAACGCAACAAGAAGGAATGTTACTGAAAGGGCTGATGTCAGGAGAATCAGTATGTTCATACATATCATCATACACTGATTTAAGAAAAGTGTCAACTTTTTTGAGGGCCCTTTTTCTAAGATTGCTGCACTCATTGTAATTCATCACTAGTGAACTGTGTACAGAGTCTAAAATAAAAAAGGTGAGGAATATGCCAACTGAGTTCCAGCACAGGATGCTCACTACCCTATAATGAAAGAGAAACAACAGATTAAGAACTATTTCTGTCATCAGTCTCTCAGCTTTAGGTCATTCTAGGGTGGAACGATATGGGCAAAATTTATATTGCAATATATTTCTTAATTTTGGTCAAAACGATTTAATTCTGATAACAATATGAACAATATTAAAAAAGACACAGCAAAACTATCATGAACACCCATGGACAACAGATATCTGTACCTACAAACCTCTGAAAATGTATACAATGTACAATATATAAAATGTAAAATATAAGTTGAGAGAGCCCTCTGTATGACTTTTCAATCCTGTATGACTTTCTTCCGCAAACAAAAAAATAAGATATTTTGAAAATAACTGGTAACCGAACAGTGGCGGCACGCATTCTGTGCCTTAGATTGAATAGAATTGTGTTCTTGTGTTTATAACCAAAATTTGAGTGAAAGTTGTGAAAAAATTGGGATACAATCTATTTATTGTTTTGTTAAGATTCAATTAATTTTGTTTGACCAGTTGTTGAGTGAATTCAACTTTTATCATGTTTTTTAATCAATTATTAAAATTTACCAATATAATTTTTGTTGATATAACTAATTGTAAAGTGGATTTGTAGTTCCAAACATGCTTTGCAAATGACTGTTTTTGTAAATTTTAAATTCAGCTTTTTTATTTTGTTTTCATTAAGAATAAAACTTTGTTGGTGTTTAATGCTCATTATTTTTTGAGTTTGGTGGTTACGGTTGTTTAGAAGGATTGTTTCTGCTTATGGCTGAAGGAAGAATATTTATTATAATGAAGTGATAAATAAACAATAATGGCAGTACTGAGACCAGTCTATTAATTTTATTTTAGACTAAATAACTTAAGTCAAAATAAGTTTAAAAAAAACTTCAGAAACATTCCCATTTTACATGGCATGTTTTGTCATTTTATTGTGATACTTTTCAGGAATTTAATTGATTAACATTTTACAGCATAGTTATATTTTGAAATTATTTATTGTAATCTGTTGCCTTATATAGTGCACTTTCAGAGTGTATGAAGGAGCTTTTGTCAAATCCAGAAAAAAAGACAAGTAAAAAGAATTCCAGGCTTTTTCCTTAACATTTAGAAACCAAGTAGGCCTAACCACTCATGCATCAGACATGGTTCAGAAATAATTATTAATTTTGTTAACATTCACACTAAACCAGTTTGATTAACACAGGCGATATCTGGTTTACACACAGCAAGCCACATCGCATCCTAAAACCATTCTTTCACACACGGGCCACATCTGGCCCACATGCAGCGAGCCATAACTCAAACTTAAACCGGCTTGTTGCACACGGGCCACATCTGGCCCACATGCAGCAAGCCACAACTCAAACTTAAACCGGCTTGTTGCACACAGGCCACATCTGGCCCACATGCAGCAAGCCACAACTCAAAGTATAGACGGCTTGTTGCACACGGGCCACATCTGGCCCACATGCAGCAAGCCACAACTCAAAGTATAGACGGCTTGTTGCACACGGGCCACATCTGGCCCACATGCAGCAAGCCACAACTCAAACTAAAACCGGCTTGTTGCACACGGGCCACATCTGGCCCACATGCAGCAAACTACAACTCAAACTAAAACCGGCTTGAAGTGTATGGGCCAGATACAGCCCATATGGCCTTTGCCACTACCGGAACTGAGCTGTTTGTGCCATAGTTGGCCCAGATGAGGCCCGGAAGTCCATGCTATCTGGGATATCTTTTCCAAATCTGGCCCGGATACATTTTAATACAACTGGGCCACATTTGCAAAATTACATGTGGGCCACTTTAGACTCAAACCCACATGAGCCAGCACTAACTGTGCCATATTTCTGCCAAATCTGGCCCAGATACATTTTAATACAACTGGGCCACATTTGTAACATTACATGTGGGCCACTTCAGATTCACCTCCACTTTTTCCGGGCCACAAGAAGGCCTGCAGTGTCACATCATTGCCTGAAGTGGCCCACATACGTTTCCTATCTGGGAGCAGCCCCGTGTCTGTGTACAATCAAGTATTTATATATGGTACCAAAAAGACATCTGGAATGTTTCATATTTCCAGGGATTCACAGAATGACCAATAAGGTACAGCATTGTAAAACAAAGAATGTTAAGCTTAGAGGGGATCCCCTCCTCCACAAAGATAACCAGATAAGAATCCCTTCCACCAACTATTTGGCCAGGAATGTATTCAGTGAGCTTAACAACTTCACAATCCATTATTTTGCGGGATTGTATTCATTTATGCAGAAATTAAATCTAACAGTTGCCCTCTTTAAGTCAGTTCATTTTCTGCATCCATAAACAGTAAAAATGCTAAATAATAAAGAAATTCCTAATCTAAGGACCACATCTGGTCAGAGCAGATGTTTTATCTCAGACATTGCATTATATCTAAATTTGTGGTCATGTTTTCCCCTGGTCTTGCCTGAGCAACATGGTACCCTTTCATAATCGCACTTATAGATTATTTTAATGCACGGCGAATGATAGCCATAATACAGGGCCATAAACAAAGCAAAACCAGAATGCATGAAATAATTATAACGATTACAATCAGCCAATGTTCGATTTTACAGAACAGGCTGGAAAAACTCAAACTCCAGTCCCATTCATCTTCATTCCCCTCTCGACGGGTCATTTCTGCAACTGCTCTTGTGATGCTCTTAATGCCTTGGTCGATCAAATGTCCATCCGCATCATTATCTGGAACATAAGTACAACAACTATCGCCAACAATAACACATACACCACCTTGAGAGGCTGTTAGCTGGTCTAGTACCAGTCTATTTTGTTACGTCATTAATCTTAAACCTCTCATTTCTTCTTTCAGTTATCAAATATTCTAGTGGTGTCATTCACTGCTTGTGCACCGGCCATGATCAATACCAGAAATATGACTGACATTTTGGACAATATAGACCCAAATGTGTAACAGGGAACCCTCAGAGGTGATTGGGAAGCTATAAATGGGGCAAAATATGCCCAGGCCCTATGTTCAGCCGACAGGTGGCCCCCTCACTCACTACTAGAGAGAGGATCTTCTGTCTGGTGCAAGCCCTCTCACCAGTGCCCTGTTACACACTTTGGGCAGGCTTCTTAGGCCCTACAGTGTCAATTGGTAGTGCGGATATTGGCATATACTTCAGCCTGGATGTGTGAATCCAC
Source organism: Barbatula barbatula (assembly GCF_947034865.1). Taxonomy (NCBI): domain Eukaryota; kingdom Metazoa; phylum Chordata; class Actinopteri; order Cypriniformes; family Nemacheilidae; genus Barbatula; species Barbatula barbatula. The sequence continues at coordinate 15,243,846 of NC_136771.1, forward strand.
TGCGGTTGATGATCTGTCAGCACTCCAGTTCTCGTTACCGCGATAACTACAGCTGGCCCCAGATCTCGGTTCCCCACGGCGACTGGTTTCAGACTCAGAATCAGCACCTGTTGGCCTGGAACGAAATTATGGGTGGCCTTATTTGACGGAATAGGGAGAGAAAGAGAAACATCAGCACACACAGAATTCAGTTTATCAATAAGGGAAATCACGTAGTCATCCAGGATCACCTCCATGTCACCTAGGGAAGAAACGCCTGCGAAAGGTCTACCCATTAAAATCTCAAATGGTGAGTATTTTGTCGTTGAGGATGGGGTTATTCTTATTTCTGCCAATACGGCTGGTAGCACATCTGGCCATTTCCTGCTTGTTTCCATACAGGCTTTTGTGATCTTATCTTTGTTTGTTCGGTGTGTTCGTTCCACCACCCCCGACGACTGCGGATGATAGGGTATATTATAGTGCCAATCTATGGATAATGCTTTAGCCAATAGTTTGGTCACTTTTGATGTAAAAGGCGTGCCGTTATCATTTTCGATAGTCATGGGAATGCCGATGCGAGGTATAACTTCTTTCGACAGTATTTTCACAACCGTTTTCGCATCCTCCTTCGCACACGCAAAAACTTCAGGCCATTTTGAAAACCTATCAACGATAGTTAGCATGTATTTTTGATTTCCGACCACTGGCATATGAGAAAAATCTATTTGAAGGCACTGAAAAAGTGCTTCTGGAAACGGTAATGCGTCATGTGGTGTTTTTCTGTGAGGGTTTGTTTTGGCGCATATCAAACACGAGTCTAGAATTAGTTTGACCGTTTTTGCTGTATCCTGTATACAATACAAGCGATTAATCATCTGTGTAACTTTAGACGCGCTGTTGTGTGAAATACTGTGGTAATGTCTTATCAATACCACCAAAGACAGCTTTGGTAATGCAAATCTGGCATTTTTATCTCTAATCAAACCGTTAGCATCTGGGGCGCATCCATTTTCTGCCCAATGTTTCACATCTCCTTGTGTGGGTTGACTTTGCAAAATTTTCAAATCAATGTCAGGAACGCATGATATATGTGCAAACATCATTGTTTCTATGTCCCTATTCTGCGCTCTCTGATATGGGGAAAACTCTGCATGTTCTACGGCCCATTTGGCCATTTCATCAGCATTTCGGTTACCAACAGCGTCTTTTTCATCTCATGATGCATGTCCTTTGACCTTCACTACAGCTAGTTCAGATGCCAACATTACAGCTTGTAATAAATCTCCCACCAACTCTGCATGTGATATTGGTTTGCCCTCAGATGTCTGAAAATTTCGTCTAGCCCAAGTTTGGGCGAAATCTTGAATGACCCCATAAGCATATTTGCTATTGGTATAGATGGTGGCTCTTTTGCCTTTTGTTAACTCACAGGCTCTCGTTATTGCAATTAATTCTGCAGAATGTGGTGAGTTATGGTTCAGGCGATATGCCTCCACCCTCTCACTCTTCTGTGTCACAATGGCATATCCACACAGATACACTCCATCAGACGGTCTTGAACATGAGCCATCTATATATAAGTGCTCCCCCCAATCCAGGGGCAAATCTTTCAGATTGGCCCTGGCCGAAGTGGAGCGCCCAATATCATTCAAGCAATCATGAGGTACAGTTTCAGTTATCAATGTGGATAAAACATACAGCGACTGAGTTGCTTGGCTAGGAACTGAAGTGTGCTTAATGGTTACATTTTCTGTGGCTAACAGTGTTGCTTCATTGCCAGATCTCCTCTGGGCCGTCATGTGCTGTGTCTTCAAATTGTGCAAAATAACACCCACCTAGTGAGTGGTATATAAAATCAGAGGATGTGATAAAACATTTTTTACAGCCATTCTTACCATCTCTGACACTGACTCTGCAGCCACATCATGAAGACATGCAGGCATACCATAGACTATCGGGTCTAATTGCCTGGACAAATTAGAAACAGGACGTGGTTTGCCACCATGCGCTTGGGTCAAAACACTGATTGCAACACCCATAGCGTCCCCTGTATACAAGTGAAACGGCCTTGAATAGCCTGGTAGCCCCAATGCAGGAGTGCATGTGATAGCAATCTTCAATGCATCAAAATGTTCTTCCGCTTCAGAAGTCCAGTTCAATCAGTCCCTCGGACCCATGCCATGTTGAATAAGACATCGTGGGCCTTTGTCATGATATGCACAGTCAGGTCTCCATGCACGGCAATAGTTCACCAACCCCAAAACACTTTGTAGCTGTGTCACAGTTTCAGGAGTTCGTATAGTCTTTATCAGCTGCACCCTCTCAGCTGAAATGACTTTCAGGCCAGGTGAAATAATGTGGCCTATGTAATGGACTTTAGGTTGCACCAACTGCAGTTTGTCATTCGAGACCTTAAATCCAGCACTTGCAAGCACATCACAAACACAATCGAGGCCTCCAAACAGTCAGCCTCAGTTGTAGCGGAGATTAAAATTTCATCTGTATACTGTTGGACACATAATGTGGATGGCAAATCAGTTATTGTGTCCAAAACACGTTTCACTGCAGCAGAGAAAACAGCTGGGCTGTCAATAAATCCTTGACCAAAGCGTGTCCAGGTCAGCTGCGCACCTTTAAAGGTAAATGCAAACAACGGCTGAGTATCTGCATGGACAGGGATAGAGAAGAAGGCTGCACACAAATCCACCACTGTTAAGTGTGTGATTGTGAGGTATATAATTCAGAATAGTTGGCACATCAGGCACAATCGGGGCCAGAGGAATTATTTATTAATTAATAACACTCAAGTCTTGCGTCAAACGCCAACTCGTTCAGTCAGCTTTCCTGATGGGATTGATTGGTGTATTGTAGGGTGAGTGAGTGGGGACAATAACCCATGGTTAAAAAAAATTATCAATTACCGGTTGAATACCCTCAACCTTTTCAGGTGACAATGGGTATTGCTTCATGTACACAGGCTTCTGTGTGATCAACTTCGCCTTGTAAGGGGGTATACCAACAAAGCCTGATTCATCTTTATACTCTGACCACAACATCGGGTCTACCTCATCAAACGGTAATGTAAACGGTTGTGGTTCATCATTACTCATGAAGTGTGGCATTAATTCCACAGTTGCATCTGTGACATCTGAAAGCAAAGAAAAATTTACAGAGCTGTCTGAAAATACAATCTGAATGCTAAGTTTATGCATGAGATCTCTGCCTAAAAGATGTAATGGTGAATTTGGAGAAATTACACATTTGTGAAAGAAAGGCATATGGTTAAGTGCCCTGACCTCAATGGCATGTGTCATATGACAAATTACTTCAGTCCCTGAAACCTCAACAGAGCGCATAGTACGATTTGTGATTGGCCCTTCATAAAATTTAACAGAAATAGATGAGCAAGTAGCACCAGTGTCGATTAAAAATGAGTAATCTACCCCATTCACTTCTAAATATACAATGGGTAGTTCATCTGTGCGAATGCTAAAAGAAAAACAAATCATTGACTGTGCATTTGGACTGATATCGCTCTGTGGGCACCCCTAAACATGGATTATTTTGTTCATCCCTCTTGTTCACCCAAGACACCTGATATTGATCAGCAGAACCACTCCCATACAATGGTGCTTGAGTTTGGTTTATCTGTGGTGCTCGAGGCAGACGTGCGATGTCTTGTTCCTGTTTCAACCTACACTCTCTCTCCCAGTGGCCTGGTTTACCACAATAACGACATACCCCAGACCTTTTATGACCTCCCCGAGGCGTGCCCCGATTATATTGAGGTCCGCCCCTTTGGTTCCGTCTGGGACGCACCAACACTGCAGCCATTTGCTTTTGCGAAGCTGCCAGCATATCTTCCTGTTTCGGCTTAAACAGAATAGAAGTGAAACCACCAGATACATCTAACTCACGAATGCGTTTGCAAAATAAACAGTTTGTTGCATCAAATTTGCAGTTGTTATAAGAACCAAACGTGCCAAATAAGGATTCATATTATTTTAACCACGTATTTATAAACAGTGAGGACATTTCACCGCCTACTGGAATATGAGCGTCTTCTTCCCACACACGTTTAAACCGAGAAACAAACGCAGAAGCGGATTCGCCCTTATTTTGTTTGGTATTCGTGGCATGTGTTAGATTCCTACAGACATGAGCACGGGCTTCTAGAAAACGTTAAACCTGCTCGATAAATGAAGTGACATTATCCGGATCGGCCCACCAAAATTCATGAGGGTCTCTCTGTATACCCGCGCCATCCAATTCATCATTATCAAGACTTCCACAATAAGAGACGATTCAGTAACATCATCAGTCAAAACTCGTAATAAGATTGCTCTATAGTCAGAACCACATAATTGTGGGAATCTTGTATGTGAGCGCAAACATCTACAAATTTATTTGAATTATTTTTTAAGGTTTAAGAATAATTCTAGGACCCTCCTGCACCCCCGCCATTGACGGCTGAGCAGCAGCGTGTAAAGTTTATTTGTTTAACTCGGAAGGGGGTTGTCCAGTAGAGGAAAATGAAAGCAAAGAGAGATACAAATTTGAATTGGTCCGCGCATGAGTTAGGACAGAAATCACGGCTTTATCATAAGGTGGCGGTGCCTGTACTGGTGACGGTGCATCGATCGATATTTTGTTCAATTTATTAACACAAAATGCCAAATTTCCTACGATTCACACATATATTTATAATTCCATTGGGGATCACCTCATCCACCCTTAATCATGGATTTGATTAACTCCATATCTTCTTTCTTAAAATAACCTAATCTGGGATATTCGTCAATTTGCGGTCAGGCGCGTTCCGACCATCCAGCCAGATTATCAACAAATGGTTGTGTCCAATAACCCTTTTTATTTCTGTACATAAAATCTACCGGCATTTCAGCAGGTAGTGGTTTTAGATATTTCTTGTCCCATACTCAACAAATGAATAAAGCAAAAGTTAGAAAAGGAAAGTAAAAATAAGTAAAAGACGAAAACTTCCCCCACAAAATCCAACTCTTTTTTTTCATTACTTATCAAGTTTAAGTGATAAAATCAATCAATAAAAATATGTGTAATAAATAAAACCAAGATGTTTTCACTGTCCAGGGCAGATGGCAGACAGCGTGTATGAATCAACGCTGTGGATCGAGTGGCCCATGGTTGCGGTGGGGTTATGGTACGGGCAGGCGTATGCTATGGACAACGAACACAGATTAATTTTATTGATGGCATTTTGATTTGAGATACCGTGACAAGATCCTGATGCCCAAAGTTGTGCCATTCATCCATGCCCCTCACCTCATGTTGCACCATGATAATGCATGGCCCCATGTTGCAAGGATCTGTACACTTCATCCATGCCCCTCACCTCATGTTGCACCATGATAATGCATGGCCCCATGTTGCAAGGATCTGTACACAATTGCTGGAAGCTGATAACATCCCAGTTCTTGCATGGCCAGCATACTCACTGGAAATCTCACCCATTGATCATGTTTGGGATGCTCTGGATCGGCATATACAACAGCGTGTTCTAGTTCCTGCCAATATCCAGCAACTTTGCACAGACATTGAAGAGGCATTGACCAAAATTCCACAGGCCACAATAAAAAACGATCAACGAAGGAGATGGTTTTTTTTTACCCGTTACGATAGAGTAAAAGTGCACATTTTTTACACCTGTGCAATAATCATGCTGTCTAATCAGCATCTTGATATGCCGCACCTGTAAGGTGGGTGTGTGGATTATCTCTGCAAAAGAGAAGTACTCACTAACACAGATGTAGACAGATTTGTGAAAAATATTTGAGAGAAATAGGCCTTGTGTGTACATAGAAAAAGTCTTATATCTTTGAGTTCAGCTCGTGAAAAATGACGGCAAAAACAAAAGTGTTGTGTTTATAATTTTGTTTACAAAGTTACGTCACTGGAACATTATTTGGTACCTCGGTGTAACTAATATGGTCTTGTCCAGATACGCCCTCACAACATAACTGTGATAACTGGGTAACTGCTTGATAAACTTGACAGTTTATCTCTGTGTATAGGTAAATATAATGCAGTTATTGTTACTGAAGTATTATTGTGGATAATATTAATTACTTCTTTTATGAAGGAACATAAAACAAAATCAATGACAATCTAAAACCTTTTGAAACTGAAACGATTTATTCTGAAACGTTATTTAATTTGTTTTGTACAGTAGGTAAAAAAATCTTCATATCATAGATGATTCTTTCTTAGAAAGAAATGTGTGTGTTTATTATGTGTTTGCAAACAGGAAAGGGGAGATATTATTGTTTATTGTGTTTATTTATTATGTTTATTATAAGATTGAAAATAAATCATGCAACGTTCGATAGAGAGTAAAGTAAAATGATTTATATGATTTAAAATGAAATATGAACACTATGAAAAATACAAATGTTAAAAAGCTTTTCTCAGATACAACTAAAGCATGTTCTTTTTCGCAACATTGCTGTCTGATATTATGATTTGAATGGTGCTTTTTTCGGCCAAGGTTGTCAGACAGCTTCATGGTATAGTGTCTATGCAGAAACTCTGCAGGGTTGGGTGTTGAACTCCTTGCCATTTCTGTCTGCATTCTCTAAAGTTTGTGTTCTTTAATCCATAAAAGCAAGAGTCTATTTGACTCAACTTTATCTGGTGGGTGAGCATGGGAAGACAAAAAAGGCAATTATACACCACTTCTATTTTAGAGCAGCTTACTATAATAGAGAAACATTAAATGATCTGATCTGACAATACTGTATGTAATATAAATAAGCATATTATTAGTGTATATATAAATTATGGTTTAGTTTAATTATGAATTAGAATAGTGTCTGATGGTTACGTCTTAAATTACTCTTTGAATTTAAATAAAAACTTGATGATGTTGATTATTCATGTGAAAATGACAACAATCTTTTCTAATACATTGTAACAAACACAAGTTAGTTGATTTTTTATATTTAAATATATTGTAGTGATTGATTGCTTATATTTGTACATGTATTTACCAAGAGTTTTAGGACCACACAAGACATTACCAGCCCATATATGGCCATGCCTCCAAGTGCTACCCATAGAACCTCGTAAATGTCATGTTGACAGAGCTGTTTCCTTGGGGTTTCTGTTGACAGACAGGCATAAAGAAATTAAATGTTAGATTATATATTTCCTTGTTAAGATTCTCTGTATTTCTTTAGAACATAACAGTTATCTTAATTCAATAAATAATGCTTCAACATTTTTTAAAACAATAGGACACATACCTTCAGCAAACACAATAGTTTGTGGCATCTGCTCCACTTTTAGAAATGGAGGGGGAAAGTTTTTCACTGCCTCACATGTGTAAAGGCCTGTGATATTCACTGTCACATTAAATAGGATGAAGTTGGCACTATCCTCTGTAAAATTAAAACGTAGAAAAGGAAAATCGCTCTTTGGGCTGTCGTATTGTTTGTTATCCAATGTTTTATTTACAATAGAATTGGAGGTGACATTATCTGGGCCCTTATATAATATGAAGTCCATTTCCATTCCACTGAGTGTAGGGCAAGCCACGGTAACATTGTTGTTTAGTGCCACATACTTAACTGGTGGGAGATTACCTACAGTGGGGAGGAGATATGAGTTTTAGTTTTTAGAACAGAATAACATTCAAAGAGATTTATTGTTATCGGATACAATTAGGGCTGCAGGTTTAATCGAAAATAAACCACACACGATTTGGCGTTTGGCTGTGATTATTTTATGCGCAGCTTGTCAGTGACAGTCAGAGAGGGTGCTCTCAGGGAGAAACTTCAAATTTGCTTCAAAGAAGAAGTATGACATGTATAACGAGGAAATGCCATTTTCCTATCTGCACTTTCTATAACTGTTTTTCAAGCCTCGTCAGGTATGTTCATGATAATAAAGTATATTCATAATGATTGTGATGGGTATTGCTTTTCAAAGCATGTTATAAACTACTCAACCTCACAGTGATTTTAGATCAAGCTGATCACAGAGTCATCCTTCACGAACAAGCTACGCATAAAAACATAATCGCAGCTTATTCTTTCCAGACTGGACTATTGCAATGCGCTACTGGCTGGCTTTTCAGCTTGCACAACCGAACCTCTACAGAGTGATCTTCAATGAACCGAAGAGAGCACATGTAACACCTCACTGTTATATTGGCTCCCTATAGTCGCTTGCATCAAATTCAAGGCTCTGCTCTAGGCCTACAAGACCACCACTGGTTCGGCACCCCCTTATCCTCACTCGCCAGCGCAGACTTATGCCAGATCCCTAAACTCTGCAAATGAACGACGCTGTGTATTGCCATCCCCAAAGAGAAAAATCTATCTCAGGTACCACATTTGTGGAATGGTTTGCCCGCTGCAAGATAAGCAGATTCTGTAGCAATCGTTACGAATCGGCTGAAAACTCATCTCTTCTGTCAACACCTGACCGATCAGTTCTGACTTAAATCTCTTTTCAAATCTTTCTATCAAAAAAAAATGTAGCTTCGTATACTCTGGTGGGCTATGTGAGAACATTTCTATTGCATTTATGGTTTTTTTTGTCCTTATGTTGTTCCAAATGCTTTCATAGTTTTAAGTCGCCTTGGATAAAAGCGTCTGTTAAATTACTAAATGTAAATGTTTTGCGATAGCCACTACGATTTAAACACGATTTTAATGGCAATTGCATTTAAACGTGCTGCCCTAGATACAATGCAGTATTTCAAGAAATTGACCCTTGTTGCCTCTGCAGAAGTGTTTGAACAGCTCCAAAACTACCACAGCCATCCAATATGTTCTCGGAGAACAACTCATCTACTAGGGTTTTATGTTTTTTACGTTTAGCTTTATACAGCCGGGGTCTCCAAATCTCCTCCTAGTGAGCTACCGTCCTGAAGATTTCTGCTCGAACGCCAATTAAACATACCTGAACCATCTAATCAAGATGTTCAGGGTTGCTTGCTAATTACAAACAGGTGTGCTGAAACAGGGTTGGGGCTGCAGACTGCAGGGCGGTAGCTCTCCAGGAACAGGGTTTGATATCCATGGTATACAACAACCAAGTCTGCATTTGCGATGCTTTACAAAAGGTTATTTTACATGTTTGACATTAAGCAATATGAGCACACAACATTTTCGTACAAATAAAAGATGTGTGATGGTATTTAGACCAATAGTTGGATTTATGGAGTGGAGGACATTTTTTGGATCGTATTCCGGTCCATGTTTCATTAACGGATATCATGACAAAGAGACAAAATATAAATGCGAACAAATGATATTGGAGGTGCTTAGCAAGCTAATGTACTGCAATTAACACTAGCCAGTGCAAAACACTTCTGGTTCTGATGCAAAGATATTGGTCTTGCTAAATATTTGCTAAGGTACTATGTTTAGATCCTAGGGAGTTGTTTAGTTGAAGAAAATGCCCATGGCACTGGGATTGTTAATCCAACTCTGGTAAATTGCATAGGCAAGGTGTCATGATTCCGCTATCATGTCATGTTTATTCTTGGTCTTGCAGCGGAGTCATGGCATAGCCTTAGGTTTTGTGTGAGAAAGCCATGTGCTTTCTCGTGTCTCGTCAGTGTTTCCCGCCCTTTTGTCTCGTTAGCCTTCCCATTAGTGTTTCATTACCTTCACCTACCCCTTAGTAGTTATCCTGTGTTTGTTCCCCTATTTAATGCCCTCGTGTTCATTGTCCTGTGCTCGTTCGTTTTAACGTGTACCTTGGATTTGTATTTGTATGCCGTTCTTGTACCTCTAGCCTGCTAGAGTTTAGTAAGTCAAGTCTAGTCTTAGTGTTTTGTATTAGTTAGTCTTTGTGAGTGTTAGTTCTAGTCTGTTTCGGTTAAGTCCTTCTTCGGTTCTTGTTTGTTCTTTTACCCCATTGTGGGCTTTTGTTTTCTGTTTTATATATTAAAGTCTTGTAAACCCCTTCATCTCCGTTTTCGCTGCCTGCAATTGGGTTCTCCTTCAGTTCCATGACACAAGGCGAGTTTATTTATATAGCACATTTCATACACAATGGTAATTCAAAGTGCTTTACATAGAATAAATTAAAAATATCCATTTGATAAAACAGTGAAGAGATAAGAAAAATAAAATGTAACCAGTTAAGAATAAAAAAAATTGTTTAGAATAAATGAGAAAATAAAAATTAACCAGTTAAGAATAAAAAATGAAATAAAATATAGTTTAGAATAGAATATAAATAAAATAAAGTACAGCACAAACAGTCGGACGGTCAGAGGCACAGTGCACATTCATTAAATGCAAAGTTAAACAGATGTGTTTTGAGCTTGGATTTGAATGTGACTATTGTGGGAGCACATCTGATCTCTTCTGGAAGCTGGTTCTAGCTGCGGCTCGCATAATAGCTAAATGCAGACTCTCCTTGCTTGGACAGAACCCTTGGTATTTCTAACAGATGCGATCCTAATGACCTGAGTGTTCTTATGCATCTATATTCAATGAGCATATCTGCAATGTATTGAGGTCCTAGGCCATTGAACGATTTATATACCAGTAATAAAACTTTAAAATCTATCCTATATGTAACTGGTAGCCAGTGTAAAGACCTGAGGACTGGGGTGAAATGATCATATTTTCTGGTTCTGCTCAGAATCCTTGCCGCAGCGTTCTGTATGAGCTGCATCTGTCTTATGGTCTTTTTGGGGAGGCCAGTAAGGAGTCCATTACAATAATCCACCCTGCTGGTGATGAAAGCATGCACTAGTTTCTCTAAGTCTTGACTGGAAACAAAACATCTAATTCTTGCAATATTTTTCAGATGATAGTATGCTGATTTAGTTATTGCTTTGACATGACTACTGAAGCTAAGGTCTGACTCTAGAGACACACCGAGATTCCTGACTTGATTTTTTGTTGTTTGACCTTTAGAGTGAAGGTACGCGTTCACCTTGAGAACTTCATCTTTATTTCCAAACGCAATGACTTCAGTTTTGTCTTTGTTTAACTGAAGAAAGTTTTGGCACATCCAACTATTTATTTCATCAATGCATTTGAGCAGGGAGTCAATGGGGCTGTAATCGTTAGGCGATAGGGCTAAGTATATCTGCGTGTCGTCTGCATAGCTGTGGTAAGCAATTTGGTTATTTCTCATTATTTGGCTCAATGGGAGCATGTACAGGTTGAATAGGAGAGGCGCAAGAATTGAGCCATGAGGGACTCCGCATGTCATGGATGTCCACTCAGACTTATGGTCACCTTTACTCACATAATAACCTCTTGTTTCTAGGTATGACCTGAACCATTTTAAGACTATCCCAGAAAGCCCCACCCAGTTTTCCAGAATGTCTATAAGTATGTTGTGATCGACCGTGTCAAATGCAGCACTGAGGTCGAGTAGGACCAGCACGGATAATTTGCCTGAATCAGTACTTAAGTAAATGTCGTTTCCTATCTTAATGAGTGCTGTCTCTGTGCTGTGATGCGGGCGGAACCCAGATTGAAAATTGTCAAAGTATCCATTTGAGCTTAAGAATTTGTTCAGCTGGTTGAAGACAACTTTTTCAATGATCTTACCTATGAAGGGAAGATTTGAGATCGGTCTATAGTTGTTTAATATGGTCTTATCCAGATTGCTCTTTTTCAGGAGGGGTTTGACAACAGCAGTTTTCAGGGAGTTTGGGAAACTTCCAGAGAGAAGCGAGGCATTTACCACATCTAGGAGATCTGCTTCTAAACAGTTTAACACACTTTTGAAAAAAGATGTGGGAAGTGCGTCAAGGGCGCAGGTTGATGTTTTAAGGTCTGGAACGGTTTCTTCCAAATTTTTGCCATCAATTTCTTCAAAATCAGACTCTACTTTCTCAGGTTGTGGTGTGATCTGTCTGACCCCAGCGCTACTCAAGGATGTGCTGATCACCTTCCATCCATCCATCCATCCATTTTCTACCGCTTATCCGGGGCCGGGTCACGGGGCAGCAGTCTAAGCAGAGATGCCCAGACATCCCTCACCCTAGACACTTCCTCCAGCTCTTCCGGGGGGACACTGAGGCGTTCCCAGGCCAGCCGGGAGACATAGTCCCACCAGTGTGTCCTAGGTCTTCCCCGGGGTCTCCTCCCGGTCGGTCTGGCCCGGAACACCTTCCGGGGAAGGCGTCCAGTAGGCATCCGTAACAGATGCCCAAGCCACCTCAGCTGACCCCTCTCGATGTGGAGGAGCAGTGGCTCTACTCCGAGCTCCTCCCAGGTGACCGAGCTTCTCACCCTATCTCTAAGGGATCGCCCAGCCACCCTGCAGAGGAAGCTCATTTCAGCCGCCTGTATCCGGGATCTTGTCCTTTCGGTCATGACCCAAAGCTCATGACAATAGGTGAGAGTAGGAACGTAGATTGACCGGTAAATTGAGAGCTTCGCCTGCGGCTCAGCTCTTTCTTCACCACGACGGACCGGTACATCGACCGCATTACTGCATAAGCTGCACCAATCCGTCTGTCAATCTCCCGTTCCATCCTTCCCTCACTCGTGAACAAGACCCCGAGATTAGAAAGGTGATCAGCACATGAGGTTCCGACTAGAGATAGTCGGGATCACCTCTACGCATGGCTTGGGCTCTGGAACCACACTCCTCGAGAGAGGATGGACACTTCATCACTCTGGAGTTGCCCATGGGGAGAGGCGGCGGGCTGGTGTGGGTCTGCTTATAGCCCCCCAGCTCTCCCGCTATGTGTTGGAGTTTACCCCGGTGAACGAGAGGGTCGTTTCCCTGTGCCTACGGGTCGGGGTTATGTCTCTCATTGTTGTTTGTGCCTACGGGCCGAACGGCAGTGCAGAGTACCCGACCTTCTTGGAGTCTATGGGAGGGGTGCTGGAAAGTACTCCGACTGGGGACTCCGCCCGTCGTCCTACTGGGGGACTTCAACGACCATGTCGGCAACGACAGTGACACCTGGAGGGGCGTGATTGGGAGGAACGGCCCCCCTGATCTGAACCCGAGCGGTGTTCAGTTATTGGACTTCTGTGCTAGTCACAGTTTGTCTATAAACGAACACCATGTTCAAGCATAAGGGTGTCCATCAGTGCACGTGGCACCAGGACACCATAGGCCGCAGGTCGATGATCGACTTTGTGGTCGTTTCATCTGACCTGAGACCATATGTTTTGGACACTCGGGTTAAGAGAGGGGCGGAGCTGTCAACTGATCACCACCTGGTGGTGAGTTGGATCCGATGGCAGGAGAGGAAGCTGGACAGACTCGGCAGACCCAAACGTACTTTAAGGGTCTGCTGGGAACGCCTGGCTGAGTCTCCTGTCAGAGAGATCTTTAACTCCCACCTCCGGCAGAGCTTCAACCAGATCCCGAGGGAGGCTGGAGACATTGAGTCAGAGTGGACCATGTTCTCCGCCTCCATTGTCGAAGCGGCCACTCAGAGCTGTGGCCATAAGGTCTCCGGTGCCTGTCAAGGCGGGAATCCCCGAACCCGGTGGTGGACACCGGAAGTAGGAGTCTTATCAGGCCTGGTTGGCTTGTGGGACTCCTGAGGCAGCTGACAGGTACCGGCATGCCAAGCAGACTGCTGCCCGGGTGGTTGTGGAGGCAAAAACTCCGGCCTGGGAGGAGTTTGGTGAGGCCATGGAGAAGGACTATCGACTGGCCTCGAAGAGATTCTGGAAAACCGTCCGGCGCCTCAGGAGAGGGAAACAGTGCCCTACCAATGCTGTTCACAGTGGAGGTGGGAGGCTGTTGACCACACTGTTCCTGCTGATCACATTTCTAATGTTATTGATTTTATCAGAAAAGAAAGAAGCAAACTCACTGCACTTGCTGTCTGAGAGCATTTCACTGGGAATCTGGCATTCAGTCTTTTTAGTGTTTCAAAGAGTTCATTGAAATCCTTCTTAAGAAGTTCTGACTGTTTATGAATATCATTTTTCCCCACATGAATGATGAGTCGATTTGCAGTCTTATGTTTAATCAGAATGTTCTGAAGTTCCCTGTTTACATCAGAAGTTGTTGCTTGTGGAAGGCAGCATGTAGTTGTATCCCTGCTACTAATGTTTCTGATTATGGAGTCACCCACTATCAGAGTCCTGGGCTCAGCTGCGCTTTGAGCTGAGTTCTGCTGTCTGTTCGACCTTGAGCGCCTGTTAAAATCAGAATTAGCTGCTGGCTGATTTAGTCTGTGTTCGGACACATTCATCAAATTTGGGGATTCCTCATTGAATAATACTTCAAATCTGTTCTTAAGATGTATAGGCGGTGTTCGGTGGTTTGCAATCCTTGTAGCCGTATTTGGGGTAGAGGATGCTGCTGCGGCAATATGTGATACTCGTGACAGTCTGATGTCTCGAGTGCCTTTAGGTCTCGCTCCCTGTTTATGCCATCTATTTGTAAGTCGATCGGCTTGTTTCTCTACACTCAGAATGGCCGGTCGAGGAGTACTAGATTTATGGGACTCACCGGCTGTGTGCTGAGGCTGCCATGACGGAGCTCTGATTTGTGTTCCGTCTGGTTTGGTGGTCCCACAAGTAACTTTGTTTCAAGAACTGCAATCCTTTGTAAAAGTTTGTGGCAGTTTATGCAGCAAGTAGATTCCAGAGAAGGCATTTTCTCTTATCCTTATGAGTGTAGACAGTTGTGTTTTCTCTTCCCCGGAATGTAAGCTTTCAGTGGGAGGCTGGTCAAATAAGATAATTCGGATTTGTGTAGTAATCCAAGCATTTAAGTTAAAATTAGGTGATAAAAGGAGATAAAACATAAAAGTATAAAAGCGACAGAGTAAAGCGCGGAGAAGTAAGCAGGATCGTCCGATTGCGACAAACAACCAAACAAAGAAAAGGGATTTAGTATGGTACATTTATTTGCGTCACAGTGTCAAATAGACAAGAGGTGGGCTCATTAATCATAAGGTATGGGAATGTTATGAAATTTGGCAAAGTTTGTTATACCTCTGTACGGTTCAAAAGGTATGGAGAATCCAAATGAGACTGTTTGACAAAAAAGGTAAAAATATTATTTTTAATAGTGATCAAAATTATATATAACTAGTTTAATTTATATAATTATGTTTAGCAGCTGTTAATAAGTAATTAATAAGTAGTTAGAAAATTATTTTGAATAAGTCTTATTTATTGTTTAGTTCTGCTTACGACATACAGCATTAAGTTGTTATTAATGCCTATTAAATAAGTAATAAGTAATCATGAATTACAGCAGGAATGTGTGTTAATAAACCATTTATTAACACATTGAGTAACTGTTACTAAATGTCTGAATAATAAGATATATAAATGTGCATTCAAAGAGTTAATTAATAATTTACTAACACTTTCTAAATGATCTCATAAACCACTGACAACTCCCAACTAACTGGTTTGTAAGTAATGTAATCTTTAATTTAGAAATTATGAATTTATCCTTAATAAAGTATGAAATTAGATTATTAAGCATATTATATACATGCTTATAAATCAAGAATAGCACATTTATAGCTGTATTTATAAAATGCTTTATTATTCTGTCTATTAATATGGAGCAAATGCTTAATAAATGATCAATGATTCATAGCCTGCAGTTATAATAAAGTGTTACCCATTTCTTTTTCAATGTATTAACATATTTACAGGCAAGCAAACCATCTTGTTTTTGTATCTCTGCAAACCTTTTGTATATTGACACATAACTTGGTTGGTATCATCACTGGTACATTTTAGGGATAGCGCCACCTACTGTTCAAAAGTTATTAGTATGCTATTACATATGTTTCTTAATCTGCTTTGTGCCCTGTCGTCTTTGTGCAAATTTTTGTGAACAAGTGGTCAAACGGTATAAGTAATTTTATTATGTTCTTAATGCCTTTCCCTTTTTTAATTTGGTTTTCAAAATCTGATCATCTGACATGTCTAAAATATTTCTCTTTGGGTCATGTTTGGGGTTCACCTCGTATAATTGCTGCTTGCAGCTATATGTAGGGGTCAAGCCACGAAGAGCCGTAAACACCTTTTGCTTACGATAGTGTTCTTCTTATTCTTCTTCTGCTATGAAACATACTTTTTCGAACACGCAGTTATGCACAGGAATGACAGCGCTCCTGCTAATCAGAATAAATGTCAGAGACACATAATATATATTACTGCTTCTACTAAATAAGGAGTACAATGACAAATTGCTAGGAAACTTGGTATGGTTCATTGAGGTAAAGTTCTGAGAGGACCTGTTAAGTTATAGGAAAAAAATATAATTAATTAAAATGCTTATAACATATGAAAAAATCTACATAACGTCATCCAAAGAATATTTGTTGGCTAAAGCCGAGTGCTTTGATATCAAACTTGTCATATTCCACCATAGTTCCTGTCCGCCATATTGAATTACTTTTTCAAACTCCTCCAACAAAATTTGTCAGATTTGCACGACATTTGTGTACAGACAGTACAGACAGTACTGACGATTGTCCCGTTTCCTATGAACAGTTTGCATAGGGGTTGATTATAAATGGTAGATTAGCGACCTCCTCTGTTCAAAGTTGGGTATTGCGTGCTATTTGTCCAAGTCCCTTTTTGATGACATCATTTATGTGAGTTAGAAGCGGTTTAGGATGCTGTGTAGCCATCGCTATAATTTCTCCTCGATCTAAGTTTCCGAGGCACTTTCGGTATGTAATATTGTTTTATTATATTATCCCACGAAAGTATATTTTGTTATTATGTCTTTAGATACCAGAAAGGATGTTTATTTTATGTATTTGGGAAACTGTTCTAGCTAACGCTATTATAGCAAATACTGACTATGTTCCACGCAAATAGCATTTATTTCTCCTGTGTGAGCATGTTGTTATTGTATTCTTAGAATTTTCTATTTGTATTTTACAGTTTTACGTTATCCCATGACAGTAAGGCATTAAAAATGATTCTCTCGAGTCTGTTGTCATTCGGAGGCGTTATCTGACTGTCGAGTCGAGCAAGGAGTTTGACACAAAGGGCAGAACAACGATAAATCAAATGGTTCTCGTATACAGCGCCAATGAATTCTAAGTCGTGTTCGCCAAAAGGTCATTCGTGATACTTTTATTTATTGACATGACACTTATACATCCTCACTGGCACATCTTGTCTGTCTCATAAAAATTGAGTGGCAGCACCACCTAGTGATATCAAAGTTGTCACATTCCTACTTTCCATTCGCCATATAGAATTATGTTTTTTTAACATCTCCTACAAAAGCTGTCTTGTTTGCACTGAATTTGGTATATGGGTTCTAAAGACATCCCTAAATAATATTTAATAAAAGCTTTTTGATTGGTCAAATCGTTCTGGTAAACAGTGTCATATGAATTCTAAGGTGTGTGCACCAAAGGTCCATGTGGCTGTATCTTCATGACACTTTTGTGTTAAGTGTGTTTCGTTCTTTTCTTTTTTTCTTTTCTTTTTATATATTGTCTTTATTCATTTACTTATCATCTCTACTCCCCTCCCACCTGGTCTCTGTTTTAGCTAATCAAATCATTGTCATTATTCACACCTGTTCCCCATTACCGGGATCCAGTCAAGTCTGAGAGCAGAGCCTCCCTGATAGAGAACTGAGGAATGAAACGACGATAGAAGCCTGCCATGCCCAAAAAGGATCGGAGTTGCTTCCTTGTTTGGGGTAAAGGGCATGACTCAATGGCTTGGATCTTACAAACCTGTGGCCGTATCATCCCATTCCCAATGATATGGCCCAGGTACTCAGTCTCAGATGCAGCAAAGGCACACAAAGGGATTTACAGTCAGCCCAGCCATGTGAAGACAGCCCAAGACGGTACACAGATGTTCCAGATGTTGCTCACAGCTGTCACTGTACACAACAATATATCATTGAGATAGGCTGCCGCAAAAGCAGGGGAATCACGAAGTACCTGGTCCATCAGCCTCTGGAAATTTGCTGGCGCCCCATGAAGAGCAAATGGAAGCACTGTGAAGTGAAATGGACCCATGGAGTCCAGAAAGCAGTCATCTCTCTCGATCGCTCGGTCAGGGGTACCTGCCAGTACCCTTTGCTAAGATCTAATGTAGTCAAGAATTTTGCCTTTCCCAGCCGTTCAAGCAGGTTGTCAATCCTGGGTGTTGGATAGGAGTCAAACTGAGAAACTTTCAAGTACCTGAAATCAATACAGAATCTTATGCTACCATCCTTCTTCGGTATCAGGACTATCGGGTTGCACCATTCACTCTTTGACACCTCTATGATACCCTGGGACAGCATGAGATCCACCTCCTCCTTCAGTGGGGTCAGCAGGCGCTCAGGGATCCTGTAACTGAGTCGTCTCACATAAGCCCCTTCTTTAAGGACAATATCATGTTTAACAAGGTCAGTCCTCCCAGGGTTCCCCTGGAACACTTCAAGATTACATCTTGAAGAACACTTCAAGATTACAGACCTCCTGCTGTCTGTCTTCAGAGAGGTGACGGAGATCAAAGTCCCCTGGACCACCTTCAGAAGGTAAGTATTGCTCCTCCGCTTCCTCCTCTTCCAGAATGCTTCTGACGAGCATCACCTCTGTTTTCTTTCCAGGTCTTTGCACCCATTCCTTCAGGAGGTTCACATGCAGTACTTTACTGGAACGTGACTGACCTGTGGTCAATATTCAATAGGTGGTAGGCCCAAGTTTCTTCTGGACCTCAAATGGTCCTTGCCACTTTGCCAAAAGCTTGTTATCATCACTAGGGAGAAGCAGTAACACTTTCTGTCCAGGGCTGAAGGATCTCTGGCGGGCTGACTGATCATACCAGGACTTCTGCCCTTTCTGGGCCTCTGCCATGTGTAACTGGGAAAGCTCGCTCATTTTCTCCAATCGGTCTCTCATCTGCACAACATAGGATACCACATTAACAGAATCCCCTCTCCCCTGGTCTCCCTCCCAACTTTCTCTCAGCAGAGAAAGAGGGCCTCTGACATCATGCCCATATAGAAGTTCAAAGGTACGAAACCCAGTGGAGGCTTGGGGTACTTCCCTGTATGCAAATAAAAGATAGGGCAACCAGAGATCCCAGTCTGTACCACTGCTGTTCACAAACTTTTGAAACATCTGCTTCAGTGTTTTGTTAAAGCGTTCTGTCAGCCCATCCGTTTGGGGTGGTAAGGGGTGGTTCTCAGGCTCCTGATGCCCAGTAATTGATAGACCTGGTTCAACAATGTTGACATAAAATTAGTTCCTTGATCAGTCAATATTTCACGAGGGAAACCCACCCTTGAAAAAACTTGATAGACAAAAAGCAACAGATTTAGCTTTTATAGGCTTCAATGGGAACACCTCTGGATACTTGGTTGCATAGTCTGTTATAACCAGCAAGTACCGGTTCCCAGCTCTACTCTTCTCAACGGGACCAACAATGGCCATCCCAAGGCGTTCAAATGGAATGGCAATGATGGGGAGGGGTAAGAGTGGGACTCTGGAGGGAAGGCTGGCAGATGTCATTTGGCACTGAGGACAACTTTTGCAGAATTCAGCAACATCTCTACACAGTCCAGGCCAATGAAAGTGGTGTTTAATGCGGGCTGTGGTTTAGTGCTTACCTAGGTGGCCAGCCCAGGGAACATAATGCCCCAACGCCAGTATAGCCTCTCTGGCTGCTTGGGGGACCACTAGCTGCAATGTGGACTCCTGTTGACGGTAAGGAATGCCCTTTTGCAAGATGTACTCCTCTTTGCTCATGTCCAGCTCATCTCCTGTCTCCTTCTTAATTTTCTGAAAAAGAGATGCTAAAGATGGATCAAATTTCTGCATGTTTATGATACTGGCTGGCATTTGAAATCCTAAATCCGTGACTTCACGGGTGTTGCCTCGTCATTGTAGAATGGCAAGGTACTAAGGATCTCCAGGTGCTCGTTAGATGACTTAACCTGCCCCCTGGTGACAGCAGCATAGCATCTTCTGGGTTTGTCTATTGGCACAAATCAAACAGTACTGGGAGGTCGCGTGAGTGATAAGTGGAAGCAGCTGTGCGCGCACTGGTCCCGCATCTTATCACGGAGGAGATTGGGAGCTTAAAAGGACGTGTCGGCAGGACTGTTGACGAGAGAGGACCGGGCCCGGACATATGTTTAGTTTGTGTATGTTTTATGGCCGGCAGTCTACCGTGAGGTGGCTGTCGGTCAGTTACTTCAGTGTTTATTGTTTATTTAATTAAAGTTTTAAAGTTTGAATGTTCGCCGGTTCCCGCCTCCTTCCTTCCCTTATAACGAACTTTATTACAGTAATCTATCAATGACCACAATGTTCAAGAGATATGTTTGATTGTCAACTTTGATATACATATCAGCAGTTGAGTAACTCTTCTCATCACCATGCACACAACATATAGGGATGGTATCTCTGGAGCTGATAATATTGGTTGGTATCAATTACCACTTTGAGAGGCGTTCCATTAACTTTCACATCAGCCATCTTTACAGCTTGGCCAGTCTTTGAGGCAGCATCCCCATGAGGGTGTGGTACAACACACATCTGAGGCAACTTTGCTGTATATTTAGGGCACATGGGCTTGGTATGGCCTTCTATTCCACACAGATAGCAAATTAGTTTTCTACGACTGGTTCTCCCCAGTGGGAACCTTACCCCCGCTGGCCTCTGGCTTTGGTTGGTTCGGCTGAGGGGGTTTACGTCGGTCTCTTGGGGACTTCCATGAGTTGTAGCTCCATGGCTGTCCTTTTCTCCACGCCGCCACAAACACATCCGCTAGTTTAGCAGCCTCCATGGCAGAACCTGGGTCATGCTCTCTGATCTAAATCTGCAGCTCAGGGGACACCATTCTCAAGTATTGTTCCAGCATGATCCTTTCACCAATTTCTTGTGTTGTTTTACCTTTTGGCTGGATCCACTTTCCATACAGCTCCTTGAGTCTTGCGTACATTTCCTTTGGGAACTCGTCAAGGCTCAATTCCAAGGAACGGAATCTTTGCCTATAGGTCTCAGGGTTAATGTCATACTTTTTGCATGTTTATCCCTGTCATAATCCACAGAGTCATCAATATCCATATGCACATAAGCATTTCGAGCTTTACCAGTTAGCCTTGGCATTAAATGAAAAACCCAGTCAAGCTTCTGCCATCTGCAGGCTACAGCAATACGCTCGAATGCAATGAGAAAGTGTTCAATATCGTCATCATCAGTAAATTTCTCTAATCTGGGCACATGGTGTGGAGGGACCTGACCTGCTGCTGTTGTAGTTGAAACAATCACTGGAGTGGGATCCATTTGGGTTTGAGAATGAGGTCTATTGGGTGGAAAATCCTCCAGATCTTGATCAGAATCTGTTGGTGGGAGCCCTTGCAGTGGAGATGTTCGGGCTTGTACCTCTAACTGCAGCATCTGAAATTGATGTTGAAGTATTTTAAACCTCTGTTCCTGTCTTGTAGTTGCTTCCTTCTGCTTCTCATCTCAGGCCTCCTGCTGTCCCATGTGCGCTCGGAGAATAGCTGCCAGGTCAGACAGGGTTTACTCCCTTCCTTCATCCTCAGTGTTTTCCACTCCAGAAACTCCATTTTCGTCTTCACTAACAGCCTGTCTGATGCAATTTGGCCTGCAGCTCCTCCTTGTTGTCTACCTTTTCCACCTCTTCCACCACGATTCATGTCTTCTTGTTGGGGAACAGCAAAGAGGAAAAAAAATATCCTGTGTCCGTCACTGAAAGATCCCACCGCTGCCACCAATTGTAAGGGACCGAAACAGTGAGGCAAAAGAAACACATGAAGTTGTCTTTTGAACAAATGGGGTTTTATTACCCAAGATGTTGAGGAGCTACACAAGGACCAGAATTAATAGCTAGGCCCCAAAACAATCAACAAACCAGTGATGGCAAATAGGCTGATGTACATAGCCTTGTAACCCAAGACTAACTGAACAAAAAACTGACCTCTTACAAAGACACAGAAGGGAGCGTATATAAAGGCTAAGCAAAACCAACTAACATAGAAGGGGTAAACAAACTAACACTTAACACCACAAGAATTAACTTAAGGCAAAATCCGCCCAGGCACATGATGAGACATGGTATGGCCTAATGAGCTGGCTTCCGGATATAGGTCTCCTCAGCCCTTTGCCACTCCTTTCGCCCAACCAGGAAGTGACCGCCCCCAATGATCCAGGCAACTCAAAGAAAACATATGATTAATGCACTCCCTGTAAATCAATGTAGGGTAAAGCAAAATAAACTGTCTTGTGTTTGTTATTTAAATATCAGTTTAGATGACTAAATAATCAGTGCAACAAACTAATAAACGGAAATCAAATGTTCAGAATCTAGGTGATGTTACCCTGTGTGGCCGTAGCCATCACAGGGACTAATAAGCGATATGTCTTAAAAGAGCAATAGTACATTAGGTGCTAATACAAAGATTCAACAAAAGCTAGACCACTACCCGTTGAGAGAAAAGAGAGGGTTAGTGTACTTCTTTTTCATTTGTCTGTCAAGTATTCAAAGAAGAGGTGTGTTTTAAGTAGTTTTTGAATGTTGTGAGAGATGTAGTTGACCGGATTGCGTTAGGAAGAATGTTCCACCAGGAAGGAGTTCCGCAGCCCTCCGCACAAGCAACGGTACGTTCGGCAGCAAAGACTTAGGGACAGCCATGCTGCCCACCAAAGAACCTCCCCCTCACGGGGGCAATGAAGCAGATCTCCCTGCTAGTTCCTGCATCACAACGTCTGGGGGCCTGGTCACAGCTGGGATGATCCGTCTCGGCAACGCGATTCGGTTTTCCAGGCACCCGCCCAAGGGAAATTCTCTAACCTCAACAGAGGCTAGATCGCTCCCTTGCTTCGGCCCGAGGTCGCCACCCTTCTGGAGGGGGCAATCGAGCCTGTCCCTCTAGCCAAGATGACCCCTACTTCATCGTCCCAGAGTATGGTGAGGGGTTGTGCCCCATCCTGCGAGGTTGATGTAGAGGCGCATCCTGAAGTCCGTCTGACACCAGGATTGGTTTGTGGTAATCTACTGAAGGACGCGTACTTTGTGTCTCGATTCTCGGCAGACCGTTTATTCTGGCCCAGCCTCACTGTGCCTTTACGAAGGTCACGTAGGCTGCGTATGCTAACTATCTTGACGACTGACCTATTTTGAGGTCACCCATGGGATCTGTGGCCTACGCACAGGGACCTTGTGCCTGGCACCTTGACCGATTGGGCCTACGGGTCAGCTATGACAAGAGAATGCTCTCTCCTGTCGGAGCACTTCTTTTCCTGGTATGGAACCAGACTCTGTTACCATGCAGCATGCCTCACAAGAGTGTGCCCAGTCAATGCTGTGCTGCCTGGCCCTCGTCAGGCAGCAGTCAGCAGTTGCCCTGAAACACTCAGAGGCTCCTGGGGCATATGGCGTCCTTGTGGGCAGCAATGCCGCTTGGGTTGATGCATATGAGAACGCTTCAGCATTGGCTACAGAGTCGGTTTCCTGGAGAGCGTGGCACACCGGCACAAGGCATGTTCCCAGTGCGTCTGTCTTCTGGCGCACCCTAGCCCCTCAGACAGACATGTCCACTCCGGGCTGGAGTCCCATTAGCGCAGGTGGTGAGGTGTGCAACGCCTCCCTGCTCGGCTGGGGTGCAACGGGCAGGCAGTGTCGGGGCGCTGGATGGGCCCCCACCTGCAGTGGCAATCAAATTGTCTGGAGTTGCTAACAGCTTACATCCCCCCCCAGTGAGCCTCCCTGCACAGGTCTGTGCGGAGCCAGGGAAGAGGAGCATCTAAGTCTGCTAGTTGCGCCCGGTTGGCCCAACCAGACTTGGCTCTCGGAGCCCATGCTCTGACGGCCACTCCCCCTTGCCGATTCCCCTGAGAGGGGAACGATCTGGCACCCGAGACCAGACCTCTGCAACCCCATGTCTGGACCCTGGATGGGACGAGGAGATCCGAAGTGACCTGTCTCCCATTCTCGTGAGCATGGTCATTCGGGTAAGAGCACCAACCACTAGGCGACTGTCACTTTACGTGGCACCTCTTCTAGCCCTGAGTCCCCCGATCTGGATTGTGCTGGGCTGCACGACCCGATCAGCAGTTTCCTAAGGTGCGCATTGGGGGGCTTATCCCCCCTGTCCGTTATCCATACCTTCCTGGGACCTTAACATGGTCCTGGTGGGCCTGCGTAAGGCCCTGTTTGACCCCTGGAGAACCCGATCTTTCTCTCTAATGATGAAGACACTTCTCCTGTCAGCGCTCAACTCCATCAGGAGGGTAGGGGATCAGCACACACTCTCTCTATATAAGCAATAATTATATTAATGGTGGTCATTAATAATTATAGTAATGATGGTATCTGCAGCAATTATGTACATAGTTAGGACTGATAAAGAGGATATAAAGAGAAACGATTGTGCGACAGCCTGATGGATGTGTTTCCAGACATTTGATGATTATTCACAGAATTTAAGGAGAATATATTTAGTTATTTATTTACACTGTGTTCTGCAGATATCGTATTTCTACTCAATACAAGCACAAATACAAATCATACTCAATACAAGCGCAAAAACCTCTGCAGATTTAATATTCGTGATAATGTGGATCTTTAAAGGATATGATGTGAAATTAAATGTGTGTGAGGCATACATGCTTACAATAGTTTTTCTTAACAAATGCTTTTTGCAATCTAACTTGAGCTCACTAACTCACCATTTTTGTTGCTCCAGAATGGTGTGCACATTCTCCCGTAAAGTGTTTTTTAATAGATCATAACCTTTGCGTGGAAAGTGGTGTAAGAAACGTTTATAAATGAGACGCCAGGTCAGGGAGCAGACAGAGTGGCTTAACTAACCGCCTGCTATAGCCATCTCATGTCTCAGAACACAAAATGCACAACTCTCAAAAATATCATATAAAGAAACTGCGTCTGTCCCCCACACTAGTAAATACATAAGAAAAACGTTATTTACAGGTACTTTCATAAAAATCACATATAATGTGGATGAATTAATAAACAAATAATATGGCTCGGTTTGCTGAATATTAGATCCCTTTACTAATACACGTTTTGCTATTGGTATATTCATGGATCATCACCTAGATGTGCTCTAAAACCAGATGATGTAATAGTTTAAATGAGTCTACCACACAGATTTTATTCAAGAATTTTGTACATTTGGTAATACTTTAATAAGGTAGTTTTTAGGTGTAGGGTAGGATATAGGGTAGGATCAGAGCCGATCCTTCCTTAAACAAATGAAGATAATTTTAGATGTTTAATTATGACTTGGAGGATTGGGATTGTGAGACGAGGGCAACATATTTATTTTTTATGAAAATCTTAAATTCGAAGAAAATCCATACTTTTCCTCTGGCTCAAAATGGTTGTCATGTGATACGCTGCTACATTTGTGTCATGGTTTGCACTTAAAAGCTTGTGTTCTTAAGTAAACTATATTTATCATGTTTTCTTTTTGTTAATCACTCATTTGGTTAAACACCACATTTGCGTGTTAAAGTTTTTTTTGTCCAGATAAATGGTTCCAGAGCCACACCTTACTTTAGGTAAATAATTATTTAAATGTGAATAAAAATGTGAAATTAAATGTATACTTAATTGTTCTAATTGTCAGCTTATTGTTTTTTTCTTTTTCAGTTTTTATTCGGTAACAATAAGGTGTTTGGTAACAATTAGTTTATGCATTAGTTAACATGAAATAACAACGAACAATACTTTTAAAACATTTATTAACATTAATTAATGTTGATTTCAGCATTTACTAATACACTAATACAAAATCAAACGGTGTCACAGTGAACTAACATGAATAACTGTATTAACATGGAATGATAAATGTTAATAATAATGTTAACTAATATCACCTTATTGTAAAGTGTTATCATTCTTTCTTATAGTTTACAGTTTACATGTTTATCTAAATTTAACTGACTAGGGCCTCTACAATGGTTTGCTTAGGGCCCCCAGACGTCTAGGATAGGCACTGGGTAGGATTAAGGTACGTTGAATAAGGTGATGCAGAAAAATGCATTAACATGTGCTTATACATTCTAATATCCAACCAATATGCATATTAATAAACTAGTAGTTAATAATGAATTTGTGTATTATACTATAAAGTGTAACCTGGCATTTTTAATCTGTTTTAAGTTTAATAAACAATTATATAAAACTAACTATACTACTTCTATAAAGTAATGGTACTGTTTAGCATGTTGTAAGTCGCTTTGGACTTCTGTCAAATGAATAAATGTCAATGTTTAAAAAAAATAGATCAAGAAACAGTCAAAATTAATTTCCCCAAAATACCCCATGTTACTCATGGAAGGCGGGAATTCCCCCCACTGTGTAAAAAAACGAAATTCATTCCCTGTTTTGTGTTCGAATACTAGAGTTAGAATCATATGTTCACAGCACCAATTTTATGTAACTGTTTAAATCTAAGTGGAGGAAAAGGTAAGGGAATGTTTTTTTCAGTATAAACCTAGTTGCACTGTTAAAAATACAAACAATGTTACTTTATGGCAATCATTTTTATAACAACATGTTGAGGCATGTTTTAAGTTGCAAAAATAAAGTTTTATCTATAAAATAACATATATTAGATCAAATAAAAAAAAGTAATTTTATTTTAAATAAAGTCTAGAGTAAAGGCATAAGTCTTACCATGGCACATGCTGTGTGGTTTAGTTAAGGTGATGTGGAACAGACAGAGACTAAAGACGATCATAAATGTCTTAAAACATTCCATCTGTTGTAGTCTCATTCTTCACAATGAAGAGGGTTGTCTTTGTGGCTGTCTTTTATTGCTTCTCTAAATTTTGGCGTACTGCCTTAGTTACAAAATCAACTTGTATCTATTATGGTAATATGAATATCTGACAGAATAAGCTGTTAAAAGGTTGTTTTGACCAAGTGTGACAATAATTCTAGGCTTACCTCTACACTAAAGTAAACGGAAGTGTAACAAAAGAACAGTTACATTCTCATAAACCAAACAGGAAGTTTTTGGTTTGTACTTGCATGTTTTCTTTGTTTTGTGTAAGGTTCGTTGAAGCATATGTTCACACCCCCAGTTTTATGTAACTGTTTAAATCTAAGTGGAGGAAAAAGTAAGGGAATATTCTTTTCAGTATAAACGTGGTTGCACTGTTAAAAATACAATGTTACTTTAGGCCAATCGTTTTTATAACAACATGTTGATGCAGTGCATGTTTTTAGTTGCAAAAATAAAGAATTCTTTCTAAAATAACATATATTAGATCAAATTAAAAAAGTAATTTTATTTTAAATAAAGTCTAGAGTAAAGGCATAAGTCTTACCATGGCACATGCTGTGTGGTTTAGTTAAGGTGATGTGGAAAAGACAGAGACTAAAGAGGATCATAAATGTCTTAAAACATTCCATCTGTTGTAGTCTCATTCTTCACAATGAAGAGGGTTGTCTTTGTGGCTGTCTTTTATCGCTTCTCTAAATTTTGGCGTACTGCCTTAGTTACAAAATCAACTTGTATCTATTATGGTAATATGAATATCTGACAGAATAAGCTGTTAAAAGGTTGTTTTGACCAAGTGTGACAATAATTCTAGGCTTACCCCTTTACACTAAAGTACACGAAAGTGTAACAAAAGAACAGTTCCATACTCATAAACCAAACAGAAAGTTTTTGGTTTTTACTTGCACGTTTTTTTTTTAAGTGTAAGGTTCATTGAAGCATATGTTCACACCCCCAATTTTATGTAGCTGTTTAAATCTAAGTGGAGCAAATGGTAAGGGAATATTATTTTCAGTATAAACCTAGTTGCACTGTTAAAAATACAATGTTACTTTATGGCAATTGTTTTTATGTGTCCTCTAAAGATATGTTGAGCTGCAAGTAATCCAATATTTTTGTCTGTCTGGTATTCTGTAACAGCATGCTGACAGATAGATCAGGACACAAGTGGACTGATGGTGAAAGAGAGTATTTAATGAACAACGGTGACTACAACAACAGGTAAGCATCCATGGGGACAGGTAAATTCAAAAACAAGGGAACATCCAAGGGAACCGGTAAATCCAAAAACAAGGGAACATCCAAGGGACACATCTCATTTAAGTATGTAATGTCGGATGGGGTCCACGATCCTGTGTGCCAGTCTCTGTTTGGAGACAGCCTCCCTGCTGTTCCCTAACACAGACAAAGAGCTGCTCAGAGCGAGAGCTCTGTGTTCGGTCAAAGTAGAGGTGCAGGGCATGTACTGGACATGACAGGGAAAGGGTTGGGACTTCCTCCCAGGGGGAACGCCTGCAGGTTCCCCACCACCTAGTCCGCGTGGGGGTGGTGGGGACTCTGGGTCTAGCCTATGTGGGGTCTAACTCTAGGCACCCGCTAGACATATGCTGATTCCCTACCCTCCTGATGGAGCGCCGACAGGAGAAGCGTCTTCATCATTAGTGAAAAATCAGGTCCTCCAGGGGCTCCAACGGGGCCCACCAGGACCATTTTAAGTTCCCAGGAGGGTACGGATAGCGACACAGGTCGGGGGACTCTGTGCTGCAGGAGGCGCAGCATGGCGAGAAGAGGCGCCACTTATAGTGACAGTTGCCTAGTGGTGGTGCTCTTGCCCGAGTGACCATGCTCACGAGAGCGGGAGACAGATCACTTCGGATCTCCTCATCCCATCCAGGTCCAGATATGGGCTCCAGAAAGCTCTATAGGAGACCAAGTGGGGTCTCCTGAGAAGGTCCCGGCTTGATGTGGGACATGGCAAGGACCATCCCATGCAGCTCGACAGCGATCGTGTGGCTGGAGCTGCGCCGGATGTCCTGGATCTCCCGGGTGGCTCCTGCCAGCCGCTTCCTGGCAGGGAGTTGATGTCCTCCGTTATAACCTCAGTCCGTGGGGGGCCACCTGAGAAGGGTCACCGGAGCCGGGGGCGGAGGTACGGGGCTGCTGCGATCGCGGCAGATAGGCTGATGAAGTGGACTTGTGCCACTCCGTGGCAATACTGCGACGGAGTTATGCCCACCGGGACTCCCATATCACGACCACTGCCATGTGCCGTGACCGCAATACCTTTACGACTAACGTTACTTCAGCATGTAACGTCACTTCACCCAGACATGTGACGTAGGAATTGTGCCTGTCTGGCTCGAGGATGGTGTGGTTGGATTTTCAGTCCATTGGAAATAAATGTAGTCACTGTGTTTTGTTGTAACAAGCTCTGTCGATTGCCTGAATGTAAGTACGCACAATTTACGCAACCAGTTCTGTCACGAAACAGGTAAGGTGAGAGAAGAACCCAAGCGCAGGCAGCAATACGGGGTAACAGATTTTAATAAAGTAAAACAGAAAACAAAAACCCACGAGGGGGTAAAATACAGGGCATAACAAAGACAGCAAAAACAGGATGAAAACTCACGGCAGGTAACCAGCTGTAACAAAAAAGGACGCTAACGCTGGGACACAGCGTAGGGACAAATCCTCAGAGTAGTTACACAGAGCATACAGTTACCGAGAAGTACGAGAACAAACGAGCACAGGACAGAAAATACAAGGGCATTAAATAGGGAGACTAACAAAGGAGATAACGATGGGCAGGTGTGGGTAATGCGACACAGGAAGAAAGCTATACTAGAAACGAGAGGGGCGGGGCCAAATGACGAGACAGGAGAGAACGCATATTATGTCCTGATTGACAATAATATGTTTCTCTCCACATAAAACACGTGGATCTGTCATGATTCTGCCCCTAGACCAGAAAATCAAGACAAGAGAAGGCAGAATCATGACAGAATCCCTCCCCTTAATGAACGACTCCTGGCGTTCACCAAGGGAGCAACTAACAAGACAAGACAGACTGGGTAACAGACATAAACCAACAGAACATTGCAAACATGACTAAGGGCATACAAGAAATAATCACAAACGGGTTGGGGTGAGACAATAAAAACAACAAACAAGGGAGGGGGGGGGGAGGCAAACAAGATTGCCTAGGGGGCAGTCAAAAAGGGTAAGGATAAGGTGGGACAGTCTTAGGGGGAGTCATAGAGGCTCTAGGAGTCCCCGGCTGAGACACTGGCTGGAAGGCCGGCTGAGACGCCGGCTGGAAGACCGGCTGAAAGGCCGGCGGAGAAGCAGGCTGGAAGGCCGCCTGGACAGGACTTGACGCCGGCTGGAAGGCCGGCAGGGCAGGACTTGACGAGGGCTGGAAGGCGGGTAGGGTCGGACTTGCGTCCCGGTCCGACCCTCCAGCGATATAGTGGCTTGGATCGGGCCCGGTGGACTTGATCTCCCTGGATTCATCCCGTCAGGAAAGCTTCTGGTCCCGAGAAACCACGTAGAGCCCCTCCCCCGAGGTGGTGGCTGAATCTCGAAAGAACACAACCACTCGTGACCGCAACATCTGGATCATCATTCGCCTGCAGTGCGGGCATGATGCATCCACAAACGCTGCCTCAGCGTGCTGGAGTCCAGACACTTGAGTCAGACGTCGTGTCCGACCCCCTCCTCGATGAGTGCGTTGCACCCGCAACCGCAACTTTAATAGCTAATGTCTATAATTTATGCACACTTAAGTCACTTGCACTATTGTTTAGTATAAATTATTATCTGTATAACTCATATCCCGGGCAACCTCAACCAGACAGCTGATGCACTCTCTCGTCAGGTCACACTCCGCGGAGAATGGGGACTCCACCCCCGCACTTGAGCAGGCACAGGTGGACCTGTTCGCCTCCCAGCACACTTCCCATTAATCCTTATGGTACCCCCTGACCGATGCCCCCTTCGGCACAGGAGCTTTAGCGCACAGCTGGCTGTGGGACAAGGGGAAGTACACCTTCCCCCCAGTGAGCATCCTCCTGCGCAAGGTCAGGGAAGAGGAGCATAACGTCCTGTTAGTTGTGTCCTATTGGTGTCACGGTTGAGAGATTCATTGATTCCTCCTTGCACTGTTTTTATGTGTTTACTGCATTGTTGTGGGCGTGGTCACTGATGATCCTCAGGGAGAATCAGCGCCAGCTGATTCTCATCATCAATTGTATATATATACTCACCTTGAACATCTTGTGTTGTCAGATCGTTGTCTCCGGTGTTGTGCAGTCTTTCCTCGTGTCCCTGTGTTGCAGCTCTGGTTACCCGTGTTTATGTTTCCAGTTCTCGTCTCACGCCTTGTTGTTGGAATTACCACATCACCTCTCTGATCCTCTGGACTACCGAGTTGCCCTGGACTTGCCTGCGCTACTCTTCCTTTCGGACTCTGTCTGTGAACTCTCAGACTGTCACTGAGGAATATTTACGGCTAAATTGTTTAGCTGGATTACTCTGTACAATAAACCAGATTACCTGCATTTGCCTCCACTGTTCTTATTAGCGTGACAGAACGATCTGACCACAAGATGGAGGCAGCAGGATCATCTGACCTAGCGGAATTTCTCACGCATAATGCGGCGCGCATGGACAGACACGAGGAGAATTTCGTTTCGACTGGTCGTGCGATTCAGACGCTGGTAGCGCAGGTGTCCGGGCTCACCCAGCAGATACAACAGCTGGCTATACCCACTGCGCCACCCCCATCTCTACTCCCAACCGTTCCCCCCACAACCGATCGACAGCATGAGCCAAGATTACCCAATCCTGAGCCTTATTCGGGTGAGCCAAATTTTTGTAGAGCTTTCTTAACTAAATGCTCTATGTTTTTTGCTCTTCAGCCACAGACATTTTCCACGGAGAACTCGAGAGTGGCTTTCGTACTAACGCTGCTGTCGGGTCGTGCAGCTTTGTGGGGAACGGCAGTCTGGGAGAATCAACACCCATGCTGTTCATCGTTCGCGGCACTCTCAGAGGAGATGAAGAGGGTGTTTGATCGCGCGGTTGCCGGGAAGGAGGCGGCAAGACTACTCGCAGACCTCCACCAAGGCGATAGATCCGTGGCGGATTACTCCATTGAGTTCCGCACCCTCGCGGCAGAGTGTCGCTGGAACGAGGAGGCGCAGTGGGATAGATTCCTGCATGGGCTGGCGGACCGCATCCAACGAGAGGTCTACATCCTGGATCTACCTACCAGCTTGAATGGTCTCATGGAACTGGCGCTGAGGGTGGATGCTCGTCTGCATCGTCTGGATCAACGCAACCTTTCTGTTCCGGTACCTAGAACTTTTAGACTTTCTCAGGCCGCCAGCGGCAGTGATGCGGTCAGAGCCAGGGACGATCACGAACCCATGCAGGTGGGTCGAGCCCGGCTCTCCCGGGAGGAGAGAGAGAGAAGGAGATCCCGGGGGCTTTGTCTTTACTGCGGAGGTACGGGTCATTTCATCAGTGAATGCCCAGTAAAAGATCGGGCCCGACACTAAAGAAGAGGATTCTGTCGGGCGGGGTCTCCATCCAGAAACCCTCTTCCACTCTCCTTCCGGTGAGATTGCAATGGGCAACTCGGTCTCACCAATGTCAAGCACTCATCGACTCTGGGGCAGAGGGTAATTTTATGGATTGGTCTCTGGCACAGAAGCTTCTGATACCCACCAAACCCCTCACCAGCAAGATTTCCGTCAACGCACTCAATGGTCAGGAGTTACCCCCCATATCCTTCACCACCACTCAATTGACACTCACCACATCTGGCAATCACACCGAACGACTCTCTTTTCTGCTACTGGACTCTCCTCACACTCCCCTCAACCTCGGTCATCCCTGGCTCGTGCAGCATAACCCCAGGGTAGATTGGGGACATAATTCCATTTCTTCCTGGAGCACAGAGTGTCACGCCTCTTGTTTAATGTCTGCAGGTTCTTGTTTTTCTAGTACTGTCTTGCAGGAGGAGTTCGTGAATTTGTCAAACGTGCCCATCGAGTACCTTGACCTGAAGGAAGTGTTCAGTAAGTCCAGAGCTGCTTCTCTTCCTCCACATCGTCCCTATGACTGTGCTATAGATCTTCTGCCAGGTACGTCTCCGCCTAAGGGCAAGTTATACTCTCTTTCTATTCCCGAGAGGGAGGCCATGGAGAAATACATTTCTGATTCTCTGGCATCCAAGTTCATCCGTCCTTCCTCTTTTCCGGCGGGGGCGGGGTTCTTTTTTGTGGGGAAGAAGGACGGTTCCCTGCGACCGTGCATCGATTACAGAGGGCTGAATAACATCACGGTAAAGAATACCTATCCTTTGCCATTGATGTCATCAGCCTTCGAACGATTGCAGGGAACTTCTATCTTCACAAAATTGGATTTACGTAATGCTTATCATTTGGTCCGCATCAGGAAGGGGGATGAATGGAAGACCGCTTTTAACACCCCCAGGGGACATTTTGAATACTTGGTCATGCCTTTTGGTCTTTCCAATTCCCCAGCGGTTTTTCAGGCACTCGTCAATGACGTGCTGAGAGACATGATAGACCAGTTCATATATGTTTACCTGGATGACATATTGATTTTCTCTTCGTCTCTCCAGGAACATGTTCAGCACGTTAGACGAGTGCTTCAGAGGTTGCTAGAGAATGGGCTTTTTGTCAAGGCGGAGAAATGCGTTTTTCATGCACAGTCTGTTCCTTTCCTAGGGTACATCATCTCGCCTGAGGGAGTGCGTATGGATCCTGACAAGGTTAAGGCTGTGGTGGATTGGCCAAGTCCAGATTCTCGTAAGGCCCTACAGAGATTTCTGGGGTTTGCCAATTTTTACCGACGTTTCATTCGTAACTTCAGCCAACTAGTCGCTCCTCTGACCGCCTTGACCTCTCCCAGAACGATGTTCAGGTGGTCCAATACAGCCGAAACTGAATTCGCCAAACTGAAGAGCCGCTTTGTTTCGGCTCCAATTCTTGTAGCCCCTGATCCATCACGTCAGTTCGTGGTGGAGGTCGACGCGTCAGAGGTGGGGGTAGGGGCAGTACTATCCCAACGCTCTTCCACAGACGACAAGATGCACCCATGCGCGTTTTTCTCTCATCGTTTGTCCCTGACCGAACGTAACTATGACATTGGTAACAGGGAATTGTTGGCGGTCAAGTTAGCGTTGGAGGAATGGCGACATTGGTTAGAGGGGTCGGGGGTACCCTTTATCGTCTGGACTGACCACAAGAACCTGGAATACATTCAATCTGCTAAAAGACTCAACTCCAGGCAGGCACGGTGGGCACTTTTTTTCGGTCGTTTTGATTTTTCGCTTTCTTACCGCCCGGGTTCCAAAAACATCAAACCCGATTCTTTATCTCGTATTTTTGATCATTCCGAACGCCCGTCTACTCCCGAGTGTATTTTACCAGAGACTCTATTCGTCTCCGCACTCACATGGGAGGTCGAATCGAAGGTCAAGACTGCCTTAGAAGGGGTAACGCCTCCGCCTGGCTGCCCGCCGAGTCGGTTGTTTGTGCCGGAGGGATTACGGTCCGACGTTATTCGATGGGGTCATTGTTCTAACATGGCATGTCATCCAGGAGTAAATCGTACCAGTTTTTTGGTCAAGCAACGGTTCTGGTGGCCTTTAATGGCTCGTGATATTCGAGATTTTGTTTTGGCTTGCTCGGTTTGCGCCACGGGTAAGACGTCCAATCGACCCCCAGATGGGTTACTCCAACCGCTGCCTGTCCCTTCGAGACCCTGGTCCCATATAGCGCTAGATTTTATTACCGCCCTCCCACCCTCCCAAGGCAAGACGGTTGTTTTGACCGTAGTGGACCGGTTCTCGAAGGCGGCACATTTCATCCCCTTGCCTAAATTACCATCTGCCAAGGAGACAGCGGTGGCTGTCATCGACCACGTCTTTCGTTTACATGGCCTCCCGACAGACGTGGTCTCTGACAGGGGGCCCCAGTTTGTGTCCAAATTTTGGCGGGAGTTTTGTAAGTTACTGGGGGCGACTGTCAGTCTGTCTTCGGGTTATCACCCCCAGAGCAATGGTCAAACCGAGAGAGCCAACCAAGATTTGGAGAGAATGTTGCGATGCGTGGCTTCTAAGAACCCTTCCTCCTGGGGCCAGCAACTTTCTATGGTGGAGTACGCACACAACTCGTTACCAGTGTCATCTACGGGCCTTTCTCCGTTTGAGTGCAGCTTAGGGTACCAGCCACCTATTTTCCCTAGCCTGGAATCCGAAGTCGCGGTCCCCTCCGCCCACGCCTTAGTCCAGAGGTGTCACCGCACATGGACCAGAGCCTGTGAGACTCTGCTCCAGGTGGGGGCACGCACCAAGGTTAAAGCCGATCGCCACCGGTCGAAACCTCCCGTATACGTCGTCGGTTCCAAAGTGTGGCTTTCTACAAAGAACATTCCGCTTCGCTCCGTTTCCAACAAACTAGCTCCTAAATTTATTGGCCCGTTTTCTGTCACAAAGATCATTAGCCCGGTGACAGTCCGACTAAAACTTCCTCCTGCGTACAGGAGAATTCATCCCGTGTTCCATGTGTCCAAATTAAAGCCCGTATTTTTTTCTCCCATTAATCCGCCGGTCCCGGTTCCCCCACCGCCGCGACTCGTAGATGGGGAACCAGCATATTCGGTTAATCGCATTCTGGACTCGAGACGGAGGGGACGCGGATTTCAGTATTTGGTGGACTGGGAAGGTTACGGTCCGGAGGAGAGAAGTTGGGTTCCTGCTGGGGACATCCTGGATCAGTCTCTTATTGATGATTACAATCAGCAGGTAGGCTCTTCTGGGAGCGTCAGGAGACGCTCCTAGGGGAAGGGGTACTGTCATGGTTGAGAAATTCATTGATTCCTCCTTGCACTGTTTTTATGTGTTTACTGCATTGTTGTGGGCGTGGTCACTGATGATCCTCAGGGAGAATCAGCGCCAGCTGATTCTCATCATCAATTGTATATATATATACTCACCTTGAACATCTTGTGTTGTCAGATTGTTGTCTCCGGTGTTGTGCAGTCTTTCCTCGTGTCCCTGTGTTGCAGCTCTGGTTACCCGTGTTTATGTTTCCAGTTCTCGTCTCACGCCTTGTTGTTGGAATTACCACATCACCTCTCTGATCCTCTGGACTACCGAGTTGCCCTGGACTTGCCTGCGCTACTCTTCCTTTCGGACTCTGTCTGTGAACTCTCAGACTGTCACTGAGGAATATTTACGGCTAAATTGTTTAGCTGGATTACTCTGTACAATAAACCAGATTACCTGCATTTGCCTCCACTGTTCTTATTAGCGTGACAATTGGCCCAACAAGACTTGGTTCTCAGAGATGACACTACTGATGACGACTCCTTACTGGCCGATTCCCCTGATGAAGGACCTTTTTTCTCAGGGGAAGGGCCCGGTTTGCCACCAGAGACCAGACCTCTGGAACCTCCACGTCTGGCTCCTGGCCAGGACGAGGAGATCCTGAGTGACCTGCCTCCCACAGTCGTAAATACTAACACTCAGTCCAGACCTCCAGCCACTAGGCACCTGTATGCATACAAGTGGCACTTCTTCTCATCCCGGTGTTCTTCTGGGAAAAGAGTTGTGCGATCAACAAAATACATAGTCTCCCTCACGGTCGACTGCCGGCCATACAAACGTAAGACAACATAAACTCCAGGCCTGGTCCTCTCTCATTGACAGTCCGGTCGCTCGTCCTTTTATGCTCCCAATCTCCTTAGTCTTAGTGTAATAAAATATTTAGTGTGCGTGCAGGTGTTCAAACTCACATATATGGGCCCATATTAAATCAAAAAAATACATGAGACCTATAACTAACTAAATGTATCATTCTATATTAGAAACTCCATTATGTTCGAAACAACACCATATTATTCCCCATTTAAAGTTGAACAGCCTCACACCTTAATTCAAGTGTTATCCTACAGGATGGGGAGTGTGGTACTGTCATAAAAATACAGTAACTTGAAATAGCTACCCCAGATAGTTATGCAGTGTGAAATGGACAGTGAAACATCGACTTTGAAACTCATGCAGTGTGAACTCAGCATTAGTGAGGAAAGACAGAGAACACAGTCCTATCATCAACCAAGCACCAGTGGAGAGAGACAACAATTTTAAGTTCCTTGGTGTCATTATTACAGATGAGCTCAAATGGACCACTCACACCAAAACCGGTGTTAAGTTTGTGTTTGTTTTATGGCCGGCAGTCGACCGTGAGGTGGCTCACATTTTATTGTTTTATTGTGTCTTAAAATCTTAAGTTTTATTTGCATTTCAAAGAAACGTCTTATTTCTCATTTTGTGTAAAGCACATTGATTTGCCTTTGTGTATGAAATGTGCTATATAAATAAACCTTGCTTAAGACGCACTTACTCAAATAATGAATTTGCAACCTCAAACCCAGAAGTAAATGCATACATGCGCAGTAACGAATGCTTGACCACAACACGTTAAGGTCCATGCTTGCAATTATCTCATATTTCGTGACTTTCTTCAAGTAAATACTGTATTTAATGTACTTTCTATTAACATTATTTTATTAACTTTCCATTTACAGTTGTAGTCGGCTTTTACGTAAAGTAATTTAATGACTGGTTAAGTAAAAAGTACCTCAGGAACAGGGGCGTTTCCTCCGAGGAGGCAAGGGAAGCAGTGCCTCCCCTCCCCCTCGAAAATAATCGAATGAGAATATTATTAACAGTTCAGAAATAAAATAGGACAGCTGATAGAATGCATTAAGCGAAATATGAGATCAATCAGCGTATAAAACAGTGTGAAACAGCGACCCCGCTCGAAAGAAATCCAAAGGGAGGCAGCGTTTCTCTTGCCTCCTCTAAGCTCATTGACTTTACGTATAACCCCTAAAGTGTGCCGTGAGTTTGAGTGGGGTAATTGAAAAGAATGGAGAAAAGTCACGTGAGAGGAGGCAATGCCGCCAACGGGCTATGATTGGATTAACTCATCAGCGAGATCCCGCCTTCCTGCTCGTCTTCGTCATTCATTTTAAACTGAGGGCGCTAAATTAGATTGAACGTTAATTAAATAGTTTTATTAGTTGTATTCATCGGAGTTTAGGATTCGTTTCGCAGATGGCAGGCAGAGGAGTTATCGATTGTTGACAGAATATTACGTGGTTCAGATTTGTTCAAAAACTTTTGCTTGTGATCAGGCTTGCTCAGGATAGCAGCAAAGCTAAAGTAAGTCACATCTATTTGATTTGATCTCTTAAATGCTTTGAATATTTCTGGGACTGCTAATAATTAAATTGATGGTATTTGTAATGATCAGGGCCAGACGGAATGCGCGTCCGCGAAACGCGGGTACCCGCGGATATTTCTGTGAACAGCATTTACATGTATGATCATCATTATAAAAATATATCATTCTGCATGTTAAATGTATATTATAAATAAACAAGTAGGTCTATATTCAATAATGGTGTTTATAAAACATGTTGATAACGTTTTTATTTAGGTTTAATTGACTATAAAAACTATTCGGCAGATTAAGAAAAAAATTCTGCGCAGAATTAACAAAAAAAGTCTGCAGATTCCGTCTGGCCCTGGTAATGATGTAATTCTTTTATAGGAAATATAGTACCAGAGGAAGATGAAGGTGGTGTTGATGTACCTTTTCCCAAAGCAGGGAAAATATAAAACTACAAAAATCAGAAGTACATACTGTAATGAACTTGTAGTAATTAAAAGGAATTTTTCACACATAAACATTTACATTTACATTTACATTTAGTCATTTAGCAGACGCTTTTATCCAAAGCGACTTACCCCGTTGATACGGGTTTAATTGTACAATTTTCGCAACGGGAGTTTTGTAATGGGATAAAAATAAACTATGTGTTTGGGTAGAAAAGTGCAGCCCTTTTTATGTATTTGGTCAAAAACGCGCCCTCTTTAGAGATGATAACATATATGTTTTTCACGCAGAATACCTTTAAAAGTTACATTTTTTAAAACATTTATTCAAAATGTATTTCTACAGTAACCATTTTATTGAAATTAAACATCTTTTTCAACCGTAAAAATAGCGTGATTCGTGGTACACAAATAGTTAAGTTTCGTTCTCTGCAATTAGTCCCGCCTCCGTAGCACACGTCGCCAATAGGATTGGCTTTAGCTTTCTTGAGTCCCGCCTCTCTAGCCCAC
Source organism: Barbatula barbatula (assembly GCF_947034865.1). NCBI lineage: Eukaryota > Metazoa > Chordata > Actinopteri > Cypriniformes > Nemacheilidae > Barbatula > Barbatula barbatula. The sequence continues at coordinate 15,282,769 of NC_136771.1, forward strand.
GTCGCTTTATAATTGGTGTATTTCTAAGGAAACTGATCCTGCTGACAGCAATAGACAGTGTAACTATGAGAGTGACAACAATGAACAACAGTTCCCTTTCTGTCGGTCTCTCGACGTTGTGTCGACAGAATGGGGTTTGACTTGAGAACCTACCTTCTCTGACTGACTTGAACAGGCCAATGAAAATTGGCGAATGAAATTTGCATGCCGGACTCCGCCCCCGGATATCCGGGTATAAAAGGGAGCCGGCGTGCCGCATTCATTCACCTTTTGTTCTTCGGAGCCTTCGCATCCTGATGCTGACGACTCTGCAGATACTATCTACGTGTTGCTGGTCTTACGACGTGGTGCAGCGGACTGTCCCTTTTCCTGTGACTTCCCCTGGGCGTCTCGGCAACTTCCAAGGCATCTCTCTAAAGAGCGAGCCCTTTTCAGGGCTTAATATTTCTTCAGCGCGGCATGTCCCGCTGTGCTCATGGGTGCGGCGCACTCATCGAGGAAGGGGACGGACACGATGTCTGCCTCGTGTGTCTGGGACTCCAGCACGCTGAGGCAGCGTTTGTGGATACATCTTGCCCGCACTGCGCGCGGATGGCTAGTCAGACGTTGCGTCACTGCGCGCGGATGGCTGTCCAGACGTTGCGTCACTGCGCGCGGATGGTAATTCAGACGTTGCGTTCACGGGTAGCTGCGTTCTTCCGAGAATCAGCCGCCACCTCGAGTGCTTCCCGTTCTGCGGCAGCAGTGGCATCAGCCCTGCCGTCCGCTTCGGCGAGCACCGAGGGTGATCGGGGAATTACCGTGAGCCTCAATCCGTCAGCCATCGGCTCGCGGACCGTTCACGCCCCGCCTCGCTCGTCTGACCGTCTCGGAAAAGGCGGTACGCCGCCTTGTTCCTCCGTCACGTACTCGGACACGGGGCGTGACGACGATGAGATGTCGCTCGCAGCATCGGAGGGCGTCCTCTTGGCATCCGACCCTGACGATTCCTTAGAGCTTCCCCCTCCGGGGGGTCGAGCTCAGGATGAAGCGGACGTTGAGATGTCAACCATGCTTTCCCGGGCCGCGAGTGTTGGGCTGCAGTGCACCGCACTGCCAGGTAAGTCCGCCCAACGCACGTGGTATCTGGGGACCGGCCGTGACTAAGCCACGGTCGGCACCGGTACCATTCTTCCCGGAAGTGCATGAGAAGCTCAGTCGGACCTGGAACGCCCCTTCTCGGCGCGTGCACGTCAGACTAGCTCGGTCGCCCTGACTTCCCTCGATGACGGGGCAGCTGAGGGCTACGTCGACATCCCTCAGGTGGAACGTGCAGTCGCGGTGCACCTGTGCCAGCAGACAGCTGCCACCTGGAGAGATCGACCAAGGCTCCCTTCCAAGGCTTGTAAGTTTTCGGCATCGCTGGTGTCGAGGGCTTACAACGCTGCGGGTCAAGCTGCCCTGGCTCTTCGCGCCATGGCCATCCTGCAGGAGGCCAGGGCGTTGGAGGAGTTGCACGAGGGAAAGTCCGACCCTGGGCTACTGCCGCACTGCCACTGACCTCGCTCTTCGGGCGACAAAGGTGGCGGCGCGAGCCCTGGGGTCGTACGATGTCCACACTGGTGGTCCAGGAGAGACACCTTTGGCTGAACCTTGCACAGATGCGGGACGCTGAGAAGGTTCGCTTTCTCGGCGCTCCCATCGCGCAGGGTGGGCTGTTTGGTGATACGGTCGAGGGCAGCAGTTCTCGACTGTACAGAAGCAGACGGAGGCGATTCTGCCCCGCCGCGACCCGGCCGCCTATCGTCCGTCGAGGTCCCGCGCGGCGTCTGCTTCCCAGCAGCCCCGCCCCTCTCCGACTCAGACTCCGGCCCCAGCGCCCCCTGCACAGGCGGCCTCCCGGAGAAGGACGTCGAAGAGGAGAGCACCATCCCGTCACCAACCTCCGCGGAAGCAGAAGCGTTCCTGACGGGGTGAACCCAGGGAGATCGAGTTCACCGGGCCGACCCTGGCAACTACATCGCTAGAGGTTCGGACTGGGACGGTGCCTGCCCCGTCCCAGCAACACCAGCCGGGTCCTTTTCAGGGCCTGGCGCCCACTTCTCACAGAAAGAGCTTTCTCTCTCCCTGGGTCTTCTTCACAGCCGCTCTCACCCTCCGCAGGACGGTGTTCGGCAACCCCACGTTGTGTTTCGGCGAGACACACGGTTGGGTATACTCTCAGTGGCCACCAGCACCCTCAGTCAGACGGTGCGGTATGCCGCGATATCGCCCGACAGGCACCTCGGCAGAACCGCTCTCCTCCCCGGGGTCCCCCCCGCGTCGAGGGAGCCGTACTGCCAGCCATCGAACCACCCCCCACGGGGGCAGTGAATCAGATCGAACCTCTGGTCCCCCTGTCTCGGTACCTGGGAGCCTGGTTGGCTCTTCCCAGACCGGCACGGTGGCTAGAGCGAACGATCCGTCTCGGCTATGCGCACCCGAGTTTCGGGGCGTCCTCTTCACATCAGTGGGAGTAGATGCTCCCGTGCTTCGGGCCGAGGTCGCTACCCTTCTGGCGAAGGGGGCGGTCGAGCTCGTCCCTCTGGCTGAGATGTACTCCGGGTTTTACAGCCCGTATTTCATTGTCCCCAAGAAAAGTGGCGGGCTGCGCCCCATCTTGGACCTGCGTACCCTGAACAAGCACCTACACAAGCTGCCGTTCAGGATGCTAACGCAGAAGCGCATTCTGACGTCCGTCAGGCGTCAGGATTGGTTCATGGCGATCGACCTGAAGGACGCGTACTTCCATGTGTCCGTCCTCCCTCGTCACCGGCCGTTCCTACGGTTCGCTTTCGAGGGACAGGCATATCAGTACCGCGTCCTCCCATTTGGTCTGTCCCTGTCTCCTCGAGTCTTTACGAAGGTCGTGGAGGCCGCCCTCACTCCCCTCAGGGAGCAGGGGGTGCGCATACTCAACTATCTCGACGACTGGCTCATCTTGGCGCACTCGCGAGATCTGTTGTGTACACACAGGGACCTGGTGCTCCGGCACCTAGACCATTTGGGGTTACAGGTCAACCGAGAGAAGAGCAAGCTCTCCCCTGTGCAGAGCATCCTTTTCCTCGGTATGGAACTCGACTCTGTCTCCATGACTGCACGTCTTTCTTCCGAGCGTGCCCAGTCAGTGCTGACCTGCCTGAGGAACTTCAGGCAGCAGCCAGCGGTCCCGCTGAAACTTTTTCAGAGGCTCCTGGGACACATGGCGTCCTCGGCGGGGGTGGTCCCCCTCGGGTTGATGCACATGAGACCGCTACAGCACTGGCTACAGAGCAGAGTTCCTTGGAGTGCGTGGCACACCGGCAACAGGCGCGTCGCGATCACGCCCTTCTGCCGGCGCACCCTAACCCCATGGTCTTCAATGACCTTTCTGCGGACAGGGGTCCCTCTTGGGCAGGTTCGGGGCGCGTCGTGGTGACGACAGACGCCTCCCTGCAGGGTTGGGGTGCTGTGTGCAACGGGCACGCAGTGTCGGGTCTCTGGACGGGCCCCCGCCTGCGCTGGCATATCAATCGCCTAGAGTTGTTGGCGGTGCTGCTTGCACTGAGGAGATTCCTTCCCCTCGTGCAGGACAAGCACGTGCTGGTCCGGTCGGACAGCATGACTGCCGTGGCATATATCAACCGACAGGGTGGTATTCGTTCACGGCAGCTATCGCAACTCGCCCGACGCCTCCTCCTGTGGAGCCAGCAGGTGACCAAGTCTCTGTTAGCCACGCACATCCCGGGCGACCTGAACCAGACAGCCGATGCGCTCTCTCGTCAGTCGATGCCCCGCGGAGAGTGGCGGCTCCACCCCCGCGCCAGCTCATTTGGGTGCAGTTCGGGCAGGCACAGGTGGACCTGTTCGCCTCCCTGGACACCACCCATTGCCCGCTTTGGTACTCCCTGACCGAGGGCCCCCTCGGCACGGATGCCCTGGCGCACAGCTGGCCGCGGGACAAGCGGAAGTACGCCTTCCCCCCAGTGAGCCTCATTGCACACGTCTTGTGCAAAGTCAGGGAAGAGGAGCATCAAGTGCTACTAGTTGCGCCTTACTGGCCCAACCGGACTTGGTTCTCGGAGCTAATGCTCCTGACGACAACTCCCCCCTGGCCGATTCCCCTGACGAAGGACTTCCTTTCTCAGGGGAAGGGCACGTTGTGGCATCCGAGTCCAGACCTCTGGAACCTCCATGTCTGGCCCCTGGACGGGACGAGGAGATCCTGAGTGGTCTACCCCCAGCGGTGGTAGAGACCATTGTTCAGGCTAGGGCCCCAGCCACGAGGCGGTTATACGCTTTTAAGTGGCGCCTCTTCTCGTCCTGGTGTTCTTCTCGTGGAGAGGACCCACGGATATGCTCGATCGGGAGCGTGCTGTCCTTCCTGCAGTCGAGACTCGAGAGCAATCTCTCCCCTTCCACGCTGACGGTGTATGTAGCCGCAATTGCCGCTCATCACAGGCCAGTTAGTGGGAAGTCTCTGGGACAGCACGACCTGGTCATTAGGTTCCTGAGGGGCGCGAGAAGGCTGAATCCGGCCCGTCCGCGCTCCGTTCCCTCTTGGGACCTCAATGTGGTCCTGGCGGGCCTCCAGAGGCCCCCCTTCGAGCCCCTCAGAGATGCCGCTCTTTCTCATCTCTCGATGAAGACGGCTCTCCTAGCGGCGCTCGCCAAGAGGGTAGGGGACCTACATGCATTTTTCGTGGCCACGGATTGCCTAGAGTTCGGGCCTGGTCAATCTCACGTTATCCTGAGACCCCGGCCTGGCTACGTGCCCGAAGTTCCCACCACTCCCTTTCGGGACCAGGTGGTGAACCTGCGGGCGCTCCCTTCTCGGGAGGAAGACCCAACCCCTTCCGTGTTGTGTCCAGTGCGCGCGCTGCGCCTCTGCCTGGACTGCACGCAGAGCGTCTGGAGCTCTGAGCAGCTTGTTTGTCTGTTTTGGGAGGTCAGCACAAGGGGAGGGCTGTCTCCAAACAGAGGTTGGCGCACTGGATCGTGGACGCCATCAATGGCTTACCGATCACAGGATCTCCCGTGCCCGCTTGCAGTGAGGGCACACTCCACCAGGGGTGTGGCCTCCTCGTGGGCACTGGCTCAGAGCGCCCCTCTGGCAGACGTATGTAGAGCTGCGGGTTGGGCTACGCCCGGCACCTTCGCGAGGTTCTACAGCCTCCGCGTGGAACCGGTATCAGCCAGAGTCTTACGAAGCACCGCCAGGTAAGTCCGGCAGCCGGTGGGCGTACGCCTGCGATAGCACTCCTCCATAGGTGAGACGTGGTGCTATCCAGCCTCCCCTCTTCCCCCCACGTGGGCGAAGAGTAGGCATTCCATCCATCACTAAGCACTCCTCGGCGTCGGGCTCGGCGGAGCAGCCCTGCCTCCCTTGGCCTGTTTCTGAGCTCTAGCAGTGACTCAAACAAGGCCTAGTGCTCCACACGTAGTAACCCCCCCACAGGGCGGTTCCGTCTGATGTCTTCTCATGAATGGCTCTCAATCGATGGCCCATGACCTCTCCCAGGTGTACTTCACCTGCTCGCGACACCATCTCGTGTCTGCATGTCTCCCACGTGCTCTCCCCTATCCGGTGAGACCGTGTATGAATCTCCACTAAAGCTCCTCCCTGCGGTAGGAAGTGGTCTCCGTAGCGCGTTCCCTCAGGGGGGAATGACGCTTCCCAGTGGCCTTACGGTGCCGGGCGGCTTCTCGCTGTTAAGAGAACTAGGCCGCCGTCCGTGACGGCCGGTGGAAGGGGCTCCCATCTTTTTTGAAAGCTCTGGACTCCTTCCCTTCCGCTGGAAGGTTGCAATTCATGCTTAGCGCTCACGTCTGACACGCCCAGGCCAGTCAGCGTCGCTTCGCGAGGAATTGTGACGCGGCACAGCGCTGTGGCGTTTTCCGAGGAACCCCATTCTGTCGACACAACGTCGAGAGACCGACAGAAAGGGAACGTCTCGGTTACGTATGTAACCTCCGTTCCCTGATGGAGGGAACGAGACGTTGTGTCCTTCATGCCACAACACTGGCCGCCCGCTGCAGCAGTCGGGGCAAGATCCTCAGGCTCCTCAGCACAAAAGGTGAATGAATGCGGCACGCCGGCTCCCTTTTATACCCGGATATCCGGGGGCGGAGTCCGGCATGCAAATTTCATTCGCCAATTTTCATTGGCCTGTTCAAGTCAGTCAGAGAAGGTAGGTTCTCAAGTCAAACCCCATTCTGTCGACACAACGTCTCGTTCCCTCCATCAGGGAACGGAGGTTACATACGTAACCGAGACGTTTCAAACTATTTTAAGCATTGTTACATTTTTATATTGTTTAAATTAGTAAAGTAAACAGCGCTAAACTTTAGTGACAATGTGGCTCTACAGACCACTTTTATGTCCCCAACAATGTCAAAATCATACTTACCCCGTTGATTTAAACCTAAAACATATCAAGGTCTTTGTTAAATTAATGTTTTTTTTTTGTTTTCACTAGTAACAATGCTGTTCACTGTTCTATACGGAGGAAAGAAGAAACTAATAAAAGTAGATGGAGCAGATTACACCAGTTTAATGACTCACTCAAGGTATGTGATTTAAAGTAAATTTAATTTTTATACTCTTGGTTATTGATGCTGTTTGCGTGCTATCAGTTGCTGTGAGTTTTGAAACATCTCTGTCTCCTTTTAACCATAGTTAAGAAGAAATTTTCAATCAGTGACAAAGATCTTATATTACAAGACGACACTGGTGTGGAGGTGGATGAAGATGTATTCACTGACTTGCTGGAGGAGAGATCACATGATATCCTATGGAGAGTTGTTGACAAAGATTCAGGCAGGTGTCTGTGATATACGAACATGCAAATGGTTTTAAGGAAATCACTTTTTCCATGAAGCAGTCCAAATAAAAACTTATAATAATGGAAAATACGTAGCATTGAATTGATAACATTTTTGTATGTTAAAAGTTTCTATTTTTTTGCTTCCAGAATGCGCAGTCCTTGATTCTTCCTGTAGCTCACAAACTGACACTCTTTCAGTGTAGTCTGAGACTGATGACAGTGCTGTACCAAGCTCCAAGAGACCTTGTTTTGGTGGAGTTTTTGAGGCAAAACAGGAGAAAATTTACTAGATGGATTGTATAGCAGTTATTGACTTTGTTATCCTATGAACATTGCAGAACACAATGTTTGTCATTATAGTTTGTTAGAGACATTTTAGAGGAAAAGGCAGGAGGACCTGCCATTTTGGCTGAATATAGAGATCATGGAAAACGTCTCGGTTACGTATGTAACCTCTGTTCCCTGATGGAGGGAACAAGACGTTGTGTCGAAGCCGACAGATGGGGTTCGCCCTTGAGAACCAATCATCTCTGACTATTTTGAAAAGGCCAATGAAATTGGCGAATGAAATTTGCATGCCGGGCTCCGCCCCCGGATATCCGGGTATAAAACGGGAGCCGGCGTGCTCATTCATTCACCTTTTGTGCTGAGGAGCCTGAGAGCATCTCGTGACTGCTGCAGCGGACGGCTATTGTTGTGGCAAGAAGGACACAACGTCTTGTTCCCTCCATCAGGGAACAGAGGTTACATACGTAACCGAGACGTTCCCTTTCTGTCGGTCTCTCGACGTTGTGTCGAAGCCGACAGATGGGGTTCCTATTGAAAACGCCACGGCACTAGCCGCGTCACAATCTCCAGCGAAGCGACGTTGACTGGCCTAGGCGAGTCAGACGTAAGCGCTCTCGCGAAATTGTAACCTTCCAGTGGGCAGCTCTCCCAGAGCTTTTGGCAAAGATGAGTAGCCCCTGCCCTCTGCCAACTCAGACAGCCCCATTGGCGAGGGCCACCCAGTCGTAGGACCACTGGGTAAGCGCTGTTCCCTCAATGTGGACGTGCGCTACGGAGACCACTTCCCACCCTAAGGGGGAATACAGTGGAGACACCAACATGGTCTCACCAAATAGGGAAGAACTCATGGGAGGTATGTGCGGAATGCCGCAAGGTGGATGTCCACCTGGGGGAGGTCATGGGTTGCCACGCGGGGAACCATCTCATGACGACATCTCAGACGGAACCACCCTAGTGGGGGGTTACTACGTGTGGGGCACTAGGTCCGGTTAGAGCTATATGTAATACCCGGCCATAGACGGCAGGGCTGCTCCGCCGAGCCCGCCGCCCTGAGTGCTATTGATGGATGGACGGACTGCCTATTCTTCACCCTTGGGGAAAGAAGGGAGGCAGCCCATAGCGCACTGATCCACCTAAGAAGGGGAATGGCGCTATGCGCAGGCGTACGCCCCACGAATGCTGGTCTCACCTGTTGGCAAGACTCGAGCTGCCGACTCCCCACGGAGGTTGCAAGCCTCTGCGAGGTATAGCGTAGCCCAACCCGCAACTCTACAGATGTCTGCCAGAGAGGCGCACTAAGCCGATGCCCACGAGGAGGTCACACCCCGAGCGGAGTGTACCGTCACTCAAATGGGCACGGGCTAGGATCGGCACGGCATAGTGACGGCGTGTGCGACCCAGCGCGACAACTCTCCTCGGAGACAGCACTCCCGTTGCTGACCTCCATAACAGACAAGAGCTGCTCAGGGCCTTGCAGCCCTCCGTGTGGTTCGAGTAGAGGCGCAATGCGCTTACTGGACACCCCACGTACAGGTTGGGTCTTTCTCCCGGTGTGGGAGCGCCTGCAAGTTCACCACCTAGTCCCAAAGGGGGGCGGCGGAACTTTGGGCACGTAAGTCGGCCGGGGTCTCAGGATCACGTGAGAGTCACCGGGCCTGAATTTTGGCAATCGGTGGACACGGAATGCTTGCAGGTGCCTCACCCTCTGGATGGACTCGAGCCCCAGCAGGAGAGCCAACCCCCCTCGCAGAACGAGGAAGGGGCTCTCGGCAGGGCCCGAAAAAAGGGGACCCAAAGGTCCACCTTAAGGTCCCAAGAGGGTACGGGGCGCGGACGAGGCCTTAGCCCCTCGCGCCCTAGAGGAACCTAATAATCAGGTCATGCCGCCCCAGAGGCTCACCAGCAACTGGTACGTGATAACCGCGACAGCGGGTACCCACGTTCCAATGTGGAAGGGGAGATTACTCCCCAGCCTCTCCTGCAATAGGACAGCACGTTCCTGAGCGAGCAATTCCGCGGGTCTTCTCCTCGAGAAGAGCACCAGGACGAGAAGGGGCGCCACTTAAAGGCATCCAGCCTTGTGGGCATGGCCCTTGCCTGAGTGACAGTCTCCACCACTGAGGGGGGTAAGTCATCCAGGAACTCCTCGTCCCATCCAGGAGCCAGACCCAGAGGTCCGGCTCGAATGCCACAACGTGTCCATCCCCTGCGAGTAGGCCCTTCGCCAGGGGATTTGGCCAGGGGGAGTTGTCGTCAGGAGTATTAGCTCCGAGGACCAAGTGTAGTTGGGCCCGTAAGGCGCAACTAGCAGCACTTGATAATCCCTACCCAGACCTTGCACAGGACCTGCGCAATGAAGCTCACTGGGGGAAACGTAGTTCGCTTGTCCCGCGGCCAGCTGCGCGCTAGGGCCTCCGTGTCGAGGTGGGAGCCTCGACCAGGGAGTGCCCAGCGGCACTGGGTGGTGTTCAGGGAGGCAACAGGTCCACCTGTGCCCGCCCAAACCACACCCAAGCCGGCCGCAGTGGTGGAGTCGTCACTACCCACGAGGTGTCAACTGACGAGAGAGCGCTTGGCTGTCTGGTTCAGGACACCCGGTGGGCGTGTGATATGCAGGGGCCTTGCCACCTGCTGTCTCCACCAGGGGTGGAGTCGTCACTTCCCACGAGGCGTCAACTGACGAGAGAGCGCTTGGCTGTCTGGTTCAGGACACCCGGTGGGCGTGTGACCTGCCGGGGCTTTTCCACCTGCTGTCTCCACTGGAGGCTGCGCGCTAGGGCCTCCGTGTCGAGGGGGTCCTCGTCCAAGGAATGCCCAGCGGTACTGGGTGGTGTTCAGGGAGGCAACAGGTCGCCCTGTGCCCGCGCAAACCACACCCAGGCCAGCCCGCAGGGGTGGAGTCATCACTTCCCACGGGGTGTCAACTGACGAGAGAGCGCTTGGCTGTCTGGTTCAGGACACCCGGTGGGCGTGTGACATACAGGGGCTTTGCCACCAGCTGTCTCCACGGGAGGAGGCGTTCTTGGGCGAGTTGCGATGACTGCAGCGAGCGAATGCCACCCTGGGGTTTAGTACGCTACGCCGGTCGTGCTGTCCGGGCCAGTATGCTGGCTCTGCACGAGAGGCCGGAGCCTTGTCAGTGCAAGCAGGACAGCTAGCAACTTCAGGCAGTGATCTGCCAACGCAGGCGGGGGCCCGTCTACCGACCCGACACTGCGCGCCCGTTGCACACCGCAACCGCACCCCGTAGGGAGGCGTCTGTCGTTACGACGACCAGCCTCAGGACCTGCGGGGGGTTTAGGATGCGACGGCAGCAGGCGTAATGACGATACGCCTACTGCCAGTGCACCACGCTCTCCAGGGAACTCATCTCTGTAGTCAGTGCTGTCGCGGTCCCATGTGCACCAACCCGAGGGGGACAGGCCACCCCCGAGGACACCATGCCCAGAAGCCTCTGAAACTGATTTCAGGGGACCGCTGGCTGCTGCCTGATAGTTCAAGCAGCTCAGCACTGACTGTGCGTGCTCGTGAGCGATCACGCCGTCATGGAGACAGTGTTGAGTTCTCTACCAGGAAAAAGGGGAGCTCCGCGCCAGGGAGAGCTGCCCTCTTTCTCCCGGCTGACCCGTTACTGACATGCCAGCCCCTCGACAGTGCCGAGGGAACTGTACATGAGAGTATGCGGTCAGTTGTCATGAACCACTCCTGGCGCTTCTGCGCCTCCTGAACGGCACCCTTGCAAGGTACTGCTCAAGGTATGCAGCGACCCCTGGTTTTGGGGATGATGAAGTGCAGCTGTAGAAGCCACTGGACATCTCGGCCGAGGGGACGGTTCGATCGCCTTCGCCAGAGGGGTGGCAGCCCCGGCCTGGAGCACGGGAACATCCCTGCCTCTGCTGAGGTAAGAGGATGCCCGAGGTCCGGCGGAGGTCTGGCGAACTGGATCGAATGCCGAGACGGACCACACTCCCAGCCACCGTGATGGTTTGAAATGCTAACCAAGCACCCAGGGACCTCACAGGGGGGGCTGCGATCTGCTTCATCAACCCGCGGGGGTTGGTTCAATGACTAGCAGTGCTGGTCCCCCCGGGGGGGAACGGCTCCGCTAAATCACCTGCCAGGCGATGGCGCAGCTCGACGCACCGTCGAAGCGAGAGGGCTGAGGGCTTTATACTCGTCATTGCGTGCCGCCACGACGCAACGTCGAGTTGCCGAACACCATCTTCCAGAGGGTGAGAGCGGCTGCAAGTGGGACCCAGAGAGAGACCTCTCCTTGTGAGAAGGCGGGCACTAGGCCCCCAAAGGGGCCCAGAAGGTGTTTGGGACGTGGCAGGGACCGCCCCAGTCCGACCATCCAGCAACCAAGGCTGGGTCGGGCCCGATGGTTCAATCTCTCTAGGTGGTCCTTCTCTCGACGTCTTCCTCCGGGGGGCCACCTGCGGGGGCACCAGAACCGGAGTCGACGCTGGAGAAGGCCAGGGCTGCTGGGGGCAGACCACGTGCGGGACCTCGACGGCCGAAAGGCGGCCGGGTCACAGCAGGCCGGTCTGTTTCTACACTGTCAAAAGGCTGCTGGAGCAGTCCTTGACAGCGCCACCAATCAGCTGACCTTGCGAGAGGGGAGTCGGAAAGTGGCCTTTCTCGACATCGTCCCCCTGCGCAAGATTGGGTCCGAGGCATTTTTCCGGGCCACTGATGTGGACATCGTCCGACCCAGCCTGTGCTGCCACCGCGGTCCCCGGAGGGCCAGTCGGCGGCAGCACTACTTGGGTCGGTCTTACCCGGTGGGTCTCTCTTTAGCGCCCTGGCCTGCAGGGTGGCCATGGCGTAAGAGTGGAGGCAGCTTGGCCCACGGCACTGCCAGCCTCAACACCAGGGATGTCGAGACCTTACATGCCGTGGACGGTGAGTCTAGGTCAAGCCTCCCAGGTGGCCACCGTCTGCGGATACCCGCGACTGCATGCTCCACCCAGGGTGCATTGACATAGTCCCTAGCCGCCTCCCCGCCCCGAGGGAAGAGAGGGCGATAGAGCCAGCTAGACGAAAAGCGCGCCGAAGGCGACGCTCCAGGTCTTACTGAACTCCTTATGCAGCTCGGTAAAACTTGGCACTTGAGCCGGGCACGGCTTGGAGTCGCGCCCGGGCCCAATGTGCGAAGTACCCAGCCGCGAGCACCAGGGCTGCGGCGCACCGCAAACCGGCGCTCACGGCGGTCCGAGCGAGCATGGCTGACATCTTGACGTCTGCTCTCACCTGTGCTCGACCTCCCGAGGGAGGGAGCTTCAGGGAATCGCCAGAGTCTGATGCCAGCAGGTCGCGCTCCGATGTTGCAAGAGACACCTCATCTCCATGGCTCGTGTCCGAGCGCATGGCTGATGAATAAGAAGGCTTAGGACCATCCTTGGGGAACTGCTAAACAAGCGAGACGGGGCGCGAGCGGTCCGCGAGCCGCGGCTGACGGATTAACGCTCACGATAGTCCCCACATCACCCTCGCTGCTCGCCGCCGCTGACGGCAGGTCCGTAGCCGCTGCGGTCACAGAACGGGAAGCAAACGAGGTGGTGGCTTCCTCTTGACAGAACATAGCCACCGTGACGCAACGTCTGAATAGCCATCCGCCCGCAGTGACGCAACGTCTGCCTAGACATCCGCGCGCAGTGACGCAACGTCTGCCTAGACATCCGCGCGCAGTGACGCAACGTCTGGATAGCCATCCGCGCGCAGTGACGCAACGTCTGACTAGCCATCCGCGCGCAGTGCGGGCAGGACGAATCCACGAGGCTGCCACAGTGGTCGGACCCCCGAACACTTGTGGCAACCACCGTGTCCGTCCCCGTCCTCGATGAGTCTACTGCACCCAAGAGATCAGCAGGCAATGCCACGCTGATGAAATTGCTCTTTTAGAAAAATACTGCCAGGACGCCCAGGGGAATCTCCGCTGCACCGCGTCGTAGAAATCGGCAATTCGAAGAATGTCATCAGATGCGAAGGCTCCGAAGAACAAAAGGTGAATGAATGAGCACGCCGGCTCCCCTTTTATACCCGGATATCCGGGGGTGGAGCCCGGCATGCAAATTTCATTCGCCAATTTCATTGGCCTTTTCAAAATAGTCAGAGATGATTGGTTCTCAAGGGCGAACCCCATCTGTCGGCTTCGACACAACGTCGAGAGACCGACAGAAAGGGAACTCACAGACTCAACCAGGCGACACTTGGTCAACATTGTTGTTGCGCACATTACTGACAAAGAAGGGTAAGCACAGTTTCGTAAATCATAGTTAGAAGATCAATACATATTTGAATATTGTTATTGTTCCTTTCAAAGCCATGTCCCTTCTAAAGAAACAAAGACTCGTTGTGCTTTGGGAATTGTAACACTGTTCCCATCACTTTAGGATCCATACTCAAGAACTGGATATGTAAGTACTTGTATTCATTGTCATAAATACCTACTAGAAGAAAATTTTTAATAAAATGCTGAAGGATTTTATTATGGCTAAGCAACTCTTCTCACTTTCTGAATCATGCCTAAAACAAGTTAAGACTAAGAATTTTTTTATTTGATCTTCAAAACTATTTTGTTTGTTTTTATATAAAGGAGCATTTTTATGATCCTAAGAGCAACCAAGGATACATATCTTGGCGACTCAAAACAGTTTCGCGGCAAAGCAAACACCACGCCGGACACCACAGTAGGAAGGATGGTAGGTCAAGTGGAACATCAGACATTGAGGGCAGTGGAGGACCAACAGCTCATAGAGAAACTTGCAACCATTTGGAACTGCAGTTGGCGGGTGACCAATGCAAAGAAGCAATATCATGAATCATTGTGCACAAAATGACCTGATTCTTGACAAAATGAAAGCAACATTCAAGCACAGACAGCTCCTTATTCATGATTCAGCGAAGTCCAATACAGTCCTTTCAGTTTTTACCAGATTTCTCAACACTAAGGGATTGGTAAAATACAGTTGATGAGTACAACGAGAAGAGAAAATTAAGCTCATGTGAAAAACTGTGGTGTCTAGGATCTGTATTGTTTAGTAATGTTAATTGATATTTGTTGCAGATACTTCAAGATTTTGACATCCAATTTGGAACCGAAACAGCCTCCAGGCTTCTTGAACAATGGGATAGTCTAAAGCCCAAAATCATTGCAGAAGCAAGAACGCTTACTTCGACCTTGCATCTGAACAGCCTGCTGTCAGATGCCCAGGGTAACAGACAAGACGAGGATTCCGATTGGCAAGGTAAGGTTTTCTGTAAAGATGGTGTTTATGTTTGTCTGCTACTCACAATAAACTAATTTCTGTTAATCCACATGTTTTATTTTTTGCAGGATGGGACAGTGACGTCCTCTATTTTACTCCTGGCCTATCTTTTGCCTCCTTCAGCTGGTGGTAGGAATAAATCTACCAAGATAAGCATCAGAGAGGCAATGGACCATATTGTGCAGTTTCACAAGGTTTGCATGGAAACATAGGTTATATATTGGGTTATATGTTTTCTTATATAATTTTTTTATTTAGGCTTAAGACTGAAGGGCTTCAACCACATCTCCTTGCAGTTGGCTCAGCGAAGAGCGTCATCCATGATTTTTACATCGTGATGGATGGAAAACTGCTTCCATGTCAGGCAAAGTCTTCACTTTCTGCCTTTGATGAACTTTTTAAAGCATACTTTGTCTTTAGCGTGTCTTATCCTCACTGCTTAGGTGCAATGTATACATTCATCCAGACAACTATCTACAAGATAGATCTTGGTATAGTTCGTGAAACCCCTAGGGTTAAGGACCTACGCGCTAAACTTTTGAACTAGTTAAACTAGATTAAAATGTTTCGCTGCTTTGTTTGCAAACTGGCACATTCTAAAATCAATGACCTTGTTTGTCATCTAAAACTTATTCATGCTTACTATCCTGGGAAAAAATTGAACCTGAAATGTGCACAGAAAAATTGTAAACGCAGCTTCATGACTTATGCTGGATTTCGAAAACACCTAACTAGTGTTCATGGAAATGACTATCTAGACCAAACTGAGACTGAAAATCAAACTGACGAAGATAATGAACAGGTTGAGATGATGTCGGATTTAAATAATGATGTTGAAATACCAGAGACATCATCCAATGATAAAAGAAGAGGTACTGAAACTCAAGAAATGTGTGCATCCATTATCGCTAGATTGCAAAACAGTGGAGTAGCAACCAGTGTTGTAACATCTGTAGTATCGGATATGGAAGAACTGGTACATGAAATTCATTCAAATATCAAAAGTGAGGTGATGAATCTACTTCCAGCTGATGATTTTGCAACATCATCTAAAATAGAGCACTGTTTTGATAATCTTGATAATCCATTCTCAAAACTAAGTACAGAAACCAAATGGAAAAAATATTTAAAAGAGAAATGGGCTGTTCTTGACCCTACAGAGATCCAATTAGGTGTAAGATTTGATAGCAGATTAAATCGGGTGACACGGACGTATGATCAAACCCCTGTAACTGACAAATTCATTTACATTCCCTTGCTGGATACCTTGCAGTTTATTTTTAGGAATTCTGAGATACATAAACATGTCAAATCCAAGTAAGAGTAACAGTGTCTATAAGGATTTTTGTGACGGAAATTATTATAAAAACCACCCACTGTTCAGTAAACAACCAAATTCTCTTCAAATACAGTTATTTTATGACGAATTTGAATCCCCTGGGCTCCAAGCAAGGTATCCACAAAATCAGAGCCATCCCACCAAAACTCAATTCAAGTTTAATGAATATTCATTTACTGTCATTATTTCATGCACACGATGTTAAGAATTATGGATTTGATGCCATTTTACTGCCCCTTGTTAAAGATTTAAAAGTCCTTGAAAGTTCAGGAATTCAAGTTCCTTTCTCGAAAGAGCCCTTGTTTGGCACAGTTGCCCAGGTTACAGGTGATAATTTAGGGATGCATACACTTCTTGGGTTCATGGAATCTTTCAGTGCCCATTACTTCTGTCGGTTCTGTCTAGTAGACAAGAAAACATCACAGTCAGTTTTCAGTGAAGAGGGCACTAATGTTGTATTATGAAACAAAGGTTTACAGGAACAGCACTATGCAGATTTGTTAGCAGACCCTTCCATTTCTTCGTCTTTTAGTGTTAAACGTACATGTCTGCTCAATGACTTGAAATATTTTCATATATGTGACAATTACTCACCAGATATAATGCACGACATACTTGAGGGCGTTGGACAGTATGAAATAAAATTACTTCTTGAGTATCTGTCTGGAATTATATCCAGACAAGACATATGTAACCGAATTTTCATTTAATTATGGCTATTTGGAAAGGAAAAATCGGCCTACTAGATTAAATCTGGATCAGGCAGGGAATGGAATTGGACTGAATGCCATTCAGGAGACATTGTTTGTGAGGGAAATAAGTACTGGCACTTACTACTTCTGTTATTGTAGATTATAAACATAGTGTTTTCTCCTGTAATCAAAGAAGGTATGACCTACTTCTTAAAACACCTTATTGTGGAACATCATAGTCTTTTTAAAGAGTTATATCCACAGAGGAATTTGATTCCAAAACACCATTACATGTTACATTATCCACATTGCATACGCAAAATTGGTCCATTAATCCATGTATGGACCATGCGATTCGAGGCAAAACACAAGTTTTTTAAAAACAGTGTAAAAAATTTCAAAAACATCACAAAGTCTCTCGCGTTAAAACATCAGTATGCAATTGCGTATCACTGGGAAACTTTGCCCTTTAGAAATGTTGAATATGGGCCCCTAAAAACTTTAGAAGTCAATGATGTACCATACAGGGGCATTTTTCTTGAAAAGTATCCAAATTCGAATCGTGACATCACAGTAACTTCATGGTTAAGACATTCTGGAACTGAATATCATATTGATTTACTGGTTTGCACTAAAATGGAGAAGGACCTACCGATTTTTAGTAAAATTATTGATATTGTTCTAATAGATGACGAAAATATTTTAGTAACTAAGGACTTCGAAACGGTTGGTTTTGTTGAGCATCTTCATGTTTACCATGTTAGAGAACATAATGTTTTCGGTCTGTTAAGAGTAGAGGATATTCTATTTTTCAGACAATTTGATATACAAGCATCATATGGGTTTGACGAACCGCATTTGTATATTGTTCCAATTCATTGTTTTGTTCATGAAGATGTTTAGTCTTGAACTATGTAAGAATGTAAAATGCAATCACAAATTCAACCCAATTGAATTGACATGTCTTGTTTAACATGTTAAAAAAAGTATTGTTCATTTTATAATGGTATGGTCTCGCATGCGATGTTTAAAAAGAATGCTTAAGAATGTTTTTACAAAAGAACTTAGCATTACCAACATGTGAATTCTATTTTGCATTGATGTAGGCCTATATTGCAATCTTATATATATACTGTGTGTCTTTACTGATTCTTGCACTTCTTTCTGATGTGTCAGAAAACAGAGAAGTTATGCTTTCAAATGTTTTGAATGGAAAAATGTCTTGGATTTCTGAAATGATCCATGTTCTTTAAAACAAACTTTCAAAAAAATTCATATATCAGGAACAAAAAAAACATTTCTATGTATGTTTGTTTCATCATTGTGTATATATTAGTACACACATTTTACATACATTTTAATTAATTAAAATGTATAATTCATATGTTGTCATTCATATTAACACATTGCTGGTGTCTATTTAATCTTACAAGGGTGTACATTTTAACACTTGTGGGAAAAGATAACACTGTGGCAGGATATACATACACTTCTGTTGGGTGTACAAATAAACTCTTTCGGTGTACAAATCTATTTTGAGAGTAATGTACATATTTAACACTGTCAAAAGTGTTATTTTAACTCCAAATCGGAGGGAGTCATATGTACATTTTTTGAGTGTTGAATTTGACTCAATTTGAGTAAAATGTACACTGCTGTTTTTGCTGTGTACACCTAAACATCACAGAAAATCTTTCTTTTAAAAGAAATTATAATTTAGAATGTTATTTAAGCAATGAAGTTTACGAGGACACAGAAACCATGTTTACGTTGTTATACACATGTCATTACACAGCTTTGTATCCTCGTAAATCACGTATAGAAGCACACACTCATAGTTTACATACACAAAAGTATTAGGACACCCCCTTTTCATGAACAGGTTTGTCTGCTTTAGTCATTTCCATCCATCCATTTTCTACCGCTTATCCGGGGCCGGGTCGCGGGGGCAGCAGTCTAAGCAGAGATGCCCAGACATCCCTCACCCTAGACACTTCCTCTAGCTCTTCCGGGGGGACACCGAGGCGTTCCCAGGCCAGCCGGGAGACATAGTCCCACCAGCATGTCCTAGGTCTTCCCCGGGGTCTCCTCCCGGTCGGACGGGCCCTGAACACCTTCCGGGGAAGGCGTCCAGTAGGCATCCGTAACAGATGCCCAAGCCACCTCAGCTGACCCCTCTCGATGTGGAGGAGCAGCGGCTCTACTCCGAGCTCCTCCCGGGTGACCGAGCTTCTCACCCTATCTCTAAGGGATCGCCCAGCCACCCTGCGGAGGAAGCTCATTTCAGCCGCCTGTATCCGGGATCTTGTCCTTTCGGTCATGACCCAAAGCTCATGACCATAGGTGAGAGTAGGAACGTAGATTGACCGGTAAATTGAGAGCTTCGCCTTGCGGCTCAGCTCTTTCTTCACCACGACGAACCGGTACATCGACCGCATTACTGCAGAAGCTGCACCGATCCGTCTGTCAATCTCCCGTTCCATCCTTCCCTCACTCGTGAACAAGACCCCGAGATACTTAAACTCCTCCACTTGAGGAAGGAACTCTCCACCAACCTGAAGTGGACAAGCCACCCTATTCCGACTGAGGACCATGGCCTCGGATTTGGAGGTACTGATTTTCATGCCAGCCGCTTCACACTCTGCTGTAAACCGTCCCAGTGCATGCTGAAGGTCCTGGTTTGAAGGGGCCAACACGACAACATCATCCGCAATTGGCAGAGACGAGATCGTGTGGTCCCCAAACCTGACACCCTACGGCCCCTGGCTGCGCCTAGAAATTCTGTCCATAAAAATTATGAACAGAACCGGTGACAAAGGGCAGCCCTGCCGTAGTCCGACATTCACTGGGAACAAGTCCGACTTACTGCCGGCAATGCGAACCAAGCTCCTGCTTCGGTCGTACAGAGACCTGACAGCCCTTAGTAAAGGACCACAGACCCCATACTCCCGAAGCACCCTCCACAGGATGCCACGAGGGACACAGTCGAATGCCTTCTCCAAATCCACAAAACACATGTGGATTGGTTGAGCAAACTCCCATGAACCCTCCAGCACCCTGTAGAGGGTGTAGAGCTGGTCCAGCGTTCCACGGCCTGGACGAAAACCACGCTGTTCCTCCTGAATCCGAGGTTCTACTATCGGCCGTATTCTCCTCTCCAGTACCCTGGCATAGACTTTCCCGGGAAGGCTGAGAAGTGTGATCCCCCTGTAGTTGGAACACACCCTCCGGTCCCCCTTCTTAAAAAGAGGGACCACCACCCCGGTCTGCCATCCCAGAGGCACTGTCCCCGACCGCCACGCGATGCTGCAGAGGCGTGTCAGCCAAGACAACCCCACAACATCCAGAGACTTGAGGTACTCAGGGCGAATCTCATCCACCCCCGGTGCCTTGCCACTGAGGAGTTTCTTGACTACCTCAGGGACTTCGGCTTGGTTGATGGACGAGTCCACCTCTGAGCCCTCAGCCTCTGCTTCCTCAATGGAGGACGTGACGGTGGGATTGAGGAGATCCTCGAAGTACTCCTTCCACCTTCCGACGACATCCCCAGTTGAGGTCAATAGCCTCCCACCTCCACTGTAAACAGCGTTGGTAGGGCACTGTTTCCCTCTCCTGAGGTGCCGGACGGTTTGCCAGAATCTCTTCGAGGCCAGTCGATAGTCCTTCTCCATGGCCTCACCAAACTCCTCCCAGGCCCGAGTTTTTGCCTCCACAACCACCCGGGCAGCAGTCCGCTTGGCCTGCCGGTACCCGTCAGCTGCCTCAGGAGTCCCACAAGCCAACCAGGCCCGATAGGACTCCTTCTTCAGCTTGACGGTTTCCCTTACTTCCGGTGTCCACCACCGGGTTCGGGGATTCCCGCCTCGACAGGCACCGGAGACCTTACGGCCACAGCTCCGAGCGGCCGCTTCGACAATGGAGGTGGAGAACATGGTCCACTCGGACTCAATGTCTCCAGCCTCCCTCGGGATCTGGTTGAAGCTCTGCCGGAGGTGGGAGTTAAAGATCTCTCTGACAGGAGACTCGGCCAGGCGTTCCCAGCAGACCCTTACAGTACGTTTGGGTCTGCCGAGTCTGTCCAGCTTCCTCTCTCGCCATCGGATCCAACTCACCACCAGGTGGTGATCAGTTGACAGCTCCGCCCCTCTCTTAACCCGAGTGTCCAAAACATACGGTCGCAGGTCAGATGAAACGACTACAAAGTCGATCATCGACCTGCGGCCTAGGGTGTCCTGGTGCCATGTGTACTGATGGACACCCTTATGCTTGAACATGGTGTTCGTTATAGACAAACTGTGACTAGCACAGAAGTCCAATAACTGAACACCGCACGGGTTCAGATCAGGGGGGCCGTTTCCTCCCAGTCACGCCCCTCCAGGTGTCACTGTCGTTGCCCACATGGACGTTGAAGTCCCCCAGTAGGACGACGGAGTCCCCAGTCGGAGCACTTTCCAGCACCCCTCCCAGGGACTCCAAGAAGGTCGGGTACTCTGCACTGCCGTTCGGCCCGTAGGCACAAACAACAGTGAGAGACCTAACCCCGACCCGTAGGCGCAGGGAGACGACCCTCTCGTTCACCGGGGTAAACTCCAACACATGGCGGGAGAGCTGGGGGGCTATAAGCAAACCCACACCAGCCCGCCACCTCTCACCATGGGCAACTCCAGAGTGGTGAAGTGTCCATCCTCTCTCGAGGAGTGTGGTTCCAGAGCCCAAGCCATGCGTAGAGGTGATCCCGACTATCTCTAGTCGGAACCTCTCAACTTCACGCACCATCTCAGGCTCCTTCCCCGCCAGCGAGGTGACGTTCCACGTCCCTAGAGCTAGCTTCCGTATCCAGGGATCGGGCTGTCGAGGCACTCTCCTCCGACTGCCGCCCGATTCACTCTGCACCGACCCCCTATGGTCCCTCCCGCACGTGGTGAGCCCACGGGAAGCTCCAATGAAGCTTAGTCATTTCCGTGACAACAAATCTCAAAGCATATAATAATATTCTAGGGAACTGTGTGCTTCTAATTTTAAAGTAGCAGTTTGGGATGGGTCTAGTAATGCATAGTTTAAAAATACATTGTTCGTAGAGTCAGTGTGGAACAATTGGTCTGCATAAAGCACATTTGGTGTGACCCTTATATTCAACTTTGAGCCAAAAACTCGTAACCCAACACCAATGACTTGTGCAGAGTCAGGAGTAGTCTACAAATGTCATTGTATATTATTTTGTTTCCCTCGTTTTTGGAACAGTTTTAGAAGCATCTTTTTCTGGTCCAAAATGGCTGTACCTTTGTGTACAAGGGACTGATGTGGAGTGATTAATTTTTGGCTCAGTCTGCATTTAAGTGTGTTCAGGACTTGGCTTTATGCAGACAAGTCAAGTTCTTCTTCGCTTACTAAATTAATAATTTCTTTCTGAAACTTTTCTTTTATATAGGCTCAATGTCATGTTGGAAGGGGCATAGAATGAAAAAGCACATTTACCAAATTCTGAGGACACTTTTGGAAATTTTAAGTGTAAATACGATTGAGATCTGGTGCAATAACTATTTGTGTACAATGTTAAAAGATTAGAAAAATAAGAGGGTAATTTGCCCAGAAGTTTCTAAGAAATAAATAAATATATATATGAACATTCCTCCTAAAATTTAAAGAGGAACATGAAACAGATTCATATAATATACAATGATGAGAGCGTGAATTTGCACCACAAACAAAAGGTAATGCTGCATGGTAAAAAAATCTATTTGGACATTAAAAGCCAATTTCTCATCCATCCATATACCTAAATATTTATAGGAGCCAACTATTTCAATATGGTTACCATCTAGAGTTGAGGATAACTCTTGCCTGACTGCCTAATATTTATTTTTCAGTGAGGAGAATACAGCATTGTTCTGCCACTTTTCCTGTGACATAGCTATTCAACTATTCTGCTGTCCAGAAATTAATTCCGTCTCATCACGATCTGTGCACATCATACAAATGGATATTATACAGTATATTATTTGGTCCCCACTGTGCATTACAGAGAGCGGGCAGTATTTGGTACTATGTAGCCTATGTACTGTTACGTTTTATTCCACTCATGTTACAATAACTTGATTTAAAGGAATTTGAATCAGCACTGTAACTTTCTCAATTATTGGTAAAAACAATAAACATTATGCTTGCACATGTGGGTAATAAACTTTTGTGAAGCGATTTCTGTTTTGTGAAATCCTATTCTATTTATAGTGCATGGAAATGTTTGAAAATGATTCGATTCGACACATTACCTGATGATTCAGTTTGCTTCCTGAATTCAGTGTTGGGGCTTTCCAGAAAAATGGTACGTGCTCAAACAAACATTGTATATGAGCGTTCCCTACTGTCTGAAAACGGTAATATGATAAAAGGTCAAATCGTGTTATGCTTTAATGCTTTTAACCCCGTTAGGTTATTTTTATGTAACCAAACGAGAACCTGTAGAGAACGTTCCCATTAGGTTATTTTTAGGTTATTTTTATGTAACCAAACGAGAACCTGTAGAGAACGTTCCCATTAGGTTATTTTTAGGTTATTTTTATGTAACCAAACGAGAACCTGTAGAGAACATTCCCATTAGGTTATTTTTAGGTTATTTTATGTAACCAAACGAGAATATGTAGAGAACGTTCCCATTAGGTTCTTTTTAGGTTCTTTTTATGTAACCAAACGAGAACCTGTAGAGAATGTTCCCTGCTTGTTATTTTTAGTTTATTTAAATAAACCATAAAATAACTTGCAGGGAACGTTCTCTAGGTTCTCTTTTGGTTACATAAATAATTACCTAATGGGAACCATATGGGAACATTAGGGAACGTTCTGTGTTTGCTGTGATGCACCAACTTCAGTAGAGCAGTAAAACAGCTAAATGCTTACAATATTATTTTGTCACACAATGTAGTTTAAATGATTGTTTAGGCATGAATGTGTTTGTATAATGTTCAAATCTGCAGTTGTTTAATAAAGATCGCGTTTATTTTAAAAGAGGATTACTTACAGGGTTCTCAAGTTCTATCCAAAGCTTGGAGTGAGATCACATGCGGTTAGGGGAGGAGCCCTAATGGAGCATTGGCCTACATTAAAATAAATAGGCTACAAAGTGAAAAAGGATTGCATGTATTTGACTGAGTGAGGCATCATGTACTCTACTATTCCTTTTCTAATATAACCAGACTATGTCCTCCCGTCGCAAACTTGCCAAGTACGATCTAGCAAGGACACAAGTCAGTTCTTTGCCTTATTGGAATTGAGAAACGGCCCCCATTTCCCTCTGACCTCACCACCTCCTTGGTCTCCACACTCCAGCTCAATAGGTGGCGGAAATGCGCCAAGAGCTGGTTAGCCAGCCGCCATTCAAAAACAAAAGAAGCAAGCGCACTCGTTTGTTATGCGAAGACGTGTTGTCTTTTCCGCAATATTTGTTACATATAAACTGTGGTGATTCAAGCAAAAGGAAATTTAAACCGTTGTTGTATTAGACTTTAAGTCTGCGTAGCTATGGAAAAGCATAATACTCAAGAGGTAAACACGGGAAATACTGTTCCGTCTTCGAAACCTCAGAATATACAACTCAACATAGAATCTCCATCAGACCGCAGCGGATACATGGAGGCAGGAACATCGCGGGACCATAATTCTGCATTCAACTCTGAAACCGTAACAAAAGAGGATGCTATAAAAGTACCAAAAAACAGAAAACCCGGCGAGAAAACTTTTAATCAGAGATGCCAACTGTTTGTCGGTAATCTACCAACGGACATAACAGAGGAAGATTTCAAGAAACTGTTTTTCAAATATAGCGAGGCCAACGAGGTGTTCATCAACCGAGACAGAGGATTCGGCTTTATACGCCTGGTAACGCGCTAAATCAGCCTTTCTATAAAAAATTCTCCGAATAGCCGTATTCAATTGGTTATAGAGCAGGGATCTTCAACGGTTTTCGGGGCAAGGACCCCGTAGATGAGAGATGCATGGACCCCTGATGCTAAATTTGTAAAACGGAGCTATTTAAATAGAAACAACCCATATTGTCACAGGGCTATTATGCATGTTATTGTTGCACAAACACCATTTTATGTGTATTCTTTTTTATTGTTTAAATATATTGATTATTTTAAGGGGCAGCACCATACACTTTTTCTGCGAGATAGACAAGAAACATACTTTGCTTTCAGTTTATTGAGACTTTAATGAGATGCCTGACCCCTGTTAATGGCAGAAATTCTGGTCTAATGTAGGTTGATGTTTACTCTGGATGCGATGTGGTTTCATTTCATTTGCCTGTCAAATTAGCGCTTTACTTTTACAGCTTTAACAAATTTGAACAGTTTTAAATAGCCTTCCAAGTTCAGAAACGAATGACAATGCACATTGTTTGCCCGCAACTCCTTTCATGCGCACTCTACACTCAATGGGAGGGAAAGAATACACAGATTCTAAAATTAAATCCTTGAAAGATATAGGTACTTGATGATTAATGAAAAATTATTAAGCCATACCTGTTTTATTATGATGCAGATGTAACGTTTCTTCTATCACTTCTGCTGCCCGATGGGAAGGTTTTGTCCAGATGCAGGTGCAGAGCTTTAAGGGAACATTGGTTGTAACATTTTTAACAAAAAGTAGTCAAAATGTGAGTTAACATGAATAAGTGGACCCCTTACAGTTCCACAGCGGACCCCTTAGGGGTCGTGGAGCCACGATTGAAGACCCATAGAGCATGGCTAATAGATATATGTAATTGATTTACAGCTGTTACACATAGGCTATAATTTACTCTGTTTGCAGTGTGTATTGCAGTACTTCTTATCAAAATTAGTGTGGCTTTATATATTCAAAATGTGACATTCCACAGAAATCATGGGGCCCTACTAATGTAGCATGAATATGATGAGCTCATTGTGAGAGTAAAAGATGGGGACATTGTTTATTTACTTTCTAGTATTGCCTCTCACTAACTAGGTGACAACATAGTGTTATTTCACCAGTCAACAGATTCAAGTCACCAGGGACTGCAGAAAGACACTAACTTTTCATTCTGCTACTAGGGCTGTACGATTTGAGGAAAATGTCACATTGCGATTATTATGGTAAAAATTGTGATGTGCGGTTGCGATGCGATAAACTGGCTATAATGAGTCAACTTGGTTGATATCAAGGAAAAGGCATACATAGATAACTGAAAATGCTGAAATTTGTATTTCTCAACTGAGATATACAGTTCAAACTAGCAACAAGAACTAGAATTGTACAAAGTTTTCAAATTAAAATGTTATCAAATTAAATAACAGTAACATCTTTGCATTACTGAATTAAATTAACTTAAAATGTATATATCCTCAACAGTACAGGTTAAATTAAACAAATAGAACATAAATACAGATGTACACATTTTAAGGAACATAATCCCAACATACAGACATTTAAGCAGATTGTAACATTTAATTGTATGAACTCTTTTGAAAAAGAAACTGGATATAAATGTGTGGTTCACTCTGTAAAACTTAAACCTCTATAATCTTTTTTGTTACTTTAAATGGTTGTTACTCAACCAACTGGTTGAATCCTCTTTCTAAAACATTCTATTATTTATGAAATTATTCTATTATTAAATAAAGTTGTACTTTATTTACAACTTTAGTTTTGCAAATTCTGCACAGTACCTCTCTCTGCTCAGTGTTTGATATCCTGAAACAAAAATATCGCCAAATTACAGAGGAAGCATTTTTTCTGGGTACTAGGTCAGTGCCCTCCCCTAACTCTGCATCCATTTCTCCCGTCTCCACACAGCGCACCACAAGTCACGTGACACTGCTACACAAGACGACAATTTTTTTTTCTTGCATAGAAAATGGTCATATATCTCTTAGAATGGATGTCTTGTCACGTCCACGAATGCACTTGATTCTTTAATATAATCACAACATTTTCCGTCATGTAATCGCATAGCCTGACATCGCGATTGCGATATGATTAATCGTGCAGCTCTATCTGCTACCCCAGTTAACACAGTTACTTTATAACGTTGTATCTAGACCGGACCGTATTCGTGGCAGTGACGTACCAAATAACGTTCCAGCTACTTAACTTTGGTCGTTGCTGAGACGTTGTGATTACCTCCTTAAGACATACCTGGAACTCAGATTAACTAGGCCTGTGATTTAATCCGTTTGAAAAAGAAACACAAAACCAGTCCTAAATGATTGAAAACAAGTTGACAAAAAAGATTGAAAAACATATAAAATTGCCAGAGTACACATCTGATGCGGTGACACGTTGTATATTGGTCCATATGTAAATTATTAAATACATTATCCTATATATGATTATATTATCAATAACACCGATTCATTTTAACAATGCCACTAGGCTTTTTATTAAACTTGGAACCTTTATATTCAGGTGAGGAAGCTGGTGTTTTACGTAGCATTTGCGCGCCCTCATGCCTAAATGCCACTGCAGAGGCATATTGCAGTATTAATGTTAACAAGTAATCGATTAATAGATCGTCAAGTAAATGAAGATTGATTGTGGGAATTTGTTGTTCATCATTTGGCAAACTAGATGCGGACTAGTGGATACAGAATCCTGTAATTTAAACATGCCATCTGGCTGTTCTGCGTGTCTGAGGTGAATTAACTGCACAGTTTAACGTGCAATATGCTCATGAATTCTTAATTTGTCTGCCCTGTATGAGGGCATGAACACATGAACTTCATCTGTAGAGATGAAAAAAAGATCCCAAAATAAGCGTCTTCCAACAACCTGTTAAAGTGAATAGTCTGGTTAACTCTGTAATGTTATGTGGACATATATATTTCTAATTAATAGTAAAAAAGAAACTAAAACTAATTTAAAGATAAACTAAATGCATCATGCATAAACTGAAGTTATTCTTTCTTTCATATTGTTTCTTGTTTATACGTTTGTATTATATTGCATTTTAAATGTATTATGGCAATGATATGCACTTAATAGGTTAAGTTTTTACAGATATTAATGCATGCAATTTAAGCAATATTTTCTTTTTAAAACAACTAGTTGTCACTAGTTACCTTTAAAAGTAAGTATTCTCCATTGAGAGCCCTGAGATACCTGGTCTTTTGAAGAGACGATATCACAAGGCCTGGTTAGGGGTGGGTGTCATTAACCCCACTCCTCCTCTTTAATCCTTTCGATGCTAATCCAATGCAATTTTGGTTTCAAATTTTTTGCATGCAGTATTTTGGCTTGTATTATGCTGCCTATTACCAGGGCTGGGAAGGTTACTTTTAAAATGTATTTCGCCACAGATTAAACAAGTTTGGTAACTGAATCAAAATACTTCAGAATACTTTGGGATACTAAGGTACATAAATCAAAGGGATCACCAAACAGAGAACTTGACTCATTTGCATATTTTTTAAAGCATTTTTACCAGTTTCCCTCGTTGGACAACATAGTTCTTAATTGTGAGATGTCAGAGTCAGTGTGACAAAAGTCGCAATTACCTCTAACAAGACACTCACAAAAAAACTATCACAAAACATGAAAATAGTTGTGGATCATTCAAGTAAAGACATACAATAAAAATGCAAGGGTATGTTCATTTAGTAATGTGGCAATTCAGTAAATTCAGACAATTTGTCTTCTGGAGTAGGCTATATGTAATCTTTTTTTTGTGTGAAATACCCTATTCAGGACAGTATTGAATACAATTCACATGCAATCTTTTTCCACCCAGAGACTTCTTTTATTAAAATTATTTAAAATTTGCATATCCGCCCAGGGGTGTGAACCTATGGGCACAAATGTAGTTTAGGATGCTTTTGCAGAGTCATATAATCACAGGTTTCTGTTAACATTAATTGCCTGTTACAGTTTATATTAATGTTTAAATTATATAAATTACATATAAATAAGTAATCCCTTTGGTAATCTAAAATATTTTGGGATGTAACTATAATTTCATTACCACTCATTTAAAAGAAACTGTAATGAAATACAGTTTTGTATTTTAAGATATTAGTTCAAGATAGACGGATAGGCAAGATTGTTCACAAATGTTTTGTATTGTTTACAGAAAAGATGTGCGTTCTTATCTTTTTTCTGTTAATTATGATATTGTGTTTCGTGTCTATTATAAAAGTGTGAATTTAGTCTCATTCATTATTTACACGTAAAACACGATGTACACTCGTGTATTCAGTGTCACATGCATAAAACCTAATTCACATGTACAACGTGCATTAAATAAAATAAAATCCTTATAAAATGTGTTTCACAAATGCTATATGCAATTCACAGACATCCAACTGCACAAATACTTTCAAAGCTATGATTGGTTGAATGGTAAGCTTGAATCTGATTGGCTAAAAAGTTTGACGTTGAAGGGGGAGCACTGCAAAACAGTCTTAAAACACAAATATATCCAAGGCGATTGACATGTGCGAGTGACATTTACATTTCATGATAAATGTGTATATTTTTAACTTGAAAAACATTTGTGCACATTTGTACATCTGTGAATTGTATTTAGAGTGGTGAACGCATTTGTGAATCTTTTTTGTCAATGTATATTCAGCCACAGTAAAAATTAAGACACCATTCCTAAATTTGATTTCAAATCACCATTTCTAGATGTATTGTGGCCATTCCACTCCAGTTTCTGTTGAATTTCAACAAAATCAAACCTCAGGAGTGACATAGTCATTCAACAGCAAATGTGAAAGACTGAAAGAAAGACACATGAAAACTGTGATAAAATCATGGTCATCACATACACTATATTTTTAAATACTTACAGTTGTATTGCTTAAAAGTAAATGTGAACTTGTTTTCTCAGGTCTAAAAAATACAGAGCATCTTTTCTGTTATTTTGGCATGTTTCTCCAGTTTTCATTTTCTGTAAAAATGTTCTTAGAAATTTGGGAGAAATGTTGTAAGTAGTCAACAGAATGAAACAAAAACTATGGTTTTACCTAAACACATAAATAGTTAATTTTACACGGTCTCTGAAGTTGTCTCTTAATTTTTTTCTGCGGCTTTGTGTACTTTGTGCATGTGAATTAGGTTTTATGCATGTGAAGTTGTCTTTTACGTGTGAAAATTTAATGAAACTAAAATCGATCCACACACAGCCGCATTCATCATGTTAAACACAGAATAAATATAACAGATGGGCTTGCGAAATGTTAAAATAAATGTAATCTAGTGGAGAAGACAAGTAACATTCATCAGAACTTGTATTCAAAGTTTCTGGAATTTAAGGTTTAAGAATTGATAAGTTTGTTATTGAACAACACAGCAATCTTGTTTAAAAATGTCTCATGTTTGTGGCATATAAATACTTTTTTCACTTATTTAGGAGACAAGAACCCTTGCAGAGATTGCTAAGGCTGAATTGGATGGCACAGTACTAAGGAATAGGACAATTTATATCCGTTTTGCTGCACATGGAGCTGCCCTCGCGGTGCGAAACCTCTCTCCAATGGTGTCCAATGAGTTGTTGGAACAGGCCTTCTCCCAGTTTGGTCCAGTTGAGCGCACAGTTGTGGTAGTTGATGACCATGGCCGACCCACAGGCAAGGGTATTGTGGAATTTGCCAATAAATCTGATGCCCGGAAAGCTTTGGATCACTGTGCAGATGGAGCTCTTCTGCTTACAGCGTAATTAAAATCACTTAATAATGTGACAACATTATTTTATAGCTGTTTTATTGTCAATTCAAACATATTAATATTTATTAAGGAATTGATAATATGATTACTCCTCATATGTTGTGTGTAAAGCTGCCTCATAACTGCATTCATTCACATAAACTTACCATTACTTAATTTTACATTTCCATGTATTGTTTTAGTTTAACTTGCGGCTAAAACACTTTTGAAAAGGCTAATGCTGGTCATGTAAACCCTGGTTGGCTGGTCAAGTATTCATTTATCTGACATTTGCTTAATGAAGGTTATAATGTGTATTATTTTTCTAACATTTAGGTCTCCTTGTCCAGTCATTCTTGAGCCAAAAGAACAATTTGAAGACGAAGATGGGCTCCCAGAAAAGCTGTTGCAAAAATCAGCACAATATTACAAGTGTGTCTTTGTTCTATATTTAAAGTGTAAAAATATCAATAGGGGATTGCAAAGGAAATTAACAATAAGTATGTGCAATTTAGGGAAAGGGAGCACCCACCACATTTTGCAGAGCCAGGCACCTTTGAGTTTGAGTACTCCTCACGCTGGAAAGCTCTGGATGATATTGAAAAACAACAAAAGGAACAGGTGGACCGGAACATACTAGAGGCCAAAGAGAAATTGGAGGCTGAAATGGAGGCTGCCAAACATGAGCATCAGCTCATGATGATGAGACAAGGTAATAGGCAATCATACACGCAAATTACAAAAAAGGGTATTATATGAACTGTATTTTAGGAAATATTTTTCTGAAAAATATTTATGTTTATAAATTCTGTGGCAGATGCGTTACGATCGTTTACATGTCAAAACCGGACTCATTAGGCTTCAATATAATTTGATGACAGTTTCACTTTAAAATCAAATTAAAGTGTAATAAAGCTGGATTTTTTTATTTTATATTTCAAGAGCCAGCTTTATAATGTTTCGCATCTAAAACATCATAATGATGATGAAGACAGATCCTGCATTCGAAATCACATACTGTGACAGTACTTACTGATTATTATGTGAAGCCTAAGTTTGCTCACCTATGACATTTGTTACAGCTACAGAAATAATTTATGATTTAACAATAAGACATTTCTGAAGACATGGAGGTTAAGTGAAGGTTGAGGTTGTTTGCAATTACGTGGTTTTGATGACGTACGAAGTGCAGCCAGAGGGCTGATGATTTTCTACATAGTAATTTTCTAAATAGTTACTCTTCAAACAAATAGTAACTGAGTAAGTAACTGAGGTACATTATTGTAAAAGTAACTAATTACCAGGGAAGTATTTTAATGTTGCTGTGGGACAATGCCTATAATAGAGACACCAATTAATTTATTTTATTTAAATTAATAAATTTGATTATGTAAATATTAGCATTACTATACTGGAAAATAAAATACAATAAATGGTTTAGAACTTTTAATATTTATTGCACAGACCACAACGGGTCAACAAATATGTCAGAAAAAAAATTATGCTCCGTAAGACCAAAAAATAAATAATAATAAAAATATATATAAACTCTTTGTAGTTTTAGATTAGACTCAACTGTATTGTCATTACATATATACAAGTACAGTGTAACGAAATGTAGTTTAGGTCTAACCAGAAGTGCAATTAGCAAGTGCAGGATAAACAGTTAGAATAAATACAGAATACAATATTGAGAAAATATTATACAGTGTGCATGGACTATAAAAATATTTTACAGAAGGTATGTTCTATGAAAATATGACAGTAGGTATATACTATGAACAATATATACAGATGACTATATACTATGAACATTAACACTATGAACATTAATGTACAGGTGGATATGAACAGATAATATTTTAGACTAAACAATAGTGCAAGTGACTTAAGTGTGCATAAATTATTGACATTAGCTGTTAACGAGTATACGAGTTAATGCAGTTAATAGGTTGCAGTCCAGAAGATGAGTTAATGCAGTTAATAAGGTTACAGTGCAATAGATGAGTAGATGCAGTTAATAGAGTTACAGTGCAGTAGATTAGTTAATGCAGTTATTGAGGTTACAGTGCAATAGATGAGTAGATGCAGTTAATAGAGTTACAGTGCAGTTGATTAGTTAATGCACTTATTGACATTACAGTGCAATAGATGAGTAGATGCAGTTAATAGAGTTACAGTGCAGTAGATTAGTTAATGCAGTTATTGAAGTAACAGTGCAATAGATGAGTAGATGCAGTTAATAGAGTTACAGTGCAGTAGATTAGTTAATGCAGTTAATAGAGTTACAGTGCAGTAGATAGGTTAGTGCAGTTATGAAAGTGGTCCATTAGTGCAAATGAGCATTCAGTTAAATATTCCTAGTGTGCAAGTGAGCAGTATAGAGTGCAAATGATGCTGTGCGTTTGTAAACAGTCCAGTAGAGCAGATAACATGAAGTACTGGTGTGTACAGTTCAGTCATACATGGCAGCCCTGTAGTGCAAGGTACACAATGTAATAGCAGCCATGAAGTTAAAGGAAGAGAGGAAGTGGAATCAGTGGAGGGCATAGTTCAATAATGAAACAGCTCTAGGGAAAAAAGCTGTTTCTTAGTCTGCTGGTTCTTGTCCGTAGGCACCGGAAGCGCCTAATTGAAGGCAGGAGAGTAAACAGTCTATGAGTTGGGTGAGAGGAGTCCTTGAGAATGCTGCGAGCTCGACTCAGACAGCGTTTCTTCTGGATGTCCTCAATGGGAGAAAGTGTAGTCCCTGTGATGCGCTGGGCTGTTTTCACCACCCGCTGCAGTGCCGTGTGCTCAGCAACAGAACAGATCCCGTACCAGACTGTGACACAGTTGGTCAGGATGCTCTCTATCGTGCAGCGATAGAAGTTCACCAGGTTCATCAGTGTCCTCAGAATGAAAAGATGCTGGTGAGCCTTCTTGACCAGGCATGAGGTTTTGGGTGTCCAGGACAGGTCCTCCGAAATATGAGTCCCCAGGAACTTAAAACTGGAAACACGTTCAACAGCCATCCCATTAATGTGGATGGGGTCGTGTGTGCCTCCTTTCGCCTTCCTGAAGTCCACGATGATCTCCTTTGTCTTGGAGGTGTTAAGGAGCTGGTTGTTGTCTGAGCACCATGTGGCCAGGTGCCGGACCTCCTCCCTGTATGCAGTCTCATCGTTGTTGCTGATGAGACCAATCACTGTTGTATCGTCTGCAAACTTGATGAAGGAGTTAGATCCGTTCACAGGCCTGCAGTCGAGTGTGAAAAGGGAGTAGAGAAAGGGTATCAGTACGCAGCCCTGTGGTACACCAGTGTTGAGGGTGATGGTGGTGGAGAAGATGTGGCCTAACCTAACTAGCTGAGGCCTGTTCGTCATGAAGTCCATAATCCAGTTGCAGGTAGGGTTGTTAATGCCTAGGTTTCCAAGTTTGATGATTATCTTGGCAGGGAGGACTGTATTGAATGCAGAGCTGAAGTCTACAAACAGCATGCGTGCATAAGTGTCCTTTTTGTCCAGATGTGTGAGCACAGAGTGCAGCGCCATTGACACTGCATCATCTGTGCTCCTATTGTTACGATAGGCAAATTGGTATGGGTCCAGTGTGGGTGGTAGAGAGTCCTTTAGGTGTGCCAAGACCAGCCGCTCAAAGCACTTCATTACAATGGGTGTGAGTGCTACAGGGCGGTAGTCGTTCAGGCATGTCGGGAACGGGCACAATGGAGGTGGATTTAAAACATGCTGGAACCACTGCTTGGGCGAGGGACAGGTTGAAGATGTCCGTGAAGACCCCAGCGAGCTGCTCCGCACATGCCCTGAGTACATGACCAGGGATGCCATCTGGGCCAGCAGCCTTGCACGCGTTGATCCGGCTTAGTGCAGTGTGAACATCAGTGGAGTTAAGTGTGATGATTGGGTGGTCAGCAGAGGGTGTGAGCTTGGTAGCTGTTTCCTTACTGTCTCTCTCAAAGCGAGCATAAAAGTCATTAAGCTCGTTCAGGAAGACGGCATCTGTGGCTATGGGGGTGGAGTGGTTGGGTTTGTAATCACTGATGGCCTGGATGCCCTGCCACATGCGTCGAGGGTCAGAATTGGAAAAATGCTCTAGCTTCAGCTTGTAGCAGTGCTTGGCCTTTTTGATGCCCCTCTTCAGATTTGCCCTAGAAGTACTATAGGCCTGTGCATCATCCGATCGGAAGGCAGTGTTTCAACAGGAGGCGCACTTCCTTGTTCATCCATGGCTTCTGATTGGGGTATTAGTGCAAATTAAAATGATAAAACTGTCACATAACTTCACAACTTCTATACCTACTGTACAGTACTAATTATTTTTCGTATTTTCTAACAGAAGCAAATAGTTTAACAAGAAGTGCAGCTCAATTATAGTAGTTGCATTTTATTGTCTGTAACTGTAACAGCGTTGTAACGGGGGAAGTCATTCATTTGATTACATTTTGATCACTGTTGCAACAGTTTTGGAAAAGAATGCACTCTCTAAGCACAACAGAGTAATGCTTAGTTTGCGATTTATTATGTTTTCAACTATGCGCGCGTTGCACGGACCCATCACCTGAGGATATTAAAGTAACATGAGAGCAATTAATGAAAGACGCTTTCTCCTGCGGTACACGTCAATCGATCTACACAGTCCTGCTACATGTCTGACAAACCAGATATTTTGAACAGTTTGGGACAAGGTGACACAGGGTACAAAGTTATCATTTGGCGCGTACCCGTATAAAGTTTTTCTTACTTTGACAGCCAAAGCTAAAGGAGGAATTCAAGCAGACTCATGCCCGTCATGCATTCAAATCCTAACTCTGGCAGGGTTGACAATCAAATTATGCGTTCAGTTCGAACTAAAAAAAACTTTTTTTAAAACTATCGAAATATAATTTACTATTAAAAACAAAGTGAAACTATGCGCAGTTGGCAGTCAAACTATGCGTACGGCATCTGAGCCACAATAAAAAATAAGTTGTTTCAACAACATTTAAAGTGCAGTTTATGAGATTCGTTGATTTTGAATCCAACCTTTCTTTGTAAAAGGCATAAAGTTGATAATTATGATTTCAGAGTTAAGCATTCATTAGTTTGTATATACATGTTTAATTAACACAGTTTAATACATCCCTACTCGAGGGTAAGCTTTTATAATAGTGATCGACCAATATGTTTTTTTAAACGGATACAGATACCGATTATTTGCATTTTTATGTGCCCGATATGCAGAACCGATGTTTATTTACAGTTATACTTCTGTTTTTTACACTGATTACAACACAACTGAACAAACTATTTTATTAAGAACAATCACTCCCTCCTTGCATACAAAGCAAAACATTTGCATCTATATACCAATAAATAGAAAAAGTGCACTGTTACTAAAGTGTCTTTGTTCAAAAATAAATAATTCTAATCAATTAAAAAAATAAATAGGGCGTCTGAAACACAAACCAAACTCATTGGTAGGGACCGAGGACTTGCACACACACAGAGCTCATCGAGAAAGGGAGTGCATGTGAACAGGGGAGCGCGCTTCAACTCACATCAAACACGTCAGGAAAGAGAGAAAACACAGAAGCGCTGTTTATCTTCTAGTTATTCAATCACAGATACAGTCACTATCACGGATGGATACAAAAATTATAAAATGTGACACCGGATGACACCAAACGAAATGCCTTGTATGGGAAACACTGATGGAATAATACATTTTCATGAAAGTAACAAACAAAACGGCATATAAATCATTGCAAATCTCAACTGTTAATTTTACGTTACGTTACGTAACGTTAATAATATTTTTGTCAGTCTTCTTAAATACCTGCGGACAAAGCACTGTTTATATATAAATAACCAACGTTACATTCAAACTGCCATCGCTTGTGGAGATAATAAATAATTAATAACACAGGGCTGTATTTATTTAAATGTTTATTACTGAAATAATAGTTATATAGTCCTTGAAAGTAGGGTGTTTTAAATCCTTGTTAAAATGTTAGCTACTTGCTGCGGCTATGCTAAAACTTCATAAGCTTCAACCCGGTGATTGAACAGCAATATGAATGATGAGCATAGACAACAAAGGTTATTCAATTCAGCAATTTTTTCCAACATGAATAAATTCATGGCTGTTTCATTTAATGAAGGTAAAGTTACGTCTTTATTGGGGGAGCTTCATTTAACATCACCTACTAAAACACAACAGTAAACATTTTGAATGCGCAACAGTAGCCCAGGTCAGAGATAATATACTAGTATGTGAAACAATGATAAGACTTGACAACAATGAGGAGAACATAATGCGTGTAAAAGTGAACTGTTGATTAGGAGATCACTGGGAGGTTAGGGTGAAGACAATGAGGGATTGTGGAGGATCATGGGTAGTGTAGTCCAGGGGGGAAAACACAGGGAAACAGACTGGAAACTGTGACATTATTACCCCTCCCGGAAGGCGCATCATCGTGCACCAGGAGCAGGAGAGTGCCGGCAGTCTTGGAGACCAGGGTGTTCAGCCCGCTTCTGGAACAGGGGGGACCAGACGGGCACCGTGGCTACAACGCTGGAGACCAGAATGGCGAAGACGAAGATGGCTGCATCTAGGCTGTGACTTGTGTTGTGGAGTTGCCAGGAAACTCTGGAGCAGATTGATGGTGAAGCTCTGGAGTCAGGAGTGGAGTGACTGGGAAGCTCTGGAATGTAGTAGCAGTATTGTGTAGGGTAGTTAGTCCAGGGGTGAAACAATGTGACAATTTAACAGACTGGAAACTGTGACAACAACATTGTCAGGTCAAAGTGTCTGAATAATTTTTGGTCCCAGATTTTAATCAATCTTACTTGTAATCTACTGTATGAAAACATTTTGGTATATATATCACAGTTTACTTTATTTAGCTATTCTCACTTACTTAAATAACATAAAATTAGTTAACATTTTATTAAATTAAAAATGCTAACATAGATGTGTTATTTCAATCTTTAAATTTAGTATGCTACAACATTTATAATGCAACCACTATGATGAATTGAAACTCATCTGCTTTAATTCCTTGTTTACTTGCTTAGCCATTTTAAGGTTTGCTATAATTTCAACATTTAAAAATATTGTCTGCTTATTCCAATTGTTTATATAAATATCTGTAAACTTCAAATAGATCTCATGAGACGTCAAGAGGAACTGCGTTGCTTGGAGGAGCTCAGGAATCAGGAGCTGCAGAAACGCAAGCAGATTGATCTAAGGTGTGCTTGTGACTCGAAACAGGGCCTATGTATTTTCTATAATTATAATATTAATTATATTATGATTCACAAACTTATGATGGTGTTAATTTTCTGTGCATTTTCATTTGAAATGAGTTTCTGTATGTTCAGGCATGAGGAAGATAGACGTAGACGTGAAGAAGGGATGATTCGCCAAAGGGAGGAGGGTGACATAAGATGCCCACCAGATGGATTTAAGCCCAATTTTTCAGAGGGTGTGAATGCAGGGCAAAAGTTTTACTTTCATTCCGATTTTTAAATACTTCGTTTTTTATTTGCTTTCAACCAGGCACACAGATATACATCCAAGTGAAATTTAGTGGTAAGGTTAAATTAAGAAAAGTTATTGTGCTTATCTGTGGAATGTATATTTCTGCATTTTGCTGTGTTGATTTGTCTGGCCTTTGATTCAGTAGATGTTTTTAAGGTTTGTCCACAACTATAACAATAAAGATACAGAGGAATTATATTGTTGAAATCCTTTTTTCCATCTGAAAACAAAACATTGACATTCATTTAAATTTCTTTGTAAATTTAAAGGCATTCTTGATATTGTTCTAATGTGAATGAGCCTTTACTGTGAGTATGATATGTTTTCTCCCTTTAGTACTATTAGAAATTTAAAAGATTGAAACATTCTACATGGTGTATTATATGTAAATAAAAACAGCTTCACGGAGAGTGTGCAACTAAAATTTTTCATCATGCAATGCATTTACTGAGATTGAAAAAACCCTAATTAAATTATTAGTATTTTGCCTAATATTGCGCATGTGTTTTGTAGGGGTATAAGATACATCCAAATGGATTGATCATCAATTACATGTCTAATGATACGATTTTGAATGTTATAAAAACTGGATAAAATGCTGGATTTGCAGATCGTTGCAGAAACTGATAGATGGTGCAGTTCCAGCGTTTATATGCCGGACATGGTAAGTGTAAATGAGTCATGTATCAGTTTTGTTGGCAATCGGCGTACGTGCATAATATAAACAACACAACTGTATAGTGAATTAAACGTTTAATAAGATAATGTATTGTGTTCTCATGCTTTAGTTCTGCCCACTGCACCCTCTAGGACAGTCCTGGGCATTGTACGGCCCGCGGGATGATTCTGACAGGCCCGCGAAAGATTACGTGATAATTAGAAAATAAAACATATTTCAGAATTATCTTATGGGTGGGCTAAAACCGCATTGCTTTTATTTTGAAGCCCATTTATTCTCACAGTTCACGCAATCGTGCACGTCAACTGTGCACGTAAAATGCGTGTGATGGACAACCTGTCTTCCCAGCAAACATGTAACTTTGGGCCCTATGTGGGGCCACTGTGGGCAGAAAATGCGGGCCCACAGTGGGCAGCCCACTGTGGGCCCCTCTACCGGCGTGAAATGCGGGGCACGTGTGGCCCCACATTATTGGGCCCAGTTGGGGCACTAATGGGACAGCCCGAAGTGTGGGCTGGGTGTGGGGGAAATGTGGGCACACTAGGGTAAGTGTGGGCTGGGTGTGGGCATGCTGTGGGAACACTGGGGGAAGTGTGGGCTGGGTGTGGGCACACTGGGGGAAGTGTGGGCTGGGTGTGGGTACACTAGGGGAAGTGTGGGGTGGGTGTGGGCATGCTGTGGGTACACTGGGGGAAGTGTGGGCTGGGTGCGGGCATGCTGTGGGCACACTGGGGGAAGTGTGGGCTGGGTGTGGGTACACTAGGGGAAGTGTGGGGTGGGTGTGGGCATGCTGTGGGTAAACTGGGGGAAGTGTGGGCATGCTATGGGTACACTGGGGGAAGTGTGGGCTGGGTGTGGGTACACTAGGGGAAGTGTGGGGGGGTGTGGGCATGCTGTGGGTACACTGGGGGAAGTGTGGGCTGGGTGTGGGCATGCTGTGGGTACACTGGGGGAAGTGTGGGCTGGGTGCGGGCATGCTGTGGGGTACACTGGGGGAAGTGTGGGCTGGGTGTGGGTACACTAGGGGAAGTGTGGGGTGGGTGTGGGCATGCTGTGGGTACACTGGGGGAAGTGTGGGGTGGGTGTGGGCATGCTGTGGGTACACTGGGGGAAGTGTGGGCTGGGTGTGGGCATGCTGTGGGTACACTGGGGGAAGTGTGGGCATGCTGTGGGTACACTGGGGGAAGTGTGGGCTGGGTGCGGGCATGCTGTGGGGTACACTGGGGAAGTGTGGGCTGGGTGTGGGTACACTGGGGGAAGTGTGGGGAAGGTTGGGCTTACTGTGGGTTCAAAGGGCGAAGTCTGGGCTTACTGAAGGCATACTGACAAAGAGTTGGGAAAATTGTTATCCTTAAAACCTGCAGAACACCTCAATATTACTATTGATGCATATGCAGAACAGCGTTCCTTAAAACAGTAATAAACTTAGCCTAATGATTTAAAAAATATATTTATTCACAGACAATATTAATAATAGTTAGATACATTGAAAATTATTTGTAACATTAAAACTGCATAACAGACAAACGTAACCACAGAACATTTAATTTTTTTTTAAAGAAAATTAAAAATGATTATGAAGGGCAACAGTGTCTCTTCTTCTGGCCCTTCCCTGCCGTCCCCCATCCCTATCCCTGGCATTGCAAAGCCACAATTTGATGCTCGCCACCACTTCACATTCTGTGGCCTGGCTGCATTTGGTAACTGCATCTAAGTGGGACATAAACAAAACAAGTGAAGAGTTCAGATAAAAAACCCTCTACAAGCCACATCTGTCAAAAATGTGATTGCAATGTAAAGTTAACACTTTCCAGAACATAGTATACCGTACTTAAATAATTTTGCATCAAAACCTGCTTAAACTACACCTACCACTCTGAAATATGTGTTATTGCTCAAAGTAAATGTACACAGCAAAATCACCAGCGTTAAATCAACATTGTCCGGTGTTAAAGTTTGTAAGGTAATGAGGGTGAATATTTATAGTCAATGAGGAGAAACACTTGTTGTTAATCATCACAATCACTAAATAAAACATGAACAATATTAAGTCACCCTAGCAGTGATCAGTGTTTTCTTTAGTTGAGCTCTTACCCCAGATTTTTTACGT
Organism: Barbatula barbatula; assembly: GCF_947034865.1. NCBI lineage: Eukaryota > Metazoa > Chordata > Actinopteri > Cypriniformes > Nemacheilidae > Barbatula > Barbatula barbatula. Next base: position 15,323,149 of record NC_136771.1, read on the forward strand.
ACATTTATTTTATGGTTAAATGTAATATTGTGTTTCTGAAGCACATTTATAAAAGACAGAAAAGTGCACAATTGCCTTCCTGCATACTGATGGTAAAGGGTGTAGATTCTGTACATACCTAAGACTGCTTTGCAGACCAGCAATTTCCTAAATGCCAACTTCTGGCCAGAGCCATTCCAGCACAGTTGCTGGGCCAGTGGATTGGTAATCAGGCGCATCAGAACGCGCCTTGTATTGGCGGAAGTATTTTGACCACCAACTGTTGCCAGATACTTTGTCTAAAATAAGAAGGTATTAGAAAGTATTACACTAAGTGTTTTCACTAGAAAACTTAAATGAAACTGTAACCATTAGATTTATATTCATTCATTTGGCAGAACCCTTATCCAAGTAACTTACATTTCATTACACTATACATTTTGTTTCTGAGTATGTGCAATGTTCTAACCACTGAGCTACAGGAAAGCCAATAAGTACAAAATGTGTCCCAGTCTAAGTAATTTTTTTGTTATTTACTGTTTTCTACATAAATTCAAACTACATAATGTAAAATAAACTTTTTGTAAAAAATAGAACCATTATATCTTTAATATTGAGTAATTTTAAAACATGAAAAATGAAATATGGAAATTATTGATTGAAATTGAACTTTGATTTTGGGCTGGATTTTATAAAAAGCAAATGTACCATTGCATTGTAGCAGTCCTCTTGTTTCAGCCTGACTTCCAGTTGTTCAAGGTGCAGTCTATCTTTAAGGGGCAAATGGACACCCTCTGGCAGGTCTGCAGCTGCAGTGTTTTGGTTGGTCAGTCTAAGAAGAAGTTGTTTGATGACTCCAACTTCTTCTTTGAGGTGTTCTAGCTGACATATTATGTGTCGTTCTGTTGCTGTTGACAGTAAATTATGACATATATTACATGTGGTATAGATCTATTAAACTCCAGTGTATTGTCACAGCAGAATTTCCATATATACTTTTTTTGTAGGCTCTACAAAAATGCTATGTTATATAACCCTGTTGAAAAAACAGCATATGCTGGTAAGGTAGGTTCTAAAGCATGGTAGCTGGTTGTTTTAAGCTGGTAATGGTTAAGCTTTTTAAAGTTTAGGGAAGGTAAAAGTAATATTCTCCTGAGACCCAGCAATTTACTAACAGCTTACTAACTAAGACCTTATTGCATATGCATTTATAGTAGTTTCATCTCCAGATGCAAACTTAATGAGTTGATTATTTAAAAGCTTCCCGCAACAGGATCTGGGCCTTTATTTAATGCCCCAAAAAAGCATGTCTTAAACTATGCATAAATTGTGCTGCTGTTTGTAGATTGCTTTGGTCATTATGGAAATCAGATATTGCTTATGTTTTTAATTTAGGATTCCCAAGAAAACCAATACAGAATGCTGCTGCTAGAATTCTAACTAGAACCAGAACATCTGACCATACACTAGTCCTCTGGTCCTTTTATTGGCTTCCAGTTACTTTTAGGGTTGATTTTAAAATACTCTTACTCATTTTTAAATCACTTAATGCAAATGGACTATATGACTGAAATACATTGCAGATTTGCTCACTGAATTATAACCTAACAGATCACTAGCACTTGGATCAAGTCAGAAGTTTTTAAATTCCTTGTTTTAGTTTTTTATGTAAAACACTTTGAATTACCATTGAGTACACAATTTGCTATATAAATAAACTTTCCTTGCCTAAAAGAAACACAAGTAAATGTCTGTAACATGTGTCTTTCAAATTTAGTTTTCTGGATCTCAGGAGGGTAAAGTAAACTAAATTAATATCTTATATATATATAATGAAAGAGATAGACATGTAAACAGAGACCGTTGCAATTATCTTGCAACATAATATGTAACCTTGGACAACAAAACTCTTATGGATCAATTTTTATACAATTACATTTTTACATTTACATTTAGTCATTTAGCAGACGCTTTTATCCAAAGCGACTTACAGATGAGGAAACATTGGAAGCAATTATAACAACATAGGCAACAAAATACATAAGTGCATCAAACTAGTCCATTAAAGCCTAGCACAGTATAAAAAGCTAAGAATAGTGAGGTTAGTAATTAGTTTATTTTTAATTTTTTTATTATAAAGAAGGAAAGGGAAGAGAATTAGGAAAAATCAATCAGCGACGTGTTGACGGAAGAGATGCGTTTTTAGGCGTTTTTTAAAGATGGCAACCGAGTGTGCTGATCTTGTAGCAGCTGGTAGATCATTTCACCAATGTGGAACAGATCCAGAGAAGGTACGGGAGAGTGGCTTTTTTCCTTTTTGGGATGGTACCACTAGTCGTTGTTCCTTTGCAGACCGCAGTGATCTGGCAGGAACATAGATCTGCATTAGCGAGTGGAGATACGATGGTGCAGATCCGGTGTTGGTCTTGTAGGCCAGGATAATCCTAAAGCTGAATAATTAAGCATTCTATATCTGGTGGAGATAAAAAGGTTGCAATTAAATAAAATCTATGTGAAAGTTGTTAATCAGAGGCAATGTAGCAGGCCATCCACATTAATAAAAGTTTTTATGGTTGTAAATATTTGGTGTAGGAAATGTACAAAATATATTAATGGAACATGATCTTTACTTAATATCCTAATGGTGTTTGGCATAAAATAAAAATCTATAATTTTAACCCATACAATGTATTTTTGGCTTTTACTCAACAATGATCCCGTGCTACTTAAGACTTAAGTTTTGTGATCCAGGTTCACATACTTATAACAACATTAACTTTTTATTATGCGTAAAAAACGCAAAGCAATGCTTACGTGTAATTTGCTGCCTTGCATGTGCTGGTGGGGCAGTTGGTGCAGATGGGACTGGTAGGAAGGTGGTGATGGTGGAGGTGGTGGTGATGGTGGAACTGGCACAGATGGCTTTCGTTTTCTTATGATTTCTTCATCAGAAGAATAACACTCATCAGGGTATTTTGAGTTTGGTCTGGTGTAAGTAGAAGAAAACGATACAAACTAAATTTCAATAAAATACCTTTTATAAAATGGTTCCAGTCCTTGATTTTGATAAATCCCTGTACCTACCGATTCTGTGTATCAAAGCATAGCACTATTAACAAAACATTGTGTTTTCATTCACAGTAGAAAAGGGACTAGCCGTCTTTTTTTCAACAAATGCATTTAAGTGATTTTACTTCATGAAGTTTTGCATCGATACTTTGAACAATGTTTTCGGAGCTACTTCTCTCAGAGTCTGGCTACTCCAAGATGAAAACATGGTTTGGAAGATAGATGTGTTTTAATTTTGATAACTTTATTCTGAAATAATCTGGGTACTTTTTCCATCTGCAAATTATGATATCAATCCAAAAACAAGGAAATTTACTTTCTTTTTCGGGGGAATTTTCCCAGCATGGTGTTGTTTTCTGAAGCAAGACAAGAGGATGTCTCAGCCTTTTTGGCATTCTGTCTGGCCTTTTCATAATCTTCTACAGAAAAATAAATACATACAGTTGAAATTTGTTATACCATTTTACAGATTAAGAATTGTAATTAACTCACATAATCACAAAAATCACTCCAGTTTTGCCTTTAATCTGTATTACTATATCTATTGTGGTAATTCCATTACAAAGTTTGTTCAATTCTGTTAAACTCAAGAGTGACAAAATTAGACAGACAAACAGATAAAAGCTGTGAATAAAATTCAGGCAAATTCCATCATAAAATTAAAATTGAATTGCTCTTAAACCTAAACATTATATTTATATTAACCTTACATTCACAGTAACTTTCATGATGTTATAACTATTAACTCTTGTTTTTACCACTTGAAGTATCTTTGTAAAGTACTTTTACATACAGTTATCAGTAAAAAGGATAAATGATAACAAAAGAAAAGTTGTGACTGTGACTTTCGTGTGGTGATCACAAGTAACTACATTACTGTACTATAATGTACAATATTACTGTGTGTTGCATGATGCAAAATCTGTTTTTGTAGCGTTTATACAACAGAAAATGTGACACACGTGAGTAAAAAAAAATCGATAGGTGGCGCTAAATAACTTCAGTACTCGAAAAAATCCTTGAAAATTATCATTTGTACCTGCTGGAGATGCACGTGTGGACCTGCTCGCCAGAGGAATTATTTGGATACATTTTCGACGGGACAAATTGTGTCTCCAAAGTGTAAGTGACTTACATTTCTTTAAATAATTGATCAGCAATCTTCCTGATATTTGCATAGAAAAGCACAGTCTGTTGGCTTTAACTAGGGCCCATGTTTTGAAAACAAGAACACACATATATATATATATATATATATATATGTTCTTGTATATGTTCTTTTATATATATAAAACAATAATAATATTAGAAAATCGATTAAAACTTTTCGATAATTATTTAAAGAAATCGCACGCATGTCTAGGCTACACTATGGGAAACCAAATACACCAAGTGTGATACAAAACAAAGCAGTGTCGTAGAGCTCGCGCATTTCTGACAGAAGGGCGACCTTGATATCCTGGGCATGATACAATGTTACAATGTCATACACATATTGCCCAATTAAGTTGAGCATATAATTTAGGGGATGAAAAATGGATCCTTATTGGTGCTATTTCAAAATGTAGCTCTTGAGTAAATGCACTTTAATGGTAATGCAATATTTTCTTAATGGCTTACTTGTTTTGTAAATTGACTGTACTTTGTATATTTTCCAGTCAGCTCCTGGTTGCTCATGTTGCATCTGAGCTTTTTTAATATTGCTGGGAAATTTATGAGGCGGCCAATAGCAAGCATCCTCTCCAGACATCCACCTACTGCTCACAACTTCCACCTCTCCCCGTCCCAAAAAATCCACGACATGGAAAAATGGTTTTCTGTTCATCTGGTGTATTAAATAAAAGATGAAACATGAATTAGACTGGTTAGGTTTGCCCATTATTAGTTACTTGTAAAAGTAAAATTACTTCTGGAAAATACTAACCTACTTATTTAACATTTTAGTTCAGCATTTTGTCAATACTCAAGTAAAGTCATTAAGATTTATGTACATGGTTTGTTAAAGTAGAATTACTAGAGTTATCTCAGTAAAGTCTATGCTTATAAAACAATAATTTGTAAAATTCTCATAAATCTTGTTCCCTTTCTGTCGGTCTCTCGACGTTGTGTCGACAGAATGGGGTTTGACTTGAGAACCTACCTTCTCTGACTGACTTGAACAGGCCAATGAAAATTGGCGAATTAAATTTGCATGCCGGACTCCGCCCCCGGATATCCGGGTATAAAACGGAGCTGGCGTGCCGCATTCATTCACCTTTTGTTCTTCGGAGCCTTCGCATCCTGATGCTGACGACTCTGCAGATACTATCTACGTGTTGCTGGTCTTACGACGTGGTGCAGCGGACTGTCCCTTTTCCTGTGACTTCCCCTGGGCGTCTCGGCAACTTCCAAGGCATCTCTCTAAAGAGCGAGTCCTTTTCAGGGCTTAGTGTTTCTTCAGCGCGGCATGTCCCGCTGTGCTCGTGGGTGCGGCGCACTCATCGAGGAAGGGGACGGACACGATGTCTGCCTCGTGTGTCTGGGACTACAGCACGCTGAGGCAGCGTTTTTGGATAGATCTTGCCCGCACTGCGGGCGGATGGTAATTCAGACGTTGCGTTCACGGGTAGCTGCGTTCTTCCGAGAATCAGCCGCCACCTCGAGTGCTTCCCGTTCTGCGGCAGCAGTGGCATCAGCCCTGCCGTCCGCTTCGGCGAGCACCGAGGGTGATCGGGGAATTACCGTGAGCCTCAATCCGTCAGCCATCGGCTCGCGGACCGTTCACGCCCCGCCTCGCTCGTCTGACCGTCCCGGAAAAGGCGGAACGCCGCCTTGTTCCTCCGTCACGTACTCGGACACGGGGCGTGACGACGATGAGATGTCGCTCGCAGCATCGGAGGGCGACCTCTTGGCATCCGACCCCGACGATTCCTTAGATCTTCCCCCTCCGGGGGGTCGAGCTCAGGATGAAGCGGACGTCAAGATGTCAACCATGCTTTCCCGGGCCGCCGCGAGTATTGGGCTGCAGTGCACCGCACCGCCTCTTCCCCAACGCTCGCGGTTGGACACGTGGTATCTGGGGACCGGCCGTGACTCTAAGCCACGGTCGGCGCCGGTACCATTCTTCCCGGAAGTGCATGAGGAGCTCAGTCGGACCTGGAACGCCCCCTTCTCGGCGCGTGCATGTCAGACTAGCTTGGTCGCCCTGACCTCCCTCGATGACGGGGCAGCTAAGGGCTACGTCAACATCCCTCAGGTGGAACGTGCAGTCGCGGTGCACCTGTGCCCGCAGACAGCTGCCACCTGGAGAGATCGACCAAGGCTCCCTTCCAAGGCTTGTAAGTTTTCGGCATCGCTGGTGTCGAGGGCTTACTACGCTGCGGGTTAAGCTGCCTCGGCTGTTCACGTCAAGGCGTTGAAAAAGTTGCACGAGGGAAAGTCCGACCCGGGGCTTATGCAGGTCCGTACTGCCACTGACCTCGCTCTTCGGGCGACGAAGGTGACGGCGCGAGCCCTGGGTCGTACGATGTCCACATTAGTGGTCCAGGACACCTTGGGTTTAACCTTGCGCAGATGCGGGACGCTGAGAAGGTTCGCTTTCTCGACACTCCCATCGCGCAGGGTGGGCTGTTTGGTGATACGGTCGAGGGCAACTGTTCTCGACTGTAAAGAAGCAGACGGAGGCGTATCCTGCCCCGCCGCGACCCGGCCGCCTATCGTCTGTCGAGGTCCCGCGCGGCGCCTGCTCCCCAGCAGCCCCGCCCCTCGCCGACTCAGACTCCGGCTCCAGCGCCCCCTGCACAGGCGGCCTCCCCGGAGAAGGACATCGACGAGGAGAGCACCATCCCGTCACCGACCTCCGCGGAAGCAGAAGCGTTCCTGACGGGGTGAACCCAGGGAGATCGAGTTCACCGGGCCCGACCCTGGCAACTACATCGCTAGAGGGTCGGACTGGGACGGTGCCTGCCCCGTCCCAGCAACACCAGCCGGGCCCTTTCCAGGGCCTGGTGCCCACATTCTCACAAAGAGAGCTTTCTCTCTCCCTGGGTCTTTCTCACAGCCGCTCTCACCCTCCGCAGGACGGTGTTCGGCAACCCCACGTTGTGTTCCGGTGAGACACACGCTTGGGTATAACTCTCAGTGGCCACCAGCACCCTCAGTCAGACGGCGAGGGAGCCGTACTGCCAGCCATCGAACCACCCCCCACGGGGGCAATGAACCAGATCGAACCTTTGGTCCCCCTGTCTCGGTCCCTGGGAGCCTGGTTGGCTCTTCCCAGACCAGCACGGTGGCTAGAGAGAACGATCCGTCTCGGCTATGCGATTCAGTTCGCATGGGCCCACCCAAGTTTCGGGGCATCCTCTTCAAATCAGTGGGAGTAGATGCTCCCGTGCTTCGGGCCGAGGTCGCTACCCTTCTGGCGAAGGGGGCGATCGAGCTCGTCCCTCTGGCCGAGATGTTCTCCGGGTTTTACAGCCCGAATTTCATTGTCCCCAAGAAAAGTGGCGGGTTGCGCCCCATCTTGGACCTGCGTACCCTGAACAAGCACCTACACAAGCTGCCGTTCAGGATGCTAACGTAGAAGTGCTTTCTGACGTCCGTCAGGCGTCAGGATTGGTTCATGGCGATCGACCTGAAGGACGTGTACTTCCGTGTGTCCATCCTCCCTCGTCACCGGCCGTTCCTACGGTTCGCTTTCGAGGGACAGGCATATCAGTACCGCATCCTCCCATTTGGTCTGTCCCTGTCTCCTCGAGTCTTTACGAAGGTCGTAAGGAGGACCTTCGTTCTCAGGGGAAGGGCACGTTGTGGCATCCGAGACCAGACCTCTGGAACGTCCATGTCTGGCTCCTGGACGGGACGAGGAGATCCTGAGTGGTCTACCCCCAGCGGTGGTGGATACCATTGTTCAGGCTAGGGCCCCGGCCACGAGGCGGTTATACGCATTGAAGTGGCGCCTCTTCTCGTCCTGGTGTTCTTCTCGTGGAGAAGACCCACGGATATGCTCGATCGGGAGCGTGCGGTCCTTCCTGCAGTCGAGACTCGAGAGCAATCTCTCCCCTTCAACTCTGAAGGTGTATGTAGCCGCTATTGCCGCTCATCACGGACCAGTTAGGGGGAACTCTCTGGGACAGCACGACCTGGTCATTGGGTTCCTGAGGGGCGCGAGGAGGCTGAAGTCAGCCCGTCCGCGCTCCGTTCCCTCTTGGGACCTCAATGTGGTCCTGGCGGGCCTCCAGAGGCCCCCCGTCGAGCCCCTCGGAGATGCCGCTCTTTCTCATCTCTCGATGAAGACGGCTCTCCTAGTGGCGCTCGCCAAGAGGGTAGGGGACCTACAAGCATTTTTCGTGGCCACGGATTGCCTAGAGTTCGGCCTGGTCAATCTCACATTATCCTGAGACCCCGGCCTGGCTACGTGCCCAAAGTTCCCACCACTCCCTTTCGGGACCAGGTGGTGAACCTGCAGGCGCTCCCTTCTGGGGAGGAAGACCCAACCCCTTCCGTGTTGTGTCCAGTGCGCGCGCTGCGCCTCTGCCTGGACCGCACGCAGAGCTTCAGGAGCTCTGAGCAGCTTTTTGTCTGTTTTGGAGGTCAGCACAAGGGGAGAGCTGTCTCCAAACAGAGGTTGGCGCACTGGATCGTGGACGCCATCACTATGGCTTACCGATCACAGGATCTCCTGTGCCCGCTTGCAGTGAGGGCACACTCCACCAGGGGTGTGGCCTCCTCGTGGGCACTGGCGCAGGGCGCCCCTCTGGCAGACATATGTAGAGCTGCGGGTTGGGCTACGCCCAGCACCTTCGCGAGGTTCTACAGCCTCCGCGTGGAACCGGTATCTGCCAGAGTCTTACGAGACACTGCCAGGTAAGTCCGGCAGCCGGTGGGCGTACGCCTGCGATAGCACCCCTCCATAGGTGAGACGTGGTGCTATCCAGCCTCCCCTCTTCCCCCACGTGGGCGAAGAGTAGGCATTCCATCCATCACTAAGCACTCCTCGGCGGCGGGCTCGGCGGAGCAGCCCTGCCTCCCTTGGCCTGTTTCTGAGCTCTAGCAGTGACTCAAACAAGGCCTAGTGCTCCACACGTAGTAACCCCCCCACAGGGCGGTTCCGTCTGTTGTCTTCTCATGAATGGCTCTCAATCGATGGCCCATGACCTCTCCCAGGTGTACTTCACCTGCTCGCGACACCCTCTCGTGTCTGCATGTTCCCACGTGCTCTCCCCTATCTGGTAAGACCGTGTGAATCTCCACTAAACTCCTCCCTGCGGTAGGAAGTGGTCTCCGTAGCGCGTTCCCTCAGGGGGGAATGACGCTTCCCAGTGGCCTTACAGTGCCGGGCGGCTTCTCGCTGTTAAGAGAACTAGGCCGCCGTCCGTGACGGCCGGTGGAAGGGGCTCCCATCTTTTAGGAAAGCTCTGGACCCCTTCCCTTCCACTGGAAGGTTGCAATTCATGCTAGCGCCCACGTTTGACACGCCCAGGCCAGTCAACGTCGCTTCGCGAGGAATTGTGACGCGGCACAGCGCTGTGGCGTTTTCCGAGGAACCCCATTCTGTCGACACAACGTCGAGAGACCGACAGAAAGGGAACGTCTCGGTTACGTATGTAACCTCCGTTCCCTGATGGAGGGAACGAGACGTTGTGTCCTTCATGCCACAACGCTGGCCGCCCGCTGCAGCAGTCGGGGCAAGATCCTCAGGCTCCTCAGCACAAAAGGTGAATGAATGCGGCACGCCGGCTCCCTTTTATACCCGGATATCCGGGGGCGGAGTCCGGCATGCAAATTTCATTCGCCAATTTTCATTGGCCTGTTCAAGTCAGTCAGAGAAGGTAGGTTCTCAAGTCAAACCCCATTCTGTCGACACAACGTCTCGTTCCCTCCATCAGGGAACGGAGGTTACATACGTAACCGAGACGTTTTATTTACAGATTAGAACAACTTAACAATATAATTTGTCAAACAAAACTTCAAAAATAGGCAGGCAAAGGTTAATTGAATCCCAGCTCTAATATAAATGCAACAGTGGTGTTGCTGCCCATCCAAGTCCAAGAGGAAGCAAAACATATTTTGCCTCAATATCAGAAATCTTGTACACTTTGACATGTGCAGCAAGCTCACAAGCTTTGAAGATGCCAATGTCTTGGGAGTTTATTGGCTCTGTGTACAGAGGGGCCAGATCCAAAAAAATTCTATGGAGAATAAAAGTTTCTTCAGTGGTGGTGTCGTACAAGATGTTCTCAACCAAGCCAAGTTGTCCATCAATCTTCACAGTTTTCTCCCCTCTTGCATTTAATTTCAAAATGTTTAAGTGTGGCACTCTTGTACTGTAGTCTTGACACATCATCTGGCACCGTTGGTCCATTAGAGTGTCTTCCATGGAGTTTGGGTTTACCTGGGTGGTAAGTGGATCTGTTTTGTGTAGACTGCCTCTCTAGAGCATTTGTGATTTGCTGAAGAATGTGTTGTGGTTTTCTGACTTTTCTTTTAAGGTGTCCCAGGAAGTTTTCAAAACAAAATGCAGACACACCATCTAAAGGACCAAACCTCCTCACATCATCTGCCAAATGACATAGAGAGTGAACGTTGTAGACAATCTCCTCTACCCCATACAAGGATCTGAACTGTTCAAGGAAGTACTTGATCAGGTTATTTGCAAAACCGCAGTAGTGGGTGCACAAGGTTGGAGAAAGCATCAGATAGATGCTAATGGACATCGAAAGAAAGTTATTGTAAAGTGGAATTGGGAGGATATCCTTTAGTACTACTGGACCAGTATACAGGAGAAACTGCCTGAACTCTGTAGCTTTCCAGCGATCTAATTCCGACAGTGATCTTGGCTTCCTGGCAAACTCACTAGGTATGTACTTTGACATCTGTAAAAGTTTTTCTGAGATGGCATTGATCTTTTGTGAGCTTTGTCTGTACTTTAAGTTGCCTTTGGTCCAAAAATTGAGCATCTTCCTTGTCACACCAAGACAGACAACATGCATGTAGTCAAGCACAAATTGTGTGACCATTCCTAAATGTAATGTGCTCAGTATTGATCGACCTTTATGATGATTTTCATCACGCAGGTCTGAAAATGACTCATCTGTTCTTCTGGTGGCATGTGTTTCAGGAAATGTCATTTTCCGTGCCACATAAGTGTCATGATTCTCGTGGTGAGACACGGAGAGAGGACCCAGGTGCAGACAGCGGGTAAGGGGTTAACATATTTTAATAATAAAACATAGACCCACGTGGGGGTAACAGAACAAAACAGGGATACAATAACAGGACAGGACTAAAACTAACTACACTTAAACAAGACTTAAATTAACTTTTGACATGAACTGCAAATAACTAAACTGACAAGACATGAACTCACCAACCAAATCACAATGAACCAGCACAAGCCAGAAGACACAAGGGCATTAAGTAAGGGAGCAAATCAAGAGGGAAACAGGTGTAGGGCATTTATCAATAACGAGGGTAACGAGAGGATGGGAACAAAGACGAGACCAGAGAGAGTGTCTGTAAGACCATAATAATTGCCTCTCTCCACATTAAACATGAGGTTCTGTCATGATCCTGCCACTACACTAAGAGAAACATGACATGATGCAGCAGAATCATGACAATAAGATCCCTCCTGTGTGCAACGATCGCAACCACTGTAGCCTCCATGCCCCTTTGTTTGCTTTATGAATTATCGTGCAGGAGCATCGCAAATAAAACAGTCCAGGGACAAATGAAACTTCCTCTCACCCACAGTAAATCCTTGTTCCAAAAAAGAAACTTCCTCAACAAAGTATTGAAGAAATTGGTTGGGATTGTGTGGTTTGCTGTTTCCACAAAAGACTCCTATTACAAATGGATCTCTCTCAAAAGGCAATTTCCCTAAAATTGGCCAAAGTTGCTTCAGAGAACTTTTGAATAATGGAAGTCCATCTATGTTGACCTGTAGTTTAATAGTGTCAGTTTGTGACAGAAGTCCATCTTTATTACGGAGCAAATGTTCCAATATGCCAAAATGCACATACTTCCCACCGTCAATTATTTTCAAATCATGTGATAGTGATGTTTTCATCAAAGTTCTTATACATTTTGGGAGTGAGGGGATGTATTTGTTTAACAGTTTTCGTAGGCTATCTGCTGCATTTTGTGTCACACCAGACTCTACCACCCACTGGCGCAGATCGTTTGGGAGGTCATCAAAGTTGCCGGTGTCATCTGTGTCACTGAAAAAATAATCTTCCTCACTGAAGTTGCTCAGACAGTCAGTGAATTTGTCATCATCTTCATCAATATCACTGTAATTTCCAAAATCATTGGTAAAGTCAATGTTGTTGTCTGTGTTTTTTTCAGGTATTGAAATTACTGAATTGTCACAAGTGATGTCCTCATAACATGATGCTTCATAATTTGACAGAAGAGATTCCTGGGGACTTGTCACTTCGGTGTCTGTGTCATTTTCATGTGGAGCTTGGAGCTCATGAAGTATATTTTTCACACGCCTCCATTTGGTGACAGAACTCGCAGCTCCAAATTGTTCCATGTGTCTACAAAAATGTAAGCACAAAGTGATCTTGGCTTTCTCGCAGACTTGCATAGTATGTACTATGACATTCAAAAACATTTTTCTTTGCATGGTGCCTTTGGTTAAAAAAATGTTAGCATCTTTTTTTCACCCCAAGACAGACAACATTCCTAAATCCTCATCTGTTCTTCAGGCTTTCTTTTTTGGACATACCATTTAAGTATTGGACGGAACACACTTCTGGGTAGAATACCCTAATGCTAGCACTTTGTAGACTATATTCTTAAGTTCTTAAGTTCTTATATAGTTCTTAAGTTCTATTGTTCTTGTACTATTCCATTAAAGTCTGGTTGAAGAATGTTATCATCAGCCGCTTAATTTATTGAAGTAATATATATATATATTTACAGTTGAAGTCAAAAGTTTACACCCCCCTTGCAGAATCTGGAAAATGCTAAACATTTTAGGGGAAATCAGAGGAATTTAGAAAATTTAGTAAGTCCTGCCTTTTTTTTGTGAAATAACTTGCTAAAGTTTACACCAAAATATAATAAGATAATTTCTTATCTTAAAATAGCTGAGGTCATAAGTTTACATCCCCCTGATACTTAATAGTGTATGAAGTTACCTGAACAATCAATTACAGTTTTTGGTTTAGTTGTTTAAGGGTTTCTTCTTGATTCTTGAGACATGAAACTCTCAGGAAGTAACAGACTAACCAAAAACCCTTTAATTTTCTAAACTCCTCTTATTGACTGTTTAGCATTTTCCAGATTCCGCAAGGGGTATGTAAACTTTTGACTTAAAGAATAATCATATTTGCTTGTAGGTTTCTGCAAAAATATAGACTTTTGCCTTTTTGAAGGATAAATTATATGCAGAATAAAAGAAAGAAAAGGTTGGCACTACCAGAACAAACTGTCATGTGTAAAAATAGAAGAATTACTATCAATAACTTCATGCGTTGGCAACCCAAGAATGGAATAACAGTTACTGACCCTGAAGCAATCTTGTTTTGGCCTAAGTTTAATTGCTTCAACTTTACATAGTTTACAAACCATATTGAAGTTGCTGGGTGCAATATCAGTAAAGCAACAAACAGTGAATGCACAGTCATATTTTTAATGGCCTGGTGGTTAGAGTGTTGGGCTTGTGATCAGAAGGTTGCCGCTTCTAATCTCAGTGCCAGCAGGTCATGACTGAAGGGCCCTTGAGCAAAGACACCTTACCCCTGATTGCTCTGCAGTAATGTGCCACTGTAAAAAAACTACTTGTAAGTGTCTGCCAAATGAATAAATGTAAATATGTTATGTGTCATAAGCATGCTTCAAAAAAACATTGCAAATAGTGTATCAAATTAAAGTTGAATGGTGTTGCATTTAGTTTGTTCTGGTTGTGCATACATTTTTAATCATCTATGCATATAAACCTTTCTCCATCAGATATCTAATTTTTACGCGAACAAAATCAATATACTTACTGTTCCAGATTTTCTGTGATTTAGCTCTCAAAGTGATTAGGCTCTGAAAAGAGCTGTTGGGTTTGTTAAGCTGCTGCTGACACAAAAACAAAGGAGAGAAGAAAATAAAACAGTAGTCATACTGAATTCATTGACATCCCACTAAGCACCCGACGTCAATTTGACGTCTTTTTTGGGGCTAAATAAAGTCGGCCAGTCCAATGCCATCTTTTAGCCCTAAAATCTACGTCAAAATCTGGTCTTTCTTTGGTCCGTCTAAATTTGGTGCAAATTTAGACCAGAAATGGACTATACTTTTTTATTTTTTTGGTACGTCTAAATTTTGGTCGATTTCTTGCTTACAATGTTGTTACACAGGCTATTGTAACAGATAATGTAAAATAATGATCAAGATATATTTAAACAAAGCGTGCATCAATGATGGCAAGTTTAAATGTTAGCATTAGTCCTAGAAAAAACAATACTAATTTCATACATTGTGTCAAGCAGTCTTACACAGGGCCTATTCTGCGCAATTTACTCGTTATTGAGTTCATTAGTTTTCCGTTTTTTGTCATGGCGTATAAGGTAGACTACAGCTTCTAGTGCCAAAAAACAATACCGATATTTATCTAAGGCTTTCATTATCAATCAATCTTGACAAAGTCGCTGAAAAGAGATTATACAATAATACATTTTTCACGAGTTCGCCCTCGCCGATAAACAGCTCCTTGTTGGGATAGATGGTAAAGCATGGGAATGAAGGTTATGCGTATTTGGCGTGTTGTGCAGGGAGTGGGCTCCGAGCCCGCCGGATCTATCCGAACCGGGAGCACTCTACCCTGCTCAGAGCAAGTGCTCCGGGCTCGGAACCGGCTCGAGCCCAGAACACACCCCCCCCGAGGGTCATGCGGGACTTTAGAGAAAATGAGAGGAGCTGGGGTGGAGGAGGGATGCTTATCTGACAAGATGCAACAGGTAAGATTGTTTGTCTATTTATGATAGATCTTGCAGGAGCTGATAGGGTAGATACGGTGATTGCTGATGGTGCACCAGCCTAGATAATTAAGTAGAGATAGCGTGCTCGGCTGATAGGTGATTACTGCTGATGGAACATCGGGCTGATTTATATGCTTAGGTTCCTCCCGAACTTTGTTAATAAAACATCATTTCACGAGTTCGCCCTCGCCGATAAACAGCTCCTTGTTGGGATAGATGGTAAAGCATGGTAATGAAGGTTATGCGTATTTGGCGTGTTGTGCAGGGAGTGGGCTCCGAGCCCGCCGGATCTATCTGAACCCGGAGCACTCTACCCTGCTCAGAGCAAGTGCTCCGGGCTCGACACCGGCTCGAGCCCAGAACACACCCCCCAAATGCAAATAGAGCTGGACAACCGCCGAAGTACGCATACACCCACCCAAATTGCCATGCTGTGCGTTACGGAGGTACAACCTGAAATTTAATAAACGAAAGGATGAGGGCCTGTTAGGGCTATCGCTGCTGCGATACTGACCTCATGGCTAGTAGTGTCTGCTGCTACAGAGCCTTGTTGGAAGCTCGGGCCCCTGCGGGGACAGTTGCTGCTGTGATACTAACCTCATTGCTAGTAGTGTCTGCTGCTACAGAGCACTTGTTGGAAGCTCGGGCCCCTGCGGGGGCGGTCGACCCTTGTGCGACCAATGCACGAGTGTGACTGGGACCCTTGTACGACTAATGCGCTTGCGTGACCAATGCACGAGTGTGACTGGGAACCCTTGTGCGACCAATGCGCGTTACGTGACCAATGCACGAGTGTGACTGGGACCCTTGTGCGACCAATGCGCTTGCGTGACCAATGCACGAGTGTGACTGGGAACCCTTGTGCGTCCAATGCGCGTTACATGACCAATGCACGAGTGTGACTGGGACCCTTGTGCGACCAATGCGCTTGCGTGACCAATGCACGAGTGTGACTGGGACCCTTTTGCGACCAATGCGCGTTTCGTGACCAATGCACGAGTGTGACTGGGACCCTTGTGCGACCAATGCGCTTGCGTGACCAATGCACGAGTGTGACTGGGACCCTTGTGCGACCAATGCGCTTGCATGACCAATGCACGAGTGTGACTGGGACCCTTGTGCGACCAATGCACGTTTCGTGACCAATGCACGAGTGTGACTGGGACCCTTGTGCGACCAATGCACGTTTCGTGACCAATGCACGAGTGTGACTGGGACCCTTGTGCGACCAATGCGCGTTGCGTGACCAATGCACGAGTGTGGCTGGGACCCTTGTGCGACCAATGCGCGTTGCGTGAGCGCAAGTCAGCTTTATTTATATAGCGCTTTTTACAATTTTCATTGTTACAAAGCAGCTGTACAAGAAAAAATGACTATAAGTAAAACATAAAATGTTATGGAATTCAAAACACAGGTCAAATATCAGACACACAATAAATTCCTATATGCAGTGTTAATTAAATAAGACTACCAAATTCTAGCAGCCCCCCCGGCCAGGCAAAACAGTGCAAAACAGTATGCAAACGGTGGCGAGGAACCCAAAACTCCATTGGAGGAGAAAAAAAACCTCGGAGGGAAACCAGGCCTAACCAGGGGATTCCAGTTCCCCTCTGGCAAAAACTGCAGCCTCTGCACAAGCTCAACAGTGCTTGCACAACAAGGCAAAAATAAAAAAATTAGATTTAAAATTATCATTAATAATCTAATAGTGGCTGAAGTTTTGTAGGGGCGTCACTTCCTTCGTCCAGCATTTGTCAGGTCTAGGAATGGATTGCGCCCTGCCCGCTCCGCTCTTGTACCCTTGGAACAATGAGACAAGACTGGCTGAGAGTAGAGTACTGTTCTGCACTCTTTGATGCAACAAATGCATCAGTTGTTATTGGAAGTGTCCCTGGTTCCGGTTGATCTAACTAGTGCAGCCTAGATCTTTGAAATACATATATTATGATAATGTAGTGTATGCAAGATTAAAAAGATGCGTCTTTAGTCTAGATTTAAACTGACAGAGTGTGTCCGCCTCCCGGATATTGCAGGGAAGACTGTTCCAAAGTTTAGGCGCTAGATAAGAAAAGGATCTGCCGCCTGCACTTGATTTTGAAATTCTAGGTATTACCAACTGACCTGACGCCTGAGAGCGTAGTGCACGTGATGGACTATAATACGTAAGAAGTTCTCTCAAGTAGTGAGGAGCTAAACCATGCAGGGCTTTATAGGCAATGAGCAAGATTTTAAAATTTATGCGATGCTTTATAGGTAACCAGTGCAAGGTTGACAGAACCGGGCTAATATGCTCATACTTTTTTGTACGTGTAAGAACTCGAGCTGCCACATTTTGGACCAGTTGGAGTTTTTGTAATAGGCCTGCAGGGCAACCACCTATTAGTGCATTACAGTAATCTAGTCTTGATGTCATAAAGGCATGTATAAGCTTCTCCGCATCTGATGATGACAGCATATGACGTAATTTAGATATATTTTTAAGATGGAAAAACGCAATCTTACAGGTGTTGGCGACCTGGTTCTCAAATGACAGAGTACTATCGAATATAAAGCCAAGATTCTTAGCTGAAGATGAGGGTTTTATGGAACATCCATCAATAGTTAAGCAGTATTCTTGGTTATTACGTAGGGCGGTTTTCGGTCCGATAAGTAACACTTCAGTTTTGTCCGAGTTCAGTAATAAATAATTGCTACTCATCCACTTTTTTATATCGACTATGCATTCCACTATTCGATGGAATTGCTGTGTTTCGTGAGGCTTCGAGGAAATATAAAGTTGCGTATCATCAGCATAGCAGTGAAAGCTTATTCCGTGTCGCTTTATTATATCTCCTAGGGGTAACATGTATAATGTGAAGAGCATAGGCCCTAGTACTGAGCCCTGTGGTACACCGTACTGGACTTGCGATTTGCGTGATACCTCATTGTTTATTTTTACATATTGGAAACGGTCGCATAAATAAGATCTAAGCCATTTCAAAGCTATTTCCTTAATACCGACATCATTTTCGAGTCTATGTAGGAGCATGCTGTGGTCAATGGTGTCGAATGCAGCACTAAGATCTAGCAGCACCAATAAGGAGATACTACCTCGGTCGGACGCCATAAGCAGATCATTTGTAACTCTAATCAGAGCAGTCTCTGTAATGTGATGTGCTCTAAATCCAGACTGGAAATCTTCATTAATCTCATTCCTTTGGAGGAAGGAGCATATTTGAATTGAGACTACTTTTTCCAGAACTTTAGATAAGAAAGGTAGATTCGAAATAGGTCTATAGTTAACTAGTTCTCCGGGGTCCAGATGGGTTTTTTTTACTTTTTCAAGTAAATAACCAGGAGAGGTTAGCAACGACAGTGATAATTAACAATGTATGCTATGAATAAAATACACTAATATGAAAGAAGTGCAAGTTAAGTGATACAACAACCTGATTCCGTGTTGTATTAGAGGGGAGAGGTGAAGCACATTTACTCGCACGTCCAGCCCAATCAGATTGTGTGACTGGGACCCTTGTGCGACCAATGCGCGTTGCGTGACCAATGCACGAGTGTGACTGGGACCCTTGTGCGACCAATGCGCGTTGCGTGACCAATGCACGAGTGTGACTGGGACCCTTGTGCGACCAATGCGCGTTGCGTGACCAATGCACGAGGGTGACTGGGACCCTTGTGCGACCAATGCGCTTGCGTGACCAATGCACGAGTGTGACTGGGACCCTTGCGCGACCAATGCGCGTTTCGTGACCAATGCACGAGTGTTACTGGGATCCTTGTGCGACCAATGCGCGTTGCGTGACCAATGCACGAGTGTGGCTGGGACCCTTGTGCGACCAATGCGCTTGCGTGACCAATGCACTAGTGTGGCTGGGACCCTTGTGCGACCAATGCGCTTGCGTGACCAATGCACTAGTGTGACTTGGACCCTAGTGCGACCAATGCGCGTTTCGTGACCAATGCGCGTTGCGTGACCAATGCACGAGTGTGACTGGGACCCTTGTGCGACCAATGCACGTTGCGTGACCAATGCACGAGTGTGACTGGGACCCTTGTGCGACCAATGCGCGTTGCGTGCCCAATGCACGAGTGTGACT
This sequence comes from Barbatula barbatula, assembly GCF_947034865.1. Classification (NCBI taxonomy): domain Eukaryota; kingdom Metazoa; phylum Chordata; class Actinopteri; order Cypriniformes; family Nemacheilidae; genus Barbatula; species Barbatula barbatula. The sequence goes on from NC_136771.1 coordinate 15,342,245, forward strand.
GGGAACCTTGTGCGACCAATGCGCGTTGCATGACCAATGCACGAGTGTGACTGGGAACCTTGTGCGACCAATGCGCGTTGCGTGACCAATGCACGAGTGCTGCGGGGGCGGTCGCTGCTGCGATACTGGCTTCATTGCTGGTGGTGCCTGCTGCTACAGACCACTTGTTGGAAGCTCGGGCCCCTGCGGTGGCGGTCGCTGCTGCGATACTGGCTTCATTGCTGATGGTGTCTGCTGCTACAGAGCACTTGTTGGAAGCACAGGCCCCTGCGGGGGCGGTCGCTGCTGCGATACTGGCTTCATTGCTGGTGGTGCCTGCTGCTACAGAGCACTTGTTGGAAGCTCGGGCCCCTGTGGGGGCGGTCGCTGCTGCGATGCTGGCTTCATTGCTGGTGGTTCCTGCTGCTACAGACCACTTGATGGAGGCTAGGACCCCTGCGGGGCCGGTTGCTGCTGCGGTACTGTCTCCATGGCGAGTGGTGCAGTCTTCGAGACTTTGAGAACACGGTCGTGAGATGGAAGCGCTGGCTGCCTTGTTAACAAACTGTATTGTGGTGCCGCCTTCAGCAAAGAAGACTGGCTCAGCCGAGCCCCAGATGTGAGAACCATCTCCTCCGAAGGCGTTCCAGGGTGTCAAAGCTGGACAACTGGTAACTTGTGAATGCGACACCTGCTTGAGTCGATTGGTCCAAAGGTGATGCGATCTTCAGGGAGTCATGAGTCAAAGTGGCTGAGGTTTGAACTAACATCCGAGACTATCAGATGATACGGGCAAGGAGTGTTTGCTGGGCTTCCCTGAGGAGCGACAGGTCTGTCCGGATGTAGCTTCTAAAAGCTTCAGATGACCAACGGCCTAGGGCTTGGATCTGCGGCTGGGATAGGCCCTTTTGTGCGGCTGTGGTAGCTGCGCCTATGCGGAAGGAGTGACCGGAAAAGTTGTCTGCTGGGATGCCAGATTGGAGCAGGACGGCTTTGAGGTGCTTCTGAAACCAGAAGCGTGAGGCCGGGCGATTAGAGTCGTCGACGAAGAGGGGATCCGATAAGGCCGCTGACCGGGGTTGTCTGTAGCGAAGGTAGGCTAGGAGGGTTCGATATGGCTGAATCGGTGAATTGATGTTGAAAACGTAGACGAAATGGCCTCTCCTGGTCTGGTCAGTCTTACTTTGCTTAATCGAGTAAGAAATCGTCTCCGAATCCAGCACCTGGAGGTCATTCATGGTGGGGTGAACTGAAGGGTCGAATTTGGATGTGGTGGTGATCTCTGAGCATCGTAGAAAGCCGAAGAACGCCATTGTGAACATGGCGTCAATTGTGCGGGCAACATGTGTGGAGTGATATCCCTTGCGGAGGGTGGAGATGCATTTGGTGAGAATCTCCAAGGTAATGGGCCTCCTAGCGTCCTGACGGGCGGGTTGGGATCTTCGTATGCCTTGGATAACCATTGATGTTTGGGAGCTTGCTATGGCCGGTGACGGGGAGTTGAAAATCAATTTATGGAAGAACTGGAGTCCGCTGAGGTAACCTCTTATGGAGCTGGCCTGAAGGTTTTTTGCAGTGTTGAGAAATGAGATGTATGAGGTAATTGTGAGGAGAGAAAATTCTGGGAAGGGAATGCTGAAAGTCTGGTGAAACGATCTGAAGCTTCTCCACGCCGTGAGGTATGATTGCAGGGTCCTGGGGGAAACTGCCTTAGTTATGGAATTGAGAGAGGCATCGAGAAGCGTTTGCAGTGGGTGATTCACTGGAAGATCAACTCCGGATAAGGTTGTACAGGAATAGGCCTGGGGTCCGGTTCGAGCGCCAGCAGCCTGGACTTCTGCCAAAATCTGCGCTCTGATGTTGCTGGAGGCTGGTGGAGGTTCCATCACATGCGCGTGTGGAGGCGCTGGCATCGCAGCGGCTGTGGTCAATGAAAACGTGGGGCGTGCCTGTTGAAGAGAGAGAATGGCAGCCGTTTGCGCGTTGTGCGGCGACAAGCTCGTGCTAGCGTTGGCAGCGGCGCCGAAGATATGAGGCCCAGGGACTGAGGCCTGTGACTCTAACGGAGGCAGCCTCACACTAGAAATCAATTCCGGCGCCGCCGGCCAAGATCCCGGGGCGGGCAAGGCGAATCTAATGGCGGCCGCTTGTGCATCTAACGGAGACATGCTTGCGCTAGCGGCGGCAGCGAAGAACTGCGGTCCGGAGACCAGCGCTTGTGTCCCCAGCGGAGGCAGGCTCGCACTGGGGAGCCAAGAGCCCGGGGCGGGCAGGGCGAATCTAATGTCGGGCGTTTGTGCGTGTAACGGAGACAAGCTTGCGCTAGCGGCGGCGCCAAAGAATTGTGGTCCAGAGACCAGCGGTTGTATCCCCACCGGAGGCAGCCTCACGCCTGAGACGTATGGGTGAGCCAGGGCTCCTGAGAGTTGCCGGCCAGCCTGGACGGGGCGGTCATCTGCAGTCGCGGTGGTGTCCCACGCATTGAGCTGATATGCCGCGGGCTGCCGGAGGTGCTCGATCGGGATATCTGTGGCTTCTAGCCTGACCTGAACGCTTCCAAGACTTGCCGAAGGCTTGCTGCGTCGGCTCGAGTGAGGGAGGCCATGCCGAGCCGCGGAGGTAGATTGCCCGTGCCTGGAATGGACGGGACCCCGAGCCGAGCCTGGCTCGTTATTGACAGCCGATCGTGCCAACCTCATCGAGGGGACGTCAGCCTGGGACGACACGTAGAGGGTGTAGAGCTCTAGTTTTAACATACGCCTGCTGAATGGGACGTCCGCGTTGGCAAGGGCCAGACGAAGGCTCTGGATCGTCCACTTGCTGCATGCAGATATCTTGGGGAGCGCAGAGGCGTATGATGACGCCGGTGAATGAGGTGGAGATCGTGCCGGTGGGAGCGATGACGAACCCTTCCTCTTAGATGCACGCCGCTCAGAGCGGCGGGGATGGCGGCCCCGCGGCGAAGTTTGGAAATAGTCCGTATAATCCGACCCTGAGCTGGAAAGCTGGGGTGCGCATGATGGCACTGAAGGATCTGGAACGTTTGCTACTTTAGAGACCATGGGAGACTCTGACATAGTGGCAAAACTTGACGATGCTTATCTGACAAGATGCAACAGGTAAGATTGTTTGTCTATTTATGATAGATCTTGCAGGAGCTGATAGGGTAGATACGGTGATTGCTGATGGTGCACCAGCCTAGATCATTAAGTAGAGATTACGTGCTCGGTTGATAGGTGATTGCTGATGGTGAACCAGCCTAGATAATTAAGTAGAGATAGCGTGCTCGGCTGATAGGTGATTACTGCTGATGGAACATCGGGCTGATTTATATGCTTAGGTTCCTCCCGAACTTTGTTAATAAAACATCATATCTTGGGCTTTGTTTGTGCAAATGTTTTTTCTTATTAAATAGAATATATTTGTATATTTCCACAGAAACAATATTTTGGGGGTTTACCTGTTTTTTTTTTGAGAAAATGATCCTAAATGTTTTATACTGACAACTTTAGTGAAAAACCTTGGCGTGGAAATGGTTATTGAGTATGGCTGTTATTAAGTCAAAGTTTTAGCCCTTTAAGCATCCTGTGCTGTTTTTAATTGTAATTTAATAATTGATTAAAAAAAAAAAAATTCAAATACACATTTCTCACATTTACACAAAAACAAATTTAAATAAGTGTAATAATACAAATAAAACAAAAAAGTAAAAGGATATACCTTTAATAAAATAATTTAACAAATTATGTTACATTCAGTAGAGACACCATGATTTGGGCTTTTTTACTTTTCAGAATGTAAATTATCTTTAAAAGCTTTTTGAGAATTAGCAATATAGTTTCGAATAAATATTATTATTTTAGGAAAATTGAATAATCTGAAAACAAATTATACATTTGAGAAAAATATGCAGTTCATTTTAACACTTAGAAATTCTGCCATCTCAGACCAAAACTAAGGTGAGAAAAAATTAAATAATAAATACACAATAGACTATTTTACTTGTATATTTTGTTTCTTTCTTAGACAAAGTTGCCCAATTTTTAGGCATGAATTCTGTTTTAATTATTTGTAACAAAAAACATAATTTGTCTTGTTCCTTTTACCTGTGTTCCTAAACATTTAATTGAAATTGTGTTTATGGTTCAAAAAACATCTCAAAGGGAAAAATATATTCTTCACACTTACAGTTAATACACATTATATAACACATGCATGAGCTTACCTTTTTTGTGTGAGGGACATTTTTATGCATGCTCAGTAAGAACTAACTTTTACTTATATACGTTTGAGATTTTACTTAAAAAAAGCTTTATCTCAGTAGAATTACCATTTTTATTTAATGATTTGATCAAATGGATCAAACACTGAAAATTAATAGAAAAGGCAATAAAATAACAATACTGCTGCTTTCGATGGTTTGTGAGGGTTTCAATAAAAATCAATGTTCTCATCCAAAAACAAACTCCTTCATTTTCAGTTGACAGACATCTCACTGCTCTCGGCCAAATTTTCATCGGCTAAAATTGATATCAGTTAAATGTTAAGATGCAACTATCCACTGAAAAGTTAACCCAAAAAGGCATTTACCCACTCTCAAGTTGTCCCAAACCTGTACAATTTTTATTTTTGCTGAACACCAGGTAAGATATTTTTTAAGAATGTTTGTAAAAGACCAGATCTGGGCCACAAATCCTTGGACATCTAGCAGAAGAGGCAAGGAACTTGCAGACAGTACAGTCCCATTTGAAAAACTGAAATGTTAAAAGCTTAAAAAACTGCTGCCTGATGAAGTGGCTAAAGTTTATTGGAGATTTCAAATTCTCCACAAAAGTCCAAGTTCACAACACAAGACCTTCATTTTGCAGTGAGGATATTTTGATCACATCAAAGAAAAAGATTCATTGGATGAGCTAAATTCTCCAATGCAAATCTCACTAGAAAAGAAGATGGGGAAACAGGTAAGACATTTAATCTCATACTTTAAAAGCAATGTTTATTTAAGGTTATATCTAAAAGATGATGATAAGAAAATTACAACAAGGTAAATGACTCATTGGGTCCAATTACACAATCTTTTCCAAAAATTTAAATCTAAAAAAATACACGCTACAATGTAAAAAAAAGCTTTAGGCTTTATAAAACTAAAAACTTAAAATGCTATATCCAGGTGATAAAAAGTACACATAAGCCTACTTTAAATAGGTCTATACAAAAAAATGATTATTTAATACTACTTGAGATAATCCTAAAAAACATGTGTACTTAGTATAAGTATTTTAAGACACCATAATAATAAACTAATATGTGCTAATTTTTTATAGTCCTATATATTTAATTAACACTGCATATAGGAATTTATTGTGTGTCTGATATTTGACCTGTGTTTTGACTTCCATAACCTTTTATGTTTTACTTATCGTCAATGTTTTCTTGTACAGCTGCTTTGTAACAATGAAAATTGTAAAAACCGCTGTATAAATAAAGCTGACTTGATTTAAATGTTTTAGGTTACTGCCTGTAATCCACAGTACAACCATTTATTGCTCGTTGAGATCACCAGCTAATTTATTTGCGTTCAAGCGTATCGTTGAATTTCTTTAATATTTGCTAGGTACCGCAAATGTCCTTAACGTTAACAAATTAACTATTAAGATGTTCGCTGTATGGAACTTTACATCTGATCTTTGTAACTCCCGTTGTTATTGTGTACTGCTAGCTCAAGCTGGTATGCGCGTAGAATACATGGCGGAATCTTCCCAAAATGCAATGCGCAATAACGTATGCAATCCTGGACTCGTACAGAGCTGCATCTCAGAAAACTTTTTTAATGCGTTTATATTTTTGGTAATTTAGTAGTATAACACATTGTATCATTGTATAAATATACAATAAAAATACAAAAAATATATGAGCAACTTCTGTCAGAAATTGTTGCTCGCGTGCCCAGCCCGCGAAGCTGGGGACTGTTACCATGGTAACTGACCATCGCGCGCACATAGCCTGACTGACTTCTGAGTGGAACCCACGGCGCGTAGGCTACGCTGTTTTTCTGAGGTAAAAAATATTATATATTTATATTGTATAACGACACAAACGTACATATTAAGAAGAAGGTAATACAACTTTTTTTGACAGACTGTCTATTTAGGCAAACCTATAGTGCACTAACTGCTCACACGGTTCCGTCTTTTTTTGTGCTATTTACCCAATCAACTGGCCGGACACTGTTAAAGTCATTATTTGATGTAAATTATAGCGTCTTTCAGGTTGTGGGCGTGTGAAAAATACCAGTGATAATTTAGTTCCTCATATTTATATCATCAGCAGTTAAATAAAATCACACAACCTTTTCAATGAGTAGGTCTATCAAAATATATTTGTCATCAGTTAGGCCTATAGCCTATATACTAGTTTTATAATTCAATATTGTTTTGGAGTTTTTTTAAATAGTTATTGATCGTACTAAATAGTAAAGTTTGACATGATAAACGTCAATCCATCGATGGTGCTGTGTGATGTCGCCTGTAGGCGACACTGTTTTCTTGCACAACGCACTCCGCTGGAATATTTTTAGTAACATTACTTGCACTTTTCTGTCGGTCTAATAATTGTTATCATGGAATTATAGGGAAAACAGAATTGTATAATATTGTAAAATTATACAGGCAATTTACATTATTTCTTTACCAGAAACTATAGCGCTGAACCACACCACTTCTTTTTAGACCACTATTGTTGTTATGAAGTATATGAAAGTAAATGTTCTAGTAAAATTATATAGCACTTATTTAAAAACAAATATGACTATATTAAAAACAGTAGGCTACTTATATTTATGTAGACCTAAAAACAGAAAAGAATAAAATAAAAAATGTATACTGTAAGATACAGATTTTTGTAAGCGATAAAGTAATTCTGCATTTTTATTTGCCATATGGATTAGTTAATAATGAGCAATTACATACTCATTGTTACAACTCAAATACAACTTATTATGTTTTGTTCTTTTTTGTTTGTGTCTAAACAGCTGCTAAATATACCCCAAAGGCTTTTTTTTTAAAGCCCCAACAAAGTGCATCCTTTGGCTTTGTAAGTACAGGTTTTGACTAACTATCAGAAAAGTTTTATATGCTTGTTTGTTTTCTCAGATTTCACTTGCTCATTACATTCTGATTAGTCTGTAATAATTAATAAAAGTCTTCACACTCATATTTAGGCTTGTTTCTTATTTTTATCGCCTCTGCTTGTGTCTCAACAGGTACTAAATACACACCAAAGGCTTTTTTAAAAGCCCCAACAAAGTGCTTCCTTTGGCTTTGTATGTACAGATTTTGACTAACTATCAGAAAAGTCTTATTTGCTTGTTTGTTTTTCTCAGATTTGCCATGCTCATTACATTCAGATTAGTCCGTATTCATCGCAGAAACATTGTTATTGGTGGATGATCATCCCAGTCATATTTAGCCTTGTTTCCCATTTTTCTCTCCTCTGCTTGTGTCTTACAAGGTATGTGGTATCATGACCTCATCCTCCTTTCTTTTGCACATGCCCCAGTCAAAAAAACAATAAAACTTAACTAACTTAGACTCACATCTGTGTTTACAGATGGCTTTAAGAATGAGAGAATGGCGAAAACGTCAAAGAGAACTCGATCTGCTTCTATGTCATTCTGACAGTGACAATGAATATACAAATAATTGTGACACTGTGCCTGGGACTCCGAGTAGTAGTGTTATGATCGTGAGGGGAGAACCCAATTGCAGGCAGCGAAACGGGGATGAAGGGGTTAACAGAAGGGACTTTAATATATATATATATAAACAGAAAAACAAAAACCCACGAGGGGGTAACAAAGGAGTACACAATAGCAAAACACGACAAATTGAAAACCAAAGACTCAAGAACTCAACTATAAACACTAAGACTAACCTGAACACTCAAAGACTAGATTTTAAAGTTTCTAACACAACAAGGCTTAGGACAGGGTAACAAGTACAACGAACCAGCACAAGACAATGAACACGAGGATGTTTTAAAGGGAGACAGACAAAGGATAATTAACAAGGGTCAGGTGCGGGTACTGAAACACTCAGGGAAGGTTAACGAGGAAACGAGATGGCGGGAAACACTGACGAGACACGAGAAAGCACATGGCTTTCTCACACAAAACCTAAGGCTATGCCATGACTCCGCTGCAAGACCAAAAATAAACATGACATGATAGCGGAATCATGACAAGTAGTAGCAGTGACAATGTGCCTGGGACCCCACATAGTTTCATCAGTGACAATGTAACTGGGATGTCAGAGAGTTTTGACTTTGACACTGATGTGGACTATTGGTCTACTGATTCAGAAAAGGAATCAAATGATGAAGCTGAGGTGACCAGCAGCTTTGAAGACGACCTGAGACAATGGAGCTTAGACCACAAAGTGACACACAGGGCACATAATGGTTTATTGTCCATTTTAAGAAAGCAAGGGCACCAATTGCCTGTTGATTGTCGGACATTACTTGCTACACCACAACGTAACACAACAGAGCAAAAATGTGGCGGGCAGTATAAATACTATGGCTTAGAAAAGGGGATCTGTCATTATTTAGATCAGATGGAGGGTAATGATGTGCACCTCAGTGTAAACATTGATGGCATCCCACTTTTCAAAAGTAGTGGTGTCCAATTCTGGCCAATACAGGTGAAGTGTGGGCATTTTGATCCATTTATTGTAGCTATGTTTAGTGGACAATGTAAGCCAAGTCCACTTGAGGAGTATCTAAAAGACTTTGTGACTGAGTACAAACATCTCAAAGACAATTGTGTAGTTTATAAAGGCCAGACATACATTGTCAGTATTGATGCCTATCTGAAATGTATTAAGGGCCATACCTCCTATGAAAGTTGTGAAAGATATTTAATCAGAGGTGCTCGTGTTGAGGGAAGAATAGTTTTCTGTGAACAGGAATATACTTCGCGAACCGATGACGGTTTCTCCAGAGTGGAGTACGGAAACCACCAAACTGATGTCAGCCCATTCATTGCTGCAGGAATTCCTTGTGTTAGCTCATTCGTGTTGGATTATATGCATATGGTCTGCTTAGGAGTAGTTAGACGCCTGTTAATTTACTTGACTCGTGGCCCAAAAATCTGTCGTTTATCTGTGAGACAAAAGGATGCAATTTCTCAAAAACTAATTGCACTGAAAGGGAAGAGTGATTTTGCCAGGCAACCACGGGGGTTGCATGAAATAAACAGGTGGAAAGCCACTGAACTACGGCAGTTTTTGCTCTACACAGGACCCGTGGTACTGAAAACTGTGTTGTCCCCTGAAAGATACAAACATTTCTTGTCCTTGACAGTAGCCATGTCAATAATGCTGGAGTCAGATGACAGGATTCGAAATACCTATCTCCAATATGCTCATGAACTTCTCAAACATTTTGTCATGTGCTGTGCTGACCTGTATGGAAAGACTTTTCCTGTATATAATAAATGTATAATTCCGGTTTCAAAATAAATTGTTAATAAATAAAGATGGATGGATATGGTTATTTTTACTTTATTATCACGGTATAGGTGTAAAGCTGCCCAACTACCCTATTGCACCAAGCAAGCTGCAGTCCATTCAGAACAACAACATGTTACACAATGCTTGTGAGTACTGATGACCACTTATGAAGCATGGTAATGTGTTGTGGATACATAACATGATAGTTACATTCATGTGTTTCAGCCTCTGCAGATGAAGCCATGTCTGTTCAAGTGGAGTATGCAGACAATTCTCTTTATCCACAATTGCTCCAATAATTTCAAAAGTCTATATGGGCAAAGTGCTATGATTTATTTACACACTAGAAAGTAGTTACAGGCTCCATTATATGTTTAAGACTTGTCTGGCCTGGTGGAGCATGCCAATGGGGGAAGGAAATTGGTGACAGTATTCATCACAATTAATGCTCGCCGTTTTTGATACATTTCAATCATTTTTCATATTTGAAGATTCCTTGTCTTTTTAAGGCTCTCAAGATGCAAGCCAGCACCTCGGCACAGAAAGCTGTTGACACCCAGTGAGTATTCATCCATAAAATATTTTGTTAGGCCTTGTGAAATGTAGGAACATTCTTTGTGTTTTCAGGATCTGGCCATGTAGCAAGAGGTTGTGCCAGGGATGGCTATCGCTCAAGGTAAAGAAAAAGGATAAGGCACAGCATCAGTAGTGGCTTGCTTCTACTGGTGTCTTTTTTGTTGTTGGCCAACCAGTAGGTGTAGACTGTTTCAGTATTGTGACATGGTATTGTATTATTTCAGTTATAAAATGGTCAAGTGATTACAATGAATTTAAATGGTACTAGGTCCAGTGGTGGATCCAGCATCAGGTCCAGACACAGTGTCTCCAAACACAGGTCCAGTTCCAAGTCCTGGTGCATTGATGCTTCGAAGCACACAGTCAGATCCCCACATGGTGGGTCGAGGCACAGTGATGTTTCAAGGCACACCGTCACATCCAGACATGATGGGTCACGGCACAGTGATCGTTCGAGGCACACCACCAAGTCCAGACATGACGAGTCACGGCACAGTGATAGTTCGAGGCACATCTCCAAGTCCAGACAAGACCTGTCACGACACAGGTCCAGACATGAAAGGTCACGTCATAGTGACACCTCCAGATGTGATGACAGATCCTATAGTAATGCCTCCAGGCCCCCCGCTAGATCCCGCAGTGATGCCACCAGGTCAAGACATGATGAAAGATCACGACACAGTGATCTCACCAGCCCCTCCTATGACAGGCCAAGGAATGGTGAGTTATCTACAGACCACAATTGTACTATGCAATTCAGTAAGTAGTAAAGATGCACCCCTAATCGTTACAATATAACAGCTTTATAATTTATGTTTTAATGTGGCCCAAATCTGTTGAACGTTTTTTCATTTGATAATTTCTAAAACTTTCTGTGGTGCAGATGCAGTAACCGAGAATGGAAGATGGACATTCCCATTGCCTTGGGATGGTAAGTATTGATCTGTTTGCAGTGTGAGGCAATAGGACATGGAGCAATAGAGCAAAGATACTTTTAATAGTACCACCTTCCCTTTTTCTCTACTATTTTCTCAGTCCACACAAACTTCTTTTTAATTATAGCAGTGGCTTGCTTTTCTACCGTCAATTGTAGGGTGGTTTCTATCATACGAGTATATTCTCAGTACAGTATACACTACAGTATATTAATAACAAACACTGAAGCTGTTTACAATAACAATTCTTAACCAGCTAACTGGCCTTGCTATTCTAATTGGAGGTCACCATTGTAATCAACAAATGTTTATTTCAGTGTACCAGAAAAAGGTCTTAAGCATGCTGGTCGACCTCCGCAATCACCATAAACAAGCACAACCTGCTTCTTCAGCCATGAACATTGCTAGGATTGAGACCTTGGAGGAATTTGAAAGAGAGGAGCAACGCCTCTGCGATGCACAAGCCTTTGATACCCTGGTAGGTTTTACAGGTCTGGAAAGTAATGGATAGCTTTGCATAATGTAATACAGTGCATTTCTGTTAAGTTCCTTTGGGAAGTGTCATTCAACTTAATCATGGACTTATTCCATCACGTACTGCAAATTGCAAGAATTGGAGGAAAGAACCCCAAGGACTGTGTTCATAAAGTCCTTGACAGGTATGTTTCTACATACAGTATGGATTGTATGTGATGTTACAATGAAACTCTGGCACTGTAAATTACAATTTGAACTAATAGTAAAAACATTGCCTAATTCTGACTTAATTGGATTTGAAGAATCAGTGAATGAAACTCAACACTAAAAAAGACAATCGACAAAAGAAAACTTCATGCTGCAATGCATGCTGGGTAACATACTAATAAAACTAATTTATGACACCAAGCATGCATTGCAGTTGATCTGTTTATCTTAATTAGTTTGATTGTCACAATTTTTGAGGTTTGAATGATGAGTGTTGATGTCTAGTGTATCTTTTAATATTTCTGTTTATAGTATCAAAGTATCTTTGCATGTGAATCAAAACCACTCATCGTGAAAGATTAAATCCTACATTATTTAATGTCACTTCTCATCTTTCTTTAGGCTCTTCACTAACGGACTGATGGCGCAATTTAATATGAAGGGTAAAGGAAAAAAGGGCAAGAAATCTTTGGAGAAGACAAAAATTTACAAAGCAATAAAAGGTAAGCCCATATTTCGTGTTAAACAAGGTAAGATGACTTACCTCTGCCAAATGACTTAATTGGACAAATATTTCCTTACCTATTGACATTTAAAATACAAAGCTAACTGTTTACTACAGCTATATTAAACTTTGCCACAGTGGTTTTGTAATAATCCTGTATTGCTAGAGGATGCACAGTTAACATATTTTTGTTTATAAATATTTGAATTTGGTGTATGACGGCAGATTTCCTTTGCATGTTTTTAATAAATTGTCTTTTTCTAATTGTGCAGACGGAGTTATGAAATTTGATCACACAGCCACAGAGGACTTCATAAAGATGAACACTTCAGAACATCTGAAGCATGCACCGCAAAGTGGAGGTGGAGGACACACAACAGTCACTTAGGACTGAATCACCATTCTGGAGAGCTTTGTATACATAGCTTTTGTTCATAGTTTTCTTTTCATATATATGCTTATGGTTGGATTTTACTTTTTTATACATAGATTTTGTAAATAGTTTTCATTTCTGTGTTCATTATGGTTTCTTATGGTTGGATTTTACCTTGATTCTCAGTTTTGTATACATAGCTTTTGTAAATAGTTTTCATTTCTGTGTTCTGTATAGTTTCTTATGGTTGGATTTGACTAAAAAACACATTCAGTTTTGCAATTAATTTTGTATTGTTGTACATTTGTTGCATGGTGGGCTGTGTAATTGTTTTTCTATTTTACCACCAGTGTTAAGTTAAGGCTTTATTTGTGACATGTTTGTGCTTGTTAAAAATAAACATGGAAATAAATAAGTAGTGATTGAATTACAATTTACTTTATAACACGCTGTGTAAAACTGTAGTTACGTATGTTTACAGAAGGTGGACCTGTTTCCTGTATAAGTTAACTATCCTGTAGGCTCCGCAGTATGTTTAAACTGGAAATGCATGTATGATTTTACAGTTATCCTCTGCTTCTGTGACAAAGAAATAAAGGAATAGAAAACAGTATGCCACCTTCTGAAATGAGACTACAGTTATGCACAGAGCCTAGAAGTAGTATAAAAACTAAACTGTATGTAGGAAAGACGTCTACAATGACCACATTTGGACTACAATTAGCCTCTAAATACAGGTCCTGTGGACGTCAATACAGGATGTTCGGTCGACGTTGAAAAAAAGTCTGCACCAGGGGACCAAAATTGGACGTGAAAAAATGACGTGCAGAAGACGTTGTTTAGACGTGTCTTTGCCCAGTGGGATGTTTTTCAGCAATTGTCAGTCGTAATGAACATGAGCTGTCATCATTAAAAAACATTCAAGAGCAGTTCATCGAATTAAAGGATGGAGACAGAGCGCATTTAGGCCATAAACTGTAGACCCCCAAAAAGCAATAACACTTGAAGCATCAGGAAGAATAAGTTAATTGCGAGATCTTTTCACACACAAATATTAGTTAATATACACTAGCTAACAGCTTTGAACAGCTTGTCCCACAATTGTTTTAGCTTAAAAAAGGGTGGTTGTGTGTTTAGCTTGTTTTCTGCACAAATGGACACAAACCAGTCTTTAAAATCTTTTAGTTTTTTTCCCCGACGTGTCAGAAATTACGAGGAAGGCATGGTTCCCATATTATGACGCATTGGGCTCTGTCTCTGGGCCTTCTGATGTGGTGACTGGACTTGCGCTGGCACTATGATTTCTGACAGGACATGTATATCTGTCGATAAGGGGGGTGTACTTACAAAGTCAAAGATGCTCTGCTGTGTCTCTAAAAAAGAGCCGGTGATTCTGACACAAAGAAATGAGAGAAAACAGTTGTCATACATTGCTGTTTTGATTTATGCATATGGCAAATAAGGGATATGATGTTTATAAGATTTATCACTTACAACAGTCAGATGTCAAATATAACCCTAAGAAAGGACAAAAAGAAAGTGTTAATTTTAATTGCCTCAAGCTTTAGTGCTCTTTAATGTTAGTCGGAGCTCGCTCTTAAGTGAGAGCTTAAATCAGTCAGCATTATATATATATATATATATATATATATATATCTGTAAAAAGTATAAATCTGTCAGAGAAAATAGCAAGAGACACTTTCCCAGCTAAACCGAGAAAATTAGCCCAATCATACAGTTGAATTCCTTTCTTTGGACTAACGTTATCTGCGTTACTATAAAATCTAAATATTTCCTTATAAATATTTGAAACCTCCTTATAAATAAAAATTAAGATGAGTTTTGGCTTACACCTTTTATGCTAACTTTATATATCCATATATGTGTGTGTTTCTTAATACTTGTAATTAACAGTGAATAAAAGTGGAAAAATAAATTTACCTCAAGAAGACGCTCAGTCAGGTGATGCCCTCAGAGTTGAGTCGGGATGCTCTCGCGCTTGCCGCCTACAGCTTTTCACGCAGCCAGGGTACAGTAAGCTTATTTAAATATATATATTTTTTCAATTTGTTTTAATTTATATGTTTAGTATTACAATGATAAATAATATAATTTAGAATATTTTTTTTACGAAGGATAAATATAGCCTATAATATCTGGTCAATAGCAATCCTTTTTCCTTTTTAAAAAGTAAGATGATTTTTTTTGTTGCTGAAAGTGTCAAGCCTATACATTTATTTTAATAAAAATACGGTAAAACATTTTAAATAATATTACAAAATAAAAGGACAGTTTAACCCTAATTTTAGTGGCTCCTCCCCTAATCTCACGCCAAACGTTTCCTAAAACCTGAAAGCCTCAATTGTGTTTTATTGCGTTCATTTCTCGCTTGCACGTACGCAAACCCCAGCGGACATTTGAATAGGCCTGTGATCTTTTTTTAAGGGGGTAAACAAAATTTAAAGCACAAAGTGAAAAACTGTTATTTGAAGCATTTTTTGGGAAAACAAATTGCAGCAAGCACATGTGGATGGTCGTCCGTTACACACTTTCTGATTCGCAAATAGCAGGGTGAGTTTTATAAAACTTTTTTATCATCAAGTTTCATGTTATATCCTACTCTTTTTATATCCTATCTCTTTTGCAAGGGTAGCCTCCAAACACTTACAATTCGCTGAAATGTTCATATGTTAGCTTGTTTGCTAATAGTAGCCTTACAAACAAACCGATGTTTAGAAAATTGTGGTCCCGTTGTGCTTAAAGTACAGTACATTATACGATATTCTACGTTTCATTAGTGCTTTGTTAGTTGGCTGTATTTTTGATCCAAGGTTTTTGGTAGAATACAAGTTTACTTTCTCCATTAAATTTGACTGAAACTGAAAGCTTTCAAAATATTGATCGTGATAACAAATACATTTAATGATGAAGCTAATCATTTTGAGCTTTTCACAGATATTAAAGTTCTGCATGAACATGAGCTTTCCATGGACAAGAGCTGTGGACTTCTTCGACAACAAATCATCCAATGCTGATGACGGGCAGATCCTTTCATTGCACCCAGACCCTCCTGCATCATCTAACTTCTGATTGGCACTTTTTGGAGACCCAGAAAGACCTGATCCTTATTGCCAACGGGTGGCTTTTTACACCATACTATACCATATACACCAGTGTCCTGCAAGCGCCCAGAGCTGGACTGCACTCCACCACAGCACCACAGCCTCATGAATTTCTCATTTTCAAGTGCTCTCTCCACGTGTTGGCTGGTTCCCTGTGATTGTCCAGTTCTCCTTCAGGTCTGTTCTCACCTTTGTGTGACATGGACAAGTTTGCTCTCCACAAATCTATCGTCCAGTCAAGTGTCTGTTTTTTGGGGAATATTTTTCCTGTGGGCTGTTATTTTTTTATAACTTTATTAAAGCCTTGTTTACCCCACACTTGATTCTCAGCATCTGAGTCATGACACATCGTCCATTGCAGCTATCTTAGAAAGGACATCAACCTGCACTACCTCTTACTCTTTGACAAAAGAAAAGAGGCAGTTCTATCATACCAAGCAGTATTTAAGGATTTTCTTTACAACACTTAAAGAGACGGTTTACAAAAAAATTGTATCTGCCACCTTTTAACTAAACGAATGTTGTTCCAAGATTTGTTCATCTCTGGAACACACATGAATATTTGTATCCATCCATAAAACCTTTAATCCTTTAAAAAATTAATAAATTCTTTCAAATTGGCACATGCATTTATGCACATAGAGCAAATAAGCACAAACACTCTTGTTTGAACTCTTAAACCATGTTTATATAAGGATTTACATGAAACAATGTGTAACTTCAAAAGAATGCCATTATCTACACATAAAGTCATAATAGACTATTACATATCTTAGTAAGTGTTCTTTCGTTTAAAAACATCTTTGGTTGAACATGATTCAATCGTGTACAGTGGTTCAGTCATGTTTCCTTAACATGAAATTAACATGTAGCAAGAACAAATCACCTTTATGGTGCTCCGTGTTTGCTTAAATGGGCTCTTGAGTTATCTATAATGTTAGATTACTTTTACCTGATAAAAAAATGTCTTGCTGTTCATTTTTTGTGGCAACGAAATTAAGGGTCCAGCAGGATCCTGTGTAATTATTATGCAGTTACTGGTGTTGATGTTTTCACTTTGTTAACATAATGTGATGCATATTGTAAAATTGGTTATTTTTCCGTAATCATAGGGGAACCAAACTGGGGGGTTCTTTGGGATGTCTGGGGTGCTATACCTTGTCACCCCTGAAAAATGCGATAATGTCATGCCAAAAAGAGGTAAGTGGATGCCGGAAGCAGAACTTTCAAACAAATATGGACAACTAATTTCTTCTTTACTGAAGTCAAGGGTAAACCTGTGTGTTTGGTTTGTGGGGAGCATGTCGCCGTGTTTAAGGAGTACAATTTGAAACGACATTATGAGACGAAACATGCGACCAGAACCAGCTTTGTGATAGCCCACAAAATCGCCCAGAACAGTAAGCCATTCTAAGAGGGGGAGTTTGTGAAAGAGTGCATGGTCGAGTCTGCAGCACTGCTATGCCCAGAAAAAAAAAGAAGCGTTTGAAAACATCCCGCTTTCCCGCCGCACCGTGACGAGAAGGGTGGAGGACATCGCAGATAATCTGGAGTTTCAGCTGCAAAGTGAAGTGGGAAGTTTCGACTTTTTTTCTTTGGCTTTGGATGAGAGATGTGACGTTCGTGACACAGCCCAGCTGCTCATATTTCTCCGGGGGATAACGCGAGACTTCAAGCTTACGGAGGAGCTGGCAGCAATGCGGTCAATGAAAGGAACCACAACGGGGAGTGATTCACCGAGGTAAACGCATACATGGACAAACTGGGACTCGAATGGGACAGACTGGCAGGTGTCACTACGGATGGATGTCCAAATTTGACAGGGAAAAATGTTGGACTTTTGAAAAGAATGCAAGATAAAGTGAGTGAACTCAACGCAGAGCAGAAATTGGTGTTTATACATTGTATTATTCATCAGCAAGCGTTGTGCAAGTCAGTGCTTATTGGAGGAGCAAGAGAGCGAACATGGTGATGTCAGGTACCACACAGCTGTCAGATGGCTCAGCCTGGGCAAAGTGCTAAAAAGGTTTTGGGTTCTGAAATCAGAGATACAAGTTTTTTGTGAGATGAAAGGCAAAACCATCCCAGAGCTGTCTGATAAGGACTGGATGGCAGATTTAACATTTGCTGTTGATGTGACTGCAATGATTAATGAACTGAACACACAACTGCAGGGCAAGGGCCTTTTTGCTCATGAAATGCATAGCCATGTGAAAGCCTTCATAACAAAGTTGAACTAGGCAGCAACAATATCGAACACATGAAAACCCTGAAAGAAGTCAAACCATCAGCTGATAACCGGCACAGGTACTCATCTATGTTAGGAGCACTGCATGATGAATTTTCAAGGCGTTTTCAAGATTTCAAAAAGGTTGAGGATGAAATGCAGCTGGTTTCCTCTCCCTTTACCTGCAGTGTTGATAGTGCACCCACTGATGTTCAGCTTGAACTCATTGACCTGCAGTCTGATTCACTACTGAAAGAGCACTTTAAATCAGCATCACTGCTAGATTTCTACTCTGCTCTCAAGGCGGAGAACTTTCCAAACATGAGGAGACATACTCAGAAGATGTTGGTTCTCTTTGGATCCACCTACATATGTGAACAGACATTCTCAGTCATGAAGTTTACCAAATCCAGGTACAGATCCTCTCTCACTGATGAACATCTGTCAGCTGTGCTTCGCATCTCCACCTCAGACATTCAACCTGACTTTGATGGACTCGTTAAAGCTCAACAGAGACTGGATTTCTCACACTGAATGAAAAAAAAGAACACTAAAATGTGGAAATATAATGTATATTATGCATAATTGAGTTCGGCTTTTTGTTCCGGCCCTCCAAAATATTTTCAGTTGCTCATTTGGCCCCCTGGGGAAAATAATTGCCCACCCCTGCTCTAGGAGCTCGACTGTTTTCATCTTTTGTATCAATCTTTTATAATTGTGATCAAACTAAATACTCTTCGAAAATATGAAGTGTGCAATGGTACTCGGTAGTGGTGTTAATTTCGTTGACGAAGACTATTCTTCAACGAACCGTTTTCACGGACGAAAACTGAATAAAAAGTCAGATATGACGACAAAGACTGAAGAAATATAACTGAAACTTTAGTCAACGAATAAAAATTTGACGAGATGTTAGGGAGGGACAAATTGATATGAGATCCAATCAGAACTACTCTGTTTGTGGGACAAGTTGGGAAGAAATCCAATCAGAGCGAATCTTTGAGGGTAGGTTGATCCAATGCAGAAGCAGCAGAGCAATTTACAAAAGCCGTGACAAATGCAGGCGCAACAGCTAAACAAATGCAGCAGTAGTTACACGAGGAGAATAAAGACGAGTTTGCAGAACTAAGCACAGTTTCGAGGATGTTTTAAAAACAGTCAGGTTGTTTACATTATTCAGGTGCACAGTCTTACTGTGTGTTCACACCGAGCGTGAATGAGGCGTCAAGAGCGAGTGATTTACATGTTAAGTCAATGAGGCGGCGCGAATAGCGTGAATGACGCGTTTTTTACGCCTCATTCGCGCTCGGCCTGAACACACAGTTAGTTACACAGCTTTGTCTGATTTTGCACGTTAGCAACACGCTAACGTTTTGCAGTGCACCCGATACAAGGGCAATGCCATGTCTCACGAACAACAGAAATGTCAGAGCTAGGTCTAGGAAGAAAACGAAGGATTGACATCTGGTCACTCGTCACATATGACAATAACACCATGTAAACCGTGTGGAGCAAAAATAGCCTGGAAAAACACCACCAACTTAAAGCGACATTTACAGACAACTCGTCCAGAAATACACGCAATGGTTATCTTATCAGATAAACCACCGTGTTTCCGCTAAACTTAGAATAAAATAGAAGCTAAAGGAAATAACCTCTAAACTGTATTGATTGGACGATTGTCTTGTTGAATTAATATGAGTATAAATATTCAATGTCCTCAAAATGACATTACAGCCAATACATCTTTTATTCTACATTTGAGAATTGCATTAATCTGTTCTGTTCAAAACTTGTTGACTTTTGCACAGAGTAGCAAGGCATTCTAAGGCATTGTAGCCTAGCAGTTATTTAACTTTACTTGAGGTACGTGAACATTAACAGTAGAGAATTTTATGTATTAGTATTTAGAATTGCACTTTATTTTTCTTAATGTTTTTGATTTTGCACAGACAGTAGAAGATAGTAAATTCAGATTTCGGTGGTTATCTATTTCAATTATATTGTACTTCATCTTGAAAGAAAACATATCTTATATTTTTCAGGGTGAGCAGGCTTATTTTATGTGAGATTATCTTTGTGAAAAAGCCACTGTCAGTGTTTTTGACATTAAAAATAAAATAAAATGCATGTTTGTATTACAACCGTTAAATCTGTGTCTGTATTGCATAATCAAACCTTAATACCATTCCATTAGAGGATGATTGATACTTCCAATGACTGGAAATTCTGGAGAAACATTTAGTCAACTAAGTCCACAGTAGATTTATTCGACTGAAATCTGCTAATACTAGACTAAGACTGAAACGTTTAGCCAAGTAACTGTTCTTCTCGGTTTCTTTAGCTGGTTATCAGAAACAATATACAGACACTCTATTATTTGCGAATATGTACCGGAAGTTAAGGGCAGTCCACGAACGCTCATATGTACTGTAACGTTTGTTTATATTGTTGCTTTGAAACGTCTTTATTTATTTTTAAAAACCTTTATTTTGACCTAACGTAATGTCAGTCTATGCATTTTCGTCAAAGCCTACATTTCCGTTGACTCACCTTAATGTCTACCTACAAACGTGCTCAAATTTGTTGGTACCCCTCCACAAAAAACGAAGAAAAATCTGGAAATTTTCTCTGAAATAAAATGCTGTTGAAATGCTGATATACAGAAAAAATTGCACTATTGTAAAATAGCACCACTCGCGCCCTTAAAAGAGAAACTTGCAAACTAGAGCGCAAATGGATAAAATCACAATTAGAGGTCTTTAAAATGGTGTGGAAAGAGAGTGCAAATTGTTATAAAAAAAGGCACTAAAAGCAGCAAAGGCTGAGCACCTCTGTAACCTCATAGAAACCAACAAAAGCAATCCAAGGTTTTAGTTAGCACAGTTGCTAAATAAACAAATAAACAGACATCAACCGACCTGGCTATTCCGACGCACCTCGGTAGCAATGAATTCATGATATTTTTTACAGAGAAAATGGAAAACATTCGCGACAAAATAGTAAAAACTCAACCTCCAAACCTGTCCTATGAATTAGCACCAACCATCGCTCCAAAACAAAGGCTCCAGTGTTTTTCACCTATAAAACAGGAAGATTTAATTAAACTTATTGCAACATCTAAACCTACAACTTGCTTATTAGACCCCATACCAACTAAATTAAAAGAGTTACTACCTGTTGCAATTGAGCCCATTTATAACATTATCAACTCGTCAATTAATCTAGGCCATGTCCCAGGACCCTTTAAGATGGCCGTCATTAAGCCTCTCATCGAGAAACCAAACTTAGATCCAAATGAACTATAGACCGATTTCAAATCTCCCTTACCTGTAAAAGTAGAAAAAGTAGTGTGCACTCAGTTGTGCTCTTTCTTACATAATAACGACATACACGAAAAAATTTCAGTCAGGCTTTAGGTCGCATCATAGCACTGAAACTGCGCTCGTTAAAATTACAAACGACCTGCTTATGGCATCAGATAAAGGTAACATCTCACTCCTGGTCCTGCTTGACCTTAGTGCTGCGTTCGATACCGTAGACCATAAAATACTTCTAGATCGCTTACACAATTAAACCTGTATTGAGGGACAGGAACTACAACGGTTCAGATCTTACTTGTCAGACAGACATCAATTTGTCCATTTAAATGATGAATTATCAAATCTAACGCAAGTAAATTATGGATTACCTCAGGGATCGGTTCTGGGACCCGTGCTGTTCTCCATATACATGCTGCCCCTCGGAAACATTTAAAAAAAACATGGAATTAGCTTCCATTTCTATGCAGATGATACTCAGATGATACTCATCAAGACCAGATTATTCCTCCCAGCTTTCTAAATTTAACATTGGATGACGTTACATATTACCTAATATATCTGAAGAACAAGCTGAAATCAGAAAGACAACTGCTAAGGATCACCGATCCTGGATCAGTTAGTGACGCCACCACCATACACGGACCTGCCGGTGACTTCTTCGTGTTTTACACAAACAGCTTTTTGGTGCATTACCGCCACCCTCTGCTCCGGATGGTGACATCACACACTCAACCAATCCTTAGGCTGATGCGAGAAATTTACTTGATGGCAGAGGGTGAGGACGCAGAGGAATTGATCCCTAGGGGGGAGTAGCCGTATCTCGAGAAGTACATAGTATTAAGGGGGAGGTGTTGCCGCACTTTACCGTAACTCTATTAGCATTTCCTAGAAATCTAATCCTAAATACAATTCTTTTGAAGTCATGGTACTTCATGTATCAGCACCTAATACTAAGGGTAAACCTCCTTAAAATGTATTCTGGCTATTGTGTATAGGCCTCCAGGGCACCACACAGATTTTTTTAAAGAATTTGGTGGGTTCTTGTCAGAACGAGTACTGGCTGTAGAGAGAGTCCTTGTTGTTGGTGACTTTAACATCCATGTAGATGATGATACGGATGCTTTAGGAATGGCTTTTAAAGACACTCTTAACTCCATGGGTGTTAGACTAATCTATCTAAAATTAGATCATCTAAATCAACTATAGTACATGCATGCTAGACCCTATACCTACAAATCTACTGAAAGACATGATCCCAGAAATTATAGATCCTCTTCTTAGCATTATTAACTCATCTCTGACACTAGGACATGTGCCTTAAGCATATAAGGTGGCTGTTATAAGGCCCCTTGTCAAAAGAAAACAAATCGGCCCTGGAGAACTAGTTGACTACAGACCTATTGCATCTACCTTCCTCCAAAGGAATGACATCAATTAAGTTTTCCAATCTGGATTTAGAGCCCATCACAGTACAGACTGCTTTTGATCAGAGTTACAAATGATCTGCTTACGGCGTCTGACCGAGGGTGTATCTCATTATTGGTGCTGCTAGATCTTAGTGCTCAATTCGACACCATTGACCACAGCACGCTCCTACATAGACTAGAAAATTATGACGTTATTAATGGAATAGCTTTGAAATGGCTTAGATCTTATTTATTCTACCGTTTTCAATATGTAGCAAAAAACAATGAGGTGTCACGCAAATCGCAAGTCCAGTACGGTGTACCACAGGGCTCAGTCTTAGGGCTTATGCTCTTCGCATTATACATGCTACCTCTAGGAGATATAATAAAGCGACACAGAGTTAGCTTTCACTGTTGTAGAGTATTGGATCATTAAAAGAACGGCCATAACTCTTCGGAGACCGCCTTCACCCCCATCGGGAGGGGGGAGAAAGAACAATGGACTGCGGCCTACCTTGCGCCCACGAGGCCAGGAACTTTTCCAGCAAGACCTGCAACCTTAAACCAATTGCCACCTTTCCATCTCTCCAAACGCTACGGATACATATATATAGCACAGAGCTTGCAAGTATTCCGTCCTATCCATAGAATAGCTGCGTTAAGTTTTTGCCTCTTTGTTAGAGATGATTTTATTGGTGTTCAGAAGTCGTAGCCATGCTGCTCTCACAATCTATTTCTTACATCTCTCTCTCTCTCTATGTGTTTTCTCTATGTATGTTTGTGTTTCATGTTGTGTATTGTTTGTATTTGCGATATGTGTACCATTTAGAGTAATTTTATAAACAACCATATATTCATTGTGATGGGTTTTCTGCGATCAATGCTCACAATGCAAAGTCCTTTAAACCGTGTTAGATTTATGCTACCTTTGCTCCAGTCTCTGTTTAGTGAAGTAACATAACTTATGGCCATGAGATAACGGAAAGTGTATTAATCATTGATGCATTCGCTGGACAAACGAATACCAATTTTTTTATACTGTACATTACTAATCAGAGACTGTAGAAAACCGCTACACTGTTATGCTGATGGTAAGCAAATGTATATATACTCGAATCCTCAGGAAACACAGCAATTCCATCGAATAGTGGAATGCATAGTCGATATAAAAAAGTGGATGAGTAACAATTTCTTATTACTGAACAAAACTGTATTACTTATTGGACCGAAAACCGCCCTACGTAACAACCAAGAATACTGCTCAGCTATTGATGGATCTCCATAAAACCCTCATCTTCAGCAAATAATCTTGGCGTTATATTTTATAGTACACTGTCATTTGAGAAACAAGTTCGGCAACACCTGTAAAATTGCATTTTTCCATCTTAAAAATATATCTAAACTACATCATATACTGTCACCATCAGATGCAGAGAAACTAATTAATGCCTTTATCACATCAAGACTAGATTAATGTAATGTGTCACGAAATGGTTTTGGACAGAACCCAGATGCAGGCAGACGAAGGGTTAACGTAAATAAACCTTTATTAAATGAAACATCCACAATGGGAAAACATGAACCAAAAAAAAACACTTCCAAAACAAAGACTAGAAAACAAAGTCTCTAGAAAAGTGAAAATAATAAGTCTACAAACTGTAAGCAGGTAATCCAATGAAACGAAGTCCAACGAACAGCCAGAGATCACAGAACATTAAACAATAGACATAAGACATATGATAAAGCTATAAGACATCCAGTGATCACAAACAGAAGACAATGCACCGACACTGAACAGAGGGAAACTAAGACTATATAAAGGGAGACACTAACGAGGAGTGATTACATGGGGAGAGTGGTGACAGCTGATGGGAATAAAACCCTAATTAAAGTGAAACACCAAACAGACGATGGGAATGAAACCCTTAGGAAATTACCAGAGATAGGAGGGTGGGGCTGAGAGACATAACAGGAAGACACGTGGCATCACGTAACAACATAAAGCCACATGTCTCCACACATAACACAACAAAAACCCGAAAGACGTAGCAATGTCATGACTCTGCCCAGGGAGCTTGAAAGCTCGAGACAGGAAGGACAGAGTCCTAACAGTAATGCACTATTAGGTGGTTGCCATGCAGGCCTATTACAAACACTCCAACTGGTCCAATATGCGGCAGCTCCAGTTCTTACACGTACAAAAAAGTATGCGCATATTAGCCCGGTTCTGTCAACCTTGCACTGGTTACCTATAAAGCAATTTGCTGCATCATTAACTTTAAAATCTTGCTTATTACGCATATGTACACACAATAACGTTAGTTTTTGTTGCCAAATTGGTTTGGAACAGTTATAATAAACAATTGTTTGCTGAGAGTTCACTGAGAGTTTACTGAGAGCGCGTGGTTTGAGCGGGAGCTCTTTCAAATCTAATTATTCTTGTTACATCTTGAAGAATTGTGTCTTAAATCGTTATTAAGCGAGAGTGAAACCTATCCTTAAGTATAGCATAAACAAAAATCGTTGTTAAACGTACTGATACATTATTTGTATCGGATCATTCTGTGTTAGCCCTTAGGCTCTTAGCATTATCCGCCTGCATACTGCTTAACTCGCTGTTCTCATTACTACATCACTAATGGCTAATACTAATGCTTCAGACGTGTTTGTACCTTTGAGTGCAGATGAGGAAACGTTTGCGCTTCAGTCGGAATTGGAGGCTGTGGAGAAGCAGATCCAGGATTTACTTGAGAAGCAAACACGGCTGCGAGAACGTATAACGGCGCTGGAAACATCCCGTGCTGAAGCTCGCAAATCCGCGGTAAGTTTTCATCGCGATTATAATACTTCTTCCACTTCTACTCCGCGTGTTTCTCTGCACAGAGCCCGGGCTACGAGAACACGACCAGCCCAAATGAACTTCACTCCTGCACCGGCACACCAACGGCGAAAGGCGCTAGCCAGGACCGGTGAGATGACTCAGCTGCCGCCACCGGTCTTCGAGATCCAGACCAGGAACCGCTTTGCCGCCCTCTGCGAGACCGAATGCAACGCTGTGATCATCGGAGACTCGATCGTCCGGAACATACGCGCTACATCTACTAAAGGTAAGGTGCGCACTCACTGTTTTCCCGGCGCTCGTGTTCTTGATGTGTCTGCGCAGGTACCTGCGATCCTGAAGGACAACGCTAACGTCGAAGCTGTCGTGCTGCACGCGGGAGTGAACGACGTCAGGATGCGGCAGTCGGAGATCCTGAAGAGGGACTTCAGGAGTCTGATCGAGACGGTACGCAACGCATCGCCCACAGCGAGGATTATCGTATCAGGACCGCTGCCTACCTACCGACGAGGGAATGATAAGTTCAGTAGACTTTTTTCGCTTAATCAATGGTTGATGTCATGGTGTATTGAACAGAAGCTGCTCTTTGTAAATAATTTTGATCTGTTCTGGGAGCGACCTAGGCTCTTCCGCCCCGACGGCCTGCATCCCAGTAGCATCGGAGCGGCTCTCCTGTCCGACAACATCTCGAAGGCGCTACGCACCGGTTGACTATGTCTCCCACAGGTAAGTCTCCCTCAGGTAAGTCAAAACTTTAACCATAGTATGTGCGCCTCAACTGCTATAAATATTACTGTTTCCAAATATATAGAGACTATATGTCCCCCCCGAATAATACTACAAAGTAAACATTTTGGCAAAAGTCAGAGAAAAAATCTGATCGTGATTAAACCTGAAGACAATGTAATAAACAACCAAAACCAATTTATAAAGTTCGGCCTACTTAATATTAGATCACTAAATTCAAAGGCAGTTATTGTAAATGAAATGATCACGGACAACAGTTTTGATATACTCTGTCTTACCGAGACCTGGCTTAAACCAAATGATTATTTCGGCCTAAATGAGTGTACCCCACCAAGTTATTGTTATATGCATGAGCCACGTCCGGTTGGTCGGGGTGGCGGCGTCGCTACAATATTTAGAAACTTTCTTACTGTATCTCAGAGAACAGAGCATACATTTAAATCATTTGAAGTGCTTGCGTTGAACATAATTATTCCTAACAAAAGTAAAAAACCACTGCTTTCTTTTACATTGGCTACGGTGTATAGACCCCCTGGTCCCTATACTGATTTTCTGAAAGAGTTTGCGGACTTCCTATCGGACCTATTGGTTAACGTTGATAAAATACTAATTGTCGGAGATTTTAATATCCACGTAGATAGCGCTAACGATGCATTAGCACTGGCGTTTACAGAACTATTACAATCTTTTGGGGTAATACAACACATTAAAGGACCAACTCATCGATTTAATCATACACTAGACCTGATTATATCTCACGGAGCCGATCTAACCAATATAGATATTATGCCTCAAAGCGACGATGTCACCGATCACTATCTTATAACGGGTACTTTGCACACGTCTGGAATCAGCCCTTTAACACGTTATCGACAGGGTAGAACAATCACCTCCGCTACTAAAGATAGCTTCGCAAAGAGCTTGCCAGATCTGACTCCTTTAATAACCATACCAATAAATAACGAATCGCTCGATGTCATGACCAGGAAATTGGGCACTATTTTCTCTAATACATTAGAAGCTGTTGCACCTACGAAGTCAAAAAAGATTAATGAGAAAAATATTGCACTTTGGTACAATAGCACCACTCGCGCCCTTAAAAGAGAAACACGCAAACTGGAGCGCAAATGGATAAAATCGCAATTAGAAGTCTTTAATATGGCGTGGAAAGAGAGTGCAAATTGTTACAAAAAGGCACTAAAAGCAGCAAAGGCTGAGCATCTTCGTAACCTCATAGAAACCAACAAAAACAATCCAAGGTTTCTATTTAGCACAGTCGCTAAATTAACAAATAAACAGACACCACCTGACCTGGCTATTCCGCCGCACCTCGGTAGCAATGAATTCATGAATTTTTTTACAGAGAAAATCGAAAACATTCGTGACAAAATTGTAAAAACTCAACGTCCAAATCTGTCCTATGAATTAGCACCAACCATCGCTCCAAAAGAAAGGCTACAGGGTTTTTCACCTATAAAACAGGAAGATTTAATTCAACTTATCGCAACTTCTAAACCTACAACTTGCTTACTAGACCCCATACCAACTAAATTATTAAAAGAGCTACTACCTGTTGCAATTGAGCCCATTTATAACATTATTAACTCGTCAATTAATCTAGGCCATGTCCCAGGACCCTTTAAGATGGCCGTCATTAAGCCTCTAATCAAGAAACCAAACTTAGATCCAAATGAACTAGGAAACTATAGACCGATTTCAAATCTCCCATACCTGTCTAAAATACTAGAAAAAGTAGTGTGTACTCAGTTGTGCTCTTTCTTACAAAATAACAACATGCACGAAAAATTTCAGTCAGGCTTTAGATCGTATCATAGCACTGAAACTGCGCTCGTTAAAATTACAAACGACCTGCTTATGGCATCAGATAAAGGTAACATCTCACTCCTGGTCCTGCTTGACCTTAGTGCTGCGTTCAATACCGTAGACCATAACATACTTCTAGATCGCTTACACAACTATACCGGTATTGAGGGACAGGCACTAGAATGGTTTAGATCTTACTTATCAGACAGACATCAATTTGTCCATTTAAATGGGGAATCATCCAATTTAACTCAAGTAAATTATGGATTACCTCAGGGATCGGTTCTGGGACCCGTGCTGTTCTTCATATACATGCTTCCCCTTGGAAACATTATTAAAAAACATGGAATTAGCTTCCATTGCTATGCAGATGATACTCAGCTATATATCTCATCAAGACCAGATGATTCCTCCCAGCTATCCAAATTGGCAGAGTGCATTGAAGATATAAAACATTGGATGACCTGTAATTTCCTTCTTTTAAATTCTAATAAAACAGAAATATTACTTATCGGACCAAAGACAAGCAAAACAAATATTTCTGATTATAAACTGCAAGTTGAAGGATGTACTGTTACTCCAACAAATACAGTAAAAGATCTAGGCGTTATATTAGACAGCAACCTGTCATTTCAAAATCACATCTCAAATGTCACAAAAACAGCCTTTTTCCACCTAAGAAATGTTGCCAAGTTACGAAATATTCTGTGTGTTGCTGACGCGGAGAAGCTTATTCATGCATTTATGACCTCAAGACTTGACTACTGTAATGCGCTACTTAGTGGTTGTCCTGCATCATCAATAAACAAACTACAGTTAGTTCAGAACGCAGCTGCCCGAGTTCTAACCAGGTCCAGAAAATACGATCACATAACCCCAATTTTATCAACCCTTCACTGGCTACCCATTAAGTATCGTATTGACTTTAAAGTTCTTTTAATCACTTATAAAGCCTTAAAGGGTTTAGCCCCTACCTACCTAACAGAGCTTCTACCACACTACAACCCATCACGCTCTCTAAGATCTCAAAACGCAGGACTTTTGATAATACCTAGAATAACTAAATCCACCAAAGGGGGTCGAGCTTTCTCATACGTAGCACCTAAACTCTGGAATAGCCTTCCTGATATTATTCGAGGATCAGACACACTCGCCAAATTTAAATCTAGATTAAAGACACATCTTTTCAGCCAAGCATTCACTTAATGCAAATCACCAGGAGATGCTGACATTAGATATTATTTACTAGAATAATTTGATTTATTATATAAAACACCATGTAGTGTGTTTTACCCTTTCTTGGGTTTTTCGTTTTATTTTCCCCTGTAAAGCTGCTTTGGAACAATGCAAATTGTGAAAGGCGCTATATAAATAAAATTGAATTGAATTGAACTGAATTTATTGGACAAACAATTTAACTGAACAATTATGCCTGTGTCATGATTCTGCTGCATCATGTCATGTTTCTCATAGTATAGTGGCAGTATCATGACAGAACCTCATGTTTAATGTGGAGAGAGGCAATTATTGTTCTTATGGCCTTCCATACTCTCTCTCCGGTCTCGTCTTTGTACCCATCCTCTCGGTACCCTTGTTATTGATTAATGCCCTTCACCTGTTTCCCTCTTGATTTGCGCCCTTATTTAATGCCCTTGTGTCTTCTGTCTTCTATCTTGTGCTGGTTCATTGTGGTTGTGTGGTGAGTTCTTGTCGCTTGTTCAGTGTAGGTTTAGTCCAGTTATTTGTACCAAATGTTTATCTTTAGTCTTGTCAGGTTTAGTTTAGTTAGTCCATGTTCCTGTGTCTATGTCATGTTTTGTTATGTTACCCCGTGTGGGTCTTTGTTTTATTATTTATTAAATTATCTGTTAAACCCTTACCCGCTGTCTGCATCTGGGTCCTCTGTCTTTGTCTCACCACACGAGAACCATAACAGCCTGCCTTTCTGTTTGAATGAAAGTTTTATTGATTACTGAGATAGCATTGATTTGGAATGAAGTTAGTTTAATATAATTTTTTTTATAAAAATAGCTTTGTAGTAAACTACTTTTGCCACGTTGGTGTAGCTTAGCTCGCTACATTTCCCAGGGGGGTAGCTTCAGTGTAGTGAAGCTTTATTTAATGTAGAGTAACTGATAGCTTAGCTCACTACATTTCTCAAGTAGCTTGCCCAACACAAACGATACTGATGGTATTAAACTGATGATGATTTATATTAAATGGTATTAAAGTAGTACTAAACTCTTGAGCTATTAGGATTTTGGAATATGATAAGAATATTAGTAAATTAAATGCATCTTTAAAAAAACCTAATTTAAAATTTAACTGAAATTTTATATATTTTTGAGGTTCATAGATGATACTAGAGGTGTGATATAGCCAAATGGTGACATATTGGTAATGAAATTGAGCAGAAGAGATGTGAGTTCAATCAAAGCAAACTTTCTAAATGTAGGGCAATTAAAAGAACTAATGCATTCTAAATATATTCAAACCTTGATAGTGCAACAGCGTTGTCTGCCAGTCACTATCCCCACCGCCAGAGGGAGCATAACCCTGTGTTTTGACCACCACTGAGTCCACTTGCATCACTTCCTGTTCGCCGTTGTAATTAGCCATTCTGTTTAGGTGTAACATTGCAAACTATTGCCAGTTTACGCTGTCAGTACCAAGCGTTATATTGTATTCTATTTTTAGCCGCGTGTTTCTCTGCCTGTTCTTGACCACGGTCTCTGGATAACAGACTTTGTTTGTTACTGTGTTTGGATTACTGCTGTGTGTTACAACCTTCTGCCTGAACTTTTACCACAAGTACTGTAATTGGTTTTTGCATTGTCACCTCTGGAATATAATAAACTCTGCATATGGACACTACAAAACAACCGAGTCAGTTCTCATTTTCATGGACTGTGCTCCATTCAGTTTAAACACTCCTTAAAAACTCTAGGACACAGATGATTCATTTTCATGAAGTTTACTGAGAATATTGTGAAACTGTTATATAATACAAATGAAGTATATATTAATATTAAATACAAATACAAAGTAACAGAGGGAACAGCGTGGATTATCTACACAGCGGTGATCTATATGATAACGCAATCGAGCTAGTAAACAATCGGCAGTAATAAACATAAAGCTAACTTAGCTGTCTCAATATTCTTATAAAAGGAGAAAATAGGCACTATTCTAATATTGCACGATAAGAAATACTCACAGACATTTAGCAAAAGAGAAGAGGAAAAAGCGCTCACCTGAGAAACGGGCGACTGGTAGAGATTGCACACTGCTGCAACTGACTACGGCACAGCGATTGCGCTATACTGCTGAAACAAAATATAATATTTATCTTCTCCCGCGGCATGACACTCCCCGCTTGGGGTCTTTAAAGAGCCCACATTAATTAACGGAATCAGTCTTTGGAGAAAATAGCAAAACCACTTCTGTAACAGGCAACCTTGCTATCCGTGTAGTAGGTGATGTTGGCGAAAATTGTGTCCATCTCTGTGACTACCATCTCAGCGATCTCGATGGCAAGAACAGCCGGACAAAGTTCAAGTATTGGAATAGTTAAATCAGGATGAGGCGCTAACTTCGCCTTCCCAAAGACAAAACCAATGTCAGTCTGTTCTTGGTGGCTTGTCACCTTGATTTAGGCTACAGCTGCTATTGCCTTGACTGATGCATCTGCGAAGATACAGAGTTCTCTTCTTACAGCACCTGTAGTGGAGAAGGACGTATAAGGGCGTGGTATCTGGAGTCCCTCCAGGTCTCGGAGTGACTGTTTCCATCTAGCCCATTCAGTCTCCATTTCTTTGGGAAGAGGTGTGTCCCAATCCTCTGCTTTCTCCCATTTACCCTTTCTCTCTGCTGGAGCTTGCGTGAAGAAGCTAAAACTTGGGTGGAAGAAGTCAAAACTTTGTGGAGGCACCAAGGTAAATCAGAATCAGAACAAGCTTTATTGCCAGGTGTGCTTACACACACGAGGAATTTGTCTTGGTTACAGAAGCTTCCAGTACACAAGTGAGGTTACAAGACAAGTAAAAATCAACAAAGGCAACGAAAGTACAGAATAAAAATTAAAGTTAAGCACACAAAGGTGAAAGTGCAGTGTGACAGAAGAGCTCCGGAATTTTTGTTTAAAATATACAAGTTATTAGTTTATATATGTGAAATGTCTGAGGGAAAGTATTGCACACATTTATTGCACTGTAGGGTGTATGATATGTATATACAGATTTTATGAGATATCTACAGGTGTTTAAAATATACACATTTTAAGGTGCTACAGGGGCGTTTCCTCCGAGGAGGCAAGGGAGGCGGTGCCTCCCCTCCCCCTCGAAAATAATCGAATGAGAATATTGTTAACAGTTCAGAAATAAAATAGGACAGCGGATAGAATGTATTAAGCGAAATATGAGATCAATCAGCGTATAAAACAGTGTGAAACAGCGACCCCGCTCGAAAGAAATCCAAAGGGAGGCAGCGTTTCTCTTGCCTCCTCTGAGCTCATTGACTTTACACATACCCGCTAAAGCGTGCCGTGAGTTTGAGTGGGGGTAATTGAAGAGAATGGAGAAAAGTCACGTGAGAGGAGGCAATGCCTCCAACGGGCTATGATTGGATTAACTCATCAGCGAGATCCCGCCTTCCTGCTCGTCTTCGTCATTCATTTTAAACTGCGGGCGCTAAATTAGATTGAACGTTAATTAAATGGTTTTATTAGTTGTATTAATCGGAGTTTAGGATTCGTGTCGGAGATGGCGGAGGCAGAGGAGTTATCGATTGTTGACAGAATATTACGTGGTTCAGATTTGTTCAAAAACGTTTGCTTGTGATCAGGCTTGCTCAGGATAAGAGCAAGTTTAAAGTAAGTCACATCTATTTGATTTGATCTCTTAAATGCTTTGAGTATTTCTGGGACAGCTAATAATTAAATTGATGCTATTGGTAATGATCAGGGCCAGACGGATATTTCCGCGGAAGAGTAAGCATCAAGTACTCTGCTGTGTAGTGTTTCAATCTGATGATTTTATGGCGTGATCGATTCCAAAGACACCCACAGTCTACTTCTCAAGCGAATCTAATAGATCGTAATCGTTTCTAAAATAGGCTACAGAACAAGCGAATTTTACCTCACGCAAAGCAAAAGTAAAAACCACTAATGAAGCAGCCTGTCTATATAAATGTCTACACGATATGGTTGTCGTGTTCGTATTGCATCACATGTTTTTGTTGATAAAAGCAAGCTTAGCCTACACATAAAACTTGGGTTTAAGAAGCGCTGCGTAATCAGACGCAGCAAACTCACACACAACAATGCAATGAGCGAACAAGTTTGTTAAAGCGCTTATTTTTTTTCCACATTAATTCCTTTCTTCTTCATCTCATGTGCTGAGACAGTAACACTGAAAGATCCATTAAAGTAGTCAAAAACACGACTGAGATCGTCAGAGTTTAAAGCTGTGAACAGCATTTACATGTATGATTATCATTATAAAAATATGTCATTCTGCATGTTAAATGTATATTATAAATAAACAAGTAGGTCTATATTCAATAATGGTGTTTATAAAACATGTTGATAACGTTTTTATTTAGGTTTAATTGCAATTTTGACAGCTGATTTGTAAATGCTTTTATTTTGTAAAGTTTAAAGGCCCATTCTCTCAAATCTTTTAACAAATTTATTTTAAAACCTTTTTTCAATTTATAACATATTTCAAACAATATAAAAACTATTCGGCAGATTAAGAAAAAAATTCTGCGCAGAATTAACAAAAAAAGTCTGCAGATTCCGTCTGGCCCTGGTAATGATGTAATTCTTATATAGGAAATATAGTACCAGAGGAAGATGAAGGTGGTGTTGATGTACCTTTTCCCAAAGCAGGGAAAATATAAAACTACAAAAATCAGAACATACTGTAATGAACTTGTAGAATTTCAAAAATATTGCACACATTTATTGCAAAAGGTGAACATTTAACTGTTCATGAGGTAGATGGCCTGAGGAAAGAAGCTCTTCCTGTGTCTGGATGTTTTAGTGCTCGGTGCTCTGTAGCGTCGACCAGATGGTAAGAGTTCAAACAGAGAGTGTGCTGGGTGTGAGGGGTCCAGGGTAATTTTGTGAGCCCTTTTACCCACTCTGGATGAGTACAGTTCTTTAAGTGTAGGAAGAGTATTGCAAATGACTCGCTCTGCAGTCCGGACTATCCGCTGTAGTCTTCCGAGGTCAGTTTTGGAGGCTGCGCCGAACCAGACGGTGATGGAGGTGCAGATGATGGATTCGATGACAGCTGAGTAGAACTGTACGAGCAGCTCCTGTGGCAGGTTGAACTTCCTCAGCTGCCGGAGGAAGTAAAGTCTCTGCTGGGCTTTTTTTAACAATAGAGTCGATGTGAGCGTCCCACTTCAGATCCTGAGAGATGGTGGTGCCCAGGAACCTGAATGACTCTACTGCAATCACAGTGCTGTTCATGATGGTGAGTGGGGGAAGTGCAGGGGGGTTTCTCCTAAAGTCCACTATCATCTCCACTGTTTTGAGCGTGTTTAGCTCCAGGTTGTTGTACCTGCACCATAGAGCCAGCTGCTCCACCTCCTGTCTGTACGCAGACTCGTCACCATTCCGGATGAGACCGATAACAGTAGTGTCGTCTGCAAACTTCAGGAGCTTGACGGAGGGGTCTTTAGAGGTGCAGTCGTTGGTGTACAGGGAGAAGAGCAGTGGGGAGAGAACACCTCCCTGTGGGGCACCAGTGCTGATGGCTGTCTGACATGATTTTGCCCATTCTGACTAACTGTTGTCTGTCTGTCAGAAAGCTGGTGATCCATTGACAGACAGAGCTAGGGACAGAGAGCTGGGTCAAATTGGTCTGGAGCAGTGATGGGATGATTGTATTGAAGGCAGAACTGAAGTCCACGAACAAGATCCTCGCATAAGTCCCTGGTTTGTCCAGATGTTGTAGGGTGTAATGCAGTCCCATGTTAACTGCATCATCCACAGACCGGTTTGCTCTGTAGGCAAACTGCAGGGGGTCCAGCAAAGGGTCAGTGATGACCTTCAAATAAGCCAACACCAGTCTTTCAAATGACTTCATGGCAACAGATGTTAAAGCCACAGGTCTGTAGTCATTGAGTCCAGTGATCTTTGGTTTCTTTGGGATTGGGATGATGATGGAGCGTTTAAAGCATGAAGGGACTTTGCACAGCTCCAGTGATCTGTTGAAGATCAGTGAGAAGATGGAGGCCAGCTGGTCAGCGCAGGTCTTCAGACAGGCTGGTGAAACACCGTCTGGGCCTGGTGCTTTCCTTCTCTTTTGTTTTCTAAAGATCTGGCGTACGTTATCTTCACTGATCTGAAGTGCAGGGTGGGAGGAGAGGGGGGTGGCTGGAGGTGTTGATGGCTGTGTATAGAGATGGTCAAGGTGGGTGTAAAGTGTCTGGTCTAGTGATTTAAATCTTCAACAAGCTGTTTATTGCTCTCGATGCTAGGGGATGGTGTCTTGTAGTTGGTAATGTCTTTCAGGCCTTTCCACACTGATGCAGGGTCATTGGCAGAAAACTGGTTTTCTAGCTTTTTGGCGTAGCTCTTTTTAGCCACCCCAATCTCCTTTGTCAGAGTGTTTCTGGCCTGATTATACCAGATCCTGTCCCCGCTCCTGTAGGCATCCTCTTTGGCCTGACGCAGCTGTCTTGAGTTTTGGTGTGAACCATGGTTTATCATTGTTGAATGATAAATAAGTCTTTGTAGGGATGCGTAAATCCTCACAGAAACTGATGTATGATGTAACAGTTTCTGTGAGCTCGTCCAGATCGGTGGCAGCAGCTTCAAAAACACTCCAGTCAGTGCATTCAAAACAGGCTTGTAAGACCTGCTCTGTGTCGTTGGTCCATCTCTTTACAGTCCTTATTTCTGGCTTAGCAGTTTTAAGTTTTTGTCTGTAAGTTGGTAGCAGATGAACCAGGCAGTGATCAGAGAGTCCTAGAGCTGCTCGGGCGACAGAGCGATATGCACCTTTTATAGTAGTGTAGCAATGGTCTAAAATATTATTGTCTCTTGTGGGGCATGTGATATGTTATTTAAATTTAGGCAGCTCACGTGTGAGTTTTGCCTGATTAAAGTCTCCTAGAATGATAAAGACAGAATCCGGGTGTTGTTGTTCTGTGTCTGTGATCAGATCAGCCAGCTGTTGCAGCGCAGTCCACACGTGTGCTTGTGGTGGAATGTAAACACTTACGAGGATGACTGATGAAAACTCCCGCGGCGAGTAGAACGGTTTACAGTTAATGAAAAGCGCTTCCACATCAGGACAGCACATCTTCTTTAACACAGTTACATCCGTACACCACCTTCTGTTGATGTAAAAGCATGTCCCACCACCGCGCGTTTTCCCCGTTGTCTCCGTATCGCGATCCGCTCTGAACAGCTGAAAGTCCGGCAGATGTAACGCACTGTCCGGAATGGTTTCGTTCAGCCAGGTTTCCGTAAAACACAGAGCAGCAGAGTTTGTAAAAACCTCGTTTTTGCTTGAAAGCAGGCGAAGTTCGTCCATTTTGTTAGGTAGAGAGCGGAGATTCGCAAGATGAATGCTTGGCAACGGCGTTCTCAGGCCACGCTGTCTGAGCTTGACGAGCGCGCCGGCTCGCTTCCCGCGCTTGCGTTTCTTCCGGCGTCCTCTCCACGTGACTGCACTGACTAAAATATCCAGCAAAACGTCAGAAAAATCGAAAACTAGTTGCAGATTAGTTGGTGTCCGCTGCCGAATGTTCAGCAGTTTGTTCCTTGTAAAACTGATAGTGTTTGACAGACATAAAACAGGACAAACTAACAAAAACAGCAAGACTACTGGAGAGCTCCACACACCTAGGCAGCCATCTTGAAGTATATAAAGCCACTTTTCTTGCATGTTGTATGGAAGTTTCTCGATAATAGGCTTAATACCTCTGGAGGTATCCAAGTACGACAAGCCTGCAAGGTAGCCGTCTTCTTTGGCCGCTTGTAGCTCTGACAACTGGTCGGCTAGATCCCTGAGTCTTTGTGGATCCTTAGTTGTGACCTTCGGAAAGATTTCTAGCTTGTTGAACAAAGCCTGTTTGATGGCCTCTGGTGAGCCATATATTTCATCAAGGCGTTCCCATGCCATGCACAATCCAATTGCTGGATCCTTAATTTTGACTGTTTTAATTCTTCTTTCTTGTTCTGTCGACTCTTTTCCGAGATAGTTGGTGAGGAGGTCGAGTTCTCCTGAAGCAGACAGGTCTAGATCAGCGATAGCGTTCAGGAACGATGTTTTCCAGGCCCAATAGTTCATTGGCTGGTCATCATATGTGGTTAGACCTGAAGTCACCAGGCTGCTACGAGCTATTTGATGAGATCTCCAGTGGACGTAGAATGGTCATAGCTAGCTCCATAAGTTTTCTTGTGAGCATTTGGATTGGATTGAATTTATTGTCATTACACACATACAAGTACAGTGCAACGAAATGTATTGCTTGCGAGCAGGAGGTGAGGGATCCGCTTTCACGTTCTGTTGTGAACGATTCCCACCACACTGAAGAACTGGGAAAGAGTTAAGCGTTTGATTGTAGCTTTGTCGTAGTGGGGCACCACTGGACTGAGGAGCTTGATTAACTTGTTGTGGCATAATATCTGCGGAAGCAGCAGCCTGGTTTTGAAGATAGCGTTATTAGGTTAAGAATGCGGAGGATGCAGCGTTGGTGAAGCATAATCACTATCTCTTCTGTCTGATAAACCTGCAGAATTTGGCTTGTGCCGACACGTAAGCGGCGACTCGCTGGTCTTTGACCGATTGAGGAACCTGGCTGCCAGCCTTAATGCATACTTCAAAGCCCATATCTTGTAGACCGTCCACGAGGGCATTCGCCTCTGCTATTGCAGCATCCTTTTCTTTCTCATCATTTAATGCATCAAGATTAGCTTGAACACGAGCCTGCTCTAATCTAAGTTCGATTTCTCTCTGCGTGTGTGCTGCTCTAGCTTGCGCTGGTTCAGCCTTCGCCTTTGCCATGGCGACCGCAATACTAATCTTCGAGCTGGTTCTTGAACGCACAGTCTCAGACTGGATATCTTCGTTCCCTTTTCTACTGTTGCCGTGTTGTGACATGATGACTCACTGCGTTGTCAATAACAAGAGAAGAAAGCAAGGCACTGTAGCGTTAGCCACTTATCTCGTGCTATTGAGTTGCTCCATAAGATGGTGATCCTTGTATTCCTCATTAGCTGCATCGCCGTCTTTTCACTTTCATGGACTGTGCTCCATTCAGTTTAAATACTCCCAAAAAACTCCAGGACACAGATGATTCGTTTCTATGAAGTTTACTGAGAATATTGTGAAACTGTAATATAATACAAATGAAGTGTATATTAATATTAAATACAAAGTAACAGAAGGAACAGTGCAGATTATCTACACAGCAGTGATCTATATGATAACACAATCGAGCTAGTAACCATCAACAGTAATTAACATAAAGCTAATTTAGCTGTCTCAATATTCTTAAAAAAGGTGAAAATAGGCACTATTATAATATTGCATGATAAGAAATACTGTTGTGGAAAGTTGTTCTTGTAGTTTCAAAAAATTGCTCAGACAAAGAGGGTCCAGGTGTCAAAAAGTTAACTTTATTTGCGCATGCCAAACAAAGTGAGATCTTCCCAAAGCATCTGAAAATACAGTGTTCTTCAGCCCATTTTTATAGTGAAACTGATGCAACTGATGTCTTCCGTTACAATCAGGTAAATTCCCGTTATCTCTTATTTTTAATAATCCTGCTTCTGCCACCAATCACAGGTCACAGGTCAACCAATAAAGGATAAGGATTGCATAGACAAATATCTCATGTGCCCTTATTTGGATACTTTTCCGGGGTCTTCTGACAAAACATGATTTATCATTGGCTTTATAAAAAATGAGCTCATGTTTGAGCAGCCAAGTGAACTCACGTTTAGCTGGCGTCCTTGGCTGCATGCGATAGGGCTTTATTAAAACTGATCTCATGGTTTAAGATAATGTTTTTCGCGTAATAATGAGCAGCCTAGCGTCCTTGGCTGCATGCGATAAATTTGTCTAGTGTGTGTGGTGTACGTGCAGGTGTTCAAGTGTTCAAAAAGTGTGTACATTTTTTTTTTGTAAATAATCATTAAACAGGTATACTGATTGTAACATTAAGTCATTAAATCATCTTTATAAGTCATTCGCTCACAATCATCTTTGAATAAATGTGGTTCCTGATTATATTACTCCCACGTATTCTAATGTCACTTTGAATACTTAATACTAAAACAGGTAGATTATAACTGTGGTATATGCACTTTGCATGTGAAAGCATAATCAAATCATCTCAAAACAACCCAGAAATTACACAATAATACTCAAAGATTTGCTTTAGCAAAAGAGAAGAGGAAAAAGCGATCACCTGAGAAACGGGCGACTAGTAGAGCTCGAACACTGCTGCAACTGACTACCGCACAGCGATCTACTTCCTGATGCATGCGCGGGTATTAAGTCGCTGTAGCAGATTGCGCTATAATGCTGAAACAAAATAGAATATTGCTCCTCTCCCGCAGCATGACACTCATCACAGCATACTTAGCTTGACCAGATTCCAACTGAGTTAGCGCAACTACAGGCATCTTTCACCTATTAATCTGGAGTCATTAGAGAGTTTCAAGGCCAGCTAGCTATGCTACAAACTGCTAAAGAACAATTGACATGGTTTGTTTAAACACTCCTGTCCAAGAGGCATGAACTGATAAGATTTTCTCTACCTGGTAAATTTGACAGAAGGCCTCATGCCTCACATTCAAAGATGTTGGCACAAATCTTGCCTTTTTGATTTCAATGGCCAAAAAATTTACAATTGTTGACAGGATGACCCGAGCAATGGGTATGGACAGTGACCAAAGGCTTTTGAGGTGGAAAGAGATTGATTTATTGTTTCCTCTTCTCCAAAGTGCAAAAAGAATCCAGCAAAACAGTGTAACAAAGTGAAAAAAACTAAAGAAAAAATAAACTGTACAATATCTACAGGCTTGTTCAGCTAAATCCTATGGACCTGATCAGCTTCTATAGTTTCCAGTTCAAACTGTCTTTACAATACACACCAACCTACTTCAACCACACCTTGAATGAGTGTTTGGGAGCCATTTTATATTCTAGGCCCCGCCCTTGGATCATAGCATGTTCAAGAAATTGGAGGTAGGTATACTAAGTACATATAACATTCAAAAATTCTAAATTATTAAACCAAATACAAGCTAATAAAATAAACACACACACTTTCACATACAACACATATGCATATAAAAAACTAATTACTTTTACAGGTATGAACCTGGTAGACAAAAGAGCAAACACATCACAAGCAACAAAGTAAATCAATTTACAGACAAATTAAACATATTCATTACACCAACACAAGTCCATATTTGTATGTGGGTAAATGGGTCTGTGTGTGTGTGTGTGTGTGTGTGTGTGTGTGTTTGTATAGTCACAGTCTCAATGTAGCACTGTGACATTTCCTCCCCCTTCTCGAGACCCTCTGTGGTGTTCTAGAGAGAAAGTCTGCCACACAGTTCTCACGGCCAGTTCTATATGACACTTCAAACTGAAAAGACTGCATTGCTAAAAACCAACGGGTGATTCGGGCATTTGTGTCCTTCATTTGGTTTAGCCAAGCTAGAGCTCTGTGATCGGTTTCCAAGTTAAACTTCCTACCAATGAGGTAGTACCTGAAAGAGTCCATGGCCCATTTGAGTGCCAGGCACTCCTTCTCCACGGTGGAATACCGTGTTTCACGGGGAAGTAACCTACTAATATAAGCAATAGGCTGAAGTTCTCCTTGTTCCCCTTGCAATAGTACAGCTCCCAAACCATGTTCTGATGCATCGGTCTGAACTGTAAAAGGTTTCTCAAAGTCTGGACTCTGCAACACAGCTTCATTGCACAAAGCATCTTTTAAGTCTATAAAAGCACTTTCACATTTAGTTGTCCAGCTTAGAGTATTGGGTTTATCCTTTTTAGTTAGCTCTGTGAGGGCTACAACCCTTTCTGAAAAATTGTGGATGAATCGTCTATACCATCCTACTAAGCCAAGGAAAGCTCCTACCCGTTTCTTGGTGGTAGGCCGTTGTGCTTGTTTGATCGCTTCAACCTTCCCCACCTGTGGACGAATGACTCCATGTCCCAGTACATGCGCAAGGTAACAAGTTTCCTCTTTGGCAATGGCACATTTATCTGGACGGAAAGTGAGTCCAGCAGACTTAATCCTGCTTAGCACTTCCTGTAGATGTTGCAGATGATCCTGCCAAGATGTGCTGAAAATGATTATGTCATCCAGGTATGCTGCAGCGAAGACTTCAGTTCCACGGAGTATGTGGTCAATCATCCTCTGAAAGGTGGCAGGTGCTCCATGGAGACCAAAAGGAAGGACTCTGAACTGGAAGTGACCGAATGGTGTTTTGAAAGCTGTGAACTCCTTACGGTCCGGACTTAACGGCACTTGCCAATAACCCTTGAGTGTTGTGAGGAACTTTGCTTTACTAAGTTTCTCCACGAGTTCATCGACTCTGGGCTTTGGATACGGGTCGAATTTACTTACAGAGTTGAGCTTCCTGAAATCTAGACAGAATCTGAGGGATCCATCTTTCTTTGGTACAAGCACTGTGGGGCTGTTCCACTCACTAGATGAAGGGTCTATAACTTCAAGTTCCTGCATTAACTCCAGCTCTTGCTTCATTACTTGTAAAAGTCTTTCTGGCACTCTGTAAATTGGTTGCCAAATAGGTTTTGAGTCTTTTAAATGAATGTTATGTTGGACAAGGTTTGTTCTTCCAGGTGTGTCTTCGAACAACTGACCAGGGATGCATTCTAGTATTTGATGACGTTGCACCGCTGACAAATGCTGTCCTCTGATGCATAGGTAAGTATTGCTCCTCTGTTTCCTCATCTTCTTCCACAAATCTTACCAACAGCTCTTTCACTGCTTGCTGTGGTGCACTTGCCCGAGAGGGACGTTTATGCCACTGCTTCAACATATTGACATGGAAGGTCTGAAATGGAGGTTGTCTTGAAGGCAACCTAAAATTTCCAGAAAAATCATCATTAATAGATCTAATCTTAACAAACACTCCCCATAAGTATTCAACTGCATCCATATTTGCAAATGACATCAGTGACCACTGTGTCATTGCAATAGTTAGAAACACAAAAATTCCTAAAACTAAACCAAACATCACAACCAAGCGTGACATGAAACATTTCTCGAAACAAGGGTTTCTACACGATTTGAATAACTTGGAGTGGAAACAAATTAATTTAATTCCTGACCTTGAAATAGGCTGGGAATATTTTTATGCAATTTTTTCTGCTATTCAACAAACATGCTCCTCTCAAAAGATAAAGGGAGAAGGGTGGAATAATGCTTGGTTTTCTCATTCTTTACCAAATATGCTTCATGAGTGCAATCTGGCATGGGCAAAAGCTAGGAAAAATTATGTAAATTCAGACTGGCTTGATTTTAAGCGATTGCGTAATGCATGCACGGTTGCAGTCAGAAAAGCTAATGCAAAACATTTTCTTATACTAACATCTTCATCAAACAATTCATCAAAATTTTGGAAATGTTTTAAATCATTAACTGAAAATAATAAAGGTATAGAACTCCCATCGTGTATTAATAAAGGCTATGATTGTCACGATCTGAGAGAGAGAGAGACCCAAGTGCAGGTGGAACATAAAAGTTTATTAAGGACAAAGTCAAATGAGGGTCACACTCGAGCCAAGCTCGGAAATAATAAATACGGAGGTAGTCGAGAAGGCTGGGGTCGGTCGATCCGCGAACAGAATCCAGTGGGGCAATGACAGTTCAGAAGAGGGACAGGCAATCGTCAACCGAGGGGCGAACTTTATCATAGGACCGAGGGGCGAACTTTATCATAGGGGAGAAGCAACTCGTAAACAGGCAGGCAGGAGTAAAACACGAGGGGGCAGTCCAAGGAGATCTAACCAGCGATCACCAACTCTGATGAGCACACACTGGACAGAAGACAAGGTTAGTACACAATAGCTTCAAAATGACAAGACGTACCACGGTACAAGGGCAAGGCGATCAGCATAAATTGCAAAACACACAAGGAACAGAACGACGGAAGAAACTATAACAGTCAGAAATTAGTGAGCAAAGAGAGAACAGGTGTGCAAGAGAGCGAATGACAGAGTGGTAGCAGCTGTGCGTGAGCGCACGTAGAAGAGAGTAAAACGAAAGACTGAGCGAGGATTAGACCAGAGTTCTGACAATGATACAATCATTGATAAAGTAAATATGCTTATTTGTTTTCATGAAAACTTCATAGCTTCTGTTTTTTTGTTTTATTCAGCTAATGGTGCTCATGTGAACCCTTTCATTTTTGATTGTTCAGTCAGAGAGCTTAGTGTCTAGTCAATCATTCAACTTTTCACCAATTGCAATATCTGAGGTTTGCAAAGCCCTTAAATCCTTAGATGTTTCGAAATCGGCAGGTCCTGATAATTTAGAACCCTACTTTTTAAAGCTAGCAGCTGATTTTATTGCTCCCCCTCGGTCTCAAATTTTTAACCTTTCACTTGATTTAAGTGAAATTCCACTCATATGGAAATCAGCTTTTGTCCTTCCCCTGTTTAAAGGCGGAGATTCCACACAACCAAATAATTTCCGGCCCATTTCCAAGCTGTCAATCTTGGCCAAAGTCCTCGAAACATTTGTCAATAATCAAAAAATAATAATAAAGTCTTTTAATAATACCTTTTCAATCTGGTTTAAAAAAAAAACATATCACAACTGCGGCAGCCGTAAAGGTACTAAATTATTTTATTGAATCTTTTGATAACAATATAAACACTGTGCAGCCCTATTCGATTTATCAAAAGCATTCCATACTGTAGATCATACTTTACTGACACAACGACTTGTGAATACTGGATTATCTAGACATACAATTGGTTGGGTTAATAACTATCTTTCAAACAGAACTTAATGTGTACAGCCAGAAAGTATTATCTCTGGTTCACTCAATGTCACTAAATGTGTGCCACAGGGAGATAAATGATTTGGAAAATGACACATCAGGCTGTAGATGTTTTAACTAGTTATGTATTGATATTGAAATTTGATTGAATTTGC
This sequence comes from Barbatula barbatula, assembly GCF_947034865.1. Taxonomy (NCBI): domain Eukaryota; kingdom Metazoa; phylum Chordata; class Actinopteri; order Cypriniformes; family Nemacheilidae; genus Barbatula; species Barbatula barbatula. Next base: position 15,386,473 of record NC_136771.1, read on the forward strand.
TTGTGTGTGTATATGTGTATGTACTGTTGGATGTTATTTGTTAAACTCAAACGTGCTGTGTCTGTCAGTCTTGGCCAGGACGCTCTTGTAAAAGAGATTCTTAATCTCAACGTGCTTCTTTCTGGTAAAATAAAGGTTATAATAAAAGCACATTCTGATCGACCTGCACCGAGACAAAGAGGTCGACATCAGAGAATACCTGGAGGTGATCATAGGGCGAAGATTCTGTAACAGCTATGTCTGCCAGTTACTCTCCCAACCGCCAGAGGTAGCCATCCCCTGAGTTTTGATCACCACTGAGCCTGTTTGCATCACTTCATGTTCAGCATTGTTATAAGCAATGCTGTTTGAGTGTTACATTGCGAAGTATTGCCAGTTTACCCTGCCATTACCGCTCATTATTTTGTACTATATTCTATTGGTCGCCATCTGTATGTTTCTCTACCTGTTCTTGAGCACTGTTTTGGGATTACAGACTTTGTTTGTTTGTTACTGTGTTTGGATGACTGCATTGTGTTACGACCTCCTGCCTGAACTATGACCACGATTACTGTCATTTTTCTTTGCATTGGATAACAGTAAACTCTGCATGTGGATCCTACAAAGCAAACAAGTCAGTTCTCATTACAGATAGGATATTGACGAATAACAAGGAATACAGAAAAAACGACCTGTTTAAATAGTACATTTACAAACTCCAATAAAATAGACCAATTATGTTTTTATGTTTTTTAAATAAATAAATATTTAATAAATTTAGCCTAGTTGGACACACTCTATATACTGTATAAAAGATATGACCTTTTATCAGGCCCTTTGATATTTTGATATCCACAGTATGTATGCAAATAAAAAGAAACTACTGACAACCTACAAACAGCAAATTTAATATAACAATTAAAATGCTCTCATCTTAAACAAGTCAAGTCAAGTCAGCTTTATTTATATAGCGCTTTTTACAATTTTCATTGTTACAAAGCAGCTGTACAAGAAAAAATGACTATAAGTAAAACATAAAAGGTTATGGAAGTCAAAACACAGGTCAAATATCAGACACACAATAAATTCCTCCATGCAGTGTTAATTAAATAAGACTATCAAATTCTAGCAGCCCCCCCGGCCAGGCAAACAGTGCAAAACAGGATGCAAACGGTGGCGAGGAACCCAAAACTCCATTGGAGGAGAAAAAAACCTCAGAGGGAAACCAGGCCTAACCAGGGGATTCCAGTTCCCCTCTGGCAAAAACTGCAGCCTCTGCACAAGCTCGACAGTGCTTGCACAACAAGGCAAAATAAACAAAGTTAGATTTTAAATTATCATTAATAATCTAATAGTGGCTGAAGTTTTGTAGAGTCGCCATGTCCTTCGTCCAGCATTTGTCAGGTCTGGGAATGGATTGCGCCCTGCCCGCTCTGGTAACCTTGGACTGCATCCTGCCCGCTCTAGTAACCTTGGAACAGTCAGACAAGACTGGCTGAGAGTAGAGTACTGTTCTGCACTCTTTGATGCAACAAATGCATCAGTTGTTATTGGAAGTGTTCCTGGTTCCGGTTGATCTAACTAGTACAGCCTAGAACTCTGAAATATATATATTATGATAGTGTAGTGTATGCAAGATTAAAAAGATGCGTCTTGAGTCTAGATTTAAACTGACAGAGTGTGTCTGCCTCCCGGACAGTGCAGGGAAGACTGTTCCAAAGTTTAGACGCTAGATAGGAAAAGGATCTGCCGCCTGCACTTGATTTTGAAATTCTAGGTATTACCAACTGACCTGACACCTGAGAGCGTAGTGCACGTGATGGACTGTAATACGTGAGAAGTTCTCTCAAGTAGTGAGGAGCTAAACCATGCAAGGCTTTATAGGTAATAAGCAAGATTTAAAATTTTATGCGATGCTTTATTGGTAACCAGTGCAAGGTTGACAGAACCGGGCTAATATGCTCATACTTTTTTGTACGCGTAAGAACTCGAGCTGCCGCATTTTGGACCAGTTGGAGTTTCTGTAATAGGCCTGCAGGGCAACCACCTAATAGTGCATTACAGTAATCTAGTCTTGATGTCATAAGGCATGTATAAGCTTCTCTGCATCTGATGGTGACAGCATATGACGTAGTTTAGATATATTTTTAAGTTGAAAAAACACAATTTTACAGGTGTTGGCGACCTGGTTCTCAAATGACAGAGTACTATCGAATATAAAGCCAAGATTCTCAGCTGAAGATGAGGGTTTTATGGAACATCCATCAATAGTTAAGCAGTATTCTTGGTTGTTACGTAGGGTGGTTTTCGGTCCGATAAGTAACACTTCAGTTTTGTCCGAGTTCAGTAATAAAAAATTGCTACTCATCCACTTTTTTATATCGACTATGCATTCCACTATTCGATGGAATTTGCTGTGTTTCATGAGGCTTCGAGGAAATATAAAGTACATATTTGAGTTGACACTACTTTTTCCAGAACTTTAGATAAGAAAGGTAGATTCGAAATAGGTCTGTAGTTAACTAGTTCTCCAGGGTCCTGATGGGGTTTTTTGACAAGGGGCCTTATAACAGCCACCTTATATGCTTTAGGCACATGTCCTAATGTCAGAGATGAGTTAATAATGCTAAGTAGAGGATCTATAATTTCTGGGAGCATCTCTTTCAGTAGATTTGTAGGTATAGGGTCTAGCATGCATGCAGTCGATTTAGATGATCTAACGATTTTAGATAGTTCACCGTGATCTACTTTTCTACTATAGTAGAAAATAAACGTAATTTCTCCTTAGAGGCGCTGTAGTTAGTCGTTTGTTCAGCGGGTTTCACTTCTGGTTGCATAGTCATAATTTTTTCTCGAATATCTTGGATTTTATTTGTGAAATAGTTCATAAAATCATCACTGCTATGCTGGTATACAGAATCAGAAGTTGCTGACGATTTATTTTTGGTTAAATTAGCCACTGTATCAAATAAAAACCTAGGGTTATGCTGGCTTTCTTCTATTAGTGATGAAAGGTAGGCGGATCTAGACATTTTTAGGGCTTTCTTTAGAGCCTGAGTGTGTTCATTATTCCACGTTGTCGGTCTGTCATTTTTAATCTACTTTAAGCGCAGAGGAGCAACTATATCTAGCGTTTCCGAGAAGGTGGCATTAATATTTTCAATGGTAAAGTCAAGATCTTCAACGTTACTACTCATGCTAGAGATTTGAGACAATTCAGGCAAATTATCAAGAAACGCACCTTTTGTAGTCAAAGTTATTGTTCTACAATATTTGTAACTTGGAATTTGATTTGCCACCGAAAACAGAAAACAAATGTACTTACTAAATAAGCCTTTCCATGCCATTTATACCAGAAGTTCTCTTTAAATAATTTCCCAATTAGAACGTTCATCATAAAATGTGACCCTGCTTGTCAAAACCCAGCAAAAGTATTTTAACCGTTTTCTATAGCAAATCATTCTGCAGAATATTCAGTGAAAATATATAATCTTCAATATTGACTGAATAATGCCATTTTAAAGATTGAAATCTTAGTGAAATTAATACTTGAAATTAATCTTTGATGCTTGTTATCTAATAATTAATTTGATTATGAGATTTCAGCCTGGGTTTTCACAGGGTCACAAATATTTACATGCTGATCAATAATGCTATTGCTAAATGTAGATAAAGAAGTTATGGTTCATAAAATATCACAAATCTGGTTGAAAGGATGGAGTCATATAGCAAACGGCGGTAAACAGACAGACAGATACAAATACTTTTATATTTGTTGCTTTTTGTTTACTGTTGTGTGTCCATTTACCAGTCTGCAGTACTGGTGTTAAAATAAGCTCTTCATGCTGCTCTTTTTTAGCAGGTGAGAAGCAGCGCTTCAAGTAATTTAGCAGGTATTGTTGTTTTCAAAATAGTCTAGGCTGGAGACCCTTGAGAGGAGCATCAGGTGGGCAAGAGGGAGGATTCCTCAATTGGATGATGCCACTGATGATCTTCCATTTGTGACTGGTCTTATTGAAATTGTCAAAACAGCATTGTCAACTGGGGAAGGTAAGAAAGGTTTTGTAATATTTATTAAGGATTTGCTCTTCTATTTGACTAAAAAGCATTTAAAATATTAATGTGAAAGTAGTGTTTAAGAAAAGAACCAATCAAAAATAAAAATTTGATGAAATTAAAATATAGGTTGTGGTGGATAGGACACTCTCATTGTTGAGCGTGTGGCTTTGTTTTGATGTCTGCCATGCACTCGTTGTCCTCTCAGCACTCACTCTCACCTGTTATTCTCACTTGTTGTTATTATTAATTTTGCCCAATTTATGCCTCTGAGTTTCTTTTTTCAAATCGTCATTTCATGCTCAAACACAGTTACCGGCATTATTGCCCTCTAGTCTAGTGGTTTATCTCTGTCTGTCTGTCTGTCTGTCTGTCTGCCTGCTCTTGTATTTATTAACTCTGTGTTGTTTTGTGTCTGCCCAGGTTCCGGATATTTGGTGCTTTTTGCCCCCCTTGTTTTTCCTCCAGTTTTTTCCTCCTGATTCCTGGCGACCCACCCGAGCTTCCAGCAACCAGCTGCCACTGACCAGCATAACCCTAGGTTTTTATTTGATACAGTGGCTAAATTAACAAAAAATAAATCGTCAGAGACTTCTGATTCTGCATACCAGCATAGCAGTGATGAGTTTATGAACTATTTCACAAATAAAATCCAAGATATTATAGAAAAAATTATAACTATGCAACCAGAAGTGAAACCCGCTGAACAAACGACTAACTACAGCACCTCTAAGGAGAAATTACGTTTATTTTCTACTATAGATCACGATGAACTATCTAAAATCATTAGATCATCTAAATCAACTGCATGCATGTTAGACCCTATACCTATAAATCTACTGTAAGAGATGCTCCCAGAAATTATAGATCCTCTACTTAGCATTATTAACTCATCTCTGACATTAGGACATGTGCCTAAAGCATATAAGGTGGCTGTTATAAGGCCCCTTGTCAAAAAACCCCATCTGGACCCTGGGGAACTAGTTAACTACAGATCTATTTCAAATCTACCTTTCTTATCTAAAGTTCTGGAAAAAGTAGTGTCAACTCCAATATGTTCCTTCCTCCAAAGGAATGAGATTAATGAAGATTTCCAGTCTGGATTTGGAGCACATCACAGTACAGAGACTGCTCTGATTAGAGTTACAAATGATCTGCTTATGGTGTCCGACCGAGGTTGTATCTCCTTATTGGTGCTGCTAGATCTTAGTGCTGCATTCGACACCATTGACCACAGCATGCTCCTACATAGACTCGAAAATTATGTCAGTATTAAGGAAATAGCTTTGAAATGGCTTAGATCTTATTTATGCGACCGTTATCAATATGTAGCAATAAACAATGAGGTATCACGCAAATCGCAAGTCCAGTACGGTGTACCACAGGGCTCAGTCTTAGGGCCTATGCTCTTCGCATTATACATGCTACCTCTAGGAGATATAATAAAGCGACACGGAGTAAGCTTTCACTGTTATGCTGATGATACGCAACTTTATATTTCCTTGAAGCCTCATGAAACGCAGCAATTCCATAGAATAGTGGAATGCATAGTCGATATAAAAAAGTGGATGAGTAGCAATTTTTTATTACTGAACTCGGACAAAACTGAAGTGTTACTTATCGGACCGAAAACCGCCCTACGTAACAACCAAGAATACTGCTTAACTATTGATGGATGTTCCATAAAACCCTCATCTTCAGTAAGGAATCTTGGCGTTTTATTATATAGTACTCTGTCATTTGAGAACCAGGTCACCAACACCTGTAAAATTGCGTTTTTTCCATCTTAAAAATATATCTAAACTACGTCATATGCTGTCACCATCAGATGCAGAGAAGCTTATACATGCCTTTATGACATCACGACTAGATTACTGTAATGCACTATTAGGTGGTTGCCCTGCAGGCCTATTACAAAAACTCCAACTGGTCCAAAATGCGGCAGCTCGAGTTCTTACGCGTACAAAAAAGTATGGGCATATTAGCCCGGTTCTGTCAACCTTGCACTGTTTACCAATAAAGCATTGCATAAACTTTAAAATCTTGCTTATTACCTATAAAGCTCTGATGGTTTAGCTCCTCACTACTTGAGAGAACTTCTCAGGTATTACAGTCCATCACGTGCACTACGCTCTCAGGTGTCAGGTCAGTTGGTAATACCTAGAATTTCAAAATCAAGTGCAGGCGGCAGATCCTTTTCCTATCTAGCGCCTAAACTTTGGAACAGTCTTCCCTGCACTGTCCGGGAGGCAGACACACTCTGTCAGTTTAAATCTAGACTCAAGACGCATCTTTTTAATCTTGCATACACTACACTATCATAATATATATATTTCAAAGATCTAGGCTGTACTAGTTAGATCAACCGGAACCAGGAACACTTCCAATAACAACTGATGCATTTGTTGCATCAAAGAGTGCAGAACAGTACTCTACTCTCAGCCAGTCTTGTCTCATTGTTCCAAGGTTACTAGAGTGGGCAGGACGCAGTCCAAGGTTACCGGAGCGGACAGGGCGCAATCCATTCCCAGACCTGACAAATGCTGGACGAAGGACGTGGCGACTCTAATAATCTAATAGCGACTGAAGTTTTTAATTTTAAATCTAACTTTTTGTATTTTTTTGCCTTGATGTGCAAGCACTGTCGAGCTTGTGCAGAGGCAGCAGTTTTTGCCAGAGGGGAACTGGAATCCCCTGGTTAGGCCTGGTTTCCCTCTGAGGTTTTTTTCTCCTCCAATGGAGTTTTGGGTTCCTCACCACCGTTTGCATACTGTTTTGCACTGTTTGCCTGGCCGGGGGGGGGCTGCCAGAATTTGATAGTCTTATTTAATTAAAACTGCATATAGGAATTTATTGTGTGTCTGATATTTGACCTGTGTTTTGACTTCCATAACCTTTTATGTTTTACTTATAGTCAATGTTTTCTTGTACAGCTGCTTTGTAACAATGAAATTTGTAAAAAGCGCTATATAAATAAAGCTGACTTGACTTGACTTGACTGACCTCTCGGCCCTCCAATGCCGACTCTTAAGCCCGCCCTCAGGCACGAGCGCCTGTACTGAATGTTTCCCTTGCCTGTGGGAGTTCACTCTCCAGGTATTACGGCTGCTGGTACGGGCATTTGTCCCTCTCCTGTGAACTGTCTCTCTCGCTCGGGGGACTACCTCCCCCAGTGTCAAGTCCCCCATTCGCGTGGGCCTGGTACTCCGGTAGTCAGACTCAGTACATCTCTCCTCAGTTCAAGTTCACAAAGCCTGCTGTCCCCCACGGACTATTGAATCTGTGTGCCTGACATCATGCAGCGATAAATATGAATGTCCTTATTTCTCAACATTATGTACCTCAGGGTATCAAGCCCCACTGGTCCAGACAAGTGATTTTGGAAGGTCCAGCTACTTAATAACTGAAACGCAGTTAAAATTCCTGGATTTGTGTGGTTTTGGAGCTTACAAGATTTCTAGGTATGAACAGTGTGTGGCAGTCTGTGAATGCATAATACATTTTTCTCATATTGCAGGGCAGAAGTTTTAGGGTAACCCATTAAGCCCCCTTTCAACTTTGAAGGCAATTTAAGAACACGATGAAATCATATGTTATGCTGCTTATTCAAATTTTATTCAATCTTTTGAAATTACCTTCCTGTTCCCAGGGTCTGGAATGGTTACTTAGGTTTTTACGTAAGCCTGGTTCGACACAGCAAAATAACAAACTGTTCTCGACACAGAATTTTTTTCTGCACAATTGTCCTACTGAATTATGTTAATAGAATGCATGCGGAGACGTTATAGCTCAGTCTCTTGTGCTACCAAGAGTGGCGCATTTGTGTTTACATTCTAATCTGTACATTGCATTGGAACCTGGTTTGTGAGGACAGTATTAGTCATAAAAGACAAAAACTATCAAATGTACACCTCTAAAGTTTTGGAAGGCTCATTCCTCACTCTTGTTAAACTGTTGTTTTGAGCTCAGTTTTACGCCAGTACCTTGTCATTTCTGCATTCGAGTAATAATACCAAAATTCATAAATGTGTGAAACTATATATATTTCTAGTACCATCGTCTGTAAAACAAATTTATGTTATTTTCGTATTAAAGAAACGGTTAAATTAGAGTGAAATACAATGTTTAAAAAGATTACATTGTGTTATTTGTGTAAAGGGACTCTAAAAAGGACTCGATCAAGTTGTCACATTTTAACCCAGTAGGCTAGTCATTTAAACCATAGGTTTGATATTGCTGAGTTATTCTCATAATTCCACACTTTTCTACAAATCTAAATAATCCTGAAGACACAAAAAATAAAGAATACAGTTTTAGACTCTAAAATAATTGCATGCTTGCTAGCTGACAATTCTGATTGTGATAAAACTGACATCAAAGACAATATAGCAATTCATAACACACAGTTGTTGTGATAAGATAACATACACAATGCAACATCTAGTAAATGTTGAGATTTTAAGGAAAATATAAGGAATTCTAAAAATATAAGGTTTTTGTTTGATACTGTCCTGAAGAAGATATTTCACAACAGATGTTTAGATATTCTTTTGTGTTTTGTAACAGTTGTTTACAAGTGTTATTTGAAATAAATAGCACACAATCTATTAACAAACCTAAAAAGCCATATTCTTGCTTTCCTATGAAACATGTATCACAATGTTTCTAAACGTACATCTCTTAATAAATATATCTCTAATATAACTATTCTACACAAAAAACATCATTGTTTGTGGACATCCTTATTTTATAACGAGTGGTCACATGAAATAACTTTCTATGGCCCCATATGTGTTCTGGCTGTTGATTTTGCATTACGAAAGGATACAAAAGCAGGAATTTCAGTTGACATGACACAAAGAGACTCTTTCATGACATTATTTGCGGCGCGTGATGATCACTTAAAAAGGGGGAGCATTTGCAGATCATGAAAGAAAGCAGTTTTCTAAAAACATCTCACATGACTTGATTTAGTCATGCTGCTGTGAATCGCATGACTCTGTCGCAGACAGGGACATACACATGCTATTAGTGTAATTTAGTTGCATTACGTCGTTTCCAGTATCAATATGTTATTGTTTTAGACTGGCCACAGCAGTTTGACAATGTCTCTGGCATCTACATTACAATTTACCTTATCTGAAACATGCAAAAAATGTAATTACATATCACTAAAATTTGTATTTTGGTTGGGACTATTGTTGTTGAGTAACTTGAACAGACATTCAGACAATATGTAGATTAAGTTAGTTGGGAAGACAAACTGATATTATATAGCAATAACACATGATTTTTAAGGGCATTGAAGCAACTCTAAATATTTTTTGTGTTAACTTTTATGAATAGTAAATAGTTATTTTCATACCACAATACCTTAAAGCCATAACATAGGTTGCTGGAAAAAGCCAAGCATAGTTACATGATGTTCATAATGGGTGTTTTCTAAAGGCTAATTTACAGTGTCCAATAAATATCAACAAACACCATTATTCTAGGTTACTGAGTTTGTTAGCTGTTGGTGGATCAGTGTAAATTTGCTTTTTAAAGTATTTTGATATTTCTGACAATAAACTTGTTTATTTCATTTAGATTTTGCTTTATTACATTTTACAGCGAACTGCACTGTAAACAGGCTTTAAACTTCTTAAATTATTATTGAAGCAGTGCCTTTTCATTGCATGAAGTCAAGAAGAGATTAAGGTACATGTATGCATGAGAGAATGCATGCAATGCATATCCGTTAAGAATACTCAGTTATGTTTCAAAGAATTCGCTAAATGGAAAATGCAGTTAACAGTTGCTTATATATAAACCCATATTCGTATATGAGATGCACAGGGATGCACATGTGTTGCTTTATTCAGATCCTCGCTCTGTCACCTTCAGCTTTACACAGGACTGCTTTTCATCCATGGCTAACATTTCTGGAGGCAGGCACCAGCAACACAGACAGGACTGGAAGGAAACATAGATATAAAAAAAATACTTTATGAAAAACTTTAGGAAAATAACGTACAGTTCATACTTACTGCAACACATAGAACTTAAAAATAATATAGCATATTTATAATTTATAAAACGAACATTAACAAGTATAAAGCTGAACATATTAAGCAAAACTCTTATTTTATTTGTATTGTAAAATATTACCACTTAGAAGCAATAAAAACAATTGTTGCTTTTATTTATTAAAGCTCAAACTACAGCCAAAATGAACAGTAGTTACAGCAGACTTGTAAGTTGACTTCTAATTTCTTTGAGCTTTACAATATTTGCAAATTATTTTCCTTGAATATAATTTAATATATCCTTTAATATAACATAATAAAATTGTTAACATTTTTAAATCTGACCATACCTTAAAACAGCTCTTAAAGCGCTTGCTAACCATGTACAAAGCAATGGGGTTGATGCAAGAATTCACTGATGCCATGTTGATTCCGATATAATCAAGAACTAGGAAGACACTATAAGTAAAAGAATATATATTTAAGTTTGCATCTAGGTGACATGCCTGAAATCATGTCCTCCAATATTAAAATTGTACAGCTTAGAAAAACATTTGCAGGGGTTTAACAAAGTCCAGGTCCATAATACAGCATGCTCTAAAATAGTTAAAGTGTTTGTTAGTTTCTATCAAACCTTAAAAGCTCACAGCGATTGGGGTCCTTTTCATCATAAATGGTCAGCTTAAGAATACGACTAAGGTGCAGTGGAAGCCAGCACAGTGCAAAGACCAGAACCAGACAGAACACGGTTTTAGCCACCTCGCGTCTCTGAGTATGAGACAAGTGAATGTACAAGTGAATAGCAGTCAGTATAAATTTTGGTCATGCACATCATATACTGCATATTCCGGTATATCTTAAAACAATATAGCTTCAAAAAAATAAAGGATACATGACTTTGACCTGCTTTAGGTGATCATTAAGTGCAATCTGGACCCCCTTCTTCTTTCTGAGCATTTCACAGGTCATTAGAGTGTAGAAGATGGCAGTACAGAACAGGGGCATGCAGAAGTAGAAACTGAAAAGCCACCAGTCTTTAGCGGACTTATAAAACTGAAAGGAAGAAATAAAACACTGATAGGCAACAGAGACTGTTGTATTATTTTAACTAGAAATGGTATTTACATTTTTTAAATATCATTCTTAAAATGAACTTGATGCTATTTAATGTCATGTGGCTTTTTACTATGAATCTGGAAACTGACCCACATAAACTTGGTTTTCTGCATGGGATGGAGCAAGCAAATCCTAAGGTTTTCTCCTTTGTAATCCATTGTGATAATGTCAAAGGCAATAGTCTCTGGAACTGCAAGTACAACTGAAAGCACCCAAATAAAAATAATTTCAATGGCTGTCCATTTGGGTACGCCAATGCCTTTAATGCGGTTCCATGACGTCACTGCTCGATACCTAAGGGACCACAATCAGAGCTAGATGTAAGATTGGTTTTACAAGGATTTATATTTTAAAAGCTATTTATTAGTAATAATAAATCTAGCTGCAAGCAATTATGGGGTCAAGCCATCAACGCTCTAAAGGGAAAAAATATATGGTCATATGTGAGGCTGAGTTTCTGAAAATCAGATTTAAAAAAAGCACTTAAAATTGCTTGGAACTTTTGACCAGTATGAGTTGCTGTCACCACATTTGCATGAGGCGAATAATATGTGCCAGTGATACATAGACGCAATGGCACACAGACACGATGGCAGAACAATTTTTTTGGATTTTGGAAGGTTCTTTCTATATTCGAGGCTTGACCCCTAATAATGATATGAATAATACTTATATTGCAAATAATTCATAAAGATTAAAACATACATGCACACATACCTATCTATGCTCAGTGCACACAAACTTAGCACTGTGATGCCAACTGATGCCTTTTGTATAAAAGGAACCAGTTTACAAAGTCCAACACCAAATGGCCAATCTTTAGCAAAAAGCTGAAAGACAGGTACTGTACACTTAATGTATGATCAGATAACAGATTATTCAACAAAATTAAACAGCCTTGCATTTTACATTTTAACTATTATTTTTATAATAAAGTTTGTTTCTCTTTGGATCATAAAAGGATTCTGCTATTTTAGTTTTAACAATGTTTAGCAAATATTTGTTTCAAATCTTTTCATATTACATTATTGTAGTGTAATGTAGTCTGGGGTAAAGTCAATTTGAAAGTATAATTTATTTGGTAGGTATTCTGGTAATGAAATAAACATGTAGCCAGTATGAATAAGATTAGTCAGACCTTGAATTATTGTCCTTAAAATCTGAGAAAAGATTCTTTGTGGATTTAAAGCACTACGGTATCTTCCACTAGTAGTCCAATGGGCTGCACATTAATATGTATGCTGTAGAAGCCACCCAAATCCTTTTCTGACTACTGTTATAAATGTCAAAAAGCACTGTGTACAAAACAGATCAGGCTCACCCATGCCCTCTAAACTATTGTAAGATGATGGTTTAATATAAACTTGGACATTTAATTTATATCATAATATGAAAACATGGGCTGGAGGGCTAACCCAGCGAAGAAAATATTTTATTGGCTGCTTTTGTCAAAAGGTGAAGCACAACTACAAACTTGTATCGCTTATCAATAGATTGAAGTTTTATTCATATTTAAATATTTAATTTTATTGAAGTGTAAAAAAGGGAAAACTTCTAACAATTAAAAGCAGCTGTGGTGCAAAGACGACAAAACTTTGATAAAATCAGCAAATATATAATATTGTTTACTTACTTTATACACGTTGATGGGAATGTCTATCAGTATATGCAACAGGTCCCCAAGTGCCAGACTTGAAATCAGGATATTAGGACCGTTCCGCATGCATTTGTTTTTATAAATGATTCTGAGCAGTGTAGAGTTTCCAATTATTCCAACCACAAATACAAGGCATGACACTAGAGTGTTAATATACTTGAAAGTGTCCCTGATTTCTGTGGGACCTGTGCACATAGGGGGCAGAACTCGTGGTAGCCGGGGTATGGAGACATTCTGTTTCATTAAAATGGTATTTCCAACTGCATATTTGTTGGTTGGAGACACTGGTCTCTGGAAAATTTGCCTGTTATGAAAATCCTTTCCCTGAGCGCATATCAAGCATCCAGTCGTGAGAATGAAAACATAAATGATGCGTCTTGTAGTTTTCATTTGAACGAAATGGTTATTTAACATTGTAATGTTCATTAAAATGGTTGCTACACCAATGCCCAAAGCCGTACCTGCGGATGTCTCTATAAAGTGATATTGGTTGCAGATAAAAAAAGAACACAAAACCGACGATGTAGAAAAATGTATGTGTTATCCTTGGCTATTAGGATCCGGGTACATTCTTCGCATCTCCTGAAAAGTCCAGTAAAACTCAAACTGGATTTGTTATTAACAAGTCTGAACACTAGATCAATTGAATTCCTTCGAACATAATGTTAACTGTTTGTCTCTAAGAATTCTTCCCTCAGATTATTCCTCTCCCTTTTACCCCTCCCACTACAGTCTTTGAAATTCGAGAGAACCAAGAACATGGTGACTAGAGACTTTAACAGAAGTTATATTTTATGAAGGAGGAGGGACATTGCCAAAAGAGAGCAGATTTGATTTAACACTAACCATGTTTGATTGTATTTTGTAAAATGTTTTTCATGTTCTTTTAAATGTAATGATAGTTTTTGCAATCTATAAACAACAAATCTAGTATCATATATTCTTTTCCATTTTGTTTATTTTAATAAAAATGTTTTTAGTTCTTGTTTGAACTAGTGTTTGTTTGTGTTGCGAGTATTTGGATGGAATGTATAGCCAAACTAATGAAGATGCTTTCTGAATTTGCTTGTGTTTTTTGTGTTTGCATGTGTTTTCTTCAGTTGCATCTTAGTGAAACCTAGCGGTCACCGTAATTATTACTGTAAAATGAACAAATCCTTACTGTAGAACCTGCATCTAGCAAAGCACCATGGACAAATTCTACAGTAAATATATTTATCCTTTGAATCATAATATGGTTACATATTATATGTGCGCACATTCTGGTGGCAGAAAAACAGCTACAAAACATCAATGAGTGAAGTGAGATAATCCCTCCAAAAATACATTGTTGTGCTGTTGAATGTCAGAATAGAATGCAAAAAAGATTGGTGTAGTTAAGAACAATAATTTTGTAACAGTAGAAATCACAATGCTGGCTTTCTCAGTTGGCTATTTAATAATGGTACACACCGTTGACAAACTTTAGATACATTAACATTTAGTCATTTAGTGGACAGTGGCGGATGCAGAACGTGACAGTGGGCGTGGATTAAGTCTAGGTGGGCCTGAATGGGTGTTCCGAAATCAAAGCAGTTGACCTGAATTCAGCAGGGCTGGGTTTCCCGAAACCTTCTTAACGCAACGTCGGTCTTATGTTACATTGTATCTTATCATATATGTGTACGTCACGTGTACATCACTTTTGAATAAGAAACGAAAACAAGTCTATAAAAACAATTGCAATTTCTACTATTTCTGAAGTTAATATTTTATAAAGAACACACAAGGTATATCTTAAACAGCTTCTTAAGGTATTGTTCGGGGAACACGCCTAGAAATGGTATACCTTTAGTTAAATTATAAGTCTTTGTAGCACGCTAAGAGACAACGTTTTCGAGAAACGCAGCACTGAAATTATACTAGAGCAGCATCGTCTTGGGCTAAAGGTATACCATTTCAGGGAAAATGTATTTAGGTTCATATATATGTTCAATATTATAATATTGTTTTTTGATTTATTTAATCTATTTTGGTTATGAAAAGTGAACAGCATTATAAGAGGCACAATATGACATGCCAGACATGATTATGACCACTTCATAGGTTTGTTTAGTAGAAAGACTTTCTAAAAGGTGAATTTTGTCATTATTGTTGTGTTTTTATGTTATTGAGAGGAAAATGCTCGAAACATATTTAGGTTATAACGTGGTTTTATTCAAAATACGTTTTCCACTAGTTCAGGGTGCTTGCAGGAAAAGTTCTCAAAGTGATCATAGCTGAAAGCTGATCGGGAATGTTTTTCTCATTAGAACCATACAAATAATTATTAATAATACAAGTTTTTTTTAAATGAGTGAGAGTAACTTGTTTGGCCATACTAAAGAAAAATCTATATACCATGTACACTTCTAGCGAACTTTAGACATTGGTTGTTCGCGCCAGAATGCAATAGTGCGTGCTACATTGATGTTGCATTGACCAATGAAAACACATCACCAAGACAACTGCATTTTAAATAGTTATCAGGCTTACTTATAAACTGTTTTTAACATAACATGTTATAGATAAAATACACCACATAAAGTAGTATCCATGTTTAACTACTGTAGCGAGCAAAGTAACGACACGTACACGGAGATGCGAAACACAACCCCGGAGGGTACTTTTATTTAAAGTCTCCGTGGTGAACAGAGGAAGACAACGGGGAAACAGGTTGTTCCAGGCCACGGCTTTCAGTCCCAGATTCGTCTGATTGCACTAGGGGAGACTAGTAATATCACACTACACAGAGTAGTATTTTAATTTTTATTTCTGATTGGGCGGGCCACGGCCCATCCAGGCCCGCCCTCAGCTCCGTGCCTGTTAGTAGACGCTTTTAATCAAAGCAATTTACAGATGAGGTAAACAATGGTAGGAATTGGGACAACAAAAAGCATAAGTGCAATCAAAACTGGTCTCTTACAGCCTAACACAGTATACACAGTATAAATTGGAATAAATTTTTTGGGAAAGAGTAGAAAACACATAAAACATAGAATAGTGTTTTCAGACGATTCTTAACGATAGCTACAGAATCTGCTGATCTTGTAGCAGCGGGCAGATCTTTCCACAGATGTGTAACCGATCCAGAGAAGGTATGTGAGAGAGATTTTTTACCTTTTTGGGATGGCACCACAAGACGTCATTCATTTGCAGACCGTAGGGATCTGGTGGGTACATAAGTCTTTATTAGCGAGTGAAGATAAGGGGGTGCCGAACCAGTGGTGGTCTTGTAGGCCAGGAGAAGAGTCTTGAACGGTGCGTGCAGGCATCACTTTAGCATTACCCCCCTTTGTTTTTACCCCAAACTAGAGGATGTTGCTTGTAAGACGCAGCTAGGTCGGACACAGTTGAAGAGAGGTGGTGGGGTTGACAGGTGGTTTAGCATCACTTGTGAGTGATGGTTGCTGCTTAAATTAAGCTAAATTGTAGGCGGAGCCAGTGTGGGTGTGTGTAATGCGGGCTTCATAGAAGCGATGGGTGGGTGGGTTTTGGTAACCACTGGTTGCCACAAAAAGCCTCAGTTTTCGCTGGTCGACAATGTATGTCCTCTCACCTTTTCCCACAGAGGAAAATGTTGTGTTCCTTTGTGATGACACTAAATGGCTGGAACAGGTGTTGCTGCTCGACTGGCTTATTATTCGCTATGTTTCTCTTCAAGTGATGGCGTGTGAAACTTGGCTTGGCCTACTTTAAGTCTATTCAGGTAAGAAATTGTCTTATGGAGTTCTGTGAGCCACTGCGATTTAAAGGATAATCAGGATAGCTGTCACTTGTGTTGTGATGTTTGGGGGCCTGGCTTGAAGTGTTGCAGTGGGACAGGCTTGTTGTTTTCCACAAAACACCTTCTCTGGGCAAGCCGTTTCTCACCGTTGTGTCATCGACCACGTGGCTTTGTTTTGCGTGGGATCTGCGGTATGCGAAAAAATATCAGGTTGGTGGCAGGTCTCTATGATTACCTTCTATGTTCTGATGTGAATAGAACATCGCTGGATGGCTTTTGAAGCACAGAGCAGCTCCTGTCATCTGGGTGCTCAGGCTGTGGTAAGAGCAGTGTTCTGCTGTTGCTTGGTCACCCCCTTTCCGTTTCGATCACACTGTCGGTATAGTCCGATGTTAAGGCAGTGGTTGGCAAGTTTAGCTTTCAGATGGAACTCCATTCAGCAAGGATCCATCAGGCATGTGGTGAAGTGCAGGTGCCATTGGGTGTGTACATGGCACCGTCTTGAGTGCTCATTTACAGGAGTGGGCAGTTCAAAGCCATGCTCCTGGCCTACAAGACCACCAACGGGTCAGCACCATCGTATCTCCATCGCTGATCCAGACCTATGTTCCTTCCAGATCACTGCGGTCTGCAAAGGAACAATGACTAGTGGTACCATGCCAAAAAGGAAAAAAGTCACTCTCCCATACCTTCTCTGGATCTGTTCCACATTGGTGGAATGATCTACCTGCCGCTACAAGATCAGCAGACTCTGTTTACATCTTTAAAAAACGCGTCTCTTCCGTCAACACTTCGCTGATTGATCTTTCATAATTATTTTCCCTTTCCTTCTTATTCCGAAAAATATGTATAAAAAAAACCTTACTAACCTCACTATTCTTAGCTTTGTATACTGTGCTAGGCTTTAATGGACTAGTTTTTGATGCACTTATGTATTTTGTTGCCTATGTTGTTATAATTGCTTCCAATGTATCCTAATCTGTAAGTCGCTTTGGATAAAAGCGTCTTCTAAATGTAAATGTCTTGTCTATTGTGTATTGTATTTTTCTTCTTACTCCATTTCGTTACACTGTACTTGTATGTGTGTAATGACAATAAATTGAATCCAATCCAATGTGGTTCTGTGAGTGGTGCTGTCAAAACCCGGTTTCGAACTTGGGTCTCCAGTGTGAGTCACTTAACAAACTGAGCCACTGATAGTCGTCAGAACCCAAAAGATGAGGCAAACAGAGCAATATTCGAGACAGAGTTTTAATAAAATAAAAAGTAAAGTTCTTCAGGCTTAAATATAAATCCACAACGTCCATAGTAAATCCAAGAGAAAAAAGGTAATCCTCCTAGTCAAAAAGTAAATCCCCAAGGTAGTAGGTACAGCAGAAAAAGCCTCAAAAGATAACCAAATAAAATTAACGAGAACAAAAACAGAGTACCGCAAGAGAGTCCAACTGGAGCAACAAACGTTCACAGCTTCACTGAGGCTGGGTGCCAACATTCTAACACAGAGCAAATAACGGAGGAAAACTAAGGGTTTAAATACATTCAAGGGAAACGAGGCACAGGTGCAACTAATAACTGGAAACAAAAGGGTCAAAAGGCACAATGGGGGTCTCTAGTGGCCAAAAACCGGAACAACCCTGGCCAAATCCTGACAGAATCCCCCCTTTAGGAATGGCTCCTGATGTTCCTACCGGCTTCCTCGGAATGGAGGGCCCTGAACTGTGGACTGTATAAGCCGGCTGGCCACCGATGACACGGGGAGGAGGGGGAGGTCTGCCTGCCGGGGCAAGGGGAGAAAAAACAACAGGTTTTAATAAGGAAATGTGAAACGTAGGATTAATCTTATGGGATCTGGGTAAGTGCAGGCGATATGTGACGGGGTTTACTCTCCTGGCAACCTTAAAGGGACCGATGTATTTCTGGGACAGTTTGCGAGACTCCACCCATATTTTTGTAGAGAGCCAGACTCTCTGGCCAGGGCGTAGGTTAGGGCCGGGACGGCGATGTCTGTTGGCTTGTCGTTGGTACTGCTGTGAGGAACGCAGAAGATTAAGATGGGTCTTCCTCCACGTAAGCCGACAGCGTCTGATGAACTTCAAGGCTGAAGGCACTCCGACTTCTGCCTCCTGGTCAGGGAACAATGGAGGAGCATAGCCAAACTGACACTCGTACGGGGACATACCAGTGGAGGAGGAGCACAAGGTGTTGTGTGCGTACTCTGCCCAAACAATGAAGGACGACCACGTGGATGGGTTGTTGGAGGCCACACATCTGAGGGCGGTTTCCAGCTCTTGATTCATCCTCTCGGTTTGGCCGTTGGACTCCGGACGGTACCCTGAAGATAGACTGGCAGTGGCCCCTATGAGTTGGCAGAAGGACTTCCAAAACCTTGAGGCGAACTGAGGACCTCTGTCGGAAACCATATCCTGAGGAATGCCAAAGACTCGGAACACATGGTTAATTACCAGCTCAGCCGTTTCCTTGGCAGAAGGTAACTTAGTCAAGGGAACGAACCTGGCCGCCTTAGAAAACCGGTCGATGATGACTAGGATAGTAGTATTACCATGGGATGGAGGGAGGTCAGTAATAAAGTCCAACGAGATATGGGACCAGGGTCGGTGGGGAATAGATAAAGGGTGAAGGAGTCCTTGAGGGCGGAGGTGAGAAGATTTGCCCTGGCAGCATACGGAACAGGCCGAAAGTGTCAATGTCTTCTTTTATGGTGGGCCACCAGAACTTTCGCTGGATGAACTCCAAGGTGCGGCCTATGCCCGGGTGACAGGTGAGGCGAGAGGAGTGACCCCACAGAAGGACCTGGGTCCTCGCTGTCTTGGGAACAAACAACCAATTGGCAGGACCTCCATTTGGGCCCGGCTCGGTAGCTTGAGCTCGTCTCACGGTATCCTCAACTTGCCACGAGATCGGGGCCCCGATCTTAGCGACAGGAAGGACAGGCATGTGAGTCTCTTCTCGAATGGCGGGTGCGTAGACTCGGGACAAGGCGTCCGGTTTAAGATTCTTTGACCCGGGCCGATAGGTGAGGATGAACTGGAATCGATTGAAGAAAAGAGACCATCGAGCTTGTCTGGAGTTCAACCGCTTCGCCTGCTGGATATACTCCAGATTTTTGTGGTCCGTAAGCACTTGAAACGGTTGAGAAGTGAGCCAGTGTCTCCATTCCTCCAATGCCATCTTAACCGCTAAGAGTTCACGATCCCCCACATCGTAGTTCCTCTCAGTCGGGGTAAGCCGGTGTGAGAAGGCGCAAGGGTGGAGCTTCTTTTCTTCACCCCTTTGAGACAGGACAGCTCCAACACCAACCTCTGATGCATCTACCTCCACCACAAAAGGTTCATCCGCAGTCGGTATTGTCAGGATGGGGACAGAGAGGATGCGCTGCTTGAGTCCTTGGAAGGCCATCTCAGCTTCTTTTCCCCACAGAAACCTTGCGTTGCCACCCTTGGTTAAATCTGGATGGTTCCTGACCCCCTCTCTGTGTTGGCTGGCTAGTGAGGTGTGAACAGTGGGCTTTCGTCCCCCTTTTAGCAGCTTTGGGCTATTAGCTAGGGGCTTGCCTGTTTGTCAGGAGAGATTCTGTGGCTTTCTCCTGTCTGCTCACATTGTAATCTGCAAGCATTTCAGTTCAGCGGTATGAGGCATATGGGTCCGTTCGTTTGGGTTCTATTGCTGAGTCATGGCTTGGACTTCAACATGGGCTGCTTGCAGATGGCCTTTACAGGCCTTGGCTGTGGCATTGTCTTGTGTCTGCCTGGGCCATTATGAAGAGAGCTTCTGCATGTTGGAGTCTTTAATCTTAACACCTAAAAGAGTGCAATCTGATTGTTTTGATCAAAGTTCAAATTCCATTAAGTTGGTTTAATTCAAATTTAAGCATTATCGAATACAATTCAAACAGCAAGGGAGACAATGTAAAAGTCCTGAGGAGAAAGAGTACTTCAAATGGTGAAATGATAAAAACCAAATCATCAAAACAATATCGAAGTAGTGTTTACTATCATTATAATTCATATATAATCATAATAAATATGCTAAAAATAAAGTACACAGTGAAATAGCAGGATAATGAAATCATAAGATAAAATGAAATCAGACAAAAGAGACTTTAAGCTGTACACAAGATAGCATTTTTGCCCAATGAAAGGGAAAATCAGGCAGAGATGACATGAGATGTGTTAGACACTTTAAGACAAACTGACCTCTAGTTTTAGTAGAAGGTAATGCGTCTTATGCCGGACTTTCCGGTTTCCACGTTCCATGTGGAATTACACTGGCATTAATGCCTGATTGCTATGGCAAATAATACAATTTGATCACGGGTCTAATGGCTTGTGTCAGTTCCCTTTCTGTCGGTCTCTCGACGTTGTGTCGAACGGACAGATGGGGTTTGACTTGAGAACCTATCATCTTCTGACTATTTTGAAAAGGCAAATGAAATTGGCGAATGAAATTTGCATGCCGGACTCCGCCCCCGGATATCTGGGTATAAAAGGGAGACGGCGTGCTGCATTCATTCACCTTTTGTTCTTCGGAGCCTTCACATCTGATGACAATCCTTCTAAAAGAGCAAATTTCTACAGCGCAGCATGTCTCGCTGATCTCACGGGTGCAACACACTCATTGAGGAGGGGGAGGGACACGATGTCTGCCTCGCGTGCTTGGGGGTCCAACACGCTGACGCAGCCGTTGTGGATAAATCCTGCCCGCTCTGCGGGCGGATGGCTATTCAGACGTTGCAGTCACGGGTGGCTGTGTTCTTTTAAGAGCCTGCCACCACCTCGTTTGCTTCCCGTCCTGTGACCGTGGTGGCTCCGGCCGCGCAGTCAGCGACAGCGAGCAGCGTGGGTGACATGGGGATTTCCGTGAGCGTTAATCCGTCAGCCACCTGCTCGCGCACCGTTCATGCCCCGTTTTGGTCGTCTGGCCACTCCCCTAAAGACGGCGCTTCGCCGTCTTGCTCCTTTCCCACGTACTCGGACACGATGCGTGACGAAAATGACATGTCCCTTGCAGTATCGGAGGGTGACGTACTGGCTTCCGACCCAGATGATTCCTTGGAGCCCCCGGGAGGTTGAGCTTGGGATGAAACGGACGTCGAAAAGTCGGCCGTGCCCTCTCGGGATGCCACGAGCATTCGGAGGCGATGCACAGCACCGGTGCCTTTTTGTCCCCGAGGTGCATGAGGAGCTCGGTAAGACTGGGAACGCCCCCTTTTCGGCGCATTTCCCGTCAAACTAACTCTGTCACTTTCTCTTCCCTCGATGGGGGGGCAGCTAGGGGCTACATCGACGTACCCCGGGTGGCGCGTGCCATCGCGGTGCACTTGTGCTGCAGACGCCGGCCACCTGGGGGGGTCGATCTAGACTCCTGTCCGCGGCTTGTGGGTTCTCGGCACCGCAGACCAGGCTGTCCCCGCTCTTCACACCATGGGCGTCCTGCAGGTCCATCAGTGAAAGAGTTACACGAGGGGAGACCGACCCAAAGGTAATGCAGGAACTCTCGACTAAGGTGGTGGCGCGGGCCCTGGGTCGGACGATGTCCACGATGGTGGTCCAGGAGAGGCACCTCTGGCTCAACCTTGCCCAGATGAGGGACGCCGAGAGGGTCCGCTTTCTCGATGCTCCCATCTCGCAGGGTGGGCTGTTTGGTGAGCCCCGCCGCGTGCCGGCCGCCTTCCAGCTGTCGAGGTCCCGTTCGGGGTCTGCTCCTAAACAGCCCCCGGCCACCTTTGAATGATGAGGTGAACCCAAGGAGAACAAGATTGGGCCTGACCCCAGCCATTCCATCGCTGCCGGGCCAGACTGGGATGGTTCCTGCCCCATCCCAACATCTGCTGGGCCCCTTCGGGGGCCTGGTTCCCACATGTTCACAGGAGCTTTCGTTCCCCCTGGGTCTTTATCACAGCCGCTCTCACCCTCTGCGGACGGTGTTCGCGACTTGACATTGCGTCACGGTGACGCGCAGTGCAGAGTATAAACATAGCCAGCCCTCAGCACTCTCACCTCGACGGTGCGTTGAGCTGTGCCATCGCCAGGCAGGAAACACAGCGGAGCTGTTCCCTTCCCGTGGGGTCTCCCCCGGCTACAGAATACGGTCCTGTTGTGTACACACAGGGACTTGGTGCTCCGGCACCTCGACCGATTAGGATTACGGGTCAACCGAGAGAAGAGCCAGCTCTCCCGGGTGCAGAGCTCCCTTTTTTCTCGGTATGGAACTCGACGTGACGGCACGACTCACCCTAGAGCGCACACAGTCAGTGCTGAACTGTTTGAGCCTTCTCAGACAGCAACCAGCGGTCCCCCTGAAATTATCTCAGAGGCTCCTGGGGCACATGGCATCCTCGGCAGGGGTGGTCCCCCTCGAGTTGATGCACATGAGACCGCTCCAGCACTGGCTACAGAGACGAGTTCCCTGGAGAGCGTGGTACACAGGCAGCCGGCGTATCGTCATCACGCCTCTCTGAAGTCGCATCGTAACCCCCTGGTCTTCAATGACCTTTTTTTTACGGGCCGAAGTCCCTCTCGGGCAGGTCACGAGGCGAGTCATGGTGTCAACAGACGCCTCCTCGCAGGGTTGGGGTGCGGTGTGCCTCCGTCTGTGGTGGCCGAGGGCAGGTGCCTCTCATCTTTGCCAAAGCTCTGGGACGCCCTGCCAAACCCACTGGATGGTTACAATTTCACGCTAGCGCTCGCGTCTGACACGCCTAGGCCAGTCACCGTCGCCTCGCTAGAGATTGTGACGCGGCATAGTGCTGTGGTGTTTTCCATAGGAACCCCATCTGTCGGTTCGACACAACGTCGAGACACCGACAGAAAGGGAACGTCTCGGATTTCTTGGAGGGAACGAGACGTTGTGTCCCTCATGCCACAACACTTGTCGCCCGCTGCAGCAGTCAAGAGATGCTCTCAGGCTCCTTAGCACAAAAGGTGAATGAATGCAGCACGCCATCTCCCTTTTATACCCGGATATCCGGGGGCAGAGTCCGGCATGCACATTTCATTCGCCAATTTCATTGGCCTTTTCAAAATAGTCAGAAGATGATAGGTTCTCAAGTCAAACCCCATCTGTCGGTTCGCACAACGTCTCGTTCCCTCCATCAGGGAACGGAGGTTACATACGTAACCGAGACGTTTTACTGAACATGGGTACATGGCTTTTCAACATACACAAACAATAACACACAACACTACACAATACAGACTAACAGGATTTCTTCGCCTTCATGAAAGTTATTTGTGTACTTGGTCGGAATACTTCATCGACCGTAAACTTGATCAAGATTTAACAATCATCATCTACAAGTTTTACCATATATAAAAACCAGTGAAAGCTGTATCCTCATGGCTTCGTTTACTTAAAGAGAAAACAAAAAAGCACGCATTAGTTAGCTAAGCTAATGGGTAAACTTCGGAAGCGGTGCAGTGATTTTTTATGGCTGTTCTTTCAATGATCCAATACTCTAAAACAGTTCAGCTCCGCCCGGCCCGCCCCCGAGGAGTGCTTAGTGATGGAATGCCTACTCTTCGCCCAAGTGGGGGGAAGAGGAAAGGCTAGATAGCGCCATGTCCCACCAGGGGAGGGGCGCTATCACAGGCGTACTCCCACCGGCTGCCGGTCTTACCTGTCGGTGTCCTGTAAGACCCTGGCTGATACCCGTTCCACGCGGAGGCTGTAGAACCTCGCGAAGGTACTGGGCGTAGCCCAACCCGCAGCTCTACATACATCTGCCAGAGAGGCGCCCTGAGCCAGTGCCCACGAGGAGGCCTGAAAAGGGCTTTATGTGTTTATTTGCCTCCGTCTGCTTCTTTACAGTCGAGAACTGCTGGGAGAAGTCCTCGACCGTGTCACCGAACAGCCCACCCTGCGCGATGGGAGCGTCGAGAAAGCGAACCTTCTCAGCGTCCCAAATCTGCGCAAGGTTCAACCAAAGGTGTCTCTCCTGGACCACTAGTGTGGACATCGTCCGACCCATGGCCCGCGCCGTCACCTTCGTCGCCCGGAGAGCGAGGTCAGTGGCAGTGCGGAGTTCCTGCATAAGTCCTGGGTCGGTCCTTCCCTCATGCAACTCCTTCAATGCCTTGGCCTGATGGACCTGCAGGATGGCCATAGCGTGAAGGGCCGAGGCAGCTTGACCCGCAGCGTTGTAAGCCTTCAACACCATCGATGCCGAAAACTTACACGCCTTGGAAGGGTGCCCTGGTCGATCTCTCCAGGTGGCAGCTGTCTGCGGGCACAAGTGTACCGCGACTGCACGTTCCACCTGGGGAATATCGACATAGCCCTTAGCTGCCCCGTCATCGAGGGAGGTCAGGGCGACCAAGCTAGTCTGACGTGCACGCACCGAGAAGGGGCGTTCCAGGTCCGACTGAGCTCATCATGCACTTCCGGGGAAAATGGCACCGGGCGAGCGCTGGGGAAGAGGCGGTAACTTTTTCGTACTCCAACAAAATTTGTCAGATTTGCACAAACTTTCATATACAGCATCTAAAGACACTCCTGGCAAAAAGTGATCAAACGCTTTATGATTCATCTAACAGTAATTGTTGTCGTGATCCTAGTATTTGTCTTGGCTGTCTGTACTGTGTTGTTGTGTCAAACTCGTGCAGAGTCAGTTTGACATCTCCGCACGTGTTTGGTGTCTACGTCATTTGCCCCGCCCCCGTGTCTCCGCCAGGCTTTCCCGTACCGGGTTTCCATCACCTTATCACTTAACCACTTCGTCATTTAATCTCTCATGCCCCTTTACTCGTTCCCCTTAGTAATAATCGAATCATTCTCACCTGTAGCTTGTTCTCGCTGTTTGGTTCCCCTCTATTTAGTCCCCTTGTCCTCTTGTCCTCACGTTTGTCAGATCGTTGTGTGGTGTTAGCTCACGTCCCTGGCTCCTCTAAGTCTAGTACCTGGTCAAGTTTTGTGAATCTCCCTGTCTTAGTCTTCGTACCCTGAGTTTGCTCTTTGCTTTCAAGTTTTGTTTTTGGTTTTGCCCATTAGTCCGCGCTGGCGTTCTGGACCCTCGTGCATTGCACGCTGCAGACTCTTCTCCACCTGGTGATCTGCCTCTCTCATTGGACACTGGCCGGCGGGTGGAGGCTCTCCCAGCCGTGTGTCCTCTCAGCAACTTCACCCAGGCTGACGATATGATTCGTGATCAGTTAGTGGAAAATGTACTTAGCCCACGAATTCGCGAGAGACTTTTACTCGAACTTGACCTTACACTGGACAGAGCTGTTACGATTGCGAGTCAGATTGAATCTGCTGCTGATCAGGCTAAACTTATTTCAAATGGCCGTCAAGTCACCCCGTACAAGTGGTACAGCATGTGAAGTGCAGGAGAGCAAAAACATTCCGCGCACCTCCTACTTCTGTTACCACAGGG
The DNA here is from genome assembly GCF_947034865.1 of Barbatula barbatula. Classification (NCBI taxonomy): domain Eukaryota; kingdom Metazoa; phylum Chordata; class Actinopteri; order Cypriniformes; family Nemacheilidae; genus Barbatula; species Barbatula barbatula. Next base: position 15,412,425 of record NC_136771.1, read on the forward strand.
AAAACGAAGTCTTGCTTTTGCTGTGGCTCGGAGGCTCACTTAGCTAATGCTGTGAACTGACCTGCAGCAACTGGAACTTGCAGACAGTGTAAGAAGGCGGTGTAAGAAAATTTCGCTAAAGTTTGCCGATCAACACAACCAACTACGCGCAAAGTTCATGAAATTGAATTACCTGAAGTTATGTGTTCTGTATACGGAATGCCCAGCTCGTTCTCCCAGCATCACAAGTTCAGTGACAATATCTACCTCTGCAGATCAGGCTTGTTTGGTGAATTTAGTGGTCGGCACTGGGTCTTCTGTTTCTATCTTACCCCACAGCACTTATACATGCCATTTTAGTGATGTTGCGTTGTCACAACCATCGGCCAGGCTTGTGACGTACTCAAAAGCTCAAATTCCGGTCCTTGGGTTTTTGTCAGCCAACGTGTCATTGCATGATCACAAAGTTCCTGCTACCTTTTTCATTGTTGACAAAGGCACACCACTAATGGGGAGGGACCTTATGTCTGCATTACATGTAAGGATTGAGAACAACCAAGTACTGCCTCCTCGTGGCCTTTCTGAGTTGGCTCCTATGCCAGTGTTACAGTGCACTACTGCTGATCTAACTGAGTTTGGACATGTTACAAATTTCGTACACTGCGTGAAGCTGGATGAAACTGTCACACCGGTATGCCAAAAACTTTGCCGCCTGCCACTTTCAGTACGAATCGCTGTGTCGGCGGAATTACATTGCTTACAAGCAGCTGGAGTAATAGAACACATTGATGCTTCTGCCTGGGTTTTACCGATTGTTGTCACACAGAAAAGGTCGGGAAAAATCAGGATGTGTGTTGACCTCAGAGAGCCAAACAAAGCTGTAATCGTGGACTCTTTTCCATTACCGCACATGGATGAATTACTCGCTGCTCTAAACGGGTCTAGTGTTTTCAGTACCATTGATCTGTCTAATGCCTACTACCAGGTACCGCTGCATGAGGACAGTCGCGACCTAACAGCTTTTATTACTCATGATGGACTGTACCGATTCTGCCGTGTTCCTTATGGATTAGTCTCAGCACCTGCAGCTTTTCAGAAAATGATGTCCATTGTCCTTGCTAGCTTGTCAGGAGTTGAAAATTACTTGGACGACATCATCATCCATGGACGCGACATGTCTTCACATGACAAAACACTTAAAGTGGTCTTACAGCGTCTAAAAGCGGCCGGCTTCAACTCAATAAAGACAAGTGTCGTTTTAGTCAATCCAGTCTGCTGTTCTTAGGCCATACAGTGTCAGCAGATGGCCTTAGGCCGAATGAGTTGCGTGTAAAGGCCATGCTCAATGCCCCTGCACCTTCGGACGAATCTACGTTACGTTCCTTACTTGGACTTATGTCGTGGTACAGTAAGTTCATTCCTGCTTTTGCCACTGTGGTAGCTCCGGTACGTGCTTGCCTACAAGCTCCAGACGGATTCAGTTGGTCAGAGGTGGCTGACCAAAGCTTGAACAAAGTGAAACAACTACTTGCAAACAGCCCTTCTCTGGCGTTATTTGACCCCACGATGCATACGATTGTCTCCACAGATGCTTCTGATTATGGTCTGGGCGGCGTGCTCTCCCAGGCCGGTCCGGATGGCATCGAACGTACTGTTGCTTTTGCGTCACGCACACTCTCCGCTGCAGAACGTAAATACGCCACGGTGGAAAAAGAAGCGCTGGTGTGCGTGTGGGCTGTTGAGAAGTGGCGCACTTACCTGTGGGGCCGCCGGTTCACTCTGCAGACAGATCACCAGGCCCTGACAACCCTTCTCAACACAAAAGGCGTTGGTCGTGCTGGACTTCGTGTAGCTAGATGGTCTGCACGATTACTGTCATTTAATTATGATGTAATATGTCGTCCAGGTTCCCAAAATGCTCCTGCTGATTATCTGTCACGTGTGCCCTTGCCTGCTTCACCAGACAATGCTGTTGCTTTATCTCATGATGATGATGTGGAAGAGGAGTTTGTTGCTTACCTGTCTGCCACCTGCAATCCTCTGTCTGTTGCTGATGTGGATGCTGCTTGTTCTACTTGCCCTGCACTAACCCAGCTTCGTTCACAGATTTCCATTGGTTGGCCTCCTTCTTCCAAAGGACTGAAGGCTGAGTCGTTGCCGTACTATCGTGTGCGACTGGAACTATCTGTTAAGGACAACTTCGTCTTTCGAGGCACACGGCTGATTGTACCTGCCGCTCTTCGCCATACGCATGGTAGCCATTGCGCATGAAGGACACCAAGGGGAGGTGAGAACTAAACAACGCCTTCGCGAGGTCTATTGGTGGCCTGGGATGGACGCTCAGGTTCACAATACTGTCCGTTCCTGCAATGTCTGTCAACTTAATGATAAAACTGTGAAGTCACATCCTGCCCCTCTTCAGCCAGTGCCGCTGCCGGACGGACCATGGCAGAAAGTTGCTGTTGACATAGTCGGACCATTTGACACTGCAGCTTCTGATTGCAGGTTTACTATAACCTTGACTGATTACCCATACCGTCACTGCTGACTCTGTGATTTCATTTCTGTCTTCGGTATTCAGTCGCCATGGCAACCCCTTGAGCATAGTGACTGATAATGGGGTTCAGTTTACATCTGCTGCCTTTTCTGACTTTCTAAAAAAACTGTACATTCATCACCATCGTTCCTCTCCCTACTACCCAGCGGCTAATGGTGCTGTGGAGCGGTTTAACTGTGTACTCAGAAATACTGTCCAACTGGCCATCCAACAACATCAACCTTGGAAACCTTTCGTAACTGACTTTTTGCAAGTGTACCGTGCCACTCCGCATGCTGCAACTGGTTCTTCACCTTTTCAGCTCCTCTATGGATGGAAAATGCATACTATGCTGTCTTTTCTGCCATCTCCTCCTGTTCCCGTTTCCACTGATGTGACTGTTCGCAAGAGGGTTATGCGGTTGCAGCACAAAATGAAACTGTATACGGATGCGAAGCGGGGTGCGCGCACTCCTTGCTTTACCATCTCCATGTTCCTAAGGGGCACAGGAAATTCACAGATCCTCTCACAGTTCACAAACAACTGGGGGTGGGTACATATGTTCTTAGTGATGGGAAAACGTGGAATGCTTCCAAACTCACTGCATTCCCATGTACAACAACAGCCCCTGTTGAGAGCACTGGTAACTGTGCAAATAGTCCTAGGCCTACACGTAATGTTCAGAAACCCAGTTGGCTAAATGACTATGTCACTTAGATTCAATAAACTGCTACATATCTGATTGCATGCACTTTGTTTGTTATGATACCATGTTGTTCTTCTTGAACCAATAAGTTCTATTAACAGTATTATTGCAGTCTGTCTACTGTTGTTACATGTTGCACTGGGTTAACGATTGCTGACATTATCAAAATGCCTGTATTTATACTGGTTTAATAAGTGTATAGGTGTAGTGGTTACTTTTGCTGCCTAGTTACTCCATCCACTTTGTATTCTTAAAAAAGGGAAAATGTTGTGTTCATAAGTAATGTGCAATGTTACTATTTGTGTATATTGTTTGTAAATAGTAATGACGTACGAAAGAAGAAGAAAGTTGAGTAAAGAAAGTTACGGATTCACTACTCTCGTGTGGCCTGGATTATTCTTAAATCATCTTTACAATACCACAGAATACACACAGAGTAATTGTGTGGGAGCCTTTTGTCAGGGCATCTTATATACAGTACACAGATGAGACAAAGAGTCATAAATGTCTCCAAACAGGTTTTGTGTTCTTCTGCGGTTTTGTGTCCTCGTGTTCTCGCTCTACGTCATCAATAACCATCAAAGTCTGTTTCCAATACTCAATAACACAAGAACAGGGATATTAAAATGATACCAAACATGACAACATGTGATACACAGGTTTGGTAGACTTTCATTGAGCTGAAAATGAAGGCAGGGAGGAGGGAGAGTAAAGGGGGAAATTAGAAAGAGGAGACATCACACTCTGGGTATCAGAAAATTGGGGAGAAGTAGGAAACCTCTCGAGGAAACAACCACCAAATGTTTTGTTGAGTCCACCAACAAACCCAGTGTTGATAATCTTGCCCAGCTGCCTTTACATAGCTACCAAATAAAAACCTACAAGATAATATTTCTGTAAGATATATCCCTGTTAGAATAGGGAGACATGAAACAGGAAATTGTGAAAACTGCAATCAGGAAGAAACCAGAACATATATAAAGAAATGCCCGAAATACAATAATGAAAGCTACATATTGCTTTCTAACGTTAAAGAGAATGAAGATCATTTTAATTTGATTCGAAGAAAGTCAGGATATAAAAGTTTTAAATTCTCCATGCAATAAAAGAGACTGAATCATATAGAAGACGTGAAGAGAAGTGAAGTCTGCCCAACACTCCCAATCAGTAGATGGCAGTAATGCACATAAAAGTTGTATACCAACCGCTATTAAATGAACAAGAAGAAGCTCTCGGCAGCGTTGACTATCATGATGGCTTACAGAAGTACTGCAGCTTTTCAAGGTGTTTTAAGTGCGTTTAAGGTGAGATTTGATTCGTGGAGTAGTAGCAATTTGTATAAATATTTATGTAACATAATATAACGCTTTGACTGAATTACATACAAAGCATATAACGTTACGCTAGTAAAATAAAATAGCATGTCTCGAGCAAGCAATCATAGAGTGGATGTTTGATGTTTTTGATAGATTCTTTCTTCTTTCATTTATTCGTTGATACATGTCAAACGTATTATTTTAGCAACACCAGTTCCCTATTGTATTTGTTGTGTTTTTCGTTATTGTTATCGGATAAAAGACAACTTAAACACTACTTGATAAACAGTGACTTTTTCTGTCAATGTCAAATGCTGTTTAGAAACTTGCAGGCAGGTTGTGTTAGACGCCGGAGCCGGCCAGATTCAATATTGATATGATTATATGAAAGGTATGCTCATCTATTAATATTATTCTTATTAATAATATGTATTATTTATATAACGAAGACTATAAAAATATAGGAAAACAAATGCCAAACATGTAAATGACTAATATTTATTTATAAATTGCACAAAGAGCAAAAAAGAAACGCAATTCTAATGAACTTGCATTTTTTTTAAATCTATAAAAAGTTTACTCATTGAAGCGTCATGACACCCCCCTTTTTCAGCTACAGTTTACCTCACTGTCATTTAGAAAAATGCTATTTAAATGGGTGTCAGGGCACGTATAATGAGTATAACTGTTCTAGTTAAAATATGACAGTTTTTGACCACATTTGAAGAGATGGAAAAGTCTGCATGTCACAGTACATGTTCCTGACACGGACTGCCTTCACGACCTAGGACTGTGTATCGCCAACAACTTCACGATACGAGACGCATACAAGGCCATGATACCATACGTATCACGATACGGGTACATTTTTCTTTACATCCCTCCAGTGGTGGGATTTTCAATGATTTGAATCTTGTCCAATAGTTTTCTAGTGGATCACGCAGAAGCAGTGCTGCTTCATGTGTGTGTTGAATTAATGATTACACGATACTAACTTTACACTTTCATTTATACTGCGCTAATGGACTAATGTAAGAGAGCGCACTCTTAAACTTTCACATTAGGATGGTGAAACTTTGCATTTAATCCGCAGGTCACATGCATGTAAAACCGTTAGGGTAAATGGGTTTACTCTGATCAAATCCTTTATACCACTAATAATTGTTACACAATATTTTTGCATAATATTTGGCTTATTTCTAAAGTGCTGCAGAATCGATACGGATGCAGGTGTATCGATGCGTGCATCCTCAGGAGCTCCTGGCGATGTATTGCCGTATCAATATTTTGAACACATCCCTATGACACAACCGAGTCCAAAAGTCCACTCAGTCTTCATTTCCAAAAGCTTTCCCAGAGTAAAACGAGTTTCCTGAGTTACTGTTCCTTACTCACATCCGCGACGAGAAGGCTTCAAACTGGCGATCGTTCCGGCATGGGAGACGGGCGGCCTAACTAGGCGACTTAAGGCCACAGCCTCTAGCATTTGTCAAATGGTCCCAACCATTTGTTTGTGATCGCATCCCTGGCTATGGGCCACGAGAGATGCAAATGACCATCAGTGCCTGTTTCTGTGCGCGCAACAATTCAACAACTGTCATGTATTTATCACTTTCTGTGGAAAAGCCCTTCCCCCATATATGTACCGCATATAGGGTATTTCACATGAAAAGAAAGTTTTATATATAATCATAGGAATTTGTATTTTTACAACTCTGCTTTGTCTTCATTTATCCGCAAATAGCAGAGACGAGATCGTGTCGTCCCCAAACCTGACACCCTCCGGCCCCTGGCTGCGCCTAGAAATTCTGTCCATAAAAATTACGAACAGAACCGGTGACAAAGGGCAGCCCTGCCGGAGTCCGACATGCACTGGGAACAAGTCCGACTTACTGCCGGCAATGCGAACCAAGCTCCTGCTCCGGCCGTACAGGGACCTGACAGCCCTTAGCAAAGGACCACAGACCCCATACTCCCGAAGCACCCTCCACAGGATGCCACGAGGGACACAGTCGAATGCCTTCTCCAAATCCACAAAACACATGTGGATTGGTTGAGCAAACTCCCATGAACCCTCCAGCACCCTGTAGAGGGTGTAGAGCTGGTCCAGCGTTCCACGGCCTGGACGAAAACCACACTGTTCCTCCTGAATCCGAGGTTCTACTATCGGCCGTATTCTCCTCTCCAGTACCCTGGCATAGACTTTCCCGGGAAGGCTGAGAAGTGTGATCCCCCTGTTGTTGGAACACACCCTCCGGTCCCCCTTCTTAAAAAGAGGGACCACCACCCCGGTCTGCCATCCCAGAGGCACTGTCCCCGACCGCCACGCGATGCTGCAGAGGCGTGTCAGCCAAGACTGCCCCACAACATCCAGAGACTTGAGGTACTCAGGGCGAATCTCATCCACCCCCGGTGCCTTGCCACTGAGGAGTTTCTTGACTACCTCAGTGACTTCGGCTTGGGTGATGGACGAGTCCACCTCTGAGCCCTTAGCTTCTGCTTCCTCAATGGAGGACGTGACGGTGGGATTGAGGAGATCCTCGAAGTACTCCTTCCACCGTCCGACGACATCCCCAGTTGAGGTCAACAGCCTCCCACCTCCACTGTAAACAGCGTTGGTAGGGCACTGTTTCCCTCTCCTGAGGCGCCGGACGGTTTGCCAGAATCTCTTCGAGGCCAGTCGATAGTCCTTCTCCATGGCCTCACCAAACTCCTCCCAGGCCCGAGTTTTTGCCTCCACAACCACCCGGGCAGCAGTCCGCTTGGCCTGCCGGTACCTGTCAGCTGCCTCAGGAGTCCCACAAGCCAAACAGGCCCGATAAGACTCCTTCTTCAGCTTGACGGTTTCCCTTACTTCCGGTGTCCACCACCGGGTTCGGGGATTCCCGCCTCGACAGGCACCGGAGACTTTACGGCCACAGCTCCGAGTGGCCGCTTCGACAATGGAGGCGGAGAACATGGTCCACTCGGACTCAATGTCTCCAGCCTCCCTCGGGATCTGGTTGAAGCTCTGCCGGAGGTGGGAGTTAAAGATCTCTCTGACAGGAGACTCGGCCAGGCGTTCCCAGCAGACCCTTACAGTACGTTTGGGCCTGCAGAGTCTGTCCAGCTTCCTCTCCTGCCATCGGATCCAACTCACCACCAGGTGGTGATCAGTTGACAGCTCCGCCCCTCTCTTAACCCGAGTGTCCAAAACATATGGTCGCAGGTCAGATGAAACAACCACAAAGTCGATCATCGACCTGCGGCCTAGGGTGTCCTGGTGCCACGTGCACTGATGGATACCCTTATGCTTGAACATGGTGTTCGTTATAGACAAACTGTGACTAGCACAGAAGTCCAATAACTGAACACCGCACGGGTTCAGATCAGGGGGGCCGTTCCTCCCAATCACGCCCCTCCAGGTGTCACTGTCGTTGCCGACATGGGCGTTGAAGTCCCCCAGTAAGACGACGGAGTCCCCAGTCGGAGTACTTTCCAGCACCCCTCCCAGAGACTCCAAGAAGGTCGGGTACTCTGCACTGCCGTTCGGCCCGTAGGCACAAACAACAGTGAGAGACCTAACCCCGACCCGTAGGCGCAGGGAAACGACCCTCTCGTTCACCGGGGTAAACTCCAACACATGGCGGGAGAGCTGGGGGGCTATAAGCAGACCCACGCCAGCCCGCCGCCTCTCCCCATGGGCAACTCCAGAGTGATGAAGTGTCCATCCTCTCTCGAGGAGTGTGGTTCCAGAGCCCAAGCCATGCGTAGAGGTGATCCCGACTATCTCTAGTCGGAACCTCTCAACCTCACGCACCATCTCAGGCTCCTTCCCCGCCAGCGAGGTGACGTTCCACATCCCTAGAGCTAGCTTCCGTGTCCAGGGATCGGGCTGTCGAGGCACTCTCCTCCGACTGCCGCCCGATCCACTACGCACCGACCCCCTATGGTCCCTCCCGCACGTGGTGAGCCCACGGGAAGAATGTTATTTAAGCAATAAATATGTACATTTTTCTAAAAAGTAAACAAATGAGTTGTTCATTTTAAGAGACCTTTCTTGTTTTCTCTTGTATATTTAGTTTTGCTCTTTATTTAAAAAAAGTACTTGTTATCTGAATCCTCGATTAATCGGAATAATTTGGTACTCAATTCCTAAAATAATCTATAGCTACAGCCCTACATTCAACCACTGTAACACTCTGATAGAGCTCACACTCAAACGCCATTGGCTCGTGTCTCTTGTCTTTGCTTGAGACAGTAATGAATGAGAAATATCTTTCAGAAAGACATATTACATATGCATGATTGAAGAAAAGTAATTCAGTTTATCACATACTTGGATAGATTTTTGGCATGTCATTCATTCTTTTAATGTACTCACTTCGTCACTTCTCTAATCGGAACAGTGCTGGTTTCTTTTTGCTTGCTTTGTCAAATATCACGTTATGCATCGTATCGTTACACCCCTACTTCGTTCCATTCCGAAGTGATCATCCCTGTTCCATTCTCAAAGTGTAAAGCTCTTGATGTGTAAGCTGTGAAGGGAAAAACACAATTGTCCGTTTAAAATTCACTTGACAAAAGTAAGAATAAACACAACGTGATTTACTCTTTATTTGGACTTCGTGACGTTTTGTATGGTGTCCCCTTCCCAAATGACCCTTTGGAGAGAGAGATATTCTGTTTGGAACGCACCCATGACTTCGCAGGCAGCGTCCTGTGCACGAAGGCAGCCCAGAGAAACAGATAGGCAGCGTAACGGAAGTCTATTTTAATTATAAAAAGATAGCGCCTTTGCAATAAATGATCACATATTTAAAAACTTCAATACAAATTTCTCGCTAGAGATAGAATCAAACGTTGTTGAAAGTGAAAATTAAAATTACATCTATAGAAAACTTTGCTCCAAGACGCCGTTGCTGGCGTTTAATGAATGTGCGGTTTACTCCATAGGATTATAATGTAAAACAGACGTTAGCAGCAAAAAAAGTCAAAAAAGAACACTGCCTTTAAATTAACATTTGCAACCATCCAAGAGAGTTAGCATGTTTAGCACTGTTGAAATAAATACTATTTGGCTTTCTACCGAGGCAAATAACAAGGATAATCAACTAGCCCAACATGAACTAGCTTGAACTAGGTGAACATGCTTACATTCCTGCATCATAACTTATAACTTAAATAAATGTGTAGAAAGTCAGCATATCTTGAGGATTTATGACTGCTTTTTTACAGAAATATTTTAATTGTTGAGCTGCAGGTTAAGGCTAACTTAAAGCTACAATATGTAAATTTGGACAGCTAGATGACCACTTTAAAAAATACAACTAAATGCTAAGCTAAACGATGTTATGTAGGACAGTGGAATTATGGGACATGTCGTTTTCACCATCCAGAGGCGTATGGAGATCGGCCATCATGTTCACGGTCGTGGCAATGAATGAATTACTATGCATCAATTTTATGTTAGGGCTGTGGAATTAATCGAAAATGAATCGTAATTGTCAATTTTGGCCTCCATCAGTTACAAAAACTAAATGATCGAGGTAAAATGATTATTGTGCTGCATTCCATTTGGCAAGGATCCTATTTTTTCTTGTATTATAAAGCCACAGCGCACCCTTTCCTTTACAGTGGTTCAGCTGTGCTATTTCATCACATTTATTTATCAGTTAAATTCACAGTGTAAAAGCCAAGTTTTATTTATCTCAATATTGGCCAAAATAATCGCTATTTATAATTTTTGTCATAATCTAGCAGCCCTATTTTAAGTCATTGTAATGTATTAGCTTGCAAGAAATGTGGAATGTAATGTTAAGTTATATATTATATTGGACTTGTTAAATTGATTTGATAGAGTAATGATACACAATTTTATGTGTTTAAAACGGTAATGCAGTCGTCATTTAAAAAGTAAACTACGTTTACGCTTTATTGATTTTCCTTTACTCGCCAAAGAGTAATCGTGATCCATAATAACAGAACAACAGATGATGCGTCCCAGATGCTGTGAAACCCCTTCCGCATTTGCTTAATATCCGGTCTTCCACATTACCCACAGTTAAGTAACTGATATGTGACAAATACAAGGGAGACAAGGGACGGGACATTATTTTTAATAGGATTTTGTCTGGATTTGCACATTTTTGGGAACATTTGGGATAACGTAAGTACACAACTGCATGTAATATATCACACTGTGCAACTGTGCAATAAAAAATTATTTAACCTGACATGTTTACTGTTCCAAAATGTTCTATATGTTTCTTAAAAATAAAACTCATTGTATTCAGTGGACAAAAAAGTTTTATTTAAAAATAACACATTTTAGAGATAGTAGACTCGTTAACACTCACGCACCGGCCTCGCATCCCGGCTCTCGTCCCGCCTACCTCGTTACAAACCCCTATCGTTAAGTATAGTGGCTTTTTGTTAATGAGATGTTTCAGAGGCAAAACCCAATTTCCCTATAATTACTCCCCCTCAAGGTACCCTGACTGAATATGGCTTTCTTCTTGAAGAATCATTTAGTTGGTTGTGAATGGGGGACATTTTTTGAAGCTTCAAAAAGTGCATCCAGCGATCAAAGAACTGCTCGACAGAACTCTGTGGTCCTAACAAAGGTCTTCTGATGCGAATCTATGCATTTGTTTAAGATAAATATCTATATTGAGAGCATGTTAATGTCTAACAAGCATTATCTGTCAGATGCGCGTTAACCTGATAAGAGGCTTGATTTTTCCGGCAAATTTATTTTCCTGTCTCCTTTGTTTGAGTTTATATCACCTGTCATTTGCCAAAAATACAACCCTCTGGTTCACGCACAGCCGAGGGACAACGGAAGTAAGACATTAACATTAATAGCACTGTCAATTTGGATATTTCTCTTAAATAAACGCATCGATTTGCTTCAGGAAACCTTTGTTAAACTAAATGGAATGAAAATACAGTCAAGTGCAAGATGTACAGCGCCAAGCAGCATCAATCATTCAAATCTACAACAAATTTGATTCTTTATGTTTATCAGTGAAGCCAGACATCACTGCATGCTTTCAAAGCCATATTTCCCCTTTGGACGGGTTTTGACTCTGGACTGCAGCATCTCCTAATGCAACCAATCAAATCTCAGTGTATTGACCAGAATTCCCTTTGCACTGTGCTTAATAACGCCCCTTAGCTTTTATAAAATGCACTGCACTGTTTCTTGGGGATTATTGCTTTAATAATTTAGTATAGTTTTAAAATGCTTTGTCCAATTTTTGCATTTTTTTGTGTGTTAAAAGTTCAGTATTATTAATTACAGTATATAAATGTGTTGCTTAAATTAAGTCTAATGTCAAAATGTATTCCCTCCCAGAATCGTTCAATCCCCCATGTTACTATATAAAGGGGGATTCCCCCAGTATGAAAAAACAAAATTCAGGCCCTGATTTAAGAAAGAAAATGGGAGTTGAGTTTGAGAGAAAATAATATGTATAGGGCCTATGAAATCAGTTTTAAGATCAAATACAGGCACAGACTAGCTGTGTTGTGTTTTTGGAAAATAGTGTAATGATCCCCTACACTCTGACAACATGAAAAGTTTTATTTAGCTGCAAAGGGCTCTTAACAACACAGAAAGATATCTAAGATCTTTTCTTCAAGGTAATTTCCATTTTTATTTTAATCCGTTACAGACAACCGAAAACAATACAAAATATGTGTTTTTATATTGGACTGTATTTCAAATAGCATCACAAAAATTCAGCTTTCCTTGCTCAGAGCTGATATTGACCCATTGCAGGTTTGCTTATTGGCACAGGAAAGGCGATAGTGATGCTGTTAACAGTATCAACAGTATCAAAGTACTCTGAAAGATATGACAAAAGTCTTAGAATGTTACGGGAAATAGTGGCCTTTTTCTAAGCATAATTATGAGTATATGCAAACCCTTTTTATTACAGCATTGTCTTTTTTTGTCTTTAAGCATGTCTGTCTTAGGCCAAGGTGTGGTGTTATCTGTCGGTACTCTACAGTTTATGACACACACGAGAAAGTAAGTATGGTTATAAGAGTGTTTTGAATTAATGCTACTTTATACACTTAATCCCATCCTCTGTCCACAAGCTACTGAGTTTGGTGGCTGTATGAATGTGTTTGTTTTCTTGTTGTGGGGGTAGCAAGCAAAATGAATAAAATTTGGGATATAATGTATTATTTGAATTTATGATTTTTTTGTGTGGATAGATATGCTTCCTTCTTAGAGAAGTACCTTCCCTTAGTTTTTCTTTATTGTAAGTGATATTTAAGGGTAAAATTTACATTAAAGTTAAAAAGATTTAGATCCGAAAATGTTCTACCTCGTTAGACTTTTTAATGTACTTACTGGAATAGATCACACTTATGTAGTATTTGTGGTGTTGTACATGATACATACACAGGACAAATTGTGTATAAAATAGATTTCTTAATCTCAATGTTCCCTTTTCCCTTCCACAGACCTTTGATAAAATCCTCATTGCTAACAGAGGCGAGATCGCCTGTAGGGTAAGTCTCTTCTTCAACTGAATGTTAAAGTCATTCTACTAGCAAGAAAGCGTGAGAGAGAATAAGTGGAAGAGTGATTTTGAAAGATACATGATAGAAATCAGCGATTTTAAGTGTTTTTGCTATAAACAGGAGGAGTGAGTCAGCAAGAGAAAGGTCCAGTACTGATCTTCCCCAAAAAAGCATATAGCGATCTTTATAACAAAGAATTACGAGCCATGATCTAAGTTGCAATTTTTTTCCAACATTCCTGATGAATCGACTGAAACACTGCATCTAAGTGGAGCCAACGGTGCAGAACACACGTACAAAAAGCTGATAGACGTTCAAACCCCCCCCCAACATTGGGCTGACCATTGACTGAATGTGTCCTGAGCTTAAGAAATCATATCCAATGGGAAATAATAATTACAGATAGTGTTAACATCTGTTGTAATGCCTGGATTCTGGTTTCCTTGCTCAGAGCTGATATTGACCCAATGCAGGATCTTATACATTGCCCATGGGTCCAGCGTTGTACCCACACTAGTGTCACAAATAGTTTTTTATAACAATAAATATGACAAAATATATATACTGTATATGTTATTTATGTTTTGTTTTTCTATAAAAAATACGTATGAAATTTTGTGGCTGATCTGTAATTTCTTTAAGTTAAAGTCCCAAGGGTAACCAAGTGTTGTATTAAGTTTGGTCTTGATACACCAAAATTGGACCTATCTGAGTACTTTAGAAAATTCACTAGTGGGCCCCATAGGCTTCCATTTGCGTTAACATTTAAAAAAAATGAAAAAGCATCTTTGGTCAAATTTCAGATTTACTTTTCCTATTAACAGACACAATGAAAAAATACCAACGCACAGGATCATGTAAACAAAACAAAAAATTTGTTTTCAACTATATTTGATGCACACTTTATGAATTGATTTATGACTCAATTATCACGTATGAAACAATTACTCTACCTACATACTTTATTTTATAAAACTATATACAGTTTGTCTTTATTAGATCAGAATTCCCACAAAAATATGGAAGCAAATGGGGCAGACCCATATACGGGACTGTGACAATTGAAAGGACATTAAGCACGCTCATTTAAAAAAAAGAAACAATTACTCTTCCTACATACATTATTCTATAAAACTCTGATGAAATATGTTTTCTAGAGACTTAGATTTGGCATGTGAGTACTTATCGTTGGAAAGGTCTAAGTTAATCAGCGTATACGTACTGCGCCAGTTAAGAGGACACAATAAACTTTAAACAGAAATACAACAAAAAAAAACTTTAATTCTGTAGAACAATAAAAGTATTTTTTAAAGTTGAAATATGGATTTTATCTAAACATTTTCATTTCTTTTCACAGGTGATGAAAACTTGCAAAAAAATGGGCATCAAGACAGTTGCTATTCACAGTGATGTGGACTCTAATGCGGTGAGTATAACAACTTCTCATGTAGTCTGGTGTCCACTGTCCAGATATCTGAGACCTTGTTTTGAGTCTGTATGAAGTTTGGGGATTTTGAAATATTAAACATGAATTGAAAAGTAAACAAAGAAGAAAATATCTTAACTAAACAAGTGAATTTGTAGTATTGTTTAAGGGGTGGGCAATATAAAACAAGTTCTAACACAATAGAAACAATTTAAGGGCTGTCACGATTACTCGATTAATTTAAAATACCTGGCTTAAAAAATAATAAAAAAAATTTACGTTGTTTAGTCCTAATAAAAATACTGGTGTTGTAGTTTTGTGCAACAAACAACAAAGAATTTAAATTGGGTTAGAACACTTTACATTATAAAGGCTGAAGTATAGTTACCTATTTACACGGGGGGGGGGGGGGGGGACTGTGCGAGTGACGCAAATTTTGTCATCAGAATAGTACGCACGTACTGTACGATTGCCGCCGGAAATGTCTTATCTTTCGTACAAAGTGCAGGGAAGACCGTTCCAAAGTTTAGGCACTAGATAGGAAAAGGATCTGCCGCCTGCACTTGATTTTGAAATTCTAGGTATTACCAACTGACCTGACACCTGAGGGCCTAGTGCACGTGATGGACTATAATACGTTAGAAGTTCTCTCAAGTACTGAGGAGCTAAACCATGCAAGGCTTTATAGGTAATAAGCAAGATTTTTAAGATAATGCGACGCTTTATAGGTAACCAGTGTGAGACGGCAAGCAGACCGTTGGTTAAGCCATTCTGTCTGCTCCCTGACCTGGACCCCAGTGAGTCAAGCTTTAGCATTAAGACTATGTGCCATATTTCTAGACAGTAGAAAAACTCCAGCCCAGGAGGGGTGGAGACCATCACTTTTCAGCAGGTCAGGTCTGCCCTCAAAACTCTTCCAGTTATTTATAAAAACTATATCATTCTGCAGGCACCACTCAGACAACCAGCCATTTAGATATGATAATCTGGCTCCCGGTAAACATTTGACTATGGTGGCTGGTGCCTCTACGTTAACGTTCCGAACAATAGAATCACCGATAACTAAGGCACTTTCAGCAGGTGTCTCAGTCGGTGCATCACTGAGCGGGGCAAACCTGTTCGAGACTGTAGTCAGAACGGTTGAGTGGTGTTTTGACCTGCGACTACGCCGTCTCACAGTCACAAAGTTTCCCAGCTGCGGGGGTTGTTCAACGCGGGGGTTGTTCAACCGAAACCGAACTGTGCACGCTAATATTGCTCGCATCCAAAGTGTTTTCTAAGCTCCTTACATTCTTACTATCATCAGATAAAGATTGGATGCAAGACTCTAATTCTGAGATCTTCTAGCTATTTCCCTGCATTTATCGCATGTAAAGCCCTCGCCGCTGACAGAGAAGGCTAAGCTAAACATTTGACATTAGGTGCAAGTGACAATAATAAGAGAAGAAGCCATAACTCACCGGGTTTGAAGAGTAATTCCAATTTACCAAGGCTGCTCTGTGATTTTTAGTATATACGCTTAAGAGAGAAACCGTTAGCACACAAGAAAACTAGAAGGCGAGATGATATTTAGCAGTGTAAACAGAAAGCCCGCTAGCACGCTTGTGCTATACTAACGGAGCTGAGTGTTTTGGTTTAAGATCTTCAAGTAAATAACCAGGAGAGGGTTATTGAGATATCAGGATAAGTTAGCAACGACAATGATAAGTAACAACGTATGCTATGAATAAAATACACTAATATGAAAGAAAGTACAAGTGCAGTGATACAATGAACCGATTCCGCTGCAGTGAGGTGAAACTCCGTCCACCATCTCCCAAAACACCTGTGATTACAGTATGGTTACGCATGGCTCCAGTGAAATTGTTTTTGTATCAATTGTTGATATATCATAGTTTGTGTCAAACCTACCCGTTCCCTTTCTGTCGGTCTCTCGACGTTGTGTCGAGACTTGACAGAATGGAGTTTGACTTGAGAACCTATCATCTCCGATTCTACTAAAAAGGCCAATGCACTTGGCGAATGGGCACACCAATATTCCCTTTTATACCCATATGTAAGGGTGGAGTCTGGCGTGCCCATTCATTCACCTTTTCGTTCTTCGGAAACCTGCAAGGCTTTGCTGAGCGATCTTCGATTATTCCTACTGGATCTATGATGCAGCGCGATGGAACTCGTCCTGGCATTTCTGATTCCCCTGGGCGTTTCAGTAGCTGGTCGGAGGTGTCTTAAAATAGCATATTTCTAAAAGAGAAAATTATCCTGCAACGTGGAGGTGCCTTCACTGAGGCTGCCCTCACTCCCCCCGGGAGCATGACATTCGTATGCTAACTATCTTGACGACTGACCTGTGTTGGCACACGTGGGATCTGTGGCCTACTCACAGGGACCATGTGCATGGCACCTCAACCGATTGGGCCTACGGGTCAACAAGGACAAGAGCATGCTCTCCCCTGTCGGAGCACCTCTTTTCCCGGTATAGGACTAGACTCCACTAGTTACCATACAGCATGCTTCACGAGAGTGTGCCCAGTCGATGCTGTGCTGCCTGGCCCTCCTCAGACAGCAGTCAGCGGTCGCACTGGGGCATATAGCGTCCTTCTCTGCAGTCATGCCGCTTAGGTTGATGCATATGAGACCGCTTCAGCATTGGCTTCAGAGTGTGGTTCCTTGGAGAGCGTGGCACACCGGCACAGGGCATGTTCCCATCACATCTATCTGCCGGCGCACCCTAGCCACTCGGACAGACATGTCCCACTCCGGGCTGGAGTCCCGATAGAACGGCAGAGGCCTCCCTGCTCGGTTGGGGTGTGGTGTGCAACAGGCAGGCAGTGTCGGGGACCCCAACCTAGTGTCGTGGCGCTGGACCCACGCTGGACCCCAACCTGGCCACATGCCCAGAGTCCCCACTACCCCTGCCACGGACTAGGTGGTGGTGAACCTGCAGGTGCTCTGGGAGGAAGTCCCAACCCTTTCCCTGTCATGTCCTGTACGTGCCCTGCACCTCTACTTGGACCGAACACCTGTGTCTCGAGTGAGACCGATGGTTGCTCGGTGTCCTTTCCCCCCCTTCAGGCATGTAATCGTGCTATTCCAGCCTCCCTATTTCCTCCACTGGACGAAATATAGGCATTCCATTAATCACTTAGCACTTGGGGGTACAAGCCTGCCGGAACTGCTCATATTCACACCCAGTATATGTAAGTTACCCTCACGAGGTGAACTCTTGTACCTGGGCTAGTGCTCCAGACGTAGTGACTCCCCTCCTTGGGTAGTCCCGTCTGCCGCTGTCTCACTCTTGGTTTCCCTGTCGGCGAACCTGTGACCTCCCCTCGGTGGTCTCCACCGCTTCTGTGCACTCCTGGGTTGGGCCCTGCACTACCACTCCCATGAGTTCTCCCCACTGGTGAGACCGTGTAGGTATTCCACATTGATCTCCCTTCGTCAGATGTGGTCTTCATAGCACCCCTCCCCCTTACGGTGTCAGGCAGCCTACTTGCTTCTAGAGTAGCAAGACCACTGCCGTACAGGCTGGTAGTAAGAACCTTGCGTCGTGGTCACACGAATTGATGTCTTACTACACCTCTGGATGGTTACAACACGCGAGGACGCTCATTTGTGACTCGACCTAGGCTGGTCAGTGTCGTTCCGCTGGAAATGTGACGCGGCGCAGCATCGTGACGTTTTCGACAGGGACACCATTCTGTCAGTCTCGACACAACGTAGAGAGACCTACAGAAAGGGAACGTTTTGGTTATGTATGCAACCTCGGTTCCCTGATGGAGGGAATAAGACGTTGTGTCCATCATGCCACAGGCGCTGTGCGGCCCGCTGCAGCAAATGAGAGTGCCTCTCAAGTTCCTTAGCCCAAAAAGGTAAAAGAATGGGTGAATGAATCTTCCCTTTTTACTCGTATGTACGGGGCGGAGTCTGGCGTGCCGTCCCATTTGCCAAGTTCATTGGCCTTTTCGATGTAGAATCAGAGATGATGGTCAAACCCCATTCTGTCAGTCTCGACACAACTTCTCGTTCCCTCCATCAGGGAACCAAGGTTACATTCATAACAGAGACGATTTCCTCCTTCACAACTCGTCTTTCAAGTGGTCAATTCTGAGCTTTCTGCAATTGGCACAAAGGAAGCCCATGCTAGATCTGACCTAAAATTGAAACATCATAAGTTCCTGATACACTTTTAAAGACCATTTATAATTATTTTATCAAACATCAAAGGGTTTGAAACAAAACATTAAAATGAAAGTCATTTAAATTGATATTTTGTGTAATTTTTTCATGTAATCAATTGTAGTTTTCTTTGTCAACTAGTAGGCAACTTGCGTTTAAACGACTAGTCGATTAGTCTCACACATCCCTACTACTCGCCCTACCGCCCCTTCCGTCCGGCGTGTCAGGACAACAGTACTGCAATCGTTTAGCTAAATTCAATTTGCTGAACTCTTTTCCGAAATCATTCGTCTTGAGACTAAAAATCTGTCACAGCAAACAGCACATACTAGTAATGTGTATGCTTTCCTTGGTTTGAGACGGATGGTTTGAGACGTGTAAAACTAAACTAAACACGTTGTTCGCCCCTGGCCATTAGCAAAACAATAGTGACTGCTTGCCGCAGGAAAACATATAAACACACATAATGTATTAATATAAATACAGCTAAAATCCATGCGCCCTTTTGCCAAATAACATATAAATATAGGGTAAGTTTACACAGGCTTTAAATGTTCTATTTAGCTGTGACTGACTTTGCTGCCTTCAACATCAAATGCTTATGTTATCCTCCTGTATATACGGTACATTTACGTCAATCCAGACTGTTAATAAATATTTACTTACATCGGCATCTTTGTCTCGTTCAATTGGTCTCGATCCCTCTTGAGGAACAACTTTGAAGCTAATCCTGCTTGTACTGTCACAGGTTGATAAAGCACTCCAGCTTGAAGTGATTCGCGCAAACAAGAAGGTTTTACTTATTGTTTCTGAGCGATTTCCACAAAAAAAATTATAAATCCACACCTGTCTCGTCTCTTCTGAGGTTGGGACTCTAAACACAGACTTATGTTCATCTGTGCAGCGAACTACATTACATCACATTTTTCATGTTGTCCACGAACTTTAGCCATGACCTCACGTATACCGCTGTCGCTTGGGAAAACAACAATGGTGGCAGCGCTATGGGTGAAATTGTAAAGATTAAGGGGCGGTAACATTATAATAAGAGCCTCCCTCTATGTCACAACAGGAGCCAAATCTGAACGGTTTGATTTGTCACATGCTTGCAGGAAAGGCACACTAAAACAGACTCATGTTTACGGAGTTAGTAGATTCACCGGGGACCCGATTATAGCAACTAAACATGGGGAAAAAGTCTGATTTCATCTGATGAGCCCTTTTAGAATCGGCTGAAAACACATCTCTTCTGTCTGCACCTGCCCGAGTAGTTTTCTCAGATTTTCTTTCTATTGTAGAATAAAATGAGACACGAGACAATCGAAAATCTTTTAATAACTGTTTGTCAGTCTAGATGCTGCATACCAGATTTCGTCTAAAACAGGCAAACCGTCTAGGAGTTGTTAAGTTGATCTTTATACAATATTGGTAATTAATGGACCATGATGAGTCAAAAGCTCTTTTGCATTCCTGGGTTACTTGTATTTGGGAGGTAACACTCCAACCTGACTGACAGCAAATCACAGTGTAATCAGAGACAAGCAGAGAACGAATGCCTCGTAACAAATTTAAACCATTTTCTCCAATCACACCTCCATACATTTTTATGGTGCCTTTTAATAACAGTACACACAATAGATAAGACAGTGGCAAAGCTATTATAGGCATTTTTCACACAACATTTGTCGGACCTAGGGGTTCGGGACATCAAGTTTAGGGGGTAATAAATATCATTGTCCAGGTATGAAAATACTTAACCACCAAGTCTATGATATACGTACTAATACAGTAAATTTAACCTGTGTTTTTGTCTTTAAGGTTCACGTGAAAATGGCAGACGAAGCTGTGTGTGTTGGACCTGCTCCTACCAGTAAAAGTTACCTGAACATGGATGCTATCATGATGGCCATCCACCAGACTGGAGCTCAAGCTGTGAGTGTGTGCGCATGTCTTAAAGCGTCAACTGAATATTAGTCAATGAAAAGAGTTTAACCTGGTCAATTGGCCACTGGAATATAAAATCCACATAAGTTGTCAAGGTCACAGCCTGTGATGGACAGAATGTTATTTGGCTATTATGTTGGGGCAAGAAATCAATAGTCAGGGCAATCAAATAGCAACTTGATTTTCAGAAAGACAATGTCTCATTATCTACTTCCAATAACCAATGCAATATTTCCTAAAAAAATAAGAAATTACATCTTTAATTTCGCAGGGTAAAGAACATGACATTGAATGACATGAGTAGTTTAGATTCCTTTGAGTAACATTATTTTCTAATGTTATATGTCTGTCTCAAAGGTTCACCCAGGCTATGGATTTCTATCTGAAAACAAAGAGTTTGCCCGGAGACTGGTGAGTTTATGTTCCTCATGATTGAAAGATTAAAAGTTTTTTTATGGTGTCCCTGAGTAGCAGTGAGGCAGGTGTAAATTAAGGCGATCTTATTGAATTGTTGCAGTGATTTTAATGGAATTTGCCGTTTTATGGCTTTCTTGAAATTCTACATAAAATGAAACATTGACTGTTACTTGTTAATATGACACAGAAAGTATTGCTCTTCTCTATGCATCAGTTCGGTGTTGTTGGATTACTAACGCGCAGTTTCCGGTTATCTCGTTGGGCTGGGCAAATTTGCTTCATATTCCACTGTTCTAAAGAACGGAAAAGCTCTTACGACACCTGAGCAAAGAGATTGAACACGTAAAAGACCTGCACACGCTTGACCACAGAGAAATATCTTGTTTTACCTGATAACAATGCTTCTCCACGCTGGTGATATTCAGCTCAATCCAGGTCCTGAGTTTTGATAACGTCCAGCATTCTGTTTCGGACCATGGCATTATACTTGTTGTCAGGGATGGGCAGTATTTATGATACATGTATTTTAAATACTTATTTTAAATAAAAAATGGTATTTTATATTGACAGGGTTGATGAAAATTGCTTCATATTTTGTATCAAAATACTTAGGTTTTCACAGAATTTTAAAAATACAAACACTTTCTACATGTCTATGATGATGACATTATAAAATGCGGCCTACTCAGTATCTTAATATGAATATAAAATTCCCTAAGACTAAAACAAAAGGCAAAAAGTGGACAACTGCTTTTATTTAAAAACATTGACTGCAGAAAACAAGGTAACCATTATTATGCATGTATTATACTTTTTTCCCTGAAAATCATGTACCAAGACTACTTTACACTAGTTAACGATTCTTTAACCTTCAAATTTATTAACTCAGAAAAAAAATATTTATTGTCACATGTCTAGCAGGTCTCAAATAAACAGCATTCAGACTGTTTGATTAAAGCAATATGCTTTTGTTCCTATGAATTCCACATTTATAAATACTTTATCGATATACTGTACCTACGTAATTTTATTTTGCTAATAGCAGTAAGTGAGTGATCACGACAGAAAGATAGTACTCTACTTTACTTTAACTGTGAGGAAATTAATTTCGATTTATCGGCTATAATATATCAAAATTTTATATCGACCGATAACATTAAAAATGACCATTTATCGACCGATACCTATATGGTTAAGGTAAGAAATGTGGAGGCTGCAAGCTTTCCATACATTTTTGGCATAAATTGCTATAATTTCTGACAGTTCATGTTAAGATTTCAGTGTTTCCCACAGAATTTTGAGAGACAATGGTGGTGATGATGTGAAACACTAATTATCATATTCTAGTTTTGGCACTTTAAATCTGTTCCACTTCTACTCTCTGAATACATTATATTGTATATTAACACAACTGCTATTTTCACTTGTTATATGTGCTGTTGTCAGGCATAAAACGAGTATAAAATAGTGACTAAACATAGATAACATCTTGTTTAATCCTATCAACTGTCACTTTAACTGCTGCTAAGATCCTGAATTATTAGCTAAGATCCTGAATTATTAGCTGAGTTCTGAGCGCTTTATTTTAAATGCGAATGATAGCTTTATTGTAGATAGCGTACAACCCAGACAATTTAACGCAAATTCAGAAATATGAGAGAATACACTGTTACAACTAAAGAACACACACGCTTGTGATGGGAATTTTGATTACTTTAAGTGTTTGTTCTTATTTTTCAGTTTGTTAACCAAAATGATTTGTTCAGACTCGTTCACTGATTCGTTCAGTGACCATTTTGTCATATACGTATTACATACATACACCAGTAGGTGGCGAGAATTCATATCTTCTATGTAATACAAGGAATCTTAATAATGTGTTTGTATAATTGTAATGTATAATAGCGCTACAAAATGTCTTATTATGTTGTTTGACGATGGACATGCTTTCTCAAATTTATTCGGCCAGCAGCTCCTCGTTCATGGATGAGATGACTGATTTGTACGTCAGATGACTGACTAGTTCAGTGAAGAGCCGTATTTGTTCAGTACATTCAACCAATCATGTGCTCTGTCAAAGCTCCCATTTAAACGCCATTGGCTTGTGCTTTAGACACTCTGTTAGGGCAAGATACTCTCTGTGCTCTAGGGAGAGATTTCAGATTTGTTTCAAAATGATATTTTTTTGTAAAAGAGAAAAAGAAATTAAAGTAAATAATAAAACAAATAACAGATAAGAATGAATCTCGTTTTAATACATATTTTAAAAGAGGGGTCATTAAAAAGATTCAAGTTAAATTTCCACAAAGTATCCTTAGATTTATTATCTAGTTTTACTGTTAAGTAGATTGGGGCCTGATCACTAATATCTATCGTCCCAATATCACAGCTTGTTACCCTGGTTCTATCTCTATTAAACATGAGGTAATAGTCTATTCTGGTGTAGACATTATGTGGGGGAGTTAAATGTGTATAATCCTTAGTATTCGGGTATAGATCTCTCCATACATCAATTATGCCAATATCATTTATCAATGTGTTAATTTTCCTATGGATGGGTTTAGAAAAAGTAACTTTTTTGTTTGAAGAATCAAGCCTTGGTTGTAAATGAACATTGTACAATCACCTCCACAGATCAATATACCTTGTGTTTCAGAGGACATCGTCTGAAAAATCTTTTGAAAAAAGGTGACATTACTACTTGGTGGGGCATAGATGTTAAATAAAGTAACATATGTATAAATCTGCCATCTTTATCAGCATATAATCATATTTCTTTTCAAAAATAACCTTGTGAGATATCAGAATGATAGCTCCTCTCCTATGCCCTGTATGATATGAAAAATAATAGATCTGGGTAAATCCCATTCTTTTAAATTTGTCATGCTCAATGTTACTCAGATGTGTCTCTTGTAAAATATACAATATGAGCATTTTCCTTTTTCATTTTGCTTGAGATTTTTTTCCTTTTAATTGGGTTAAGCAAACCATTCACATTGAAAGAAATTACTTTTACTTCGTTATTTGCCATGTCTGTTCAATTATTGCATTGAAATCTAAAGGATGATAGAAGGCTTGGCACAGTCCCTGGAGAAACAATAAACAACAAACATAACGTTCTTCCAAGATAGGGGTCTGGAACAAACGACCCTGTAACAAGTTTGTTGTGGCGTCTGGCAGGGAGGGGGAACCTTCTCTTCCACAGTAGTGATCGGGGCCCTCCGGTTCACCATCTTTACATGAGATATAAGAGAACATAACTCACGTGTCCGATGGTACGGCGTAGAAGTGTGCTGTCATTCAATAATACAAGGAGAGAAATTAAATAAAAATCCATCTAACGATTCAAGGTCCAAAAACAGCCTTATTTCTCTCTTTTTTATATCGTCAGCTTTGCATTATCTTCTATATACTTGCAGACGTTCCCTGATGTCTGTCGATATCGGAGCCTTTTAACCTCTTCGTTGTGAAGCAGTTTCCAAAGACGTGCGCTCCAGTTGCTCATCGTGTGATTCAGTCAGCGATGTTTGAACGTTGAACCCTCTTTTCTTCAGATCCAGATACGCTTCGTCAGCTGTGTTGTAGATGTGGGTCCCATCGTCATAGAATACATATATAAGGTGCTGGATAAGGGGTCTGAAATCAAATCTTTTCTTTCAGCGCTTTTTTACCTCCGTGTATTCCTTTCGTTTTTGAAGAACCGCAAGGGGATAATCATGGTCGAAGTGAGATGAAATTATCTGCTGACAGATTGGTCCCCCTAGTTAAAAAATCCGACCCTGCTCCTAAAGAGCTACAGTGGGGCAAAAAAGAATTTAGTCAGCCACCAATTGTGCAAGTTCTTCCACTTAAAAAGATGAGAGAGGCATTCATTATAGGTACACTGTATATTAGGACCTGTGCTTCTGTATTTGCTCTATTTATTTGGCTGTTCAGGTGAATCTTGTTCCTGTTGCATCCAAGTAGGCCTACTTTTAATTTCTTCAAACGTTTCTCGAAATAAATGTCCTGTGCATCACGGTAGTGTGTTAAACTGTTCAGCTGGCACATTGAATAAGCACTATACTGTTCACATCGAGTTCGTTGGTATGAACACACACTGTGATCAGAACGACTCAAAAAGAAAGACTAATTTGAATGGATTTATTTAAAGCATTTAAAAAATAGAAGGTTCACTCAGTGAAGGAGAGAGTGATTGACAGCGTGATGTGTTGCTTTTCCTCACACATACGTTATACACGCATGTAACATGATTTGTATTTGTGGTCTAATAATAAAAATAATCTTTGATTTAAGATTAAAAACTTTAAATGTTCTCCAGTGGTTTGGCCTACTAACTACGGAAATCCATGTTTTTGGAAAGTCATGGTGAATGTTTAAAACACATTAGACACCATTTACATGATTTAAAGGTCAAAGGGTTTCTTCTTCGTGTCATTTCCTGTACATTTCGGCCATTAAAAATGCACTGTTGCTTTAATTGCATGCGAATTACAACAAATAGACTTTGTACCGAAACGATCGTGGCCCTCCAGCTTGCTTCAGCTACTTCTAGCAGCGCACACCAATCGGCTTATCACAGCACTGCAAGAGCTATTTGAAAGCTAACAGAACCATCTACTCTTGAATCACGCTCACGTTTTCAAGTGGAGGAGGTCAAAAAACAGATCTAAACACGTAAAACAATAGAGAGAAGCCACAAGTTTTACAGTGGTCTTCACGTAATCATAGGCAGAGGTAAATATCAAACTACAGCCTCCTTTTCCCTTCCAAACTAAACTAAATGTATTACTACAGTATCTGTCACGATTAGAATGAAATGTGAAAATGAACGAAAAGTGTTCATATCTCATCACAGTGCATCAAAGATGGGGAGGGAGGGAGGGATGGATGGTTAACATTAAAAAAATTGTATTGTATTACATAAATGTATTGATCATTACAGAATACCATAAAAAACTAGTATACCAACATCAATATTGGTATTATTTTAAAATAATTTAAATAATTAATACGTTTTTAAATAACACTTAAATCATAGCGAGTTCTTTGTAAGTGCTTTGGTCCTGTGTCTACATTTAAAACAAAGCGCTGTGACATTCTCTGTTTTCCACCGGCTTTGTTTTCCATCTAAGTTTTTCTCCATTGTACAAAACGCTGCAAGTTCGTGAAAATGTCATATGTGAATGCAGGTTTTATTGATGATCTATTCGTTATGCTGCTGTTTGCATGTTAAAATAAATCTGTAAAAAAAGGTTTGTATTTAACGTGTTGCAGACCCTTGTCAACTGTAGCTGTGTCTCATTTCGAAGTCGCTTTGGATAAAAGCTTCTGCTAAATGACAAAATATAAATGTATTGTAAATGTAAAAGTGATCTGTAATGTATTTCGTTAGATTACAAACGTTTTGTCAAACTTAATCTAAACACTTTAGAATACTTTGGGATACTAATTAGGTACAAAAACAAAGGGGTCATCAAACAGAGGACTTGGCTTACCTCTGTTTATTATTTTAAACAATATCATTTTTACATTTTACATTACAATTTACATTGGTGGAGAGTTCCTTCCTCAAGTGGAGGAGTTTAAGTATCTCGGGGTCTTGTTCACGAGTGAGGGAAGGATGGAACGGGAGATTGACAGACGGATCGGTGCAGCTTCTGCAGTAATGCGGTCGATGTACCGGTCCGTCGTGGTGAAGAAAGAGCTGAGCCGCAAGGCGAAGCTCTCAATTTACCGGTCAATCTACGTTCCTACTCTCACCTATGGTCATGAGCTTTGGGTCATGACCGAAAGGACAAGATCCCGGATACAGGCGGCTGAAATGAGCTTCCTCCGCAGGGTGGCTGGGCGATCCCTTAGAGATAGGGTGAGAAGCTCGGTCACCCGGGAGGAGCTCGGAGTAGAGCCGCTGCTCCTCCACATCGAGAGGGGTCAGCTGAGGTGGCTTGGGCATCTGTTACGGATGCCTACTGGACGCCTTCCCCGGAAGGTGTTCAGGGCCCGTCCGACCGGGAGGAGACCCCGGGGAAGACCTAGGACACGCTGGTGGGACTATGTCTCCCGGCTGGCCTGGGAACGCCTCGGTGTCCCCCCGGAAGAGCTAGAGGAAGTGTCTAGGGTGAGGGATGTCTGGGCATCTCTGCTTAGACTGCTGCCCCCAGCGACCCGGCCCCGGATAAGCGGTAGAAAATGGATGGATGGATGGATGGATGGATGGAATATCATTTTTACAGTTTTTCCTCATTAGACATTATAGTCCACAATTCTAGAAAAAGAAGTCAGAATGAGTTATAAACTCACAATTGCGAGTCAAAGCTCAAAACCACAGGACTGAATTACTACAGATTCGTTGCTATCACATCTTTGGTCATGAAGTCATTCGAGAGACTGTTACTGACCTATCTGAAGGAAATCACAAAACCCTTACTGGACCCCTTGCAGTTTGCCTACAGAGCAAACAGGTCTGTTGAGGATGTAATTAACATGGGGCTGCATTTTGTCCTGCAACATCATGGACCTATTTGAGGATCCTGTTTGTGGACTTCAGCTCCGCTTTCAACACCATCATCCCATTACAATAAACATTTTATACCCATAGGTCCTCATTTAAATCATCGGTGTACTGGATGCTCCTGTCGCCAAAACAAATTCCTTGTATGTGCAAATATATATCAAAAATAAACCTCTTTCTGATTCTGAACACGATTGACAAACATTGACAAATTTACCTTTTGGAGAGTGTTCTTCGCTTGTCTGGATGTTGTATAGGTGTTGTTCTTTATCACTTGTATCTCATATGCCCTTTTCCAGGATCTTTTGTTGCTGAGCTCAGCGTTGTTGTTTTTCTCAGAATGTACACAAGTTTTGATTTGGCCGCTCTTAATGGTTCTGGCATCTTTCTGATGGATTAATTGTGTTTTTAAATCTAACTATGGTCTGTTAAACTTACATTATGGGGTTCAGGGAGATCTCCATGCGAGTTCACAGCAACAGCTTCTAAATGCAAACAGACAAAACACATAGAGTCAACTCCAGACCTTTAACATAAGGAAAAGCCCATACCTGTGAATAAAACCGCTTTTGATTCGACTGTCCAATTACTTTTGGTCCCTTGAAAAAGGGGGGAGCTTCATAGTAAAGAGCTGTAATTCCTAAAGCCTTCAGGTAATAACATGATGCTATCGCAGAGTTTTTTTTTTACCTGACGGAGGTGTTCAAACAGACCTATCACAGTGCTTGGGTCCGCGTTGAGTTGACATTTTGTTACATTTTTGAATGTTCAAACATTCGTGCACATCCCTACTGATGAGGAATAGGATTCCTCGTATTACACCAGGGCATTTACCAATCGATCTCCCCTTGTTAATTATTTAATTTATCTGCCTATATAATATATATTTAATTTACTGTGCTTTGTGTATTTTGTCTTACAATTCCCAATCCTTGAAACAAATATAAATCAATAAAATATCTTCCAGATTTTCTTGCTTGGACCCTTATGACTTTCGCTTGCGGCTGTATTTTACATTAGTCATAGGGTTAAATTCCTTATTTAATAGGTGCTTAATATGATTTTGGAGGTAAATTACATTAATATTACGTTGTGGATGTGGGGTGTGATTGATTCATGATTTCTTTCTGCAGGCGGCGGGAGGAGTAACCTTCATTGGTCCTGACACATATGCCATCCAAGCCATGGGGGATAAAATTGAAAGCAAACTTATTGCCAAAACTGCAAAAGTCAACACCATCCCAGGATTTGATGGTGTGGTCAAGGTCAGATAATCACTTTGGAGTTTTTAATCTATCACATGTTTTCAATCTATCTGTGTTTAGATAATTGGGTGTATCTAATAAGTATCCTAAAGTATAATGAAATCTTTCTGTTTTAGTGGTGTTTTTAGCAAGCCTTTTATTTTGACAGTTCCAAAAAGGTCAATATATTATTAACAAAGTTACAGAATTTGTGTTTATTGGACAATTTGATGCTGTATATTGGCCAAACGTTCATGTGTCAACACAGTCGTACACTCTTATTTTGTACACTCAGTTTTGCGTACGCTCTTATTTTATTTGTTAATGACGTCATCGATTCGTCAACATCAATGTGACTTTTCACATAATAGTCGACTTCAAAAATATGAGGTCGTTCAACCCCTAGTCTACATCACACATGAGCGGCTTAATGCAATATGGCATAAGAAAATATAAACCATTATGAATAAGGGCGTTTTTTTTGTCTAGTCGCACCACATACAATGTGGACAGAATTTTTGTTTATAATGGGTTCTTGTCTTTTATTTGCACCGCTCGTGGAGTAAAGTGAGTGTTTTCAGTCCACTCCAATGGAAGTCGAGCTTCACGCTTAAAGGGATAGTTCACCCAAAAATGAAATTATGTCGTTATTTACTCACCTTTGAGTTGTTCCAAATCTGTAAAAAAAAAATTGTTCTGATGAACACAGAGAAAGTTATTCTGAAGAATGCCTTTAACAGAGAGATTTTGCCCCCCATTGACTACCATAGGAGGAAAAATTACAAATGTAGTCAAAAGTGCCCTTCCAGATGTCCTTATTTATTTCATACAGATTTAGAACAACTCGAAGGTTGGTAAATGTTGACAGAATTTTTATTTTTGGGTGAAGTATCACTTAAACTTCCATAGGAATTGATTAATAAAACACTTGCTATGCTCTATGTACCTATACAAACGACCATTCTATTTAAACACAAAATGTCAGGTGAGACTACTATCATCAGAAATGTCAAATGCTCTGTATGCTAAATTATATTATGCCACCCCCTTGTGCTAAAAAATATATTTTAAAATGTTCTTTTGTTTTCTTCGCAAAATATTTGGGTACTGACACAAAACGTGGTCATGTGTCATCACCGCACAGCTTGACCATCTTTTGGCCAAAACTTAAAAGAAACGTTATTTTACCTGCTCTCCCTTATGTCATCAAAACTGTCCTCTTCCAGCAGCACAAGTTTACTAGGAGAGTAGTTGTGACTTATTTTTGCTTTTATTGCAGGATGCAGAGGAGGCTGTGAAAATTGCAGCAGAGATAGGTATGAATAACTAAAAGTTAAAATTTTAACTACCATTTTGTGTCAGTTATAAAACCCAAGTTTGTGTCTGTTTTTAGGCTACCCTGTTATGATTAAAGCGTCTGCTGGTGGAGGTGGCAAAGGAATGAGGATTGCTTGGAATGAAGAGGAAACCAGGTAAGATGTGATAAATGCAGATTGAGGGGTCCATTCAATACTGTAGGTTTAAAGACAATCACCCCCTTTTTAGACAATCTTCCTTTCCAACGTCTCTCTAGTGGAAAGTATCTCCATAGATATCTATGGGTATCTCTGCTAAAAGCCTTTGTACCGCGGGTCCTAACGCGTCTCTGCTGGAAAGTCTTCATAATATTATTGCAGGTCCTTGCTCCTGCCTGACTTTTATCCTTCTTTTTATACTTAAAATCCACAAACCTTTAATGTCATGTAATAAATAAGACATGGCTCTTTCTACAGTCTTTCTAATGCCCACATGATCTCTTCCCTGCGTCACCATGAGAAGACATGCTGTCATCACCGACGACATCTTTTTGTACTGTGGTGGCCACCGTTGTGTTGGGACTGAGAGATTTGTTGCAAATCTACTGTATAATACAACTCTAGTGAATCAAAAACTGCGCCTTTAATATTTTTATACTGTACAAAACAAACACACAAATTTGCACACTGGTCAGTTGAAAAGCCTTGACTTCTTTTTTTAAATAAGTCCTCTACGTGGAACATTAACAGAATTACACCTTATGCTTATACCTTACCCTCTCTTTATTGGCAACAAAGGCCAAAATCATTATTAAATCATCCACTTTTCTATGCTAAATGACTGTTCTCCTTACAAATTTATTTCAAAGAAAGTTGCGGCTGGTTTAGGTTGCAAGGTACAATAAAACTTTTGTTAGCCATGCTACGTCTGCTCTGCTTTATTAGTGTGTGTGTGCGCGTGCAAGTTCAAATATAGTGTTTATGCAGTTTTGATGCTAAGATTATACACCTTTATGGGCCTTCTTTGGCCCATGGTCTGTATGTTTGACACCCCTGCATTTGTTATCCCAACACCAGCAAAAAAGTATCTTGGAGCCATGCCCTGAACCCAAGAAGAAACTGTAGTATTTAAATGTTTTGTCTTGGCTGACAGTCGTAAAGCTGATTGGGAAACAGATTTTTAGTGTGAAAGGTTTGTTTGCATTACAAATAATTTAAATAATTTGCTCACGTGGTAAGCTGTGTAACAAGCCGATGGCATATAGCCTGCCTTGTTGGCAGAAGCTATTTAACTCAGCCCACAAGTGTCTGATTTGAAAAGAGAAAATGTAAGAACAATGCTTTTTAAAATTGGTATAGAGAGTAAAATGTGTAGCAGAGTTTGAATCTGCAATTCTCGCACATCAAACTTTTCCCATCACATATCAGATCATAAAGGCATTCATTTTCTATAAAATAATAATAAAGTGTAGGTTAGGTTAAGGGTATAGCTTTACTGTGCCAGTAAGGTGTCAGATATTTAATAATATTAATATAAATTCATTGAATTCTTTCTCATACTGTTATTATTGTATAATGTTTATTGTACAATACTGAGGTGCAAATAGCATCTGCCACTTATAAGGATCAGTAGCAAAATACATAAATTTTCATTTAGTGTAGAATGCATATCACAAAGAAACTATGCTAGTTTCTCTTAGTGTAAATACAATTTATTGCTAGTGTAAGTAGCATCTATCATTGTTTTAACTACTATTAATAGCATAATTGTGGTATAAATTTAGTTTTTTATTTGGTGCAAATACCCGCTAGTTTGATGTCTTTCCCTTCATGGTCCAGCTAAAGTATCTGTAGTAAGTGTGTATTTCCAAAGAGATGGGGCAATTAAAAGCCTATAATTGTTTCTTCCTAGCTGAGTTGATTGTTGTCTCTCGGACAAGTTTAGAGCATCGTTTAAGTTTTTCTGGTGTTTTCTGCACCGCACAAACCCCTAAACCTTGTGTGTATAAACAGAAACAACAAACCTAAGTGTGCACCATGTACATCATGTGATATTCTACCTACCCCTTTT
This sequence comes from Barbatula barbatula, assembly GCF_947034865.1. NCBI lineage: Eukaryota > Metazoa > Chordata > Actinopteri > Cypriniformes > Nemacheilidae > Barbatula > Barbatula barbatula. The sequence goes on from NC_136771.1 coordinate 15,444,575, forward strand.
TCCCCCGACCCGTGTAATAACATCCATGGTTCTACTGGCCGGAAGTAAGGGAGAGTCTACGGATACATAATCAGGAAACGAAAAACACACTTGAATCGTTCCGCTAGCACACCAAAGCCTAACAAACTCGAACCAACTGCGCTCTCTCTCTCTCTCCTTTCCCCCTTCTCTCCGATGGCGTCTTCGTTAAATGGGGACGAGAGTCCGTAGCAATGCGATGATTGGAAGAGATTGCTTCAGGCTCCACCCACTCGTTATCAGCAATCAGCCAATAAACAAGGGCCCTGAAAAATAGGGCCCTGACAGAGAGCAGAAGACAAAATATACATACACCAGAGAACACAAACATAGTCACACAGGGAAGCAACACCATCTTATAATATCCCCATTCCTTCTGGGTGACCCAGAAAAGCACCTTGGTTCCAAGGGCAGGAACAGAGATTCAGGATTCAGAGAGAGAGAGCAAGGGTGCAAGGGATGTGGTGGTCAGAGGCACCATGCCTATTTAAACAGAGGGGCACAAAATTTTTGAACAGTCAGTTTTGCATGCAACCTCCATATGACAAGGTATGTATCTTTTAATCAGTTGCATGGTTTTTTAGGAAGAAACAATATCAGTTATGTGCTGCACCTTCGTCATCTATTTGAGATTTTCACAGTTTTTATCACGTACATGAGCTTGACATTTATCAATTAGACCACAGATGTACCAGCGCTGGCTAATGATGTAACGGAAACACCCATATGCCCAAACCAAGACTTTCAGACTCTTTCTATGCTAGTATGCACTGTCGTTTAGGGAAAGCATTTGTCACCCACATTCATTTAGACCCTGCGAGAACTAGACCACTGAACAGTGTTTTTGACTTGAAGCGGTGCTGCCCAGACCGATCCGTGTATGTCACCAACTACTGTGAGAGCAGACTGCTCCTAATGCTTTCAAATTGCTCTTGTGATACTTTGGTTTAGTCCGTACAGAAACACCTCTTGGCAGTTGATGTGGCATCGTTTAAAGAGAGTTACTTTTGTTACAGTATCAACACTTTTATTTCAGGGTGCAAAGACTAGTACTCTTAAAGCAAATATATTTTCCATTAAATTAATTTAGTTATCATTATATTGAATCATTTAATATAGATTTAGAAATGCATAGAATGGAATATTAGATAAAATACACTCACCTAAAGGATTATTAGGAACACCTGTTCAATTTCTCATTAATGCAATTATCTAATCAACCAATCACATGGCAGTTGCTTCAATGCATTTAGGGGTGTGGTCCTGGTCAAGACAATCTCCTGAACTCCAAACTGAATGTCAGAATGGGAAAGAAAGGTGATTTAAGCAATTTTGAGCGTGGCATGGTTGTTGGTGCCAGACGGGCCAGTCTGAGTATTTCACAATCTGCTCAGTTACTGGGATTTTCACGCACAACCATTTCAAGGGTTTACAAAGAATGTTGTGAAAAGGGAAAAACATCCAGTATGCTGCAGTCCTGTGCGCGAAAATGCCTTGTTGGTGCTAGAGGTCAGAGGAGAATGGGTCGACTGATTCAACATGTTAGAAGAGCAACCTTGACTGAAATATCCACTCGTTACAACCGAGGTATGCAGCAAAGCATTTGTGAAGCCACAACACGCACAACCAGGAGGCGGATGGGCTACAACAGCAGAAGACCCCACCCGGTACCACTCATCTCCACTACAAATCGGAAAAAGAGGCTACAATTTGCATGAGCTCACCAAAATTGGACAGTTGAAGACTGGAAAAATGTTGTCTGATGAGTCTCGATTTCTGTTGAGACATTCAGATGGGAGAGTCAGAATAAGTAAACAGAATGAGAACATGGATCCATCATGCCTTGTTACCACTGTGTAGGCTGGCTTTGGAGGTGTAATGGTGTGGGGGATGTTTTCTTGGCACACTTAAGGCCCCTTAGTGCCAATTGGGCACCACAGCTGTTACAAGGAAGGAATGCAATGTGCAATATGGCCGCTATAGTGAATGAAGTCCCGCCTTACAGTAAAATGAGCCAATTGTCAATCAATAAAGACTGACACTTCTCTGGGGCAAGCCTCTTCACAAACTGTCCACATGCGCAGTTGCTGAAGCGACTTCGAACAAATTTTTTTTTTTGCCCAATTTAAGCTTAAGAAACAAATGTTCCCTATCGATAATTCACTCGTACTGCGTAGCAGGACGCTATGGGGAAAACTCCTTTTTCTCCGATGACTGAAGCAATTCAAAAGCGCAGTGAAAACTGCACGGTGATTGGTTGGAAAAAAGCAGAGCTTTAAACCAATCGTAGCGGAGCTGCCGGACCAATGGCGATGGCACCCGCCAAAATGGGCGGGGCTTATGGCTATATAAGCGGACACATCGCCGTAGGGTCTTCAGATCTCTTCTCCTTCAGCGACGACTCGTCTTCGCTTCCCGAGACTGACTGCTTCGCCGTCGAGAGAGCACCTGCAGCGGATTCGACCTTCGGCTCAGCGCCTTCGCTCCAGCGGATTCATCAGCGGCTTCGCTCCGGCGGCTTCTGTTGGCGTCTTCGCGTGTGAGCGGCTTAGCGATCCAGCCGGTCTTTTCCCTGCCGCTATCCGGCGAATCTAAAGAGCAATTTTCACGCTTTCTTTTCAGAGAGCGTTTAGAGCAAATTTCCTGCGGCATTTACGTGCAGTTTTCACTGCGCTACAATGCCGCGTCGTCCCTGTCGCTCGTGTGGGGTTTTCCTGCACGCTGTCGACGGTCACGACGAGTGCGTTTCATGTCTGGGTCTCTCCCACGCAGAGAACGCGCTAAAAGAGACGGAATGCTCTCACTGCGAGAGTATGAGTCTCTCCTCTCTGCGCTCGCGGATAGCTTTCTTTTCAGAGAGTGACTCCGCCCCTCGATCCCCGCCGCCGCTGCTCGCACAGGACTCTGTGCGACAGAAGCAGCGGGGTAGAGGAGCTAAGCGCTCGGGGAAACGCGAGCTCACGCCGGCACGCCGTGCCTCGTTTTCCCCGCAGAGAGATGTTTCCCCGGTTTGTTTCACCCGAACAGATCAGCGTCCACTGGCGGCCGCCTGTGACATGATCTCGTTCGGTGGAAACGAACCGGAGGATGACGACGCCATGTCGTTAGCGGCTTCAGACGGGGAGGAGTTAGCGGGCTCGCTGGATGACCCCGCCCCCTCGCCGTCTCCAGAACCCGGCGGACACGCCCCCAGTGCGGACTCCGAGCTCTTCCGGGTCCTCACGAAGGCGGTTAACGAGCTGGGTTTGGAGTGGTCTCCCCCAGAGGAACCCTCTCGCAGCCGCTTGGACGAGTGGTTTTTGCCGGGGCGCCGTCAGGCTCCTCGTCAACGTAACTCACCGTTCTTTCCAGAAGTTCACGGCGAACTCACGAAGTCATGGCGCGCCCCCTACTCGGCCCGTCTTCGACCTTCTTCCTCCTCTGCGCTCACCTCCGTGGACGGCGCAGAGGAAAAAGGATACGAGAAGCTACCCCCCCTCGATGAGTCTGTGGCCGCACATCTGTGTCCGCCCGCAGCCATCGGATGGAGGGCTAAAGCGTCTCATCCTTCCAAGCCGTGCAGGACCACCTCGGCCCTCGCTGGACGCGCATACTCGTCCTCAGGCCAGGCGGCTTCAGCGCTTCACTCCATGGCTGTGCTCCAGGTCTATCAGGCCAAGCTCCTCCAAGGCATGGATGAGTCCGACCCTGACCCTGCGCTCTTCAGAGAGCTACGGAGCGCGACGGATCTTGCTCTACGCGCCACCAAGGCCACGGCCCAGGCGATAGGCAGATCCATGGCCAGCTTGGTGGTGCTTGAGCGTCATCTATGGCTGACGCTCACGGAGATCAAGGATGCGGATAAGGTCCCCTTCCTGGATGCTCCTATTTCCACGACCGGCCTCTTCGGACCGGCGGTGGAGGGTTTCGCAGAACGCTTCACGGCAGCGCAGAAGTCTTCGCAAGCCATGAGGCACTTTCTGCCTAAAAGACCCGGATCTCGGCCGGTGGCGAGCCATCCTAAGCCAGCCTCGACGCAACAGCCGGTAAGAACCCCTGCTGCTCAGAAGGCTTCGGGAGCTGACAGCCGTCAGCGCTCCCGATCTGGACGGCGCTTCCCGCATCCTCAGCGACAAGGTCCCCGGCCAAAGATCACGCTGGACCCCGCGCCTCAGGCCCCATCCTGAGCCCGATGCGAGGAAGAGGAAGGCTACAGGGCCCGCTCCAGCCGGCCCTCCTTCAAAGACTGCTCTCATGTCTGCCAGGTCACCCCGTTCAGTTCCGGGTGCCGGCAAAAATGTTTTATTAAAATGCAATGTTGTAAGTGCGGGGCCTTTTCTAACGCCCACACCACATTCTGCAAAATGTTTAGTAAAACACAAACTTTGTCAAAAAAAGAGCAAACTTCCTCTTCCATTGTTCCTGGGAGTCAAGCCCCCAAAAGGCGGCGTATCTCCTCTTTACACCCAAACCCTTGCCACCCGGGCCAAGGCCTGGAGAGCCATCCCCGGGGTATCAGACTGGGTTCTGGAAATAATATCCCAAGGATATTCACTCCAGTTTGCTCGTCGACCCCCGCGCTTTCGCGGGGTCGTCCCCACCCGAGTGCAGGACTCAAATTCTCACGTTCTGCGCACGGAGTTGAGGAATTTACTGGGAAAAAGAGCCATAGAAATGGTTCCCCCAGACCAAATCGAGTCAGGCTTCTACAGCCGGTACTTTCTAGTACCAAAGAAGGACGGCGGCTTCCGCCCCATCCTCGATCTCAGGCATCTGAATCACGCCCTTATGAAACGGCGCTTCAGGATGCTCACGATGAAGCAGATCCTCTCGCAAATACGCCCAGAGGACTGGTTCTTCTCCCTGGACCTGGAAGATGCTTACTTCCACATTCAGATAGCCCCTCGTCACAGACGATTCTTGAGATTCGCCTACGAGGGAATTGCTTATCAATACACGGTCCTTCCATTCGGACTTTCTCTAGCTCCCCGCACTTTCACGAAGTGCATGGACGCGGCTCTTTCCCCTCTCAGACAGAAGGGAATCCGCATTCTGAATTACCTCGACGACTGGCTTGTTCTAGCCCAGTCGGAGGACGAGCTAAAGTCTCACAGATCCCTCCTCCTCAGCCACCTGGAGTGCCTGGGACTCAGGATCAATCTTGCCAAGAGCGCACTGTCACCCAGCCAAAACATTTTGTTCCTGGGAACAGTCTTCGACTCAAAACGCATGACCGCCAGAATTTCTCCAGACCGAGCTCTGGTCATTCGACGGCTCGCGGCCTCATTCACACCCGGGGTTTCACGCCCCCTCAGGGTTTTTCAGAAAATGCTAGGTCTGATGGCCTCTGCATCTCAGGTACTGAGTCTGGGCATCCTCCGGATGCGCCCCCTCCAGTACTGGCTGAAGCCCAGAGTTCCTCCACACGCTTGGCGTCTTGGTCGACTGCGTGTTGTGGTGAATCAAGCCTGCGTAACCGCCCTAGCCTCGTGGAAAGATCCCCTTTGGCTAGAGCAGGGTGTGCCCATGGGCTCCACATCCAGTCGGAAAGTGGTCACGACAGACGCCTCCAACACGGGTTGGGGGGCTCTGTGCGATGGCGACCCGGCCTTCGGCCTCTGGTCGAACCAGGAAGGAAGCCTCCATATCAACTACCTGGAAATGCAGGCAGTATGGTTGGCCCTCCGCTACTTCCTACCGGTGCTAAAAGATTGTCACGTCTTAGTCCGATCAGACAGCATGACGGTAGTATCTTACATAAATCACCAGGGAGGCCTCTCCTCAAGACGCCTTTTTTCCCTAGTTTCTCACCTCTTGGAATGGGCCCAGTCCAATCTGCGCTCACTGAGGGCAACTCACCTTCCAGGCAAACTGAACCGGGGAGCAGATATGCTATCTCGGAGCAATGTTCCTTCAGACGAATGGACGCTCCACCCCATGTCGGTTCAACAAATCTGGAAACTCTTCGGCAAGGCAGAAGTCGACCTTTTCGCCTCAGAAGACAATACTCACTGCCCGACGTACTTCTCGAAGGGCAAGGACGCCTTGGCCCACGCTTGGCCCAACCGGCTCCTCTATGCTTTTCCCCCGATCGCGCTCTTGCAGCAGACGATCAGGAGAATCAGGGATCAAGCTCACCGAGTGCTTTTGGTAGCCCCTCTGTGGACGAACCAGCCTTGGGTCGCAGATCTCTCCCAGCTGCTAATAGCAGCCCCGTGGCCCATTCCCCTGAGGCGGGACCTCCTCTCTCAGGCAGGGAACACGATATGGCACCCCCAGCCAGAGCTGTGGGCTCTGCACCTTTGGCCTCTCGACGGGAGCCTACGGACCTCCCAGAGAGCGTACTGAACACCATATCACAAGCTAGAGCTCCGTCTACTAGACGCCTCTACGCCCTCAAATGGTCTGTCTTCGCCTCCTGGTGTACAACACGCGGCGCTGACCCAGTGTCCTGTGACGTATCACTGATACTGTCATTTTTACAAGAGTTGTTGGATAACGGCCGTGCCCCTTCCACACTCAAGGTCTATGTGGCGGCAACAGCCTCACATACCCACATCGGAGGACAAGGAGTGGGCAAGAACGATCTTGTCGTTCGTTTCCTGAAGGGCTCCAGGCGGCTACACCCCCCTCGCCCTCTTACAGTTCCCTCTTGGGATCTGCCCACGGTCCTGAGGGCTCTAAAGGGTCCTCCCTTTGAGCCGCTGCTATCTGCGGACCTCCGTCCTTTGACGCTCAAGACCGCTCTGCTTCTCGCTTTAGCATCGGTGAAGCGTGTGAGTGACTTACAGGCTCTCTCTGTGAGCTCATCCTGTCTGGAATTTGGGCCTGGCGACGCCAGAGTCGTTCTCAAACCAAGACATGGCTATGTACCTAAGGTGCTCTCTACTCCGTTCAGAGCACAGGTTATTTCGCTCTCTGCTCTCCCCTCCTCAGAGCGGGATCCAGAGCTTAGTCTGCTCTGCCCAGTCAGAGCGTTAAGAATATACTTTGAGCGCTCCGCCCCATTCAGACGGTCGGAACAGCTCTTTGTGTGCTTCGGTGACCGCACCAAAGGGTCCTCGGTCTCGAAACATAGACTATCGAAGTGGATAGTTGAGGTTATATCGCTGGCTTACTCTTCCTTGGGCCTTCAATGCCCCACGGGAATTAGAGCCCATTCCACTAGAGGCGTTGCCTCTTCCTGGGCATGGTATAGCGGTGTCTCTATAAAAGATATCTGTGCGGCGGCCTGCTGGGCTTCGCCGTCCACTTTTACAAGGTTTTATAACCTGGACGTTCCGGCCCTTCAGGCCCGGGTCCTTTCTGCTTGAATTAGGTCGCTGAGCCATGGCTATGGCCACGCCAGCACTTAATTACTTTGGGACGATAACCGGTCTAGGCCACCTTCTAGCTTGGCCTCTACCGCTTTCAGGGTTTCCCTGCTTTACTCCGTCTCCGAGCCCAGGCTCCGAGACCATTTATGTTTTTCGTTCCATCTGTAGCACGGCGTGATTATACTTGTTCCCCATAGCGTCCTGCTACGCAGTACGAGTGAAGTATCGATAGGGAACGTACTCGGTTACTTACGTAACCTCGGTTCCCTGAGATACGGGAACGAGTACTGCGTTCCTTGCCGTGCTACGAGCTGCTGTGTCGTCGCTTCAGTCGAAGTAACCTGAAGACCCTACGGCGATGTGTCCGCTTATATAGCCATAAGCCCCGCCCATTTTGGCGGGTGCCATCGCCATTGGTCCGGCAGCTCCGCTACGATTGGTTTAAAGCTCTGCTTTTTTCCAACCAATCACCGTGCAGTTTTCACTGCGCTTTTGAATTGCTTCAGTCATCGGAGAAAAAGGAGTTTTCCCCATAGCGTCCTGCTACGCAGTACTCGTTCCCGTATCTCAGGGAACCGAGGTTACGTAAGTAACCGAGTACGTTATGTAATACGGACCCTGATATTTAGGACAGTTTGTCCTTTGTTCATTTGTGACCACGAATCTTGGAAACGTAAGATAATTTTTGTTTTATTTGTTTGTTTGCGTGAGGATATCTGGTAATGTATATAATGTTGTTAAGCCCCTTGCGGAGCTCTGTACATTTAAATAATGTATCATTTAAACATTTTAATGTTTAGAATCTAATGTAAATACATGTAAATACGTTTTGAATGTTTTATCTTTTTGTTTCAGGGAAGGCTTTCGTTTTTCCTCTCAAGAAGCCGCATCCAGTTTTGGAGATGACCGTCTTCTGATTGAAAAGTACATAGATAACCCACGACATATTGAGATACAGGTATTTTCTGGATAAACTCACCTCACTCGTTTTTCTTTTTACTAGGCATGTACACATTTTGAAATAAGATGCGTCACATTTGTGTTCAGATGCACTTTCACTTCTAGTCTCTGAACTGTCACGTACTAAATTTTAATACAAACAAGTATCCAATGAAGTCATTTGTATATACATAGACATAATTGATACTATATGTTTGCTGCAGTGGTGACATATTTAGTTACTAGTTTTGACTGCCTTTGTATTTTTCTTACTTTGGTAGTCAATGGGGGGCAGAATCTGTCTTGTTATAAGCATTCTTCCAAAGATCTTGGGCTATTTAATATTTTGTTCAGTTTGAACTTTCTAATGGTAAAAAGGTAGTTTCTGAAACTAATGATAAGAATCATGAGGCGTCAAACAAAGAAAGAAACAAACAATGTTTTTGCAATGTTTATGTAACCCGCGGTTCCGATGGCTATCCAAAGATCTCATCTCGTCCTGTTTCATGCACATATTTCACAACATGCTTTTATTTATCAATAGTTTTGACATGTATTATCCTGAAAGCGTGGTCTGTCAAAACAATTCATGAACTGGGCTTGTCTCTGAACAAGCACTTGCTGCGGCTGCCACATTTAAAATAACTTTAAAAAGCCTGAAATTATGAAAAAGCCTACTGTAGAGACATTTCTTGATTTATGACAACCTATCCCCAATGTATGTGAATGTTGCCTACAAATATGTATAACTGAATGTTTATAACCTAATCCTGGTTTAACATGGGAAACCCAGCTGTGTTTGCAGTGGTATTTATTCCATATGGGGATATATGCTGATAATGCAACGATATTATAGAGCACATTCGGTTTTAAAGGAAATAAAGCTTAATCATGTTAGAATTCGGTTTTGCCATTTTTATGAATAACGCACATCGCAATTCACACGCTGAGAGTTTTTCACAGGCACTCTGATCTCACTCGCTGTATTTCTCAATTTGCACAAAACACAGAGCGAATACAAAATTAAAGCTCTCTCTATGCAACCCAGCAATAAATAAAACATTCCTGATATATTGAAAATTATTCTATGTATTTATGTATAATTAAATATAATTATTAGTGTCTGTGGATTTAAGTTCTTGTTACTTTTATATTGTAGACAGCGTTTGTCTTTTACGCCTAAACCTCTTAACTCTTGCTTGTCTGCTGAGTGAGGCAATGAGCTTGACCAGTCAACTGTGAAGATCTGTGAATAGACTGCCACTCAGTGGTTAGCAAGAGTCTACACACATTAAAGAAGTTACACACATTAAAGAAGTTACACACATTAAAGAAGTTACACACATTAAAGAAGTTACACACATTAAAGAAGTTACACACATTAAAGAAGTTACACACATTAAAGAAGTTACGTATGTAACCTCGGTTCCCTGATGGAGGGAACGAGACGTTGTGTCGAGACTGACAGAATGGGGTTTGACTTGAGAACCTATCGTCTCCGATCTACTTTGAAAAGGCCAATGAACTTTGTGAATGGGACGGCACGCCAGACTCCGCCCGTACATACGGGTATAAAAGGGAAGATGGCATGCCCATTCGTTCAACTTTCTGGGCTTCGGATCTTGAGAGGCGCTCTCGTTCGCTGCAGCGGGCCGGCCCATCGCTCGTGGCATGATGGACACAACGTCTTGTTCCCTCCATCAGGGAATCGAGGTAACATGCGTAACCTAGACGTTCCCTTCCTGTCGGAGCTGCTCTGCCAGGCTCGTACCCCCCAAGTGCTTAGTTATGGATGGAATGCCTATACTTCGTACAATGGAGGAAATAGGGAGGCTGTAATGGCCCCTGAGAGGGAGCTTCGCAGGCCAACGCCCAGCCACTGTCAGTCTCACTCAAGACCCGGTTCGACGCCCGTGCGAAAAAAGGCGGGACACAGCCCATCCCTCAACTCTGCAGATGTCTGCCAGAGAGGCGCATTGAGCCCGTGCCCACGAGGAGGCTGCACACCGGCAGAGTGAGTGTCACTACAGTGGTCAGGGGCCTGAGATCGGCAAGCCAAGGGATGACGTCTACGATCCAGTGCGCCAGTCTCTGTTTGGAGACAGCCTCCCTGCTGTACCCTGAAACAGACAAAGAGCTGCTCAGAGCGAGAGCTCCGTGTAGGGCGCGTACTGAACACGACAGGAAAAGGGTTGGGACTTCCTCCCTCCTTCCCTAACTCCTAGTCCGCGGCGGGGGTGGTAGGGACTCTGGGCATGTGGCCAGGTTGGGGTCTAGCCCATGTGGGGTACCCCAACTCTAGGCATCCGCTGTACTCCCGCTTTTCCCGCAGTCAGCTGTGCGCAAAGGCATCCGTGCCGAGGAGGTCTCGGTTATGGAGTACACAAGCGGACAATGGGAGGTGTGCAGGGGGGCAGACAGGACCCCCTGTGCCTGCCTGCACTGCTCCCAATGAGTTGGACCGCGGGGATGGAGTCGGCAGCTTCTGCGGAGCGTCCTGCCAAGAGAGCATGTCGACTGTCTGATCGAGGTGACCAGATATAAATGACCGCAGGGACACCACCCACTGCTGATTTCAGAGGAGGCGTCCGGCGAGTTGTGACATCTGCCATGAACGAACGCCACCTGATGGTTGATGTACGCTAGGGCAGCTATGCTGTCTGCAGCATGTGCTTGTGCCAAATGGGAGGCAGGGGCCTCTGCATCGCAAGGAAAGCTGACAGCGACTCCAGGCAATTGGATTGCTACTGCAGGCGGGGGCCCGTCCAGCCACCCGACACTGCCTGCCCGTTGCACACCACACCCTACAAGAGCAGGGAGGCGTCTGCCATCCAAACTGCTCTAATGGGACTCCAGCCCGGAGTGGGACATGTCTGTCCGAGGGGTAAAGGTGCGCCGGCAGATAGACGTGATGGGAACACGCCCTGTGCTGGTGTGCCACGCTCTCCAAGGAACCCGACTTTGAAGCCAATGCTGAAGAGGTCTCATATGCATCAACCTGAGCGTCATGACTGCCGAGAAGGACGCTAAATGCCCCAGGAGCCTCTGAGTGTTTCAGGGTGACCACTGACTGCTGCCTGACGAGGTCCAGGTAGCACAGCATCGACTGGGCACGCTCTCGTGAGGCATGCTGTATGGTAACTGAGTCTAGTCCGATACCAGGAAAAGAGTTGCTCCGACAGGGGAGAGCATGCTCTTGTCCTGGTTGACCTGTAGGCCCAATCGGTTTAGGTGCCAGGCACATGGCCCCTGTGCGTAGGCCACAGATCCCACGAGTGCCAAGATTGGTCAGTCGTCAAGATAATTAGCAGACACACTCCCTGCTCCCGGGGGGAGTGAGGGCAGGCTCCGTGACCTCAGTGAAGGCAAAGGGAGGACGGGTCAGACAGAGGGGGAGGAAGCTCTACTTGCACTTAAATCCTGCACTGTTAGAAAACTACAGACCAGTATCGCTACTCGCCTTCATTGCCAAGGCCCTTGAACATGTTGTATATAACCAGCTCTCCTCCTTTCTCACGCAGATCAATCTCCTGGAAAGCAACCAGTCTGATTTCAAGAGAAGTCATTCCACATGGACTGCGCTGAGCAGCCTCTTACTCGTCTGTACTCATCCTACTGGATCTGTCTGCTGCTTTTGACACCATTAACTCCACATGCTCCTGTCGACCCTCAAGGCTATGGGTGTCTCTGAAATGGTGCTGCAATGGTTCAAGTCTTACCTCTCCGGTAGGTTATTTAGAGTATCCTGGAGAGTAGAGGTCTCGGAGTCCCAACATCTCAATACAGGGGTGCCCCGGCAAGTGCTTGGACTGTTGTGCTTTTCCGTGTTCATGACATCCCTAGGTTTCTGTCATTCGGATACATGGCTTTTCCTATCACTGCTTTGCAGATGATACACAATTCCACCTGTCTTTTCAGCCTGATGATCCAACTGTTTCTTCACGCATCTCTGTATGCTTGAGTGACGTTTTGCTCTGGATGAAGGACCACCACCTGCAGCTAAAGCTTGCAGAAACAGAACTGCTTGTAATCCAGGTCAACCCAAAGATTTGTCACAATCTCTCCATTCTGCTTGGCTCATCTACCATTACACCTTCCAGAACAGCCAGAAACCTGGGAGTGGTAATCAGTGATCAGCTAAACTTCACGGATAATGTTGCCAGCAACGGTCTTGTAGATTCATCCACTACAACATTAGAAAAGTTAGACCTTTCCTTTCCAAGCCTACAAAAACCAAACCTCTAGTGAACGGATGATCCAGAATGCAGCGGCAAAATGTGATCTCTTTTCAGTGGAGAGAACTATCACACCTCTCTTTATTGAAAAAATGAAGCCTCTCTGAAACACGCAGATTTTTTACAAAGCTCATCGCACTGAAAAGCGAGGTGTGCTATGATTGGCCAGTTAACCAGTACGTAGTGATTGGTCGAATACTGCAAGCATGTGATGGAAATGCAACGCCTCTTACCATATTTGGAACATCAGGTTCCAAAGCAATTGTACTGACAGGTGATCAAATGCCATCGTTACTTCCTTGTATCAATTTGAGCCCGAATCTGATCAGGAAAATGAAGATGATCAAGCCGATACATCAACTTTGCCAGCGCGACTTGAGCAGGATGTTAAGGATGGGTAAAGTTTTATTAAAAAAACATTGTTAAGTTGTTGAAAAATATAGCTAACTGTATTACCTTTTATATACAACTTTATAAAGACTATAAAAACAAACAACCATATACATCATACAGAGTTTGTGTGAGAGAGAAACAAGCTCGCATTACAGAAGGGAATGGTAACATAAAAAATACAGCGTGAGGCCCTTCTTGATCAACCAGTGTTACGCCATGTCTCGTCACAATTCGACGAAGACAATAAACCCCATTATAAACACGACATTTGTTGCCTCTAGTTGGACTTATTAGGACTTATGTTGTCTTTTTTCCAGGCACGCCTGTCTGCATTTGCAGATCACACCAATAAACAACATGCACTACAAAGACAACAAACTCAACTCATGTTAGTCCGTAACAAAGTCTTTTATTGTAGTTGTAATAGTTTTAAACTTTCGTGTAAAAAGCTTTCGTGCACAGCCGGCCTTGATCTCTTCCAGGTTCATGAAGGAATCATCCGTGAAATATGCTGCACACACTTTAATTTTCGGATTGTACTCTTCTGGAACAGTATTGTAAATAAAATGTAACCATTTGCCTTTAGTTGTCTGATCTTCTGGAAGGGCAAACAAAGAGGTTTTCTTTTCGCAATGAAACAAACAGCGTCTCTGCGATGCCGACCATACAATGAGATTTAAAAGTACGCCAACTTTACTTGCGTATATATTGGTGGTCTTAGTCAAGTCATACCACGAAATAACGTACATTTATGGGGGTGTGGTTACACAAGGCGTTTCAGGCAGGTATGTTTTGTTCCGACACTTACATTTTTGCAATTTTACTTGTCTAATACATGCATGGAGACTTACAACACAACGAAGACACAGAAAAACACGTATTTGCACTAAATGACTCCTTTAATTTGTCTCATACATAGCACAGCGTCTGTCTGTGTAGCAAGCACATAGACAAAGCATATTTATGTTCTTTTTAGTATACTACATTTACATTTGGTCATTTAGCAGATGCTTTTATCCAAATCGACTTACAAAGAAATACTCCCGTCTAAACAGTCAGTAACAGTGACAGATTTTTGTCATGATAGTCAGCTGCGCTACGGGCAATTTACATTTACGCATTTGGCAGATGCTTTTATCCAAAGCGACTTACATTGCATTATCCTATACATGGAATCCCTAGCCAGCCAAACAGCGATAATATATTGTTGTTTTTCTCAGTTTATTGCCGCCAACTTGTTTTCTCTTACTCTTACTCTTTCTCTTTTTTGATCTGATCACATTGCGTTATTGTTATAATACCTTTTGAGCAATTCCATGCAAATGTCAACCTTAAAGGGATAGTTCACACACAACTTCTGTTTACTCACCCTCGGGTGTGTCACCGAATTTAATATCACCTTACCAAAAGGCAGCGGTTCACATGATTGCAGCTTCTCTTTGCAGATCATTTTGAGAAATGTTGTTTGTTATACTGCATCTTCAATTTAACCTGTTCTGTTTCAATATACCCAAGTGTGTTTAAAGTTTAATATACAGGTTTGTGGCTCTTCACTTCATTTTTTAATTCACAATTGTAATGTGATATTTACTGATCTTTTTTAGCAACATCTATAGGATTTGTATTAAATCTATAATCATGGACTTGAATGATAATTGAAGTGAGTCGGAACATCAGAATTGATACCCAGCCCTAATATGAATATATTAAAAATCAATTATATTCCCAAATACTTAATTGTATTCCAATTAATCCACACCACGGGAAGCTTTTCACCAATTTCATTTGGGCAAAAACTGTACTACTATTTTGAGATTTTGCTTAACACCTTAAGAGTATGAAGTGATTTACATATAGTAATAACTATAAAAATAGTATAAAAGAGATTAGGAGGTGCTGCTCTATGGATGTTTGTACTACTATTTGCAATTGTTTATGATGTTTGCAGGTGTTGGCAGACAAACATGGCAATGCTTTGTGGCTGAACGAGAGAGAGTGCTCCATCCAGAGAAGAAACCAGAAAGTGGTGGAGGAGGCACCCAGGTTTGTTTGAGTAATTTTACTGAAAAGTGAGCATTAAATGCAGGTATAAAGAGAAGGTCATTTTCAGATTGGACTCGTATGCTGCGTTCCGAACTTGAGTGTGCCCCCCGCAACATTGGTTTAATATCACTCTCAACTTGACTCTATCAAACCCTGGTGCGTTTGCGCTCGTCTTACATCATCAAAAATGTGCATGGCACATGACAGAAAACAACACAGTTCAATATATTGTATTTTTATTATTTGGTACCGTTATGCGCAGCAGAGTATATTACATTTGGGTTTACTGTATACGCGTTACATGCAGACGGATTTCTGCTGCTTGCAAACCAACTATTTTGAGGAAACAGTGGTTTACCATTGACCGCCAGGTGTGCACCCGGGTTCGCTTGTCAGCTTTCACATTAGCGAATTTTCATGGGAAGCGTGCCCTGTTCCGAACGAAACTTCAAGTGTGAAAGCCACCTTAAAAAGCTACAGACAAGGCTTAAAGCTAGTCCCAGACGACAATAAATGTGTGACTTGTCTTAACTCGATATAAAATGGCCAGAAATATCTTAAAATATATCAGTGCCATTGTTTTGTCTCAAGATGCACACCAGTAATGTATTCTTCTAAGGCATTTTATAAAAGTGACATAAATATCTAAATTGAACTAAGGCATGGTCCTGGCTTAAGCTAAACTATGTCTGTGAACCTGGGCACTGGAGTTTTAAATCCTAGAATCTGTTAGCATCAGACAAAGGGAATCTTCACAGATTGCCACTTTAAAACTTTTACTTGTGTCTCCATGTAGAATTGTCTCTCATTAGCTATTGTAATAGTACTGACACAATTATCCCAATTTAAAATCATAAATATTAAACCTGTTTAATTATTCTGAGGTGGTCTCAATTTCTCTGTGAGCAGGTTTGAAGTTAAAGGGATAGTTCACCCAAAAATGTAAAGAAATGTAAACACCCAAATCTGTATACATTTCAAACAAATGAAGATATTTGTTAGAATGTCAGTAACCAAACAGATCATATCCCCATTGACTGATTGTATTTATTAACCTACTTTGGGGGTCAATGGGGGATGAGATCTGTTTGGTTACTGATTTTCTTACAAATATCTTCATTTGTGTTCAGCAGAACAAAGACAACTATATACAGGCTTGGAACATCCTCAGGTTGACTAAATAATGACAGAATTTTCATGTGTGGGTAAACTATCCCTTTAACTTCAAACCTGCTCACAGACACTTCAGGGCCCTTTTCATTTAGCTTCTTTTGCACGTCTACCCATGGGCAAATGTGTGTGTGTCCTTCTCAACAACACCACTTTCCCAGCAGCTAGTACTTCACTAGTACTGACACTACATATTAGTGCAAGATCTAACCCACCTTTTGGAATTAACATCACATAACAAATCATACAGGCATTTTTTTTCAACAAAATGAAGAAAATATTTGAAAATGGCTAACAGGTGTTTAATAAAAAAAGAGAGGTTAAGGGTAGTAGAGAGGTCTTTATTGTCCCAATTAGTTAATAATTAATTAATTATTTAATAATTTTAATACATATAATAATTTAAAATGTTATTGTTGTTGTTTAATGTACAACATTACTTGTCTACCTTGCTGTGTTGAAATGGAATGTTTTATAATATAGGTACTATATGGATAAATACTATATTTATAATAATTTATAGGGACTATATGGACGAGATTTGCTATGGACAGAAGCAAAGGTTAAGGTCCACTTTAACTGTCCACTTTGCATAATTTTTATTACAGATTTGCAATTTGGCGCCACTGCGCTCTCACTCTACAATAACTCAGAATAACAAAGAATCGATGCAACGTCGTGAAAACACTGCGGGACGTTGTCTTAATTTGACGTTGTCTTATCCGCCGGAAGACACACAGTCTCACTCTGACTTCCCAGCCATTCTCTTTCTCCATCTCGTCCTACATAGCTGGCATTTAAACAGTCTCCCCCCAATTACTGTAACGAAAAACAGGTGTTCACAATGTGCAATTGACCTACTTACACACCGCTTACCTCACCCTTTCGCTGCCCGTCCTCGCTTGACCACAAAGATATTTAGAAGATAGCTGGTAACAGAACAGCACTGGCCCTCGTTTACTTCTATTGTATGGACACAAAACCAATGCAAGTAAATGAGGGCAGTTTCCAACATTCTTCTAAATATCTTTTGTGTTCTGCAGAAGAAAGTCAGAACAGGGGTTTAGAATGCTATGTGCTTTTTGTACTTAACAATCCTTTATTTTTATTAGACATTCTGCTTCAAAAATAAACAAAGTCAGAACATAGGTGACAGCAGACAAGTGTGCTTGTTTTTAATATGTCAGTAATTTGAATATCCAGAAACTAACAGATACAGTGCAAAGCAACAGTGGAACAAATTTATGCATCAGGTAGCCTCAACCTGAATGTTCAAGCAAATTATTAAATCATATTATTCATCACAACTTTATTATCTAATCTGTTTTTTGTGTGAATAGATTACGCAATGATAGTTAGACATTACCAGATGCTTTTATCCAAAGGGATCTGGAAAAGGGAGAAGGACAACAAGGATATTTGTCCTATAATGAAGCGATATTCCGTAAGGCAATCATATGAAAAGTAAAACTTTCAACAATTGTTAGAGACATAACAGCTAGGGGAGAAGAGAGAGGTAAAGGAGAGGGTCTGTCATGGAAAGACTTCTTGTTCTTTTTTTAGATGATAACCTAAATGTGGGGATGGTCAAAATAATGAACAGGACTAATTGTCACACATGCTAAGCTACTTGCTTGTACCACTTTTTAAACAGCCAATTTCAAGTGTGTGTGTTTGTGTGTTTAGCACCTTTCTGGACCCAGATACTCGGAGAGAGATGGGAGAGCAGGCTGTGTCGCTGGCTAAAGCAGTGAAGTACTCCTCAGCTGGCACTGTGGAGTTTCTTATTGACTCCAAGAAGAATTTTTACTTTTTAGAAATGAACACCCGTTTGCAGGTTTGCATTTTCCTTGTTAAACAATACAGTGAAGTGAATGGTGGTATCAGAGCGAACAGCTGTTGATTTTTTGGTCCATAACATTTAGATGAAATATCAGAAAATATAGAAATCGAGGGAGGGGATAGTAAAAACATGAGCTGAACTTGAACCACCTAATCATGATTCCAGCATTTGCACAGCAAAGCCTAAAAACACTGGCCAAGCACCGAATGCAAGTAAAGATCTGCATTGGTGAGTATACCAGATGTGCCGTACACATTTTTAAAAGTAACAATGCATTTTTTAAACTGGTAAACAGTGTGTTTAACTATCATAAGACTTGAGAGAGCTGTTGGCGTCTCAAAACGATCAACTCTGATAACCCGAAATGTGGCAATCACACATGATGTTGTGTCACTGAAACGGACACATAATGCACAAACGTTATAAACAAATGATGGCGGTACGCATTTATGAGACGGGTGACAATTCAATCATGATGGATCACAGATTGATGTATTTTGGATGAATTTGTGAAAGAAAGTGTAAACATTACCTTTAAAATCAAATTATTTTTGATCATCTGTGACCAAGATCTGATTATCACATGACGTTGTGAACAGCATGTATAAATTCAGATTCCGTATTTTTGACCTTGCTGGGATTACCTGCGTTAATTGCATAAATTTACATATTTGTATTTGTGATTGGGGGGTTGAGGGATGGGGTTTTGGGAATGTGCATGACGTCATCATCCAAGTTGGCAACTGGATCCTTTCTACACTCTCTACATTCAAAACATTTTTTTTTATTAATGGTCATTTTTGAATAAGAGGGGAACTGAACAGCGTTTTGTAACATATACAGAAAATTCTGGGTCTGCGATTTAAGTCGTCTATATGATGTAATTTTAAGCAACATTATATAGAGAGACTAAAATAGCGAAATAGCAATTTATATTGTGTTTCCTATTGAATTAATTACGTACTTATAAACACCTTAATCTGATTAAAATGGCCAATCCGGTCAAAAATGTTGGTACGTCATGTGTTCTGACATTAAATTTCCAGATGGTTAAAAAATTATTAATTATATAACTGGTACGTCGCGTGTGAACTGTGAAGCTGGATGCTGCTAACTAAACACCTCACACAGTAAATGTTTATTTAGTTTTTATACATTTTCTGCATGGTTCTCATTTCCTCTAATCACAGTTGTGCTATAACTTCCAGTTTGACCAAATAGCTTTTTTTAATATCAGTATCGGCGTTAGCCATAAAAAAAAAACTCATATCGGTTGAACATTTCATTGGGAGTAAATATAACTTGTTTTAGAGCTACTGATATACGAGACAAAAAACTACATAGGAAAAATATTATTTGGATAACTTCACATGCCACCTCACTTCCATATATTTTCATAGGCACACATATTGTACATGTACTTATTGGTATATGTATTTCTCTCTTAGGTAGAACACCCCATCACAGAGTGTATTACCGGGCTGGATCTGGTGCACCAGATGATTCGCATCGCAAAGGGTTACAAACTCCAGCAAAAACAATCTGATATAGGCATAAATGGTTGGGCCATTGAGAGCAGAGTCTATGCAGAGGTAAATACAATGCAATGATGTGTTCCTGGTACGTAGAGAAAGACTGTTTTTGTCAGGTGGGTTAATTGTCTAATGCTAATTGTCTAAAATAACTGATAAGCTTGCAAATTAAGAGAAATACCTGTTACTCCACATTTGTATAATTTTTTGCCAGAGCTCAGTCTCTGTTATGGTATTCTTATTTTAGTCTTGTCCTCTACTGGCTCCACTTTCACATACAAACAGCAGCAGCCATTTTTTGCACTTAGATTTAAATAAACACTAGTGATGAGCAAGAGGCAACATTAATAGTTATTGCAATACTACTTTAAGACAATGGGCCTCATTTTTTAAACATTTGTAAATATCAGGAATGCAGCAATTCTCAGAATAAACCTTTTGGTTCCTCCACTGTTCATTTCACGTACGTAGTCATTTGCTAAAATCATTTCAGTTCATTTTTTCTCATTAATGTACACACAGCCCCATATTGACAGAAAAACACAGAATTGTTGACATTTTTGCAGATTTATTAAAAAAGAAAAACTGAAATATCACATGGTCCTAAGTATTCAGAGGTACAAGTGATAATTTACTTACCCAAGTTCGTCACAATGTATACAAAACAATTGCACAACGTCATGAGATTAAAGTAATTCTAGACATATGTAGATGAAATAAATTATAAAATATATATAATGAAATGTTAAAAACATATTTTAAGCCCTGATATTTTGGTTAATTTAAACTGAAACAAAGCAGCGCCAGATGTGTCTTTAAACTGATGTGGATCAGAGCAGCATGTCTAATAAAACATATACTCATTCCATAGGACTACAAGATTAAAACAAAATCATTGATGCTGATTATTGCTTTTGATGTTGTAATCTTGATTATTAATTTTAGATATTAGAATACATTTACACGCTGAGAAGCATTTATGAATTGTTTTATTGCTGTTTTGATTCTTAAAGGAACATGAAAATCTGTTATTCAAATGGGAAATGTATAGAAAACAAACAGAGAACATCCAACATCACTAAAACACTCAATGGCTTCAAGTTATACCATAAGGAGTTTGACTACTCTACTGAATCTCTTTCTGACATCGTATCTGTACGCGGTTGTTAATGATAAACATTTTGAGCGTGGTGCACTTCAGCACAGCTCTTCTTCACCTGCAAATCATTCAAATGCCTAACTCTTTGTAAGTCACTTTTAGTCATTTAGCAGACGCTTTTATCCAATGTAAATGTAAAAATGTATCCGTTTTTCAAATGAACTCTTCATAACGTTATAAAGTAAGTAGATAACTTAATGGTATGGTAAAATACAAAAACGTACCTGGCTGAAATGGCAAGCATGTACGCTTTAATATTCCATTTGTTAATGCAAATTGCAGAGATCCATTTGCTTCTTTTCTATCTTTCATCAGTCTTTTAAAAGAAATCTGAGATTTCGCCCATTAAAATCCATCACACAACAACTTTTTTCTGTTCTAAACAAAGCAAAGATAGCAATAAATGCAGACTTGCTTGACTTTGGTGTGCGGTGACGTCAAATCTTCAAACGTAAAAATGAAAGCTTTTTTCAAACAACATAAGTAGCGGGGGTATTTTCATGACCCTTTGATGCGATTCAACATTTGGCCATGCTTAAGCTCTACATAGCATAATTTTCTTCATACCTATAATCAAACATATAATATATATATGTAATTCCTGGTTTCAGAACCACGGAGCTTGACACATGTGAGTTCTCAAAACCTGAAAGACTCTACAGCAGTGGTTCTCAACTCTGGCTCAGAAGATCCATTTTTTCCTGCCGAGGAAAGCCCTGACTCTGATAAAGCACAATTGAACAAGCAATAATATTGTAAATAACAAGTAACATCTTCAGGAATAGACTTATTAAATAATTGCAGTGCAGCGTAAATCTTATCAGCGTATCACATTCAAGGAATAGTTAATTTTATAATGTCATGATATTTCACTCGCTCATATGTCATGTCGTGTTTATTTCTTCTGTCAAAAACTAATTGAGGCTTATGAGGAAAGATTTCCAGGGTTCTTATCCATGTAATGGACTAAAACAGGGGGCTGTTGTTTAAGGATCATCGCAGCTTCAAAAGGTTCTACACGACACCAGCCGATAAATAAGGCTGTTGTCTTGCAAAATGATGAGTCATTTTCCAAGAAAATATATATTTTAATACTTTTTAAACATTAATACACAGCTTGCACTGCCTTGGAGTGCATCGATGTTGCACGTGCAAGACTTCACACACTATACTTGTTGGTGCCAGACGGGCCGGTCTCAGTATTTCACAATCTGCTTAGTTACTGGGATTTTCACACACAACCATTTCTAGGGTTCACAAAGAATGTTGTGAAAAGGGAAAAACATCCAGTATGCGGCAGTCCTGTGGGCGAAAATGCCTTGTTGGTGCTAGAGGTCAGAGTAGAATGGGCCGACTGATTCAAGCTGATAGAAGAGCAACTTTGACTGAAATATCCACTCGTTACAACCGAGGTATGCAGCAAAGCATTTGTGAAGCCACAACACGCACAACCTTGAGGCGGATGGGCTACAACAGCAGAAGACCCCACCGGGTACCACTAATCTCCACTCCAAATAGGAAAAAGAGGCTACAGTTTGCATGAGCTCTCCAAAATTGGACAGTAGAAGACTGGAAAAATGTTGCCTGGTCTGATGAGTCTCGATTTCATTGGAGACATTCGGATGGTAGAGTCAGAATTTGTCGTAAACAGAATGAGAACATGGATCCTCCATGCCTTGTTACCACTGTGCAGGCTGGTTGTGGTGTAATGGTGTGGGGGATGTTTTCTTGGCACACTTAAGGCCCCTTACTGCCAATTGGGCATCGTTTAAATGCCACGGCCTACCTGAGCATTGTTTCTGACCATGTCCATCCCTTTATGACCACCATGTACTCATCCTCTGATGGCTACTTCCCGCAGGATAATGCACCATGTCACAAAGCTCGAATCATTTCAATTTGGTTTCTTGAACATGACAATGAGTTCACTGTACTAAAATGGCCCCACAGTCACCAGATCTCAACCCAATAGAGCATATTTGGGATGTGGTGGAACAGGAGCTTCGTACCCTGGATGTGCATCCCACAAATCTCCATCAACTGCAAGATGCTATCCTATCAATATGGGCCAACATTTCTAATGAATGCTTTCAGCACCTTGTTGAATCAATGCCATGAAGAATTAAGGCAGTTCTGATGGCAAAAGGGCTTCAAACACAGTATTAGTATGGTGTTCCTAATAATCCTTTAGGTGAGTGTGTATATATAAATATATATAAATGAGTCTCAAGTCAGCTTTATTTATATAGCGCTTTTTACAATTTTCATTGTTACAAAGCAGCTGTACAAGAAAACATTGACTATAAGTAAAACATAAAAGGTTATGGAAGTCAAAACACAGGTCAAATATCAGACACACAATAAATTCCTATATGCAGTGTTAATTAAACAAGACTATCAAATTCTTGCAGCCCCCCCGGCCAGGCAAACAGTGCAAAACAGGATGCAAACGGTAGCGAGGAACCCAAAACTCCATTGGAGGTGAAAAAAACCTCAGAGGGAAACCAGGCCTAACCAGGGGATTCCAGTTCCCTTCTGGCAAAAACTGCAGCCTCTGCACAAGCTCGACAGTGCTTGCACATCAAGGCAAAATAAAAAAAGTTAGCTTTAAAATTATCATTAATAATCTAATAGCGACTGAAGTTTTGTATAGTCGCCACGTCTTTCGTCCAGCTTTATCATCAAAGCATTTGTCAGGTCTAGGTATGGACCGCTCCGGTAACCTTGGACTGCGTCCTGCCCACTCTAGTAACCTAGGAACAATGAGACAAGACTGGCTGAGAGTAGAGTACTGTTCTGCACTCTTTGATGCAACAAATGCATCAGTTGTTATTTTAAGTGTTCCTGGTTCTGGTTGATCTAACTAGTGCAGCCTAGATCTTTGGATTTTATATATATAATGATAGTCTAGTGTATGCAAGAGTAAAAAGATGCGTCTTTAGTCTAGATTTAAACTGACAGAGTGTGTCTGCCTCCCGGACAGTGCAGGGAAGACTGTTCCAAAGTTTAGGCGCTAGATTGGAAAATTATCTGCCGCCTGCACTTGATTTTGAAATTCTAGGTATTACCAACTGACCTGACACCTGAGAGCGTAGAGCACGTGATGGACTGTAATATGTGAGAAGTTCTCTCAAGTAGTGAGGAGCTAAACCATGCAGGGCTTTATAGGCAATGAGCAAGATTTTAAAGTTAATGCAATGCTTTATAGGTAACCATTGCAAGGTTGACAGAACCGGGCTAATATGCTCATACTTTTTTGTACGTGTAAGAACTCGAGCTGGGCAACCACCTAATTGTGCATAACAGTAATCTATAAAGGCAGATGTCATAAAGGCATGTATAAGCTTCTCTGCATCTGATGGTGACAGCATATGACGTAGTTTAGATATATTTTTAAGATGGAAAAACGCAATTTTACAGGTGTTGGTGACCTGGTTCTCAAATGACAAAGTACTATAGAATAAAACGCCAAGATTCCTTACTGAAGATGAGGGTTTTATGGAACATCCATCAAAAGTTAAGCAGTATTGTTGGTTGTTACCTAGGGCGGTTTTCGGTCTAATAAGTAACACTTCAGTTTTGTCCGAATTCAGTAAAAAAAAAATTGCTACTCATCCACTTTTTTTATATCGACTATGCATTCCACTATTCGATGGAATTGCTGCGTTTCATGAGGCTTCGAGGAAATATAAAGTTGCGTATCATCAGCATAACAGTGAAAGCTTACTCCGTGTCGCTTTATTATATCTCCTAGAGGTAGCATGTATAATCCGAAGAGCATAGGCCCTAAGACTGAGTCCTGTGGTACACCGTACTGGACTTGCGATTTGCGTGATACCTCATTGTTTATTGCTACATATTGAAAACGGTCGCATAAATAAGATCTAAGCCATTTCAAAGCTATTTCCTTAATACTGACATAATTTTCAAGTCTATGTAGGAGCATGCTGTGGTCAATGGTGTCGAATGCAGCACTAAGATCTAGCAGCACCAATAAGGAGATACAACCTCGGTCGGACGCCATAAGCAGATAATTTGTAACTCTAATCAGAGCAGTCTCTGTACTGTGATGTGCTCTAAATCCAGACTGGAAATCTTCATTAATCTCATTCCTTTGGAGGAAGGAACATATTTGAGTTGAGACTACTTTTTCCAGAACTTTAGATAAGAAAGTTAGATTCGAAATAGGTCTGTAGTTAACTAGTTCTCCAGGGTCCAGATGGGTTTTTTTGACAATGGGCCTTATAACAGCCACCTTATATGCTTTAGGCACATGTCCTAATGTCAGAGATGAGTTAATAATGCTAAGTAGAGGATCTATAATTTCTGGGAGCATCTCTTTCAGTAGATTTGTAGTTATAGGGTCTAGCATGCATGCAGTTGATTTAGATAGTTCATTGTGATCTATAGTAGAAAATAATTATTCTCCTTAGGGGCGCTGTAGTTAGTCGTTTGTTCAGCGGGTTTCGCTTCTGGTTGCATAGTTATAATTTTTTCTCGAATATCTTGGATTTTATTTGTGAAATAGTTCATAAAATCATCACTGCTATGCTGGTATACAGAATCAGAAGTCGCTGATGATTTATTTTTGGTTAATTTAGCCACTGTACCAATTAAAAACCTAGGGTTATGCTGGTTTTCTTCTATTAGTGATGAAAGGAAGGCGGATGTAGACGTTTTTAGGGCTTTCCTGTATTTTCCAGTAACTTGTCATTTTCCAGGCAGTATGACATACCTCTAATTGAGTTTTCTTAAAGTTGCGCTCCATTTTTCGTGCCGCTTTCTTTAGAGGTTGAGTGTGTTCATTATTCCACGGTGTCGGTCTGTCATTTTTAATCTTCTTTAAGCGCAGAGGAGCAACTATGTCTAGGGTCTCCGAGAAGGTGGCATTAAAATTTTCAATTGTAAAGTCAAGATCTTCAACGTTATTATTCATGCTAGAGATTTGAGACAATTCAGGCAAATTATCAAGAAACGTACTTGTTATACAATATTTGTAACTAGGAGTTTGATTTGCCACCATTGGGTAGTGAAGCAAGCATGATACCAGATAATGATCCGAAATGTCTTCGCTCTGCTGAAGGATTTTTACGTCGTCCACATTTATACCATAAGACAATATTAAATCTAAAGTATGATTACGAAGGTGAGTGGGTCCTGACACATGTTGTCTAACGCCCATGGAGTTAAGAGTGTCTTTGAGTGTCTTACGGCTTTTTGACTCCACCATCTCCCTTCAGCCTCACATCCGCCAAGTCGTTAAAACCTCCTTCTTTCACCTCAGCAACAACGCCAAAATCAGACCCTCTCTCACACTCCCAGCTGCCGAAAGACTCATTCATGCCTTTATCTCCTCCCGACTGGACTACTGCAACTCACTTCTCCTCGGCATCAGCTCCACCCACATCAACCGACTCCAACTGTTCCAGAATTCAGCCGCCCGACTCATCACCCGCTCCAAATCTTGGCATCACATCACTCCAGTCCTTAAACAAATGCATTGGCTTCCCATCTCCCACAGGATCACCTACAAAATCCTGATCCTCACCTACAAAGTCCTTCACCATCTGGCCCCCACATATCTCACTGACCTCCTCTCCTTGTACCAACCCTCACGGTCCCTCAGATCCACCTCAGCTGGTCTCCTTTCCTTTCCATTCAAAAGTCCAAATTCTGCAGTTTTGGGGACAGAGCATTCTCTAGGGCAGCTCCCAGGCTCTGGAACTCCCTACCCCCTGACATACGCACTTCTGAGACACTTGCCATCTTCCAGTCCCGCCTCAAGACCCATCTCTTTACCTCTGCCTACCCATAGCTCCATGTCCCATTTTTTATTTTTATTTATTAATTTTTATTTATTTATTTATTTTTTATTTATTTTTATTTATTTATTATTATTATTTATTTTTTTGTAAAGCGACTTTGAGTTCTTGAAAAGCGCTATATAAATTCAATTTATTATTATTATTATTTAAAAGCCATTCCTAAATCATCTGTATCGTTATCTACATGAATGTTAAAGTCACCAACAACAAGGACTCTGTCTGCAGCCAGTACTAGTTCTGATAAGAACCCACCAAATTCTTTAAGAAAATCTGTGTGGTGCCCTGGAGACCTATATACAATAGCCAGAATATTTTTTAAAGATGTTTTATCCTTAGTATTAGGTATTGATGCATCAAGTACCATGACTTCAAAAGAATTATATTTAGGATTAGACTTCTGGGAAATGCTAAAAGAGTTACAATAAAGTGCAGCAACACCTCCCCCTCTGCATTTTTAAGACGAGGCTCATGTGTATAATAATAATCTTGTGGGACAGACTCATTTAAAGCAATATAATCATCTGGCTTTTAGCCATGTTTCTGTCAGACAGAGCATGTCTATTTTATGATCTGTTATCATATCGTTAATAAAAAGTGCTTTATTAGAGAGAGATCTAATATTTAGCAATCCGAGTCGAAACAATTGATTATCTGTATTATGTTCATGTTTAGTTAGTTTAACGTTAATTCAATTACCTTTGAGAGGTTTACGCATTATTTTATGTTTGCTAATCCGGGGGACAGACACAGTCTCTATTTTATGATGTTTGGGAGAAAGGATTATCGCAGTATCTTCAAAAAGGTATATTTTAAGAGAAATCCTCCTCTCTCTCACTCTCTCTCTCTTTCTTTCTCAGGATCCATACAAGTCATTTGGTCTTCCCTCCATCGGCCGACTTTCTCAGTATCAGGAGCCACTGAGCTTAGCTGATGTGAGTACTTACAGCTTATTTTATTTTAACCCAGTGTTTCTCAAACTTTTTGGTCACTCCTCCCTTTAAACCTATAAAAAAATCTGGTGCCCCACAAGAAATTATAATCTAGAAATTATATATAGTATAAACTGTATATATATATATATATACAACCAGCATTCCGAATGTTGGGACGTTTTTTTAAGTAGAATAAAATGAAAACTTTCAAGATTTAAATCACATGAGCCAATTTTTTATTCACAATACAACACCGAGAACATAACAAATGTTTAAACTGAGAAATTAGTTCATTTCAAGTTTAATGCCTGCTACAGGTCTCAAAATTGTTGGGACAGGGGCATGTTTACCATGGTGTAGCATCTCCTCTACTTTTTAAAATATGTCTGGGGATTGAGGTTATGAGTTTCTGGAGTTTTGGTGTTGGAATTTGAGCCCATTCTTGCCTGATACAGGTTTCCAGCGGCTGAAGAGTTCATGGTCATCTTTGACGTATTTTTTGTTTAATGGTGCGTCAAATGTTCTCTATAGGTGAAAGATCTGGATTTTTATTTGCATCGTCCTGCTGAAATACACAAGGCCTTGCCTAAAAGTACACGTCATCTAAAACTTTTATATGCCTTTCATCATTCATAGTTCCTTCCAAAACATGCAAGCTGCTCATACCATCTGCACCCCCATACCATCAGAGATGCTGGCTTTTGAACTGAATGCTGTGATAACATGCTGGAAGGTGTTCCTCCGCTCCAACATTTTTACCTCAAAAATCGCAATGTGACATTTTCCTCATTGTGCAGCCTTACCCCGTACCAACTTTTTTGAGTTTTCCTGTTGCAGCCATCAAATTTTAAATGAGCTAATTTTGTGCTTAAAATTGTAAAAAATTCTCAGTGTTAACTTGTTCCATTGTGAATAAAAACGTCCCAACATTTCCAGAATTCGAGTTGTGTATATAAACTTGTCCGGTGTATGCATTTAGACATTGAAATATTCTTGAATTTATTGTCACTCACCTTTTCTAATAAAACTGAAAACTGCATGTGTGTTCACTATATATGGAGTTCATGGTGTGATATAAATCACCACACTCTTAACAGTTATGACCACTCATACGTAACAATTAGAATTTTAAATAAAATGTTAAATACAAGAAAAAAGAGTGGACTCTAAATCACGCAAACGGGTCGTCTATAGTTCTAATTTCAGTTACGGGTCACATTTGCGCCACTCTGTGTAGTGCCCGCATCCGCTCCACTGCACGTGGTAGAACAATCACAGCAGGCTAGACTATCTGACCAGTCTTATCAAATTAGGCTGACAGAAAGGAGGGGTTAGACAGATAAATCGCTCAACGAATCATTTGAGGGTCGGTCAAGAAGTGAGGTAATAATAACTGCCTATTAATTTAGAAATATTAGTGTTTTTACACAGTGTATGAACTTGTTGTTGGACACTCCATAAATCAAAGTAGGACTTTAAAAATCAGGCTGAAATGTTGTAATTTTTCACAATTATTGTTGTTTTGCTTTTCTCTTGAAGGTTCGTGTGGACAGTGGAATTCAGGAAGGAAGTGACGTCAGCATTTATTATGATCCCATGATTTCTAAGGTAATAAAAGTGTTATGTGTGATTAAAAAGTCTTATTAGCGATTAAAAACAGACTAGTCTAATGCTTTGTTGTTGTCGTTTATTAGCTGGTCACATATGGTAGCACACGAGCAGAAGCTCTGAAGAAAATGGAGAATGCACTTGATAATTACGTCATTAGAGGTATACATTGCATGAAGAAATACAAACACATATTTAAACACTTAATAATTTCTTATATTATCATTCTCTCAGGTGTAGCTCATAACATTCCTCTTCTGAGAGCGATCATCGTTCACCCTCGGTTTGTGTCGGGTGACATCAATACAAAGTTTCTCCAGGAGGTATATCCGGATGGGTTTAAAGGTCATGTATTAACAGCAGAAGGAAGATATGACCTGCTGGCTACTGCTGCTGCACTTTATGTAGCAGCACAACTCCGCTCACAAAAGTTCTTAGGCAATCTACGGTGAGTTTTTCATGGGCATTTAGGAGACACAAGCTCACACCAGTTAGTCTTTCTTCTCTTTTAATAAAAAAAAGAAATTCGCCACAAAGAACCTTTCTTTGGATGATAAAGGATTATGAAACCATTTAGACAAAAAAGGTTCTTCTATGGCAGACAAACTAACTGTGCCAGTGATGATACATACAAAGTTTTGTGACAATATACAAAATCATCGCATTTGATCAATCAAAAAGCTTTTAATAACCTTTTGTTTGTGATGCCTCTTGAAGCCATATACAACATTTTGTACAAATCCGGCAAAATTCGTTGGAGGAGTTTGGAAAAAGTATGTTTTCAATAAGATTCAACGTGGCGCACAGGTAGTATGGTGAAATAGGACATACAACTGAAATGGTCGATCCTACAGATGGGCAGCTAACACAGGTATTTAGCAGTAACTTTACATTTTCAAATGCACTCTGACAAATAGCAGACCAGTCAAACTTTACCTTAGCCTTTAGAAGATCGGTTAGGGGCGCCACCATGGTTGAGAAATTAGAACAAAGATTATGACCACCGTCCCCAAAAAACATTATTTTTTCTAGCAAATACACATTTAGCCAGATTTATTGTAAGATTGGCCTCCACCAAACGCAAAAGACGAGCATGCATACGACATAAATAAAAAAGTGTCTCGTGCACGGGAGTAAATGAAACCTGATAGTATCCTTTAAGACCAATTTTTGGAACAGATTTGGCTGAACCAACTCTGTCTACGCAATCATCTATACTTGGTAAAGAAAAAGAATCCGGTTTAATAATAATAATAAACTTTTTTTATATAGCGCCTTTAAAAGTAGCATCTTAAAGCGATTTACATACTTAGAATTTTTGAATAAATTTGAAATAAAAAGATACACGCAGTAAAGAACAAATCAAAGAAAACAAGGCCAATATAATAACACATAATCACCTAAACGCTAGCCTAAAAATTTAAGTTTTGAATTCCACAATTTAGGAGCCAGTGAAGAGAAAGCCCGATTGGCCATAGTTTTAAGCAGTTGTTTGGACAGATAAAAGTCCTGATTCAGAAGAGCGTAGAACACGTGTAGGTGTGTAGGGGGTTAAAAGCACTGCCAAGATTAAGGAGCCAAATTATTCAAGTCCTTATAAATAAGCATGATAATTTTTTAATTAATATGAAAACTAACAGGAATTCAGTGCAATTTTTCTGAGACAGGTGTGATGTGCTCCCTTGCACTGGTCCTAGTCAGTATTCTGGCAGCTGAATTTTGTACCAACTCTAATTTACTTAGGGTAGCTTTTGAAACTCCAGCCAGCAATGCATTACAATAATCAATACACAAAAGTGTTGATTAACTTTACAGCCACAGAAAAATTCAACATGGGACGTAATTTGGCAATGTTTCTGAGATGAAAAAATAGATACTTTGACATGCTGATAGACAATTCAATTGTTAAGTTGACATCAAATATCACCACCAGATTTTTTGTTTAGTTTGAAACTGTAAAGCAGAGCCATCCAGACCTAAAGTTGCAGACTCCGCTTTGCCCAACTCACCCAATAAGCATTACTTCGGTCTTATCCCTGTTTAGACCGAGCAAATTTTCAGACATCCATTTTTTTATCTCAGTAAAACATTGAGAAAGAAAAGCCACAGGCATATTGACATCTGGTTTTGAATGTATGTAGATCTGAGAGTCATCAGCATAAAAGTGGAAGTTAACAGCAAGTGTTCTTAGAAGTTGGCCAAGAAGAAAAATATAACTTTTAAAAAGGGCCCAAAACTGATCCCTGGGGAACACCAGATTGCGCCTCACCGACCTCAGACCTGCAACCACCCATCACAACAAACTGCTTGCGATCAGAGAGATAGGATTGAAACCACTTCAATGCAGAATTGTCAAAAGCGGCACTAAGATCAATAAGAATCAATATAGAGAGGCGGCCTGAATCAGAAGCCATTAACAAGTAATTGGTGACCTTAACTAATGCTGTTTCCGTACTGTGTAGTTAACGGAATCCAGATTGAAGTCGCTCAAAAAGATTGTTCGAAGAAAAATGTGAAAGCAGTTGAGAAGCCACTATTTGTTCAAAAATTTTGGCAAGGAATGATAGATTAGAGATGGGACGAAAATTGTTCAGTTTATCAAATTCCATGTTATTAGTTTTTGGTACAGGGGTGACAGCAGGGCACAAAGAATCATTGATAGTACTCAAAACAACAATAAAAACATGATTTAAAGCAACAAGAAGGAACCGGATCAACTCTAGAAGTCGTAGCTTTTATTTTCAAAACCATATTACAGAGAGACTGGGAGTCATGAATGAAAAAGTTGGAGAGAGAAATACCAGAAAATGCCGAAATATAAAAAACTCCAAAAACGTTTTACAAAGGTGAGTCAAAGCAGGAACACTAGAGTGACACTAGCTTGTTGATTGAGTGAAACAGTTTCTGTGGTTTCACAGGTTTCTCTGATTGCTGACAATTATCTGTGAAAAATTAATGGATCTAGCAGAAAGCCTGTTTAACACTATAGAGAAGTCAGAATGCTGCTGATTTAATTTAAGACATGATAACTAAAAAAATACAGATAACTAACACAACAAAAACATGACAGCATAATAAAGCATGATTTAAAAGAAAAATTAAACAGTTTTTCTCATTTTGCAACCAAACTCTTCATAAGTTTAGCCAAGTATGGGTTCTTCTACTGGTAACCCAAAGGAATACTGGCTAGAGACAAAGGCAGTGTGTCAAATATGCAAATAAGCGTTAAAAAAACGCTGTATTTGCACAATTCCACAAATATTTGTATCCTCTGCTTAGCATCATCATCCTTTGGATTTGGAAGTAAAAACGACTACATGCCATCGTCTCTGGCTCCGCTAGATAATGTAAACACACCAACTATTAGAAGTGTTTGTGGGCAGGTCAGATGTTTTCATTCGTTAAGTTTAATGATTAAAGTGTTACTACAAATCTAGTTATACACACATTTATTTAACTACTTTGGATTAATGTTTAAGATGTACATAACAAGAACATCAATTCATAGAAAGGTTATAAATGTATATATGAAGAATATGATCGTAAACTCAACTATGATGACAGTACTACTAAAGTTGGACCTAATAACTGTCTCCAAATTAGTCTGTGGTTTAAGTAAACTCGCATTTCCCAATCCCTGGCTATATTCAGCAGGCCTAAGTCTGAGGAAAAGAGCTTGGACATTTTTCTGTTCCTCCCGATTAAAGGACTGCCTTTAGTAAGTTAGCCTGGGCGTTTTGGGGGATGGCATTTGCTGCCACTCTCTTGGTCTCTAGTGCTGCAACCAAGCACCTTAGTGTCAGAGTCACAGCTATTATACTAAACCGTATTAAGAAGTATTCATAAGAACATTAGTTGACATGGATGTTTCAGTAGGATGATCCGAAATCGCGCTTAACCAAAGATGATTGTATACACATGGATTTATTGGAATGATTCAATGATTTAATGTTACCATTCATATATTTGATTGTTCACATTCACTTTATAGCATTTTAAGCATGCTTGGAGCACATTTGAACCATCTATAATCCAGTGATGTTTTTGAGGTCTAAAGTTTGAGACATGTTGGGCTCTCTCGGAAACCTGGGAACTTTCCTCTGTTAGATAGTAACTATGATTACAGACATGGTCCAAGCTAAGTTTGGTGGTCTCATATGGTAACCATTGTGTGCAATTTTATTTAAAGAAATAGGTAAAGGCTAACGTACCACTATTATATATGTAACTTGTTGCCCAGAAACTATTGGGGGCAGATTAAAAACAATTTGTTATTAAAAATAAGAGATAACAGGAATTGGTTGTCAGGTCATCCATGTATGCCCTGATTGAAGGTAGGTGCAACCCATTGCCAACCTCCCAATTTGGTGCTCTGATTATTATATCCACTGACATAGTGACAGCCAGTTAAAGGCAGCGTTGAATGGTGCAACCTGCCATTATGCCAACCTCCAGCAGTTGGCAATGGGTGGTACTATTGTGTGTGGTAATACAGAATTGGAGATCCTGATAGTATGCTTTATTCAGCTGTTATCTGCTCTGGAACGTGGAGGCTGTCCATTGCATCTTATGTGGCACTGATCAAAAGGCATTGGCAAGATGTAGAAAAAACACATGCAGGTCTTAACCTGTTTGTAAACGGTGCCATGATGTTAGCATGTTCCAAACATTCTGAGAAACTCCCTATGGCACCCTTCTGTATTGAAGTGTCGACTAATTAGGGACTCTTCAGGAATGCTGGGAGTCTATGGGCCACAACACTTAAGAAAATCTTACTTTTCACATTCAAAAGGCTAATTTGTAAAAACTGATCAATAGTTGAGGAGTTTTTCTCCTTAGGGATCATTATGCATCCTTCCATTTTTCCATGACGCAGCCATTAATCTCCAAAGGTACTTCAACACTCCAGGGGCATTCATGAAGAGCATGTATGGATTACCGTTGGGTCCAGGAGCTGATGCTTATATTGCCTGTTTTAATGCACACAGATGAACTTGGACGGAACTTTGTAGTAGGTGGTCCTGGTTCGCTACATTTTCTTATGTTGTTTTCCAAGCTCTCTGCAGCAAGGCCATTTTTTTATGTAGCCATGTAGTGCCTCTTGGCCTTTCCTTTTCTCTGGCCTTCTTCCACTGTTTTCTCAAGCTCCTCCTATCTCTCACAAATCTGTTTATATCTTGCTGTCTCCTCGACTTCAGCCTGTCTGCCGTCTCCTCCTGTAACCTTGGTTTCTTGCTTTTCCCTGCAAATCCTTCCACCCCATAGGAGTACTCTTTGTTGTAGGATTTAGGCTAACGCATTTGAGGTCCATCCATTTTCCACTGCTTTTCGCGTCTGATTGGTCTTTGGGTTACTGAGTGTTGGTAAGTTTTGGTCAAGGCAAGGCCCCTCACTTAGCTCTGTCAGGCACTTCTTCCTGCCCTTATGGGTTTTTAGACCTTTCTCTGATGTTACCTTTGTCTAGCCGCAAATTCATATCTGTTGTTTTTGTCCTGTTGTTCCAACTTTTGGCTCTTTGTCACTTCAATTCCTAGCTCTGTTGCCATGTGATCCGTCTGATTGCGCCCCGCTCTCGCAGACTCCAGGGGTATGCTTAATTCTCGTGTTTTTCAAAGCCATAGATACACACATTAACTTATCCTGGCGACAAGGTTAGCCAGCCCATGTCTTCCCTGGTGTGGTCTGTTCCCTCCTGCCAGCAGTCTCTCCTGGCTGTCACCGGTCCTTGTCTTTTAACCTGGTTTTAACCAAATTGCTCAGATTTGCTTAGTAGGACTAGGTGTTGTTATCCCAATATTTCAGCACAGTTTAATTGCCCAGTTGGACATTTCCCATGCTTTATGTGTGACCGGAGCAGACAAGAATATGGATGGAGGAAAGGAGGTCCGTGCTTTACTTGGTTCATCAAGTAGGCATCCTCTGTGTTTTGGGGATATTTGATTATAAAAAACTTTTTTTTTTTGCTTTTCTTGTGTAACAGGTCAGAGCACAACTTGAGGAATCAGCGTTCATGAAGCGCTATTGGTTATTTTTAAAGGGGAGGGGGCACTCAATGTATCGTGCTTTCTCTCTATTTTGGTTGAAATTACGTTGACACATCAGATAAAGCTGCATGTCCTAAGACGCTTCTTTGGGTACTTTCTCTACTTTCTCCTATACAGTTGTTGTGAATAAAAAATATTTTAAAGGTTGGCGCCTGGTTGCAATTTTTAAACTTTGTATCTAGTATTTAACATGTAATCATGTTTTTAACATTGATGACTATTTTAATATTTAATTTGGAATTCCGAACAAAAGCGTATTTAGAATGTACATTTTAAGTATTCAGTCCAGAGTGTCCAGATTTCTCTCTTTTCGGTGCATCACTGGTAAATTGAATTGTTCCGAAGTTGTCATTTTGTTTCCATCGAATAAACACCTGTCGACTATATTTCCTGCTTCTTCTGCTGCTTCTGCTGGGTTGCGTTGGGGGAAAGGGACAAATTACCAATCTGGTCATATGGGTTGGAGAATCGGTTGCTAAAGCTGCAACACCTTTGTGTTGTGTCCATTCATTCCTATAAAACAATGTTTAGTTTTAAGACATGACACAGTGCTTCTTGTACATACTATGTGACCCCAATTTACACACAGCCCATGTAGACCCAACCTTTTTCCAGTTTTGTTGTTACCGGAAGCATAAGATCATGTAACCAGTTCTACTCGCCCTCCTCTGCGCGGGCCACAAACCTCTTGCCACACAATTTACAACACGTCTCTAAAATGTACATGCACAGTCACAACAGATGTAGGTTATTGTCCAAATGTCTGAAGCTGTCAAGCTCAGCTTGTACAGAACTGCCTCTGTATTCCAGATGCTTATATCACTTCAGGACACACACGTTTTTGGGAGTGCCCAGATGTTTATTTTTATTTATTTTGTAAACAAATGTTTAAACATCCATAGAAGTTTTTTAGTCCGGTCATGTTGTTATTGACTGCAGATAGAAAGAGTTTTTGTTAGAGGTCGAACGATTTTTTTTTATATTGCCGTTAACGATAACTAAGGTGGTCAGTACCTACCAATAACAATGCATTATTGATAGATGAAAAAAGCAAAAAATACTGCTGTTCCCCTTAAGTCGGTCTCTTGACGTTGTGTAGAGAGACTGACTGGGTTTTGATCTTGAGAACCTATCATCTCCAAGATAAATTTAAAACACCAATGGGCTTGGCGAATGGCACGATATAAAAGGAAGATGGCGGCGGTCATTCATTCATGGTTCCAAAGAACATATGTTGTCAAGCCAAATCGTCTCTGAGACTCACTTAATTCTGCTGGATTTACAATGCGGAGCAGCGGACTTCTCATGGGCGTTTCGGCAGCGAGCTGCAGATCTAAAAGAGCTAATTTCTCACGTCTTGCAGCTGTTTCCTTTGGGTGTGACCTGAGTCAGACGGTCATGAGACCTGCGTCACATGCTTGGCCCCCTGTGCTAGGTGACCGCAGTTTCAGCCACCGAACCAGCCTCCCCAGGCACAGTGAAGCAGATCGTCCCTCTGGTTCTGCTGTCGTGGTTCGCGAATCCTTTCTCCCAAACATCATAAAATAGACACTGTGTCTGTACCCCGGATTAACAAACATAAAATAATGCGTAAACCTCTCAAAGGTATTTTAATAAACGTTAGACTAAGAATTAACATAATACAGATAATCAACTGTTACGACTCGGATTGCTAAATATTAGATTTCTCTCTAATACAGCACTTTTTGTTAACAATATGATAACAGATCATAAAATAGACATGCTCTGTCTGACAGAAACATGGCTAAAGCCAGATGATTATATTGCTTTAAATGAGTCTGTCCCCCAAGATTATTATTATAAATATGAGCCTTGCCTAAAATGCAGAGGGGGAGGTGTTGCTGCACTTTACCGTAACTCTTTTAGCTTTTCCCAGAAGTTCATGTAACAACACCTAAAACTAAGGATAAATGTATTCTGGCTATTGTATATAGGCCTCCAGGGCACCACACAGATTTTATTAAAGAATTTGGTGGGTTCTTATCAGAACTAGTACTGGCTGCAGACAGAGTCCTTGTTGTTGGTGACTTTAACATTCATGTAGATAATGATAGAGATGCTTTAGGAATGGCTTTTAAAGACACTCTTAACTCCATGGGCGTTAGACAACATGTGTCAGGACCCACTCACCTTCGTAATCATACTTTAGATTTAATATTGTCTTACGGTATAAATGTGGACGATGTAAAAATCCTTCAGCAGACCGAGGACATTTCGGATCATTATCTGGTATCATGCTTGCTTCACTACCCAATGGTGGCAAATCAAACTCCAAGTTACAAATATTGTATAACAATAACTTCGACTACAAAAGGTGCGTTTCTTGATAATTTGCCTGAATTGTCATGGCGTAATAACGTGAGTAATATGAGTAATAACGTTGAAGATCTTGACTTTACCATTGAAAGTTTTTACGCCACCTTCTCGGAAACGCTAGACATAGTTGCTCCTCTGCACATGATGAAGATTAATAATGACACCCCGACACCGTCGTATAATGAACAAACTCAGGCTCTAAAGAAAGCGGCTGGGAAAATGGAGCGCAACTTTAAGAAAACTAAACTAGAGGTATTTCTTACAGCATGGAAGGATAGTGTAAGAAAATACAGGAAAGCCCTTAAAACGTCTAGATCTGCCTTTCACCACTAATAGAAGAAAACCAGCACAACCCTAGGTTTTTATTTAACACAGTGACTAAATTAACCAAAATAAATCGTCAGCGATTTCTTCTGATTCTGTATATCAACATAGCAGTGATGAATTTATGAACTATTTCACAAATAAAATCCAAGATATTAGAGAAAAAATTATAACTATGTCAGTCTCGCTACACAACATCAAGAGAACGACTGAAGTGGAACGCTTCACAGAACCGCTGCAGTGACCGGGAGTTACCTCTCAGGTTCCTCAGCCCAAAGGGTGAATGAGTGATCGCCGCCATCTTCCTTTTATACCCGTATGTGCGAGTCGGAGACTGGCATGCGCGTGCTATTCGCCAAACCCATTGGCTTTTAAATTTATCTCCGAGATGATAGGTTCTCAAGATCAAACCCCAGTCAGTCTCCCTAAACAACCATTAATGCACCATATTGTCAATAAATTAATTACTATAACATCATGTTTACTGCAACTGGCTCTACCTTGTCACTGTGAAACTTTTAAACCGTGTTCTCACGTCTCCAAACCAAACTGGCTGTCAGTACTGTTTATTTTACGCCTCTAGAGGCTGCTGTTTTACTCTATACTCTCTACCTTTATATAACAGTAGACGCAACCAGGAAAAACTATCGGTGGGGAGTATTGCTGATAGTTCAAATTATCATTATCAGTGCCGATTAAACAGCAAAAACTATGAATCCGTCTACTGATAAAAACTGAATCAGTATGTGTTACACCCAGTCTAACATGTTGAACATTCTGTGACTTTGTAAATACTGTGCTACAGGGTGTCCAGTGTTCCTCCAGAGACCAGGTGTTGGGAGTTGTGCGTGGAGCTTGAAAAAGGTGTTTACATGCTTGGTGTGTCTCACTCTGGACACAACTACACAGTAAGTGATAAGATTTATCACATTTATCATAAGAAATTATGATGATGAAGGGAAAAGTTTAATGTATGGTCTTTTTGTCAGCGCTGTGGTTCAAGAGTTAGCACATGCGATGATGACCTTTTCGCATTCAAAAAATATTTTAGCAAATAGGCTAAGATTTACAGTATGTTGACTTGAGAAAGCCAGCATACTGTTATTCTGAGATTATATTTTCAGACTCTAACCAGAGCAGGGTTCCTCCACTTTGGAACTTGAGATACACTTTTCTGCCAAGATTAGCTCCAACCGGGATTAAACACACCTACCTGCCACTTTGTAATATTGAAGACCTTGATTTGTTGTTCAGGTGTGTTTGATTTTATGTTGAAGCTAAACTTTGCAGTAAAGTGGATCTGTTCTACAGCTTTAAATTACAGCCATCAAACTGTACACTATTCTAGCTGCGTATGTGTAGTATTTATCACATTCGGCTCTTCTTGCACTTTACAGAGCATACCCACGACCTGGGTGACTTTGTAAGTGCGCAGCGCGAGCTAGTTAAAAAAAACGATGCGCAGCGCGAGCTAGTTAAAAAAACGATGCGCAGCGCGAGCTAGTTAAAAAAACGATGCGCAGCGCGAGCTAGATAAAAAAACGATGCGCAGTGCGAGCTAGATAAAAAAACGATGCGCAGCGCGAGCTAGATAAAAAAACGATGCGCAGCGCGAGCTAGATAAAAAAACGATGCGCAGCGCGAGCTAGATAAAAAAACGATGCGCAGCGCGAGCTAGATAAAAAAACGATGCGCAGCTCGAGCTAGATAAAAAAACGATGCGCAGCCCGAGCTAGTTAAAAAAACGATGCGCAGCGCGAGCTAGTTAAAAAAACGATGCGCAGCGCGAGCTAGTTAAAAAAACGATGCGCAGCGCGAGCTAGATAAAAAAACGATGCGCAGCGCGAGCTAGATAAAAAAACGATGCGCAGCGCTAGCTAGATAAAAAAACGATGCGCAGCGCGAGCTAGATAAAAAACAATGCGCAGCGCTAGCTAGATAAAAAACGATGCGCAGCGCGAGCTAGATAAAAAAACGATGCGCAGCGCTAGCTAGATAAAAAACGATGCGCAGCGCGAGCTAGATAAAAAACGATGCGCAGCGCTAGCTAGATAAAAAACGATGCGCAGCGCGAGCTAGATAAAAAAACGATGCGCAGCGCGAGCTAGATAAAAAACGATGCGCAGCGCTAGCTAGATAAAAAACGATGCGCAGCGCGAGCTAGATAAAAAAGGATGCTCCGCTCGAGCTAGATAAAGAAAGGATGCGCAGTGCGAGCTAGATAAAAAAGGATGCATGTGACATTTACACGCCTAATCACCCCTACCGGTCTTCCAGCCATTTTTAAATTCCAATCGTGTGCGTAATTTAAACAGCTGACCTGATCTCTGTGGACTTTGCTCTCCTTTTTTACATCTGGGGAGGTTGTCTGTTTATGTTGCAGAATTGCACATCAAACCTGACCACCTGCTCCATGAGTCCTGGAAGTTTTAGTACCCCAGCTTGCTTTTTTTACTGTATAATAAAAATTATTATTCAATATATATATTAATTAAATATATATTAAATTATTTCAGTTTTTTATTTTTAGTACATTTTCCAAAACTGAGATGATAACATTTACATCAAGTATTCATACTCTTTACTCAGTACTTGGTTAAAGCACCTTTGCAGCCTTAAAGTCACCATGCAATCAAGCAAGAAAACTCTGTGTTTTACACAGTGTTGCAGTGATTATTATAAATGATTTATCCATCCATACATAATAATTTGTTTTATTCATTTACACTTGTAATCTTTAATAAAAAAGCTTAAGCTCCTCTCCCCCTCTCAACAACAACTCTTTACCACATGAT
Source organism: Barbatula barbatula (assembly GCF_947034865.1). Taxonomy (NCBI): domain Eukaryota; kingdom Metazoa; phylum Chordata; class Actinopteri; order Cypriniformes; family Nemacheilidae; genus Barbatula; species Barbatula barbatula. The sequence continues at coordinate 15,485,067 of NC_136771.1, forward strand.
GTCAGCAACAAAAAAGAGGAAGGACTATACTGACTGTAAAAAGGCCAGGCAATTTTTATTCTCTCCTTCAGGCCCAACTTGCAACCAACCGATCCAAAAAGGGAATGGCAAAATAAGTCCCCGCCCTAAATTTTTTCTTATTTCAGAAGTCGTTTCACTCTGATACACGTCACGATATGAAAAAAAGAAGTCAGTCGCAACTTCCGTTTCATGGTGACTTAAGTATTTTTGGGTATGATGTGACAAACGTCACACATCTGCTTTGGCAGTTTTCTGCCATTATTCTCCTCAGCTTTTCCAACTCTGCCAGGTTGGATGTGGGCCATCAGTTGACAGATATTTTCAGGTTTCTACAGTGATGTTGAGGGAGGTTCAAGCACTGGTTAAGTTCATAAGTCACTCATTATGCATTATACTTGCATTATGCTTAGGATCATCATCTGGCCGAGATTCTGAATGTGCTGGACTGGGTTTTAATTAAGGTTATCTCTGTATTTTGTGCCGTTGAGCCGTACTTCTACCCTGACAAGTCCCTCAGTCCCTGAGTTCCTGCTGCTGATAAACACATACGCATAAAGCATGATGCTGTTAACACCAAAATATTTTTTTGAGATGGTATTGTGTAGGTGATGAGCAGTGTATGATTTAGTCATTAAATTAAGTTAAAACTTATTAAAAATGTCAATATATTATAAATTGTTCTTTTATTTTAATTCAATTTATTTTTTACATTTTAAGAATGTTAAGAATTGTTTTTGTCAATGTTTTTAATTGCAGAAACTGATTTCTGAAATGTCTTAATGTTTTGTAACATAGACCTTTGTTGTCCTTTTTAACTCTTTGTTGTCCTTCTAAAATGTGTGTGTTTGTTGGTTCAGGTAAATGTAGATGGAGAGAATGTTGTCGTGTCCGGAGATTTGGATTTGGCTTCGCCACTGCTGCCCATCACCATCAATGGAAAATTCAGGACTTTCCAGGTTCTTACACACATCCACACACGTAGGAAAACATTGACCGTTAGAATGAATGTTAAAAAGTAATGCACACCAAAGGTGGTAATGCACTTTTCGTGTGCATCATTGTAATATAATATGGTTAGTTCCAGTTATTGATTCTGATTGGTAAGTAGCTGTGGTTTATTAATGATTAGGCATAGCTATGTAATGTAATGAAGGTTTTAAGTGATTTTACGAAATTTGCTTTGATACACATTTTTTGGCTTTAATATTGCATTAAACCACGGTCCGTTTTTTAAAAGCCTAAAAGTGAAAATGAAATTCTGTCATAATTTCATCGTTTCAAACCTTTATGACTTTCTTTCTTCCGCAGAGCACAGAATTAGATATTTTGAAGAAAGTTACAAATTTAACAGCACTGGACCCCATTCACTTATATTGTATAGACACAAACTCAATGCAAGTGTTTAGGGTCCAGTTAACAATATTTTTCATATCTTCTTTTGTGTTTTGCGGAAGAAAGTCCTACATGTTTGAAAAGGTAAAAGGTGAGTTAATGATTTCAGAATTTTTATGTTTGTTGAACTGTCCCTTTAAGGTAATCGAGGCTAGTGGTTTTTGTGAATAAATCAGGACCGAAGGGTATTGATAAATGATAAATGAAGGTTAATGATACCTTATTGCTTGCATAATAGGAATAATAATAAATAAATCTATTCTGAGATAAACCAATCAATTTTTAAATCGTCTTAAAAAGAATTGTGATAGTTCGTTGAATCGATTTTTCCCAACACCCCTATTGCACAGTGGTGCTCGGGCCAGTCATAGATGCTTGCAGCTATATTTACAATTATATTTAAGAATTTCCCTCTGATAAATAACCAGTAAATAATGTGCGCGAAAAGAGCTAATTATATAAAATGTTCTATGCTGTGTGTTTATCTGCATTTTAAAATGGTTAACTGTATAGTATTCTTTACCACAATTGACACGTACTAACATTTATGTATGCCTATGACTACTCTTACCAAACCCATATATAGCTCTAACACCGTGTTTACACCAGACACAACCGGCGCCACGCCTTTGATGCGTCAAGTGTGGAGAAAATGTAAAATTGTATAGATTCTAATGCGTCTTTTAAACTTTAATTCAGCCAACATATCTGGAGCTTCCTAAAAACTCTAGTTCTAAAAATGTAAGTCAATGCATCATTACGAATGTATGTTGACACATTATTTTTTCTGTGTTTAAATGCAGTGTCTTCAGCGGTCAGCATCTGGGGAGATTACCCTGCAGTATCTGGGCACTTCAGTAAGTCTTTAAGTAATACAATTAAGACAATGGGTCTAGTTTTCTTAATAGATTTCTTCCTTTTGTTGAGTGTTAATTCAGTACACTCTCAAAAACGATGTGTTCATTATTAGCATATTGTTTGGTGTTACGCTATATTACGTATTATGTGTCATTTGTGCGTCTGTCTTAGTAACTGTGTGCATATTTACAGCCAAACTGTGCTCATGATTATATATCAAATCGATTTAACATTGATGGGTTAGGGAATAGAAGTTTTAGTTTGTTAGCCTGTCTTCTGAAGAATCAGTCTTTCCATACTTGTTTGTATTGTCCCATACAGATTTCAGTATTTAGTTTGTGGTATCTGTGCACTAACTATGCACTCTTCCTGACTCTGTTTTTTTGTTTAGTTTAAGTTGCGTGTGCTGAGTAATCTGGCAGCATCACTCAGTAAGCACATGCCAGAGAAAATTCCAGAAGACACCAGTAGCATCCTTCGCTCTCCCATGCCAGGATCTGTGGTGGCTGTGTCTGTTAAACCAGGGGATAGGGTAAGTAATGAAAACTAACTGCTTATTACAGCTGACATGGTGCCTGTTGCTCTCTTTTGTTTTATGTACATAAGTATGTTAGGATGTATATAAAATATGCATAAAATAATTGCAGGGGTAGAAAGACAAACGCAAATGGACTCAGGGCCGGATTGGGACTCATTTTCAGCCCTGGAGTTTCATGCCTTAGACCGGCCCACTTTAGTTTATGACTGACTATATTAAAATAATGATAATTAAAACCTCAGAATGATGACGCGGCCAGGACTATATTTTAAATTAGGATATTTAATTCACTTTAATGTTGCTGTGTGTGAATGTAAGCAGTTTGCCAAGTTGTAAAGCCAAAAGCGCATAACAAAGTTATCGACTGGGGAAAAAGGAGTCGACTCTGAATCACACGAACGATTCGTCTATCGTTCTAATTTAAGTTCCAGGTCAGATTTCCGTCCCATCGTGTAATGCAAAAAAATTTGAGAGTCAGTCAGTAAGGTAATAATAACTGCTTATTATTAGTAAATGAAAGCGTTTTTACACCGTGTATGTACATACACTTGTTGTTGGACACAACATAAACCAAAGTAGGACCTTAAAAACCACAAAAATATTTACTCTTTATGATATGACAGGGCAACTTATTTTCAGGTAAGACAGATCAAACATTCCTTTTAGTATGGGACTAGCCTTAAGCCTTGTCTGTGAAACCAGGCAATAGAGTTCCTCCTCCCCTACCTCAATGGTTTGGTCCACTGTTGCTTTCCCTATTTATCTCACCTATGCTACACACATTGTTCAGTGTAAGGGAAGAAAGGACATCAGTAGTTTAAGTTAAGTGGGCTGTCAAGTATAAGGAAAAAGTCATCTGTACTGCCAACATGTGTGGTCTTGCATCTATTCTGTGCAGTGACTGAAACACTGAACTGTGTTTTCAAATATCTGTTACTAACTGATTCGGAACACAAACATGAACACTGTCCATCTGTAAAAATGCCAAAATTACAGCCACTCTTTCATGTATGGTGATTTTGTAATACAATGTTGCAGTTAAATCAGGATTTAAGGAGTTCAGTAAGAGTGACTTATCCACGCTACACCATCAACAGTAATAAGGCTTGGCTCTATACACACATCAGAATGATCCTTCCGCAGGCGAAGCGGTGGTACTTCAATGTGTGTCAACTATTGTTAACCACTGAGTGACAGTCTATTCACAGATCTTTACTCAGCGCGAGTTGACTGGTCAAGCTCATTGCCTCACTCAGCAGACGGGCAAGAGTTAAGAGGTTTAGGCGTAAAAGACAAACACTGTCTACAATATAAAAGTAACAAGAACTTAAATCCACAGACACTAATAATTATATTAAATACTAGTCATAAATACATCATTTCATTTAACAAGGGTAAAAATGAGCTCTATGCATTCAATCAATGCTTTATTCGGTTTGAATCTTTTTCAATATATAATAAGTGTTTTGTTTATTGCTGGGTTACATACAGAGAGCTTTAATGTTTATATTCACTCTGTGTTTTGTGCAAATTGAGAAATACAGCGAGTGAGATCAGAGTGCCTGTGCAAAACTCTCTGCATGTTTGCTCGTGTGTATTGAGATGTGTGTCATTCATAGAAAATGGCAAAACCCAACATGGTTTAGCTTTATTTCCTTTAGCTTTAAACCGAATGTGCTCTATAATATCGTTGCATTATCAGCATATATCCCCATATCCTTGGGTGCAGCTGTGTTTTATGAGTAAAGGACTGGAACTAATCGTTATATAATTTTGAATAACATTGTTGACAACAAAAAAGCACGTTTGTATTTTCCTTGTTTTTTATTGCTTGGCTTTTTAATTTTGCTGTTCTTTTCCGCTGAGGTTTTTTATGCTGATAACTCATAACTCTATTTGTTTTCTGTATATTGCAGAACATCCAAAAACTACTATTTTATTTGACATCAGACAAAATATTTGACATGACAATTACTATGGTATCATTGACTGTGTGTATTGTAGCTATAATTTTTTTATGTATACCCCTTTATTCCCCAAACTTTGCATATTGTTCCCCTTTACCTACTGATATGTATGCTACTGTAAAAGTGCATTGTTATTACAGTTAATTATGCAGTATATTGCGGGTTGTTTTAATATAAAGGTTTCAGATACTGCGACTGCTCTGTGATCTTGAATTACTCTTGTGAGACTTGGAAATCTCACGTGGATTATCCGCATTGATCCAGGAAGTCAAAAATACATATATAATAGGGAAAATATGCTGAGTTTTTTTGAAAATAGTATTATTTTTCATAGTATTTAAAATAGTAGTTTTTTAAATATCATTTTTCACGATGTTTAGGTCATCACTAGGGGGCCCTAATAGTTTGCTATTGGTTCAAATAAGTTTGAGACACCTGGGGCCTCATTTATAAAACTGTGCGTAGGAACCTTACTAAAAGTGTACGTACGCACAAAAGCCAAAAATAGCGTACGCAAAAAAAAAAACAGATTTATAAAACTGTGCGTACGCACAACTGCACGCAATTTTCACTTTATAAATCACAGTCTACCTGATAATTTGCGCACGTGAAAAAAATCGACATCCCACCCTCAACCCGCCCCTTTTCAACCATATATAGCACATGCAAATCACCTCATGAATGGCCGTGCATCTTAATGAGCAAGAGGTTCTGTATGCGTGATAATAGCAGCAATGGAAACTAAGGGGAAAAAGAGAAATTTCACAGACACAGAAACAGAGAGGTTCTTGTGACTGAGGTGGAGGAAAGGAAATTTATTTTGTTTGGTAGCCATAGTATTGGCGTCACGAACAACTTGCACATTTATGTAATGCACGTTTCGATTCACATAAATGTACTCGTTCTCATGTGGAGATCTTATAGCAATATGAGTGCAGTCAATTGCACCGATTACATCTGGGAATCCGGACATTGCTGCAAATGGCCTTTTGATATTGGCCTGTTCCCGAATAGTGTAAGGAAACTTTATGTATCGATTTGTCATTTTAATAATCCCTTTCAAAACAACAGGCATAAGGAGCTCAGTGATGGCTGTGAAATCCCAGACTTATGTCAAATTAACAGAATTATAAGTTTCCAAATCAAGCTTTGCGCATGAAAAAAATCCCGGTTGCCAAAAATCCTAAAACTGACAGGACTTGTGATGGTACCGGGATGGCGCGGTTTCGTGTAGTTTGCCTTTGTAATGTTGGCCCCAATTCAGCACACAGATCCAAAAACATGGCTCTAGGGAATCTAAATCGGCTTATTAGTCAGTCATCATCGTGGGCTGGAAAATCTTCGCGGTCTCTAAACACCCTTTCCCTCCTAAATCTGCCATTGGCATAGTCCTCCAGCAATGCCAGCGCATCCATCATGTCGTAGATGGGGTTTCACCGTAGTATTTATGTTTACAGCGATCACATTCAAGCCTTTACACCTGTCATAGCAATCAGACAATGAGTGGTAAACCCATACGCCCACCCTTAGATCATTAGCAAATGAAAGTAAAATAAATTAAATTGATGCACTTTTATTTGATAGATTATTACCATTTATTTATATAAATTGGAATTGTGGACATGCATGTTTTATGATTAGGACGCATAATGAGGGTTGAAAGTGATTAGTATGTTTATGGTTATATGGATAGGTCTATATGCGCAACTTTTCAAGTTCAATGTGTTTAATTTCATTAATCTACCGTCAATCCCTCAGCTCACCATCAGTGTCGCCAAACTGCTTAGTCTTCAAAATGTGCGTACGCATGGGTCACAGTTTGCGTGGATGTGCGTATATTTTCACGTCAAGTTTTTCTTTATAAATCCCACCTTTTGCGCAGGAACTGGCGTACGCATGTTTTCAGCCCCGTTTTGTGCGTACGCAAGCTTTATAAATGAGGCCCCTGGTGAATTGTGTGTCCAATCCCACCTTCATCACACCCATTATCCTGGGTTAAAGATGCCCTTTGGTGAGATGCTGCTTTTTTAATGGCGTCTTCCCAATGTACAATCAACTATTGGACCAAAGAACCATGTCCAGCTGCAGATTGATCGCTACAATTTCCATTGGGAAAGTAAGTCTGTGGTTTAAATCAATTTGCATTTCCCAATCCCTGACTATATTTAGCATGCCTAAGTCTGTGTATAAGGACTTGGTCTGCTTTTTCTGCCCCCCCCGAATAAAGGACTGCCTTTTTAGTAAGTTAGTCTGGTCATTTTGGCGGATGGCATTGCTGTCACTCTTTTAGGCCTTATCCCAATTCTATCTTATAAATAGTTGTTAGATCCTTATTAAATCCTTAAAATAAATGCTTAAATTATACTCGCATGAGCAGCCATGTTGGAAGATGTCTTACCCTTTTATTTGAAATGAGGTCCTGACAGCCTGCTCCAAATGATTTTGCACTGTTCAATCCGTTCCCACCCCATTCAGCAGCCTTGCTGGGCTTCACTGAGCTATCTACTTGTATCTATTTCCTTTTAACATCGGACCTCCTCCACCATCAAGTGATACTTTTATCTTTGGTGTAGCTTTCAGCCATGTGGGAGTTGTTTATCTCAAACCAAGGACCCCTCTGCCATATAGGACTTGTCCCACAATGTCTGTGGCTCGAATCGATTTGAATGCATCCTATGACAATGTTTTCTGTTATAAAAACTTTCTAAAATAATATTTTTTTGAATGCCTCTAGAGCATTTGTCCGATCACATAATCTGATTTGTCACATCTAAACAATCCTGACAAAAAGTTTGGGCTTTTCTTTTTCTTAGGTTGCAGAGGGGCAGGAGATCTGTGTGATTGAAGCCATGAAGATGCAGAATAGCATGACTGTGGCTAAAACTGCCAAGGTGAGTTCCATGTCACATAGGGGGAGTTGATATGGATAGGGTTTTGGAGGCATTGAAATTTGGTGTAAATAATAGTATATTAATCGTACAAGGTAGTGTAAGAACCTGCTTTGTTGCCTCTTATACGGCATGTGAAACTTCTTATTTTTGACACTTGATATGAGGAAGGCTTTAGATTTTTTTGTTTAAATTATCCATTTTGCTTGATAAGGAAATCATTAATTGCTCTGTAAATCCACAGTTCCTGTAAAGTTTCTTCTGTCAGATGTGTGTTTAATAGGGTTTCCCTGAATTAGTGAACACACCTTGTTTTTGAACTGTTGTCTGATTTTGTTTGTTGTTTAGGTGAAAAGTGTGCATTGTAAACCAGGAGATACCGTAGGAGAGGGAGATATACTCGTGGAACTGGAGTAAACATACATGTCAAAACATCCTGCTTGTGAATTTTATGAAGATCCTCTTTGTTTGTGTCATTATTTTTGATTGTTTTCTACACATATTAGTAAAATTGTCTTGAGATGTTGCAGGATTTCATAAGAAATATATAATAACACTATCTTTAAAACAAGCGCCTTTGCCCTGATTATTGGATTTTTTAACAAAACTTGGAACAAAACATAATTTGATAATAACAATAAAGTCATAACAGCTGCTCTTGTTTTATGAATCATAAAATGAGTCAACTTTAAATGCATTGATGAGCTGGTGATTTTTAACTCGTCTCTCCATCATTTCTAATCAAATCTCTCCTCTATTCCTCTCATTCCACTTTTTAGCTCTTTTAGAGTACATATTTAGATAGCTTAAACTGTTTAGCAATTTAGCTCGAAAGGCTTTTAAAATAATTTAAAATGTTTGTTAATTGTTGCAATCAATTGTTTTACTCCACATTGTAACAAACACAGGAGTGAAATACTCAACCATTCCCGAAAAAGTGCCATTTGAAACTATCCCATTTCAAAACACCCATCTATGATAAAATCATGCGTTATTACATTTGTACACACATCACGCATTCAAGGCGCTTGTTCCAACAATGCATTTACTGTGTTTAAAAAAAATCATGCTTGATAGATTTCAAGTGGTTTTAAAATTAAGTCTCAGAATTAGCACATATAGCATGAAGTGAGAATGACACCAAAATTGAACCTAAAACACACTGTAATAAAATAACATGTTTTATGAATTAAACAAGGTGAAATAGTCAAGGTACCTTTGATTTGTTTGAGCTCCTTCCCTCGAGATGCTTGCTACTTATCACTTCTTAACACCACAAAACATTAAATACATTGTACAGTTTTTTGGTTATAAAATTCATGAACACAATTCTGCTGCCTCCCGCAACCCAACGAAGTCACTTGTGCAGGCACATCGCATTGCATCCAATAAATGGTCGGTAATCCAGATCCTTCCACGTATGGAATCATGGTATTTAAAATGAACAAACTGTTTGAAAAATGTGAGATTCTCTTATGCTCTTATTTTATTTCCTAAAATTAGGACATCCTGCATTCAGGTTAAGTTTATATTTTATTATTTATTTTCGAAATAATTGTTAATTGAAATGTATTTGTTGTGGGAACCACTTCCCTTTTGCTTCCATAATGCTGTATTATCATATATTGGCTGGATATGGGTTTATTAGTCGAAACTAAATTTTTGTTTTTGATGAAAACATTCCAGGATTATCTCCATATAGTGGATTAAGTTGTGAAATGCGCTTCGCAGAACAGAGCGATTTTTTTTTTTAGAAAATGATCGATCGTTTCGCAAGATAAGACCCTTATTCATTGTCTGGTATCGTTTAAAGCCCTTTAAAGCCGCACTGAAACTGTAATTTTGACCTTCAACTGTTTGGAGTCCATTGAAGTCAACTATATGGGGAATAATCCTGGAATGTTTTCATCAAAAAACTTAATTTCTTTTTTACTAAAGAATAAAATGCATAATCATCTTGGATGACAACAGGGGTGAGTAAATGATCATGAAAATGTGTGTTGAAAGTGAACAATTCTTTAATATCCACGTTTTCTCAACTAAGTCCAACCAAGAATATTAGTTCAACTGAGATATTTTTGCTCTTCCAACGTTTATTTGGGGTTTTAAAGTGTATTTTTGTTTAATAATAATTTGTTTAGTATAAAATGATTTATCTGTATTTATTAAAATATACATTTTCTATCTGTAAACAAACATCTAGTCTCAAAATGCAGTTATTCTTTATCGAACTAATCATGTTTTTCTTTCTGCAAATGTATTACGATTCTTTATGAAATACACAAGCAGATGTCACGTAATTGATCCCAGTTCTGGCGCAGAGTTTGTTTTCTGTTTGCGTACTTAAAAATCTGTTTAATATTGTTCAGAATTCTTTCTTAGTAAAACTTAGAATGTATTTTTTTAAATATTAGTAATGTCTGATAAATATATTGCAAATTAAAGATGGCCGTGTGTCAGAAGATCAAGCAGAAGAACCTCAGTTGCCGTTTCCCATTTCAGAAAAGATCTTAGATCTTCTGTCTGTATTAGTTTCTGTGAAAAATAATGGTATTAAAACCTTAATTTTATTTAATACAATTTGTGTCAGAATATTAATTCTTTATCTCTCTCTCTTTCTTTATAAGAGAAAAACCTATAAAATGAAACCTTCACAAGTCACATTTTTTAACAAGTTAACAGAAGTAAACAAAAGCAGTCAATTCACCATGATCCTACTTGAATTAGGCCAATTTTGTATTTTTAATGGCAGAAGCTGTAGATTACCGCTCCATATTTATAAATGAGGTTTAGTTTATTGATAAATTTGCTTCACAAGACTGCGATATACCATCACAAGGTGCAGTATCACGGTTGTGTTGGATATATGTGCATTTAGAACTCATAGAGATCTGGACCCTGTGTACACCCATTATATGAAGCACAAAGGGCTGTTGTCATGATCCGTTCTGTTTTTCCCCAGTTTATGGACCTTATTTGTTCCTGTTTGATTTTGTAGTTCTTTTTGTTCATTGGTTCTGTGTTGATCGTTGCCCCATGTGTTATCCATACTACATTTCATAATTTCCTAATCCTATTTCTGCTGTTTGAAATAGTTAGATTGACAAACAAATACATAGAATGAGTTAACTTGTACTGTACTGGTAGTATAGATGCATGTTCTTATTTCACAAATGCTTATAGATCATTAAAATCATATCAAAATACTTAATACAGAGGTCCACAGCTGTTACAATGGGGCAAAGTAACCAGGCAGGAAGCGGATCCACATGCAGATTCAAAACAAAACAAAAATGAAACTAGATAATCCATAGACAAAAAGCAGCATGAAATAACGACTGTCACTCAACAAATGAAACACAAGGGGTTCAATACACTGGGAAAACGAGATAAACAGAAACCTTAGTATTTTTTAATGTAACTTCACCATGGCAACAAAATTAAAGATATCTCAAATCCTTTTGAGTAATATTTTCAGTATTTTTGCATCACGTTGACAAAGCTTGTTGTGAATAGCATCATTCCCCTCGGAGAACTATGCCTTCATCCAGGGCTTGTTTTTTTTTAATCCACCTTCGCAGCAAAATAGCTGACTTCCTGTTGGTAGTAGCTAAAGACTGTAAATTAGAAAGTTGTCCGATGTGATGAAAAGAATATCTGTACCAAATTTGGTGACTAAGAAAAATGCTCCACACCCATTTATGAGCTTTTACCAATGTCTAATTCAGTCCCAAGCCAGAACGGCGCAGGGCCCTCTCGTTCCCTCAAGGGTTATTAGGCCGTAGGCCTCGCATCGCTAGTTCAGAGTCCTGTTCTTTTTCGTTTGTTTGTTTATTATTATAATTATTATTAGGGCCCAAGCCAGGGCCAGAAAGCTGGTTATTTGGATACACGGGTGAGTTTAAGTGTTAGTTAGCTGATAACCTGTGAATGTGAACGTGAACAAGCAGGCAAGCAAACGTTTCAGTGGCTATCTTCAGTGTTCACATAGCAAACAAATTTTACCTTTTTTAAGTAGGTCAGCAATTAAAGACAATCAGCTGGATTCAATTATCTCAGGTGAACCGAAATTGTCATAAGTAAAATTCCAAGAAAGTCTGATAATTTATATATATAGAAAAATATTACAAACATACAGATTCAAAGACCTTTTGCAACTTATGGCCCACCAAGGACTGTTTAAAAGATTTCTGAGGACCACCTTTCCAAATATGATACTATGAACACAGAATATTCAAAGAGTACATATACTCGTCTGCTACTGTGACATAAAAGATAAACAGCAGAGTCAAGTAAGCTATATAGATGAAAACTGTTGTATAATCATAGAAAAGACTTGGCAGGTCTACTCAGTAACCATTTATTCCTGGAACAATAACAGACCAGCCCAGGTGTTTTGTGTTCAAATGTCTCTGTACATTTTATGGTTTTAGCGCATCGATCGACAAAATTTCTACACATAAAACACATGTGTCTTCGGCTTAGTCTCAGTGCCTAGTATAATATTATTATATTTGCATGTAGCATCCACATGACGAGTGGACAAGAAATATGGACACTATTTAAATACTTGAAATAGTTAAATACTTGAAATATGATATCTGATATAAATGAGGATGAAACATCCGTCCATACAATGCGCAAATCTATCTGTGAAACGGCACACAACAGCATAAACATCAGTAAATAATGAGAACTTAAATGATGAAAGAAAGATATAATTAAGCGAATAGGGATTAAATAACATTTATCATAATGAACATTTTCGAATTATAACCTGCAGGTTGAAGGATGTACTGTTACTCCAACAAATACAGTAAAAGATCTAGGAGTTATATTAGACAGCAACCTGTCATTTCGAAATCACATCTCAAATGTCACAAAAACCTTTTTCCACCTAAGAAATGTTGCCAATTTACAAAATATTCTGTGTGTTGCTGACGCGGAGAAGCTTATTCATGCATTTGTGACCTCAAGACTTGACTACTGTAATGCGCTACTTAGTTTGTTGTCCTGCATCATCAATAAACAAACTACAGTTAGTTCAGAACGCAGCTGCCAGAGTTCTAACCAGGTCCAGAAAATACGATCACATAACCCCAATGTTATCAACCCTTCACTTGCTTCCCCGTATGATACGATGATACCTGTATCGTATTGACTTTAAAGTTATTTTAATCACTTATAAAGTCTTAATAGGTTTAGGCCTTACCTACCTAACAGAGCTTCTATCACACAACAACCCACTACACTCTCTTAGATCTCAAAACTCAGGACTTTTGATAATACCTAGAATAACAAAATCCACCAAAGTGGGTCGAGCTTTCTCATATGTAGCACCTAAACTCTGGAATAGCCTTCACAATACTATTCGAGGATCAGACACACTCGCCCAATTTAAATCTAGATTAAAGACACATCTTTTCAGCCAAGCATTCACTTAATGCAAAATATGCAAAATAAACCACCGGGAGACTGCATTTATTCGATTTTATTTACTAGAATAATTTAACTTGTTATATAAACATGTCATAAATTGCTTTATTCCATTGCGCTTTGGCTTTGCATATACTGCCTACAGCCTGTAAAAATAGACCTAGAAAATAATCTAGCCTATAGAATACATTTATTTGCTGTCGGTAGCCTATGGGCTACTCTGTTTCTTCCTCTCTGTTGAATATACAGCAGAAAGCACAGTCAACCGCAAGAGTGCGAGTTAACAACTGAGACAGTCAGCGAGCAGGAAAGAAAAAAATGAAGAAAAATGAAGCAAACAATACTTTGGGGATTTTTCGGAAAGTCAGTGGGTAAGAATTCAGTTTTTTATCCTTAAAGTCTGAAGATCATCATCTGGCTGGCTTTCACTGTAGTCCTATTTGTTTAACTAGCTAGTTATTACTACCAAGGCTAACGTTATACGTTAGCACTTGTACTGGCATCTTCTAGTACCAAATCTTCTCCGGATAAAAACACAGAAGAAGCTGAAACAAGTGATAGAAGATTGCTCACTCAAATATAAAATAACGTGATCATCATCAAACATTAAACAGTGTGTAAATCAAAAACCCGCTTAATACTAAAGGGGACCACTTCTCACATTTTGCGGGAAGCTTTCAAATTTGAAGCTTTTGATTTGAAATGTGAAGCTTTGTTTTCATGCAAGTCATAAGCAGTGTGCCACATTTTTATTTTGTCTGCATCAATTTATTTAATCATCCTTTAAAATTTAATAAGAAAACACTGAACATGCGCAGCGCAGCCGTTATAATTGGTTGTAGGCTAGATCGAGTGGGAAAACAAACAAAAAAACTCCTCTTCGTGGAGAGGGTGTTTTCTCTGATGAAGTGGATGCTTAAGGAGGGCGCGAAGTTGCCTTGATTAGGTCTGATGCGATCGCTCGTGCTAATCAGAATCCCGGTTTGTTTTTATAAGCGAATTTGGCACTGATAGCCGACCACCCATCGATGTCGCATACATCAGACGCACGTATACATCATTGCTAAGCCCCGGATGTCCTTCAACGCACGAAACGCCCCTGGTGGCAGCTCACCACCGTCATGGGACTTTACCTCTTCGGTGGTATGGTTGTCATGGGCACCGTCACAGCCTTAATTCTCATCGCACACTTCGACGCTTTTGCTTGCACGGGACTGTCTCTGACATCTGATTTTCTTTTCAGAAAACGTGACATATTACAGTAACATCGTCGTAATGTGTTAGTTCAATCTGACGTTGTAACGTGACATTTGACGTTGTGACGTGTTTGGTGTTGCGAAATTCAAATATAAATTGACATTTAGTTAATCCATCTTGACTCGACTTCATAAGTTCATAAATTCATAAGACTTATTAAATCATTACAAAACAACAAAATGTGTCAATTTAAAAAGAAATGCAAATTAATTTGGCGGTACTCTACCACTGCCTATACGGTCCACATAGGTGGCGCTCCGAGGCCCACCAAAGGGCCGCGGCCCACTGGTTGAAAATCACTGCTATAAGGCACCTTTGCCTTCGTCAAGTAGGCTTAGAACTCGCACCCTAACACGACGATGGACGATACTCCCCATGCCCAGAAAATGACAGATATGGTCAGTAACCATTCATACATACTATGCATGCTTAGACACATTTGCACATATAGTACATATAAGATTGTTATTCACGTCGGCACAAATGATGTTCGACTCTGTCAATCGGAGATCACAAAAGATAAAGGTTCTGTCAACCTTGCACTGGTTACCTATACAGCATCGCATTAACTTTAAAATCTTGCTTATTACCTATAAAGCTCTGATGGTTTAGCTCCTCACTTCTTGAGAGAACTTCTCACGTATTACAGTCCATCACGTGCACTACACTCTCAGGCGTCAAGTCAGTTGGTAATACCTAGAATTTCAAAATCAAGTGCAGGCGGCAGATCCTTTTCCTATCTAGCGCCTAAACTTTGGAACAGTCTAACACGCACTGTCCGGGAGGTAGACACACTCTACCTCTGTCAGTTCCGAAGGTTTAGGCTGCACTATTTAGATCAACCGGAACCAGGAACACTTCCAATAACAACTGATGCATTTGTTGCATCAAAGAGTGTAGAACAGTACTCTACTCTCAGCCAGTCTTGACTCATTGTTCCAAGGTTACTAGAGCGGGCAGGATGCAGTTCATACCCAGACCTGACAAATGCTGTGATGATAGAGCTGGACAAAGGACGTGGCGACTCTACAAAATTATTAATGATAATCTTAAATCTAATTATTTTTTCATTTTGCCTTGTTGTGCAAGCATTGTCGAGGTTGTGCAGAGGCTGCAGCTTTTGCCAGAGGGGAACTGGAATCCCCTGGCTAGGCCTGGTTTCCCTCTGAGGTTTTTTATTCTCTTCCAATGGAGTTTTGGGTTCCTCGCCACCGTTTGCATCCTGTTTGGCACTGTTTGCCTGGCTGGGGGGCTGCTAGAATTTGATAGTCTTATTTAATTAACACTGCATATAGGAATTTATTGTGTGTCTGATATTTGACCTGTGTTTTGACTTCCATAACCTTTTATGTTTTACTTATAGTCAATGTTTACTTGTACAGCTGCTTTGAAACAATGAAAATTGTAAAACGCGCTATATAAATAAAGCTGACTTGACTTGACTTGAGTACATATAAGGACAATCAGCTTTTCGGGTAATTTGGTCACATCCATTTAAGAAACGACACTGCTATACACTCACCTAAAGGATTATTGGGAACACCATACTAATACTGTGTTTGATCCCCTTTCACCTTCAGAACTGCCTTATTTCTATGTGGCATTAATTCAACAAGGTGCTGAAAGCATTCTTTACAAATGTTGGCCCATATTGATAGGAAAGCATCTTGCAGTTGATGGAGATTTGTGGGATGCACATCCAGGGCACAAAGCTCCCATTCCACCACGTCCCAAAGATGCTCTATTGGGTTGAGATCTGGTGACTGTGGGGGCCAATTTAGTACAGTGAACTCATTGTCATGTTCATGAAACCAATTTGAAATGATTCGAGCTTTGTGATATGGTGCATTATCCTGCTGGAAGTAGCCATCAGAGGATGAGTACATGGTGGTCATAAAGGGATGGACATGGTCAGAAACAATGCTCAGGTAGGCCGTGGCATTTAAACAATGCCCAATTGGCACTAAGGGGCCTTAAGTGTGCCAACAAAACATCCCCCACACCATTACACCACAACCAGCCTGCACAGTGGTAACAAGGCAGGATGGATCCATGTTCTCATTCTGTATACGCCAAATTCTGACTCTACCATCTGAATGTCTCAACAGACATCGAGACTCATCAGACCAGGCAACATTTTTCCAGTCTTCAACTGTCCATATTTGGTGAGCTCGTGCAAATTGTAGCCTCTTTTTCCTATTTGTAGTGGAGATGAGTGGTACCCGGTGGGGTCTTCTGCTGTTGTAGCCCATCCGCCTCAAGGTTGTGCGTGTTGTGGCTTCACAAATGCTTTGCTGCATACCTCGGTTGTAACGAGTGGATATTTCAGTCAAAGTTGCTCTTCTATCAGCTTGAATCAGTCGGCCCATTCTCCTCTGACCTCTAGCACCAACAATTCTATTGTTCGGAACGTTAACAGAGGCAGCAGCCACCATAGTCAAATGTTTACCGGGAGCCGGAGTGACATAGAGTTAAATTTAAATGTGCTGGCTAAGGCTAATCGTAAATTCAATTAGATTGTTATTCACGTCGGCACAAATGATGTTCGACTCCGTCGATCGGAGATGACAAAAGATAATAGTAAAGATGTGTGTGAGCTCGTAAGCACAATGTCAGACACTGTAATATTCTCTTGCCCCCTCCCTGTTTACAAGGCAGGATGGATGAGATACATAGCAGATTATCATATCTAAATGGCTGGTTGTCTGAGTGGTGCCTGCAGAATGATATAGTTTTTATAAATAACTGGAAGAGTTTTGAGGGCAGACCTGACCTGTTGAAAGTAATGGTCTCCACCCCTCCTGGGCTGGTGCTTTTCTACTGTCTAGAAATATGGCACATAGTCTTAATTGTAAAACTTGACTCACTGGGGCCCAGGTCAGGGAGCAGACAGAATGGCATAACCAACGGTCTGCTTGCCATCTCACGTCGCAGAATACACAGAATGCACAACATGCGATAATCCCTTCTCCCAAACATCTTAAAATAGAGGCCGTGTCTGTCCCCCAGATTAGCAAACATAAAATAATCTCTCAAAATCCTCTTCAAAATCCTTCAGAGTGAAGATATTTCGGATCATTATTTGGTATTATGTTTGCTTCACTGGCCTATGGCTGCAAATTAATGTTGCAAATATGGTAGAACAATAACTTCAACTACAAAAGGTGTGTTTCTTTATAATCTGCCTGAATTGTCTCAAATCTCTAGCATTCAATTACATTTTATTTATATAGCGCTTTTCACAATGTGCATTGTTCCAAAGCAGCTTTACGGGGAAAATAAGGAAAAGAAACGAAAAACACAAAAAAGGTCAAACACAGCACAGTACATGGTGTTTATATAACAAGTTAAATTATTCTAGTAAATAATATCGAATAAATGCAGTCTCCCGGTGGTTTATTTTGCATATTTTGCATTAAGTGAATGGTTGGCTGAAAAGATGTGTCTTTAATCTAGATTTAAATTGGGCGAGTGTGTCTGATCCTCGAATAGTATTGTGAAGGCTATTCCAGAGTTTAGGTGCTACATATGAGAAAGCTCGACCCACTTTGGTGGATTTTGTTATTCTAGGTATTATCAAAAGTCCTGAGTTTTGAGATCTTAGAGAGCGTGATGGGTTGTAGTGTGATAGAAGCTCTGTTAGGTAGGTAAGGGCTAAACACTTTAAGGGTTTATAAGTGATTAAAATAACTTTAAAGTCAATACGATACAGGTATCATCATATCATACGGGGCAAGTGAAGGGTTGATAACATTGGGGTTATGTGATCGTATTTTCTGGACCTGGTTAGAACTCTGGCAGCTGGATTCTGAACTAACAGTAGTTTACTGATGATGCAGGACAACCACTACGAAGTACATTACAATAGTCAAGTCTTGAGGTCACAAATGCATGTGCACATTAGGCAGTCGTGGCCTACTGGTTAGAGAGTCGGACTCGTGACCAGAAAGTTGCCAGTTCGATTCTCAGGGCTGGCAGGTAACGACTGAGGTGCCCTTGAGCAAGGCACCTTACCCCTACTTGCTCCCCGGGCGCTGCAGTGATAGCTGCCCACTGCTCTGGGTGTACGTGTGTTCACGACTTGCTGTGCGTGTGTTCACTACTCTCTGGATGGGTTAAATGCAGAGGTCACATTTCAGGTATGGTTCACCATAACTGACAAACAGGTCACTTTCACTTTATAAGCTTCTCTGCATCAGCAACACATAGAATATTTTGTAAATTGGCAACATTTTTAAGGTGGAAAAAGGTTTTTGTGACATTTGAGATGTGATTTCGAAATGGCAGGTTGCTGTCTAATATAACTCCTAGATCTTTTACTGTGTTTGTTGGAGTAACAGTACATCCTTCAACTTGCAGGTTATAATTTGAAAATGTTCATTATGATAAATGTTATTTAATCCCTATTCGCTTTATTATATCTCCTGGACCTAGAGGTAGCATGTATAATGCATAAAGCTTTGGATAAAAGCGTCTGCCAAATGAATAAATGTAAAGCATAAGGCCCTAAGGCTGAGCCCTGTGGTACAGTGTACTGGACTTGTGATTTGCGTGACACCTCATTGTTTATTGCTGCATATTGAAAACTTTCTGTAATCCATTTCAAAGCTATTCCCTTAATGCTGATGTTATTTTTGAATCGATGTTGGAGTGTGCTGTGGTCAATGGTGTCGAATGCAGCCCTAAGGTCTAGCAGCACCAATAAGGAGATACAACCTTGGTCAGACGCCAAAAGTAGATCATTTGTAACTCTGCACTGTGATGTGCTCTAAATCCAGACTGGAAATATTCATTGATGTCATTCCTTTGGAGGAAGGAACATAATTGAGTTGAGACTTTTTCCAGAACTTTAGATATAAGAGGTAGATTCGATATAGGTCTGTAATTAACTAGTTCTCTAGGGTCGGGTTGGTTTTTTGACAAAGAAGAACAGCCACCTTATATGCTTTAGGCACAGGATTTATTTTTGGTTAATTTAGCCACTGTGTTGGGTTGTGCTGGTTTTCTGCTGTTAGTGATGAAAGTTATGCGGATCTAGACGTTTTTAGGGCTTTCCAGTATTTTCTAATACTATCCTTCCATGCTTTAATAAACTTTAAGAAAACTAAATTAGAGGTATTTCATAAAGTAATTTTCCATGCCGCTTTCTTTAGAGCCTGACTTTGTTCATTATACGATGGTGTTGGGCTGTCATTTTTGATCTTCTTTAAGCACAGAGGAGCAACTGTGTCTAGCGTTTTTGAGAAGGTGCCGTTAAAATTTTCAATGGTAAAGTCATGGGGCCTCATGTATCAACATTGCGTACGCACAAAACTTTGCGTACGCCAGCTTTCACGCTCACCGATGTACTAACGGTGAAATGAACGCGAGAATGTGCGTTCCTCCAAGCCAATTTCATGTCTGGCGTACGTACAGTTCTCATTGTTTTTGTCCGTTGGCGACTCTTACTCTTAGAGAGAGAGACATCGAGGAGCCATGCAATGTAATCGGAGCGATCGACTGCACACACATTGCTATAAAGGCGCCATCTGAAGAAGAATTTGCATATGTGAATCGTAAACATTTTCATTCAATAAATGTGCATATAATACGTGATTCACAAATGCGCCTAACAAATATTGTAGCAAGGTGGCCTGGTTCAACTCATGATTCATACATCCTTACAAACAGCATGGTTGGGATGAGAATCCAAGGTGACAGGGTGCGTGATGGGTGGATTCTTGGTAAGTGATGTATTTAAAGTTATGCTTTATCTAATTGTATTATATATATATATATTTTGCATTTAATTATTGAATAACCCTTCAGGAGACCGCGGTTATCCACTAAAGACGTGGCTTTTAACCCCCCTCACCAACCCACAAACTGACGAGAGCGCAGATACAATGATGCCCATTCTTGCACTTGGTCAGTTGTAGTGTGGGCGATTAGGCACCTGAAATGTCGATGGCGCTGCCTTGACAGGACTGGGGGGATGCTGTTCTACCGCCCTGACAAGGTGTGCCGCATTGTGCTGGCCTGTGGTGTGCTGTACAATGTCGCGCACAGGCATGGCATACCACTTGGTTAACCCTAACCTAACCCTGACCCAGGACCAATGTATGTGTAGCCCAACCAACAAGTAATTCAGGCCCGTCAACATGTGATTGCAACAATATAAATGGTAATCAGAGACAAAGATAATTTTTTGACCAATTCCTTTAATGAATGCGTCAGTGATATTTTTCAGGTGACTATTAATTTCTCCGATGGCCATAACGATTTGCTGTTGTGACTCCAAAACAGCATGCGTCAAGACGCGGCCAGACGGACGGCGTCAGCACTGGTGGATGTTTCGGCTGTTGCACCATAGGAGTAATAAACTCCTGTTGCACCATAAACACAGGCACATTTTAACTGTTATTTGAGTCTGTTCCATTTTTAAGGGGCACACGCTTTGCCATAAATGCAATGGATACGTAAAATCTCTGGTGTACTTTTGGTCAAATACATTGCATGCATTTGACAATGAAATAGGTACGCTATATGTACCAAAGTAAAAACAAATGAGAAATTGGTTACCTTCGTGGCAGTCCTGTAGTAAATCAGAGTCTCCCACAGCAGCAGATACTACTCCAGAGAGTAAAGTGTCACCCATAATTGAGGCAACTCTCTGCTCAAAGGGTGTAAGTTCATCGACCCCTTTACCACTGTAAATGACCTTTTTAAGGTCATTTACAGTGCATTTACAGACTTTCAGATCCCACTGCATTGACGGCTCCAGCCAAACTCTCCCACATTAATTACGGAGCACAAAGTTCCAAATGAAATCATTTTTCTAGTTTCTACCTCCGATAGCACCGTAGCACCTCCAATTCACTTTCCATAAAGTTTTGTTTCTTTCCGCTTGCTTTAGCCATTTTTTACTGCTATCTTTTGCCAAAGTGGACTCATTACCATATTTACATTTATTTCATTAGGGGAGGAGATTGGGTGGGGCGTTGTGCTCATGGGATTACAGGATTCTTTGAGCGTCATCTCTTACCTTGGTATGATGAATTTATATTCCTCCAATAGACTTGAAATGGGAAGAGAGATAGCAACATAGGGCTGTAGGGGAATCGAGCTAAGGCATCTTGCCATCTCTCCAAGCCATTTCCTCACTTGTGTACTTACCAATCTCTCCAAAGGAGAAAACAAACTAGTAACATAATGAGGTTGCTTTCTATAATGTCATTGATGTTTTTTGATAAGTTATAGCCTAGAAAAGTAAGTAAATAAAAAGTATATATGTTTTAATGGATACAAAAACGTGGCGCTGATTGGTTGTTTTTTGTCATTATATATTGATTTTTTAATATTAATAAATTTAATATTTTAGCATTTTAATTTCACTGTATTTTCAGTTTACCCGAAATAAAAAATAGTTTTTATTAAATTATTCTATTATTATTTAGTATGTTTGCGTGCACATTTGTGTCTACATTTATTCATTTGGCAGACACTTTTATCCAAAGCGACTTACACGTAGTTTTTTGCAGTGGCACATTACTGCAGAGTAATCAGGGGTAAGGTCCCTTGCTCAAGGGCCCTTCAGTCATGACCTGCTGAGATTCGAACCAGCAACCTTCTGATCACATGATACTTTTTGAGTCATAACATAACATATACAAGCCCTGCAGAGATCGACACCTTTGAGGTTTGACTGGGCACACAATCCATGTACAGTATATTCAATAAGGCAAAGTTTTATGTTTTGACATAAACCTACCAGCTTATTCTCATCATGATTCCTTTGAGAACTATCCACGTCTATAATATTGACAAAAAAGGCTTTTCCAAAATGACAATGTCTGGTCGAACAGCAACATAGCTGTCCAACAGACATTTAACAAAAAATCTTTACATAGTAATGTTAACTAGGTCTATCTTTGATATAATATATATATATATATATTATATCATATTAATTTAAATGTTAACTATATCTCCTTATAAAAAACAGGAGTGATTGATTTGGTTTTATTGATATTATCAGTGTGTGCAGGTTAACTCAACTAAGCCTTATGCTGATGTGTTATTATTCTTATGCGTTTCTTTTAAATAGATGAATGCATTAATTTAAAACTAAACGTTAAATGAATTAACTCAAACGTTGGAATTTAGCCTGGTGATATTTTTGTACTATCTTTTTTACTACTATTGTTTTATTTATATTTAAGTTAAACTACTTAAAAAATACATATGTTTGGTCTGTGTCTAATAACTATATACTGTATGTTTAACTATTTATATTTAATTTGATTTATGTAAATATTAATTTTATATTATTGTTTTATTGTATAAAAATATTAAAATATATATAGTTTTAACAATTTGTTGAATGGGTCCTGTAGTTTTGATGCATTTAAACACACCGTATGGTACAATGACATCTAGCGGTTGAGTTTGGTGTCGGTCTAAAGTTTAGCCAAGTTTTCTCGGTTCTCATGCGCAGTAAAGTTTTTTTATGTTGTTAAGATGAAACCGTCTATAACAGAAGTATTGCAAAGGATATTCAACACAATATTCAACATTGAACAATAATAATACAGTAATCATAATAAATAATTATAATTAAAGGAATCAAGTTATATTTATATTTTGGTACTATCACAACGATTTTTGAACGTCTTATTGCAAAGTGGTGATAATGTTATTATAACACCTAAATAACACGTGTTACAAACGTTACAGTTTGGTCTGTTTTTTTTTGTTTTACACACACGTGATATTTAAGTTTTTATACTACAAAACACATATACTTTGGTATTTTTGTATGTTTACATTTTTTATATTTTGGTTGCATTTTTTTTAATACAGGGTCTTATTTTAAAAACGTTGTACTGTAACATAAGCTAATTGTACCCAAAATGCAACGTTGTTAAAAGTTGAAAAAAAAATTGTGTTCGCTGGGTAAAGCTCAAGCAAATCAGCATCTGACTGAATAGTCATAGAGTGTTTTTTTCTGAAGATACTTTTCATTTAACCAGTTTTCTTGCTTTTCGAGGCTATAACTTATCAAAAAACATAAATGACATTATAATATTCCCTTATAACAATGACGCCATTCAACTTCAGTCTTTTCGCAAAGTAGTGTTTCATAACTTCCGTTTTGCAACAAAGAAGAAGAACTACTTCAATTTTGCCGTCGCTCTCGAATTTAACCACAGTGGCTGAAAATACGAGCGGTCAAGACATCAGTAAGATTATTTTTGTCTTAGTATCAGGCAAGTTCATATTTTGTAACGTTACTGACTGACAGAACACTTACTCAAGTACTTATCCTAGCATCTCCGCTAACGCAAGAACAAAACAAAACATTTACCTTCATAAACAAGCACGTACTGTTCAACGAATAATTTGTATCATTTATCTAACTTTAATCTTGTCTTTAGCAAACATTTGTCTGCAAAACGTTGTGCATCGTCTAGCCATATTTGTGGCAGCTTTGCTAGGTACTTTGTAAACTCCATTCCGAGGCTAGTAGAAGTTACGATACACTGCTTCGCTGCAGAACTCAAGATGCGTGACGTCATGTGAAAAGGGCCTATTGGTAGTGCTCTGACTTCCATGCATCAATGGTGGAACACATTGATCAAACTCCTGGAAGAGCTGGTGGTCGGATACCAAGAAAATGAGAGTAAACTAATGTAATTACATCCTTTTTAACTTTTGTTGTTTTCTTTTTTGATCAATGTAGGCATGACGACATGGCAACCAATCCCGGCGAACATTCTGTCTCAAAAATGTGTTCCAAACTGCGTAGTACTGAAATGTGCGTGTCTTTTAATATTTACTTCTGGTCGCCTGGTGGAAGTATGTTTTTCCTGAAAACGATGGTAACTACATCGAGTGCAAACCCCTGCAGCGTTGGAAACTTCAGCAATTCATTTCTAAGGTGATTTCAGATCACTGCATCTTTCGGAAGATTTGCGTGGCTTTCAACGGATCGCCGGGCTTCATCTAAGCTTTGGACACTGCTGAAAAATATTATGTGGACATAAATACATATCTTTTATCTTGGTACTGACGAAATTTCATCGAAATCCATAGAGGAGAAAGTATTTTACTAAATCGGGGAAATTGGGTAGTCACATTTGTGGCAGGTGATTAGCGAGTGTACTGCAGGCGTCGTTCTAAAAAAAACATCCTCTATATTTAATTATTAGCATTTTCGATCACATGACTTCTATTGTAGTTAATGTTTACTATTTTAAAATATTCCCAGTTATTATAAATATCATAACTTTCGCAATCCTCAACTGATTTTCACAATTCAGGTGTCGTCGTAAAGGGAATTTTCAGCTCTGTCTAGAAATGTGATCCATTATGAGTTTAGGGCTGTTTAGAAATTTTGTCATCATACCTAATCAATGGCTGCTTAACATTCTACTATTTTTATTTTCTTGTTTGAATAGTAGCTGTTTAACAAATGGAAAATCAACGATGTAATGTTCACTATAAAATATGCTGTGCTAAATTAGAACACTTCTTTTTGCCTATGTCCACAAATAATGTGTTATTGTGATTTACACGTGACTAAAACATTTTCTAGACGTTCAGGTCAGACTGGACAGATTTTGGACCTTTTTATAACGTCAATTTTAGACATAATTGCTTGCCTTTACACAATGTTATACAATGGGTATGCGATTATATTAACGCAGGCTTATATATATGCTTCAATGAGGCAGCAACATATCTTATAATAAACGTCCAGAAGATGACAAATTTGGACGTCCAGGGAGGAGCAGAAAAGACAGGGAAATCGAGGCGAGTTGATGTCAATGACGTCCATTCAATTTTCATTTATTTTGGATCTAGTTTTAAACCCTGACGTGTCGGACTGACGTCTTTTCAACGGTCATAAAATGTCCAATTGTTTGCTGGGAGGTAAGTCCCAATGTCAATGTAGCCTACACAACTTATTTAGAATAATAGACCATTTCAAACTAAAGTGAACCTGCAGAGTTTTGTGTTTACAATGCAATTAACTAAACTCGAAGCATTTCCTAAGATGATATAGGCGGACCGCGGTCCGGACCTTTGCTTCGTTCCATCCGAACCGCCAGACATGAAATAAGCTTTGCCTGGTTAAGTGCAGTCACGAACAGTAGGTGTTGCTCATCAGTTTCCAAATAATTTTTAATAGATTACCACATGAAACTAACAGTATTACAATTCTAAATATGAATCATAGTCTCATTTGCTGTCATCAAAATAAGTTATGGACTTTGGAGGGAGTCGGTAGCACTAAATACCTGGGAGTGCACATCACGGACAACCTGGACAACCACCACCATGTCACTCTCAAAGAAGCCCTGACAGTGACTTCACTTCCTCCACCAATTCTCACCACATTCTACAGGGGCTCCACTGAGAGTGTGCTGACCAGCTGCATCACCGTCTGGGACAGGAACTGAAGCGCGGTAGACCGCATGACCCTACAACATACACTAAACACGTCTTGAAAGATCATTGGTGTCCCTGTCCCCTCCATCCAGGACATTTTCCTTTCATGTTGATCTAGCAAGGCCACCAGCATCATTAAGATCCCACCCACCCCTTAAGTCGAATACACGTTAAGACTTAAATTATGTGACAAATCACTTAAGCTTTTAATTAAAACAGCAGAATATGAAACATATAATTAGTTTGTATCTCTGAAATTGTACCATTTATCATTTTTATTGTAAAACCGTTGGCGATATGTTTGCCTCCTCACATCTCACTACACAGTCATCATTAGCTCCCGACTGCCAACAATAAAGTTCTGTCTTCTTCAGTTTGATTGGCTGAAATGATCAAAATGAGAATTCAGAGGTTCCATGTGGAAAATATGCTGTGTTCCAGACAGCTGTGATTTCAGATAAGTGCTCCATGTAGTGTGATATTATTACTAGGAATCACCCATACATTAACGATTGACTCGGAGTGGCAAAGTACCGGCAACATGTGAGACGTGCCATTACGCAAGAAAAGTGAATGTACAATAAATATTGAAATAGAGAAGTGCCTGTACTGCATATATAAATGTCTTCTTCAGCGAGTTGTCCTTATAGCTGTATGACAACAGTAATAATGTGCTAGAGAAATTAATTAGAATGAAATACATTTAAATGTGCTATTGTGGGATCAGGTTAGTTTTGTTATTTTGGCTCTAGATGATAGTTTTGTCTAATATAAGTTTTGTTAGTGGAAAGAACAAACTTCATAAATATGCTATTGAACTTTATAGGACGGGCTGCAACAGTATTGATTTATGTCATGAATGCAGAGGCCAGCCAATGAGAGACCAAAATCTATTTATTTACAGGATGTGCATCATATTTATATTCAGAGAACCGCATGACCTTCAGCTAATATAACAATATATTTTGAGGTACATGTATTAGATGTGAAAACTTAATATATTCTGGATCTCTGAAAGAAAATTCTGTGTTGGAAAACATTTTGATCTCTGCAGAAAAGATGACTGAAACAAACCTTATAACAAAAAGTATAAAATCTTATCTAGTTTTGTAGACCAAAAAATTTTTTTATTTGATCAGTATTTGAATCCATGTCCAGGAATATTCTGGGTCAATGGTGCCCCAAGTGTGAATAGATCACATGGAGAAAAGTATTGGGACTCTGATGGTAGTATTGATCCTTTAATACTTTTTCCACTCTACATCATCAGGTGGGTTCATTTCTACTTTCCTTTTACCAACGTCTGTCCAATTAGTGCTTAAGACTGTACCGCCTGATTCCATCTGTGGAAGAATAAAAAAATCAACAGTTTAAAATAATAACACAAAATGTATCACTATGCTGAACTTGTTTAATAAACCTAATGTCGGTTTGTTATTAGGATTAATGTGTTTAAGTTTGTTGCATGAAATACGGCAACTTAAAAAACACGAAATTAACATAATTTTAAATATATTAATATTTGTTTAATTAATTTATGGAATCCAAACATTAACTTGCTTAATATTTGAGCATTTAAATATGAATTAACCCCTTCTCTTTAAATGCACGTAGTCCATTACTAAGACTGAACTTTGCACTGCATGATACAAAAAATGTTTGTAGGCAGATTTTCGCAAGCGTGTGCGTCAAGAGGACACAGAGTGCAGGAAAAAAGGTTTATAGGACTTTTTGACTGTTTAAACGGTAAGATGCTTAATTGCATTCCACCTTTACATGCAGTAAATAAAAGGTAACTTTGTTGCTAGTTCACACACGTATAGGCAAGACGTAACAATTGTGATTTGACTATGTAAATCCATAGTCAGGGACACCCCTAGTATATTCTAGTCATTTGTTTTCCAATTTGAAATTTATCAAACGGGAGTGAAAATAAGGCAGCATTTCTGTTTTTTCGGTCATTCGAGAAAAGGGAAAAACAAGAATTCAGCTAATTTTTCGTTTTTAACTTCACGTGTAAAAAAACAAATAAACAGCTTGAATACTCGTTTTCCACACGTGGGCATTATGAAACCCCCCTTCTGCTGTTTGGCCAACCAAAGAACACATGCAACAGAATAATAGTCCTCCGATAATATTACAGTAGAGATTCTTAAAATGGGGCAGTTTTTTCCCTCCTGTTTGTTCAATTAAACTAAAAAAACAACTGACCAAGAGATCCACGAACCATTAATGAACCTGTTATTGTAAATCTCAGATAAATATCACAAAATTTGTGCAGACATGACAATATCAACTTAAAGACCGTTGGAAATGTTTAAACAATTGCTTGTGTCCTAAATATAGTCTGAGCAGTTTTCAAAGAAAAATACTTACAAAGGACTTGTTCATTGCACGTTTGACCTCATCAGAGCCATCGGAGTAGATTTGATGAAACAGTTTGTTTAGTGCAGCATCCCCCTCCAGGTTCTCTTTCTTTTCCTCCTCATTTATTTCACCCACCACCTTGTCCCAGTTGCGTGAGTTGTGGGAGGACGACGGGTACTGGTCTAAGGATATAGAAGGAAAATCAGGAGATGAAGTGAAAATCAGCCAACCATACAGACTGGTAAGATGACAAAGAAAATTGCCTGACTGTGCTTGTGAAGTATGTTTTTTGACACTGACCGGGAGTGAAGTGCTTCACAGTAGAAAGTGACCCTTCTCCCTCCAGTTTTTCCCATTGGATGGCCTCTGTTTTCTTCATCTTGATCTCGATCTGAACAAAAAAGGTGGAAGAAAGTAGTTTAAGAGAAATTGAACACAAGAACCATGACAATCCAGTATGTGCAATCCCCTGGGAAAAACTAAATTATATGGCCCTAATTTACCCAAACTGACATTTATGTGATAAACTACACACAAATAATTTTTACGTGTATATATTTTTTCTAATATAACACACGTTTTATACTTGTGCTACAACTGTTTGGCCTGTGCTACAAAACTTTAAACCGCTGTTTTTTTATATTATTGTATTTTGTATATTTTATGTAGATTGTCCAGAGTATGGACGAAAAAATTCACCCACACTGAACTGTGTGTTTTGGTGGTGTGACAGTAAAAGTCAGTGCTGTCGCAAGGGGCTGTGCAACGTCTGCGACCGCACAAGTCCTCTCCCGTCCTCCTAAAATTCTCCCGTTGCTCTCATGGTGCACCCTCGTACATGCAACGTAACAGTTAGTGCATGGAGTGCACTTTTTACATTTCTGGTCAGAAAACAAGATGAGTAAGACTAGCTAAAGAAAAAGCATTTGAATGCGTTTTAATAATAAACAGCATAGTTTTTCTTAATACCAGTCTGCCCTAGATACGACTGTATACTGCTGTTTTGGGAATTGGTCATATTTATTTATATAAAGGTAACATTTTGCATTTGTTATACAGTATAGTAATGTTTGTTTGGAACGATTTGTGTTATGGATAATAAAAGCAAGATCAACATAATGTTAGTGTTAGTTAGTACCCTATCAAAATGTATCATTAGAATATTCTGCATATGTTAATATTTTGTATAACTACATTGGAATACCAGTGGTTTTACAACATTGTTAACTGCATGCTAGACACTGCATGTGATTGTGATTCATGCACATACATGTCAGTTCTAAAATTTGTCAAACCATAGATAAAGTTAGGTCCATAAATATTTGGACAGAAGCACATTTTCTTTAATTTTCAATAAGTTTTAGACAATATCCATATTTAAACTTTAACTCGAATACACTCTGGTACACAGCTAAAATAAAAACAAAATGGGGTTCTGTCCAAATATTTAGGGACCTAACTGTATTACCGGAGAAGTTTAACCAAACCCAAATCCGTTCTAGACTGCATTGATGGAGAAATAATGTACACATCTAAAATAAATGTGTAAAGTTTTCCCTCTTTAACTTAATGCTGTTAAATTGAAGCAAACTTTTTGCTGAAATATCCACAAGATTGACAAAAAAAAGAGCAGTTTATCTTTCCATCAGATGCGTGTGAACGCTGTGTACTACAGAAACAGACTCGTAGATGAGTAAATAATCAATTGTGTCTTCCTATGTGTCAAACTCTAAAAATCACATGAAGGAATCAGGAACAGCAGATTCCGGAAAAGCAGACCTTGGTTGAAAGAATCCTGTACGTGCTCTGTTCTGGGACAACAGGATGCAGAAGATTCATGTTTAGGCAGTAATCTTCTCCTGATAGAAGTTTCACCACAGCTGTTAGCTAAAACACAACAGGGAGAAAATGCATTAGTTCCTCATATTGGCATATATGGTTCCAATCCAATCCATCTTTATTTGATTAAGCTCCTTTACACAACCAAAGCTGACCAAAGTGCTGTACGCATCATGGGAGGGGCTTCTGGCAGGCGGCTCCAGTCTTGTTGCGAAATGGCGGACATGGATTTTGTTGAGCAGGTAGCTGGGCATAATGTGCTATGGAAGGCTGAAGATAGACGTAGACTCGTACGGTGCCGTGTCTGGGAACATCAGATCCTTCAGAGGCGCAGTCCTTCATTGTTGTTTCAGATTACTGCCTATGTCATAATCACGTCCCTACTAGAGCAGGCTCTGACAGATTTTTCAACTCGCGCGAATAACGCAAGTAGGTCTATTGCGTCTTTGCATTGACTTAACATGTAAATCACGCTCTCTTAACTCTTCATTCGCGCTGAGGAGTGTGGAAATATTTCAAAATCAAGGATGACGACCCACGCATGACAATCTGCATGCTTACGTCCTCGGTTTTGGCCTTTGGAGGTTATTGGACACTGTGAATTTTGAGCTTTGAAAATTTTTGATAAGCACATAAGATTGATTTATTTTTTCATAATATGAGTTGAAGTTATTAAAAATAAAGATGCTGATATGTTCATTAGTCTCATTGTGTTGTTCCTAGAAAATTGCCACAAACAAAAAAAAACCTAGCATCGGAGTCGGTATCGGCGAGTACCAGGGAAAAAGTATCGGTATCGTACTCGATCCTTAAAAAGTGGTATCGGTGCATCCCTAATTTTGACCTTCCAAAAAGGCTATCAATTGACTGTGCACAATCTTCTCCAGGATTTTGCAAGGAAAGGCAGTTTAGAGATAGGCCTGAAATTAGCAAGGACTGAAGGATCTAGAGCAGGTTTTTTAATCAGAGGTTGTTCTACTGCATGTTTAAAATGTTCCCGGACCACACCTGAGGACAGACTGCTATTAACTACTGCAATAACAGATGGTCCTACAGTGGGGAAAACCTCCTTAAATAGTCGGGGAGGGACAGCATCCTTAATAGAACCTGAGGGCTTCAATTGACCAACAATGTCCGGTAAAAGGGAAAGGGTCACAGGCTCAAATTGGTCAAAAACAGCTTAGCAGGGGTGGAGATTGAGGGTTCATAAATTAGATGGTCCTACAGTGGGGAAAACCTCCTTAAATAGTCGGGGAGGGACAGCATCCTTAATAGAACCTGAGGGCTTCAATTGACCAACAATGTCCTGTAAAAGGGAAAGGGTCACAGGCTCAAATTGGTCAAAAACAGCAGAGCAGGGGTGGAGGTTGAGGGTTCATAAATTGGAGGTGAGATTTGAGCCCAAATAGAAATTACCTTATAAATAAAAAAATGACCTTATCAATAAAAAAAGTGAAGGAAGTTTTCACACACAGCAGTGGATGCCCCCATACAGGCAGTCAGCGGGGCATGTAGAAGTGAGTCAATAGTGTTATACAAAACGTGAGGCTTGTGACAATTTGACAAGATAATATCTGAGAAATGTTTACTTTTAGCATCTTTCACAGTTTTCTGATGATGACGCCAGCAGTCCCTTAACATTTGCAAAGACACCTGCAGTTTGTCCTTCTTCCACTTGCGCTTAGCTCTACGGCACTCATGTCTGACAGCATGAGTCGTATCATTCAGCCAGGGCTCAGATTTAGTTTTTGGCTACCTGGGTTTTAATGGAGCCACGTTGTCATATAACAGTTTGGCAGGTGGAGTGAAACCATGAGCTAAGCTTCTCTGTAGGGCATACAGACTCCGGGATGATGGAGTTCTGACTGAAAGCAACCAGGAACTGAGCAGCAGTGGAAGGGTTAATAATGTGACAACGGCGAGCAACAACACAAGGTTTAACTGTATTACAGACCAAAGCAGCCGCAAATAATACAGGCATATGGTCAGAAAACACTGCATCACATATCTTCATATTAGAAATGGACAAACCATATGATAGCACAAGATCAAGTGTGTGTCCATGTTCTTGTGTGGGTCCCGACACAGATCGCACAAGATTAAATTAATCTATGAGGTTTAAAAAACTCTTTGCCATTGGCTTGTCAGGACAACACACTGTCCCCAACAATAAGAACACGATCATATTTAGGCATGATTTCAGCCAGAAAATCTGAAAAATCTTTTAAAAAGTCCTTATTGTCCTTAGGAGGGGGATAGACCACAGCACACAGCACTGTGTTAGAGCGACCAAACTCAAATAAACTCTGGTGAAAGAGGCGTTGGAGCCTTACACAGAGGCCATAAATTGCGAAGATTCACCCCGCGCCAGCAAGGACGAGTAGAGCAAGGGCCGCTGGGCTGGAACACCTCTTCCGTGCCAACGACAGGTAACCGCCACACACACTGGAGCCACTATAGCTTTGATTACGGCACGCATTCGCTATGGCATCGTTTTGATAAGCTTCTGCAATGTCACATTTATTCCCGTCCAGAGTTGCATACATTTTTCTCCTAGATCTTGTATTGATGATGGGAGAGTTGGACCGCTGTGGACCAAAGATTCTCAATGGGGTTAAGGTCTGGACTGTGGTTGCCAATCCATGTGTGAAAATGATGTTTTATGATCCTCTTTTACAATTTGAGCCCAATGAATCCTGGCATATAGGTAATAAAAACACCATTGATGGAATAATCTGGTCGATCAATATATTTAGGCAACGGACATCAACACACAAACACTTAAAAGAATAAAAGTGTTCATGTGTTTCTGTTCATAACAGCAGCAGGTCTGGGACAAAATTCGGCCCTGGACTTCAATGAAGCTGGCCTTTTACAGTCAGATTACAAAATAGAAGAGAATCCAAAAAGAAGGTTACACGTTTACAGTATTTTTTGTTCTGTATATGATACAAAACGTCAAAAGGTCATGAATAAAGAGAGCAACATCTGTTATTTTTCATTTAAAAAGCTTTTATGAGCATGTTTTATTCCCAAAATACTTTCCTTAATGTATGTGATGTGTTTGAGTTTTCGTGGTGAAACATTTAATTTCTGACTATATAACACAGCATGCCAAACAAACTCGGCAATAGATTTACACTTATCCTCGCGTTCATCGCATTTGCTTACCTGTCAGTTTCGCAGCTCGCTTTAGCTATATGCGGACGTCCGATGTTTAACTAATAATTAATATAGTGCGATAAATAAACATGCCTGCAGCCCACTGGGAATGTTCTGGTTGTCCCAATGGCCAGTACATGCCTGGACAGCAGTCAATATAAGAAATGATTTAAACTGTACATTGAACAAAACGTTATCCACAAAATGTGTGGCTGCTACGCACAGGAGAGCGAGTGTTCCCATCTTCACCCCCACTGGGAGCGTTTAAAACAACGCAGATATTTTTGTCTGCTTTTCAGGTGGTTGACGCGCTCGGTGTGCGCTGAAGAAAGTGTGCTCACCTGTGTGCATGCACGTGTGAGTTCGCATCAGATGGAATGTGCGCGTTACAGAGAGAAGAGGAGGACTGTAAACACTCAACTTATGTTGTGTAGATAAGATAAATGAACATAAGCCGATTTTTTTAAATAAAAGAACAACATAGGCCTGTTCTATAAGAAAGTTAACCTTAAATTACTTCTGTTATGAACTTAACATAGTTGGTTGGGGCGCCCACCTAATATAATGACAGGGGAAACACTGGTGAGGCAGGCGTAGGAACGGTGCGCTGGTGCAGGCAAACTAAAACGAAGCAGTGATAACACTATAAACTAGAATGTGTTACATGTTGGTACTTTATTTATAAACAATTCTGAATATTGCCTTCTAGGTTGATATTGTCAAATTATTTTAATTGAGGTTGTCAAGTTTTTTTTTTTTCATTTATTTATCTTGGTTACCTTTTGTGTGTTTGTTAATATAACTTCAAAGCTAAAATATAAAAAAAAGAAAAATGTTGTTCAAATTATGATAATCTATGCAGTTTATGCATGTACAGCGGGGAAATAAGTATTTGACACATCAGCATTTTTATCAGTAAGGGGATTTCTAAGTGGGCTATTGACATAAAATTTCCACCAGATGTAGCCATCTAGCCAAATATTGAAATCATACAAAGAAATCAGAACATTTAAGTATACAAGTTGAGTCATAATAAATAAAGTGAAATGACACAGGGAATAAGTACTGAACACACTTTATTTAATTCTTTGTAGAAAAGCCTTTGTTGGTGATTACAGCTTCTAGACGCCTCTTGTATGGAGAGACCAGTCCTCTGCATTACTCAGGAGGAATTCTGGCACATTCTTCCACACAAATGGTCTTTAAATCTTGAAGGTTCCTTGGGCCTATTTTATGAACTTTGATCTTCAGTTCTCTACATAGATTTTCTATGGGATTTAGGTCAGGTGATTGACTGGCCGGTACATTTCTCAATTCATCCTGCCTTCAATAATATGAAGTCTGCCAATTCTCCCTGATGAAAAGCAGCCCCAAACCATGATGCTTCCACCCCCAAACTTAACTGTTGGTATGGTGTTCTTGGGGTGGTGGGCAGTGCCATTTCTTCTCCAAACATGGTGTGTAGAATGACTGCCAAAAAGTTCAATTTTGCTTTCATCTGACCGTACTATAGTCTCCCAATAATCCACAGGCTTCTCCAAATGCTCTTTCGCAAACTTTAACCGAGTCTCAACATGCTTTTTGTTCAGCAATGGAGTCTTGCGTGGTGAGCGTGCATGGATGGCATGGCGGTTCAATGCATTGCTTATAGTTTTCTATGAAACAACAGTACCTGCTGATGCACGGTCTTCCTGAAGTTCTGCTCGAGTGGTTCTTGGCTTTTGGAGAATTCTCCTGATTATTCTTTGAACTCCTCGGACAGGGATCTTACGTGGAGCAGCTGATCGTGGTCGGTTTATGGTGAACTAACACTCTTTCCATTTCCGGATAATAGCCCCTACAGTGCTCACAGGAACATTCAGCATTCTGGAAATGCTCCTATAACCATTCCCATCAAAATGATTACGAAGACCTACAGCGAGTTCTTTGCTTTTACTCATCATGAAGTCTTTCCTGTGTGCCTCCTAGGTAATGAGATGCCTTTATAGGCCATCAATTGGGACTAAAGCAGCTGATATCGATTAGTACTGATAGGGGGCAGGGTTTCTCTCTTGATACTGACAGATTTCAGGTGATCTCCTTTCTATGCCATTTTGCACCTTGTTATCTTCTTGTGTTCAATACGTATTCCCTGTGTCATTTCACTTTATTTATTATGACTCAACTTGCATACTTAAATGTTCTGATTTCTTTGTATGATTTCAATATTTGGCTTGATGGCTACATCTGGTGGAAATTTTATGTCAATAGCCCACTTAGAAATCCCCTTACTGATAAAAATGCTGATGTGTCAAATACTTATTTTCCCCGCTGTGTCTATAACATTTTGTGGACAAAAAACAGAAGCTGCATTACTCTAATGGCATATGTGGCTAGAAAATATCTGTGGGTGACCACAATCAGCATCTATTAGAGTATGAGTTGATTTGGGTCTTTCTGGCTATGAAAAACAAAGGTCTTTAGACAGGCTTCCAGAGGATACCGATGTCAGAGAGAAATGGATTGCTTATTTTTAAACAATGTCCTAGCCATGTCTGTGCTGAATTACATGCCAGTTGTTATGGATCAAACAAGAATCCTGGAAACTTTTAGTCATTTTTTAAAGTTATTTTGAGTAAAACTGACCTAAAACCAATTATTGAGCAAGTACATGAAAGAGCGGTGTTTAAAACGGTGTGACTACCCTTGCTGGATTCACCACTGAAAGATTGTTATAATGGTTTGTAATTTGCCCTGTCGGGTTGTCTTTCCCGGAGATCCTTATTTGGTGTCTTTCATCTATGCGTCATTTCATCACAGTCGTACACAGAACGAAGAGGATCCAGCTGCTAGCCAGCATGTGGATGCTGCGATTGACAGTTGATTTGTAGTGTGTACCATGGGCGAGGCTAGCCCCTTTTTAAAACTTAGAGTAAGAAATGTTGTTATTCAAAAACAAAATTTTCGTCTAAATTCGTTAAATAATGTCATAAACACACTCCGTAGTTTGTGGTTTAAAATGTATATTTTAAGGATGAAAATGAAAACATCCCGCTTAGCAAATGGTGTCATCCTCTTCTCTTCTTCTACTTTTCCTCTGTACCTGCACCGCTCAGCGCGACCGTCATCCAGTGCGAAACACACGCGGAGTGAGAACCCGTTATGTAGTGTTGTGAATCATGTAAGTTGCTCCAAAGCTGTGTCTCACACTTCTTTCCTTTTTACCTAGAGTTTGCGAATCCACCGTTTGCGAATCCATATCGGTGAGTACTGGAGTAAGTATCCTGAATCACCATGGTACACCTATAACAAGTGTTTATATTCAGACTATTTTAGTCCGCGGGTCGCCGCCGCTGTGGAGTAGCACAGGACCCGGGTGCTCGTCCATAGTCATAAACGGAGAGAAGTAGCGCCGGTTACAATGTTCTTCCGCAAGACTCATGCAGCGTGAAACAAAAACAGCAGCGCGACAAATAAACTGCTAATCTGTGTAGTGCGTACGTGTGTCTCTGTTGTTAAAGTTTATCGTTAATTTGATACTCATTTTAACAATCGGGAGTCAGGTAAACATGACGTCACATGCGTCTTTTTTTGGTCAGTCGTCATGGAAACATGAAGCCCTGGCGTTTGGACCAGAGTAAAATCAAACGACAAATGTTTTCCTTTTGCTGTATTTATTCATTCCTCACACACAGAGGATTTAACCTGAACCCAGCTAACTCCTGATCTCCCAGTATTACTCTCTCTCTCTTGCTCTCTGTGTGTGTGCGTGCGTGCGTGCCAGTGAGCAATGGACATACGACAGTTCTTTAAAAGAAAAAAGACCGATTCAGGTGAGAGACTAGGGACAGTCCATAATGACCTTGTTTTTTTTGTTCTTCTGAAAAGTGTTAAGCTAAAGTAACAGATAATGCAAACCAGCTGTTGTTGTATCGAATTACTTATCTAGGCAATGGTCTCCTGCTTTCATTTATTTATTTCAAACCCACAATGGAGAATACAGCTTCTTTTGTGAAAGGAATGTGTCATTTCAAAAAGTTTCTAAACCCAATAATAATAAAGACATTTAGAATGACACACATCTGTTTGCCTTTCGATCACATCCTTAGAATCTGTAAATGGTCTCCATAACATTTTTGTGACATGACAAACTGACCTCAACTCTACTGCCTACAATATAATTGTGTATGATTGTCAGTGCCAGAAGAGAGGGAAATGGAGAAGGTGAAGGTGAAAGGGAAAGCATGCAGGAAGAACCAGGTGAGGAAACAACAACAATAAATTTACATATAGTGAATAGTGGCAAGCAAAACAGTAACTACTCATACTCCTATACTAACTCACTGGCATTAAGTAACCTATATTGCATTTATTGGAACATTATTTTACACCACATTTTTTCATAATAAAGGAGGAGGAAAGCAAGAGGGAGAGTCCATAAGAGATGAGAGGGAATTGACTAGTGAAAGAAATGAAGAGACAGAAGGAGTTCATCATAGAAACCACCAAGCCAAAGCAGCAGAGACAGAAGAAAGCTGTTCAGACTTAGGGGATAAGGACACTGGTCCTAAACAGTTAAAGCTGTCTCAATACCCTCATACTCAGTTTGGCACACAAAAAATAGCCTTTCAAGAACAGTGGTTCAAAAGTTTCAGATGGCTGGAATACTCAGATAGACAAAATGCTGCTTTCTGCTTTCCTTGTAGGGTATTTGGCAAAAATATCAGAAAGGATGCACTTGTTAATGATGGAGTTAATAACTGGGAAAAGGCTCTTAGCAAGTTTCAAAAACACGAAACAACACAGTCACATAAGGACAGTGTGGTTTGTTGGAACAGCTACAAAGCAAGCCTGTCAAAAGGGAATGTTGTAGAGCAGATAGAGGCAGCAAGTACCACTGAAATTAGTGAAAGAAGGCAGTATCTAGAGCGTATTTTGGCAGTAACCTGCTTCTTGGGGAAGCAAGGTATAGCGTTCAGAGGTCATGATGAAACGCATGACAGTCACAACAAAGGCAATTTCCTAGAGTGCATGTCACTTTTGACCAAATTTGATCCCTTCTTGCAGAGATACACAGCCCCTTATAACACCACATACCTCTCATCTGATTGCCAAAATGAGATGATAGAGTGCTGTTCACAAGAACTTACAGAAAATATCATCAGTGAGATAAAGGGAGCAAATATGTATGCCATTATGGCTGATGAGGCCAGGGATGGAAAGACAGAACAGTTGGCACTCTGTGTTAGATTCGTGTCTGTTGAGGGTGACGTCAAAGAAAGGTTCCTAGCCCTTACAGAGGTGTCACAGTTTGATGCTACTTCGATAACAGCTGCAATTGAAAATCAGTTGGTAAAAAAGGGAATTGATCAGTTGAAATGTGTGGCACAGACATATGATGGGGCAGCTGTCATGAGTGGGGATGTTGGGGGTGTACAAGCCCATTTAAAAAAAAAAGCACCCTGAGGCAATTTATGTGCATTGCTATGCACATGAGTTAAATCTTGTTTTATGTCACACATGCAAAGCTGTCTCTGAAGCCACAGAGTTCTTCAACATGCTGGAAAGTCTCCATTCTTTCTTTAGTGTCTCCCTTGTAAATCACCATAAGTTTGTGGACACTCAAAAGAAGTTAGGGTTGCAGCCAAGAGAACTTGTGCAGTTGTCAACTACACGCTGGGCATGCCAGCTTCATTCAGTGACTGCAGTGATTGATAATTTCCCTGCTATTATTGAGTGCCTCTCCACAATCAAGACACCTACAGCAGTTGGATTGAGGGCAAAACTCAGTAAATTCTCCTCAGTGTATTTGCTGATGGTTTTCCACACTCTCCTGTCTGTAACTGCAGGTTTACACAGATTCCTACAGAAGGAGACCATTGACATTGCCCAAGCAGTGACATACAAAAATGCAGTGACTAACACCATGAAGCAGAAACGCAGTGATACCACTGCTGCAGAACTGTACTCCAGAACAATAGCTATGTGTGAGGCAAACCAGATAGCAGTAGAATCATCCTTGGGACAGAGGCGGAAGACAAAGAGAATGGATGAATATGTTGTTGAGTCAACTTGTGGGGCAGGCAGTGAAACCTGTGGCTCTTCAGAGTCTGAACATCTCAAGAGGAAACTTTTGTTTCCTTGTCTGGATCGAATGATCTGTGAACTTGAGAGATGTTTTTCTGGTGTGAATGAGGATGTGCTCA
This sequence comes from Barbatula barbatula, assembly GCF_947034865.1. Classification (NCBI taxonomy): domain Eukaryota; kingdom Metazoa; phylum Chordata; class Actinopteri; order Cypriniformes; family Nemacheilidae; genus Barbatula; species Barbatula barbatula. Next base: position 15,524,410 of record NC_136771.1, read on the forward strand.
ATGGAATTCAGGCATGCAGTCCAACCTCAGGCCATTTCTTGTCTGAGCCTCATCTGACAGCACTGGCTCTGCATTACCATATTGAACTTAAGTCAGAGGAAGTGATAGTAGCAAAAAACTTTCTGAAGCGCAAGAGTGAGGCTGGAACAGTTCAGGACATGCTAGCAGTGTACAAACTCCTAGATTCGGAAATGTTCCCTTCACTGAAAGCTGTGATGCAGGTTGCCTTGACAATACCAGTTAGCAGCTGTACATGTGAGCAGTCTTTTAGTGCCTGGCGTCGGGTACATACATGGCTTAGGAGGACCACAGGCCAAAGCAGACTCCAGCACCTAGCTGTGATATCTATTGAGAAGGAGTTGCTAGATAAAATTGAACACCAAAGGGTCATAGACAGGTTTGCCACCCTCAAAGTGCGGCGACATAGATTAAGTCTTCCAACGTAGAGCCAAATGGGGATTCAGGGGAAGTACTTCAAGATTTTCCTATTTTTTTTTATATCTTTACTTTTCGAATTACTTTCAAGACCTCTGTAAATAATCTGGAAATGTTGCACTTTTTGGTTTTACTTTCTTTTTCTTGATGTGAAGTTTGTTTTATTATTATTTATTGATGATTGGTTTCGAAAGTTCAGACAGACGTGCAACCATATATGTTAGAGATAATTTACAGAAGATGAATTTCATTTAATGTCCAATAATCTGTTACTATGTTCAATGACAATAAAGTTAAATCTAATCATTTTCGGAGTTAGTTTAATCAATGTTAAAATGCTAAAGTTATTTTTCAATAGACATATTTTGTTTTTGTGTGAAAAGAGGGTGGGTGGTGGCAGTGGGGCTCATTGGGTGCTCAGCACCCCTAAAGCTCTGACCCTAGAATCGCCCCTGGTGTGTACTCACAACTGTTGGGTATTTTAGTACTTTTAGTATTATTTATGGCGGCGTTTAGTACTTTTACTTTTAAACGGCAAGCAGCATTGACATCTGGGGATTCATCAGTTGTGAAAAACAAGAAAGTAAGAACTGATGACAGTTCATAAAGAAAAAATTTATGGTATTGGAATTGAGCGAAAACAAGAATTAAAATTCTTAATATGCAAGGCATTTCAAACGTGTGAACGATAAAGTCTATTTGTAATTTTAATCAAATAAATTCCATTCCCCATACTCTCAGGATACCTGGAACTATAAGTACATCAGACACATCGTTTTACAATTTTTGTAGCATAAACACCATAAACCGATGAGAGCTTTAGATTGTAAATGTTTCTCTACATCACTGAAACCTAAAGTTGTCCATGAAACCATGCAACTGATTCTCAACTGCCTTTGGCTCATTTGCGTTCGAGGGGAGGGGCTTACCAATAGGTCAATTATCTGCGCAGGGGGTATTTTAATTTATATATTGGATCACAAAAAATGCGATAAAATTGAATAAGGAGAGCAAAACTGAACACAAAATAGGGTCCTATGGAGGCATGTTTAGCCAAGGCTTTCACAATCTAACATAACGTTTGGAAGCGATTTCATATGTCAGACAATAACATGACAAATGTAATTATGATAAAGAGACTTTACCTTCTTTGCATCAAAATCCACAGACACATTGTCCTTCTGGGCATTTTTAACCATGATGGTCACTACCACTAGCGACTCTGTCTGGTACCAGTCATGTCTAAACGGAAGCAGGTATGAGGCTTAATTATTTTTTAAATTTCACATTAATTAGGAGTTAATCTGTAGTCTTAATAAATAATGCCATATTACTGTTTGTATTATCACTCCACTTACTTGAAATGCTGTGAATGCTGCCGTTGTGAAATTGTTTATGCATTCCAGTGGGGAAGAAAGAAGAGAAAAAAGCACAGAACAAGATGTAAATTTAATATAGCTTCAACTTAAGTTTTTACAAGCAAAATTAAAACCCATTTAAAAAACCTGTGTACTTACCATACCTTGACCCATTGAAGTAAGTGTACAATTAGGATTTATATTTAAAGCTGAAAGGTTAGATGTGGCACCAACAAAGGGATAGTTAACCCCAAATTAAAAATTCTGTCATCATTTACTCGCCCTTAGGTTGTTTCAAACCTTTATAAATGTCTTTATTCTGCTGAACATATATTGGGAAAAATGTTAGCAATTTTCAGTTCTGGTACATCATCGATTACCATTGTAGAAATCTTTTTTAACTTCCCTTTTCAACACAAAATTTGATATTTAGAACAATTTAGGAAAATATACAGTTCTGGGGCCCCTTTGATTACTACTATGGTAGTGGATGATGTCCCAGAAGTGAAAATTGCTAACATTCTTCCAAATATCTTTCTCTGTGTTTATCGGAACAAAGTTATTTTTACAGGCATGAAATAACATGAGGGTGAGTAAATGATGACAGAATATTTTGGGTGAACTATGCCCTTAAGATTGACATCATTTCTAGGAAAGTCTGAAAACGATCATATATGTGGGTATTGCTAAGGGAAAAGTGACATATAAACTAAATGAGCTGGATATCATTTTATCTTACTTATGGCACGTGATGCTAGTATGTAACAGCAGCACAGAGCCATATATCTCAGCAAGGATAGTTGTCTGGTGTCAGTTATATAAGGTCTATTGCAAATTCAAAAGCTGACTATGGCGAGCAGGGCGGGACGAGAGCCATGAGAGAAAGGTGTGATGCCAGTCACGTGAGTGATACCGAGCATCAGCTGTGCATTTTGATATCCACAGTATGTATTGTAAGGCTCTGTGGCTTAAGGGGGAATGCCCCTATAGAATAGAATGGAATTGAAGTCAAAATAATTAATATTTATAAACAAAAAACTGCATTGACTGCACTTGATTTCCATTCGATCACTCATTTTTCTTCAGCTAATTTTTGTTAACAATATTAAAACATCAACTTCTAGTGGAATCTCTCCTTTATCGGTGTCTGACATTTAGGGATGGACAGACGTATTTCCGCCATATAGCTTCTCATAATGTCATCCAAAGCACAGGCGTAAGTTCTCCACATTCTCTGCATACAGGGAAGGGAGCCGCAGCTCATTTGCATTTAAAGAGAGACACACCAAACCGTGCTCTTTTCATTGCATCCACAAATGGCCATTTTCAACATGGTACAATATATAATCTGTAAAGTATTTTGAGAATCAAAATTTACAGAATCATTCTGGGGATAAAAGAGCCTAAGACCTAAATACGCTACTCCACCATCGTGCCAAATCGTTCTTGTTGCTTAATCGTTCCACTCCGTGCCGATTTGGGCTACCCGGTACGTAAATGATTTCATTTTCCACCGCAGGGCTGATAACGGAAATCTTTAGAATGTGAACACAAACGTGCTGCCTTGTTAACGCAAGAGAATGAGCTGTTATGTATCTGCATGCATTCTTTCAGCACGGTTAGACAACCCTGTCTAAAATTCCATTTTGAGAACAGTTTGTAATCATGCCGTGTTGAACCAGGCTCACGTGGTTAAACATAACTCTAACCGTTCCAGACTTCCAGACCGTGATTTGAACGGTTTGGCGGGATGGTGGAAAAGCCCTCTAATATTACACTGTGGAAAACAGCCAGATTAGGACCTGCTGAACCTGCACAAAATGTAATCTAACCAAATCAGAAGTTATTATGTGGCCTTGTTAGATAATAATTACAAATACTCATTTCAGTTTTAATGTTTGGCTTATTGGAGAACATACATATAAAAATATTACTTAATGATAAATTAATCTGAAAAAGTAAGGAAATACTGACCGAATTCGATGAGGCTCCATTTTCAATGTGTGCTGAAAGGGTACAAGCAGTAAACTATTAATTCAAACAAAAACCATACGTTATTTTTGTTTTTTATAACTTAAAGTAGAGATTGTCTATACAATTCAATTCAGCTTAACTTAGTTAACATGATTTACCTCTGCCAAAAAAAAATTCCTGCAATCTTGCAGTCACTGGATCATAAACAGCCTTTTATGTTCTTAAGACAGTGCAACAGTTTTACAACTAGTCCACATTTGCAACCGGCAAGTTTAGATTTTTTTACTTTGAAAGCAACACTAGAGAGTTTTCTCGACCTGAGATGAACACATCGCGACAGACAGCCTGATGAATAAGGGAAAACAGTTTATTACATGCCCTAAGACCATGTAATAAACGTTTGACCTATCACTTTTAGCCCTGAAGACATGGTTAGCGCGTTCATGCTATTTCCCGCACCAGAGCCCGATAAGGCAGCGTGGAATAAGCGCCCGCAGATCTCCGCAAGAAACTTCAGCGAGAAACAGATCTTGTGTTTGTTGACTTAAAACCAAATTTGTTGTAGAAGTGTTGCCGGTTCTAACCGCCAACACTTCTACAACCGCCCCGCACAGGGCGGGCCCCGAACCGATGTCGGTCCGAATGAGAGTCGGGCGCTCTAACGAGGAGGCTGAGCACCTGTTGGTCGGGTATTGAGGTGTACACACTTCACAGCTCTATACTAGCTTGCCTTCGCTACATAAGCATAGCAAGCATCATAGCAAAAAGGCTAACAAACGTAAGAGTTATTAAACCTACAATTAACATTTGCCCTTCTGATGACAACATGGATACAGAAATCATAACACAGAGAGAACATTATAATTGCATACCTTTATCTTTTCAGCTTGCAGGGGCGCCAATTTGCCAATTCCCCACACAATGAATGAATGATAGATAATAGGAAACCGCTTCGCAGCGGCCCAGAGTTTTTTTTTTACTGCTCGTGCCGGTGCCGCCCCCCATGTGACATGAAAAAATGCCGCCCAGGGCCACTGCCCGGTTCGCCCGTGCCTAAAACCGCTACTGAGTCCAACTACAATCAAGGTGTGTTTAAAAATATGTAGTCATATGCTTATGGATTGTGTGTAACATTCAGATTTTGCAGAGTTCAGAGCATTTTTATAGTTGGTAAAAGGGTCAGAGTACATTTGTTGATGGATAGTAAGTCTAGTTTTAATAGAGAGACGTTCCAAGCATCGGCATTCTTGTTTCAATAAACCGAGGGCAGGAGTGAACCAGGGGGAAGATTTTGTAAAGGTGACAGTGCGGGTTCGAAGAGGTGCCAGGGTATCCAATATTGTTGTATTGATAATCAGGTCAACAGGGAAGGGGGGTTGTAGATTGAGAGTAGACAGTGCCACAGAGAGTTCACTGTTCAGATCAGGTATGTTGAGCTTTTTAACATTACGAAAGGATATGGTACATCGTTGAACTGGGTTGGATGAAGGAATGGAAATATTAAAAGTTAAGAACTTATGGTCAGATATGGGAAGATCAAATGCACTAAAGGTATGAGTCCAGAGCAACATATTAAAGCCAGTGTGTCTCCTTTGTTGTGGGTCGGGAAGTCAACGAACTGTGCAATGCTGTCCAAGGAAATAAAATCTTTACAAAGTGAAGATGATGTGAAGACGAGCACTTACACGCTTCTGTTGACTTCTGCTGCTAAACTGCCTCTCCCACTGACTGGACCAAGTGCACCATATTAGTCCTTTACCTGCTGTTGGACACGCCTTACAGCATCACACAGTAAACAAGCGAAACCAGCACGAGACTAGACGAGAAAAAACGCAACTTCCACACGTGACACAGTGGTAGTAAACAAAGCGATGTTTCCTAGCAATGACACTGCGCTAAACTCAATTTGAAATGAATCAGTACACTTACACGCCTTTGTTGGACTCCTAGGATGGCGTCTTTAAGAAGAGGGGGAGATGTGGATCATGGATGTAAATTTGTTTCCAAGTTGTGTTCAGGCCAGTTCAGCTTACCCTTAACACACAATGTTATTTGTGTTTTTCCGGCAGCAATATCGCTACCTCTAGTGCAGAAAACAGAGTTTGGTATAATATGTTCAAGCACAAGTTCTCAAGTTCACAGTCACAAAGAACTTCAGCCTTGGGTTCAATGCAAAAAAAATGTCTCTGCCTCATCCAGGTTCAATGCCAAGGGCACAGAAATACAAAACATTGATGAACCAAGAGATAAATGGGTCTCTGGGCCAGATGGATCCCGGACATTTTTTATTTGAAAGAACACATAAGGTTACTTGCGTAACCCTGGTTCTCTGAGAACAGAGCAAGGTATCTGACCGAACTTCCCTTCTCGCATTACATGGGGGAAGCGTGGTCAGAATGCCGTTCCAGGTAATCACAGCGATATATATATATATAAGAAGGATGTGGGCTTCTTGTAATGAGCTGCGATTTTTGAGTTGGTATTTCCATAGTCTGCCTGAGGCGTTTCCCTTAGTGAGATACCTTGCTCTGATCTCGGAGAACTGAGGTTACGCAGCAACCTTACGTTCTAAGGCGTTTTGTATCTCATGCTGTCAAACAACTGTACAGTTTCCCAATTTTGAAACCATACAGAGCAGTCTGTTCTCACAGAACTTAAATGTCATACACCAATGCTTCTGTGCAGCGCCATGTAAAATCCAACACAACTGATGATTGTGCTACAAAATGAAGAAGTCGTTCTGCGCATCTCAACAAACGTGCACAACATAGAAGGCGTCAAGAACCCATGTAATCGATTGAATGATGATGCAGTGTACATCGCAAAGCACCGCCACCCCCTCCATGAAAAAACAGATGTGCACAATTTACATGGGATGACCCACAATGGAAATTCGGATTTGAGTAGATTACTGTTCATCTCTGGCATTTAATATTTTTGCTTTCTTCACTACTGATGTTGGTCTTGCTTCTGTAAAAATATTTAAACAATTTGACAAGTGAATAACCCTCCTAAATGCACTAATACTGCTTCAGACCCAGATTAAACAGTTGGTTTAATGTTGCTTCAGATTTGGTTTATGTGCCACATTTGCTATGTAAAAACACCATCATAGAAAACTAGTAGGGGCTTACACGACACTTGAATGATTTCATAAGGGGCTTTTGGACCACAAGAACAATTTCATAGTTCATGATCAACTTGCCGGATGTACCCGCTTTTTGTTGTGTTGGCACAGCAAGAACCGAACAGAATCTTAGTTCGGGAGAACGTTTTTGAGGAACACTTTAGCACCTTCTCCGTGCAGGGTCTAAACCAGCAGGATAGGAATGACCTGGGACGTAAACAAACGATGATTGGACAAATTTCTTTTGTTTGTCATTGTTGATGGACACACTCAAATTGCTCTTTGCGGCTTAAGTCACTAAATTGTTCCTTTTGCTGATGTGAATGAGATCGGGGAAATTACCTGAAGAAAACTTAGTTCACAAACAACAGACCTCTTTTCTCCTTCCTGAACTTATCCGGTCAGAAAGCGCCCTTTGTTCCAGAACTAAAAAGCACAAGTACCTGTTTCTTTTGGACAGATTTTTTAGTTCAGGAAAACCTTTTGGAGCATCTTAATTTGCTCCTTTAGAGTAGGGTCTCATCCAGAAAAACAGGAACAACCAGAGATGCAAGTGTATGTTGACTGGCTGAACGCATGCCACAAAACAGTATCTTAAAACTGTTACAAGACATAAACATACAAAAAGTTGATTTTAACTGCACTAACTGGTCGCCTGAATGTGCGTTATTGTTTTTCGCCACCTCAATGATCTTCAATCGCAATACAGTATATAGGTTTACAGTACAACACAGTCATTATCATGAAACCAACAACAGGCAACAAAAACAAAGTAAAAGCCAAATTGTCCTTCAGCTGTTTATGTTTAATAAATGACACAGTGTCAGTCGGCTTCGATCAGAGGTTCTAATACCAGTTTAAGTAAACTACAACCCCTGTTACTAGTTCCAAAGGCTCTTCCCCATACTGTAACTACTTTGTGCAAAAGTGGCTAAATACAAGATCTGATGTCTATGTAAGAGTTAGCAATAATGTTTTTACAGTTAGCATGAAAAGCCTGGTTGAATTATACGTACTTGCCATTTTCTCCTCACAACGCTGGATCCATGTTAGCAAGCATTCACTGGAACCTTAAAAAATATTGCATTATGTATGTCAATGTAACAAATTGACACAGTATGTAGTACAAATAATAATTCTATTTCTTTCATTGTACAATACTTACTCATTATAGGGCATTCACAGAGTTACAAATAATTTAAAAAACAGTTATTTAACACTTACAATCAAGCTCTTTTGCAGCTGTGAAAACCTGATGAGCAGTGCTGAAGTTTTTAAGGTGATATTCTGCGATTCTGAAAAAGAAAAAAATCTATAAAATATATACTAAACAAATATCGATATTCGATACCACCGGGAGAAAACTGCCATTATCTTAAGGCCATAAATATATATATATATATTTTATTAAGAGTTAAATTGAACAAGACTAGACAATGAGAAATAATTTTTAATTGTTAATCCAATGTTAATTTTACTAATACATTTACTATTAAAAATCTAAGTTGTATTTGTCAATATTAATGGACCAGAGCTTACATAAATAGTTGTATTTTTTAACTAACGTGTAAAAGAGATAAATAATTACTTGAACAAATGTATTGCTCAATTATTGTTCAAGAGTTAATCCATTTAGAGGATTAGCTCATCTTAAATTGGCTTTTATTTACATAGTCAAAATTTTAATGGACCAGAGCTTACATAAATAGTTGTATTTTTTAACTAACGTGTAAAAGAGATAAATAATTACTTGAACAAATGTATTGCTCAATTATTGTTCAAGAGTTAATCCATTTAGAGGATTAGCTCATCTTAAATTGGCTTTTATTTACATAAAGTCAAAATTGTTGGCAAGCCTGAAATTTTTCTCACAGAAATGTAATTGCATTAAAACATTTTTTGCTATACACATGTTTATTCCCTTTGTGTGTATTGAAACAAAACAAACGAGGGAAAAAAGTTCCTATGGGGTTCCTAAAATTTTCTATGGGGTTAAGGTTAGGTGAGTTTGCTGGCCAATTAAGAACAGGGATACCATGGTCCTTAAACCAGGTACTGGTTGCTTTGGCAGTGTGTGCAGTTGCCAAGTACTGTTGGAAAATGAAATCTGCATCTCCATAAAGTTGGTCAGTAGCAGGAAGCAAGAAGTTCTCTAAAACTTCCTGGTATACGGCTGCATTGACCTTGGACCTCAGAAAACACAGTGGACCAACACCAGCAGATGACATGGCACACCAAACCATCACTGACTGTGGAAACTTTACACTGGACCTCAAGCAACGTGGATTGTGTGCCTTTTCTCTCTTCCTCCAAACGCTGGGACACTGACTTCCAAAGGAAATGCCAAATTAACTTTCATAAGAGAACAGCAGTCCGATCCTTTTTGTCTTTTGCCCAGGCGAGACGCTTCTGACACTGTCTGTTGTTCAAGAGTGGCTTGACAGCTGAAAACCATGTCTTGCATACGTCTGTGCGTAGTGCTTCTTCAAGCACTGACTCCAGCTGCAGTCAACTCTTTGTAAATCTCCCCCACATTTTTGAATGGGTTTTGTTTCACAATCCTCTCCAGGGTGCGGTTATCCCTATTGCTTGTATTAATGTGCTTGGACACAGAGCTCTGTGAACAGCCAGCCTCTTTTGCAATAACCTTTTGTGTCTTGCCGTTCTTGTGCAAGGTGTCAATAGTCGTCTTTTGGACAACTGTCAAGTCAGCAGTCTTCCGCATGATTGTGTAGCCTACAGAACTAGACTGAGAGACCATTTAAAGGCTTTGCATATGCTTTGAGTTAATTAGCTGATTACAGTGTGGCACCATGTGTCTTCAATATTTAACCTTTTCACAATATTCTAATTTTTTGAGATACTGAATTTGGGATTTTCCTTAGTTGTCAGTTATAATCATCAACATTAAAAGAATTTTGAATGGAATTAGTGAAATAAATCAACTTTTTGCTGATATTATAATTATATGACCAGCACCTGTATATTATAGCAAAGTAATGCTGCTCGTTCAATCAGCAAGAAAGGAATAACATGGAATGAGGATTGCATCACAATCCGGTATGAGGGAGTAACGTCAGCAGGTAGGGTTGGGCGATATGGCCAAAAATTCATATCTCAGTATTTTTAGGAGGAATAGCGGTATACGATATATATCCGGTATTTTTTACCAAAAGGAATAAATGGTTACTCGAAAAATCAAAGCCTTTATTAAACCTTCATTTGAACAGTTTTTGAGCAAAATAAAATGCAAATACAGGGTTTTCCCTCCCTGTTTACAAATAAACAGCTTCACAACATATTTTAAATTATATAAAATATTTGATAAATAAAATACAGCACACACAGTTTTCATTTCCCAAATTTTAAGAAAATGAACTGTCAAACTTATATATGGCTCGCATGTCCTGCTTGACCATAAATCGGATGTTAGCGCGAAATGAGACACTCTTGCGAGCCGCTCGGAAAGCTTCCATCTGACATCACTGTACATTTGAGTCAGAGCTTCTGTTGCAAAGTACTTGCGACTGGGTAACTGGTATCTTGGGTCAATGGTTTTTAGCAGCGTTTTAAAACCTTCTTGTTCCACTGTTGCAATAGGAACCATGTCTTTAGCAATGTGATAAGCTACCGCCTTACATTTACATTTATTCATTTGGCAGACGCTTTTATCCAAAGCGACTTACAAGTAGTTTTATACAGTGGCACATTACTGCAGGGCAATCAGGGGTAAGGTGCCTTGCTCAAGGGCCCTTCAGTCATGACCTGCTGGCACTGAGATTCGAACCGGCAACCTTCTGATCACAAGCCCAACGCTCTAACCATTAGGCCACAGCTTTCGTGGCTGAAGTTGTAAACACTCATCGTACTGCACTTTATGGTAATTTTGTAAGTGGTGGAAGAGATTTGATGTGCTTCCACATTTTGATACAACGGATTTATTACATTCCCTACAGATTGGCTGTTTTTGCTTCTCATCGGAACTATTAAATCCAAACTGGCTCCAAATGAGTGAACCATTCTTTTTTTTTTACTAACCAGTACGTTTTCTGTAGTGGTGACCCGCGGCACGTGTTCCTCCATGTCGCATGCTACCTTGCGTGCTGGAGCAGGCAAGCGGGCAAGAGCGAGCACGTGCACGGCATCAAACCATATTGATATGAACGATATAGGCTTATCCCGCCTCGCGTTGGGTAAACATATCGATATATTCCTCCAACTCGGTATACCGCCCAGCCCTATTAGTAGGTAAAACAAAAACTTTGTTTACTGACTGTTCTGTTACCAAAATTTTTCTAAATATCTTCCTTTGGGTTTTGCACAGGTTTGAAATGTCAAGAGGGCAGAATTTTGAAGGTGAACTACTCCTTTACATTTACATTTACTGTAAATTAACATGATACAAGATTCATAAAAAAATGCAACCGCTAACAAAATTTGAAACTTACTGCTTGAACTTGTTCAAATAAATCTGGATGTTTTCTCCTTTCACCATAAAACTCTTTTTATTTTCTTTGCAATATCAATTAAATCTGAACTATATCTGAGAGCAATCTCTGCACATCCCTTGTGGATCAGAGCCGCGCTTATCTGCTCATCCTGTCTTAATGCATCTCTGAAAAGTTTCCAAGTCACAACCTGTGAGACAGCGCATCAGTACCCGGTTAACCCAGTGCGTTGGTGGTACCGGGGCTTATGAAAATGAGGTACCATCAACATTTGTATTTTTAGGTACCGACCTGGACCCGAAATACCGGGACGTTTGACAAGACTACTATAGTTTACTATATAAATACTAGAACACTACTGTATTATTTCTTCACTTATTTCAGACTTTTATTTTGGCAGGTCGTCGCAATGACATGAGTTACAGTGTGTATTTGATGTGTTTGAGCTTTTCTGAAATAAACTCTCAGACCAACTCTGAATATTAAGTTTATGGGTTTATTATACGAGTAGAATCGAAACGGGTCTGAAGTTGCAACCAGTTTCATGCGCTCTCCGAAATTAGATAATTCCCACCTCAACCCGGAAATAATTACTGGAACGGTGCTCTTTTTATACAAATACTTAGTAAATCATTAGTAAAATGTATGTTACTAAATACTTTTAATGTTAGTAAATCCAGACGTTACTTTAGTTTTTGTGGTGGGAAATATACCATTTCGGAGGTATCTTGAAATCTGTATCAAAATATGTGATTGCGTAACTAATGTTTTACATCATCAAGCGACACAGTTTCACGAAATCCTAGTGGAAACACTGCTGTTACAAATGTTTTTTGTTTCCCAACTGAGGAAGGGGAGGCGAAAGGAAATAACTGGATGAGCTAGTTCCACATTATAACATTTCTGTGCATTAAAGATAAAAAATATATTGGACGGTTATTACTGGGGAGCTATTATCGCAGCAGCCAGGGTGCAATTGGGGGTAAGGTGTCTTGCTCAAGGCCACCTAAGTCGTTTCCTGACAGCTTGGGATCAAACCTGCAACCTTTGGGATACAAGTCCTTTCCAAACATTTGGCCACTACTGCACATCTTATGAGCCTGGACCTCCATACTGAAATCTATTTTTTTTTGTCAGAGTGCGCCGATGTGTTCTGAATTGTCGCCAATCTTTATCGGCTGTTAACAATTAGATCATTCTATTAAATTTACTCCCCAAAAATGCAGATAGTGACAACCGCATTTACCAAAACTCTACGCAGTGTGAATGGAACCGACGCAATAACTAGTTGTTATTGATGTATTTAAAAGGCGATTTAAAATGTGTCTTGATTTGTATGTGAGGTGCAAGATTTGACACGGGCTAACATTAGCCAAACAACAAACATAAACACGCTTTAAAATAAATTAACATTGCAACACTGCAAAAGAGCGCTCTGTGAAGCAGATTTCCTAGCATAAACAAAAACACAGCACGCCAATCATCTGTACTTTAGTTTAAATTGATGGACAAAGACACATATATTAGGTACTCAACCAGAATTATCCTTCCACCATCATAGTCTCTGCGGCGGTACTTCTTTTATGTTTGTTGACTCTTGTTAACCTCTGATTGGCAGTCTATTCACAGATCTTCACTCAGCGTGAGTTGACTGGTCAAGCTCATTGCCACATTTAGCAGATGGGCAAGAGTTAAGAGGTCTATAGAGTGCTCACACCAAATGCGGTAAATCGCGCTATTGGTGTGGAGTTGGACGCTTGAACATTTTGAGTTTACATTCGCTGGTGAAATTCGCTTTTTTACAGACACGAATTCGCGAATTGTTTTGTCGTGAAATACTGTATTAGTTACTTACCCTCTTCTTAAAAATGCAAGTCCCAGATCTGGCTGCAGCTGGTGGGCTTTCCTAGCATCATCAATTGCTCCTAGGGCACACAAATTTATCACAATGTTTAATAAATTCCAGTCTTTTTACTAGATAAAGCATGAATATATTGCATTTATACACATTTTTAGGGTTATTCCCTTTAAATGGAAATAAAAAACACTCAGGTGGCAACTTTAAACAATACATGGAAAAGAAGTAGCAAGCCCAGGCCCTGTCAATATTAATGTGTGTACGTAAAACCTAGCTATATGACAATGCTCTACAAAGTGGAGAAACTTGAAAACGCTGTTTCGCATTGTGATGTTGATGAGGAAAACGACGGCTTTTGAAAACAATGACATGATTTTTTCATGTGACACAGTTGTTTTGGCTGCTCTTTGGTTTGACACCATTAATGTCAGTTTGTGGATACTTCAGTTGCAATTTAGGAGACAGAACATTTATTTATTCAAATAAAAAAATTGTGTGCAAATTAAGATTGACTGTGTGTCCAGTAGTGCATCCAACAACAAACGCCTTGTTTGTTTAAGAAACATTGTAGTTGCTCAGTGTAAGTACTACAGCATATTAACAACGGCAGACAGTATACAACTCGATGAGGGCAGAGACTATGCTAATACAGCAGAGTCAATCAGGGATCATGGGCAGGGCTTAACCACTGTGACTTCCGTTAGCTGAGCGAATGTCAACAACTCATTCAAGCGGTTTATTGGGGATTTAAAACAAGGAATGGCTGGATTTTTATCATTCTAGGCCGGTTCTATACACACATTCCTGAAACACTGTTATGTTCAAACAACATTTAAAATTTAAGTTTCTACATTAGGCGCCCTTTAATTCATTCAACGTAGCTGTTTTACTTAGACCATAAAACTAATAATGAAGGGTTCTGGATTAAAACATTGGTCTCGGCATTGGCTTACTCAGACCTTTGATTAAGTTGTGTGAGGTGTTGGTCCTTTGTTCATGATTCAAATGCAAAAAGAACCATTGTGTGTTGCTGTGCTCATCCAAAATACCAAATGCAATGCATATATCTTAAATATCTGTTGATTAGATAAAGGAGAGAAAGAGTATCATCTTAAAATGTTTACATTTCCACACTAACTAGCCAGTAAATCAAATCAAATATGATAGCTAACACCATTTCATTGACTGATTTACCTTTACATTTAGTCTTTTAGCAGACACTTCCAAAGCGATTTCCAAAGAGTTCAGGGAGAAATAAGCCAGTGGTTCCCAACCTTTTTCCTTGGGGGCCCCCTATGTACATATTTAACAATCCGTGACCCCCCCCCATAGCATTAATATATATATGTGTGTATATATATATATATATATATATATATGTATATATAAATGCTATGCACATAAGCGCACACCCACTGTATATAGTAACTAAATGTAGTTTTTTAATGACATTTTTAATTATTTTTAATGACATTTTATTACATGAATACACAGGAAATGTTCCTTTCAACTTCAAATGTTTCCTTTTAGCCTACTATTTTCATTTTTACACAACTAGTAAAACGCAGTTGTTTCCCTTTTTTCAGGATTTTGTGTATAGGCCTAAACATAGAATACTCAATGTTATGAATGTAAGGTTAAATATGAACGGTAGAATGCTGTATGTACTTACATGCATGCATGCACAGATCCTTATTTTTTTACAAGGCTAATCATAACGTCAGCATAAACACATAACGCTAATGTCCACCTTGAGCTTGCATGCCTTTCACTAGTGATGCAATGTCAGGTGTAATGCCAGTGACAGTCTAAAATCGCTGTGGACTTCCAATCTGTTGCGTGATTTTGTTTTTATAGCCACAAGGGCACTGAAGGCTGTCTCAGAGAGGTAGGTGGTACTGAAAGGAAGAATGATCTTTGTAATGGCATAGTTTGCGAGTTTAGGTGCGACAACAGGTCCCCTGGCTATCCAAAGCCTTTTGAATCCATTCTCCTGGAAGTACTTTTTTGACAGTGAATCAGTTTGTAGTTCAGCGAGCTCATCTTCACAGCCAAGGTATTCCACATCTTCAAGCCTGGATGTGAAGGGATCCATAACCCACGACTCCTTTGATAATGCAAAGGATTAAAGTCTGGCCGCAAAGCGGGACTTTAATTCCTCCCGTAGCGCAGTCATGTAACAAAATTACACAGGCTGGAGCCTTTTCCATCAAACGGCTATTAAATCCCTTGTTTCTACCCATCATCGCGGCAGCTCCATCCGTGCAGCAAGCGACGATATTTGTGTAGGGCAGATTGTACGATGTGAGGTATGAATCAACAGCCATAAAAATATCCTGACCTGTAGTTGTTGTGGGTAAATTGGCAGACATAAGTATGTCCCGTTTCAACTCATCTCCGTCCACATACTGTACATATACGGTAAGCACACTCTCCCGCTACTGTGGTCGTTTCATCCAGCTGTATAGCAAATTGGACTTCTCTAAGCTTTTCGTGGAGCTGTTTTTTGCAGTTTTCTGCCATTTTATCAATTCTGTCTTTAACAGTGTTGTTAGAAAGTGGGACAGATTTAACCTTTTCAGCTGCTTGCGGCCAACAAAGTCCCTCCACTATTTTAATGCAGACGGGTTTGATTAACTCCTCTCCAATATTATGCAGCTTTTTTGCCTTGGCAATCAACAGCGAATACTCAAAGGAGACTTTAGTAGCCTTCTTTAAATCACTACCTGCTCTTTCGAATACTTTTCTGATATCTGTCGATCTTTTTGACAGAGCCATCTCTTTTTTTCTCTCCAAGAATTCCTTATCTCTTCCGATTGTCTCTGGATGCTTTGTTTCCTGGTGTCTTTTCATCTTGCTTTGTTTCATGCTGTCGTTTGCCAGTTTTTCATCACAAAAGACACATTCTGGACGAGACTTGTCTTGGCCTTCAATAAAACCAAAATTTATGTAGGTTTTGTCATAGTGTCTTAACTTTTTCTTCGCCTCTGATGAAGAATCACCGCATTTACGTTTCTCTGCCATTTTACTTTTGCTGTTACTATGACAACAATCACATTGAGCAAGTGACGGTATGCGCGCAAAATTTTTATAATTATTTTATATAAGAGATCATTTTTGACTGCCTTATCTTGGCATTGTAAGCATTTTTCTTTTTTAACTTTGAAAAAATATTTTTCTATAAAATTATTAGTGAAATATTTTATGCGTCTTTGTTCACCTCAAAGCATATCCGCTCCCGCGCCCCCCCTGTGAACTCTGGTCTCCCCTAAGGGGGCCCCCCTATTGTTTTGGACTGGATTAAATTTATTGTCATTACACACATACATGTACAGTGTAACGAAATGTAGTAAGAAGAAGAATACAGCATAACATGAGGAAGGTGGGGAGAAAAACATGTACACAATACACCATAGACAAGACTTGCAACAGGGGAAGTAATCCAGTTCACTTCTCGAGTGAGGCATATGTGTGTGAGTCTGTGTGTGTGTGATAGTCTGTAATCAGCAGGTGTCAGTAGAATGGGGGAGGGGCGCAAGAGCGTCTCACCGTACTGCTCTACCCAGGGTTAATTTCCAGCCTTGGCCAAGCCTTTTCGTTTGTCTGTCAAGTATTCACAGAAGAGATGGGTTTTAAGTAGTTTTTTGAAGGTTGTGAGAGATGTGGTTGACCGGACCGCGTTAGAATGTTCCACCATGAAGGAGTTGTGTAGGAGAATGAGTGGGAAAGCGATTCAATGCCCTCATAAGAAGGCATTACAAGGTGTCGCTCATAGGCTGAACGCAGGGTTCTTGATGGAGTGTAGTAGGGTGTGAACATATGCTGGTGCAGCTCCACTGATAGCCCTGTAGGCAAACATCAGTGACTTCAACCGGATACGTACTTCAACCGGTAGCCAGTGGAGAGATGAAAAGGGGTGTCATATGAGCCCTTTTGGGCTTTTGGAAGACGAGTCATGCTGCGTTTTGAACCAGTTGGAGTGGTTTGATAGCCTTTCCATATTGACCAGCAAGGAGAGCATTGCAGTAGTCCAACCTTGAGATTACCAGGGCCTGGACAAGGAGTTGTGCCGCATGCTCAGTGAGTCTAACCTTTTGAATGTTGAATAAGGCATATCGCCAGGATAGCGTTGTTTTTGCACTGTGAACATTGAAGGACAGTTGTTCATCAAATATGACTCTGAGGTTCCTGGCTGATTCGGAGGGAGTAATTGTGGAATTGCCAAGTTGAATGGTGAGATCGTGTTGCAGCGTGGGGTGTGCCGGAAACACGAGTAGTTCCGTGTGCTCGTAGGATAAGTCCTAAGGATGTCATGTAAATGGTAAAAAGCAGCGGTCCAAGCACCAATTTAGGAGGCTAGCTATCATAGCGGAAGCTAAGTTAATTGTGATGCCCTTCTGCTGCTTTTTACTACCCAGTTTTCAATAATCATACAATAATGTAGGTTAAAGTTTATAGCATGCTAATTATGTTTATCTGTGAGTGTTCGTCTGTTGTGTAAATATGAATATTCACAGGCAACACAGCTGAAATAAATCAGTCAAAGGAACCGAAGCATGGGAACAACAGCCGGCTCTCCACTGCAGCCTCATCAAGCATGTACGGCAGAAGAATTCACTCAACGATAGGGTGATGCCCCTAGTCAGAGAACATTTGGCCAAGGCCCAGCGCCAACCCCGCGAGTTCCAGCCAGGCGAACGGGTGCTAGTGGTAACTCCTACATCCACCTCCAAGTTCTTGGTGTCCATCCATACACCATCCTGGAGAATGTGGGGCCGGTTAACTACCACGTCTGCCAGCCAGGGTGTCGCCATTAAGAGAAGACATACCATCTCAACCTGCTCAAGAAGTGGGTGGCACCCACGGCACAAATGGCCACCTTCACCGCAACAGAGCCACTGGTTGTCCAGATGGGTGAACACCTCTCTCCTGTGCAGAACGTCCTGTCCCTGGTCAGTCAGTTCCAAGACGTGTTCCGTGACAAACCGGGGCATATACACAAATCTTCCAGCAAGAGATCCGGACACCCCCTGGCCTCGTCATCAAGCTGAGAGCTGGGAAGACCATCTGGACAGGATGCGGAGAGTGCAGGGGCACATTTGCGAGGCCGGACTAACCACCAACCCAAGAAAATGCCACCTGGGGCTCGACGAAGCAAAGTACCTGGTGTTCTGCGTCAAAGACGACTGATCCAGCCCCAGGAAAAAAAGGTCAAAGCCGTCAGGGATGCAACCACCCACAAAAAACAGGTACGTGCTTTCCCGGGGTTAGTGGGATACTATAGGTGCATTATCCCTAACTTCTCTTCCAGTCCCCTGACGGACTGGACCAGAAAGGGGCAGCCCGAAACCGTACACTGGACCCCCGAAGTGGAGACTACCTTCCAGACACTAAAACAGGTGCTGACCTTGTCCCCCGTACTCCACACACCCGACTTCTGTCTGGATGGTAAAGGGGCAGCCAATGGCTTGGACACTGGCTTAGGCGCTGTGCTGTCTCAAACCAAGGAGGGTGAGGAATATTCCATCATCTACAAAAGCCGGAATCTCACCCCAGCCGAAAGCCGGTATGCCACCGTAGAAAGGGAGGTCCGGGCCATAAAGTGTGCAGTCCTGGAGCTCCGGTACTACTTGCTGGGACAAAAATTCACGCTGGTGACTGACCACGCTCCCCTCCAATGGATGGCCAAAGGCAAGGACACCAACGCTCGTGTAACCCGTTGGGTCCTAGCGCTCCAGCACTTCCACTTCACTGTGACACATCGGGCTGGGGCCTCCCATGGTAACACAGATGGTCTATTGAGGATGTGGTCAGGTTGGACACCCGGTCAGGTAACTCCCTCCCCCCTCCCAACAAGTTCCTCTGTCTTATTATAGGATGTCCCACAATAGAAGGGCGACACTTTGGGGGGGGGGGGAGTGTGACGCAGATGCTGGTCGTTCACACATGCACCCAATCTCAGCCAGCATAAAAGGCTGAAACGACTACAAGTTATGCCTAGACTAACGCTCTTTCCTGTTTCACCCAGGTTTAAACGAGTGACGACCGGCAGCTGCACTTCACACTGAACACCCCACAAACAAAGCACGCACAGGAACCTTGGTTGCACCAAGCACAGCCCCAAAGGACTTCACCCCGGACCAGACACATTGCCCACATCCGCCCTCCCTGGACACGGCCCTCTTCTGTGTTTTGAATAAAGACACTCTCCAGGGCTGGTAAACTATGACTTGTGTACGTCTCGTTACTCTGCTCGCCATAATAGATATAAATGTGTGAAAATATTTATTTGTTTTTGTGAGAATGTCTATGCTAAAAAAATATTTTTGTAATCAGTTAAACTTTCATAAAGAACAGTAAAAATGAAAGCAAAACAACTTTATTTAAATTACATTGTGTAATCGGTTTTCTTAGGTATTTTCCCCAACAGTTAATCAAACATTTACCTGAGGTGTAACACAATATTAGATCTTGCATTACAGTAGATGTTTCAAAGTTAATTAAACATTAAAACTAAAAAGTTAAACATATTTATTCCTATAGATATTGGCTTCGACTTTGTGTTTCCTAAATCCCTTTTACCAGAGATTTTAAGACATGGTTGCTGTAATTGTGTTTTGGAACCTTCTATGTTTTTGTCTGATTTCAACAAATCTTACATAATTTTAAAGGTGTAAGTGAACATAATATATTCAAAAAATTCTCACGGTAACACAATTTGCCAGTACAGTTCACATAAATGAAAATAGCAATTACTTGATCAAGCCTCCCGCTAAAATCAAACTAAATATTATGTGGCATATATTAGAATGTGCTAACAAAGACACGTACAAAAGGACAGGAGTTTAAAAATCTAAAGCAATGATCAACGTTGCTTTACATTTTTTTTATATTTTGTTAATGTATCATTCTAATATTGTTTGTTCTATCAAAAACATTTTAATAACTTTAGGAAGTGTCTTTTGATGGGGCAAACAGGACACCTTAATATAAGGGGTTTTAATACTAGATAAGTAGATACGTGCTTAAAGTTGTAGTATTTTAGAGCATACAAATAAAAATGTACTTACTATTGTACTGCTTCAGTAGTATATTGGCATAAGCTCGCTGGCAGAGCCAATCTGCATTATCAGCTTTCTCTTCCAAAGCCTTGTTTAGCTCCTGTTAGAATAAGACAAAGTATGGTTATACTCAGACATACAAAAATGAAGCATAAATCACAGAATCGAACATCATTGGTGCCATGCAGGACGGGGCAAGACTTCCACTATAGTTAAAATCAAGTTTTTAATGCTCTATATACAGTATCTGTGGTGTTTTTATTATTCTTTAAAGAGATACTTCACCCAGAAATTATATTCTGTCATTATTTACACACCTTTGAGTTGTTCCAAATCTGTATACATTTCTTTGTTCTGAAAAACACAAAGAAAGGTATTTGGAAGAATGCTTATAAACAGACAGATTTTGCCCACCATTGATCACCGTAGTAGGAAATAATACAATGGTAGTGTGAGGTGCCCCAGAACTGTTTGCTGTCCCACATTCTTCAAAATCTCTTACTTTGTGTTCAACAGAACGAAAATAAAAAGCTTTCCTACTATGTGAGTTAATGGAGGGAAAGATCTGTTTAGTTATAAGCATTCTTCCAAATATATTTCTTTGTGTTCATCAGAACAAAGTAATTTATACAGATTTGGAACAATTTGAAAGTGAGTAAATGATTACAGAATTTTTTTGGCTGAAATATCACTTTAAGACAAACCATATGCAAATTGATAATTTTTTATCATTGCTGAGTATTTTCTGCATGTTCCCAAGACAATGTAAATGTAACTTCAAAAAAACTGTCAGAATGTTCTGTTGTGCGCTGACTGAATGCTGTGGTGCATCCTACGTTACTGACGTGAACACCTGACAGTTCATCACAAATTAATCAGATTATTTATTAATTCAGTCATGAGTCCTATATTGATTCAGACTTCTGATTCGTGTGTGTGTGTGTGTGTGTGTGTGTGGTGTGGTGTGTGTGTGTGTGGTGTGTGTGGTGTGTGGTGTGTAGTTAAATTATTCAGTTGAAAAAAAAGTCTCATCTCTTAATGGTCGTTTGATAATTATCTGGTTTTGTTTCTTTCACCGTAACATACAGTGCATCCGGAAAGAATTCACAGCGCTTCACTTTTTCGACATTTTGTCATATTACAGGCTTATTCCAAAATGGATTCAATTCATTTTATCCTCAACATTCTACAAACAATACCCCATAATGACAATGTGAAAGAAGTTTGATTGAAATCTTTGCAAATGTATTAAAAATAAAAAAAAAACGAAAAAAAGCACATGTACATAAGTATTCACAGCCTTTGCTCCATACTTTGTTAAAGCACCTTTGACACCAATTACAGCCTCAAGTCTTTTTAAGTAGGATTCTACAAGCTTGTCACACCTATTTGTGGGCAGTTTCTCCCATTCGTCTTTGCAAGATCTCTCAAGCTCCATCAGGTTGGATGGGGACCGTCGTTGCACAGTCATTTTCAGATCTCTCCAGAGATGTTAAATCGGGTTCAAGTCTGGGCTTGGGCTGGGCCACTCACGGACGTTCAGAGAGTTGTCCTGTAGCCACTCCTTTGTTATCTTGGCTGTATGCTTAGGGTCAATATGCTGTTGGAAGATTCATTGAGGATGTCTCTGTACCTGACTAGTCTCCCAGTCCCTGCCGCTGAAAAACATCCTCACAGCATGATGCTGCCACAACCATGCTTCACTATAGGGATGGTATTTGCCAGGTGACGATTTCAATTTTGAGTGTCATGGCAAAGGCTATGAATACTTCACATTGTCATTGTGGGGTATTGGTTGTAGAATTTTGAGAAAAATAATTAATTGAATTCATTTTGGAATAAGGCTGTAACATGACAAAATGTGGAAAATAAACATTGTAAATTTAGCGGCAGCCAAATGAGTTTGTGCGACCCACCTTTTATAACTGTGCAACCCTCAAGTGGGTCGCGACCCACAGTTTGAAAACCCCTGCTCTAGTCTGTCACTAGAGCACCTTGTTGGGTCGGGAAGTGAGGAAAACCCATAGGCTAAAAATAACAAAAATACACAGCGGTATTCTGTATGAACCGATATACCGCCCAGCACTAGTTGCCACAAAAACTATTTAAATGTGACGGCGGCATCTTCGATCGTGATTTCAACCTCCAAGGTGCCAATCACATAAGGAATCATTATGGTCTAGCGAGACCCAATTGGATCCAAATCCGTTCACGTGTAGTGTTTTCAGCATTTCTTTCCATAATACGTATTATTAAGGTGTATACTGACTTCAAGTCAAATGTATTTTTATTTTTATTTAATTAACAATTTGCATTACATCACAGCAGCTGTACAAAAGAGAAACAAACAAAAAGAAAACAGGTTATGCTGAACACACGTAAACCTAATCTTAAAAGTATTATGAAGTTGAGAAGGTAAGAAAAAATAAATAAACACACCTATACAGACACACACAACGTATCGCTAATACAAACATATATCTCAACACATATACAGGCATTACATACTATGTAATATGACAGCATACAACTCCTATGGTATTATTGCAGATCTTACAAAAGATGAGATACAAATGCTTTAGAGATATTATCAAGTCAAAAGAGAATTTGCCATAATATCAAGTCTAATATGTTATATAGTCTGATAATAATATTCAAGTGCAAAGCCCTAGCCTGCTAACAGCAGCCTCTCAGTGAGCCAGCCCAACATTTTTGTCACTACAATATGTACTTAAATTATTGTAAAGCTAGATAAAAGTCAAACTAATAATAATGGTAATACTTGGCAATAAAAGTTGTATTTGCTCACATTAGCAAATAAATTAACAAACATGAACAATACACATTAAAGTTTTCAGTGTGGAATAATCCTTGTTACTGTACATATAGTTAATGACGAAACAAATTTGTATGTTAATTGATGGTGCATTAGTTCATGTCAACAATTGCGTTTGACTGTAAAAAAGAATAAGGAACGATAAATGTTGAAATGGAGTCAAGATCGATAAATGCTGCAGAAGTTCTGCTCATTACATTATGCTAGCTATAATGCACTCATTTTGAGCAAACACAGACTTATTGTAAGCGTGACAACAACAAATGTGAACAGAACTTGTAATAAATTAAGAGATCTGTAATTCCTTGAAAATTACAGCGTATTGAAATATTAAATATAATTCGCCTGTGACAATCCAAATCTGCTAAATACATCGCATATGCAGTTTCACGACGTTAACCGCTGGCCATCGATTCGTTTCTAGTCTGTTTGTTTAAATTTACAGCTGTGTGTTTAGAGGCAATTACGTATGACATATTTAAAAAAAAAATATCTATAAACTACAATCATGTAAAAATAATGAAAACTGACAAGTACCTCAAGAGCTGTCTTCGGATGCTCGTCAATAAAACTATCAGGGAAACTCCTGCAAACACACGCATTTCGATATTGATGACGACATTATTGAACTATTGTAGTGAGAAAAGCATTTAAATAAAGTAAATTATCCACCTGCTGGTTGCCATTTGGTCTTAATATATGCGCTCTCTCTAGAATGCTGAAGAAAGTTCTGGAAGAAAGCGAAACACTAAAGAGATGTGTAAAAACAATGGCCGGCCAGTCCAAGTATTGAACAGCATGAAAACACTGATGCATGATTGGACCTAACCTCTTAAGCCCAACCCTAATCTTAACCACTACAGACTGCACTGTGCAGACTGTCATGTCATGGACCAATTAGATTCGTCTTCTTCTTCTTCTTCTTCTTTTTCTTCTTCTTCTTCTTCTACTGCAGTTTTGAGGTGTTAGCAAGCCAGCTAATGTTGCATTTACTGCCCCCAAATGGACAGGAGTAAAGCGCATGTATGAAGATAATGACATTGTGGCCTGGTTTCACAGACAAGACTTAGCTAAAGCCAGGACTAGACCTTAGTTAAATTTGGATATTTTAGGCACTTTTATAAAAACGCCTTGGAAAAAACATTACAGGTTTGCATTCAATTCAATTCAATTTTATTTATATAGCGCTTTTCACAATTTGCATTGTTCCAAAGCAGCTATACAGGGGAAAAACGAAAAACACAAAAATGGGTCAAACACAGAACATGAATAGTTTAACTTGTTAAAAAAAAGTAAAATATCTAATGTCTCCTGGTGGTTTATTTTGCATGTTTTGCATTAAGTGAATGCTTGGCTTAAAAGATGTGGCGTTAATCTAGATTTAAATTGGGCGAGTGTGTCTGATCCTCGAATAATATCAGGAAGGCTATTCCAGAGTTTAGGTGCTACATATGAGAAAGCTCCACCCCCTTTGGTGGATTTAGTTATTCTAGGTATTATCAAAAGTCGTGCGTTTTGAGATCTTAGAGAGCGTGATGGGTTGTAGTGTGATAGAAGCTCTGTTAGGTAGGTAAGGGCTAAACACTTTAAGGCTTTATAAATGATTAAAATAACTTTAAAGTCAATACGATACTTAATGGGTAGCCAGTGAAGGGTTGATAATATTGGGGTTATGTGATCGTATTTTCTGGACCTGGTTTGAACTCTGGCAGCTGCATTCTGAACTAACTGTAGTTTGTTTATTGAAGATGCAGGACAACAAACTAAGTAGCGCATTACAGTAGTCAAGTCTTGAGGTCATAAATGCATGAATAAGCTTCTCCGCGCCAGCAACACATAGAATATTTCGTAACTTGGCAACATTTCTTTGGTGGAAAAAGGCTGTTTTTGTGACATTTGAGATGTTATTTCGAAATGACAGGTTGCTGTCTAATATAACGCCTAGATATTTTACTGTATTTGTTGGAGTAACAGTACATCCTTCAACTTGCAGTTTATAATCAGAATTATTCGGTTTGCATGTCTTTGGTCCGATAAGTAATATTTCTGTTTTATTAGAATTTAAAAAAAGGAAATTACAGATCATCCAATGTTTTATTTCTACAATGCACTCTGCCGATATGGATAGCTGGGAGGAATCATCTGTTCTTGATGAGATATATAGCTGAGTATCATCTGCATAGCAATGGAAGCTAATTCCATGTTTTTTAATAAAGTTTCCGAGGGGCAGCATGTATATGGAGAACAGCACGGGTCCCAGAACCGATCCCTGAGGTAATCCATAATTTACTTGCGTTAGATTTGATGATTCCCCATTTAAATGGACAAATTGATTTCTGTCTGACAAGTAAGATCTGCCGAGTCTGTCCAGCTTCCTCTGTACCCAAACGTACTGTAAGGGTCTGCTGGGAACGCCTGGCCGAGTCTCCTGTCAGAGAGATCTTTAACTCCCACCTCCGGCAGAGCTTTAACCAGATCCCGAGGGAGGCTGGAGACATTGAGTCCGAGTGGACCATGTTCTCCGCCTCCATTGTCGAAGCGGCCACTCGGAGCTGTGGCCGTAAGGTCTCCGGTGCCTGTCGAGGCGGGAATCCCCGAACCCGGTGGTGGACACCGGAAGTAAGGGAAACCGTCAAGCTGAAGAAGGAGTCTTATCGGGCCTGGTTGGCTTGTGGGACTCCTGAGGCAGCTGACAGGTACTGGCAGACCAAGCGGACTGCTGGCCGGGTGGTTGTGGAGGCAAAAACTCGGGCCTGGGAGGAGTTTGGTGAGGCCATGGAGAAGGACTATCGACTGGCCTCGAAGAGATTCTGGCAAACCGTCCGGCGCCTCAGGAGAGGGAAACAGTGCCCTACCAACGCTGTTTACAGTGGAGGTGGGAGGCTGTTGACCTCAACTGGGGATGTCGTCAGACGGTGGAAGGAGTACTTTGAGGATCTCCTCAATCCCACCGTCACGTCCTCCATTGAGGAAGCAGAGGCTGAGGGCTCAGAGGTGGACTCGTCCATCACCCAAGCCGAAGCCACTGAGGTAGTCAAGAAACTCCTCAGTGGCAAGGCACCGGGGGTGGATGAGATTCGCCCTGAGTACCTCAAGTCTCTGGATGTTGTGGGGCTGTCTTGGCTGACACGCCTCTGCAGCATCACGTGGCGGTCGGGGACAGTGCCTCTGGGATGGCAGACCGGGGTGGTGGTCCCTCTTTTTAAGAAGGGGGACCGGAGGGTGTGTTCCAACTACAGGGGGATCACACTTCTCAGCCTTCCTGGGAAAGTCTATGCCAGGGTACTGGAGAGGAGAATACGGCCGATAGTAGAACCTCGGATTCAGGAGGAACAGTGTGGTTTTCGTCCAGGCCGTGGAACGCTGGACCAGCTCTACACCCTCTACAGGGTGCTGGAGGGTTCATGGGAGTTTGCTCAACCAATCCACATGTGTTTTGTGGATTTGGAGAAGGCATTCGACTGTGTCCCTCGTGGCATCCTGTGGAGGGTGCTTCGGGAGTATGGGGTCTGTGGTCCTTTACTAAGGGCTGTCAGGTCCCTGTACGGCCGAAGCAGGAGCTTGGTTCGCATTGCCGGCAGTAATTCGGACTTGTTCCCAGTGCATGTCGGACTCCGGCAGGGCTGCCCTTTGTCACCGGTTCTGTTCGTAATTTTTATGGACAGAATTTCTAGGCGCAGCCAGGGGCCGGAGGGTGTCAGGTTTGGGGACCACACGATCTCGTCTCTGCTATTTGCGGATGATGTTGTCGTGTTGGCCCCTTCAAACCAGGACCTTCAGCATGCACCGGGACGGTTTACAACAGAGTGTGAAGCGGCTGGAATGAAAATCAGTACCTCCAAATCCGAGGCCATGGTCCTCAGTCGGAAAAGGGTGGCTTGCCCACTTCAGGTTGGTGGAGAGTTCCTTCCTCAAGTGGAGGAGTTTAAGTATCTCGGGGTCTTGTTCACGAGTGAGGGAAGGATGGAACGGGAGATTGACAGACGGATCGGTGCAGCTTCTGCAGTAATGCGGTCGATGTACCGGTCCGTCGTGGTGAAGAAAGAGCTGAGCCGCAAGGCGAAGCTCTCAATTTACCGGTCAATCTACTTTCCTACTCTCACCTATGGTCATGAGCTTTGGGTCATGACCGAAAGTACAAGATCCCGGATACAGGCGGCTGAAATGAGCTTCCTCCGCAGGGTGGCTGGGCGATCCCTTAGAGATAGGGTGAGAAGCTCGGTCACCCGAGAGGGGTCAGCTGAGGTGGCTTGGGCATCTGTTACGGATGCCTACTGGAGGCCTTCCCGGAAGGTTTTCCGGGCCCGTCCGACCGGGAGGATACCCCGGGGAAGACCTAGGACACGCTGGTGGGACTATGTCTCCCGGCTGGCCTGGGAACGCCTCGGTGTCCCCCCGGAAGAGCTGGAGGAAGTGTCTAGGGTGAGGGATGTCTGGGCATCTCTGCTTAGACTGCCGCCCCCGCGACCTGGCCCCGGATAAGCGGTAGAAAATGGATGGATGGATGGATAGATGGAAGTAAGATCTGAACCACTGTAGTGCCTGTCCCTCAATACAGGTATAATTGTGTAAGCGATCTAGAAGTATGTTATGGTCTACGGTATCGAACGAAGCACTAAGGTCAAGCAGGACAAGGAGTGAGATGTTACCTTTATCTGATGCTATAAGCAGGTCGTTTGTAATTTTAACCAGCGCAGTTTCAGTGCTATGGATGCGGTCTAAAGCCTGACTGAAATGTTTCGTGTATGTCGTTATTCTGTAAGAAAGAGCACAACTGAGTGCACACTACTTTTTCTAGTATTTTAGACAGGTATGGGAGATTTGAAATCGGTCTATAGTTTCCTAGTTCATTTGGATCTATGTTTGGTTTCTTGATTAGAGGCTTAATGACGGCCATCTTAAAGGGTCCTGGGACATGGCCTAGATTAATTGACGAGTTGATAATGGTATAAATGGGCTCAATTGCAACAGGTAGTAACTCTTTTAATAATTTAGTTGGTATGGGGTCTAATAAGCAAGTTGTAGGTTTAGATGTTGCAATAAATTTAATTAAATCTTCCTGTTTTATAGGTGAAAAACGCTATAGCCTTTCTTTTGGAGCGATGGTTGGTGCTAATTCATAGGACAGATTTGGAGGTTGAGTTTTTACTATTTTGTCGCAAATGTTTTAGATTTTCTCTGTAAAAAATATCATGAATTCATTGCTACCAAGGTGCGGCCAGGTCTGTTGATGTCTGTTTATTTGTTAATTTAGCAACTGTGTTGCAAATGGCACTGACATATTTTAAGATATGTCAAGGCAAGTTATTTGCAGTTTAGACAGGTCAAAGATTCTTTTTAGTCTGGGACCAGTCTTAAGCCTTGTCTATGAAAACCTTTAATTTACACTTGTTTTCTTAAGATAATAAAATAAAAAAAAGTATGTCCCTTTTTGTCCAGAGACATTACTACACACTTACACACAGCTACGGGTTATTTTAATCCAATGAATTGGGTAACCTTCACTACTCAGACAGCTATATTAAAAGTTACCAAACATTTAAATACTCATGTCATTATTTAAAAAAAGTTTCATATCATTATAATGAATAATAATGTATGTCATTATTTTAAATACATTTTCTTTAAAAATGGATCGTTTTTTTGCATATTTGTTTATTTTGACCATTGTTTATCCTGTTTTAATAAACCTCTGTACATACTAAAAGCTTGCAAAAAAGATTTTTTCGTTAAAAATATGTTCAAAAATTAATACCTATGCATTTTATCGTAGCTTGATGAAGAAGACACACTGTGTTTGTGCTTTTAAAAAACACTTTTAACATTTTTATTGTTGTAATAGTTATAATAGTAAAATAATATTATAAAATAAATTTATATTAGTGCATGATATTATAAAAGTTTAAAGTCTCTGTTTCTGACATGTTTGGTCTATCGTTTTCTATTATGATTTAAAGCATAAATTACGTAATTGTTGCGGACAGTAAAAGATTCATAAAAATGTATAAATAAAACCAGACGTACTGATTGTCCTATGAGGTAAGGCAAATGATGTTAAGAATTCAAACTTAAAGTAAATTAACAGCTATTTATCTTGCTGTGGTATATGCAAATGGCCAGTTGAGAGAATTATTGTATGCAGCATGTAACAATAGTACACTATAGATCGATATGAATATTAACAAAAAATTGGAAAGATGTATCTTTGGTTGCAGAATTTCATTTCAATATTGAAGAATATAACAAAAAACATTTTTTTCAAGGTTAATTTACCCTGGTTTTCCATTGCCAATTTCAACAAGTAGATTAAAGAAATTAATAAAATAAATGTTAAAATTATAAAAGACAATGAAGAATGTGGGGAAAAAGCTATAGATTTTGGTGCAATCAGTGTTCTTAAACTTAAATAGCATCTTTAAGCTTTTATTTAAAATAAACAGTCTTTTACAATTCGACCTTGAAATAAGTACAATTCTTCAGAAGAAATTCTTCTGTTTTTCATAAGCATTTTCATAAGCCAACTTGTATTAATGTTGTTTAAACATACTGTAACTTCAGATCACATTGTAAGTGCCAATGGAATAATCGCTGTATTTATGTACTAATATTCATTATTTTATTTTCACTGAGAAAACATCATCAGCAAACAATTCTCAGCACCTCAGAACTCGGTACACACTACCCTCACCTCAAACATCGAACTCTCCTCTTTCGCCCCACTGACTGTATCCGAAGTCACCAGACTTTTCTCCAGCCACCCCACCACCTGTCCCCTTGATCCAATCCCCTCCCATCTCCGCACTCACACACATCAT
The DNA here is from genome assembly GCF_947034865.1 of Barbatula barbatula. Lineage (NCBI taxonomy): Eukaryota > Metazoa > Chordata > Actinopteri > Cypriniformes > Nemacheilidae > Barbatula > Barbatula barbatula. Next base: position 15,554,322 of record NC_136771.1, read on the forward strand.
CAATACCTCTCTGCTCACCGGCACTTGTCATCCACATTCAAACAGGCCCAGGTCACGCCCCTACTTAGAAACCCACATTGGATCCCGCTACTTCCGACAGTTACCAACCTGTCTCTCTCCTCCCATTTATTGATAAAACTCTGGAAAGGGCAGATTTCAGCCTGGTGTCTTCCTACCTATCCCAAAACAAACTACTGGATGACAAGCAGTCTGGCTTAAAAACAAACCACTCCACTGAGACTACACTGTTATCGGTCACAGAACCACTGCGGCTAATCCTCGGTCCTGATTCTTACCTATCTGCAGCATTTGACACTGTCAATCACCAGATACTGTTAGCAACCCTGTCATCTTTAGGAATCTCAGGCTCCCCTCTTCACTGGTTCAAAGCTTACCTCTCCATCAGATCCTTCAGGATGTCATGGAGGGGCTCATTGTCCACTGCTCACCCCATGATAACTGGGGTCTCTCAGGGATCGGTGCTTGGACCGCTGCTTTTTCTATGCTTAGGCCCCATCATACGGGCACATGGCTTCTCGTATCACTGTTATGCTGACGACACCCAGATCTACATCTCTTTTCACCCTGACGATATCACGGTAGCAGCTCGCATAACCCGGCCACGACAGAACTACTTGTGTTTCCAGCACACCCCACGGTGCAACACGATATCACCATCCAATTTGGCAATTCCAAAATTACTCCCTCCGAATCAGCCAGGATACTCTGAGTCATATTTGATGAACAGCATTGCAAAAACAACGCGATCCTGCCGATATGCCTTATTCCACATTCGAAAGGTTAGACCCTATGTCACTGAGCATGCGGCACAACTTCTTGTCCAGGCCCTGGTAATCTCAAAGTTGGACTACTGCAATGCTCTCCTTGCTGTTCTTACTGCAAAACGCAGCACGCCTCGTCTTCGTTACAATTCTACACTCCTACACCCCATCAAGAACCCTTCGTTCAGTTCAGCAAATGAGCGGAGCCTTGTATTGCCTTCTCATAAGGGCAGTAAATCGCTTTCCCGCTCATTCTCCTTCACAACTCCTTCCTGGTGGAACATTCTTCCTAACTCGGTCCGGTCAACCACATCTCTCAAAACCTACAAAAAATTACTTAAAACCCATCTCTTCTGTGAATACTTGAAAGACAACTGAAACAAACTTTAATGAAGTATCGGACACAGCAGGATCCATTTGCAGCTTTATTTGGAACAATCAAACAGGCAAGGTAAATCGGGGACAGACAGAACAACGGAGATAATCCCAGAGCCGAAGTGAGTCACAGGCAGGGGTCGAGACAGGCAGAGAGCAATCAGAGGTCGATACAAAAATCCGGGTCGAGGCAGGTAGCAGAAGAATCAGAAGTCGGTATAACAGTCCGGGTCGGGGCAGGTAGCAGAAGAATCAGAAGTCGATATACACAAGCCAAGGTCGATAACAGAATAGCAAACACAATGAATAAACCGCTCAGAAATTGTACGCCGGGGCAATGCAATACTTCGCGATGAACTGAAGGTAAGCGGGTCTTATATGGATGGGTGTAGTTTAGCTGCAGGTGTGCATGCAATCAGTCCCAGGTGAATGGCATGATGGGATGTTGAGTTTGAGCCGGTTAATATACTGGTGAGTTTGTCCTACAGTGATGGAGAGGAGGTGGAAAGGAAGCCTGCTCTGTAACACAAACCCTCTCTCTTTCTCTCAACATGTAGTGGACATATCGCTTATTGCTCCCTGAATTCTTTGTAAGTCACTTTGGATAAAAGCGTCTGCTAAATGACTAAATGTAAATGTACATTTTTGCTTACACGTTGGTAAAAAACATCACAAACAACAATATTAGGCTCTGATATAAAAACCCCAAAGTATGTTGTAAGCCTAAAATACGCTATAGATCTGAATTATTGTTTAATGCAACAGGTGAGGAATGCTGAAACAGATCAGCTGTGAAACATCTACTCACAAGTCTTGAAACAGTTAGAAAGTGAAAATATTTTATTTATTAATGCAAGAATAAACTTAAACATTGTATGAACACAGAACAACAGTAAACAAAGTACTACTACTACTAATAATAACAACAATAATAATAATAATTACTGGCTAATAATAATAGAGTTGAACAAATAAAAAAGTCAGATGAATATATAAGGTTCACAGCGTTAGAGATTTTATGTCTTATAATTTAAACAGTTTTTTTGTTGGTTATGCTACAAACAGAATCAAACAAAAAAAATATGACAATAGAGGATTATTACGCAAGTATTTATGTATAAAGAATACAAAATTAAAAAATTATTTTATATTAAGGTTTGAGAAAATAATATTACAGTTATATACAGAAATTTAATTGGAAAATCATCTCTCAGTGCATTAATCATCGCTCTCTATCTCTCTCCCACCCCAAGGGTAGCCATTGCACCGCCAGCGTGCGTGAAATGGGTAAAACCTGTGTTGCACCAAACAAATATTTTCTTTATAACAATACACTCACCTAAAGGATTATTAGGAACACCTGTTCAATTTCTCATTAATTCAATTGTCTAATCAACCAATCACATGGCAGTTGCTTCAATGCATTTAGGGGTGTGGTCCTGGACAAGACAATCTCTTGAACTCCAAACTGAATGTCAGAATGGGAAATAAAGGTGATTTAAGCAATTTTGAGCTGGTTGATGTTGTCATAAGGACAGAGGACTCAGGTGCAGACAGCGGGTAAGGGGTTAACATATATTTAATAAATAATAAAACATAGACCCACGTGGGGTAACAGAACAAAACAGGGATACAATAACATGACAATACAGGACTAATACTAACTATACTTAAACAAGACTAAAATAAACTTTAAACGTTAGCTACACTAAACTAGACTAACAAGACACATGAACTCACCACACAAACCACAATGAACCAGCACAAGACAGAAGACACAAGGGCATTAAATAAGGGACCAAATAAAGCGGGGAACAGGTGAATAGCGAGATAACAAGAGGATGGGAACAGAGACGAGACCGGAAGGAGTGTATGGAAGGCCATAACAACAATAATTGCCTCTCTCCACATTAAACATGAGGTTCTGTCATGATCCTGCCACTAAACCAAGAGAAACATGACATGATGTGGCAAAATCATGACAGAAGCCTCTCCTTAAGGAGCAGCAACCTGATGCTCCTCAAGGCACAAACAAGACAAGACAGACAATGACATAGGCAAAACTAAATCAACATGATAAAACAATAAATCAAAACGAGCAAGCACAAGAGTCCAAGGGAAGGGGCACACCAGAGTCCAAAGGAAAGTCCAAACGAGGGCAGACACGGACACGATAGATGGCATGACAGCCAGCAGACACGAACAGTATAGCCGGCAGACACAAACAGGATAGCCAGCAGACACAAACAGGATAGCCGGCAGACACAAACAGGATAGCCGGCAGACACAAACAGGATAGCCGGCAGACAAAAACAAGATAGCCAGCAGACACAAACAGGATAGCCAGCAGACACAAACAGGATAGCCGGCAGACACCAACAGGCATGCACCAGGCTGGAATGGCCGCATGCACCGGGCTGGAATGGCCGCATGCACCAGGCTGGAATGGCCGCATGCACCGGGCTGGAATGGCCACATGCACCAAGCGGGAGTGCCTGGCTCTGCCAGGCGGGAATGCCCGGCTGGGGATCTGTCGCGGACAACAGGATTCCGGCGGCTTCGACCCTGGAGGGGAGTCCGGCCGTCTCAACCCTGAGCGGGTTTTCGGCAGGCTCGACCCGGGAAAGGTGTCCGACGGCCCGACTCTGGAAGAGAGTCCAGTGTTCTCGATCTTGAAGGGGAGTCCCGCAGCCTCGACCCTGGAGGGAACCCGGCGGCCTTAACCGCAACCACAACGATCCCTCTGTCTGGTGGGTCCGGTGTTGGCTGGTTCATTCTGTCACCTGCTGCCACTCTCCCTGTGTGATCAGTCCTCGTTAGTGTTTCCCTTTATCTAGTCCCAGTTACCCTTGTCTCTTGTCTGTTCATTGTCATTATCATCCCTGTTGAACTCACCTTGTTGGATTATTCCTGTTCGTGGATTATCTTGTTCCTGTTCTAAATTTGTGGATTTTGTTTATTAATTATTCAAAGGACTTCGTTTGTTTTGTCCCCCTTGTGGGACGTTTGAGTTTTCATTTGTATCTTGGTTTTTGTTAATGTTTTCCCCATAATAAATTAAATAAATGTTTAAATTAAAGACCAAAGCCTCTAGTGCCTCTTGAGGTCACAGGAGTGAGATTGAAATGTATTTAACTTTATATTTTATATTTTCAATGTGCATTGTGTACAGGCATCATTAATTGACGACGCTTTGAAGTGACGCTAAAGGGAGTGAGGATATGCCATTTCACTTGATTTAATTCCTCCGTCCTCGCATCTTTTCTTTGCTCCCTTCCCTCACCCCCTGAAGAGGTGGAGCCAAGACGCAAGGAAAGGAAGCAAGGAAAGGAAACGACTCGAGGATGCAAAAATAAGAATCGAGAAGAAAATTTCTTCAAAAATTCCTATTACCAGTTAAACCAAGAGAATTTGCTGTTGTTTTTGACACAATTCCAAAGGGTGTGACCGTACTTCAGAAAACTGTATTTCAGAAGGAATCAGCATGGTTAATCCTTGTGGGAAATTTTTCATTGAAAATGTTGATGTTTTAAACAAAAATGTAGTAATAAGTATATAAGGAATACTCTTAGTTCTGTGTTTTACCTGCAGCAAAAAAATTCGGTCTTCTTTATTTGGTAATATCTCTTGGGTTTAAGCTTGGAAAATGCCAAATAAGTTTTGTATCAATAACAAAATTAAGGAAATGTCTTACAAAATACTTCATAGAATTTTTCCTGCTAAGCATTAATATTGTATACCTGTGAATTTTGTGGTCAAGAAAGAGAAACCATTTTGCATCTTTTTTTTTCATTGCATTTATTCAAGATTATTTTGGAAAGATGTTGAATTCTATTTTAACCAATGTCTGAATTTTGACGCATATCGCATATTTCTTGCATGTAAATACCTCAGCTGAATCCTTAAGTAGTCCGTCAAAGCAAAATGTTCCCTTTCCACCGTGTTTGTTTTGTTTTTGTTTTCAGTATACCTGTGAATTTTGTGGTCAAGAAAGAGAAACCATTTTGCATCTTTTTTTTCATTGCATTTATTCAAGATTATTTTGGAAAGATGTTGAATTCTATATTAACAGAAAACTGGAATGTATGATATACATTTTTATATTTTATGTGCTTTTTATACAGAAAATTAGAATTTGAACATATTATACATTTGTTTATTCTATAAAGAAAATTCCGTATACATGGAAAAAGTGGGCACATTTTTCACATTTTATTAATGACTTGAAATTGTATATAAATCTCTTGGAACAAACAAAAAACAAAAAAAGCACTGAAACCATGTAATGCTCTGAAAACATTTAAATTTATGTAATTCTATTTCTTTCTTTTTTCTATTTTCGTTTCTATCTGGCAACGAATGTTAATGTGACTTAAATATGTTATACCTCTTGTTCTCATGGCATTGATTTATTAAAGCATTAAAAAAGAATTGAGAAGCACCCCCTGCTGTCTAGGCAACAACGGCCACTTCCGCTTCCTGTTAGTGTCCCCAGTGTGTGTAATCTTTTTTGCCATACACTCAAAAGTATCTATTATTCCAACACAAAACAGTACCTACTATTAGGGCATAGTATATGTAGGCGAATTGGAACGCAAGGCAGGCTATGTTTGTCTTATCACTACCCATCATGCATTTCGAGTGCGATGACGTGTCTGCGAGTCAGACCATTCAGACGGTGCTACGCAGGCAGGAAAAAGAGGTGCTACGCAGGCAGCAGTTCCGCTAGGTCTTCTGTTCGGAAATTACCAATGTCTGAATTTTGACGCATATCGCATATTTCTTGCATGTAAATACCTCAGCTGAATCCTTAAGTAGTCCGTCAAAGCAAAATGTTCCTTTTCCACCGTGTTTGTTTTGTTTTGTTTTTGTTTTCGCTGTGTGGATCGCTGCGGGATGCATTTTGTTTCTATCTTCCTGGTTTGGCCCCGGTCAGCTTCTGCGAGAAAGACGCGAGCAGCAAAGACAGCGAAGTGCCAGACTGCAAAGTAAATAAATACTACCATCTATAATAGATCGTCTGTGATCTATTATCACAGATTAAGTGAATTCTTAAAGTGAATTGCATGATGCTAGCTCGATGAGTTATTAGTGCGTCCGATAAGAAAGTGGTCATTGTTATCGCATTTATCGTTACAGTGTCATATTATCGACCCTAGTTATCCGAAGAAAAATAGAATGGCACAGAGCTAAAACAAGTTCAGGTGTGCAACACAGGGACAGATGATACTTTAGTGATACTTCAGTTACGTTTTCATTCATTACGAATTTAGTAGCCTTGTGAAACACGTAAGGTAGTTTTATTACAACACTTTTAAAATATGTAATACAACATTTCAATAAAAGCGTGCCAATTGGAGATGACTATACAGCGTTATAAACGCGTTCAACAAATGACAGTCTTGCTTCCAGTTGTCACATTGGCATTTTCTTGTTTTAAAGGGATAGTTCACCCAGAAATTAAAATTCTGTCATCATTGACTCTACCTCTTGTCATTTCAAACCTGTAAGAGTTTTTTTATTCCACGGAACACAAAAGAAGATATTTTGAAGAAACGTGGTAACCGAATAACATTCTTTTCTATTGTGTGGACAGAAAACCAATGCACTGTTCGGTTAACAACATCATTCATTGAGTTTAGGGTAAGGTTAGTGGTAGGTGTAGGTCTTTAATATATCAATAAGTTGCCATCATTTTTATAAATATAATGATTTACACTCTTTTATTATTGCATAATGTTTAAGGCACAACAATACTGAGGTGCAAATAGTAAAGTTATCTGCCACAATTTATAAGTAAATTGCATCAAACTACTGCTTTTAATGAATCCAAAGAAAATACAGCTTTTTCGGTTTGTGTAAACATAACCTACTGTAAATAGCCACTGCTTTTTAAACATGTAATTGCTTGTTTTGTGTGAATGTGAATGAGCTGCACAGTTTAACGCATTACTACACGCGTGTGACGCTCGTGCATTTGTATGTGTCTCTGTATGAGGACATGAACACATTAACTCCTTCTCCAGAGCTGATCTGAGAGTTTATTTCATAAGCATAAGAGAAAAGAAATCTCAACCACACACTCTTTGCGATGACCCGTCAAAATAAAAGTCTGGTAAACTTGAACATCCAGATTAAAAACACTATTATATTATAATAATTGCTATAGTAAATTTAAGTACTCTAGCAGTAAATTGATAAACCATAAACACTAGAGTACACTTATTATTTGACTAATATTTAATATATATATGTCATTCAAAAACAGTATCTGCAAAAGGAGTAATTTTACTGTCATTTACCATTGTAAATAATACAATAGTGTATGACAGTGTGTGGACAAGTATATCATTATTGTATAGTAAAAGAGTAGAAAACACAAAACTTAAAACAAAAAATGGAACTCAGGAAAAATCATATGGCCCCAATTTTCCCAATGTTAATGTCCTTCGTTCATTACCTGCCTATTTATGTGAAAAACTACACATAAATATTTTTTGCGAGTCTTTGGCCTGCGCTACAAAACTCTGTAAACCCCTGTAGCAACAGTGCTACGTGCAAAAACTTTAATGCACAGCCCTGTCTATATACTATAGATTTACTGACAAGATAATGACTCTGTTTACACCTGGGGCCGGTTGCATAAACTACTTAGACTAGACTGGTCGTAACTTCTTTAAATCAGTTACATAAAAAGGTAGATTGGGCTAATTGAAATATGAAAAGTAATACTGATTAGTCCTAACTAATTCTTAGTCTGTGAGAATAGCTGTGAAGACGCAGTCTTGGCCGCTGAGTTAAGACTGTGTCTTAACAGCTTAAATAAGATAGCAGTAAAAAACTGTTTTGGGATTTTGCTTGGAAGATTTCATGACTATACATCACCCTTTTCATGACCGTGACTAGGCCTTTTACTGCTGTACATGAGTGAATTAAATTATATATAAATAAATTATGGATGTTTTAACATAAACATTTTTTTGCTTCTCTTTTTGACAGTCAAGCATTGAGCTTTTTGTGAACAGATTGGATTCGGTGGAGTCTGTTTTGCCATATGAATACACAGCGTAAGTATTTCTTGACATTTATTACTGAACCGGTTGAAACCTTTTTGATATTTTATTGAACAACGGTGTTGTGAAAGACTCAAACCGGTGGGGTTAACTGGTTGTAGTAATAGTCAAACCTTGTTTGTGGGCTATAACTTTCTTATGCATTGGACTTCACGAAAAAGTGTGTGGCAGAAATATGCAGTGAAAAGGAGGAAGAAAAGTTTCATTGAGAGTAGTGATAAAGCTTACCGTATACTGCTGTGTTTATATAGGGGTTCTTGATGGGGTGTAGGAGGGTGTGAAAGTATGCCGGTGCAGATCCAGTGATAGTCCTGTAGGCAAACATCAGTGACTTGAATCTGATAAGGGCTTCAACCGGTAGCCAGTGGAGAGAGGTGAAAAGGGGTGTCACATGAGCCTTCTTGGGCTGTTGGAAGACGAGGCGTGCTGCTGCGTTTTGAACCAGCTGAAGTGGTTTGATAGCCTTTGCAGAAAGACCAGCAAGGAGAGCAACCTTGAGATTACCAGGGCCTGGACAAGGAGTTGTACATAGGGTGTATGTGTGTGGTTTAATTATTTAGTTAATTGTCAACTAAAAACTTCCTATATGCCTAACCCTTTGTCTTGTGTACTTTCTTTTTCTTACTCTTTCTTATATTCTTTCAGGTTTGATTTTTGTGCTGATCAGTCTGAGAAGCGCCCATCTGAGAACTTGGGTCAGGTGCTGTTTGGCGAGAGAATTGAATCGTCTCCATATAAGGTGCAACACACAATAGGGATGTTCATTTCTTTACAGTGGTTTAGCAGTGCTATTTCTTTACATTTATTTATCATTTCAATTGGAGTTTAAAAGTAATCGTGTTAAATAATCGGGGTCTCAATATTGGCCAAAATAATCGCGATTATTATTTTTGTCATAATCGAGCAGCCCTAGTCTGCGGTCATCCGCACATCCCTAAAGCACGTTTCCAAGACAAATGTTGACAGCCGAGTCCACAGTAGGACACACTGCTCATGTGTTGAGCTCATCCATTCGCACTTATCTTTGGTTGAGAAAGATTTGGAAGCTGCGCAACGCGTATGCGCGAGACAGGCGTAGAAAGTGAAAGCAACCAGTGAATCGTAGTAATGCACTCCCATTGTGTGTGTGATAACTTATCAATGACGACCTGAACTGTGCACGTCCGCAATAGCAGCGGGAAACATCAGTGAAGCGTGACCCTGTGCAGTTGACAAATCACACACAGACAGCCTTCACTGGAGGGCTGAAGACCTACTCTTCTTTCCACATGAAACAACAACTGGAAGAAATTCCAAATTTGCAGGTTGTGAATGCGTGAGTACTTGTAAAAATGCTCATGCTGTCTTGAAAACTGGTCGCAAAATGCAATTTTGTCTGGAGCCCTGATATAATTGTTTTTAATGTTTTGGCAGATGGCCATCTAGCAAACAGATACCCCATACCCTACTTCGTCCTGGCCCCGATATAATCGTCCATCGCGATGTTTCACTATAGGCATCATCCCATGCAAATTTTATAGACATTGCCCAACCCTTGTTTACACGTCAGTGATGAGCTGAGCTGTGACCAATGCAGCGACAGTAAAAAAACATCCGTCACCCAGGCGCGCAGCTCGGGACTCTCCTCTTCTCACACACATAGGCATACACTGGTGGGCTGGCGATATACTCGTCTTTTCAAGTGAGATATAACATGTATCCAAATTGGCAGGTCGCACATGCCTGAGTACTTGTTCAAAATGCTCACACTGTCTCAAAAACTGGTCGCAATATACAACCATTTAGTCGCAGTCTGGAGCCCTGCTTGAATACGACTATGTCTTATATAACAAAAGCTCGGGTTAAAATTTATGTCTGAATTCATCGCCCCTTTAAAATAAATCTGTGAAAAAATGTTAGAAGTCTGCGTCCTCAGGATGTCGCATGCAAAGTCATATGCATCGGACAAACATGACCTCCGGAGGACACCTTCGAAATGACACGCAGCATGTATTTGAATTTAATTCCAATTTAATATAAAAATCTTATCAGTAAATGGTTAATGTTTGAATAAAGAGTGTTGGTTCTCGTTTAGAGAAAAAAAATTCAAATGAGCATCCCTAACACACACACTTTCACAGATTCTGTTTATAATTTGTGATGATTATAAAAGTTTACACTTTGAAATGTGTCATCTGTTTTTGTCTTGTTATTTGCCTTCTAGTTTTTCTTCAAGAAAAATGAGGAATGCAAGAGTGTCTGTCTTAAACAATACAACACAGACAAAAAAACGGAGGATAAAGCTAAACTGGACTTCCTTAAGAAGGGCATGCTTCTCAATTACCAACACCACTGGTGAGGCAGCAATTCTCCTGTTCCTACAGCAGTAACAGCAATAACATGGCTACACACCTCTCATAGTGAATTGCAGCATCGTTGTGAATCACAGCAGTGTCAATACTACTGAACTATTCTAAGTGTGATACTGCGTTTATGAATACATGAGAGGGCTGGTTAATACTAAAACGTTATCACTGTATAATGTTTCATATCATTCGGTATTAATAATTGTGTCACTCACCCGCAACGTTTGCAATGCCTCCAGGTAGCTATTTCAGTCAGGGCAAGACCACGTTCCTATCTACTTGAATGGGGAAGGACAAATGTTTCTGAAATCGCTGGCAAACTATTTCCAACTAACAATTAAACCTGACATCAACTGTTCCATAACATTTGTTCCCTAAGCTTAAATTGCGCTAAGAGGGAAATGGAATTTCACTGCCCTGTACATATAGCAGAATTTACCATAAAGCTTTACTTAAATTTTTGAGGTTGTTTCTGCTACTGCACACACACAGGTTAGCAGATGCCTCAAAGCCTCTGTGTTTTGCCCTGCTCCAGTTCTTTTTGCTCCAAAACAGTCATATTAAGGGCTATATTCCTTCCCTATTCATGGTAATGGTAATGGCGCATCTTGTTAATATCTTATTTTAAGATAATCTTACAACTTTACTATATCACTGTTCACTGTCAAATAAATATATACTGACTCGTTAAAGTTACACATGTTCTTCAGTCAAGTTTTTTTTAAAACGTTCTGTTCCCTTTGTAATAAAACCCCTCTGTCTCAGGATTGTTGATAATATGCCGGTGACCTGGTGTTATGATGTGGAGGATAATCAGAAATTCTGTAATCCTGGCTTCCCAATTGGTTGCTATGTCACAGAGACAGGTCGGGCAAAAGATGCTTGCGTGGTCAATGTAAGTAAGCCATTTTACAAAGCAAGTTCAAGAGCTTCATTGTGTTTTTAACTTATTGTGCAAGCCTTATTTTCATGCAGGCTGACTACAACGACAAAGACACCTTTTACATCTTCAACCATGTGGACATAACCATCAACTACCATGTGGTTGAGAACGAGGCTGCTGGTGCCAGGCTGGTTGCAGCTAAATTAGAGCCTAAGAGGTATTTCCGACACTACAAATCAACTTAGTTCAAATTTGTTTGTTTGTAGACTGTTTCAAAGCAACAACATAAACAAATGTTACTGCGCATGCAAGCTTTTGTGGCCCGAACATAACTTCCGCTTCACATCCGCAAACAATAGAGTTCCTGCACATTATTTTTGATAACAAAAGAAACCGATAAAAAACTTAACTTGGTAGAATTTGGGAAAAATATCTAATTGCAATTTATTTGACAGACATTGCGATTTGATTGGTGATTTAATTTTAATTCAAGCTTCAGCTCCGAAGTTTTATCAGTAGTGTGCAGCACAGTATGGGTAAGTTACCCTGCTGAAAGAAAACAATAAAAAAAACACAATTCCTAATTGTTTCCATTAAAACCATTACAAAATTCCTTTTTTTATTGTGTGTTATGGGCATTATTCAAATAGGAATTACTGTTGTTCTGTTGTTCCCAGCTGCCAGATTACATCACATCAATACAATCCAAAAAACCAGTGTACAGTATTATAGATTATAGAAATCTCAAGTTTAAATGGCTCGTCAGGGAAACGCGCTGCACAGGTAGAGACGCAGGAGTATGACACAGTCTGTGTGTGCGCATCAAGTTTAAATGGCTCGTCAGGGAAACGCGCCGCACAGGTAGAGACACAGGAGTATGACACAGTCTGTGTGTGCTCATCAAGTTTAAATGGCTCGTCAGGGAAACGCGCCGCACAGGTAGAGACGCAGGAGTATGACACAGTCTGTGTGTGCTCATCAAGTTTAAATGGCTCATCAGGGAAACGCGCCGCACAGATAGAGACTCAGGAGTATGACACAGTCTGTGTGGGCATCAAGTTTAAATGGCTCAGCAGGGAAACGCGGCGCACAGGTAGAGACGCAGGAGTATGACACAGTCTGTGTGTGCATCAAGTTTAAATGGCTCATCAGGGAAATGTGCCGCACAGGTAGAGACGCAGGAGTATGACACAGTCTGTGTGTGCACGTCAAGTTTAAATGGCTCGTCAGGGAAACGCGCCGCACAGGTAGAGACGCAGGAGTATGACACAGTCAGTGTGTGCACGTCAAGTTTAAATTGCTCGTCAGGGAAACGCGCTGCACAGGTAGAGACGCAGGAGTATGACACAGTCTGTGTGTGCATGTCAAGTTTAAATGGCTCGTCAGGGAAACGCGCCGCACAGGTAGAGACGCAGGAGTATGACACAGTCTGTGTGTGCACATTAAGTTTAAATGGCTCGTCAGGGAAACGCGCTGCACAGGTAGAGACGCAGGAGTATGACACAGTCTGTGTGTGCACGACAAGTTTAAATGGCTCATCAGGGAAACGCGCCGCACAGGTAGAGACGCAGGAGTATGACACAGTCTGTGTGCTCATCAAGTTTAAATGGCTCATCAGGGAAATGTGCCGCACAGGTAGAGACGCAGGAGTATGACACAGTCTGTGTGTGCGCGTCAAGTTTAAATGGCTCGTCAGGGAAACGCGGCGCACAGGTAGAGACGCAGGAGTATGACACAGTCTGTGTGTGCGCGTCAAGTTTAAATGGCTCGTCAGGGAAACGCGCCGCACAGATAGAGACGCAGGAGTATGACACAGTCTGTGTGCTCATCAAGTTTAAATGGTTCATCAGGGAAATGTGCCGCACAGGTAGAGACGCAGGAGTATGACACAGTCTGTGTGTTCATCAAGTTTAAATGGCTCATCAGGGAAATGTGCCGCACAGGTAGAGACGCAGGAGAATGACACAGACTGTGTGTGCGCATCAAGTTTAAATGGCTCGTCAGGGAAACGCGCCTCACAGGTAGAGACGCAGGAGTATGACGCAGTCTGTGTGTGCACGTCAAGTTTAAATGGCTCGTCATGGAAACGCGCCGCACAGGTAGAGACGCAGGAGTATGACACAGTCTGTGTGTGAGCATCAAGTTTAAATGGCTCGTCAGGGAAACGCGCCGCACAGGTAGAGACGCAGGAGTATGACATAGTCTGTGTGTGCTCATCAAGTTTAAATGGCTCGTCAGGGAAACGCGCCGCACAGGTAGAGACGCAGGAGTATGACACAGTCTGTGTGTGCTCATCAAGTTTAAATGGCTCAGCAGGGAAACGCGGTGCACAGGTAGAGACGCAGGAGTATGACACAGTCTGTGTGTGCATCAAGTTTAAATGGCTCATCAGGGAAATGTGCCGCACAGGTAGAGACGCAGGAGTATGACACAGTCTGTGTGTGCACGTCAAGTTTAAATGGCTCGTCAAGGAAACGCGCCGCACAGGTAGAGACGCAGGAGTATGACACAGTCAGTGTGTGCACGTCAAGTTTAAATGGCTCGTCAGGGAAACGCGCTGCACAGGTAGAGACGCAGGAGTATGACACAGTCTGTGTGTGCATGTCAAGTTTAAATGGCTCGTCAGGGAAACGCGCCGCACAGGTAGAGACGCAGGAGTATGACACAGTCTGTGTGTGCACGTTAAGTTTAAATGGCTCGTCAGGGAAACGCGCTGCACAGGTAGAGACGCAGGAGTATGACACAGTCTGTGTGTGCACGACAAGTTTAAATGGCTCATCAGGGAAACGCGCCGCACAGGTAGAGACGCAGGAGTATGACACAGTCTGTGTGTGCACGTTAAGTTTAAATGGCTCGTCAGGGAAATGCGCCGCACAGGTAGAGACGCAGGAGTATGACACAGTCTGTGTGCTCTTCAAGTGTAAATGGCTCATCAGGGAAATGTGCCGCACAGGTAGAGACTCAGGAGTATGACACAGTAAATGTGTGTGCGCGTCAAGTTTAAATGGCTCGTCAGGGAAACGCGCCGCACAGGTAGAGACGCAGGAGTATGACACAGTCTGTGTGTGCACGTCAAGTTTAAATGGCTCGTCAGGAAACGCTCCGCACAGGTAGAGACGCAGGAGTATGACACAGTCTGTGTGTGCACATCAAGTTTAAATGGCTCGTCAGGGAAACGCGCCGCACGGGTAGAGACGCAGGAGTATGACACAGTCTGTGTGTGCACGTCAAGTTTAAATGGCTCGTCATGGAAACGCGCCGCACAGGTAGAGACGCAGGAGTATGACACGGTCTGTGTGTGCACGTCAAGTTTAAATGGCTCGTCAGGGAAACGCGCCTCACAGGTAGAGACGCAGGAGTATGACGCAGTCTGTGTGTGCACGTCAAGTTTAAATGGCTCGTCATGGAAACGCGCCGCACAGGTAGAGACGCAGGAGTATGACACAGTCTGTGTGTGAGCATCAAGTTTAAATGGCTCGTCAGGGAAACGCGCCGCACAGGTAGAGACGCAGGAGTATGACATAGTCTGTGTGTGCTCATCAAGTTTAAATGGCTCGTCAGGGAAACGCGCCGCACAGGTAGAGACGCAGGAGTATGACACAGTCTGTGTGTGCTCATCAAGTTTAAATGGCTCATCAGGGAAACGCGCCGCACAGATAGAGACTCAGGAGTATGACACAGTCTGTGTGGGCATCAAGTTTAAATGGCTCAGCAGGGAAACGCGGTGCACAGGTAGAGACGCAGGAGTATGACACAGTCTGTGTGTGCATCAAGTTTAAATGGCTCATCAGGGAAATGTGCCGCACAGGTAGAGACGCAGGAGTATGACACAGTCTGTGTGTGCACGTCAAGTTTAAATGGCTCGTCAAGGAAACGCGCCGCACAGGTAGAGACGCAGGAGTATGACACAGTCAGTGTGTGCACGTCAAGTTTAAATGGCTCGTCAGGGAAACGCGCTGCACAGGTAGAGACGCAGGAGTATGACACAGTCTGTGTGTGCATGTCAAGTTTAAATGGCTCGTCAGGGAAACGCGCCGCACAGGTAGAGACGCAGGAGTATGACACAGTCTGTGTGTGCACGTTAAGTTTAAATGGCTCGTCAGGGAAACGCGCTGCACAGGTAGAGACGCAGGAGTATGACACAGTCTGTGTGTGCACGACAAGTTTAAATGGCTCATCAGGGAAACGCGCCGCACAGGTAGAGACGCAGGAGTATGACACAGTCTGTGTGTGCACGTTAAGTTTAAATGGCTCGTCAGGGAAATGCGCCGCACAGGTAGAGACGCAGGAGTATGACACAGTCTGTGTGCTCTTCAAGTGTAAATGGCTCATCAGGGAAACGTGCCGCACAGGTAGAGACTCAGGAGTATGACACAGTAAATGTGTGTGCGCGTCAAGTTTAAATGGCTCGTCAGGGAAACGCGCCGCACAGGTAGAGACGCAGGAGTATGACACAGTCTGTGTGTGCACGTCAAGTTTAAATGGCTCGTCAGGAAACGCTCCGCACAGGTAGAGACGCAGGAGTATGACACAGTCTGTGTGTGCACATCAAGTTTAAATGGCTCGTCAGGGAAACGCGCCGCACGGGTAGAGACGCAGGAGTATGACACAGTCTGTGTGTGCACGTCAAGTTTAAATGGCTCGTCATGGAAACGCGCCGCACAGGTAGAGACGCAGGAGTATGACACGGTCTGTGTGTGCACGTCAAGTTTAAATGGCTCGTCAGGGAAATGCGCCGCACAGGTAGAGACGCAGGAGTATGACACAGTCTGTGTGTGCACGTCAAGTTTAAATGGCTCGTCAGGGAAATGCGCCGCACAGGTAGAGACGCAGGAGTATGACACGGTCTGTGTGTGCACGTCAAGTTTAAATGGCTCGTCAGGGAAATGCGCCGCACAGGTAGAGACGCAGGAGTATGACACAGTCTGTGTGTGCACGTCAAGTTTAAATTGCTCGTCAGGGAAATGCGCCGCACAGGTAGAGACGCAGGAGTATGACACAGTCTGTGTGCTCATCAAGTGTAAATGGCTCATCAGGGAAACGTGCCGCACAGGTAGAGACTCAGGAGTATGACACAGTAAATATGTGTGCGCGTCAAGTTTAAATGGCTCGTCAGGGAAACGCGCCGCACAGGTAGAGACGCAGGAGTATGACACAGTCTGTGTGTGCACGTCAAGTTTAAATGGCTCGTCAGGGAAACGCTCCGCACAGGTAGAGACGCAGGAGTATGACACAGTCTGTGTGTGCACATCAAGTTTAAATGGCTCGTCAGGGAAACGCGCCGCACAGGTAGAGACGCAGGAGTATGACACAGTCTGTGTGTGCACGTCAAGTGTAAATGGCTCATCAGGGAAACTCGCCGCACAGGTAGAGACGCAGGAGTATGACACAGTCTGTGTGTGCATGTCAAGTTTAAATGGCTCGTCAGGGAAACGCGCCGCACAGGTAGAGACGCAGGAGTATGACACAGTCTGTGTGTGCGCATCAAGTTTAAATGGCTCATCAGGGAAACGCGCCGCACAGGTAGAGACGCAGGAGTATGACATAGTCTGTGTGTGCACGTCAAGTGTAAATGGCTCGTCAGGGAAACTCGCAGCACAGGTAACGCAGGAGTATGACACAGTCTGTGTGTGCGCGTCAAGTTTAAATGACTCGTCAGGGAAACGCGCCGCACAGGTAGAGACGCAGGAGTATGACACAGTCTGTGTGCGCGTCAAGTGTAAATGGCTCGTCAGGGAAACTCGCAGCACAGGTAGAGACGCAGGAGTATGACATAGTCTGTGTGTGCACGTCAAGTGTAAATGGCTCGTCAGGGAAACTCGCAGCACAGGTAGAGACGCAGGAGTATGACACAGTCTGTGTGTGCGCGTCAAGTTTAAATGACTCGTCAGGGAAACGCGCCGCACAGGTAGAGACGCAGGAGTATGACACAGTCTGTGTGCGCGTCAAGTGTAAATGGCTCGTCAGGGAAACGCGCCGCACAGGTAGAGATGCAGGAGTATGACACAGTCTGTGTGCGTGCGTCAAGTTTAAATGGCTCATCAGGGAAACGCGCCGCACAGGTAGAGACGCAGGAGTATGACACAGTCTGTGTGTGCATCAAGTTTAAATGGCTCATCAGGGAAACGCGCCGCACAGGTAGAGACGCAGGAGTATGACACAGTCTGTGTGTGCGCGTCAAGTTTAAATGGCTCATCAGGGAAACGCGCCGCACAGGTAGAGACGCAGGAGTATGACACAGTCTGTGTGTGCATCAAGTTTAAATGGCTCATCAGGGAAACGCGCCGCACAGGTAGAGACGCCAGGAGTATGACACAGTCTGTGTGTGAGCGTCAAGTTTAAATGACTCGTCAGGGAAACGCGCCGCACAGGTAGAGACGCAGGAGTATGACACAGTCTGTGTGTGAGCGTCAAGCTTAAATGGCTCGTCAGGGAATTAAATAAATTAAATAAAATGATATTTTTAGCCTCTAACCAGACCACTTGTCATGTGCGTCCAATGAAACCGCCTATAAGCCAAAAACATGGGTCTATATTGTGTATCTTTGCAATATAATGATACGGTATAATGTATAAATCATTGGTATCTAAATATGGTTATTTTATGTTTTAACTCTGTTTAAAGCTATAAGCACTCCAATGTGGACAAACCAGATTGCACCGGACCTCCCATGAGCCTGAGCAACAAGTTTACTGGAGAGATCAAGATTCCCTACACTTTCACTGTGAAGTTTGTGGTCAGTCATTCAGATACTTTTCTTTCAACATGTTAAATATATACATCAGTGTTTTGTATATACAGTATTTGTATATGAAGAGTTTGGTTCCAAAATGAGATAAAACTGTTTCAAAGATTTTTCTAAAATGTTTTTTTTATTGTGCAGTCCAATATATATCAAACTGCAGTTGGTTTGTTTTGATTTTAGCCATAATAACAAAATAATGCAGCTAACTAACACAACAAAACACAGTAAAAACATGATAAAATAATTAAAAACATGATTTTAGAAAATAGATTTCAGAAAAATGTAGTTATCTAACCAAACTCTTTATGTATACTATATATATATATATATATATATATATATATATATATATATATATATGTTTACTGTACACACACACACATTATAATATGGCATGCCGTTCTGGAAATTAAAGTATGAATATATATATAATTGTTTAAATATATGGAATGAAAGTCTGAATATATGGAATGAAAATAGATTATATTAAATTTAAGAACTAATATATGGATTGAAACCTGAATATATGGAATGAAACTGACGTCATCAAAGCACCATCTTGTGTTTTTATTTGTGATTGTTCAGGGACCCGTTTCAATAAGGAGGTTCAAGCAACACTGAGTTAAAATATGAACTCGGAGTTGATTTACTCAGATAATCGCTACTCTGAGTTTTCTGTTTCAGAACAGCTGGTTTCAATGAGTTCAATCCACTCTGAGTAAGTTTACTCTAGGTTACGCTTGTCATCGCGGCTTTAAAAAGCCACCATCAATTGAGCGAAGATAACACGATTCGCCATGGCAAAAAGCGCTCCGTTTATTTCTCGGCAGTCGAGAAATAATATATATATATATATATAAACACATATATACCTAAGATTTTTGTCATGTAGGTGCAATCCTTCTGCAATAAAAAGAACAGGGCAGCAGCTGAAAATAATATATAAAAGCATGATTCAGTCCGGTGAGTTTAAATGCTCTTGCTTGTAGGATGCCTGACTGGGAAATGTTTGATATATTTAATAAACTGGCCTTGAATTATAAACTGGCCTTGAAAGTTATGAGGATATCATAACTAGAGTATCCCGTTTTCTTTGGTTAACTTGCTCTTGATTTTGCACTTACCTTGCTTTCTGAAACGGGTCCCAGATGTTGAACAATGAGTGATCTATCTAGTAGCAGCAATGTTAAGTAACAATGAATTAACACGCTGGTGAATGCGTGTACAGGCCAAAATACTGGCAATCTGACTCAATACGCTTCTAAACGATGAAGAAATACATTTGCTATTTCATCGTGGCAGCCATTTTAAAGTAATCAAGTTGACAAGGTTGTTGTTCTGATATCAAGGAAATAAATTATTTTACTTTATTCAGTATTATCAAGTTTGCACTTTCATTCCATATATTTAGTGTTTCATTCAATTTGTTAGGACTTTCATTCCATATATTTAACACTCATTCCAGATATTAAAGTTTCAATCAATAATTTCATACTTTCATTCAGTATATTCTAGTTTTATTCTGTGTATTCAGACATTCATTCCATATATTCATACTTTCATTCAATATATTCTAATAAAATATATTCTCGAAAAGAAGACAATCACTACTTTATTTATGACTTTATTTATGTTTATTTGTATGTGGTACACCAGTTTGCACAAATTCTGCAGAATATATTAATGTTATGTATATTTGTTAATATTTGGTGCGCATAAAAAAAAAGAGTATTCTCGCAGATTTCACATGTCAGATCGCAATGCAAAGCTGTTAATAGTTGTAATAGATTCAAACTCTCGATGAAGCTCGTGGCGTGAGGGATGTGACGCGGCTCAAGCATGAAATAAACAAGGCAAGAAAGAGTCATCCTGCCCACCCCTAGTTTATTGCACTAATTGCAGCGTTGAATAACTTATAACTTATTTTATTACTGTTGACTATATTTTGAATAGTAATTGTAATATTGTTAGTTTCATTTGGGAATCTATTAAAGGTAATTTGGAAACAGATGAGCAAACAGATGTGGCTGCACTTACAACCATGCAAAGTTTATTTCACGACATAAAAAAATTGTGCTTCACACAGATCTAAAGTTAAGAACAGTGAGGGACTGTTCAGATTTGAAAAGACGAATTTCAAAATGTGGACCGTTTATCTCAAGCAAATAGATAACAAACATTAAACATCACTCAGACTGAATGTGTTCATAGTTTAAAAAGTGAGTTTAGAGTTTTAAAGGAGAGTTCAAATAGATTGATGTAATCACCAACATCTTCAATAAAAACGCGAGACAGTAAACTGGATTTACAAGGATTCTTTACTGTATTTAACTGACGTGCTGTCAAAATCTGTTGGAATGTATCACATCATGTGATGTGACCATCTGATATGCTTGGTAAAGTAGTTATTTCTTTCTCTTATTGTATTTTTAACAAAACAGAGAGAGAATGTTTAGAAATGTAAAAAGGCAGCTTTAGCACGTGATCTCTAGTATAATGTTAATGTGCATGCGGCCTGTGCAACCCTTTGCAGTTAGCTTTTAAATAGAAAAAATAAAGCGAACTATAGACATCATGTAAACCCTCCATTATTTTCAAATTGCTTATTGGTTTACATCAACTGAATCAATAAACTTGCTAAATATCAAGTCAAGTATTAAAATCATCATCATCGTCATACATCTCATTCCCCTTAAAAGTAGTGGAGAGAAAGCTGATGTAGTTTAAAAGTGCTTTCAGTGTGTAAATTCACATTCTGCTATGTGCGTTTGTTTACATTGCACCGGTAGTTTCTCCCATCTTTCGTGCAGTGTACAACTAAAATATGAGATGTCAAACTTAAGATCAGATATGCAAATACACAGGGGCAGTAGGTGGTATGTCCTCTTGAAACAAGCTAGCCTGCCTGCCATAAAAGAAGAATGCGTTCAGTGAGCGCCTGTTCAAGGTAAATATGCATAATAAAACACAACATAAAGTCCAGGCCAGGTCCTCTCTCGTCGTACCCTCCTGCTGCTCGTTACAATGCGTTTCTAATGAAAAATGCTGTAAGGCTATTACAACGTATTAAGTCATACATCTCTCTATACTCCAGGTTCCTTTTAAAACTATGGGTATGTTTATGCAACAGGCCACAAGTGTTCTATAAATGAGCTTATTATATTAGTGTTGCTGCAGGGTACTTGGTTTTTGTAATCTAACTGTGGTTTGGTGTAGGAGGATAAACTGATTCGCTGGGCCTCTCGATGGGATTATATTCTTGAGTCTATGCCACACACCAACATTCAGTGGTTCAGGTGAGATGTGTCCAACACTGTACATAGGATATGACCCTGTTCCTAATGGCTCAGCTAATGTGAACGCTTGTCACCAAAGTTGGATTGTAAGGGCTGAGGCATTTGGGTTAGGGTCTGTATCGTATTATATAATACTCTTCTTTAGCAAATGAAACATGAATAATATACACTCAGCTGTTGTGTTTTTCTTCATTAGTATCATGAACTCTTTGGTGATTGTACTCTTCCTCTCGGGGATGGTCGCTATGATTATGCTTAGGACGCTACATAAGGACATTGCTCGATACAATCAGATGGACTCTGTGGTAAGTTCAGTAAGTTCAAGTTTGTCTGTTAAACATCAGTCTCTCCAAGGTTTTGTGATCATAGAATTCAATACAAACTGCAAATATTGTCTTTTTTCTTGTCAAAGTGCCCCAGAATGCATAGTTTACATGTTATAATTAAAAGAAATTCTTATGGTCAGGATATCCCCAGACCCAATGCTACGCACTACCCCCACTACCAAACAATACATGAATGTGAATACCACTTGAACACAAAATCCACAGGACAGGACAATCCACTTTTTGTCCATATGGATAATTTTAAACTTCTAGTCTTTAACTTTAAGTCATTCTTTCTCTTTCCCCAAATCAGCTTGACTGTATTACAGTAGATTTATATTAATTTATGTCAGACAGAATTCACAATGTTTTCTTTGGGATGTTTTCTGTACACTCAGTTTAAATTCTAATATACTGTTGAAGATGGAATTATTATATTGATTAAGCGGGGAATTTAACAGCTTTTTTTAATGTATACAGAAAATCCAGTGTTCGAAAGTTGAGACGTCTATAGGATATGCTTAACATTATACATCAATCTTGTCACTGTCTATTACAAACGCGTTGAAGTCTCTTCTGAATACATACATTTAAGTTCTTTACTTTTTGTGTTCAACTATCGTTAAATGAATTATTGCGGATTGCAACAAAATTGTCATTATGCCTAATATAAACAACTCATCTTATTTGACATTAGCAGAAGATATTTGCACAAACCATCAACCTTCTTCATTAAATATTTAGGTGACCGTTAAACTATTAAACATTTGAACTGATATTTCCATAATTGGGTAATTATAATAGTTTGTTTTTGTGTTGTTATTTTTGGTAAACAGTTGCCTGTTTAGTCATGTGACATTTAATTACTAACATTAAAGACTATTTTGGGGGGATTGGGTGAGGGTGCGTGCAGTCTTCCTTTTATATTGTTTCTTGGCTGATCACACATCCAGCTGCATCCAGTTTTAAAATGAGTAAATTTTGGTCACCAGCTCCGCAAAAATAGTGCAAATTAATATTTTTGGTCAGTTACAGTTCTGCTTTTCTTCTTTCTTTTTTTCAGGAGGATGCTCAGGAAGAATTTGGGTGGAAGCTTGTTCATGGAGATGTCTTCAGGCCTCCCAGGAAAGGCATGCTGCTGTCTGTGTTCCTAGGCTCAGGAACCCAGATCTTCATCATGACATTCGTTACTTTATGTAAGTGTATGGAGAGCTGACCAATAACATGAGATTGAAGCCCTGACGATTTATTTTGAACGAGTTAAAGTATAAATAAAGCATTACAGTACCATTTGGAGTCATAAAACACAGGCATTATGCTTTTAAATCTTAAAATTCAACATTGACATTTCTTCGAGTCAAGTCAAGCCAGCTTTATTTATATAGCGCTTTTTACAATTTTCATTGTTACAAAGCAGCTGTACAAGAAAACATTGACTATAAGTAAAACATAAAAGGTTATGGAAGTCAAAACACAGGTCAAATATCAGACACACAATAAATTCCTATATGCAGTGTTAATTAAATAAGACTATCAAATTCTAGCAGCCCCCCCGGCCAGGCAAACAGTGCTAAACAGTATGCAAACGGTGGTGAGGAACCCAAAACTCCATTGGAGGAGAAAAAAAACCTCAGAGGGAAACCAGGCCTAACCAGGGGATTCCAGTTCCCCTCTGGCAAAAACTGCAGCCTCTGCACAAGCTCGACAGTGCTTGCACAACAAGGCAAAATAAAAAAAAGTTAGATTTAAAATTATCGGTAATAATCTAATAGTGGCTGAAGTTTTGTAGAGTCGCCACGTCCTTCGTCCAGCATTTGTCAGGTCTGGGAATGGATTGCGCCCTGTCCGCTCTGGTAACCTTGGAACAATGAGACAAGACTGGCTGAGAGTAGAGTACTGTTCTGCACTCTTTGATGCAACAAATGCATCAGTTGTTATTGGAAGTGTCCCTGGTTCCGGTTGATCTAACTAGTGCAGCCTAGATCTTTGAAATATATGTATTATGATAGTCTAGTGTATGCAAGAGTAAAAAGATGCGTCTTTAGTCTAGATTTAAACTGACAGAGTGTGTCTGCCTCCCGGACAGTGCAGGGAAGACTGTTCCAAAGTTTAGGCGCTAGATAGGAAAAGGATCTGTCGCCTGCACTTGATTTTGAAATTCTAGGTATTACCAACTGACCTGACACCTGAGAGCGTAGTGCACGTGATGGACTATAATACGTTAGAAGTTCTCTCAAGTAGTGAGGAGCTAAACCATGCAAGGCTTTATAGGTAATAAGCAAGATTTTAAAGTTAATGCAATGCTTTATAGGTAACCAGTGCAAGGTTGACAGAACCGGGCTAATATGCTCATACTTTTTTGTACACGTAAGAACTCGAGCTGCCGCATTTTGGACCAGTTGGAGTTTTTGTAATAGGCCTGCAGGGCAACCACCTAATAGTGCATTACAGTAATCTAGTCTTGATTTCATAAAGGCATGTATAAGCTTCTCTGCATCTGATGGTGACAGCATATGACGTAGTTTAGATATATTTTTAAGATGGAAAAACGCAATTTTACAGGTGTTGGCGACCTGGTTCTCAAATGACAGAGTACTATCGAATATAAAGCCAAGATTCTTAGCTAAAGATGAGGGTTTTTTGGAACATCCATCAATAGTTAAGCAGTATTCTTGGTTGTTACGTAGGGCGGTTTTCGGTCCGATAAGTAACACTTCAGTTTTGTCCGAGTTCAGTAATAAAAAATTGCTACTCATCCACTTTTTTATATCGACTATGCATTCCACTATTCGATGGAATTGCTGTGTTTCGTGAGGCTTCGAGGAAATATAAAGTTGCGTATCATCAGCATAACAGTGAAAGCTTACTCCGTGTCGCTTTATTATATCTCCTAGAGGTAGCATGTATAATGCGAAGAGCATAGGCCCTAAGACTGAGCCCTGTGGTACACCGTACTGGACTCTTGATTTGCGTGATACCTCATTGTTTATTGCTACATATTGAAAACGGTCGCATAAATAAGATCTAAGCCATTTCAAAGCTATTTCCTTAATACAGACATCATTTTCGAAGTCTATGTAGGAGCATGCTGTGGTCAATGGTGTTGAATGCAGCACTAAGATCTAGCAGCACCAATAAGGAGATACAACCTCGGTCGGACGCCATAAGCAGATCATTTGTAACTCTAATCAGAGCAGTCTCTGTACTGTGATGTGCTCTAAATCCAGACTGGAAATCTTCATTAATCTCATTCCTTTGGGGTCCAGATGGGTTTTTTGACAAGGGGCCTTATAACAGCCACCTTATATGCTTTAGGCACATGTCCTAATGTCAGAGATGAGTTAATAATGCTAAGTAGAGGATCTATAATTTCTGGGAGCATCTCTTTCAGGAGATTTGTAGGTATAGGGTCTAACATGCATGCAGTTGATTTAGATGATCTAATGATTTTAGAGAGTTCATCGTGATCTATAGTAGAAAATAAACGTAATTTCTCCTTAGAGGCGCTGTAGTTAGTCGTTTGTTCAGCGGGATTCACTTCTGGTTGCATAGTTATAATTTTTTTCTCTAAGATCTTGGATTTTATTTGTGAAATAGTTCATAAAATCATCACTGCTATGCTGGTATACAGAATCAGAAGTCGCTGACGATTTATTTTTGGTTAATTTAGCCACTGTATCAAATAAAAACCTAGTGTTATGCTGGTTTTCTTCTATTAGTGTTGAAAGGTAGGCAGATCTCGACGTTTTTAGGGCTTTCCTGTATTTTTTAATACTATCCTTCCAGGCAATACGAAATACCTCTAATTTAGTTTTCTTAAAGTTGCGCTCCATTTTTCGTGCCGCTTTCTTTAGAGCCTGAGTGTGTTCATTTTTCCACGGTGTCGGTCTCTCATTTTTAATCTTCTTTAAGCGCAGAGGAGCAACTATGTCTAGCGTTTCCGAGAAGGTGGCATTAATATTTTCAATGGTAAAGTCAAGATCTTCAACGTTATTACTCATGCTAGAGATTTGAGATAATTCAGGCAAATTATCAAGAAACGCATCTTTTGTAGTCGAAGTTAATGTTCTACAATATTTGTAACTTGGAGTTTGATTTGCCACCATTGGGTAGTGAAGCAAGCATGATACCAGATAACTTCGACCACTGCATCAACAACACCAGTTTGGGGACAATTTTAACTCCCATAACATCATGACCTGTGTGTGTGCGTCCAGACCAGCTGCAACATTTAATAAAAGCGTTTCTTAATTATAAACTGCTGCTGCTCGCTTGTTAAGACCACAACAAGCGGTTTGCAAAGTTGCATTGCACCTGGTTAGGACACAAGACACAGTGCAACTTATGTCAGCCAGGTTACGTGCTTGACATTTGGCTCCACTTTATTACCAGCATGCATGTCAGGTGTTTTGCAATAAATAGCGGCGCAATAATACAAGCTAGCAGCTGGACTTAAATAACAAAACAAAAATATTACAGTGATTAGATGTTTCAAAAATATGTACTCAATAATATAAAATATTATAAATCATCCCATGGACCGGATTGGATACCTTTGTGGGCCGCATGTGGTCTGTAGGCTCTATGTTTAACACCCCTGGTTTAGAGGGAAAGTTCACAAAAAACTGAGAATTCTGTTATAATTTATTCACGCTCAAATTGTTCCAACCCTGTATAAATGTCTTTGTTCTGTTGAACAGAAAACATATTTTGAAGAATGTGGGAAACCAAACCGATCTGGGGCACCATTGACTATCATAGTTGTCTTTATCCTACTACTTTATCCGAGTCAAAAGTGTGCCAGAACCTGGTTATTTTTATTTATAATTTACAAATTCTTTGTTTTTATTCAGCAGGGATGGTATTTACAGTAAAACCACAGGATCCACAAATGTCTTAGGCTAAATGATCATACAGGATTATATCTAAACTAAATATATATATGCTAAACGTATAAAGCTTGTAAAAGGAGTAGCTCACATCAAATTTTACCACCATAGACTTTACCATGGAAAGAATAAAGATTAGCTTCTCAGTGTATTCAGTAGGTTGCTTCAGAGGCAAAAGGTATACGACAATAAAACAATGCACCACTGAGATAATATTAATGCTTATACTTAAAAGCATTCACCGTGAGCTGGTTGAAAATCTTTTAAAATGTAACGATTCAAGCCGGTTGAGATGTTATTTGAATCGCAATACATGTTTTGAACAGCAAGGGGCCGCTGTGTTTACTGCAAACTTGGTGATATTTCTAAAATGTATGTAATCCATGAAAAGCATAGACAAAGTCTTTGTTTGTTTTTATTAAAGAGACTTTAGTATTATTAATTTTTATTTGATTTGGAATTTGTTTTAAAATTGCAGCTTAGTTTTGTTATTTTACATAAAAATGGTGTTTTGAAATTTGTATTTTACAAAGAAATGTGAAACATTTGAGAAATAATGAAAGGGCAGTCGTTCATTTTTTATATTTTTAAAAATAAGTGATTAAATAATTTTGTGGGATCATTATCGTGAATCGAATCAAATGCTGAGTGAATCGTTACATCCTTAGATACTACATTTAAACAGAATTGCATAATAAACTAACTAGTCTCTCTTTTTTCCTGTAGTTTTTGCATGTCTGGGTTTCCTATCGCCTGCTAATCGTGGAGCTCTAATGACATGTGCAGTGGTGCTGTGGGTGCTTCTGGGTACTCCGGCTGGTTATGTGGCTGCCCGCTACTACAAATGTAAGTACACCCCAGGGATTTGACCTTCAATCCCTGTTCCTCCCTCTATAATAGCTATCTTTAGTTTTAACAAAGTGTGTCTTTTACATAAACAGCTAACTTTTTGCTTTAGTTGTGCTCCATGGCTTGTGCAGAATACAATAAGATTTTCCACTCATATCCATAAAAGCCACAGTTGCATAAAAATCTATTAGATTCTCGATTTTGAAGCTGTTACTACAGAAAAACAGGGATAACACAGATGTCATTTGAAACATGTGGGTATGGAGGACCTCAGAAATAAAATGAATAATCAAATAAACAATGTAATAATTAAAACTAATAAATCACTTTTTCAATTGAAAAATGAAAAGGCTTTTTTTAAATGGTCTATTTAATTTGTGTTTTTAAGTGTGGTTTAATTGAACAACAGAACACTAAATAAAAACATATGTTTTTAAATGTAGAAATAAATAGATAAAAACAATAAAAGGTTTAAATGCACATTTTAAATATCTTTTTTAAAGAGCATTTGCCAAATGCTTTTCTCTCTCTATTTGCCAAATGCTTTTCACTCTCTATTTGCCAAATGCTTTTAACTCTCTATTTGCCAAATGCTTTTCACTCTCTATTTGCCAAATGCTTTTCACTCTCTATTTGCCAAATGCTTTTCACTCTCTATTTGCCAAATGCTCTTCTCTCTCTATTTGCCAAATGCTTTTCTCTCTCTATTTGCCAAATGCTCTTCTCTCTCTATTTGCCAAATGCTCTTCTCTCTCTATTTGCCAAATGCTTTTCACTCTCTATTTGCCAAATGCTTTTCTCTCTCTATTTGCCAAATGCTTTTCACTCTCTATTTGCCAAATGCTCTTCTCTCTCTATTTGCCAAATGCTTTTCTCTCTCTATTTGCCAAATGCTCTTCTCTCTCTATTTGCCAAATGCTCTTCTCTCTCTATTTGCCAAATGCTCTTCTCTCTCTATTTGCCAAATGCTCTTCTCTCTCTATTTGCCAAATGCTTTTCACTCTCTATTTGCCAAATGCTCTTCTCTCTCTATTTGCCAAATGCTTTTCACTCTCTATTTGCCAAATGCTCTTCTCTCTCTATTTGCCAAATGCTTTTCTCTCTCTATTTGCCAAATGCTTTTAACTCTCTATTTGCCAAATGCTTTTCACTCTCTATTTGCCAAATGCTTT
This sequence comes from Barbatula barbatula, assembly GCF_947034865.1. Taxonomy (NCBI): domain Eukaryota; kingdom Metazoa; phylum Chordata; class Actinopteri; order Cypriniformes; family Nemacheilidae; genus Barbatula; species Barbatula barbatula. The sequence goes on from NC_136771.1 coordinate 15,583,058, forward strand.
TCACTCTCTATTTGCCAAATGCTTTTCTCTCTCTATTTGCCAAATGCTTTTAACTCTCTATTTGCCAAATGCTTTTCACTCTCTATTTGCCAAATGCTTTTCACTCTCTATTTGCCAAATGCTTTTCTCTCTCTATTTGCCAAATGCTTTTCACTCTCTATTTGCCAAATGCTTTTCACTCTCTATTGCCAAATGCTTTTCTCTCTCTATTTGCCAAATGCTTTTCACTCTCTATTTGCCAAATGCTTTTCTCTCTCTATTTGCCAAATGCTTTTCACTCTCTATTGCCAAATGCTTTTCACTCTCTATTTGCCAAATGCTTTTCACTCTCTATTGCCAAATGCTTTTCACTCTCTATTTGCCAAATGCTTTTCACTCTCTATTGCCAAATGATTTTCACTCTCTATTGCCAAATGCTTTTCACTCTCTATTGCCAAATGATTTTCACTCTCTATTGCCAAATGCTTTTCACTCTCTATTGCCAAATGATTTTCACTCTCTATTGCCAAATGCTTTTCACTCTCTATTGCCAAATGATTTTCACTCTCTATTGCCAAATGCTTTTCACTCTCTATTGCCAAATGATTTTCACTCTCTATTTGCCAAATGCTTTTCACTCTCTATTGCCAAATGCTTTTCACTCTCTATTTGCCAAATGCTTTTCACTCTCTATTTGCCAAATGCTTTTCACTCTCTATTTGCCAAATGCTTTTCTCTCTCTATTTGCCAAATGCTTTTTACTCTCTATTTGCCAAATGCTTTTCACTCTCTATTTGCCAAATGCTTTTCACTCTCTATTTGCCAAATGCTTTTCACTCTCTATTTGCCAAATGCTTTTCACTCTCTATTTGCCAAATGCTTTTCACTCTCTATTTGCCAAATGCTTTTCACTCTCTATTTGCCAAATGCTTTTCTCTCTCTATTTGCCAAATGCTTTTCTCTCTCTATTTGCCAAATGCTTTTCACTCTCTATTGCCAAATGCTTTTCACTCTCTATTTGCCAAATGCTTTTCACTCTCTATTGCCAAATGCTTTTCACTCTCTATTTGCCAAATGCTTTTCACTCTCTATTTGCCAAATGCTTTTCACTCTCTATTTGCCAAATGCTTTTCACTCTCTATTGCCAAATGCTTTTCACTCTCTATTTGCCAAATGCTTTTCACTCTCTATTGCCAAATGCTTTTCACTCTCTATTTGCCAAATGCTTTTCACTCTCTATTTGCCAAATGCTTTTCACTCTCTATTTGCCAAATGCTTTTCACTCTCTATTTGCCAAATGCTTTTCTCTCTCTATTTGCCAAATGCTTTTCACTCTCTATTTGCCAAATGCTTTTCACTCTCTATTGCCAAATGCTTTTCACTCTCTATTTGCCAAATGCTTTTCTCTCTCTATTTGCCAAATGCTTTTCTCTCTCTATTTGCCAAATGCTTTTCACTCTCTATTTGCCAAATGCTTTTTTCTCTCTATTTGCCAAATGCTTTCCACTCTCTATTGCCAAATGCTTTTCTCTCTCTATTTGCCAAATGCTTTTCACTCTCTATTTGCCAAATGCTTTTCATTCTCTATTTGCCAAATGCTTTTCTCTCTCTATTTGCCAAATGCTTTTCACTCTCTATTTGCCAAATGCTTTTCTCTCTCTATTTGCCAAATGCTTTCCACTCTCTATTGCCAAATGCTTTTCTCTCTCTATTTGCCAAATGCTTTTCTCACTCTATTTGCCAAATGAGCTAAAACCTGATACTATGCATCTCTCCCTTTGAGGTAAATGTTTATTGTACGCTGTCCCTTTTTCTCTAAATAAATAAATAAAAGTCTAGTGGTTAGAGCGTTGGGCTTGTGATCAGAAGGTTGCCGGTTCGAATCTCAGTGACAGCAGGTCATGACTGAAGTGCCCTTGAGCAAAACACCTTACCCCTGATTACACTGCAGTAATGTGACACTGTAAAAAAACTACTTGTAAGTCGCTTTGGTTAAAAGTGTAGTAAAAGTGAATAAATGTAAATGTAGAATTGCCAATTCGACAGGCATGTGAAACATAAAACAGAACTAGATAATTATCTGAAATGTCTTCGCTCAGGTGAAGAATTAAAATGTCGTCCACATTTATACCGTATGTCAGTATTAAACTAGAGTATTATTACGAAGGAGAGTAGGTCCTGACACATGTAGTTTAACACCTATACAGTTGAGAATGTATTTTACAGTCCTGAAATATCTTAATTGTTATCTACGTGTATGTTAAAGTCTCCAACGACAAGGACTCTTATCTGCGGTTAGTTCTATGTCCTATTAAAATTCACAAAATGATTTGATAAAGCCATGGTGGCCTACATACACAGTAGAATACATTTTAAAGGTGATTTATCGTTTACATTTAGTGATGTTATACAAAGTACTATGACCTCAAAATAATTGTATTTAATCTTTTTTGTTTTAAATATTAAATTCATTTATTTCTAAATTGCACTATTGGTCATCCATATGTGGGATCACTGTTTTCTAAATACAGACAGTACTCAACCTCTGTACAGCAGTGAATATTGATGTCTTGTGTAATTATGACTATACACATTCCATTGAACCATCAAAATAATGGTACCAAAATCCAGAAACACTGAGCTTGGTTAGGGTAGTGAGTGGTGGTGCCACTTCTAAATATATAAAACAACACACTGTCCCATTTCTGGGAAATTACAAGATTTTAATGCTTAGTGGGCAAGCATTGGTGGGTGTAAAATTGGATGCAGCCTTACATTTTGGCATACATTACTGATGAACCTTTTTATGAAAACGATTTGAACACCACAAACTCTGACCACCCTTGCTAAACATATCAAGAAAATTCATGAAATAATGCTACCGGTTTAATAATTGGATAGTTTTATGTATGATATTAGTTTGAACTTAATCTTATTTTGTGCAACTTGGTACTTATTCTTTTTGTGTCTTTAATATCATGCATTTTTTTCAATCTTTTCTTTCTTTCCAGCCTTTGGTGGGGAGAAATGGAAGACCAATGTTCTGTTGACAGCATTTCTGTGTCCAGGGTGGGTAAACTGATTAGGTGTTATATTTTATATATGTGTGTCATGTATGTATATATACACTGTTACCATATGTATACTGTTAACATTCATTTAGGACATAACAGACATTTTTGCATGCTTATGTCAGAAAACCAGTGTGGCAGTTTAAACTAGCTAGATTTTACAACGCATGAAAATAATACGTTTTAGTAATGAGGAATAACTGGTAAATAGGTGATATGGTGGGGAAGACGAAGAGTATATTCAATTAAATTCAATTTGATTTATAAAGCACCTTTCGCAATTTTCTTATTTGCAAAACAGCTTTACATACATCATAATTTAAAAAAATATTATTATTACTAATAATAATAGTGCAGATATGCTCTGATCAATTGGAATTGGCCAATAATCAAATTGTATGACTTGATCTGTACTCACTAACTTGGCCACTCACACAAACCGATCGCAATTAAATTGTGTCACAGTGAGAGGACGTACATTAATTGGCACCGCAGTCATCTCATGTGAAAGAGTGAGCAGAGACCCTGTGCACTCTCTTTGTCTCCATACTGGGTGTGATTTAATTCTGTGGTGCGCAGACCGATCAACATATGACATGCAGACACTTATGGAGCAGACTGCACCGTATGCTTTCCGAAAAATCTGTTTATTTGTCAGTTGGTCAAGCAGAAATCAAGTCTTCAACTTTTCTTATATAGGAATCATTCAATGGAAACACATGACCCAATCTGCCTGTGAAATTGAAGTGTCTTGCACTTTTGCTTTAACACAACTTGATTAAATGTGGTCTGTAGTTAATGTTTTATTTGTGTGCTCCTCTAGGGTAGTGTTTGCCGATTTCTTTGTAATGAATCTAATTTTGTGGGGTGAGGGTTCATCAGCTGCCATGCCTTTTGGGACTCTTGTGGCCATCCTTGCTCTGTGGTTCTGCATTTCCGTGCCCCTCACCTTTATTGGAGCATACTTTGGCTTTAAGAAGAGTGTAAGTTTTTTTATAACTACATTCAATCATTTAACTTTATCTTTTCTTGTTTCATTATTTCACTTATTTTAGAACCCCATCATTTTTACTCCCCTTAAAAAATGGTATGCTTATATTACATGCAATGTATATTGATCTATTTTATTCTGTTTCAGGGGATTGAACATCCTGTGCGGACCAATCAGATTCCCAGACAGATTCCCGAACAGTCTTTTTACACTAAACCCCTTCCTGGCATTGTCATGGGTGGAATCCTGCCTTTTGGGTGCATCTTTATCCAGTTGTTCTTCATTCTCAACAGCATCTGGTCAGTACATGCGAATGCAGTCGCATATAGAGAACATTTTTACCCTTGTTAAATGAAATGATGTATTTATGACTAGTATTTAATATAATTATTAGTGTCTGTGGATTTAAGTTCTTGCAACTTTGATATTGTAGACAGTGTTTGTTTTTTCGCCTAAACCTCTTAACTCTTGCCCGTCTGCTAAATGTGGCAATGAGCTTGACCAGTCAACTGTGAAGATCTGTGAATAGATTGCCACTCAGTGGTTAACAAGAGTCAACACACATTAAAGAAGTATCGCCGCAGAGACTGTGATGGTGGAGGGATTATTCTGGTTGAGTACCTACTGTATATATAATATCAGCCCTAATATGACATTTTAGGTTCACTTGGGGTCTAATAAGACAATCTTGGAATGGATTCTGAAAGCATGTGCAGGGTTTATTGTTTTGTAGGTATACACTACCACTGCAAGTAAAGGTGATGAATGATGCAAAAATACTTTACCATACTGTGTCGAAACAGAATGGAGTGTTATGTGGCACTCTCTTCGTTGATTTTAAACACTCCAACAGTTTTATTGTGATCACTTGCCTTACAGATGCGTCATGTGTATGGCAAATTGATGGTAGTTTCACTTTAAAACTGGTTTTATGCGGTGGTTGAAGTTAAAGACTGTGGCAGGTGATGAATGCTGAACTCACAGAGATTGAGGGAGGGAGAGAGACCGTGCACTAAAACTGTTTTTCACTATGATCAATCCACGGGTCATCCGACTCTTGAGCACGAACGATCCCTGTGGATAACAGATCACGTGAATGAGGGCAAATCTATCAATGTCTCAGTCTGCTCAGTCGGTATTTAAAGTGGCTCCGAAATGAGGCACGAAATCTAGGTTTATATTCAGTCTAGTTACATACCGGATATTGGCACCGGGTTTCGGTACCCAACTCTACCGATCAGTTGCTCAACTGTGCTTGTTCTCTTCACAACTATCTAATTCTGTTCACTTGTGTACCAACATTACATTTGAGATAGAGAAATGTACTATTTTAAGCTGTGTTCTCTGCGTATAATACACATTGTGCATCTAAGCAAAGTATATTGTTCCATATCTGCAGTAGCTGTGACGAAGCTCTGCATGCGTTTTACATTTTTTATGAATGAGACTTATTTTATCTCCAAACAAAAACTCTTTTGTCAATATTTTGCAGGTCTCATCAGATGTATTATATGTTTGGCTTCCTTTTCCTGGTTTTTATTATCCTTCTCATTACCTGTTCTGAGGCCACCATCCTCCTCTGCTACTTTCATTTATGTGCTGAGGTGAGATAACATACTGTACATGTGTTGACATACATATTTTATGGGATTCACGCTTATTTGTTGTGTGTATGTGTCATCTCGTAGGATTATCACTGGCAGTGGCGTTCCTTCCTGACCAGTGGATTTACAGCCATCTATTTCTTGGTTTACGCTATCCATTACTTCTTCTCTAAACTGCAGATCAGTGGACTAGCCAGCACCATTCTTTATTTTGGTTATACCATGATTATGGCTCTCATCTTCTTCCTCTTCACAGGTTTGTGTATAAGCTTTTTAGAGGTTTTTGTTTGTTTAAAAGGCACAGTTCAAGGAATCAGTGCAGAAAGGAGATTTATTAGAAACACTGAGTTAATAAAAAAACTATTTCAGTTTATATGAAAGCATACAGTATCTGCACTGCAGTCAGTCATAGCAAATGTGCATACCCAGTGGTCACCTTTTTTTATTCTCACATAAGAACTCACGTAATGTTGTCCAATTTCTAATGCCATCAGATCATGAAAAAGTTCTTTTTTTTGTAATTTAGTTAAACAAACTTTCTTATATTCTAGATTCATTGCACGCAAAGTGAAATATTTCAACAGTTTTTATTTTAATTCTGACCGTTGTGACTTACAGTTAAGGAAAAGTAAAAATCCAAATCTAAAATAATGTGAATATTCAATTTTGAGCCACAACACACAGACGTCTTAAGGAAATGTGCTACAGTTGCCACACCACATGCCTGAGTGCCACACCGCATTGAATCAGTAATAAGTGCAAAAGGAGACCCAACCAAGTATTGAGTGCATCATTAAACATACTTTGTAGATTTTGAACATTTATATTTTGTAAATCGTTTTCTGATTGATGTTTGAGAAAATATGCAACATTTTTTAAATACCTGAATTTCAAATTTCCCTGAGCTGTTACCATCGTAATAAAAAGTAAAAAACTGTTGAAATATTTCACCTTGTGTGAAATTAATCTGTAAAATAAGAAAGTTTTAATTAAACTACAAAAAATATATCACTTTTTTGAGATGCACCTGTATAATTACCGGATTTTTTGTTTGTAACTTCACATGACGGTTCAGGTAATAACAATACAATTTTATTGTAAAAAAGTGTCTAGGTGCAAATCATGATTCGAGAAAGAGAAAGAGAAAAAGAAAGGGTAGTGTCTCACAGTGTTTTTGAAATGCTAAATCTATCTCCAATTATACAATCACCCATGTATGTGTAATTGTTAGTGCACTTCATTTCCTGCTAAATACATAACAAAAAAAAAGGTTTTTAACGTTGCTGAGTGGGTGCTGTTTGACGGAAGGTATTTAGGCCAGTTTCACTAACAAGGCTAAACCTTGTCCCAGACTAGAATGTTAGTCTGAAATCTTACCTGAAATCAATACATGCATTGACATCTTAATTTCAGTGTGATTGTATTATCTCAAGTCACGCCATTTTTTTGTAATGCATGTTATAAAAGCGACTTAAATGTCCTAAATTGATTAAGGCCTAGTCCTTACTTATTTAAAACACTGTTGTCCAGTTTTAGATTAAGATGGTATAGTGATAGTGGTTTAGTAATCTGCATTTTTGTTTTATCTTTTGTTTTGTTTCCAGGAACAATTGGATTCTTTGCCTGTTTTTGGTTTGTCACCAAGATCTACAGTGTGGTCAAAGTGGATTAATTTGAAGATTGGATTACTGAACTCTTTCCAAGAGGGAGATCCCTAAAGGAGATTAAATCTGTTGTCACAGTGACTCCTTTCAGTTCAACTTTAATTCAACACTACAAATTCAATTTACCTTGTTGTGTATTTGTGCATTAGCAGTGCATTTTCAACTATTTGAAGAAATTATCACATCAAAGTATAACTGAATACAGCAAAACGCATGTTGACCATTGCAACTTCTAAATAACTGTGTTTTGAAATGGTGTAAATATTTCTTTTGCATAAATCACAAAGAAACTAGCTCAAATTTATCATTAAATCAAAGGTTCCCAACTATGATTTTGTAAATAGCTTTTTCCCTTTATATGCGTAAGAAAATAGAGAATTTAAAAAAACGAAGATGTTGCCCTTTTAGTGAATCAAAGCAAGGCTGTGTGAATTTTCTTTTAATCCTGTCAATACTTTACAAGTTTTGCTTGGGTAAAAATTGTGTATAACCATCTGGGGTGGGGGTTGTCTGTTCAAGTTTTTATTTGGTCATATTATTGCCTTTTTTCCTCCATGTATTTGTTTTCTCAGTGTTTATGCCTGAGACAATTTATGTCATGTTTGACAGGTTTGTGAACATAAGTGGCCTGTACACCGGGGTAATGGGGTGAGATAATTGCATTTGTTTATATGCATACATATGCATTAAAATAATGAATTAGCTTTATAGGCCACCATGTTTTTTGAGCTAAGATTTCTCAGATTTTGAACTGGGACAAAAAATACAAACATAAGAAATAAACTAAATTCTCCAAAGTGTTGCTTTACTAGTTTTAATGTGCAAAGTGTGCTTATCACTAAGTCAGTTAACCTTCCGGAATATCAATCAACCCGATAAGGAAGCATAAGTGATTGTGAACCATATTTACATGTTTTGCTGCAAATAAAAGTGACAACAGGTACACTGTAGAGGCAACATCAAGGATTGCTGGGGAGGACCATTCTCAGAGGGTCTAACAGACCTCTATGTGCTATGAAGTAATGGAATTGTACCGAGAGGCCAGGGAAAGGAAACACCAGATTATGAAAATAATCATCTTTTATTTTAACCCAAGACCAAAATCTCACAATAAAGTTGCTGCAACAAAATAAAAGTACCAAAGTCAACTTCAGCTCAAGTCAGCTTTATTTATATAGCGCTCTTTTACAATTTGCATTGTTACAAAGTAGCTGTACAAGAAACATATTGACTATAAGCAAAACAAATAAGGTTATGCAAGAAAAAAAAATAAAGACACACACAAAACACTCCACACAGCCGCTATCACCGAGAACCACACAACCAAGATAAGGAGAGTGGAAACAGGTCAGATATTAAACAATTCCTATATGCAGTGTTAATTAAATAAAACTTAAAAATTCTAGCAGCCGGCCAAGCAAACAGTGCAAAACAGTATCCAAACGGTGGTGAGGAACCTCAAACTCCATTGGAGAAAAATAAAACCTCAGAGGGAAACCAGTTCTAACCAGGGGATTCCAGCAAAAGCTGCAGCCTCTGCACAAGCTCGACAGTGCTTGCACTACAAGGCAAAATAAAAAAATAGATTTAAGATTATCATTAATAATCTTATAGCAGCTGAAATTTTGTAGTGAATACATGTCAAGTAGCCGCATCCTTCTTTATCCAGCTCTATCATGTCTGCTCTGTCAGGTCTGGGCAGCCCCGGATTGGCTAATCGGGAGCACCGGGAGAAATCCCGGTGGGCCGGTCAGTTTTTTTGGCCGCGAGGGCCGGTATTGTCATGGCACGGTTGAAATGTGGCTTTCCCTAGGCTGCCTTCACTCACAGCAGCCCTAATCTTTTTATTTATTATTTTATCGCAGCCCCACTCTTTTTTATTTCATATTTTTTCGCAGCCCCACTCAGAGCGCAGCCTGCAGGTTAATGATGACGTGATTATCTTTTGACATCATTAGAAATCATTGTGAAAAAAAGTCAGATAACAGTCCAATAGTTTTATTATTTAACATACTTTAATTTGTAAAAAATATTTGAAGTTGTAAAGCAGGTCTTTCATTAAAATAAATTATAGTGTCATTAGACAGTGCAATACATTTTATTTTAATCTTTTGTAATTTATATTTTTTTCCTCATTTCAATGTTTGGATATTTATGAACACTAATTCTTAAATAGATTCTGATACTGTCAGGCTATTTACTGTTCTAATAAATCTTCACTGTGAAGCAAAACTTAGGCTACTGTATTTTCACTGAATGACAATGAATTCAAGGCTGTAGAGAACAGTGCGCTATTGCAGACTTAGGTTTTAATTATCATTATTTAAATATAGTCAGTCGTAAACTAAAGTGGGCCGGTCTAAGGCATGAAACTCCAGGGCTGAAAATGAGTCCTAATCCGGCCCTGGGTCTGGGTATGAACTGCGTCCTGCCCGCTCTAGTAACCTTGGAACAATGAGACAAGACTGGCTGAGAGTAGAGTACTGTTCTGCACTCTTTGATGCAACAAATGCATCAGTTGTTATTGGAAGTGTCCCTGGTTCCGGTTGATCTAACTAGTGCAGCCTAGATCTTTGAAATACATATATTATGATAGTGTAGTGTATGCAAGATTAAAAAGATGCGTCTTTAGTCTAGATTTAAACTGACAGAGTGTGTCTGCCTCCCGGACAGTGCAGGGAAGACTGTTCCAAAGTTTAGGCGCTAGATAGGAAAAGGATCTGTTGCCTGCACTTGATTTTGAAATTCTAGGTATTACCAACTGACCTGACGCCTGAGAGCGTAGTGCACGTGATGGACTGTAATACGTAAGAAGTTCTCTCAAGTAGTGAGGAGCTAAACCATGCAAGGCTTTATAGGTAATAAGCAAGATTTTAAAATTTATTGGATGCTTTACAGGTAACCAGTGCAAGGTTGACAGAACCGGGCTAATATGCTCATACTTTTTTGTACGTGTAAGAACTCGAGCTGCCGCATTTTGGACCAGTTGGAGTTTTTGTAATAGGCCTGCAGGGCAACCACCTAATAGTGCATTACAGTAATCTAGTCTTGATGTCATAAAGGCATGTATAAGCTTCTCTGCATCTGATGGTGACAGCATATGACGTAGTTTAGATATATTTTTAAGATGGAAAAACGCAATCTTACAGGTGTTGGCGACCTGGTTCTCAAATGACAGAGTACTATCGAATATAAAGCCAAGATTCTTAGCTGAAGATGAGGGTTTTATGGAACATCCATCAATAGTTAAGCAGTATTCTTGGTTGTTACGTAGGGCGGTTTTTGGTCTGATAAGTAACACCTCAGTTTTGTCCGAGTTCAGTAATAAAAAATTGCTACTCATCCACTTTTTTATATCGACTATGCATTCCACTATTCGATGGAATTGCTGTGTTTCGTGAGGCTTCGAGGAAATATAAAGTTGCGTATCATCAGCATAGCAGTGAAAGCTTATTCCGTGTCGCTTTATTATATCTCCTAGGGGTAACATGTATAATGCGAAGAGCATAGGCCCTAGTACTGAGCCCTGTGGTACACTGTACTGGACTTGCGATTTGCGTGATACCTCATTGTTTATTTTAACATATTGGAAACGGTCGCATAAATAAGATCTAAGCCATTTCAAAGCTATTTCCTTAATACCGACATCATTTTCAAGTCTATGTAGGAGCATGCTGTGGTCAATGGTGTCGAATGCAGCACTAAGATCTAGCAGCACCAATAAGGAGATACAACCTCGGTCAGACGCCATAAGCAGATCATTTGTAACTCTAATCAGAGCAGTCTCTGTACTGTGATGTGCTCTAAATCCAGACTGGAAATCTTCATTAATCTCATTCCTTTGGAGGAAGGAGCATATTTGAATTGAGACTTCTGGTTTCGCATCTGGTTGCATAGTTATAATTTTCTCCCGAATATCTTGGATTTTATTTGTGAAATAGTTCATAAAATCATCACTGCTATGCTGGTATACAGCATCAGAAGTCGCTGACGATTTATTTTTGGTTAATTTAGCCACTGTATCAAATAAAAACCTAGGGTTATTTTGGTTTTCTTCTATTAATGATGAAATGTAGGCGGATCGAGACGTTTTTAGGGCTTTCCTGTATTTTTTTGTACTATCCTTCCAGGCAGTACGAAATACCTCTAATTTAGTCTTCTTAAAGTTCAACATATCTTAAAGTTCAAACATATCAAGAGGGCTAGGTCGAGATATGTGATTAAATTTGTATTTTTATTTTTCATACATCTTTCTCCCTCGCATAGATCTTTATGGAGCCGTGTGCCAAGTAAGGCCTCATGGGGCAGTTGCTTTCCAGGGGGGTATTGGTCTCGAGAAGCGTCTGCAGACTGCGGTCGACCATGTCGAATTTCAAGACCATGCGATCTTTTGACCCCTGTATTCTAGAACGTACATTCAGCACCTATTTGTAGGCTGCCGGTGTCTTTTTGGGCAAACTGAAAACGACCTAGGGGCCCGTGACGAGGTATTTACACCAATTTTGGGTCCATCAGACCATGTTTTCCAACCGGTGGAGCGAACGCTGGTGCTGTTAGCAGCTGCTGCTCTGAGGAACATTGAACGATTGACCTGCCTGGACTGCACAAAATTTTTGTATGTTTGTGAAAAATTTTGGATTCACCGAGATTGTGCTGCTACCTGAGACTGCTGCCAGCATTGCTGGATTCCTGCTCACCTGTTAAATTTGGTTCGAGGCTTTCGGCCTGTTCTTCTATCCTCCTTCAGTTGCGGCAATGATGATCGTCAAACTGACTGGATTTCAGATCTGGATTTCAGTTGTGTGGATTGTCCTTTGCTCAATCTTCCATCGTGTGTATCCGCTCGATCACTACTCGGCAGCGGAATTGTTGCAGCTACGCGTGCATTACGGCGAGTCTCCATCTGTTTTAAACCTACATCAGGATATTGCTTTTGTACCACGCCGTAAATATGTTCACCGTGGATCTCGCCGGAGTTTTAAAGTTGTCTCTCCAAGTGGAATTCCAACCATTTGGTCTACGAACCCTCGTCCTCCAAGAAAACATGTTCGGACTATTGATCACAATGTATTAGCCAAGCCAACTAAGACGACCACCGGTATAAACAGTAAGAACGATCTTTCATTCGGACTATGGAATATACGATCAATCTCTGAAAAAGTTCCTTTCGTGAATGATCTGCTGCTTTGTAAGTTCGATTTTCTCTGTCTTACTGAGACTTGGCAAAGAAGTAATGACTTTTACCATTTTGCTTGCTTTTATCTGGGGGGGCTTGCAGTACTATATAATGAAAAATCGATTGTTACAACTCTTCCTGAAACTGGTTATACTTCCTTTGAATCTGTTGCTGTGCAAATCAATGGATTCGTACCAACTATCATTGCTATTGTATACAGGCCTCCGAAGGCCAATTCTGTATTCCAACAGGAATTTTCAAAGTTTTTAACTTCTCTTTGTTCATTGTCTCCGAACGTGGTTTTGGTTGGTGATTTTAATATCCATGTGGACAATATAGAAAATGGATGTTTTAGAGAGTTTTTATCATGCCTAGATAGTTTTGGCCTACAGCAATTTATCAATGTCCCAACTCATTCAAAAGGTCATACTCATGATTTGGTCTGCTGTTCAGGTGTGATTCCTGGAAATTGCACTACTTCTGACTTATCACTGTCAGACTACTTGCTGGTGTCTTTCAATGTCTTTTTATCTGTATTTAAGCCTAATTTGAGTCGTACAATCACATTTCGTAAAATTAAGAACATTGATCCCTCAGTTCTTGGGGAAAGTCTTTCCACACTTCCCTACAAAGACCATTTATTGAATCTTGATGATTTAATCCAGCATTACAATGACAATCTTAATAAAATCCTCGCCATATGTGCCCCATTGAATACCAGGAATGTTTCATTTGTCAACTCTGCACCTTGGTTTACAATGGATCTTCGTCAGCTAAAAGTCAAGGGTCGTCGATTAGAAGCTTGTATTCCAAGACTGGACTTGTAGTTCATAAAGATTTGTATGCTGATCACATGCACGTTTATAACTCTGCACTTTCCAGAGCGAAATCAGATTATTATGCAGGTTTAATTGGATCTGGTGTAGGAAACCAAAAATCTCTATTCTCTGTGGTTAATACTATTTTAAAGCCACCTGATTGTTCTAACTAATATTATTGTTAACATTAATTTAAATATTGTTAAATGTGTACACGTTTGTATGTCCTTAACTTATAGTCTTGCTCTTTCTTTTTTGCTTATTATGTTTTTCTTCTTTCTTTTGTATTTGTTATAAAACGTAACACTAATAAAAACACTTCTAAAAGCACATATATACAGTACAAACCAACAAAAGCGCGATCCCCAAGCCTCCTGGTGACATTTTGACCTCTTGTGAAGTGAATCAATTGTTATTTTTGCAATAAACTGAACATGATTTATTAAATTATCTGCAGTTTTCTTCAGCTTATGCCAATCGTGTCATTTTGCCCCAATATTTTCTAGCACTAAAGAAGCTTTATGAGGAAGACAAACCATAATTAATAGTTTTTTTAGGATGTGTCATGTTCTGTTGATGTGACGCGTGAGGTGGTCATCTGCTGCATAATATAGTAGCCTATACCTTGGCGAACATAGAGACCACCACATCAAATAATTGAATGTATGCATTATTTCAATATACAAGCTTTTTATATAAGTATTACAAAGATTTAAAGATTTTGTTGCTGTTTAATGTTGCAGGATAGTGAAGAACAGGTGGGAATTGAGAAGTGTGTGATGACTGTAACGTAGGGATCTTCAACAGATGACATCCCAATGCTGGAATTGTTATGGAGGGAGTTAAAGCTGTTTTGGAACAGTTTGTGAAGTCTACACTTACAAATACATTTTGTTTGTATAAGAGTCCAGTTTTTGTTTGTGTAAGAGTCCAGTTTTTGCTTACAGCTAATAGATTGTATGCATGTACTGTAACAGTCTAGTTAGTGAAGTCAACGTTGTTTTTATAAGACTATATGTGTGAAATAAACTAGTTTTTTAAAGTTTACTTAATTTTTTTTTATATATAGCTTTGTTTACACATATTTTCTATTGTATTTATGCATCAGTCCTGTTAAAGTCTGTTTTTAAGTATTCTGTTTGTTTAACAGTAGTTTTTTAAATCTACACCATTAAGAAAAATGTGATACTTAACTGCTGTGATAATTAAAAGCGTCTGCTAAATGTACCATTAAAAACTCAATATTATTAATAGTAATAACACAGTTTGTGATCAAATAATATAATTTAGTATTTATTAGTATACCCAATATTTTTGTTAAAATTTTAATTAAATGTTTTATGTGCAATTTGCAGTTAATCATTTCGAATGGGTTGATATTAGGGAGAATATTGAATAATTCCAAAACAATTTTTATTTGGTTAATTTAATGATATTGCTTGTTAATCTGTTGCCACAATTTTATTGAGTAGATAAAGCATATTATTTTAGTTGGAAATTCTACACATTATTGTAGGAACCATTAAGTTTCTGTTGGTTTAGGCAGAATACAGGCGACTTTATTCCACAGAAGGTGGGACGGGTAAAGATACTTTTGTAGTGATGAGTATGGTGGAAATAGCATGATATTCTTATCATTGATTATCTGTCTGAGACCAGCCACCCGGACAGCTGCTGCAACTATCGGTTTGCATAACTAAAGAATTTCTGCACAAACTGTCAAAAACAGGGTCTCGACCTGAGTACTGTTTGTTGTCGTAACCGACTTGAGTGGGCAAATGCTCACATTCGATGGCGTCTGGCACTTTGGAGAGGTGTTCTCTTCACGGATGAATTCCGGTTTTCACTGTACAGGGCAGACAGCGTGTATGATGTTGTGTGGGTGAGCAGTTCGCTGATATCAATGTTGTGGATCAAGTGGCTCATGGTGGTGGTGGGGTTATGGTATGGGCAGGTCTATGTTATGGACAATGAACACAGGTGCATTTTATTGATTTTGAATGCACAGTGATACAATGTCGAGATCCTGATGCCCATTGTTGTGTAATTCGTCCACGACCATCACCTCATGTTGCAAGGATCTGTACAAAATTCCTGGAAGCTGAAAACATCCCAGTTCTTGCATGGCCAGCATACTCACCTGACATTTCACCCATTGAGCATGTTTGGGATGCTCTGGATCGGCGTATACGGCAGCGTGTTCCAGTTCCTGCTAATATCCAGCAACTTCGCACAGACATTGAAGAGGCATTGACCAACATTCCACAGGCCATAATCAACAACCTGATCAACTCTATGAGAAGATGATGTTGCACAGCGTGAGACAAATGTTGGTCACCACCAATACTAACTGGTTTTCGGACCCCCCATACAGTAAAACTGCACATTTTCGAGTGGCCTTTTATTGTGGCCAGCCTAAGGCACACCACTGCAATTATATCAGCATCTTGATATGTCACACCTGTGAGGTGGATGGATTATCTCTCAAATCTGTGTTAGTGAGCACTTCTTTGCAGAGAAATAGGCCTTGTGTACATAGAAAAAGTCTTAGATCTTTGAGTTCAACTCATGAAAAATGGGAGCAAAAGTGTTGCGTTTATAATTTTGTTCAGTGTAGATCTCATGTCACAATGCTACAGTTTACGGATTATTGATTTTTCATCTTAAATGTTTTCATCTTGCTTGATGCTTTTAAAATTAAACCGATTCCACTTTAATGACAACATGGTTGAAACCAGTAAAAGAAAACCACATTTTGATTTTAAAGCCTGTTGTTTTAATTCAACAAAGAAGAACTAGGAACAAGAGCGCTGAACCAGCTATCACAAATGTTTTAAAACAAATCAGACAATCAGTGAGAACATACATAAGATACAAAAACAAAGCCGCTTTGGATGTGTGCTTTTTTGGTGCCCAAAGTACACCTTGCATACATTCAGCAACTGTTGTTCACATATCAGACGATACAAAATTCTCTAAAACAAATGTAAATGACAAAATCTTATGCAATACATCTTTACCACACTTTAGACTGTATTTTCACTGGCTTACATTTCCAGTTACAATGGCTCTGTGAGTTGAGGGATGTGGAAGCAATCTTTCAGGGCTGACTAAAGTAGTTTAATGTTCTAAAATCATCAGTCAATGTACAGGTTAACAGCATTCTGAAATCTTCTGGACTTTAATAAAAAAGCGTGCTCAGGAAACTCACACCTCTGCTGGTGTGCTGAGCTGTTGGGATGCAGAACCTAAACCAGAATTCTGACTACTGGACAGGGTGGAAGAAATTTTCTTTTTAAAAAGCCGCAAACAGAGTGTCATTAGTTCATTGTCGACAACTGGAGCACTGGTGTAGATCTGTTTGGTTGTGCCCTATATGAGTAGAGAAATACAGATGTATTAAACTTGCAGAAAAACAGATAAATGTTTATTGCAAATTGTATTAAAACTGCAATCTGTAACCATTTTTAAAGAAAAATCAGTTATTGATCAACTATATTAAAAAGTGTGGTATCCTTACCATACATCAATACACAACAGTAAAATAAAAAAATGATTTAACCATGAGTGGTTGGGTTGGATCTTGTGGGCAATGTCAGGTTGATTTGAAGAAAAGATTAAAGAAAAAAAGGAGACCATTGACCAAAAGAGAGGTGTGGCCATTGGGCTGGGTTTGTTACACAAAACTGGTAGCCTAGCAGATTTTGGAGAGTAACGGTAGGCGATATGAAAAAAATCCGATTATTATTCCATTTGGGTTTTTAGGACTGTTTTGTCACACTAAGCAATTCAGAAAAATAGCCCATTTCAATCAAAGCAGGGGTGGACGCTATGACCATAATCTTTCACTTTTTCATAATTATATATTTTTTGACAGATCTGCTTTAATGCGTTTTCATAGACAACCCATATGGTGAACTTGCACTAAGAAATTAACTTCATAAGTAACCTGCAATTTTGTTTCACGCAAAAAATCTTGTTACAGATTGCAGCTTTGTTACTGCTGAATTTACTTTAAAAATAAGCTTCTCTTCCAAATCCGGTGAGCTGCCTCAATGCATTTCCTACAAAGCTCATAACAGTTACCTTTTAAACCAGCATTTCAACAGATGGAACAGAACCATTATGTAGTAGTGCTAATACTTTTAATAAGCATATTTATAAGCAGTTTTTACTTTTCTTGATTAGAAATGATTTTCTCAGCCATCTTTGAAAATGTATTGCTTATTGCAATGCCTCAGTTTTTTCCTTTTAGTCTAGAGATACATGCAGCTGCATTAGATTAGGACTGTTCTTCCTTAGTTATGAGGCCTTAAATACAGTCTAAGTAGGCAGCTTACCAGGAATTGAAACAGGATAATTTCTAGTTTCAGCTAAAATCAACCCCCAATGAAAGATGATATAAGCACCCTGTCATTTTTCAGCAACTGTTTGCGTATGGCAACATCCCGGCGAGCACACAGTGCCTTGCAGCAATGGCTTAAACTCCTTAGCAGGTTGGCCCTTTCCATTCTTCTGCTGTATGCAGCCATGTTTAGAGCTCCCATATCATGCTCTAACATTTTATCAGTATCTTGGAAACACAAACAGACGGCAAGTTAAAAAAATGTGTCCAATTCAATAAAAAACTATACTATAATCAAAGATATTTAAAGAAACTAAAACCAAGAGTTACATAATCCATGTAATCTTTCACCTTTAGGATCTTCCAGCTCTCTGGAGCAGACCTCTTTAACCTTGCCCAGAAGTTGAGGCCCAGCCAAAGTTCTGGACACTCCTGCTTTGAGCAGCACAGCCCCTGGCGTGAATCTGAACAGTGCTGCCCCAGGAGCTCTGGACTCCTGTTGTTGCCTGGGTATCAAACTGGACCAATCTACATCAATCACATCCACAGGCCCTGAAACAAAAAATAATAATATGGTTGATTATTAAAGGAGTAGTTCAACCTTCAAAGTTAAAATTCTGTCATCATTTACACACCCTCTCGTCTTTCAAACAGTATGACTTTCTTCGGCAGAACACAAAATGTATTTTGAAAATGTGGTAACACAACACAGAAGTGAATGTGGGGCTGTGCTGTTCTAAGCAATGCAAGTGAATAGGGCTTAACAACATTCTTAAAAATTTCTTTTGTGGAAGACATACAGGTTTTAAAATTACAAGAGGGTGAGTAAATGATGACAGAAATGTATTAATGTATTAATTGAATTTGTATGCGAGTTGCAATTTATATTATTCAGATGTTACATGTATGAAATGTTTTTGAATATATGTTGAAGCAAGCATCACTTCAGTTTGTTTGAGTTTATTGATAGACCTGCCTTATTTTAGATCCTTCTTGGTATGTGCAGATGAACAGAAAAAAGATCCCCTTTATATCTTGTAACATGTACAGTGCAAAGTAACTGTGACTGTTATAGATTGGTGGCCAGTACAGGGATGTTGAAGTGGCAGGTCTATGTGGTGTTTGTATTTTAATGTGTGCATTCTGCAAAATAAATGTTGGTAACGTCACACGGCGTAGAGGATGAGAATGAACCCCTTGTTGATTTCACCGCTGGACCTTTTAATAATAATACATTTATTCATATAGTGCCTGTTTTCTCAATGTACTTTACAGAAAACATCAGGTAAACAACAATAAGAACGCTGCACATATATAAATGTTATTCAATACAAAATAACATGGAGAAGAGAAAGCTCTAACACCCATGGAGAGATGCCATGTCTTTGGAACAACAAAGAGACCACATTGAGAAGAATGCAGATTGCATTGATGTGTAAGGAGATAAAAATCAGACAGGTACTGGGGAGCCAGGTCATCCAAAGCCTTAAATGTTAACATAAGGATTTTAAAATCCATACAGTACCTGATAGAAAGCCAATGCAAGGACTCTAAGACAGGAGTAATATGATCACTAGACCTGGCCCCTGACAGAATACTAGCAGCCGCATTTTGCACGTATTGAAGTTTAAAAGGGTAAAGGGAGGTTTCATATAATCCAGCAAGAAGACCATTACATAAGTCAACAGGTGAGAAAACAAAGTAATTTATCAACCTCTCAGCAGTTGAGAAGGACAGCATAGGATGCAAGCATGCTACACTTCGGAGATGAAAAAACGTATTCTGATTAAAAGGCTCAAATTACAATGATGCGTCAAAGTTATAGAGCCAGCATTACGCTGCTGATGGGGAGCATACCTTCAGGCTTGGGGACAGAAAACTATTGCTGTGATCAAGGATTGGATGTCTGATAGAGTTGTTGTTGATCATTTAGATTAAGAGATCTTAGAAATTGGCCAAGTGGATAAATATACATGCTAAAAAGTAATGGCCCCAATACTGACCCCTGTGGGACACCAGTTTGAACTGGACCAACCTTGGATCTAAAGCCAACAATACAACCAAATTGACCGCGGTCAGTAAGATATGCCCTGACCCATCCAAGAATGGCCTCTGACAAACCAAATACAACAGTATTCAAGACGATTAAGTAAAAGTACATGGTCAATATCAAAGGCTGAGCTAAGATCCGAGAGAATGAGAAGGGACAGAGAGATAAAGTCAAAAGTGACTTTAACTAATGCAGTCTGAGTGCTGTGCAATTTCCTGAACCTGGATTGATGAAGCTCAAAAATATTATTTTCTATTAAATGGTTATTTAATTGGGCCGCGACTACACCCTCTAGGGGGACATAAATTATTAAAGCATGATTTAAAAAGACTACCCGGCAAGAGATCAAGTATGCATGGGTTAAGCATTCAAGATCTGGGAAAGTGAAGAGAAGAGACACTTAAATTTGATGCTAAGCTTAAGAGTCACGCTCATATCCACTCCAATTTCTCCTCCATTGTTCACACCACCATATCATGCTAAACCCTTACCAGACAAAGTGAATGATGTATTTTATGGCCCACTTGTGAAAACTGAATTATGTCAATTTGATTCTGATGATCCTGTCTCAATCGTAGAATGCTGCGAGGAATATCTTTCAAATAGACCCCTCTCAGATTATGAAATCCTAAAATCCCTTACCACTGTGCTAAAGGGGGCGGTTAAAGACTGATTGTTAGCCGAGAGAAATCATGTAGTACATGTAGAGAGTACTTACATGAGAACAGATTAAACGAGAATTTTTGCATGCTTTCCTTACAGATGATAAACCTCTTTTAGAGAGGACAAGGCCCCACAGAGTCCATTCGTGATTTTGCTTACCACTACCGAGCCCTTTGTTTTGGTGGAAGATAGATATGAATGAGAAAGAGATTGTTCAAACCATCTTGAGAAATTGTAATCCCAGACTTGCAAGTTCATTAAGAGGAAATGCGAAGGAAGTGAGTGAATTGGTGAGGAGTGGAACACAAATAGACAGAGACTTTGCAAAACGATATTGGAGCTAGGTTAATGCTGAAACTCGGAGAAGAAAATATAATCTAAAAAGGCGACAATTTTACTTTCAAGTTGGAGATTTAGTATGGGTTCATATGTATCCTCTGTCACGTGCCGATGAAAGTTTTATGGCTAAACTGGCCACAAAATGGAAAAGTCCTGCCAAAGTGGATAAGTGTCTAAGTCCTGTTAATTACTTTGTCATTCATGGATCAGCCTGAAAAATGTTGAATGCATTGTTGTTGATTGTATGCATTGTTTATGTGAGTTTAAAAGAAATTTAGTTAGTATAATTTACTTCGTTTACCCTTGGTAGAGGATTGTTTTATGGTGTAGACCCTGCTCATCAGCTGTGGCTACAGGTGTGTATTTATGATCATTGCTTACACTGCTAAAGAGACTTTGGGATATTTGCTGCAACTTTGCAACTGGCCAAGTAACCAAGAACAGAGTAACAGTGCAGCAAATCCTAATCCTCCTCATCTTCAGATAAGACATTTTCATTTTTTTACTTGATGATCTCAACCTGCAAATGACTGCGAGGGTCATACCCGTTTACCATACTCCTATGCTCATGCATCAGAAAACTTCTTGTAACTTTTGAATTTGTACAAAGGCATGTTTTTGTATGCAAGTTATGTGATTAATGTCATTCAGATGTTACAAGTATGAAATGTTTTTGAACATAAATTGAAGCAGGCATCACTTCAGTTTGTTTATTGACTGTATTGATAGAATTGATATTAGAGCCTTCTTGGTATATGCAGATAAACAGAAGAAAAGATCCCCCTTTATTTCTTGTAACATGAACAGTGCAAAGGAACTGTGACTGTTATATTATGATTAGTTATGTACCAGAAATCTTTTCATCGTCTAGCTGTTCGTCCCTCTTTTGACTGTCTGCAAGAATCTCGTCCAGTTCATCGTCACTTATTGGCTCATATTCCTCACCACCTGACACAGAGTGTCCATCATCCCCCTTTGCATCCTCCTCTTCTGAAACAAAACACAAACACAGTGAAATGTACAAATATTAATATATATGTATATCAGCCTATAGTATAAAACAATGTAAAACATTACTTGCCTTCAAGGTCATCCATTTTCTCAGGCTGAGATGCTTCCCCTTGCAGGTTTGAGATATTAACAGGCTTTTCTACATCTATAAGGGCTTCTCTTGGCAATAGTGGCTCATACTCAACTCGCTCGATCTTTACCTCAGCTCTGCTGTTTGGTTCCCTGTGAGTTTGAGGGTTAAATGGGAGAATCCTTTCCCGTTCTCTCTCTCTTTCACCACGGTTTCTATCCATCTTGTCATGTGCCAGAGGTCCTTCAGGTAAAAGCCGCTCTCTTTCCCTCATGTCCCGCTCTCTAACTGCCTCCCGGTTGCCACGGAGTGCCCGGCCACCCCAATCGCGAGGTTCTGTTTCCCACTCCCGTTGTTGGGGTTGCTGATTTTGCAGTTGCCGATTTCTCTCACGCTCCCGTTCCAACGGATCGCGATCTCGGTCCCGTTCCCGACTGTCATAGGATCCGGCTCTTGAGCGAGCCTGACGTTCAGACTCTGGTGAACTGCGACGAGAACTTTGACTTCTCGAGTCCTGTCGGTCTGGAAAGCAAAACATTTGATTTCTCCATAAAATATACATTTAAATTACAATCACCACCACCTTATAAAAATATGCAGGTAAAAGTGTAGTAACCATGTTTTTGGTGTATTGATTACCATTGCAAAACCATGGTTGCACTACAAAAGCCATGGTTAAACCCTCATTATTGAACCATCAAAACCATCTGTCATTCATCATCGATACACCCATTTTTTTTCTTTTATTTAATTAACACTGCATATAAGAAATGTATTGTCCGTTTAATATCTGACCTGCGTTTCTCTATTCTTATCTTGGGTGTGTGGTTCTAGGAGATGGCCGCTGTGCGTGCGCGTTTGTGTGTTGGTGCGTGTTGTGTCTGATTCGGTGTGTCTCTCTTCTGTGTTTTCACCTTTTTTAGTTTTTTATTGTATTACCTTATATGTTTTGCTTATAGTCAATATTTTTCTTATACAGCTGCTTTGTAACAATGACAATTTTAAAAAGCGCTATATAAATAAAGTTGACTTGACATCCCACCTTCCCTGTCCTACAGAAATTTCTAGAATTTTCTTAGTGACAATTGGAAAATATTTTAAATGTGAAAATTTTTACTGTTTTTGTTCATTTGCAATATACCGATATATCCTAATGAATGATTAGCTTGAGCTAAACACAACTCAAATTTATTTATATAGCACTTTTTACAATATTCTTTGTTACAAAACAGCTGTACACAAAACATATGGAGAAAGTAAGATGGATTTTGATCGATGGATGCACTTTTGGAGCTTAAAAAAATCAACACTCGTTCACTCCCATTCTACCGCTTGGAAACAAAATGATACATGGTATTATAACTGAATATGGTTTTCTTCTGGAAGAATAATTCAGTCAGTTAAGATACCCTGAGGTGAGTAGAACATGGGGAAAGTTTGATTTGCTAGTGAAATATCCCTCAGACACATGTGTATGTTTATCAAAATTTTACAATGGCCTAAAAAGTGCCTGATCAAATAAGGATTTAGAGTGTAGACTACTTTTCAGCCTTACCTGAAGATGTACTCCGGCTGGGTTCTCCTCTTCGTAGCTTATCAATTCTTGATTTTCTTTCTCCTCCTGCGTATTCACTGGCAACTGCTCTCTCTCTGTCTTTTTCCTTTTCTCGTTCCCTCTCTCGGTCCCTGTCTCGATCACGCGAGTTGGCTCCCTGCATGCGTCCTCTTCGAGACCTAGGTCCCTGCTGGGCCTCATCACGCTGAGCCGACTCATTAGAGGATGAGCGCAGTTTTCTCAGTGAGGCCCTGCTTTGGTTGCTGCCCAAACTACTGTGCTGCTGTTTGTCGGTCTGCTGTGGTTTGCGCAGCATGTGTTGCGGCAATAACGGCTGTAAAGGAAGAGACTGTATCAACATTGGAGGATCAGGGAGCAGAGGGGCAATAGGGGGGTCTGTATGGTCCCTGCCTACACCTCGTGCACAACGCACGTGGGGCCGCTCAGACAAAAGCATTCGCTCTTGAAGCCTCTCAGACAGCTGAGGAGCAGAGGACTCGCCTCGTTCTGGTACATCCTCGTCAGACCAGTCACTGAAGCTAGCATCGATTTTAGCTGTGAGAGAACCCTGTCCAGCAGCTAAGGCCCTTTGGGATGGAAGGTCGTCCTTCTTGATTGATGGGGGTGTATGTGGCCCATGTCGTCTCTTAATGATAGGGTGCTGGGTTACTAGCTCATCGTCAGAAATATCCGACTCAACACCACCTGAGCGTTTACGCTTCCTATCTAAACCTTTCTTCTTTGTTGTCTTGCGTGGGGATAGAAGATGCTGATGGGCCTTGGCCACAGTGGAGCATGATGGGACCTCAAGGTTACAACGTTCCTCTCCACCAGTTGGCCCATCCTCCTCTTTCTGGCTCTTTTTCAGATTTTTCCTCTGACATTTAGGCTTTTTCTTGCCCTCCTCATGAATGACTGAAAAAGGGTTTCGGTCCTCCACTAAGGCAGAAGGAATCAGAGCAGCAGTGGGTAGTTCTCTCTGCTCTTTAGCCCTCCTAGAGTCACAGATGCTTGTGTTAGCAGAACCATCTGGAGGTTGTTCTCCACGTCGCTCTGGTAATCTCCTTGCTCTCTCACTGTGGTAATCCACCTCCTCGTTTCGGCCACGGCTATCGTGTTTATCACCACAGTGGTCTTCATCCTTCCAGCGAGTGTGTTTATCATCAGTAAACAAGTGGACAGGGGAACGGGGTGTATCCTGAGGACGAACAACCTGACTTAATAGTCGGTGCTTATCTCCTGTGGACAAAAAAACAAACTTGATATTACATTCTAGTAGTGCATCTAAGAAACACTTAAAATGTGTGCGTTTCTGCCGTTGCGATAACATAATCCCGCTAGACAGATTGATTTAAGCACGATCTTAATGGCAATTTTTCTGGGTTGCTGTGGAAGAACATCTATAATTTATTAAATAAAAAATAGAAAAGAAACATTAACTAGGCTTCCTACACATTTAAAGGGGGAAAAAGAGAATTAATGGTTACCTTGTTTTCTGCAGTGAATGTTTTCAAATAAAAGCTGTTGTCCAATTTTTCACTTTTGTTTCAGTCTAAGGGAAGTTTATATTATATTATCGGCTTCCAATTGTTAATCATGATCGGTTATCACTATCAGCCAAAATTTAAATATTGTAGGGCTGCAACAACGAATCGATAAAATCGATAAAAATCGATTATTAAAAATGTTGGCAACGAATTTCATTATCGATTCGTTGTATCGCGCGACTATAACGCGCGCCACATGTTTGAGTGGCGTGAGCGTGGCGTTTCTGTACGGTAGTTAATTGGAGTATTCATTTGCAACATTTTAGTAATAATATCTCATACTTAATAGGAATATTAATGTATAATTTATTTCAATATTCACTTTTTGTTTCTCCAAAAATGCATTATAAACATGATTTAACTCCTGATGTTTTCTACAGTGGACATGTAAACCCCGTAACGTGCAGATGTTGGTTTAATGAAATTCAATTTGAAAATACGATCAAATAAATGATGATTAGCTTTCAAACATCAAAATGGCATTCATTAATATGTATTCGTGTACAAAATTACATATAAACATCTTTTCCTATTCTATTTTGCCTGGAAACGCTTCCAACACGCTTGCGTGTCTCGTGAAAAATAGGCGTCGATTCAATTCCTAGCATGCACGCGTTTTCCGTGCGGCTCGTCTCACGCAGGCAGTGTGCAAGCTCTAACCTGTTAACATGGGAGCCGATTTAAAAACGGTCACGCCAGGCTTCTGAGACGCTCACGCCACGCATCTAGTGTGTCACAGGACTAAAAAAAGTTGATCGCGCCGCGCAGCATAGCGGAGAAAAAATAAATTAAAAAAGCAGAGCGGAGGTAGAGGAAAGACCATCAGAGAGACCCGAAAAAATTCCAGAAAAAAACAGCAAACCATGAGAGGCTTCTTGATGGGAAATGCATCATGTAAACCACAGCAAGCTGTAATAATAATATAATAAGTAATAATAAAGCTTTTGAAATATGTTTTGCAATGTCAGTTCTATTTTTCAATAAAGGGTTGAAAATGAATGCTTTTAAAAATTTGTATCCGATTCATCGATTAATCGAACAAAAAATCGACAGATTAATCGATTATTAAAATAATCGTTAGTTGCAGCTCTAAAATATTGTGTTTGAGGTTGGGGTTATCAGATATGTAGGTCACTTGGTTTTGATTTTTTCTTTATTTGGCATCACTCAATTTTTCCTTTTTCCATATTTTTTCTTAATGCAAGTATCACAAAAACATCCCCAAAAATAATTCATAACTATAATTACAGATTTAGGTTAAATAAGCAAATATCTAGAATCATATCGTGCGAGCGCTGCTGACTGACTGCTGCTGGTGTTTGTTCTTTCAAAGAAAACCGTACCGCTTACCTTTTTCTTCAGTGCTGTTGTAACCTTCACTGTCTGCAGGGCTGACATCACGCGCTCTTTTAGGAGATGGCCGTGGACTGGGAGTGGTCTCTGTACGTGGTCTCTTACGGCTGCAAACACAGATGGCAAACATAATTGAACACATCTGAAACTCATTTAAAATTTGTGATTTAAATACAGAGGCAAAATGGACAATGGAAGAAAACGGAAGACAGTTTCTTTTGCAATAATGGTGGAGTGAGTGCACTTTATTCCACTTTCACACTGCAAGATAGATACATGTATGTCATACTGTTTAAAATGTAATTGTTGTAAAAGGCTATTTAAAAAAATCTAAACATCAAAAGTTAAAATACCTTGAAACATCTATAATGTACATACATAACTTTTAGTTCAGATTTCATGTAATACTTAATAATGTGTGTCAGTAGGAAATTTTAGTTTACATTTCAAAATATTCCTTTTGCCATAATTTGTAATAATCCAGTGATATTGTTCCACAGAGATCTGATCTCATCATCAATGATGAGTCTGTCTTTTATTACAGCTAGAGAAAAACTGAGACCATCTGAATACAGAAGAACTGTGGCATTGTCTCAAAGACGCCAAAATAAACTTGCCTGCAAAGCTACCTAAAAAAAATGTGTGCACCATTATGCAAGTATACAGAGAACAACTATATGCACAAACGTGTTCAGAGTAAAAGAAGCTGTGTGTGATACTCTAGATTAGATTATAAATTTGACAGATGCTATTTTAAGAAGGTGATGAGGGGGTCACCAGTGCATCAGAGATGCATGTACTGCTGCTGGGCTAGGGACGTGAACGTTTCCCATTCATTACTCAACCACCTTGTTCATTCAGGAAAACCTACTTGGGATCAAGAGAGCCAGGGGCGTGTATAAAGACGACTATGACGGCCCACAAACAGCCTGTACATGCACCTGTCATTTTTACTGACTGGACATGAACATTTGTCTACTTAGTATTTTATCTCTGACAACAGAATCATTAGATATGTAAACGACTTCGGCTTTATTGGGTATTAAAATACAGTTTAAAACACCTTTCTTTCATGTACTCGCTCAATTGGTTGTAGCAGCCACCAAGTAAACGGATGAAACAATGCATGTGTACAGTATCTGTATACTGGAACATTCACTCCTCTTAAAGCGACAGCAGCATATTCCTGCTGTCTGTTAAAAGTCAAGGAAATCACTCACTGCTTGAGACTCAAAAGCTTCTGTATCTTCAATTACGATTCATCTTTTTTTCATTTGTATATATGCAATGTTATGTTTTATTTGATTACTTTAATCCATTTCTAGACCTTAAAAGGTATATATACAGCATCTTATTTTCTGCTTTGCTCTGTTGTTTTATTGGTGCTGTTACTTGTAGCTTGATTATTTGATCTTATTTTTATTTGTCAGCAGTCCTTTTTCTCTGAACATGAAACAAACCGAACCGAAACCGTGGCCCTAAAACCATGGACCTTAAATCACAAACTGACACAAACTGAAACTTGAGTAAATTAAACCGTTACACCCCTAATGTATACACATTGGTAGACTACACTCACATACAACTTCCAACTTTAGAGTCTTTCTGTGTTAATATTTTTCACATCATCAGCCAAAATATAAAAAAATGGTTTACTTGTTTTGTAGCTCAACTTCGGACAAGATAAACATCTTATTTTAAATACATTTGAAAACTGCTACGTGCCAAAATAATTTAATTCTTGAATCAGTTGCAAGCCTCAATGTGAGACTGCCCTCTCGCAATTCGCATGAGCGGCATTTAAAAGGGGATTTCTAGCACAATTCAAGCTTAGGAACCAAAATGTATACTATAGTTGATGTCAGGTTTAAATAATGATCGTAAAATATGCTGTTTAATTGTCATTTTGCCAGCGATTTTAGAAATGAATGGTGCCAGGGTAGACTTTCCAGCTTTCTGAAGCCTGCACTTTAAAAGACAGTGCTTCGTAAAGGTTTTTATTTAACAAAAAAAATAATCATCAGCAACCTCAGATTTTGGATAACAGCAGGGCAGTGATGAATTTATGAACTACTTCACAAATAAAATTGTTGAAAGAGAAAAAAGTATAACTATGCAACCAGAGGCTACACTTGCAGATCAAACAACTAACTACAGCGCAAGGAGTAATTGCAATTATTTTCTACCGTAGATCACGATGAACTATATAAAATCATTAGATCATCTAAATCAACATGCATGCTAGACCCTATACCTACAAATCTATTGAAGAGATATTATAGATCCTCTCTTAACATTATTATCTCTGACACCAGGACATGTGCCTAAAGCATATAAGGTGACCGTTATAATGGCCCTTGTTAAAAAACCTCAACTCGACACTAAAGAAATAGTTAACTACAGATCTATATCAAATCTGTAATTTAAAAAGTAGTTTCAATCAATTATGCCCCTTCTTCCTTAGGAATGACATCAATGAAGATTTCCAGTCTGGATTTAGAGCACAATTTTTTTATAGACGCATCTTTTCAACCTTGCATACACTACACTTCCACAATGCAAATCCTCTAAGGGTTTAGGCTGCACTAGTTAGATCAGTGGTTCTTAACCTGGGTTCGATCGAACCCCAGGGGTTCGGTGAGTCAGTCTCAGGGGTTCGGTGGAGGTCAAGACACACACCCGACTCATGATTCGTGATGACACACCCCGATTGGCCATCATTGGCTGCAGGTGATCACACAACATCGCTTGGCCTATCTGTGCTGCAGGGAATTTGGTGCGCCCAGTAGTCGACTTGTGACTGTAGTGATGGTATGTCGTGTGATTTATTTCTTAATATTTTAATCCTTTCATACTAACTATGTCGAGCAAAAAAAGAATTTGGTCGGACGAATATGTACAATATGGATTCACGTGTATAACGGAACGTGATGGGAGTCAGCGTCCTAACTGCATGATTTGCAATGCCAAATTGAGCAATTCTAGTCTAGCACCGGCAAAACTAAGAGAACACTTCCTTAAGCTGCATGGAGATGGACATTTTTTTTACTGGTTTTGTTCTTTAAAACACAGTGATGTTGATGCACGGTTCATTTTGTGCACCAGTAAAATATATACCTATGTTTTGAATTTGAAAAAAAATATATTTTATTTTTCCAATTAAGAAGGGTTCGGTGAATGCGCATATGAAACTTGTGGGGTTCAGTACCTCCAACAAGGTTAAGAACCACTGAGTTAGATCAACCAGAACCAGGAACACTTCCCATAACAACTGATGTACTTGTTGCATCAAAGAGTGTAGAACAGCAAGCTGTCTTTTCTCATTGTTCCGAGGTTACCACAGCGAGCAGGATGCAGTCCATGCCCAGAGCTGATGGTAGAGCTGAGAGATGTAAGCGGTGACCCGACAAGAGCTGAGATGGTGGAGCTGAAAGAGGGAAATGGCGACCCGACAAGTCCTCACTACAAAATTTCAACTGCTATTAGAATATTAATGATAGAAGTAAACCTATTATCTACCTTTTTACAATAATAATACTATTTATTCTCTATATACTATAAACACTGTTCAGGGTGTTTGTATACCTGCGAATCTGAAGAGCTGTTTAATTGTCTTTTATTGTTTCCAACAAATAGCAAATGAATTTCTGTTGTGTTCTATTTTAATATTTTCTGTCAAGCTGCTTAGATGGCAAATTATGATAAGCACTACAGAAATAAACGGAAAATTTACAACGGTCAAATCTTAATAGTCATTCTTAAAAGTACTTCAATAGCAACTGACATATATGAACAAAGTACTCCAGTGAGCTTTGTAACTTACGTGTTCTTTCTCTCTTCTTGAGTGTCTCGGCCACAGCGATCATCTCGAGACTCATCCCTTCTCTCCCTTCTCTCTTCTCTCCCCCTTTCTCTTTCTTCCCACTCCCTTTGCCTTTCCCTTTCTCTCTGCTCCCTCTCGCGCTCCCTTTCCTTTCTCTCTCGTTCCCTCTCTCGCTCGCGCTCCTCCCTTTCACGTCCCCTTTCTTTTTCCTCCCTCTCCCTTTCCCTCTCTCTTTCACGTTCCCTTTCCCTGACTCGCTCACGTTCTTTTTCAGCCTCTCTTTCTCTGTCTTTCTCTCTCTCTCTCTCCCTTTCCCTCTCTTTCTCTCTATCCTTATCCTTATCCTTCTCCCTATCACGAATGCGCTCATCTCGCCGCTCCTCCCCTCGATCATTCCTTCGATCATCTCTTCTTTCTTCACGCTCAAGGTCCTCAACACGCCCAGAAGAAGGTGTCCTTTGCTCTGTTGAAGAATAGGTACAGATCCTGTGATCAATAACACTTTCAAAGTTTTCATGTCCTGCTCACTTTTACATTCATATGTCCATACCCAACCGCTTGATTAAAAGGCAAGTTTAACTTTAAAATGAAAAAGTTAACACCTCTTTCTCTGTTGTCACGGTGATCTCTCTCTGTATGTCCAGCCTTCCTGTCTTCTCTGGCTGGTTCTCCTCTCTGTCTATCGTGGTCATAACGATCCCGATTACTGCTCCTTTCAGAACTCCTCTCTCTGAAACTGCCCCGGGACTCCCAGCTGTCACGCCCACAAGTACTGCTAGTGTCAGCCTGTGATGCTTTACCACCACGAGCATACCCTAAAACAAAAATGCACACCAATCATTTAATAATACTGTTATATCTTAAAACTAGTATATATGCTATAGTATCAAGAGAAGTATGTCAATGAGCTGTTTTCAATATGCTTTAAGAGAAACCATGTACCAATTCATTATTTTAAACCATTCCAGAGTATTTTCTCCATAAAACTGCAGTTTGCCAAAAACAATTTAAAAAAGAAAAGTGGTTCTCGGTCCTGGTTTCACAGACATGGTTTAGCTTAAGCCAGGACTATGCCTTAGTAGAATTGTGAAGAATACATTACTGGTGTGCGTCTCGAGACAAAACAATGGCACTGATATATTTTAAGATATTTCCGGCAAGTTCATTGAAAATTCTGTAAGATTAGGTAAAGACAGGTCAAACATTTATTTAGTCTGAGACCTTTGTCTGTGAAACCAGGCCTTAATATTTTAGGAACATTGTTCACGCATTAAAGGCATTGTTTAATATTTTGTCTAGTGAAGATGTTAACTCTCTGAGGACTGAGTGTGTTTTAGGACCCTTCAGAAGTTTTGACATGTCTTGACATTTGTGTTGCTTTCAGTAAAAAGTCTAATGGCACATATCACCGGATTTGGCACAATCTATGCTACAATAATATGCCATCCATTTGTATGCACATTTGGAGTAGAACAACATCAGGTTGACTATTGTGTGATTAAAGTTGCGTCAATGACGTCATTCATAAATAAAATAAGAGCTAGGAAATGGTTTACAACAAGACTTGATGCGTGCGGGCAGTAAGACACTCGTGTGCGCGCTGTGTGAGTATGGCAGGAATCCCGCAAAATAGCCTCTAAATATATAGTATCCAAATACAAATAAACTGTTGTTCATCTATTTCACAAGAACAAGAACAACAACAACTTATCTCAAATAAAACCATTTTAAAGCGCGAGGTCTGTGGTAGTGGGCTATGCAGTAAAAGAGCAGCAGGTGGATCTCTACAGCAACCTTACGTTACTTCAGATCTGAAGTGTACAGACCAAACTTCCCTTGCATTTACAACAAGTGACACAGCAGCTTACATGAGAAACATTTTAGTTTAATAAATCCCAGTTTAATAAAACATGAAAGAAACAGAATAAGTAAAAGAATAGCCTATAATATTAAAAGATCTGCGTGTTAAAGCTAGCGCACTGAAAAATAACACCTGTTTCACAAATACTCCAACAAACACATACATACAAGTGAGTATACAGTACGTATTGCAGTATACAGACATGCAAAAATGTGTTGTAACCTTACAGCTCATTGGAAAAATGCTTCATTCCTCCTGAAGAGTGATGAAATTAAAAGATATTGTATCATGTATACTTGCATGCCTTTGGTATGTCATAGAATAAAGCGAAGAAGCTGTGGAAAAGATTAAATATTGCTTATTCTACAAAGATATTCTAAAATGGCCTGGACATATTTGTTGGTAGCCCTTAGAAAATATAATACATAATTGGATTATAGTGATATTTCAAACTAATACGTTTCTTTAATTCGTATCACACATGTATCCAATCTTGTCATCAGTCATTCAGCCTATTTTAACGGAGAAAAGTAGTGACTGTGCTGTTTGGTATCATTGTGTGCCCCACACTGAACATGGAACAGAGAAAGCACAGGATAGAGTTGTCTGAGGAGCTCAGAATGAAAATAATAGACAAGCATGGTAAAGGTAAAGGCTACAAGACCATCTCCAAGCAGCTTGGTGTTCCTGTGACAACAGTTGCAAATATTATTAAGAAGTTTAAGGTCCATGGAATTGTAGCAAAGCTCCCTGGGCACGGCCGCAAGAAGAAAACCGACCCCAGATTGAACAGAAGGATAGCGGGAATGGTAGAAAAAGAACCAAGGATATCTGCCAAACAGATACAAGCTGAACTCCAAGCTGAAGGTACATCAGTTTCTGATCACACCAGCCGTCGCTTTTTGAGCAAAGGTGGGCTCCATGGAAGAAGAAGATGACCCAGGAGGACTCCACTTTTAAAAGATGTTATGGATGACTTTCTTTTGAGGATGAATTATTGTACTCCTCAGCAAGCCATTATAGAGTCCGTTTTGAATTGGATAGAGTTCTGGGTTCCTCACCACCGTTTGAACTATTTGCCTGGCCGGGGGGGCTGCTAGAATTTTATAGTTTTATTTAATTAACACTGCATATAGGAATTTATTGTCTGTTTGATATTTGACCTGTGGTACGCTCTCATCTTGTGTGTGTGGTTCTGTGTGTGGCCTATATGGTAAAAAGCGCTATATAAATAAAGTTGACTTGACTTTGACAAAAGTACAAAAACCTGCCAGTGTGAACAAAAATATGAAAACCTAGATGTAAACATGCATATAATGCAGAATACATGTTTTAGGAACAATCTATGATAACACTGCAATATTAGTTCCAATATGTAGGCACCTACATTAACTTATAAAAAACTATAAATCTTTTTTATGTTCAATTCAACATTTACTAAAATTTTTGTTAACAGCAATACACTGAACCAATATGAAAAAACAATTACATTTTGTTTACATTTACAAAAATGAATAAATACTGTACTACAAATGTACTACACATAGTTAGTTCATGTTAGTTAATACATAAACTAATGAAAGTGTTACCCAATCTAGATTGTAAAGTAAACTCCAAGTAAAGATGACTAAACAACAATTTAACCACTAAGACAGTTAAAACTGAGAATCTTTCTGATGTCTTTTAAAGGTTAAGGAAACTATTCAGGAAGGAGGAAGCTCCGTGGCACTGATAGCTGACATTTGAGCTATCCTTGTCACAAGTCCCTTTATCACTGAGGACTGGAAGATGAAAACTTTCACACTTGCAACAATGCCTCTCGATGCACGACATGATACTGGTGCCAACAAAGCAAAATGGCTGGAGAAAAGGAAAGCAGTCGTTTATGACAATGGATCAAATGTTGTGGCTGCATGAAATGAAATTGCTAGCAGAAAAACATAACTGGGTCTTTGTTCGCTGTACTGGGCACACACTTCAGCTTATTGTGAACAATTCCCTTACTGTGTGTTCACACCGAGCTTGAATGAGGCGTCAAGCGCGAGTGATTTACATGTTAAGTCAATGCAAAGACGCGTTAGATGCGCTTGCGGCGCGAATAGCGCGAATGAGGCGGCGCGAATGACGCGAATAGCGCGAATGATGCGAATAGCGCGAATGACGCGAGTTGAAAAATCGGATCTTTGGCGAAAATTCGCGCCGCGTTAACCAATCAGGCGCCTGCTCTAGTAGTGACGTAGACGACGTAGCGAGCAGAGGCAGAAATAAAAAATGGAGGACAAGCTCATCTCAGTGTGTGGACACCCGGAGCTATATGATACGTGTTCATAAAAATAGGAATAAAAAGGATCTTGCTTGGAAGAAAGTGAGTGAGGAGGTCGGAGAATCCGGTAAATTGTAAAAACATTTTCGTGAAGCGAATTTCACTCGCGAATGACGCGAATTTCACACGCGAATGATGCGAATTTCACACGCGAATGAAGCGAATTTCACGCGCGAATTAAGCGAGTAAACACAAAATTTTCAAGCGTCCAACTACTCGCGAATAGCGCGTTTTTGACGCCTCATTCGCGCTCTATGTGAACACACAGTTAAAGAGACCGGTATCAACAAAGCTCTTGGAGCGGCAAGGGCCTTGGTTGAACATTGTAAGATAAGTGAACTGTTCCATACTAAGCTGAAAGAAAATCAGAAGCCGATGAATACACCAGAGCATAAGCTGATACAAAATGTCAGTACCCAAAGGGTATTTACATTTTACATTTAGGCATTTGACTTACATTGCATTATCCTATACATTTTACATAGGTATCTGCAATCCCCTGGGATCCAACCCACAACCTTGCGCTGTTAACGCAATGCTCTTACCACTGAGCTACAGGAAAGCTACTTCCTGTAGTAGGATATATGCACCTACCCATTTTTATTACTGTACAGAAAACACTAATAACTGCACAAAATATGTGCATGCCGTGCTGTGAGCTACTGTGACCGGCCCAGCCATTCATAGCACCACGGGAAGGAAAAATCACGTTGTCTACTTTCCCGACATTTTCTATGTAAATACACATTAGACGGACATTTGTGTCTATCGCAGCCCATAGAACCGTACATAGGAAAGTTATGATATTTAACACACAGATAGGGCAGAGTCTCATCTGTAACTATAGCAAAATTGGAGTCTCTGACTTAATTCCTCTAGCACCGCCAACAGTCCAAATTTAACATACATTTTTGATCATAACTTCTTAACCACACGCTGTAGAATTTTTTTTTATTTATCTGAAACCTGTGGTCACACTAATTTGAATCCACCTTATTACATCATTTTCCGTCATGAAAATTGTCCTGCTACTTTGGGATAAGTTAGAAAAAGTACTTTTTTCAGATAATTCAGAGCTTTTTACCGATTTGTATGAAATAAGGTATGTAGCATCTGTAGACAAACAGTTATTCAAGGATTTTCAAGCAGTGTTTTCCATTCATTAATAAGCCCATAATCACCATTGTCTAAGTTATAAAACGTACCAAAAAATGTTTTATACGTCTCATAACAACATATTGTGTTGTACGTTTCCCATCTTGATGTATTCGTCACGGCCTGCCACACTATAAACGCTGGCCGTCACTAATACGATTTTTCATGAGAGCCAGAGTAAAAACCTATATCGATCGACCTCCAACAAGGATATCCTTACCTTTCTGATCCTGAGCATCTGTTCCACGTCCCCTCCCTCTCCCTGTTCTTTCAGCTCGAGATTCATTTTTGTTATCCCCTCTGCTCACATTTTTTACTTCCTCCTTTCCATGGCCTCTTCCATAATTCCTTTCATCTTGGGCTGTTGTATCCTCTTTTCTAGGAGCTTCATTTCTTTCTCGCTCCCTCTCCCTTTCCCTTTCACGTTCTTTGTCTCGTGGCTGCTGGGATTCTCTTCCAGAGCGGTTTCGCGCTTCTGCTGCATGGGCATCCCTACTGTCTTTAAACTCTCCACGGTGCTGTCGGTCGTCCCTGGCATCCCGTCTATCTCGGTCTCCACGGTGGTCTCGACTGTCTCTGGTATCACGTGAAGAAATCAGTTCAATGTCGTAGTCTCGCTCATCACGACTGCTGTCCTTCTCACGCTTCCCATGACACTCTAATGATACAGATGAGATGATGTGAGCAAACTAATTGTAACTGAAAGACTGTAATTGTTTAAGAGACAATTTAAATCCACACAGTGTTTGAAAGGTTATTTGAAATTTGAAGCTAGGGCTGCAACAACGTGTTGAGGTCATTGATAAAGTCGATTACTAAAATACAGAAACTATTGGTTGATACCAATACTGTTACATCACTTGCTATTTAAACATACTTAAAACAAACTTAAAACATAAAATCACTGCTTTATTGTTTGGTTTGTCAAAAGACCAAAAAAAATGTGAGGCCCAATTTCAGGGTTGGAGGAAACCCTGCTGCAATATCAAATCAAAAATACAAAACCCTATAAGAACACACTGCTAAAAAAAAGTGTCTCTCACCATCTCTGCGCTCATGGCGCCTCTCCAGCTGCACAGGACTCTTCTCTCTCTCTCCCCTGCCCCTCTCTCTGGCCTGTGTTCTGTGATGGGAGCTGGACCTGCGAGGGGCGGGGCTTGCAGAGGGATCTCTGTGAGTGATGCGTGGAGAATGGGAGCGCTGTGAGGACTGGATGGGTGGGGGTGAGAATGACGAGGAATTGGGAATGTCTCGTTGGTACGGGGGAGAGACAGAATCATGTCTGTGGCGAGGGGAGGGGGAGTGTCTCTGGGCAGAGGAGCCAGAGTGAGAAGAGGGGGAGTGTTGTTGTCTGGAGTGAGGGGAGGGGCTGCGGCGGTGACATGGTGGGGTTCTACTCCTGCAAAAGGAAAACAAGAGCTGTACTCACAATGACCCCGAATGAGATTTTGAATTAGAGTGAAGGATTATGTTTCACCAGTTTGATATCCTATCGAAAGGAATAAGAAGAATTAGAACGACGTTTTCAGTTTAGTTTAACGAATGGAAAATGAAAGATAACAATTAAAAATTCTTTTCATTGTTACAAAAGTACTTTAAATTAAAAACTTATACAATTTATATAATCTTAATTGTAAAATTGTAAATCTGCATAAAAACACATTAAAGAACAGAAAACAAAGAACACACATCTCCATTAGGTGGTTGTCCTGTAGGCTTAATACAAAAACTCCAGCTATTTCTAAACGCAGTAGCTCGAGTTCTTACAAGAACAAAATAGTATGAGCATATTTACCCGGTTCTATCAACATTGCACTGTTTACCTACACAAAAAAAATGGTTCTTAAAAACTGCTTTTATGATGTTAAAGGGTCTATTTAGAACCATGGGCATTTTTCAAACGGAAGTGAGCATCCTTATGCCCTACTCCCTTCGAAGGGCTGTGCCTTTGAAGAGAACCCTTTTAATGGTGTAGGAAATTGTCTCTCGTGTACGCGTTTGAAACTCCCTTCACATAGAGAATGACTGGCCAAATGTCATTAGCGGTTCGGGTGCGGGTTGGGAAATAGTATGCACGGAAAATGGATCCAGTAGCCAAGACTATTTCGCCTCACCTCAGTTGATAAGCTGCTTTGACACTGTCCTGTGCTTATTTGTGTTCAAGCTCTGTCTGAAGAGCTGGTATCTCATTTCAGTGCTCTTGGCAGTGTTGAGCATTGTGCAGCCAATCGCTGGCAACTGATGGACAGCTATAGTGAGAACACGATACTCTTATAACATTTTAACTCAACGTTTTAGCTCATAATGCACCTGGTCCCTTTTCTGCTTTAAGCTTTATATAGCCTCGATGACAGCTTAGCCTTTAGTATAATTTCACAGAAAAAAGGTAAGGATAACTAGAGTTGATATCATACGAATTTTGTCAAACAGATAGGGTCTTGTACGGAATTTAAGTGCTGCTGTTGGATGTTCTTTTAATGACTGTGGGAGCAGGTTTATCAAACTGGACCTGTGCAGGACTTTGCTGATTACCCTACATCCTCTTGTATTACACTTCTTAATGTTCACTACGCTCTCAGGGCTCCGGTCAGTTGTTGCACTTGAAAAAATGATATTCTTACCAAGCATTTTTGTCTCGTTTTCAGTACAAATATCTAAACCTTCTTAAATCAATATATAATTACTTTACAAGAAAGGTGACCAAAGACATTTAGTCTTGTAAGTTCTTGCATATGTCTTTTGACCGTTACAGTTATGATTCAGAGGGAATATATTATAAGTCTTGTCCTTCAATTTTATTAACAATATAAATATAATACTACTACTACTAACGACAACAATTTTAAAAAACACTATGTCTTTCAGTTTTATTTACCAGCACACCAAGACGTCAAATCAAATAACCTGACAATGTTTTCAGTAACAGTTTCTCTCACCTCTGTTGTAATGCTTGTTTATGAGAAGTAGGTTTGGGGGATGATGACCTTCTTTTGGCTGTGGGTGATGCTTCCCTGGAAGGTGGAGGAATGCTTTCAGAAAGGTCCTCTGATGTTACTGCACATTTGGCTTTACGGAAACTATCTGACCGATCCCTGCAATTAAAAAGCGATACATTTATTGACTGGCCACGGGAACACTGTTCCGAGATATCAAAAATCTGCTCAAAATGTAGCATCTTCAAGCACCTTTTCGCATCATGGCATTATGTTCATTAAGTTTGGTGCCAACTTTTTGAATTCCTTCAAAGTATTTTAAAAGTTACACTTCATATTCCTGTTGGGGGAGCTAAAGGATGTCAGAGTGAAAGTTGTTCAGGTCGATAAGAACTATACATACTAAGTTTGGGAAGCACTGCATAGCAGTAAACATGCGCGCTTGCATTCTATTCAAGTTTTATTTTTTTTAACTTAAAGCCCCACTGAAATCAAAATGAAAGTTATTTTCCTTTTATTAAAAATAAGTTAGACGTCAATAAACTGAAATGTTCCTAAGTGCTGAAAAAAAATCACATTTAGAAGATATAAGCGTTCAAAACTGGTATAAAAAAATCTAGCTAAAAAAACTTCAACCGCTCGTCAAAGTTCTTGTCCAATGAAATGTGCTTTAGAATCTGATGAGTCCCGCCCCCTTCACCAGCAGAGCTGCTGAAAGCGGCACCTCATACACTATTATAAACAGGTTTGACCACTTCAGTCATTTCCTTGAGTACAAATCTTCATGCTCCAGCATATAATTATATTCTAGGGAATTATATGCTTATAAATGTATAGCAACAGTTTGGACAGGGCCCTTTTCTATTCCAACATGACAATGCCTCTCTGTTTGAGACAAGGTTCAGACTGAAATGATTGATTCAGTCAGTCAGTGTAAAAGAACTTGACTAGTTTGCATAAATCCACCTTTGGTGTGACTTTCAATGCCAACTTTGAGCAAAAAACTTCTCACCCAACACCAATGACACCAACATGACTACTCCTGTGTACAAGGCACTTTCAAAACGGTTTAAAATTTTATTTCTACAAATGGCATTGTAAATATTTTTTGTTCCATCTCTGTTGCAACAGCTTTGGAAGAGCCTTTTTTTCAGTTCTAAAATGGTTGTACCCCTGTATACAAGTCATTGATGTGGAGTGCTGAGTTTTTGGCTCAAAGTATGCCATAAAAGTCACACCAGAGGTGTCCAAATGGGTTCAGGACTTGGCTTTATGCAGACCAGTTAAGTTATTTCCACACTGACTGAATCAATCATTTCTTTCTGAACTTTGCTTCATACAATGGGGCATTGTCATGTTGGAATAGAACAGGGCCCTTTCCAAACTGTTGTTATAAAATTAGAAACACACAATTCACTAGAATGATATGACGTAGCATTTAGATTTGTACTCCCAGAAATGACTTCAGTAATCAAATCGGTTCATTAGAAGGGGGTGCCCAATACTTTCAGAAGAATATAGTGTATTATCGACTTGTTCGCACATTTATTATGTCCTAAGTGGTAAATGACGCACGGACGTGCTCCAGTTCAGAGACACAATAGCACAGAGCTGATCATATGTGCCGATCATACACGTAAATCCGCTGAGAAAACTAAAACTTATCTGACCCGTTTCAAGTCTACACATAATATTGAATGTTAATCAAACATTGCAGCCTTAATGAGTAAAGGAGAGAGAAGGGTCTGTCTGCAGACCAGATGCACTGTCAGCGGCGCATGCGCACTCCAACAAATGCACTATTAGACACGTATGTGAATCAAATGGACCTACAGGCCAATTGTAAGTATATTTATTCAATATTCAATGTATTTATTCTCATTCAATATTAAGTCGAAGTGAAAGTGTTGTTTTAACTATATTCAATTCGAACAAGATTAAGTCGAAGTAAAAGTGTTATTGAATTATTTGACAAATGTAATCGAAAACGTTCTTTAACATTATCAGACGAATGTTGTAAGTATATTGATTTCACTCATACAGTATTAGATAGATGTAAAAGTATTGTTTTAATATATAAGATGATGTTTTCGAAAACTAACTTAATCCTTATAATGATACCAGATCTATCGCATCTATGATACTTGGGTAACGATACCTGTTCTTCATACAGTAATTTATTAAAGAACTAACGTTATCTAAATTAATTTTGTAGCGTTGCTTGAAAACTAAATATTCAGATGATTCGGATTATTTATATATTCAATAACCTTGTGAATACAGTACAGCTTGTACAGCCTTATATTTATACACAGCAATTATTATTTACGTATTTGTTTTTTGCATTTTGACAGGGGCATTGCACATAGGATAAAACCTGTAAAATGGACTGAAAGGTTGGCTATCTATCCATCCATATATCTGTCTGTCTATTCAAATCTATCTATCTTAATCGTATCCTATCGTCCATTTATCTATCCCATCCATCTCTTTAAGTCTTATGTATCTATCTTTCTATGAAATTTTCCTTATTCCCTCCTTTCATTATATTTAAGGGTTTTCCAGTACAATCATATGGCAACGACTGTGGTGTGTTCATGTTGATGGTAAGTACATTATGTTTGTAGTTAATATTATATTGTTTTGCCATAATACTGCCGTCTCTTTCATGTATAGTCTGCATTGTACATTGTCCTGGATGCCCCATTTGACTACACAATTGTAAGTATTAGTACAGTTTACAATAACTTTGAGACTTTTTTTTGAGACAAAGGGCATTGACTTTGAGGTTGAGCAGCAGGACATGGTAGAGCTGAGGAAATGGTGGTGCGTCATGTTAATGGAGAACTTTGGACTGGACCGGTATGGAATTGTTTGTATTTTGAATATTTAAAGCTTTTATGAGAAAGGAAT
Source organism: Barbatula barbatula (assembly GCF_947034865.1). NCBI lineage: Eukaryota > Metazoa > Chordata > Actinopteri > Cypriniformes > Nemacheilidae > Barbatula > Barbatula barbatula. The sequence continues at coordinate 15,624,302 of NC_136771.1, forward strand.
TATCTGACATTCAATCACTATTTTCCAGGCATGGAAAATTGTTTGCCCACTATACAGAGGAGTCCAAAGCCTTCCTGAGAGGTGATCAGCAGCCTGTATTTAAACGGAAGTTGGAAGAAATCTCTCAGGTAAAAGCATATACTAATCATAAGGTAAAGAATGGTATGTTGTCATGTCTAACTTTGTAAACATGCGCTGTGTTTTCTCCTCTAACAGGAAGAGCATTTTGACGGACAGGTAACTTCTCAGGTAACTCCTCAGGAAAAGTACCAGTAACCTTAAAAAGGTAGTCCTAAAGGTAACTAAATTTAATATTTTGCTTTTTAGGTAGATGAAACCAATCTTTTCATCCGAGTTTGCATCGGAGAAGCAGGTGGTTCAGTCTCCGCGAAAAGCAGGTTTTGTTAGAGAGGTTGTGGCCATTATTGTTCAGCATATTTTTATTTATCATCTTCTGCATTGTTGTTTCTTAGGAGCGTGTCATGACGGATCTTAAAACTGCCAGTCAGTTTTTGATTGGAGAACTCTGGCGATCTGCTTGGCTCAGTACAGCTTCCACTTATAATGTGCATGGAGGATGATGAAGCTGCAAAGGCCTTGGAACAGTTCATCAGTACAGATTTCATAGAACATGATACAGGACATGCATAAATTTTTAGAGAATTTGGTGGACAAAATGCATCTTAAGAGTCTTTTGTCGAGTACAAAATTGAACAGAATTGTCCATTTTTTGTTTTGTGTTATGATTTTATGCCACATATGCATTGAAACTGATATGGAAGCCTTCGCAAAAACACAGACGTGAGCCGTCCTGCTCTTTATATATATATATTTATATATATACTATGTCTACATAACAAAACTTTATCATTAAACCATTGATTAACAAGCACCTGTTTATTGTAGAATGAGTCATTTATGTATATATGCGTGTTTGTTTATAATTTTAGGCCGGAAGAATACGTGTACAAGAAAAGCTTTTATTTAGTAATGTTTTTTCATTATTAGTGTAGATGTTCAGAAATGTATTTCAGCTATAATTATAATAAATACCTGGCCTTTACCTGAACCACCAGTATTCATGGTACTCAGTAACCTTTACATTTTATTAATAGAATCTTACAGTTCACCTCGTGAAATACGTTTGAGCGTGCATGTGACAAGTGCGCATGCGCTGCTGAGAGTGCATGTGACGAGAGTGCATGTGACGAGTGCGCATGCGCTGCTGAGAGTGCATGTGACTGACAGTGCATCTCGTCTGCAGACAGATGCTATTGAAAGGAGAGGTCAAACCCCAGTGCCACTCACAAATGAAAATGAGCTTTAAATGACACATCACTGGTTTCACTATTCCTCCTAATCTTTTCAACAGACTTTTACACCACTGTGGCTATGCCAGGCTGACTGTGCCGTAAAAAAACGATATTGGTTATTTCAAAGGTTGAAGGGCCACTTCATATGTCTTGCGCTCTCTGCACTTTTCTGTTTAAATTATTTTGTGTATTAATTACTTACTGTTGTTTTTTGCACGTTCTGAATCAGTATTGATCATATCAAAGGCAATCATTTTGGTATTGTGACAATACAAGAGTGAGTGGCCGGTGACCACTTCATGCTCAGACTTCTAAAAAAGATTTGGTTTCACACGATGAAAAAGATACATATTTCCTGACGTTTATGTTGTTCCAAACCTTTGCGACTTGGGTGGAACACAAACGGAGATGTGAAGGAGAATGTTATAGGATCTAATTAATGTATAGAAAAGGTGCATCAACATTGTTTGAAACCTGTGTTCAACAGTACAAGTTACAGCACACAGAAGCAACATGACAGAAAAGAAATGTCATCTTTACTGAACTAACTTGCAAAGCTTTTTTAAAAGTCTAGCCATACCTGCGCTTTTCTTTCTTCTCCTTATGTTTTTCAATTTCACATCCTCTTTCTTTCACGTCTTTAATCTTGTCCTCAGATTTCTCCTTGTTTTTGTGTTTATTTTTGTGTTTCTTCACAATCACCAGGGTCTCCGCAGGGACAGGGGGAGGAGGACTGGGAGTCTGCGGGCCCTTACGTTTGTTATGACTACACTTAGATGATCTGGTCAAAAATAAGATGACACACACAATATGAGGGGAGTAGTTCACCCCAGAATTAATTTTAAACTATAATTTACTCACCGTCATGCTATACTACATGACCTTCTTCAGCCAGCTTGGAGTAATTTTTCACTTAAGAACATTTTTAGATAACAAAACTACATGCTTTTTTACTCTCATACGTATAATTTCACTTCAGAAGATATTTATTAACCCATGGAGTGGTGTGGATGTGTTTAATTTTGAATATGTGCTTTGTGGAGCTACAAAAAGTGGGACACTATCTAATACCAAGCTGGCAAGAGCCAGGACATCTTTAAAATTTACTCAGATTTTAACTGGCTGAAGAGAGAAAGTCATGTGTACATTGGATGGCATGAGAATGAGTACATTCCGCAAAAAAAAAACTTTTTGTATGAGCTATTCCTATCAGAGTCCTGCACTTGGCCGGGCCTCCGCGAGTGCCCATCGTGTGAACTGCTTATATTTAATATAACGGGAAGAATAATTACTTTTTGTAATTATTTTTGCGGTTCAGGAAGTATGCACGGGCAGAACGCAAATCCGGTAGCCAAGACTATTTCGCCTCACCTCAGTTGATAAGCTGCTTTGACACTGTCCTGTGCTTATTTGTGTTCAAGCTCTGTCTGAAGAGCTGGTATCTCATTTCAGTGCTCTTGGCAGTGTTGAGCATTGTGCAGCCAATCGCTGGCAACTGATGGACAGCTATAGTGAGAACACGATACTCTTATAACATTTTAACTCAACGTTTTAGCTCATAATGCACCTGGTCCCATTTCTGGATTAATCTTTATTTAGCCTTGATGGCAGTTTAGCCTTTAGCGGCTTTGGAATAATTTTACAGAAAAAAGGTAAGGATAACTATAGTTGATATCACATGAACAATATAGGCTATTTTGAACAAATTTAGCATAAATCAAAAAACATTCCAAAAATCACTATAGAATAGCTACTATTAGCTAACAATATTTTAGTGGATTCACTCTTGGTTGTCTCGCCGTAAACTTTTTTATTGAGTTACTACAAGTTGAAAAATACAATAACCAGGAATTCCTACTATTTGTTGCGTGTTGCAGGAGAAAATAAATGGTTTTGTCTACATGTAGATGTATTTCGGGTGCGGTCCAGGTCGCTGTGGATATTTGTCGGGTACGGAACGAAATTGGTGCTACAGTCGGGTTTCGGGTCGGGTGTTCTTTTAATTACTGCGGGTGCAGGTTTATCAAACAGGACCCGTGCAGGACTCTGATTCCTGTAAGATTTGAGAAGTCTTGAGAAATCGTAAAACCTAACCTGCCGTCTGCCTCTTCTGTCCTTGTCTGGTCAGACACTGGTGAAGAAATGACCAAAGTGGAGGACTTCTCTTTCTTGCTTGAGCTCCCATCCTTCACAGCAGCTCTATGTTTCGGTGAGCCGCTAGACTTGCGGGATGAGGGTGACCCCTTAGAACTGGTGTGCTCAGGAGAGGTCTAAAAGGAGTTTTTAGGGTTCAATTAATACATTCTAATGACAGCTGTGGTAGAACAATGTTCATTGCTACAGGAAAATAAGCTTTATCAGTTAAAAGTACTAGTTAATTAAATTTTTTGAGGTGTGAAGAAATTATTCTCTAGTTTAATAAAATCATCCAACAAGAAACAAAACAAAAATCGATCCATCAAACAAACAACACCGAAGCTATCATGCAGGGTTTCAAAATTAATCACAAATGATCCTATAATATATTCTGTTTCACTCTAAATTTTGAATTTAAAATGTATTAAGAATGACAATTCCTTGAGTTACTCGAGTAATTCGACTACCAAAAAATCGGAGGCAATTTCTTTGGCTGGAAGCTTCGTTTATTCCTTTTAATTTAAGCCCTTTTCATACAGAGAGAAAATACACTGAAAATGTGTCCAGGAATTTTTCCCGGGATAGTTTGATTTTGTTCATGCACACTGCCAGTGATTTTCTGGAATCTATTCCACAAAGATCCCGTAAAGACACGTGATGTAATATAGGCTACTGCAATGTAATGTTAATTTTTTTAGTCGTGAAAATTGGGCTGATCATGGTGAAGGGTTTGTGGTGTTTTTAGGTGGCTAAATAACGTGATTCGTTAATATTACTGCCTTCCTTTATTTAGTGCCAAATAGGACTATATCATCTTTTTTATTATTATTCTGTAGCATATAATGTTGTTAATTGCAATACAAAAGGCGCTGAATTAAAAAAATATATAGTAATATGATGTAGAAAAATGTGAGTGTAAAAAATGGTTTACCGTTAAACAAGGTTTGAGAAATGTATTAGAGCATTTACATTTGTAACAGATTTAGGCCAAATATATATACCTGTCCTGCTGTGTGAAATTAGTTCTGACTGAAAAATGACATCGCCGATGACCTACAGCCAACGAGAAGGTAAGATACAAGGCATAATGAGATTCAGGGTGGAGACCACGTCAGCAAGCATGGCTTCCAATGTCGCACAGGAACTTCTTGCTTGCGTTTGGTTGTGAAACAATTATTACATTAGAATGGTCGGTTTTCATTGTGTAGGTGTGCATTTGTAAGCTCACTGTCATACGCGTGGGGTGAGACACAGACAGAGGACCCAGGTGCAGACAGCGGGTAAGGGGTTAACAGATTTAATTATAAATATAAAACAAACACCCACGAGGGGGAAACATAACAAAACATGGAAATATAACAAGACAGGACTAAGACTGAAACAAAACTTTAACTTTTGGCAAACTAAACATGACTAAACTGACAAGCACAAGAACTCACCATACAACCACATTCACAACCAGCACAAGACAGAACTATATTTGTTTTCATAGGCAAATTACTTACGATTCTGCCTTTTGTTTCCACAGGTCGCTTAACGGGACTGACCCCCTTAAATGTTACTAGGTCCTCTTTCCGGAATCACTTTTTGGATCAATCCAGGATGCGTTTGCGTTCCCACCGACTGCACACTGGCAATTTTATGGGTTTTTTGGGGGGATCGGCGGTCTGTGTGAATAGGGTTTAAGAGTACCCAGTGTGGGTACCCAGACGATACCACTGTAGCAGCTCGCATAACAGCCTGCCTAGATGACATCTGAGCTTGGATGAAAGAGCATCACCTCCAGCTGAACCTGGCCAAGACAGAACTACTCGTGTTTCCGGCACACCCCACGGTGCAACACGATCTCACCATCCAACTTGGCAATTCCACTATCACTCCCTCCGAATCAGCCAGGAAACTCAGAGTCAAATTTGATGAACAGCTGTCCTTCAATGATCACATTGCAAAGACAATGCGATCCTGTCGATATGCCTTTATTCAACATTCGAAAGGTTAGACCCTACCACACTCAGCATGCAGCACAACTCCTTGTCCAGGCCCTGGTAATCTCAAGGTTGGACTACTGCAATGCTCTCCTTGCTGGTCTTTCTGCAAAGCCTATCAAACCACTTCAGCTGGTTTAAAACGCAGCTGCACGCCTCATCTTCTAACAGGCCAAGAAGGCTCATGTGACACCCCTTTTTACCTCTCTCCACTGGCTAGCCAGTATCAGATTCAAGTCACTGATGTTTGCCTACAGGACGATCACTGGATCTGCACCAGCATACTTTCACACCCTCCTACACCCCATCCCTACGCATAAGGGCACTAAATCTTCACAACTCCTTCCTGCTGGAACATTCTTCCTAACGCGGTCTGGTCACCCACATCTCTCACAACCTTCAAAAAAACTACTTTAAACCCATCTCTTCTGTGAATACTTGACAGACAAATGAGAATAAAAATAAATACACTAACCCTCTTCTCTCAACAGGTAGTGGTCTAGCTTTTGTTGAAACTAGTAACTATGTATTAGCACCTATTGTACTATTGCTCTTTGTATGACATATCGCTTATTGCTCCCTGAACTCTTTGTAAGTCACTTTGGATAAAAGCGTCTGCTAAATGACTAAATGTAAATGTATACGCAGATAAATCTGCAGAATAAATGACAGCAAAATATACAGAGTGCAGAGGTTTTGTCCACTTCTGCTCTGACAGTCTTTTTTCAAACTTCCTTTGATTTCCAAAATCTTAGAAAAAGTTAGAAAAAAGGCAATGCAATAAAATAATGTGTGGAAGCTCATAATGTGATAATATTCAGTCTGGTTTTCATAAAAACAACTCAACTGAAACTGCCCTCCTTAGCTTTTCAAATGACATTAAATGTTTTGTGCTGGTTTAGCTAGATCTCAGCACAATGTTTGACACTGTTGATCACTTTTATCCTTTTATTGTAAAATTTGCACAGATTAAAAAAGAACTTTTCACATTGTCATTATGGGGGATTGTTTGTAAAATTTTGAGGAAAATAATTAATTGAATCCATTTAGGAATAAGGCTGTAACATGACAAAATGTGGAAAAAGTGAAGCGCTGTGAATACTTTCCGGATGCACTGTATGTACTCTTAATTTGAACCAACAGAAAAGGTGCACGTGGAGACCATATTAATATATTGTATAAACTTTATGTAAGAGTAAACATTTTATTCCTTATAGAGTTTAAAGCAAAAAGAAAGGGGTTGTTTTATTTCGTTTTTAATAATGACATTTTCTGCATGTTCACGACACAATGTAAAGATAGCCTAACTTCAAATAAAACTTGAGAGAATTCGCATATCATTTGTTCTCGCTTTAAACAGATTTGAAATGATGTCTCCAGTGATGTCTCAAGTAATAGACCAATAAACTACGTTCCCTGACCTTCTCTGTGGTTAGCTTCATTTTAAATATCACATTGTTTGTCCTTAGGCTCACTAAAATCTGTCACAGCAAACAGCGCATATAGGTATGCGCTTATGTTGTGCTTGAATATTTGTACACTGATTTCTTTTTTGAAGTGCGGCATTTTCGTTGGAAACCATTTAAAAACGTGTAAATTTGCATTGGTCACCAGTGGCGATCTCTGCAAAAATATCACTCACAAATTAATCTTTTTAGTCGCAAATGTGACCGCTTTAGTCGCAGTCTTTAGAGCCCTGCTATGGCTTCTGTGGAGTCTTTTAAGAAAACATCTAGACGCATCTTTTTGGACAAGCGGTTAATAAACAATATGGTTCTCCTAATGTACTGGTGAAATTGTATTAACATAGTAATGCATATGTATTTTATTGCTATCATTTTATTGTAAAGCACTTTGTGACCCCTCCTTGTCTGTGAAAGATGCTATATAAATAACCTTACTTGCAGCCGTAAAGCCACGACACACTGTAAATGTGTGTTAGAAATCTGTAATGCTGAGAGGACTTTTAGGACTTCAGCCGGCAAAGTTGATCCTTTCTGACTAGCAGGCAGAGTAGGTGGTCTTTTGTTGCTGTTCAAATGCATTCGCACCTACACCATGAACACAAACCAGTCTAATGTAATAACAATGTTTCACAACCAAACGCAAGCAAGAAGTGGTACGTGATATCAGAGTTCCTGTGCGACATTGGAAGCCATGCTTGCTGACGTGGTCTCCACCCTGAACCTCATTTGGCCTTGTATCTTGCCTTCTCATTGGCTGTAGGTCATCGGCGATGTCATTTTTCTGTCTCTTGTTAAAAAGCTTTCATGGTGAGATTAAAAGTTGCATGAAATTGCTCATGTACCTCTTTCTTAATGATGACCTCCTCTCTTTTGTCCATGTTCTCCTGCTCCAGCTTCATCAGCTCACGCTGAATTTTCTGTCTCTTCATCTCCAGCGATAACTCGTAATCGTAATCCCCGTTATCAGAATCTATTAAAATCATTGACATGTACTGTATAACTAAAGTAGTAAAACTAAAAATATTACTTTAGAGAAACCTTTACCGTCACGACTGGCTTCCCAGCTTGCGGTCTCCTCTTCACTAGCTGGTGTGTGCTCCTTTGTGATTTTGATATCCTCTTTCTCTCTGTGTCTTCGTCGGGATGAATCTCCCTGCTAAATGAGGCACAAAAAAACCACTTTAAATAAACATCCAAAAATTGAGCACACTCAGCGTAAATAATCTCTGGATCTGAGTTTCTTGACCATTATGCAGTCCCGCAAATGACTATTATCTGTCCAAATGGCACGAGACTTTGAACGGTGGTCAACACTTTCTGTATCTACAAATAAAAAAATTTGCATGATATCTTCAATTTTATGTTAGTGTTAAAGTCACACTCATGGTCTTCGGGGTCTACCCTGCTTTGAAAAGGGACAAACTTCCTCTTCTAAATCAGAAATGCAGAACACACATTGACAGAAATGAAGTGGCACACTTCCAACAATGCCAAAAACATACACAATGCAGAGAGAGAGAGAGAGAGAGAGAGAGAGAGAGAGAGAGAAAGAGAGAGAGAGATGAAAGGATGAGACAAAACTATTTAGCATGTACTGAGTACTTACATGCATTTCAAGTACTGAGATCAAAGAGTTAGGGGAAGATTACCTTTTCTGCTATTTTGTCTGGTTCTGCACATTCGTTTTGGAAACAAAGTCATGTGTATGCAGCTCAGACATAAGATTACATGACTCACATGCAGAACACAGTTCATTCTGTTACAACACCATGTGTATTGTATTGGTACTCAATATCAGGGCTAGGCAAAAAAAGTGTAAATAAATTATTTCATCTCCGCAAGCACTGAACATTCATTAATGTAAATGTTATTGCTACTACCATCCACTAAATGTCACTTTTCCTTTTACAACGGGTGGATGTTACAACAGGGAGCATATGGTTCAATCATTGCTTAATTAACATGGTGGATGCAGCGTGTGTCGTCAAATATAACATCACCTTACCATAAAAGGCAGCGGTTCACATGATTTCAGCTTCTCTTTACAGATCATTTGTGAAATTGTTTTGTTACACTGTTTCTTAAATATAAAAATAACCTGATCCTGTTTGATCATGGTATGCGACTGTTCCGTTTCAATATACTTCTTCATTTCTTAATTCACCATTGTAATCTGATATTTTCAGATTTTTTAAATATTTTTAGGATTTGTAAATCTATAATCATTGACTCAAATTGATGAGCTTGTGAATCGGAATTGAATCGGAACATCCGAATTGATACCCAGCCTTACTCAATGTGTGATATACACATGTGTACATTTTTTTTCTCTTACATTAAGTAACTGATGTTTAGATTAAAACTGTAGAAATATATGTTAAACAGAGCTTTTGTACATCATAAACTCTTAAGCCTCCAAATTTTCTCTTTTTAAAATCTTTTCAACTTAAAAAAAGTTCAGGTTTGATTCTAATTACAATGTAACCTTATTGAAAAACTGATTTTCCAGTACAAAAAAATTCTAAACTTCTACAAAAAGTTATTTTTATTGTTATTTGTGATTTCATAAAAAACATTTTGTTGACTCTAGAGTCCCCAAAGACCATGAGTGTAGACGAAGACCATATAAGGGTTGAAAGCGAACTGGGTGTGTGTGCATTATCTGAGACATTACTGAAATTCTAACTCAAGAGAACAGACATAAATCTGATTGAAGGAATTCTCCACCCAAAAATGAAAATTCTGTCACCTTCTCACCCTCGGATTGGTTCAAATCGATATAAATTTCTTTGTTCCGATGAACACAGAGAAAGCTATTTGGAAGATTATCAGAATAACAGTTCAAGGACATCATCTACTACCATAGTAGGAAGAACATTTTTGTTTTTTGTTTTATTGAACACAAAATGAGATATTTAAATAATTTGACTTTGACTACCGTAGAAGAAAACTAAATGGTAGTCAATGATGTTCCGGAACTGAAAATGACTAACATTCTTCCAAATATCTTTGTGTTTTCCAGAACAAAGTAATTTATACAGGTATGAAATGACATGAGCGTGAGTAAAAGACAGAATTTCCATTTTTAGGTGACCAGTCCCTTTAAGGGACAAAGTCATAATTCTAAAGAAGAGAGATGTAGTGAGACCTTCTGCAAAAGCTAGTGAAATTGTTGAATCTGCAGATGTAAGGTTTAAGAGTCAAAGTCATAACCAGATCTATAATTTCTGTTGTAGGATGACATCCCATTACACTGATCATTTTCTGGCATTGTAAGAAAGGGTGTATCCTGTTGATCAATCAAATATGAAAAGACTGATGTTAAAAAAGAAAACTATGAAGAGAGGCACAATGAAAAAGCCAAACACAGATGTCTGCATTGACCAAGACACAAAAAATACAACTTTTTTCTTTTACAAAAACTGTGTATAAAATGTACAGATTAAACCTAACCGCAAAAAGCATTACTGTGGCCTGAATGCCAGTTACAGGGCAATACTTAATGATATAGAAATAAAACTTTATGGATTTGTCATGCTTGGTAAAATCTATCTGCTACTATAATGTATTGTCTTCAAATTATCATATGATCATTTTTCATATCACATATAATGATCTAGCTAGAAATCTAGCAAATGTTGTAACAAAATGCAGGTTATTTGGGGGAAGGGGGCATACTCTGGTTGTGGGCGAAGTGGGCTCGTCTGTGTCTCTTTTTTGCGCATCACCATCTACATCTTGTCTTTTATTCTTCATCCTCTCTCGGAGATCCCCAGTGGGTCTCTCGGCTGACCTTTAAACACACATCAAAAGTCAATTGTTTGACCAGATCAGGTACATTCCAAGCAACATGTCTTTAATAGAATTTCAAGCACCTGTGCAAAGCTCCAGAGAAGCCTTTTCCTTGTGACGGAGTTCCATGCGTGTACCGACATGCGTTGCCGTAACTGCAGTTTCCAGTCTTTAACCAGTTTCTACAATGAGTCTGTGGTCAAGCCAAATGAATGTTAATCTATTGTATTTCTACAAGTTCTGTACTATACAATAACTCTTAAAGGGGTCATGCACTGCCTTAATTTTATAATCATCTTGCTTACCTTTACCTATACTGTTTTTTACTTCATTAGGACTCGACAATGAGTGCCGTCTGACCCGGGGTCAGTGTGAACTATGTTCGGGACCGTAAACAGAATTCTTGCCCATTTGGGGCAGTGCCACATCACAAAAGTTCATCTTTTGCATGTGTCTTCCAGCATTGCAAATTGAATTAAGCGCATGAATGAACAATATGCTCCCTGTTGTAACATCCAATCGTTATAAAAGGAGAAGTTTCAACTAGCAATAACATTGATGTTTAGGAATGTTCAGTGCTTGTGGAAATATGAAAGAAAATAAATAGATTTAAAGCTTTTAAGAATCGATATTGAATCGACCGCATTTTAAAGAATTTAGTAGCACTGGTGCTCCCAACTTCAAGAGATAGGAGCGCCCACCCGACAAGTAATACCATGGTCTGTCTGAATAGTTCAAAACGAAATCGTTACAATTTTACCATTAAAACATGCATGTGATGTCTGTTGTGTTTTACATGGTCATTATGGCTTCGTGATTTCCTGAAATCATATTTTTTTTAATCATAAAACAAATGCTTAAATTAGAAATGCGTGAGGAATGAGCTCGCATCACGTTGTCAATCCTCCTTCCTCTACTGACCCTTATATCTCATCATAGCATGCAGGGAAATAGTTCAAACTAAAAGCACATATGCTTATGTTGAACAGGTATGAGGGGAACAAGATAGCTTTTTGAAGATGTTTGCTCGTGATTGTATTTAATATAGCGTAATGCGAGCTTGCAAATCCGCTGTTCAGCCATGCTGTAAGCGCTCCCATTGTGGACCTGGACAGAATATGTAACGTTATCGCTAATGGGCGAGACACACACAACATCCAAACTCCTCAGTTTATTGCATGTTTATATGGAAATATTATGTAAAGTAGTGTTGCGGCATAGAAAGACGCATTCTGTGTGAATGGCCGGTCGCAGTGCAACAGTTAAAAGGGACCCCACTGAAACAGTGTCACGCTGCGTCACATTACTCACGTTGTTTAAGCAACATACACCGGAAATGTGGTATATAAAAAATTCATATTTTATTAAACAAATTAAACTTCTATTTTAATGAATTATATTATGCAGTAATAAAAAATATGTAAATATTGCGAAATGTTGGTGGGAAAGCGGTGTAGAAAATCACGTTGTCGAATGGCCGGGACTGTAAATGTAGCTCTGCTCATAGTACGCACATACATTGTTCAGCTATTAGCATGTTCTGTACAGTAATGAAAACAGGTCAGCCCAAAACAAAATGTGCACTCACAAAAATGCTTCCAAATATATTTTGAGGTCACAGGTCAAATTTAGGGAGCACATGCCATTAAAATGATTGCAATTTAGAGCCCAGCACTCCATCATACCAATTGCGTGAGGATATTGTGTTCTTTCAAGACACTTCAGATATCACGAGATCTAGTCACATCCCGAATACCAGGTCTCGGTACTCATCTCTCTTTGAGATACAGACAAAGTAGACTGTTGGGGAACCAGCACTAGAAAAACATTTAAAACAAACAGCTAAAATGTCTCATCCAGCTAAAATGGAAGTTTGAAGAAGCTAAAAAAGGGAAAGCAGCTGAAGCTAGCCAAAGCTCAAAGCCATCCACATCCAGAGCTCTAGACTCATTTTTCCCAATTTGGGAAAATTTACAATTTTGTCACGCCCATTTTGTCTAGTAATCTTGCATGTACTGTATTCAGATTGCACAATCTGATCCAATTCAACCCGATGTGTCCATGTAAACGCAGTCAAGAAAGGTCAAACAGTATATAGCCACTATATAATGTAGATGTACTGTATTGTGATTTTGTCCGATGATGTTGCGTTTATAAATCAGGATTTTAGCAGCAGTGAAAGCGATTGCCGTTGTAAAATACAGTATTAAGTTGTAAAATACAGTATAATGTGACAAGAAAAACAGGTATCAAGCACTAAGACGATGCAAACACGCCGTCCTGATCGCACAAATATGCTATTTTGTCTGTGACGTCACCAGTGCCACAAGTCTGTAAAAATCCTGTGGGAAACACTGAATATTAAACTAGGGCTGTCACGATTATTAACTAATCGTCTCATCAAGGTTGTTTGACCTCGTCACAATGGTTTCAGATCATCGCAATTCCTGCACATCTCTATAGAAGACACAAGGGGATGCTGAAGTGCCTGCATTTAGTGTATATATTGTAGAACTGCACGATCAATCTTTAAAAGATTGCAATCTCGATTCAAACACCCACATTATCTCAATAATGAAAATCAACGATGCTCATAAATCTATTACACATCTGACTAAAATCTTAACGCTCCAATCTGTGTTGGTGCTACCGTTGAAGCAGAGAAAGCAATTGACAACATTAGATATGAAACGATGGCACAAACAGTGTTTTCAACCACACACTATTATTATTTCTGTGTCAAATGATCATAGATGACTGGGATTAAACCAAAGAGTTGGCCACTCGCACACATGAGTTACATGCCATTACAAGCTCATTCTCTGCCCAAATTAATGAAAGTAAATACAGCCTAGCAACATAACTGCTCTTATGATTGTCTTTCAGGATTGTGTTACATTGTTCTGATTATGCTTCACACATCTTAACTGGAGAGGTTTGAAACTAAACTTACGACTGCAGTTTGTAGCGGAGACAAATCAGAGTACGCGCTTATGATTGTCATTACGGTAAAAACACGTCATGAGTGTGTGGTGCTTATCACTGTATTTACATTTTAGAGAAGCTGCACTAGCTTTTCATTAAGTTCAGGTTATTTTAAACTGTTTACAGGTGATATACTGTGTTATGTTTATTAGTTGTGTCTGCCTTTAAAGACCTCTTCAAGCATTAGGTAAATGTCTCTAGATCTTTCTAAAGACCTTTATAAATTTGGTTTACTGTAGACATATTTCATATATATATATATATACACACATACATACACACCCACCCACACACGTTACTTGAATGCATTTATAGTTTTCAGGAAGTTTAACTTTTGCATTTTAGTTAAAATCAAACCACCTATTCATATGGTGTTTTTTGTAAAAAAAAAATATCTCAATATAGTTAACCATGAAAAATGTAATACTTTTGAGGCAAAGTCCTAAATATTACCTTACCTATATAAACTTTTTAAACTATTTTTGTCAGAACCTCTAGTAAGTGATGTATTACTATCATATGATATCCTTTTAATGGAGGCTTCATTTCTCCCGATCAATTTACTCAATTTACAAGTACTTGGCGGTTGTATTATTGACACGTGAAAGCCACACCTTGATGATGACCCCATTTTTTCCAATATATTTCCAAAAAAGGAGTCTTATATTAAGAACAATATGGTCATTTCAGAGCCAAATGTGTGAATTAATTGTCAATGCCCATAAACAGACAATTAACCGTCATATTCTTCAAAGCAACCAAAACAGACAAATTAATAGTCAATCACATGGATGTATTAGACAATTTATCGTCATAATCGTGATGACCCTAGATTAAACTTTAAACACACTTGGATATAGTGAAACAGAACAGTCGCATACCTTGATCAAACAGAATCCGGTTATATTACATTTAAGATACAGTGCAACAACAAAATGTCACAAAATTAGCTGTAAAGAGGAGCTGCAATAGTGTGAACCACTGCCTTTTATGTCAATATGTCATTATGTGATGTTAAAATCAACGACGCATCCGCCATGTAAATTAAGCAATAAATTAACTAAATACTCCCTGTTGTAACATCCATTACACCCTGTTGTAACAGTTTTAATGCAACTAAATCATTAGTAACATTAATGTTACTAAATACTTTTAATGTTAGTAAAGCCAGACTTTACTTTCGGGTTTGAGTAAGTGACATACTCGATAATATTAATAAGAATTCGCAAATCGTTAAAAAAAAAAGATTTACATTTTGTTTCCTAACTGTGAATGTTCATAGCGCAATGCAACATTTATGTACATGAAATTGAAATATCTATACAACGCAGTGTACTGTAATAATTTAGCCACTGGCTCGTTTACTTGTTCAAAAAAACGCTTAGCTGCTCGCAGATGCAGCTGCCAATTAATCATCCTTATTTAAACAAAATCCGATTATAACGATTAATAATTAAAAAAACACCCAAATCGTCCGATCAAACGGTTGACCTAATTTAGTAAAACTACTATCTATCTCGGATTATTGCACAAAATGATCACCGTACAAAAGTCTCCAATGCAGAGTGGCACTAAAGCCTGGACACAATGCTGCGCTTAATGTAGCTCTTCTACATCATTAATAGTTATGCGCAACTCCGACATTCTGAAGTCCAGGGGATCTTTGCCCCCCAAGATAATAACATAAGAACACAAAAAGAAGAGATATGTTACATGGTTAACACATTGTGCTGCATCCATCCAACAGTTTACAGTTTAATCAGAGGTTTAAAAAGAGTTATTGTGTATGACCGTCACCGTACACAATACATTCTGAATGGAGATGACAGCACCAGCTCAGGTCAGAGATTCTAAATTATCCTATATTGGTTTATTCCTTGCATAAAGCTATCGAATGACATCAGACATATAGAATATAATGCATGAGAACTTTTACGGTGGATTCATGATAGTTAGTCTTCCTCGAAGCTTAACAGCAAAACCCAAAGATTGTAATTTTACAGAATGTTCTTTACACTATGTAGAATGTAATTTAATGTAGGATTTCAAGTATAAAACAGTAAATCACAAAAAAATATTTTAGCTGGGTTTTCACAGGCAGGGTCACAATCTCCAAAGGTTCAAATACACTATAACAATAGTGTTAATTTAAATAATGTAAAGTAAAGTGTTAAAGTCATTTATTATTAAAGTCTACATCTACGTGTCCCTTTCCATCAGTTTGCATGTCTATGTTTTGATCGCCTTCCGGAGGAAGAGCGAATCCTCTGTCCATTCGCCACTGCGTCCGAGGCTCACTGTTTGCCGGTTTATTATACTTTCTTTTGTTCTGCTTATTACACACGCCTGGAAACAGAAACTGCCAATACAGCAGATAAACAAGTAATCGATGATGTGGACGTGTCATCGCAGCTCTTCTCGTGTATGCGAAATTTTAAAAACATTTTGATTCTCTATTTCATGACCCCTTTAAGCAGTACCTAGGCCGTCTAAAAAGCTACCGCGCAAGTTACCTGTACAACATTTTAGCATATTATTGCAATACTTTGGGATAGTTTAACCAAAAATGAAAATATGCCATTCATTTACCTACTCTTAGGCCATCCGATAGTTGAAGACTTAATTTCCTTCTGTAGACCAACAAAGATTATTAGCAGTAGCCGACATCCAGTGCAATTCATATAATCTAAATTCTAAGGTGCTGTTTCTCGGAGAGTTCAAAAAGCAGATATTCATCACAGATATACACATCTAGCTTTAATAAAAGCGCTGCATCTGCCTTTTTGGTCTTTCATTGAGCATTTGCATGTTTCACACGGACAATGCCTTGTTTTGTGTGGCACTAATCTAAACATGGACATTGCTCAAAATCCTGCCTCCACTGACATAGTTTACATCTTTTGATTTTCCCACCACATTAAAAATAATGACTAATTTGTGCAGATTTTCTCTCAAAGTTCCTTTTTAGCTTTCAATTTAAGAAATGTGTCTATGATGCATGTTCTCTATTTCCAAGGGGTGGGCAGAAGTTGCATATTGACAAATTACTTTCGAAGTTTAGGCTTAAACTTGGTTTTTATTACAGAAATGGGTCTTTATTTTCTTGAAGCACAAGGAAATATTTGGTATCTGCTATGTTTTTATCAGTGTTGGATTATGGAGATTTGCTTTATATGAATGCTCCTGCGCATTACCTTAAACTTGACACTGTATTTCATAGTGCTTTACGTTTTATTGCTGGTTGTAGTACGAAGTACTTTTGGTGCGCAGCCGGTGCGGGTTCGATAAACGTCAGAGTTCGGTTCTTTTGGGTGATGTGAGGGTAAAGCGCTGCAGGCTGATGACGCAAACGACGCAGTGTGATGACGCAAAAGTGCCCTTGGTTCGGACCCAAAAATTATAATATGAACGCAGTCCAGTGGGTGCAGGGGGAGCAATCAAACTAAATGTGAAACCGACCTAAAACACATCACTGTTTGATTTTTAAATCAATCTGTGGCTTTACACCATTTTACTTGTTTCTTAGTCTTTCAGATATAAATTCAAGCTATAGTTTACGTTCACGCGACCTCAGGGTTGAACTGAGTTAGGAAAGAAAGGATTTATTCATAGTGCCTCTTGCTTGGAATTATTTACAAAACATCTTAAATTCTGACTGTACTTCCGTCTTTGAATGAGTTCAAGACACTTAACAAATTATGTGTTTCGTTCCTTGAAAGCTTGTTGTGAATTATGATTGTTGTAAAGTGCTTGCTGTTAATTTTTATATATTTGTTATATGTAGCTGCTGTCTTGGCCAGGTCTCTTGTAAAATAGATTTTAATCTCAATGTGTTTTTACCTGGTTAAATAAAGAATGAATGAATTAATTTAGGGTGTGCCCTCATGTTTTTCAGGTCTACACAGTGCTCCTAGAAAAAAAGTTAGTCTGGATACAGGTATCTCCTGATTCAATACTATCCTGATACTAGTGTGCCGATTCAAAATACAGTGCATCCGGAAAGTATTCACATCGCTTCACTTTTTCCACATTTTGTCATGTTACTGCCTTATTCCAAAATGGATTAAAATCATTATTTTCCTCAAAATTCTACAAAGAATACCCTATAATGACAACGTGAAAAGTTTGTTTGAAAGTTTTGTTTGCAAGTTTATTAAAAATAAAAAAGCACATGTACATAAGTATTTACAGCCTTTGCCATGACATCAAAATTGAGCTCAGGTGGATCCTGTTTCCACTGATCTTTCTTGAGATGTTTTAACAATATGATTGGAGTCCACCTCTGGTAAATTCAGTTGATTGGACATGATTTGGAAAGGCACACACCTGTCTATATAAGGTACCACAGTTAACCATGCATGTCAGAGCACAAACCAAGTCCAAGGAATTGTCTATAAACCTCTGAGACAGGATTGTATCGAGGCACAGATCGGGGGAAGGGTTACAGAAATTTCTGCAGAGTCAAGATAACAAAGGAGTGGCTAAAGGACTACTCTCTGTTGATGTTAGCTGTGTGTTTTGGGTCATTATCCTGTTGGGAGGACCCATGACCTGCGACTGAGACAGAGCTTTCTGACACTGGGCAGCACGTTTCGCTCCAGAATGCCTTAAGATATAATTTTGCCCTGCACAGATTCAGAGCAACCTGTGCCAAATGCAGCAAAACAGCCAAAAAACATAACCGAGCCTCCTCCGTGTTTCACATAAGGTATGGTATTCACTTCTCTGAAAGCTAGATTTTTTTTCGTCTGTGAACACAGAGCTGATGTGACAAAAAGCTCAAGTTTTGTCTCATCTGTCCAAAGGACATTCTCCCAAAAGGATTATTGCTCGTCAATATGAATTTTAGCAAATTCCAGTATGGCTTTTTTGTGTTTTCTTTCAAAAGCGTGTTAGTTAATTAGCATGTGTGACATCACAACGTGTTTGGTCTAGTGTTTCAAAATCCTTTGGGAAACACGGACCACATAGAAAAAAAAGCCGCAAGCCACAACTGCGTGGATTATATTGCCATTTGCATTCCTGACAGTTGAAATGAAGGCTTGTTCCACTAGCTACACCAAAGTTTCTATCTCCTATTTAACAAAAAACAGAGGTCACCTTAAATAGAAAATTGTCCGTCATTGGCGGATTGACTAAAGAATCTGAAGGCTGTACCTCGTTTTGACGGATTATAAGGACTATTTGTAATTCCCCATTTAATAATTTCCTTTCATGAGAGGATGATTGTAAGCGGCAGGAGGTAGGCTACTACCCCTCGTGATGGGACGCGTGTTTCCCATTTATTAGCTTTCTTTAATGCCTGGTCCAATTTGGAAAATGCGCATGCGTCAGCGGAGACTCCTGGTGTAGATGCATCCGTCACTCAGGCCCCACACATACACGCAGGGGTGCAGTCTTTACAGTTTTTTTCCCCTCAGAAAAGCGACTAGTCTTTTTGGATAAACTTTCAGTGAGCTTTCTCTTTTCAGTTATCAACAGAAGCAGCACGTTCATAACCAAACCGCAGATTACTTGTGAGTACAAAACAAATTTAACAGGCACCTGTCATTGTTACTGACTGGACATTTGAACATAAGCACTTGTCCGTAATTATTATTTCATGTCTGATGACATAAACATTTAATAAAGTTAAACTTTAGGCGATATATATTTAACCCCCCTATTATCCTGGGGTCAATTTGACCCCATTCAATGTTTAACGTCTGTAAACACATAGTTGACATTTTTTGCTTCAGAATTAATGACTTTTCCTCATTTAATGAGGACAATTCACTAAACCCAAAATTAACTTGTGACTTTTTCCATGTTCTATACACATTTTGTGTCATCAGTGTTCCATGGGGTCAATTTGACCCAGGTTCTTATAGCTGTATAAAACAAAATAAACTTCATAATTTCACACACAGTATGCTTTTGGTGATATTGTGGTCACTATAACATGCTATAATTTCATAATATTCCCTATAATTTTATATTTTCTTTATAATATTCAAAAATCTAACGTAACATAGTATTGTGAGAACCACTGATTGTTCACATGACATGGGGGTAGGGGGAATCTGAATTTTCGTGAGAACTTTGATATTTCCCGTGCCATGGGTGAGTGAAAAACTAAATAATTGAGAGAACTTTTACATTTCCTGTGGCGTGGGGAGGGGAAAACATATAAAAGCGTGCACAGAAGACTTCTAAACCATTTGTTTTTGTGCTCCGTAGGCACTCTATGCTCTCAATTCAAATATGGCCTCTAAGCAAAGGTATTCTGTCCATGAGGTTGTGTCATTCACAGGTTTTTGACAGTGAAAGTGAAATAGAGAATGTGTCTGAGGTAGATGAGGAGGACCCTGATTATGAGGCATCCTCCTTAGATGAGAATGAGACTCCTAGTGTTGACCCTCCAGTTGTCTCTCAACCACCTGTAGACACATTACCTTCCAAAAATGGAAAGTTATTATGGTCCCGCTCCCCACTTGAACGTCAGGGTAGACTTAGTGCTGCTAATGCCATCAAAATGGTTCCAGGGCTCACCAGATAGGCTGTCAGCCATATACAAGATATAAAATCAGCATTTGAGCTGTTAATTACACCATCAATTGAAAATTATATACTTGCAAGCCTACATTGGGTAGGTGTGTACAAGTCAAAAGGAGAATCAACAGCAAGCCTTTGGAAAGCTGACACTGGAAGGTCAATATTTCCAGTCACAATGTCTCTAAAGACATTCCATGCTTTTCTGTGTTATACGCTTTGATGTCAAAGAAACAACAGGGTCGACGAGAGCGTGACAAACTCGCAGCAATACGGATGTATGGGGCAAGTGGGTCCAGCGATTACCCTTTCTTTATAATCCAGGCCCCAACATTTGGTGTTAAATTTGTATATTATTTTTAATTTATATACAGTACTTTATATATCTATTTTTAGATCAATCAGTGAGATTTTATGGTGATTAGCAAATTTTGCCATACTCATGCAATAGGTATTTTGTACAAGATGTGTGAAAAATGTAAGTGTCGGAACAAAACATGCATTCTATCTAAAAGCGAATCCTCACCCAGACGTCAGTTCATGGTAGGGCTGTGCAATTAATCGAAAATTAATCATAATAGTCATTTTTGGCCTTTATCAATTACAAAAACAAAATAATCGAGGTAAGCGATTATTGTGCCGCATTACATTTAGCAAGGATGAATCCACATAGCACCCTTTTCTTTGCAGTGGTTCAGCACTCATAGGACTAGTAAGTAGATAGGACTGTGGACTGCCCAGAGGCATTGTAAACATGGCCGCCAAGTGGCACGACTTCTGTAAACGGACTTTGGCTACAGTGACCGGCCCGGCCATTTATAGACACGTGATTTACATCCCACGGCACTATTTTCCCACTGTTTTTCTATGTTAACACGCGCTAGAAGAGCTGGTTTCACGTACGCTCACATCTACAGCAGCTCGCGCGTAAGCATTGTGTACACGGTGGTTCACGCTGCTTACTTCAATGCATTAATACGTTTTAGGAAGTTTAACTTTTGCTTTTGAAGTAACTTGTATATGAAAGTAAAACACATTGTATAAGGAAACCTGCAATTAAAGGTTTTTAGAAAGATTTATACATTTTCTTGACATCTACATAAAGCTTGCAGAGGTCTTTAAAGATAAGTAATCTCACCTGAAAACATGAAATGTTGGGCAACGTGATGAAAAGCTAGCACAGCTTCTCTATAATGTAAATACAGTGACAAGCGTCACGCACTGTCATGATGTGTTTTTATCGTAAAGACATAAGCACGCACTTGGATTTGTCGGCGGTACAAACTGCAATCTTTAGTTTAGTGCAAGCTCTCCAGTAAAGATGTGTGAAGCATAATCAGAACAACGAGCCCTTTTCCACCTTGAAACAAAATCGTTCTCATTGCTCAAGTGTTACACTCTGTGTCGATCCATGCCATCCAGTACATAAATTGTTTCATTTTCAACCGCAGGGATGATAACAGAAATTTTTTGAATGTAAACACGAACTAGTCACGCCTTGGTAACATGAGACTGAGCTATAACGCCTCTGCGTGTTAGAAAACCATGCTAACAATTCCAAGCCGAAACCGGTTTGTAATTGTGCCGTTAGGAAACAGGCTCACGTGGAAAAATAACTGTAACAGTTTCAGACTGTGCTTAGAACAGTTCGGCGTGATGGTGGAATAGCGCTCATAGTAAAAATCCAGAAAAACAATCATAAGAGCAGTTGCGTTCTTAGGCTGCATTTACATTATGTTAGTTTGTTATTTGCTGCTAGATACATTTTGGCAGAGGTAGAGCTTGTAAACACGAGTCATCCACAATAAAGGTAATCCATACGACTCAAAAAGATTAATAAACGTCCTCTGCATCAAAACAATAACAGAGATACATATCTTGAGCTTATTTAGTAGCCGATGCATCACGTTTGAAGGTCAGCATTACAGATGAGTGAGGAACACGTAATATGGCGGCACCCCCTACACGTCAATAACTATGAGGTATACGATGTCAGAACCATCGCTAGTTTTGATTTGTTTTTGTTTAGAAATGTGCAGTTTTACAAAAATTCTGGATCAGCGATGTTTACGTATTCGGAAGGGGTCTATATCTGCTTTCTGAACTCTTTAAGAACCAGCACCCTTGAATGAATATTTTATGAATCACTGTGGACAGCAGTTTCTGCTAATCCTTTTAATTGTTAAAAGAGATGAAAATGTAACCTACACATCGGATGGCCTGAATGTAAATAAACAGCCAATTTCATTGTTGGGTCAACTATCTCTTTAGTATTCAACATACTAGCTTTTAAATGCCGACATGTCCATACCTCTGCAGCATTACTGGCTGTGCTGGGGCCGAGTCTCTCAAACACACTGGGCCTACGGGAAGTGGTGGTCGTGCTGTTGCTACTGTCTGATATGGTCTTTGAATTTTCCACTGTAACTTTCCGCCTGATCTTGGACATTCTGCAGGGCTGCATTAGAAAAACAGCAAATGAAATAATCAGAATCAGTACGAAGCTGAACCGCCACATATGAATTCTACGTCAACATACATATAACGAACTTCATTTCAAAAGCAAGAGCGGTTTTGATGGGTGTAATGTGCTTGTTAATGGCAAGAGACGTTCTATAAAGCGCATTTCCAACATTGCTTCGCTAAAGTTAACGTTACTAGCAGAACGGTTACCATTCCGAAATGATCTGTAGTTTTGTTGCAAAACCATTTGTGGATAGCCATTTCTGTAACCAGTTTAACTATAAATCCTATGCATAACCTATTGTTTCGGGAGCAAAACCGTTGTTAACCTAATTGTTTTACTTGCAGAAACATCACGTTTTTTCCAATAAACGTTAGTCATTTAATACAGCCAAAGCTGCATGCTTCGCGGCCTGACGTTATGCTAATAACACAAACCTCGCTGCTGGTCATTTAGCCACAAACAAAGACAATCGTTCACTATACCCGAATTTAAATGATGCGCTGCGTCCCGTTTCACATACTATTGGAATAAACTCTCAGTACGAACAAAACTCTTGCAAAGCTGGACTCCACGAGCTGCCATCATCAAACTAGCGCAAATTTTACACTTCATACCCGGAATAACCGAGGCCTCTGGCGAAGGAAGTCCCGCCTCTAATATACGTCTTCTTCTTTTGGGTTTATTGGCAGCTTGCATGCTTGATGTTGCAGTACTGCCATCTTCTGGAGGTAGTTACTTCCCATCCCTAGCTGTCTACTTCTCGTATTCTTGTCATCCTTTACGGCACGTCCTGTTAGATTTATTCATATATGTGATCATATCTATAAGTTACCGTGGCCGTGGCCGTGAAGTGCAAAACAAAACAACAGATCGCAAAACAATAAAAAATCTTAAAAGCTCAATTTAATATCCAAAATCACAATTACTAATTTGAAAACGCAATATGAAATCTAAAAGTAAAACAGCAAACCATAAAACACATCAACAATTCGGGAAACAAAACAACAAGTCAGAAAACACAACCACAATACGGGATGCGCGTATTCTCAAATATAATATATTTGTATATTTATCGCGTCATGCTGTCAATCACTCTTTTACCATAACCCGCAGAGAAACAGATAAAAGTAGTCTACATATCATGCTTTTAGGACTGAATGTACTTCCTCATACATGCACATTCTAAAAGGGTTAATTTGCCCTCCAAGGGCGCTTCGGGAAGGGGACACCTAACAAAACATTGCTCAAAATAAAGAGAAAATAACATTGTTTTTATTGCTCTTTTAGGACACATTATTTATTCCTCTTATTATTGTTACTTGCACCGGTTGAAGATCCCCGCAGCTGGGAAACTTTGTGACTGTGAGACAGCGTAGAAGCAGGTCAAAACATCACTCATTCTGATTGCAGGTTTGCCCCACTCAGTGAGAAACCGACGGAGAAACCTGCTGAAAGTGCCCTAGTCTGTCATGAATCTGCCTTCATGTCATGTCTATTCTTGGTCTTGAGGCAGATTCATGACAAAGTCTTATGTTTTATGTGAGAGAGAGATGTTGGTTCGATTGGCTTTCTTGCTCTCTCTCTGGTCCGTGTCTTTGTTCCCGCCATCTCGTTTCCTCGTTAACCTTCCCTGAGTGTTTCAGTACCCGCACCTGACCCTTGTTAATTATCCTCTGTCTGTCTCCCTTTAAAACATCCTCGTGTTCATTGTCCTGTGCTCGTTCGTTGTACGCGTTACCTTGGATGTACTTGTATGCTGTACTTGTTACCCCGTTGTAGAAGCCCCCCGTTGTGGTCGTGTCTTGTAAGCCTTGACCTGACCTGACATTTAAGTTCAGTTGAGTTCTTAGTTTTCAGTTTATCGTGTTAGTTATTGTGTACTGTCTTGTTACCCCCTCGTGGGTTTTTGTTTTGTTCCTGTTTCATTGTTTATTAAAGTCCTTGTTAACCCCTTCATCCCTGTTTTGCTGCCTGCACTTGGGTTCTCCTTACCACGTTCCTGACACTAGTCATCTGTGATTATTTTGTTCGGAACGTTAACATAGAGGCACCAGCCACCATAGTCAAATGTTTACTGGGAGCCAGAGCGCCTGACATCAAGTCAAATGCAAATGTGCTGGCTAAGGCTAATCGTAAATTCAGTAAGATTGTTATTCACGTTGACAGAAATGATGGTTGACTCCGTCAATCGGAGATCACCAAAGATAATATTAAAGAGGTGTGTGAAGTTGCAAGCACGATGTCAGACACTGTAATATCGTGGTGATGAGATACATAGCAGATTATCATCACTAAATGGCTGGTTGCCTTTTTATAAATAACTGGAAGAGTTTCAAGGGCAGACCTGACCTTTTGATTAGCAAACGAAAAAAACCTCGTGAAGGTAATTTAATTAATGTTAAACAAATGAAACATGAACAAAATACAGATAATAAACTTTTACGACTCGGATTGCTAAATATAAGATCTCTCTCTAATAAAGCACTTTTTGTTAATGATATGATAACAGATAATAAAATAGACATGCTCTGTCTGACAGAAACATGGCTAAAGCCAGATGATTATATTGCTTTAAATGAGTCTGTTCCCCAAGATTATTATTATAAACATAGAGAGCCTCATCTTAAATGCAGAGAGGGAGGTGTTGCAGCACTTTACTGTAACTCTTTTAGCTTTTCCTAGAACTCTAACACTAAATGCAATTCTTTTGAAGTCATGGTACTTCATGAATCAACACCTAATACTAAGGATACATTTTTTTTAAATGTATTCTAACTATTGTATATAGGCCTCCAGGGGACCACACAGATTTTATTAAAGAATTTGGTGGGTTCTTATCAGAACTAGTACTGGCTGCAGACGGAGTCCTTGTTGTTGGTGACTTTAACATTCATGTAGATAATGATACAGATGCTTTAGGAATACTGTCTTACGGTATAAATGTGGATGACTTTAAAATTTTTCAGAGACAGTTGCTCATCTGCGCTTAAAGAAGATCAAAGATGACAGCCTGACACTGTGGAATAATGAACACACTCAGGCTCTAAAGAAAGCGGCACGAAAAATGGAGCGTAACCTTAAGAAAACGAAATTAGAGGTATTTCGTACATTATGGAGGAAAGCCCTAAAAACGTATTGTTCTGCCTACTTTTCATCACTAATAGAAGAAAACCAGCACAAATCTAGGTTTTTATTTAACACAGTAGCAAAATTAACAAAAAATATATCGTCAGCGACTTCTGATTCTGTATACCAGCATAGCAGTGATGAATTTATGAACTACTTCACAAAAAAAATCCAAGATATTAGAGAAAAAATTATAACTATTCACCAGAAATTAAACCCGCTGAACGAACAACTAACTACAGTGCCCCTAAGGAGAAATGTATATTATTTTCTTCTGTAGATCACTGTAGAAAATTATTAGATCATCTAAATCAACAATATGCATGCTAGACCCTATACCTACAAATCTACTGAAAGAGATGCTCCCAGAAATTATAGATCCTCTACTTAGCATTATTAACTCATCTCTGACACTAGGACATGTGCCTAAAGCATATAAGGCCGTAGAGAACTAGTTGACCTATATCGAGATCTTATTTATTCGGCCGTTTTCAATATGTAGCAATAAACAATTAGGTGTCACGCAAATCGCAAGTCCAGTACAGTATACCACAGGGCTCAGTCTTAAATGCAACCTCTAGAAGATATAATAAAGCAACACAGACCTAGCTTTCACTGTTATGCTGATGATAAGCAACTCTCTATTTCCTCGAAGACTCATGAAACAGCAATTTCATCAAATAATGGAATGCATAGTCGATATAAAAAACTAGATGAGTAACAATTTTTTATTACTGAACTCAAAAAAACAGAAGTGTTACTTATCGGACCGAACACCGCCATATGTAACCACCAAGAATACTACTTAACAATTGACGGATGTTCCATAAAACCCTCGTTGTCAGCAAAGAATCTTGGCATTTTATTCGATAGTACTCTGTCATTTGAGAACCATGTCGCCAACACCTGTAAAATTTCATTTTTCCATTTAAAGACTATATCTAAACTACGTCATATGCTGTCACCATCAGATGCAGAAAAGTTCATTCTTGCATTCATGACATCAAGACTAGATTACTGTAATGCACTACTAGGTGGTTGCCCTGCAGGCTTATTACAAAAACGAGTTCTTAGACGTATAAAAAAGTATGAGCATATTACCCCGTTTCTGTCAATCTTGCACTGGTTACCTATAAAGCATCGCATACACTTTAAAATCTTGCTTATTGCATATAAATCCCTGCATGGTTTAGCTCCTCACTACTTGAGTGAACTTCTCTCGTATTACAGTCCTTCACATGCACTAGGCCCTCAGGTGTCCGTCAGTTGGTAATGGCTAGAATTTCAAAATCAAGTGCAGTTGGTAGATCCTTTTCCTATCTAGCGCCTAAACTTTAGACTTAAAGACTAGACTTAAAGTATGTTGATGGTTCCCGCCGAAACGTCCCCTCACAGCGCTGGAGATGGTTCTCACAAGCCACGTGGACTTTGTGTTCTTTGTCATCAACCAGGAGTGTGCTGTCAGCCCTCCCTTGTTCCTGCCTGCCTCCTGTTCCAGAGGATCGCATCCTGGGAGGCGTCACGCTGCTCGATCCCACTGGGTCAGCACCCAATGGATCTCAATGAAGTCAGTCGAGTCCACATCCTCATGGGAATCTGTTGAACCCACACCTGCTTCCCCCGAGTTTGTGTAAGCAGTTCTTCATGCCCGCTCTGCACTGGACTTGAACCAGCGTTGTTCAGGATGGGAGACGGGCGCTCTAATGAGGAGGTTAAAGACTCCAGTCTCTAGCGCCTTTCACTAGCGCATCTCTGTTGGTCGGGGAGTGAGGTTGGCACACTGCACAGCTCTTCACTAGCTGGTACACCCACAGTGCTTCCTTCCACCACCAACTGGGAGGCAGGTGGGAGTGCCAGATCAGCGATCCGCGAAGATTCTGCGAATTAGAAGCGGAGGAAGGGGTCGCTTACACCTTTCCCCCAGTGCCGGAACAGCCGGTTTCCCACCTAACAGGACGTTTTTTTAAGTTTTTTTTCCCTTACTGTTTTTAATGTGCAAAACAAATATGAATAATACAAAACAAGTTTTGAGTTGTGCTCATTAAGCATGTACCCACTATTTGAACGAAAAGTTGTTTTAACATTATTAGAAACAAAACTAATATAATAAATGTACCCACTAACACAAATAAACAAGACCTCTAGATTTTCCATATACTTAAAAATGGATTCGTAGTTTGTGGTTCATTATAATTATAATGAATACATATTGTTGCTTATATGGAGCATAAACTTCCCCCTCTTAATGTCTATGATTGAGCTGTTGCACTGTCGTCACAAGACTATTCCTGCTCTGTTCTATGGGCTGCAAATCACAAATATAAGGTGTTGTGCAGAGCCGATGCGCCTGACTTCAGCTTGCGTATGTCAAAACGGTTTCATCTTAAGAACATAAACAAACGTTACTGTTCATGCGCACTTTTGGGACCCCAACACTGAACTTCCGGTACACGTTCAAAAAACTTACCTTTAGATTGTTTCTGATAACAATCAAAGGAAACCGAGAACAACCTTAACTTTGCTAAACTTGTCTCTCCAATATTTTGAAATTAGACTGTGATACCAAGCTCAACCGCTAGATGTCAATGTACCATAAGGTTTCTTTAAATTCTTCAGATGAAACGGTCTATAGAGAAGCGAGTCTGATTTTATATCTGCACAGCTGCATATGTTTAGAGAAGACGAGTCCAACTTTAAAGCTGCACAGCTAGGTATGGTTAGTTAAGAGACGCATGCCTGACGTTTTATCGGCTCTGCTCGCGTTGTATTAAAGGGATACTTCAAAAATTTCTAAAATGAAATTCTGTAATCATTTCTTCATCTTCGAGTTGTTCAAAATCTGTATAAATGTCTTCTTTCTGATGAACACAGAGAAAGATATTTGGAAGAATGCTTGTAACCAGACCGATTTTGCCCCTATTGACTACCATAGTAAGAAAAAATACAATGGTAGTCAAAAGTGCCCCAGAACTGTTTGCTGTCCTACATTCTTCAAAATGTCTTCAACAGAACACAAAACAACGATGAAGTAATTTTTTTTACAATTGGAGTCAGTGGGGGGAAGATCGGTTTTGTTATAGGTATTACAACGTAAAACGTTGCTTTAATCACCCCTACCGATCCATTTTCTTATATTACAACTATGTGCGTTACACAAAACGGTGTACCATTTGAACCGGTACACTGTGTTCTGTATTACATTTACATTTAGTCATTTAGCAGACGCTTTTATCCAAAGCGACTTACAGATGAGGAAACATTGGAAGCAATAATAACAACAAAATATAGCTGCAGGCAGCGATTCCCGGGTTCGAGCAGTCTAAAGCGTCAAGATTGTTCAGAATGAAGAGAACTAGCGGCCAAAAGCCGCTGCCTTTAGTAGGTGACCTCAGAGCTAGTTCTTGAGTTATGGCCATTTTATTGTAAAAGGCTCCGCATAATTAGAACTTTTGGCGTGCGTCCCTTATCGAGCTTGAAAGGAAATTTCAACTTTCTTTTGATAATTATTGACATTCACACTCCACAGAAGTCGTCTGCATTGGTTTGGTTCCGATCGGTCAAAAAACCAAGGACTAGTTTGCGAAAGTAGGTTTTTGACATCATCGGCGATAACTCACGAACCGTTTGTTTGACAGAAGTGGTTCCAGAGGCAAAGTTGTTCAGAATGAGGAGAGCTATCATATGATGTAAATAGTTTGAGTATATGTCAAATGTCACGTGATACACAATTGTTTTTGCAACCAAAAACACGTAAATTTAGCCATTTTTACTGTTATAGCGCCACCTAGTGTCCAAACGCCGCGGCCTTAGGTATGTGACCTCGGAGTGATGGTCTTCACATATGTTTCAAGCCCCATGATGATATCTCTAATAGTTATTGAGTTATTGCCATTTTAATGTAATAGGCCCCGCCCATATTTTTATTTTGGTGCCCCTAAGCGACCTTAAAAAGAAATTTCAACTTTCTTTCGATAATTATTGACAATCACACTCCACAGAAGTCATCTGAATCGGTTTGGTTCCGATTAATCGAAAAACCTAGGACGAGTTCGCGAAAGTAGGTTTTTGACATCATCGGCGATAACTCGCGAACCGTTTGATCGACAGAAGCGGTTCCAGAGGCAAAGTTGTTCAGAATGAGGAGACCTATCAAATAATGTAAATTGTTTGAGTATATGTCAAATGTCACGTGATACACAATTGTTTAAGGACTCCAAAAACGTTATTTCGCCCCCAGTGGCCGAATGACTTCATATTTCTTACAGACCTTCTTAACCATGAGTCGAACAAGCCCAGTGAGTGTCGTTTCGATCGGCCCTCGTTAAGTCGGTCTAAGGAGTGCTCAAACTTCATTGGCCGATGGCGGCCATGTTTTTTTAGATACGCCAATGTCCTTTTCTAGAATCATGGTACATGACACAAAGACACACCATACCAAGAAATTAGTCGATCGGGCAAACTGTTGGGTAGTTATTGCCCTTTTCGAGAAAATGTATATTATAGCGCCACCTAGAGGCCAAACGCCGACTTTTTTATACTGTGAGTTCGGACTGAGAGTATAAACATATGGTCCAAGCCCCGTGCAGATAGCTCAAACGGTTCACGAGTTATAACCATTTTAGTAAAATTAGCTCCTTCCGGTTCCGACGTTTTGGCGCCCCCCGGCCACCGCAAATCGAAATTTCAACTTTTTTTCGATAATTATTTACAATCACACTCCACAGAATTCATCAGCATTGGTCTGGTTCCGATTGGTCAAAAATCCAGAGACTAGTTCAATTTTTTTATTTTTGCATAAAATGCAAATTAGCGGAAAAATTTGCATACCGGAAATGAAATCGGACCTATACGTTTTTTAAGTTTTGAGCCAATGATCACAATGATTTAAAACACTTGGACGTGCGACAAACGGTTTAGGAGTAATGAGCGTAAAGGCGCTTTTCATCGCTGTAGCGCCACCTATGGGCCGACATGGCTGGCTCCGAGTATCTGAGTAGCGAGCAAGACTACTACCATCTGACCGAGTCTCAGCTCTGTCGGACTTACGGTTTGGGCTGTACGATCAGTTTTAGCGGAGAAAAATAATAATAAATATAGCTGCAAGCAGCGATTCCCGGGTTCGAGCAGTCTAAAGCGTCAAGATTGTTCAGAACGAAGAGAACTAGCGGCCAAAAGGCGCTGCCTTTAGTAGGTGACCTCGGAGCTAGTTCTTGAGTTATGGCCATTTTAATGTAAAAGGCTCCGCATATTAAGAACTTTTGGCGTGCGTCCCTTATCGACCTTGAAAGGAAATTTCAACTTTTTTTCGATAGTTATTGACATTCACACTCCACAGAAGTCGTCTGCATTGGTTTGGTTCCGATCGGTCAAAAAACCAAGGACTAGTTCGCGAAAGTAGGTTTTTGACATCATCGGCGATATAACTCACGAACCGTTTGTTTGACAGAAGTGGTTCCAGAGGCAAAGTTGTTTAGAATGAGGAGAGCTATCATTTGATGTAAATAGTTTGAGTATATGTCAAATGTCACGTGAAACACAATTGTTTTTGCAACCAAAAACACTTAAAATTAGCCATTTTTACTGTTATAGCGCCACCTAGTGTCCAAACGCCGCGCCCTTACGCATGTGAACTCTGAGTGATGGTCTTCACATGTGTTTCAAGCCCCATGATCATATCTCTAATAGTTATTGAGTTATGGCCATTTAAATGTAATAGGCCCCGCCCATTTTTTTATTTTGGTGCCCCTAAGCGACCTTGAAAGGAAATTTCAACTTTTTTTCGATAATTATTGATATTCACACTCCACAGAAGTCATCTGCATCGGTTTGGTTCCGATTAATCGAAAAACCTAGGACGAGTTCGCGAAAGTAGGTTTTTGACATCATCAGCGATAACTCACGAACCGTTTGATCGACAGAAGCGGTTCCAGAGGCAAAGTTGTTCAGAATGAGAAGAGCTATCATATGATGTAAATAGTTTGAGTATATGTCAAATGTCACGTGATACACAATTGTTTATGCACTCCAAAAACGTTATTTCGCCCCCAGTGGCCGAATGAGTTCATATTTCTTACAGACCTTCTTGACCATGAGTGGAACAAGCCCAGCGAGTGTCGTTTCGATCGGCCTCCGTTAAGTCGGTCTAAGGAGTGCTCAAACTTCATTGGCCGATGGCGGCCATGTTTTTTTAGATACGCCAATGTCCTTTTCTAGAATCATGGTACATGACACAAAGACACACCATACCAAGAAATTAGTTGATAGGGCAAACTCTTGGGTAGTTATTGCCCTTTTCGAGAAAATGTATATTTTAGCGCCACCTAGAGGCCAACCGCCGACTTTTTTATACTGTGACCTCAGACTGAGAGTATAAACATATGGTCCAAGCCTCATGAAGATAGCTCAAACGGTTCACGAGTTATAACCATTTTAATCAAATATGCCCCTTCCGGTTCAGACGTTTTGTCGCCCCCAGCCACCACGGATCGAAATTTCAACTTTTATTCGATAATTATTTACATTCACACTCCACAGAATTCATCAGCGTTGGTTTGGTTCCGATCCGGCAAAAATTCAGAGACTAGTTCATTTTTTTTTTTTTTGCATAAAATGCAAATTACCGAAAAAATTTGCATACCGGAAATGAAATCGGACCTATACGTTTTTTAAGTTTTGAGCCAATGATTACAATGATATAAGACACTTGGGTGTGCGACAAACGGTTTAGGAGTAATGAGCGTAAAGGCGCTTTTTATCACTGTAGCGCCACCTATAGGCCGACATGGCTGGCTCCGTGTATCTGAGTAGCGAGCAAGACTACTACCATCTGACCAAGTCTCAGCTCTGTCGGCCTTACGGTTTGGGCTGCCCATTCAGTTTTAGGGAAGAATAATAAGAAGAAGAATAATAAAACCAACAAATACAATAGGTTTCTAGCCCTACGGGCTCGAACCCTAAATATAGCTGCAAGCAGCGATTCCCGGGTTCGAGCAGTCTAAAGCGTCAAGATTGTTCAGAACGAAGAGAACTAGCGGCCAAAAGGCGCTGCGTCAGTAGGTGACCTCAGAGCTAGTTCTTGAGTTATGGCCATTTTATTGTAAAAGGCTCCGCATAATTAGAACTTTTGGCGTGCGTCCCTTATCGACCTTGAAAGGAAATTTCAACTTTTTTTCGATAGTTATTGACATTCACACTCCACAGAAGTCATCTGCATTGGTTTGGTTCCGATCGGTCAAAAAACCAAGGACTAGTTCGCGAAAGTAGGTTTTTGACATCATCGGCGATAACTCACGAACCGTTTGTTTGACAGAAGTGGTTCCAGAGGCAAAGTTGTTCAGAATGAGGAGAGCTATCATATGATGTAAATAGTTTGAGTATATGTCAAATGTCACGTGATACACAATTGTTTTTGCAACCAAAAACACGTCAATTTAGCCATTTTTACTGTTATAGCGCCACCTAGTGTCCAAACGCCGCGCTCTTACGTATGTGACCTCTGAGTGATGGTCTTCACATATGTTTCAAGCCCCATGATCATATCTCTAATAGTTATTGAGTTATGGCCATTTAAATGTAATAGGCCCCGCCCATTTTTTTTATTTTGGTGCCCCTAAGCGACCTTGAAAGGAAATTTCAACTTTTTTTCGATAATTATTGATATTCACACTCCACAGAAGTCATCTGCATCGGTTTGGTTCCGATTAATCGAAAAACCTAGGACGAGTTCGCGAAAGTAGGTTTTTGACATCATCAGCGATAACTCACGAACCGTTTGATCGACAGAAGCGGTTCCAGAGGCAAAGTTGTTCAGAATGAGGAGAGCTATCATATGATGTAAATAGTTTGAGTATATGTCAAATGTCACGTGATACACAATTGTTTATGCACTCCAAAAACGTTATTTCGCCCCCAGTGGCCGAATGACTTCATATTTCTTACAGACCTTCTTAACCATGAGTCGAACAAGCCCAGCGAGTGTCGTTTCGATCGGCCCTCGTTAAGTCGGTCTAAGGAGTGCTCAAACTTCATTGGCCGATGGCGGCCATGTTTTTTTAGATACGCCAATGTCCTTTTCTAGAATCATGGTACATGACACAAAGACACACCATACCAAGAAATTAGTCGATCGGGCAAACTGTTGGGTAGTTATTGCCCTTTTCGAGAAAATGTATATTATAGCGCCACCTAGAGGCCAAACGCCGACTTTTTTATACTGTGAGCTCGGACTGAGAGTATAAACATATGGTCCAAGCCCCGTGCAGATAGCTCAAACGGTTCATGAGTTATAACCATTTTAGTAAAATTAGCTCCTTCCGGTTCCGACGTTTTGGCGCCCCCCGGCCACCGCAAATCGAAATTTCAACTTTTTTTCGATAATTATTTACAATCACACTCCACAGAATTCATCAGCATTGGTCTGGTTCCGATTGGTCAAAAATCCAGAGACTAGTTCAATTTTTTTATTTTTGCATAAAATGCAAATTAGCGGAACAATTTGCATACCGGAAATGAAATCGGACCTATAAGTTTTTTAAGTTTTGAGCCAATGATCACAATGATTTAAAACACTTGGACGTGCGACAAACGGTTTAGGAGTAATGAGCGTAAAGGCGCTTTTCATCGCTGTAGCGCCACCTATGGGCCGACATGGCTGGCTCCGAGTATCTGAGTAGCGAGCAAGACTACTACCATCTGACCGAGTCTCAGCTCTGTCGGACTTACGGTTTGGGCTGTACGATCAGTTTTAGCGGAGAAAAATAATAATAATAATAAAAGCTACAAATACAATAGGTTTCTAGCCCTTCGGGCTCGAACCCTAAATATAGCTGCAAGCAGCGATTCCCGGGTTCGAGCAGTCTAAAGCGTCAAGATTGTTCAGAATGAAGAGAACTAGCGGCCAAAAGGCGCTGCCTTTAGTAGGTGACCTCAGAGCTAGTTCTTGAGTTATGGCCATTTTATTGTAAAAGGCTCCGCATGATTAGAACTTTTGGCGTGCGTCCCTTATCGACCTTGAAAGGAAATTTCAACATTCTTTCGATAGTTATTGACATTCACACTCCACAGAAGTCATCTGAATCGGTTTGGTTCCGATTAATCGAAAAACCTAGGACTAGTTCGCGAAAGTAGGTTTTTGACATCATCGGCGATAACTCACAAACCGCTTGTTTGACAGAAGCGGTTCCAGAGGCAAAGTTGTTCAGAATGAGGAGAGCTATCATATGATGTAAATAGTTTGATTATATGTCAAAGGTCACGTGATACACAATTGTTTTTGCAACCAAAAACACGTCAATTTAGCCATTTTTACTGTTATAGCGCCACCTAGTGTCCAAACGCCGCGCCCTTACGTATGTGACCTCTGAGTGATGGTTTTCACATATGTTTCAAGCCCCATGATCATATCTCTAATAGTTATTGAGTTATGGCCATTTAAATGTCATAGGCCCCGCCCATTTTTTTATTCTGATGCCCCTAAGCAACCTTGAAAGGAAATTTCAACTTTCTTTCGATAATTATTGACAATCACACTCCACAGAAGTCATCTGAATCGGTTTGGTTCCGATTAATCGAAAAACCTAGGACTAGTTCGCGAAAGTAGGTTTTTGACATCATCAGCGATAACTCACGAACCGTTTGATCGACAGAACTGGTTCCAGAGGCAAAGTTGTTCAGAATGAGAAGTCCTATCAAATAATGTAAATATTTTGAGTATATGTCAAATGTCACGTGATACACAATTGTTAAAGGACTCCAAAAACGTTATTTCGCCCCCAGTGGCCGAATGAGTTCATATTTCTTACAGACCTTCTTGACCATGAGTCGAACAAGCCCAGCGAGTGTCGTTTTGATCGGCCTCCGTTAAGTCGGTCTAAGGAGTGCTCAAACTTCATTGGCCGATGGCGGCCATGTTTTTTTAGATACGCCAATGTCCTTTTCTAGAATCATGGTACATGACACAAAGACACACCATACCAAGAAATTCGTCGATCGGGCAAACTGTTGGGTAGTTATTGCCCTTTTCGAGAAAATGTATATTATAGCGCCACCTAGATGCCAAACGCCGACTTTTTTATACTGTGACCTCGAACTGAGAGTATAAACATATGGTCCAAGCCCCGTGAATATATCTCAAACGGTTCACGAGTTATAACCATTTTAGTAAAATTTGCTCCATCCGGTTCCGACGTTTTGGCGCCCCCCGGCCACCGCAAATCGAAATTTCAACTTTTTTTCGATAATTATTTACATTCACACTCCACAGAATTCATCAGCATTGGTCTGGTTCCGATTGGTCAAAAATCCAAAGACTAGTTCAATTTTTTTATTTTTGCATAAAATGCAAATTAGCGGAAAAATTTGCATACCGGAAATGAAATCGGAGATATACGTTTTTTAAGTTTTGAGCCAATGATTACAATTTTATAAAACACTTGGGTGTGCAACAAACGGTTTAGGAGTAATGAGCGTAAAGGCGCTTTTCATCGCTGTAGCGCCACCTATGGGCCGACATGGCTGGCTCCGAGTATCTGAGTAGCGAGCAAGACTACTACCATCTGACCGAGTCTCAGCTCTGTCGGACTTACGGTTTGGGCTGTACGATCAGTTTTACGGCGGAAAAATAATAATAATAAAACCAACAAATACAATAGGTTTCTAGCGCTTCGCGCTCGAACCCTAAATAGCTGCAGGCAGCGATTCCCGGGTTCGAGCAGTCTAAAGCGTCAAGATTGTTCAGAATGAAGAGAACTAGCGGCCAAAAGGCGCTGCCTTTGGTAGGTGACCTCAGAGCTAGTTCTTGAGTTATGGCCATTTTATTGTAAAAGGCTCCGCATGATTAGAACTTTTGGCGTGCGTCCCTTATCAACCTTGAAAGGAAAT
Organism: Barbatula barbatula; assembly: GCF_947034865.1. Lineage (NCBI taxonomy): Eukaryota > Metazoa > Chordata > Actinopteri > Cypriniformes > Nemacheilidae > Barbatula > Barbatula barbatula. The sequence goes on from NC_136771.1 coordinate 15,660,981, forward strand.
TTCAACTTTTTTTCGATAGTTATTGACATTCACACTCCACAGAAGTCATCTGCATTGGTTTGGTTCCGATCGGTCAAAAAACCAAGGACTAGTTCGCGAAAGTAGGTTTTTGACATCATCTGCGATAACTCACAAACCGTTTGTTTGACAGAAGTGGTTCCAGAGGCAAAGTTGTTCAGAATGAGGAGAGCTATCATATGATGTAAATAGTTTGAGTATATGTCAAATGTCACGTGATACACAATTGTTTTTGCAACCAAAACTCGTAAATTTAGCCATTTTTACTGTTATAGCGCCACCTAGTGTCCAAACGCCGCGGCCTTAGGTTTGTGACGTCGGAGTTATGGTCTTCACATATGTTTCAAGCCCCATGATGAGATCTCATATAGTTATTGAGTTATGGCCATTTAAATGTAATAGGCCCCGCCCATTTTTTTATTTTGGTGCCCCTAAGCTACCTTGAAAGGAAATTTCAACTTTCTTACGATAATTATTGACAATCACACTCCACAGAAGTCATCTGAATCGGTTTGGTTCCGATTAATCGAAAAACCTAGGACGAGTTCGCGAAAGTAGGTTTTTGACATCATCAGCGATAACTCACGAACCGTTTGATCGACAGAAGCGGTTCCAGAGGCAAAGTTGTTCAGAATGAGGAGAGCTATCAAATAATGTAAATAGTTTGAGTATATGTCAAATGTCACGTGATACACAATTGTTTAAGGACTCCAAAAACGTTATTTCGCCCCCAGTGGCCGAATGACTTCATATTTCTTACAGACCTTTTTGACCATGAGTCGAACAAGCCCAGCGAGTGTCGTTTCGATCGGCCTCCGTTAAGTCAGTCTAAGGAGTGCTCAAACTTCATTGGCCGATGGCGGCCATGTTTTTTTAGATACGCCAATGTCCTTTTCTAGAATCATGGTACATGACACAAAGACACATCATACCAAGAAATTAGTCGATCGGGCAAACTGTTGGGTAGTTATTGCCCTTTTCGAGAAAATTTATATTATAGCGCCACCTAGAGGCCAAACGCCGACTTTTTTATACTGTTACCTCGGACTGAGAGTATAAACATATGGTCCAAGCCCCGTGCAGATATCTCAAACGGTTCACGAGTTATAACCATTTTAGTAAAATTAGCTCCTTCCGGTTCCGACGTTTTGGCGCCCCCCGGCCACCGTAAATCGAAATTTCAACTTTTTTTCGATAATTATTTACATTCACACTCTACAGAATTCATCAGCGTTGGTCTGGTTCCGATTGGTCAAAAGTCCAGAGACTAGTTAATTTTTTTTATTTTTGCATAAAATGCAAATTAGTGGAAAAATTTGCATACCGGAAATGAAATCGGAGATAGCCATTTTTTAAGTTTTGAGCCAATGATCACATGTATCTAGAACACTGGGGCGTGCGACAAGCGATTTAGTAATTATGAGTGCAAACGCATTCAGCATCGCTGTAGCGCCACCTATGGGCCGACATGGCTGGCTCCGAGTATCTGAGTAGCGAGCAATACTACTACCATCTGACCGAGTCTCAGCTTTGTCGGACTTACGGTTTGGGCTGCACGATCAGTTTTACGGCGGAAAAATAATAATAATAAATATAGCTGCAAGCAGCGATTCCCGGGTTCGAGCAGTCTAAAGCGTCAAGATTGTTCAGAATGAAGAGAACTAGCGGCCAAAAGGCGCTGCCTTTAGTAGGTGACCTCAGAGCTAGTTCTTGAGTTATGGCCATTTTATTGTAAAAGGCTCCGCATGATTAGAACTTTTGGCGTGCGTCCCTTATCGACCTTGAAAGGAAATTTCAACATTCTTTCGATAGTTATTGACATTCACACTCCACAGAAGTCATCTGAATCGGTTTGGTTCCAATTAATCGAAAAACCTAGGACTAGTTCGCGAAAGTAGGTTTTTGACATCATCGGCGATAACTCACAAACCGCTTGTTTGACAGAAGCGGTTCCAGAGGCAAAGTTGTTCAGAATGAGGAGAGCTATCATATGATGTAAATAGTTTGATTATATGTCAAAGGTCACGTGATACACAATTGTTTTTGCAACCAAAAACACGTCAATTTAGCCATTTTTACTGTTATAGCGCCACCTAGTGTCCAAACGCCGCGCCCTTACGTATGTGACCTCTGAGTGATGGTTTGCACATATGTTTCAAGCCCCATGATCATATCTCTAATAGTTATTGAGTTATGGCCATTTAAATGTCATAGGCCCCGCCCATTTTTTTATTCTGATGCCCCTAAGCAACCTTGAAAGGAAATTTCAACTTTCTTTCGATAATTATTGACATTCACACTCCACAGAAGTCATCTGAATCGGTTTGGTTCCGATTAATCGAAAAACCTAGGACTAGTTCGCGAAAGTAGGTTTTTGACATCATCAGCGATAACTCACGAACCGTTTGATCGACAGAAGTGGTTCCAGAGGCAAAGTTGTTCAGAATGAGGAGAGCTATCATATGATGTAAATAGTTTGAGTATATGTCAAATGTCACGTGATACACAATTGTTTAAGGATTCCAAAAACGTTATTTCGCCCCCAGTGGCCAAATGAGTTCATATTTCTTACAGACCTTCTTGACCATGAGTCGAACAAGCCCAGCGAGTGTCGTTTCGATCGGCCTCCGTTAAGTCAGTCTAAGGAGTGCTCAAACTTCATTGGCCGATGGCGGCCATGTTTTTTTAGATACGCCAACGTCCTTTTCTAGAATCATGGTACATGACACAAAGACACACCATACCAAGAAATTAGTCGATCGGGCAAACTGTTGGGTAGTTATTGCCCTTTTCGAGAAAATGTATATTATAGCGCCACCTAGAGGCCAAACGCCGACTTTTTTATAATGTGACCTCGGACTGAGAGTATAAACATATGGTCCAAGCCCCGTGAAGATATCTCAAACGGTTCACGAGTTATAACCATTTTAGTAAAATTAGCTCCTTCCGGTTGCGACGTTTTGGCGCCCCCCGGCCACCGCAAATCAAAATTTCAACTTTTTTTCGATAATTATTTACATTCACACTCCACAGAATTCATCAGCATTGGTCTGGTTCCGATTGGGCAAAAATCCAGAGACTAGTTTAATTTTTTTATTTTTGCATAAAATGCAAATTAGCGAAAAAATTTGCATACCGGAAATGAAATCGGAGATAGCCATTTTTTAAGTTTTGAGCCAATGATTACAATGATTTAAAGCACTTGGGTGTGCGACAAACGGTTTAGGAGTAATGAGCGTAAAGGCGCTTTTCACAACTGTAGCGCCACCTATTGGCCGACATGGCTGGCTCCGAGTATCTGAGTAGCGAGCAAGAGTACTACCATCTGACCGAGTCTCAGCTCTGTCGGACTTACGGTTTGGGCTGTACGATCAGTTTTAGCGGAGAAAAATAATAATAATTAAAGCTGCAAGCAGCCTTTAAGCGGGTTTCGAGTTTTAAGGCAGTCAAAAGCAGTCATGCATTCATGAACAGTTTAGGGGGTTCACACCTCAACACACGCATTAAGGATCAAAGTCCAACACACACACACACAGAAAAATGACAAGTATGAACTCAAAGAAACTATGCATGATTACAGAAACATGCACGTATACTACAAGAACGTTATTTTTCTGACTGTCAAATCATTTGGACAATTCGTTAATGAGTATCCAATTTTCATTGTTGTTGGCTTTTAAATTGGAGAGAACGTGCTTTCAAACTCAAGAAGTCTGAAGTTCCTGGGACGAGACGTTAATTTTCAAAGCGTATCAGAACCTGTAGATGTATAACCGCTGCATAATTACAGTTTTTAGTGCCATTTTTCCCGTTATAGCGCCACCTAGTGTCCAATCACCGCGTTCTTTTTACCGTGAGCTCAGAGCGATGGTCTACACATATGTTTTAAGCCCCGTGAAGCTATCTGAAACCCTTCTCTAACAACGTCCGTTTAAGTGTCATAGGTTTTGCCCAGTTCAGTTTATGGCCCCCACTACCGTGTATGAATAGAAATTTCATCTTCTTTTCGAGTACTTTTGATGTTCACACTCCACAGAAGCACTCTGCGTTTGTTTGGTTCCAATAGGGCGTAAAACCGCGAAGTAGTTAGCAATAGTAGGTTTTTAACGTTATCATCGATATCTAATGGACCGTTTTATTGACAGCAATGCTTCAAGAGGCAAAGTTGTTCAGAATGAGAAGAGCTATCATATGATGTAAATAGTTTGGGTATATGTCAAATGTCACGTGATACACAATTGTTTAAGAATTGAAATGCGCGTCAAATTTGCCATTTTCACTGGTTTAGCGCCACCTAGTGTCCAAACGCCACCTTCTTTTGTATGTGACCTCGGAGTGATGGTCTACATATATGACCCAAGCCCCATGATGATGTGTTAATCCGTTCTGGATTTATGGCCATTTTAATGTGATAGGCTCCGCCCAGTTCCGTTTTTGCCCCCCCCCTACCGTGTATGAATACAAATTTCAACTTTTTTTCAATGATTATTGACATTCACACTCCACAGAAGTCGTCTGCATTAGTTTGGTTCCGATCGGTTGAAAAACCAGGGACTAGTTCGCGAAAGTAGGTTTTTGGCATCATCAGCGATAACTCACGATCCGTTTGATCGAAAGAAGCATTTCCAGAGGCAAAGTTGTTCAGAATGAGAAGAGCTATCATATGATGTAAATAGTTTGGGTATATGTCAAATGTCACGTGATACACAATTGTTTAAGAATTGAAATGCGCGTCAAATTTGCCATTTTCACTGGTTTAGCGCCACCTAGTGTCCAAACGCCACCTTCTTTTGTATGTGACCTCGGAGTGATTGTCTACATATATGACCCAAGCATCATGATGATGTGTTAATCCGTTCTGGATTTATGGCCATTTTAATGTGATAGGCTCCGCCCAGTTCCGTTTTGGCCCCCCCCCTACCGTGTATGAATACAAATTTCAACTTTTTTTCAATGATTATTTACATTCACACTCCACAGAAGTCATCTGCATTAGTTTGGTTCCGATCGGTTGAAAAACCAGGGACTAGTTCGCGAAAGTAGGTTTTTGGCATCATCAGCGATAACTCACGATCCGTTTGATCGAAAGAAGCATTTCCAGAGGCAAAGTTGTTCAGAATGAGAAGAGCTATCATATGATGTAAATAGTTTGGGTATAAGTCAAATATCACGTGATACACAATTGTTTAAGCACTCCAAAAAAGTTTTTTCGCCCCCAGTGGCCGAATGAGTTCATATTTCTTACATACCTTCAGGACCACGAGTCGAACAAGCTCAGCGAGTGTCGTTTCGATCGGCCTCCGTTAACCCTGTCTAATGAGTGCTCAAACTTCATTGGCCGATGGCGGCCATGTTTTTTGAGAAACCCCAAAGTCCTTTTATACAGTGATGGTGCATGATACAAAGACACAACATACCAAATAATAAGTCGATCGGGCAAACGGTTGGGTAGTTATTGCCCTTTTCGAGTTCATGTATATTATAGCGCCACCTAGTGGCTAAACGGCAATTCCTTTTTACTGTGACCCTGGACTGAGAGTCTACACATAGGGTCCAAGCCACGTGAAGATATCTCAAACGGTTCACGAGTTATGGCCATTTTATTACAATTTTCTACTTCCGGTTCGGACGTTTTGATGCCCCCTAGCGACCCTGAATCGAAATTTCAACTTTTTTTCAATGAATATTTACATTCACACTCCACAGAATTCATCAGCGTTGGTTTGGTTCCGATCGGGCAAGAATCCAGGGACTAGTTCATTTTTATTTTTTTTCATAAAATGCAAATTAGCGGAAAAATTTGCATACCGGAAATGAAATCGGAGATAGCCATTTTTTAAGTTTGGAGCCAAGGATTCAAATGACACCAAACACTTTGTTGTGCGACATCCGGTTTACGAGCATTGAGCCCAAACGCATTAACCATCGCTATAGCGCCACCTATGGGCCGATTTGGCTGGTTCACTGTATCTGAGTAACCTGCACAGATACAACCAATTGACAAAGTCTCGAGTTTCTACGACTTACGGTTTGGGCTGGCCAACGCGTTTTATGGCGGAATAATAATAAAGAAGAATAATAAAAATCCTTACAAATACAATAGGTTTTCAGCCCTACGGGCTCGAAACCCTAATTAAAGCTGCAAGCAGCATTTAGCGGGTTCGAGCACTTTTAAGGAATCCAACGCATCTTTGCCTTCATCAAGTAGGCCGAGGACTCTCATCCTAAAACACCCAAGTGGAAGATACTCCCAACGCCTGAAAAATTATAGATACGGTCAGCAACGGTTCACAGACACTACGCCTGATTACACACATATGCACATAGAGTACACTTGAGGGGAATCATTTTTTCAGGTTAATTTGGTCACATCCATTTAAGAAATGACCCCGTCTAAATGCCTAATTGCATTGAGTTGCTGCCATGTGACTGCTGAGTAGAAATTTAGGTTTACATGCAATTAAACTGGTGTACATAATAAAGGTGTGTGTTATGCTAAGCAAAACAGCATCTTACAACCAGCCAGACGTGTTCTATATTTATAGACGTGTGAATATGGAGCAACGTTTAATGTGTAGTGCTTTATATGTCTAACACCTTGTTCCTGTGAGACAGGAAACATATCTCTTGTCCGATAACCATCATATTTTGCATGCTTGTTTAGTCTAATAAGATGTATGATTGTACTTCATGGCAAATCAATTGGATTATTTGTTAAGGAGAAGCGAGCTTTCAGGTACACCGTTCACTTGAATATAATAAAGGACCCTGTAGTGGTCATGCAAATGAAAAAGTTGAAGATGTTTTTGATAGTTATTGATCTAGACAGTCCAGAGAATTGTACTGTGGTGGAAATTTTGAAATCGCTTGAAAAACCTAGAACAAGTTCGCAAAGGCAGGTTCTTAACATCATCACAGAAAACTCACAAACTGTTTGATCGACATCAATGGTTCAAAAGCCAAATTTGTTTGGAATTATGAGAGCTTTCATATGATATCGATAGTTTGTGTAAATGTCAAATGTCACGTGATACACAATTGTTAAGGCAACCAAAGATGTGTACATTTTGCCATTTTTACTGTTATAGCGCCACCTAGTGTCCAAACGCCGCGGTATTTTGTAAGTCATCTCGGAGTGATGGTCTACAAAAATGTTCCAAGCCCCATGATGATATCTCTAATAGTGCTCGAGTTATGGGCATTTTAATGTAATAGGCTCCGCCTATTTAAAATGTTTATGCCCCAAAGCAACCGTGAAAAGAAATTTCAACTTTTTTTCAATGATTATTTACATTCACACTCCACAGAAGTCATCTGCATTGGTTTGGATCCGATCAAGTAAAAAACCAAGGACCAGTTCGCAAAAGTCGGTTTTTAACATCATCAGCCATAACTCACGAACCGTTTGATCGACAGAAGCGTGTCCAGAGGCAAAGTTGTTCAGAATGAGGAGAGCTATCATATGATGTAAATAGTTTGGGTATATGTCAAATATCACGTGATACACAATTGTTTATGCAACCAAAGACACGTAAATTTTGCCATTTTTACTGTTATAGCGCCACCTAGTGTCCAAACGCCGCGGTATTTTGTAAGTCATCTCGGAGTGATGGTCTACACATATGTTCCAAGCCCCATGATGATATCTCTAATAGTGCTCGAGTTATGGGCATTTTAATGTCATAGGCTCCGCCTATTTAAAATGTTTACGCCCCTAAGCAACCGTGAAAGAAAATTTCAACTTTTTTTTGATAATTATTTACATTCACACTCCAGAGATGTTATCTGCATTGGTTTGGATCCGATCGGTCGAAAAACCTAGGACTAGTTCGCGAAAGTAGGTTTTTGACATCGTCAGCGATAACTCGCAAACCGTTCAATCGACAGAAGCGTGTTCAGAGGCAAAGTTGTTCAGAATGTGAAGAGCTATCATATGATAACAATAGTTTGAGTATATGTCAAATGTCACGTGATATACAATTGTTTATGCACTCTAAAACAGTTACTTCGCCCCCCGGTGGCCGAATGAGTTCATATTTCTTACAGACCTTCTGGACCACGAGTCGAACAAGCCCAGCGAGTGTCGTTTCGATCGGCCTCCGTTAACCCGGTCTAATGAGTGCTCAAACTATATGGGCCGATGACCGCCATGTTTCTTTAGATACGCCACTGTCCTTTTAGACAATCATCGTGCATGACACAAAGACACACCATACCAAATAATAAGTCGATCGGGCAAACGGTTGGGTAGTTATAGCCCTTTTCGAGTTCATGTAAATTATAGCGCCACCTAGTGGCCGAGCGCCAACTCCTTTTTACTGTGACCCCGGACTGAGAGTCTACACATAGGGTACAAGCCCCATGAAGATTGCTCAAACGGTTCACAAGTTATGGCCATTTTAGTCAACCATGGCACTTCTGGTTCAGACGTTTTGGCGCCCCCTAGCAATGGTGAATCGAAATTTCAACTTTTTTTTGATAATTATTTACATTCACACTCCACAGAATTCATCAGCGTTGGTTTGGTTCCGATCGGGCAAAAATCCAGGGACTAGTTCATTTTAATTTTTTTGCATAAAATGCAAATTAGCGAAAAAATTTGCATACCGGAAATGAAATCGGAGATATACGTTTTTTAAGTTTTGAGCCAATGATTACAATGATATAAAACACTTGGGTGTGCGACAAACGGTTTAGGAGTAAAGAGTGCAAACGCACTTTTCATCGCTGTAGCGCCACCTATGGGCCGATTTGGCTGGGTCCATGTATCTGAGTAGCGACAAGGACTACTACCATCTGACCAAGTCTCAGCTCTGTCGGCCTTACGGTTTAGGCTGCCCATGTAGTTTTAGGGAAGAATAATAACAAAGAAGAAGAAGAAGAAGAAGAATAAAACCCACAAATACAATAGGTTTCTAGCCCTACGGGCTCGAACCCTAATAAAACCAACAAATACAATAGGTTTCTAGCGCTTCGCGCTCGAACCCTAATTAAAGCTGCAAGCAGCCTTTAAGCGGGTTTCGAGTTTTAAGGCAGTCAAAAGCAGTCATGCATTCATGAACAGTTTAGGGGGTCACACCTCAACACACGCATGAAGGATCAAAGTCCAACACACACACACACACAGAAAAATGACAGGTATGAACTCAAAGAAACTATGCATGCTTACAGAAACATGCACGTATACTACAAGAACGTTATTTTTCTGACTGTCAAATCATTTGGACAATTCGTTAATGAGTATCCGATTTTCATTGTTGTTGGCTTTTAAATTGGAGAGAACGTGCTTTCAAACTCAAGAAGTCTGAAGTTCCTGGGACGAGACGTTAATTTTCAAAGCGTATCAGAACCTGTAGATGTATAACCGCTGCATAATTACAGTTTTTAGTGCCATTTTTCCCATTATAGCGCCACCTAGTGTCCAATCACCGCGTTCTTTTTACCGTGACCTCAGAGCGATGGTCTACACATAAGTTTTAAGCCCCGCGAAGCTATCTCAAACCCTTCTCTAACAACGTCCGTTTAAGTGTCATAGGCTTTACCCAGTTCAGTTTATGGCCCCCCCTACCGTGTATGAATACAAATTTCATCTTTTTTTCGAGTACTTTTGATGTTCACACTCCACAGAAGCACTCTGCGTTTGTTTGGTTCCAATAGGGCGTAAAACCGCGAAGTAGTTAGCAATAGTAGGTTTTTAACGTTATCATCGATATCTAATGGACCGTTTTATTGACAGCAATGCTTCAAGAGGCAAAGTTGTTCAGAATGAGAAGAGCTATCATATGATGTAAATAGTTTGGGTATATGTCAAATGTCACGTGATACACAAATGTTTAAGAATTGAAATGCGCGTCCAATTTGCCATTTTTACTGGTTTAGCGCCACCTAGTGTCCAAACGCCACCTTCTTTTGTATGTGACCTCGGAGTGATGGTCTACATATATGATCCAAGCCCCATGATGATGTGTTAATCCGTTCTGGATTTATGGCCATTTTAATGTGATAGGCTCCTCCCAGTTCCGTTTTTGCCCCCCCCCTACCGTGTATGAATACAAATGTCAACTTTTTTTCAATGATTATTTACATTCACACTCCATATAAGTCATCTGCATTGGTTTGGTTCCAATCGGTTGAAAAACCAGGGACCAGTTCGCAAAAGTAGGTTTGTGACATTATCAGCGATAACTCACGAACCGTTTGATCGACAGAAGCGTGTCCGGAGGCAAAGTTGTTCAGAATGAGGAGAGCTATCATATGATGTAAATAGTTTGAGTACATGTCAAATGTCACGTGATACACAATTGTTTAAGTACTGCAAAAACGTTTTTTCGCCCCCCGGTGGCCGAATAAGTTCATATTTCTTACAGACCTTCAGGACCACGAGTCGAACAAGCCCTGCGAGTGTCGATTCGATCGGCCCCCGTTAACCCTGTCTATTGAGTGCTCAAAATTCATTGGCCGATGGCGGCCATGTTTTTTGAGAAACGCCAAAGTCCTTTTATACAGTCATGGTGCATGACACAAAGACACACCATACCAAATAATAAGTCGATCGGGCAAACGTTTGCGTAGTTATAGCCCTTTTCGAGTTCTTTGCTATTATAGCGCCACCTAGTGGCCAAACACCGAGTTATTTTTACTGTGACCCCGGACTGAGGGTCTACACATACGGTCTAGGCCCCGTGAAGATAGCTCAAACGGTTCACGAGTTATGGTCATTTTAGTGAAATAGGCTACTTCCGGTTCAGACGTTTTGGCGCCCCCTAGCAACGGTGAATCGAAATTTCAACTTTTTTTCAATGAATATTTACATTCACACTCCACAGAATTCATCAGCGTTGGTTTGGTTCCGATCGGGCAAAAATCCAGGGACTAGTTCATTTTTTTTTTTTTTCATAAAATGCAAATTAGCGGAGAAATTTGCATACCGGAAATGAAATCGGAGATAGCCATTTTTTAAGTTTGGAGCCAAGGATTCCAATGACACCAATCACTTTGTAGTGCGACATCCGGTTTACGAGCATTGAGCCCAAACGCATTGGCCATCGCTATAGCGCCACCTATGGACCGACATGGCTGGCTCCAAGTATCTGAGTAGCGAGCAAGACTACTACCATCCGACAAAGTCTCGAGTTTCTACGACTTACGGTTTGGGCTGGGCGACGCGTTTTATGGCGGAAGAATAATAAATATAGCTGCAAGCAGCAATTATCGGGTTTCGAGAAGTTTAGGTAAGTAAACGTCGACCAGTCTCAGGGATGGCAAACTAACATGTCCACAATCGACAATACAACCCCACACCCAGAATAATGAGTCAGACGGTCAGCATTGGCTCATACAGACCCAGGTTTGCTCACACACACATGCACATATAGGACATACATTACATTTTCTCATATCAAGTCATTCGGACAATTCAGTAGCGAGACTCACGTTATCAGGATAAATTAGTCAAATCCATTTCAGAAATGGCCCTAACACACATCCTCAATGAATGATAGGCCTTTAGACCCAGAATTTTGACTTAGGTGATCAGTAACGGTCTATGCAGACTACGCATGCTTACAAAGACATGTATGAAAAGCCCATTTGAATGAATATTTCGCCTTTTGGACTTTTATGAAGGCATGCCTCTTCTGATGAGCATGCTTGTTTTGAGTCTTAATATGTATAATACTACTTAATTGCAAGTCAGTTGGATTATTTATTAAGGAGTAGCAACCTTTAACGTACATTATTCACGTTAATATAAAAAAGGACCCTGTAATGGTCACACAACAAAAAAAACTCAACATGTTTTTAATCATTGTTGACCTAGAGAGTCCAGAGAATTGTACTATGGTGGAAATTTTGAAATTGCTTGAAAATCAAAGAACTAGTTTGCAAAAGTACGATTTTAACATCATCAGCAATAACTCCTGAACCATTTGATTGACATCAATAGATCAAGAGGCAAATTTGTTCAGAATGAGAAGAGCTATCATATGATATCAATAGTTTGTGTGTTTGTCAAATGTCACGTGATACACAATTGTTTAAGTAATGAAATACACGTCAATTTTGCCATTTTTACTGTTTTAGCGCCACCTAGTGTCCAAACGCCACCTTCTTTTGAAGGTGACCTCAGAGTGATGGTCTACATATATGATCCAAGCCCCATGATGATGTGTTAAGCCGTTCTGGATTTATGGCCATTTTAATGTGATAGGCTCCGCCCAGTTCAGTTTTTGCCCCCCCTACCGTGTATGAATATAAATTTCAACTTTTTTTCAATGATTATTTACATTCACACTCCACAGAAGTCATCTGCATTGGTTTGGTTCCGATCGGTTGAAAAACCAAGGACTAGTTCGCGAAAGTAGATTTTTGACATCGTCAGCGATAACTCTCGATCCGTTTGATCGACAGAAGCGTGTCCAGAGGCAAAGTTGTTAAGAATGAGAAGAGCAAACATATGATGTAAATAGTTTGAGTATGTGTCAAATGTCACGTGATACAGAATTGTTTATGCACTCTAAAACCGTTACTTCGCCCCCTAGTGGCCGAATGAGTTCATATTTCTTACAGACCTTCAGGACCACGAGTCGAACATGCCCAGCGAGTGTCGTTTCGATCGGCCTCCGTTAACCCTGTGTAATGAGTGCTCAAAATTCATTGGCCGATGGCGGCCATGTTTTTTGAGAAACCCCAAAGTCCTTTTATACAGTCATGGTGCATGACACAAAGACACACCATACCAAATAATAAGTCGATCGGGCCAACGGTTGGGTAGTTATTGCCGTTTTCGAGATATTTGCTATTATAGCGCCACCTAGTGGCCAAACACCGAGTGTTTTTTATTATGACCCCGGACTGAGGGTCCTCACATATGGTCTAAGCCCCGTGAAGATAGCTCAAACCGTTCTCTAGGTATAGCCATTTTAGCGAAATAGGCAACTTTCGGTTCGGATGTTTTGATGCCCCCTAGCGACCCTGAATCGAATTTTCAACTTTCTTTTATGATTATTTATATTCACACTCCACAGAATTCATCAGCGTTGGTTTGGTTCCGATCGGGCAAAAATCCAGGGACTAGTTCATTTTTTTTTTTTTTTATAAAATGCAAATTAGCGAAAAAATTTGCATACCGGAAATGAAATCGGAGATAGCTATTTTTTAAGTTTGGAGCCAAGGATTCCAATGACACCAAACACTTTGTTGTGTGACATCCGGTTTACGAGCATTGAGCCCAAACGCATTGGCCATCGCTATAGCGCCACCTATGGACCGACATGGCTGGCTCCGAGTATCTGAGTAGCGTGCAAGACTACTACCATCTGACCAAGTCTCGAGTTTCTACGACTTACGGTTTGGGCTGGGCGACGCGTTTTATGGCGGAATAATAATAATAAGAAGAAGAAGAAGAAGAAGAAGAATAAAAATCCTTACAAAAACAATAGGTTTTCAGCCCTTCGGGCTCGAAACCCTAATAAGAAGAAGAAGAATTAAAGCTGCAAGCAGCCTTTAAGCGGGTTTCGAGGTTTAAGGCAGTCAAAAGCAGTCATGCATTCATGAACTGGTTAGGGGGTCAAACCTCAACACACGCATGAAGGATCAAAGTCCAACACACACAGAAAAATGACAGGTATCAACTCATAGAAACTATGCATGGTTACAGAAGCATGCACATATACTACAAGCAGGTCAAATAATTTGGACAATTCGTTAATGAGTATCCGATTTTCATTGTTGTTGGCTTTTAAATTGAAGCGAAGGTGCTTCAAAACTCAAGAAGTCTGAAGTTCCTGGGCCGAGACGTTTGTTTTCAAAGCGTATCAGAACCTGTAGATGTATGTCACGTTATACACAATTGTTTCGCCCCCAGTGGCCAAATGAGTTCATATTTCTTACAGACCTTCAGGACCGGGACACGAACAAGCCCTGCGAGTGTCATTTTGATCGGCCTGTGTTAACCCTGTCTATTGAGTGCTAAAATTTCATTGGCCGATGGCGGCCATGTTTTTTGAGAAACGCCAAAGTCCTTTTATACAGTCAGGGTGCATGACACAAAGACACACCATACCAAATAATAAGTCGATCAGGCAAACGGTTGCGTAGTTCTAGCCCTTTTCGAGTTATTTGCTATTATAGCGCCACCTAGTGGCCAAACACAGAGTTATTTTTATTGTGACCCCGGACTGAGGGTCTACATATACGGTCTAAGCCCCGTGAAGATAGCTCAAACCGTTCTGTAGATATAGCCATTTTAGTGAAATAGGCAACTATCGGTTCACACGTTTTAGAACCCCCTAGCGACCCTGAATAGAAATTTCAACTTTTTTTCAACGAATATTTACATTCACACTCCACAGAATTCATCAGCGTTGGTTTGGTTCCGATCGGGCAAGAATCCAGGGAGTAGTTCATTTTTGTTTTTTTTTATAAAATGCAAATTAGCGGGAAATTTTGCATACCGGAAATGAAATCGGAGATAGCCATTTTTTAAGTTTTGAGCCAATGGTTACAATGATATAAAACACTTGGGTGTGCGACAAACGGTTTAGGAGTTACGAATGCAAACGCGTTGAGCATCGCTATAGCGCCACCTATGGGCCGATTTGGCTGGGTCACTGTATCTGAGTAACCTGCACAGATACAACCAATTGACAAAGTCTCGAGTTTCTACGACTTGCGGTTTAGGCTGGGCGACGCGTTTTATGGCGGAATAATAATAATAATAATAATTAAAGCTGCAAGCAGCATTTATCGGGTTTCGAGTTTTAAGGCAGTCAAAAGCAGTCGTGCATTCATGAACAGTTTAGGGGGTCACACCACAACAAACGCATGAAGGTTCAAAGTCCAACACACACAGACACAGAAAAATGACAGGTATGAACTCATAGAAACTATGCATGCTTACAGAAACATGCACATATACTACAATAATGTTATTTTCCTGACTGTCAAATCATTTGGACAATTCGTTAATGAGTATCCGATTTTCATTGTTGTTGGCTTTTAAATTGAAGCGATGGTGCTTTCAAACTCAAGAAGTCTGAAGTTCCTGGGCCGAGACGTTTATTTTCAAAGCGTATCAGAGCCTGTAGATGTATAACCGTTGCATATTTACAGTATTTAGTGCCATTGTTCATGTTATAGCGCCACCTAGTGTCCAATCACCGTGTTATTTTTACAGTGAGCTCAGAGCGATGGTCTACACATATGTGTAAAGCCCTGTGAAGCTATCTCAAACCCTTCTCTAACAACGTCCGTTTAAGTGTCTTAGGCTCCGCCCAGTTCAGTTTTGGCCCTCCTTACCGTGTATGAATAGAAATTTCTATTTTTTTTCAATGATTATTTACATTCAAACTCCACAGAAGTCATCTGCATTGGTTTGGTTCCAATCGGTTGAAAAACCAAGGACTAGTTTGCAAAAGTAGGTTTTTTACATTATCAGCGATAACTCACGAACCGTTTGATCGACAGAAGCGTGTCCAGAGACAAAGTTGTTCAGAATGAGAAGAGCTATCATATGATGTAAATAGTTTGGGTATATGTCAAATGTCACGTGATACACAATTGTTTTTAGAATTGAAATGCGTGTCAATTTTGCCATTTTTACTTGTTTAGCGCCACCTAGTGTCCAAACGCCACTTTCTTTTGTATGTGACCTCGGAGTGATGGTCTACACATTTGTTCCAAGCCCCATGATGATGTGTTAATCCGTTCTGGATTTATGGCCATTTTTATGTGATAGGCTCTGCCCAGTTCAGTTTTTGGCCCCCCCTACCGTGTATGAATAGAAATTTCTATTTTTTTTCAATGATTATTTACATTCAAACTCCACAGAAGTCATATGCATTAGTTTGGTTCCGATCGGTTGAAAAACCAGGGACTAGTTCGCAAAAGTAGGTTTTTAACATCATCAGCGATAACTCACGAACCGTTTCATCGACAGAAGCGTGTCCGGAGGCAAAGTTGTTCAGAATGAGGAGTGCTATCATATGATGTAAATAGTTTGAGTATATGTCAAATGTCACGTGATACACAATTGTTTAAGCACTGTAAAAACGTTTTTTCGCCCCCCGGTGGCCGAATAAGTTCATATTTCTTACAGACCTTCAGGACCACGAGTCGAACAAGCCCTGCGAGTGTCGATTCGATCGGCCCCCGTTAACCCTGTCTATTGAGTGCTCAAAATTCATTGGCCGATGGCGGCCATGTTTTTTGAGAAACGCCAAAGTCCTTTTATACAGTCACGGTGCATGACACAAAGACACACCATACCAAATAATAAGTCGATCGGGCAAACGGTTGCGTAGTTATAGCCCTTTTCGAGTTCTTTGCTATTATAGCGCCACCTAGTGGCCAAACACCGAGTTTTTTTTATTGTGACCCCGGACTGAGGGTCTACACATACAGTCTAAGCCCCGTGAAGATAGCTCAAACGGTTCACGAGTTATGGTCATTTTAGTGAAATAGGCTACTTCCGGTTCAGACGTTTTGGCGCCCCCTAGCAACGGTGAATCGAAATTTCAACTTTTTTTCAATGAATATTTACATTCACACTCCACAGAATTCATCAGCGTTGGTTTGGTTCCGATCGGGCAAAAATCCAGGGACTAGTTCATTTTTTATTTTTTTCATAAAATGCAAATTAGCGGAAAAATTTGCATACCGGAAATGAAATCGGAGATAGCCATTTTTTAAGTTTGGAGCCAAGGATTCCATTGACACCAAACACTTTGTTGTGCGACATCCGGTTTACGAGCATTGAGCCCAAACGCATTGGCCATCGCTATAGCGCCACCTATGGACCGACATGGCTGGCTCCAAGTATCTGAGTAGCGAGCAAGACTACTACCATCCGACAAAGTCTCGAGTTTCTACGACTTACGGTTTGGGCTGGGCGACGCGTTTTATGGCGGAAGAATAATAATAAGAAGAAGAAGAAGAATAAAAATCCTTACAAAAACAATAGGTTTTCAGCACTTCGTGCTCGAAACCCTAATTAAAGCTGCAAGCAGCATTTAGCGGGTTTCGAGGTTTAAGGCAGTCAAAAGCAGTCGTGCATTCATGAACAGGTTAGGGGGTCACACCTCAACACACGCGTGAAGGATCAAAGTCCAACACACACACACACACACAGAAAAATGACAGGTATGAACTCATAGAAACTATGCATGCTTACAGAAACATGCACGTATACTACAAGAATGTTATTTTCTGACTGTCAAATCATTTGGACAATTCGTTAATGAGTATCCGATTTTCATTGTTGTTGGCTTTTAAATTGAAGAGAAGGTGCTTTCAAACTCAAGAAGTCTGAAGTTCCTGGGCCGAGACGATAACCGTTGCATATTTACAGTATTTAGTGCCAATGTTCATGTTATAGCGCCACCTAGTGTCCAATCACCGTGTTATTTTTACAGTGAGCTCAGAGCGATGGTCTACACATATGTGTAAAGCCCCGTGAAGCTATCTCAAATCCTTCTCTAACAACGTCCGTTTAAGTGTCATAGGCTCCGCTTAGTTCCGTTTTTGCCCCCCCTACCGTGTATGAATATAAATTTCAACTTTTTTCAATGATTATTTACATTCACACTCCAGAGAAGTCATCTGCATTGGTTTAGTTCCGATCAATTGAAAAAGCAAGTACTAGTTCGCGAAAGTAGGTTTTTGACATTATCACCGATAACTCACAAACCGTTAAATCGACATAAATGGTTCTAGAGGCAAAGTTGTTCAGCATGAGAAGAGCTATCATATGATATCAATAGTTTGTGTGTTTGTCAAATGTCACGTGACACACAATTGTTTAAGTATTGAAATACGCGTCAATTTTGCCATTTCTACTCGTCTAGCGCCACCTAGTGTCCAAACGCCACCTTCTTTTGTAGGTGACCTCGGAGTGATGGTCTACACATATGTTCCAAGCCCCATGATGTTGTGTTAATCCGTTCTGGATTTATGGCCATTTTAATGTGATAGGCTCCGCCCAGTTCAGTTTTTGGCCCCCCCCCTACCGTGTATGAATACAAATTTCAACTTTTTTTCAATGATTATTTACATTCACACTCCACAAAAGTCATCTGCATTGGTTTGGTTCCGATCGGTCGAAAAACCAGGGACTAGTTCGCAAAAGTAGGTTTTTGACATCATCAGCGATAACTCACGAACCGCTCGATCGACAGAAGCGTGTCCAGAGGCAAAGTTGTTCAGAATGAGAAGAGATATCATATGATGTAAATAGTTTGAGTATGTGTCAAATGTCACGTCATACACAATTGTTTAAGCACTGCAAAAACGTTTTTTCGCCCCCAGTGGCCGAATAAGTTCATATTTCTTACAGACCTTCAGGACCACGAGTCGAACAAGCCCAGCGAGTGTCGTTTCGATCTGCCCCCGTTAACCCTGTCTAATGAGTGCTCAAAATTCATTGGCCGATGGCGGCCATGTTTTTTGAGAAACACCAAAGTCCTTTTATACAGTCACGGTGCATGACACAAAGACACACCATACCAAATAATAAGTCGATCGGGCAAACGGTTGCGTAGTTATAGCCCTTTTCGAGTTCTTTGCTATTATAGCGCCTCCTAGTGGCCAAACACCGAGTATTTTTTATTGTGACCCTGGACTGAGGGTCTACATGTACGGTCTAAGCCCCGTGAAGATAGCTCAAACGGTTCACGAGTTATGGTCATTTTAGTGAAATAGGCTACTTCCGGTTCAGACGTTTTGGCGCCCCCTAGCAACGGTGAATCGAAATTTCAACTTTTTTTCAATGAATATTTACATTCACACTCCACAGAATTCATCAGCGTTGGTTTGGTTCCGATCGGGCAAAAATCCAGGGACTAGTTCATTTTTTTTTTTTTTCATAAAATGCAAATTAGCGGAGAAATTTGCATACCGGAAATGAAATCGGAGATAGCCATTTTTTAAGTTTGGAGCCAAGGATTCCAATGACACCAATCACTTTGTTGTGCGACATCCGGTTTACGAGCATTGAGCCCAAACGCATTGGCCATCGCTATAGCGCCACCTATGGACCGACATGGCTGGCTCCAAGTATCTGAGTAGCGAGCAAGACTACTACCATCCGACAAAGTCTCGAGTTTCTACGACTTACGGTTTGGGCTGGGCGACGCGTTTTATGGCGGAAGAATAATAATAAGAAGAATTAAAGCTGCAAGCAGCATTTATCGGGTTTCGAGTTTTAAGGCAGTCAAAAGCAGTCATGCATTCATGAACAGTTTAGGGGGTCACACCACAACAAACGCATGAAGGATCAAAGTCCAACACACACACGCACAGAAAAATTACAGGTATCAACTCATAGAAACTATGCATGCTTACAGAAACATGCACATATACTACAAGAATGTTATTTTTCTGACTGTCAAATCATTTGGACAATTTGTTAATGAGTATCCGATTTTCATTGTTGTTGCCTTTTAAATTGAAGCGAAGGTGCTTTCAAACTCAAGAAGTCTGAAGTTCCTGGGCCGAGACGTTTATTTTCAAAGCGTATCAGAGCCTGTAGATGTATGTCACGTGATACACAATTGTTTAAGCACTCCAAAAACGTTATTTCGCCCCCAGTGGCCAAATGAGTTCATATTTCTTACAGACCTTCAGGACCAGGACAGGAACAAGCCCAGCGAGTGTCATTTTGATCGGCCTCCGTTAACCCTGTCTAATGAGTGCTCAAATTTCATTGGCCGATGGCGGCCATGTTTTTTGAGAAAAGCCAAAGTCCTTTTATACAGTCACGGTGCATGACACAAAGACACAACATACCAAATAATAAGTCGATCGGGCAAACGGTTGGGTAGTTATAGCCCTTTTCGTGTTCTTTGCTATTATAGCGCCAACTAGTGGCCAAACACCGAGTTATTTTTATTGTGACCCCGGACTGAGGGTCTACACATATGGTATAAGCCCCGTGAAGATATCTCAAACCGTTCTCTTGATATAGCCATTTTAGTGAAATAGGCAACTATCGGTTCAGACGTTTTAGAGCCCCCTAGCGACCCTGAGTCGAAATTTCAACTTTTTTTCAACGAATATTTATATTCACACTCCACAGAATTCATCAGCGTTGGTTTGGTTCCGATCGGGCAAAAATCCAGGGACTAGTTCATTTTTTTTTTTTTTTATAAAATGCAAATTAGCGGGAAAATTTGCATACCGGAAATGAAATCGGAGATAGACATTTTTTAAGTTTTGAGCCAATGATTACAATGATATAAAACACTTGGGTGTGCGACAAACGGTTTAGGAGTTACGAATGCAAACGCGTTGAGCATCGCTATAGCGCCACCTATGGGCCGATTTGGCTGGGTCACTGTATCTGAGTAACCTGCACAGATACAACCAACTGACAAAGTCTCGAGTTTCTACGATTTACGGTTTGGGCTGGGCGACGCGTTTTATGGCGGAATAATAATAATAATAATAATAAAAATCCTTACAAAAACAATAGGTTTTCAGCCCTTCGGGCTCGAAACCCTAAATATAGCTGCAAGCAGCAATTATCGGGTTTCGAGAAGTTTAGGCAAGTAAATGTCGACCAGCCTCAGGGATGGCAAACTAACATGTCAACAATCGACAATATAACCCCACACCCAGAATAATGTGTCAGACGGTCAGCATTGGCTCATACACACCCAGGCATGCTCAAACACACATGGACATAGATTACATTTTCTCATATCAAGTCATTCGGACAATTCAGTAGCGAGACTCACATTATCAGGATAAATTAGTCAAATCCATTTCAGAAATGGCCCTAACACACATCCTCAATGAATGATAGGCCTTAAGATCCAGAATTTTGACTTAGGAGATCAGTAACGGTCTATGCAGACTACACATGCTTACAAAGACATGTATGAAAAGTCCATTTGAATGAATATTTCACCTTTTGGACTTTTATGAAGGCATGCCTCTTCTGATGAGCATGCTTGTTTTGAGTCATAATATGTATAATACTACTTAATTGCAAGTCAGTTGGATTATTTATTAAGGAGTAGCAACCTTTAACGTACATTTTTCACGTTAATATAATAAAGGACCCTGTAATGGTCACACAACAAAGAAAACTCAACATGTTTTTAATCATTATTGACCTAGAGAGTCCAGAGAATTGTACTATGGTGGAAATTTTGAAATTGCTTGGAAATCAAAGAACTAGTTTGCAAAAGTACGTTTTTAACATCATCAGCAATAACTCCTGAACCGTTTGATTGACATCAATGGATCAAGAGGCAAATTTGTTCAGAATGAGAAGAGCTATCATATGATATCAATAGTTTGTGTGTTTGTCAAATGTCACGTGATACACAATTGTTTAAGTAATGAAATACGCGTCAATTTAGCAATTTCTACTGGTCTAGCGCCACCTAGTGTCCAAACGCCACCTTCTTTTGTAGGTGACCTCGAAGTGATGGTCTACACATATGTTCCAAGCCCCATGATGATGTTTTAATCCGTTCTGGATTTATGGCCATTTTAATGCGATAGGCTCCGCCCAGTTCAGTTTTTGGCTCTCCCTACCGTGTATGAATACAAATTTCCAAATTTTTTCAATGATTATTTACATTCACACTCCACAGAAGTCATCTGCATTGGTTTGGTTCCGATCGGTTGAAAAACCAAGGACTAGTTCGCGAAAGTAGGTTTTTGACATCATCAGCAATAACTCACGAACCGTTTGATCGACAGAAGCGTGTCCAGAGGCAAAGTTGTTCAGAATGAGAAGAGCTATCATATGATGTAAATAGTTTGAGTATATGTCAAATGTCACGTGATACAGATTTGTTTATGCACTCCAAAAGCGTTACTTCGCCCCCTAGTGGCCGAATGAGTTCATATTTCTTACAGACCTTCAGGGCCACGAGTCGAACAAGCCCAGCGAGTGTCGTTTTGATCGGCCTCCGTTAACCCTGTGTAATGAGTGCTCAAATTTCATTGGCCGATGGGGGCCATGTTTTTTGAGAAACCCCAAAGTCCTTTTATACAGTCATGGTGCATGACACAAAGACACACCATACCAAATAATAAGTCAATCGGGCCAACGGTTGGGTAGTTATTGCCGATTTTGAGATATTTGCTATTATAGCGCCACCTAGTGGCCAAACACCGAGTCTTTTTTATTATGACCCCGGACTGAGGGTCCTCACATATGGTCTAAGCCCCGTGAAGATAGCTCAAACCGTTCTGTAGGTATAGCCATTTTAGCGAAATAGGCAACTTTCGGTTCGGATGTTTTGATGCCCCCTAGCGACCCTGAATCGAATTTTCAACTTTCTTTTATGATTATTTATATTCACACTCCACAGAATTCATCAGCGTTGGTTTGGTTCCGATCGGGCAAAAATTCAGGGACTAGTTCATTTTTTTTTTTTTTCATAAAATGCAAATTAGCGGAAAAATTTGCATACCGGAAATGAGATCGGAGCCATTAGGGTTTTAAGATTTGAGCCAATGATTACAATGATATAAAACACTTGGGTGTGCGACAAACGGTTTAGGAGTTAGGAGCAAAAAAGCACTTTTCCTCGCTGTAGCGCCACCTATGGGCCGATTTGGCTGGGTCACTGTATCTGAGTAACCTGCACAGATACAACCAACTGACAAAGTCTCGAGTTTCTACGACTTACGGTTTGGGCTGGGCGATGCGTTTTAGCGCGGAAAAATAATAATAAGAATAAAAATCCTTACAAAAACAATAGGTTTTCAGCACTTCGTGCTCGAAACCCTAATAAAAATCCTTACAAAAACAATAGGTTTTCAGCACTTCGTGCTCGAAACCCTAATAAAAATCTTTACAAAAACAATAGGTTTTCAGCACTTCGTGCTCGAAACCCTAATTAAAGCTGCAAGCAGCCTTTAAGCGGGTTTCGAGGTTTAAGGCAGTCAAAAGCAGTCATGCATTCATGAACAGGTTAGGGGGTCACACCTCAACACACGCGTGAAGGATCAAAGTCCAACACACACACGCACAGAAAAATCACAGGTATCAACTCATAGAAACTATGCATGCTTACAGAAACATGCACCTCTATTACAAGCATGTCAAATAATTTGGACAATCCGTTAATGAGTATCAGATTTTCATTCTTGGCCTTTAAATTGAAGAGAAGGTGCTTTCAAACTGAAGAAGTCTGAAGTTCCTGGGCCGAGACGTTTATTTTCAAAGCGTATCAGAACCTGTAGATGTATAACCGTTGCATAATTACAATATTTAGTGCCATTGTTCCCGTTATAGCGCCCCCTAGTGTCCAATCACCGCGATTTCTTTTGATGTGAGCTCAGAGCGAAGGTTTACACATATGTTTTAAGCCGCGTGAAGCTATCTCAAACCCTTCTCTAACAACGTATGTTTAAGTGTCTTAGGCTCCGCCCAGTTCAGTTTTGGCCCCCCCTACAGTGTACGAATACAAATTTTTAATTTCTTTTCAATGATTATATACATTCACACTCCACAGAAGTCATCTGCATTGGTTTGGTTACAATCGGTTGAAAAACCAGGGACTAGTTTGTGAAAGTAGGTTTTTGACATTATCAGCGATAACTCACGAACCGTTTGATCGACATAAATGGTTCTAGAGGCAAAGTTGTTCAGAATGAGAAGAGATATCATATGATGTAAATAGTTTGGGTATATGTCAAATGTCACATGATACACAATTGTTTAAGTAATGAAATACGCGTCAATTTAACCATTTCTACTGGTCTAGCGCCACCTAGTGTCAAAACGGCACCTTCTTTTGTAGGTGACCTCGGAGTGATGGTCTACACATATGTTCCAAGCCCCATGATGATGTGTTAATCCGTTCTGGATTTATGGCCATTTTAATGTGATAGGCTCCGCCCAGTTCAGTTTTTGCCCCCCCCCTACCGTGTATGAATACAAATTTCAACTTTTTTTCAATGATTATTTACATTCACACTCCAGAGAAGTCATCTGCATTGGTTTGGTCCCGATCGGTTGAAAAACCAGGGACTACTTCGCGAAAGTAGATTTTTGACATCATCAGCGATAATTCACGAACCGTTCAATCGACAGAAGCGTGTCCAGAGGCAAAGTTGTTCAGAATGAGGAGAGCTATCATATGATGTAAATAGTTTGAGTATATGTCAAATGTCACGTGATACACAATTGTTTATGCACTGCAAAAACGTTTTTTCGCCCCCAGTGGCCGAATCAATTCATATTTCTTACAGACCTTCAGGACCACGAGTCGAACAAGCCCAGCGAGTGTCGTTTCGATCGGCCCCCGTTAACCCTGTCTAATGAGGGCTCAAAATTCATTGGGCGATGGCGGCCATGTTTTTTGAGAAACGCCAAAGTCCTTTTATACAGTCACGGTGCATGACACAAAGACACACCATACCAAATAATAAGTCGATCGGGCAAACGGTTGCGTAGTTATAGCCCTTTTCGAGTTCTTTGCTATTATAGCGCCACCTAGTGGCCAAACACCGAGTTATTTTTACTGTGACCCCGGACTGAGGGTCTACACATACGGTCTAAGCCCCGTGAAGATAGCTCAAACGGTTCACGAGTTATGGTCATTTTAGTCAAACTGGTTACTTCCGGTTTTGATGTTTTGATGCCCCCTAGCGACCCTGAATCGAAATTTCTACTTTTTTTCAATGAATATTTACATTTACACTCCACAGAATTCAACAGCGTTGGTTTGGTTCCGATCGGGCAAAAATCCAGGGACTAGTTCATTTTTTTTTTTTTTCATAAAATGCAAATTAGCGGGAAAATTTGCATACCGGAAATGAAATCGGAGATAGCCATTTTTTAAGTTTGGAGCCAAGGATTCCAATGACACCAATCACTTTGTTGTGCGACATCCGGTTTACGAGCATTGAGCCCAAACGCATTGGCCATCGCTATAGCGCCACCTATGGACCGACATGGCTGGCTCCAAGTAT
This sequence comes from Barbatula barbatula, assembly GCF_947034865.1. Taxonomy (NCBI): domain Eukaryota; kingdom Metazoa; phylum Chordata; class Actinopteri; order Cypriniformes; family Nemacheilidae; genus Barbatula; species Barbatula barbatula. The sequence continues at coordinate 15,685,935 of NC_136771.1, forward strand.
CTGAGTAGCGAGCAAGACTACTACCATCCGACAAAGTCTCGAGTTTCTACGACTTACGGTTTGGGCTGGGCGACGCGTTTTATGGCGGAAGAATAATAATAAGAAGAAGAAGAAGAATAAAAATCCTTACAAATACAATAGGTTTTCAGCCCTTCGGGCTCGAAACCCTAATTAAAGCTGCAAGCAGCATTTAGCGGGTTTCGAGGTTTAAGGCAGTCAAAAGCAGTCGTGCATTCATGAACAGGTTAGGGGGTCACACCTCAACACACGCGTGAAGGATCAAAGTCCAACACACACACACACACACAGAAAAATGACAGGTATGAACTCATAGAAACTATGCATGCTTACAGAAACATGCACGTATACTACAAGAATGTTATTTTCTGACTGTCAAATCATTTGGACAATTCGTTAATGAGTATCCGATTTTCATTGTTGTTGGCTTTTAAATTGAAGAGAAGGTGCTTTCAAACTCAAGAAGTCTGAAGTTCCTGGGCCGAGACGATAACCGTTGCATATTTACAGTATTTAGTGCCATTGTTCATGTTATAGCGCCACCTAGTGTCCAATCACCGTGTTATTTTTACAGTGAGCTCAGAGCGATGGTCTACACATATGTGTAAAGCCCCGTGAAGCTATCTCAAATCCTTCTCTAACAACGTCCGTTTAAGTGTCATAGGCTCCGCTTAGTTCCGTTTTTGCCCCCCCTACCGTGTATGAATATAAATTTCAACTTTTTTCAATGATTATTTACATTCACACTCCAGAGAAGTCATCTGCATTGGTTTAGTTCCGATCAATTGAAAAAGCAAGTACTAGTTCGCGAAAGTAGGTTTTTGACATTATCACCGATAACTCACAAACCGTTAAATCGACATAAATGGTTCTAGAGGCAAAGTTGTTCAGCATGAGAAGAGCTATCATATGATATCAATAGTTTGTGTGTTTGTCAAATGTCACGTGACACACAATTGTTTAAGTATTGAAATACGCGTCAATTTTGCCATTTCTACTCGTCTAGCGCCACCTAGTGTCCAAACGCCACCTTCTTTTGTAGGTGACCTCGGAGTGATGGTCTACACATATGTTCCAAGCCCCATGATGTTGTGTTAATCCGTTCTGGATTTATGGCCATTTTAATGTGATAGGCTCCGCCCAGTTCAGTTTTTGCCCCCCCCCTACCGTGTATGAATACAAATTTCAACTTTTTTTCAATGATTATTTACATTCACACTCCACAAAAGTCATCTGCATTGGTTTGGTTCCGATCGGTCGAAAAACCAGGGACTAGTTCGCAAAAGTAGGTTTTTGACATCATCAGCGATAACTCACGAACCGCTCGATCGACAGAAGCGTGTCCAGAGGCAAAGTTGTTCAGAATGAGAAGAGATATCATATGATGTAAATAGTTTGAGTATGTGTCAAATGTCATGTCATACACAATTGTTTAAGCACTGCAAAAACGTTTTTTCGCCCCCAGTGGCCGAATAAGTTCATATTTCTTACAGACCTTCAGGACCACGAGTCGAACAAGCCCAGCGAGTGTCGTTTCGATCTGCCCCCGTTAACCCTGTCTAATGAGTGCTCAAAATTCATTGGCCGATGGCGGCCATGTTTTTTGAGAAACACCAAAGTCCTTTTATACAGTCACGGTGCATGACACAAAGACACACCATACCAAATAATAAGTCGATCGGGCAAACGGTTGCGTAGTTATAGCCCTTTTCGAGTTCTTTGCTATTATAGCGCCTCCTAGTGGCCAAACACCGAGTATTTTTTATTGTGACCCTGGACTGAGGGTCTACATGTACGGTCTAAGCCCCGTGAAGATAGCTCAAACGGTTCACGAGTTATGGTCATTTTAGTGAAATAGGCTACTTCCGGTTCAGACGTTTTGGCGCCCCCTAGCAACGGTGAATCGAAATTTCAACTTTTTTTCAATGAATATTTACATTCACACTCCACAGAATTCATCAGCGTTGGTTTGGTTCCGATCGGGCAAAAATCCAGGGACTAGTTCATTTTTTTTTTTTTTCATAAAATGCAAATTAGCGGAGAAATTTGCATACCGGAAATGAAATCGGAGATAGCCATTTTTTAAGTTTGGAGCCAAGGATTCCAATGACACCAATCACTTTGTTGTGCGACATCCGGTTTACGAGCATTGAGCCCAAACGCATTGGCCATCGCTATAGCGCCACCTATGGACCGACATGGCTGGCTCCAAGTATCTGAGTAGCGAGCAAGACTACTACCATCCGACAAAGTCTCGAGTTTCTACGACTTACGGTTTGGGCTGGGCGACGCGTTTTATGGCGGAAGAATAATAATAAGAAGAATTAAAGCTGCAAGCAGCATTTATCGGGTTTCGAGTTTTAAGGCAGTCAAAAGCAGTCATGCATTCATGAACAGTTTAGGGGGTCACACCACAACAAACGCATGAAGGATCAAAGTCCAACACACACACGCACAGAAAAATGACAGGTATCAACTCATAGAAACTATGCATGCTTACAGAAACATGCACATATACTACAAGAATGTTATTTTTCTGACTGTCAAATCATTTGGACAATTTGTTAATGAGTATCCGATTTTCATTGTTGTTGCCTTTTAAATTGAAGCGAAGGTGCTTTCAAACTCAAGAAGTCTGAAGTTCCTGGGCCGAGACGTTTGTTTTCAAAGCGTATCAGAGCCTGTAGATGTATGTCACGTGATACACAATTGTTTAAGCACTCCAAAAACGTTATTTCGCCCCCAGTGGCCAAATGAGTTCATATTTCTTACAGACCTTCAGGACCAGGACAGGAACAAGCCCAGCGAGTGTCATTTTGATCGGCCTCCGTTAACCCTGTCTAATGAGTGCTCAAATTTCATTGGCCGATGGCGGCCATGTTTTTTGAGAAAAGCCAAAGTCCTTTTATACAGTCACGGTGCATGACACAAAGACACACCATACCAAATAATAAGTCGATCGGGCAAACGGTTGGGTAGTTATAGCCGTTTTCGTGTTCTTTGCTATTATAGCGCCAACTAGTGGCCAAATACCGAGTTATTTTTATTGTGACCCCGGACTGAGGGTCTACACATATGGTATAAGCCCCGTGAAGATATCTCAAACCGTTCTCTTGATATAGCCATTTTAGTGAAATAGGCAACTATCGGTTCAGACGTTTTAGAGCCCCCTAGCGACCCTGAGTCGAAATTTCAAGTTTTTTTCAACGAATATTTATATTCACACTCCACAGAATTCATCAGCGTTGGTTTGGTTCCGATCGGTCAAAAATCCAGGGACTAGTTCATTTTTGGTTTTTTGTATAAAATGCAAATTAGCGGGAAAATTTGCATACCGGAAATGAAATCGGAGATAGCCATTTTTTAAGTTTTGAGCCAATGATTACAATGATATAAAACACTTGGGTGTGCGACAAACGGTTTAGGAGTTACGAATGCAAACGCGTTGAGCATCGCTATAGCGCCACCTATGGGCCGATTTGGCTGGGTCACTGTATCTGAGTAACCTGCACAGATACAACCAACTGACAAAGTCTCGAGTTTCTACGACTTACGGTTTGGGCTGGCCAACGCGTTTTATGGCGGAATAATAATAATAATAATAATAATAAATATAGCTGCAAGCAGCAATTATCGGGTTTCGAGAGGTTTAGGTTAGTAAATGTCGACTGGCTTCAGGGATGGCAAACTAACATGTCCACAATCGACAATACAACCCCACACCCAGCAAAATGATTCAGATGGTCAGCATTGGCTCATACAGACCGAGGCATGCTCACACACACATGCACATATAGGACATACATTACATTTTCTTATATCAAGTCATTCAGATAATTCAGTAGCGAGACTCACGTTATCAGGATAAATTAGTCAAATCCATTTCAGAAATGGCCCTAACACACATCCTCAATGAATGATAGGCCTTTAGACCCAGAATTTTGACTTAGGTGATCAGTAACGGTCTATGCAGACTACACATGCTTACAAAGACATGTATGAAAAGCCCATTAGAATGAATATTTCACCTTTTGGACTTTTATGAAGGCATGCCTCTTCCGATGAGCATCAGATGTTGCATGCTTGTTTTGTCATAATATGTATAATACTACTTAATTGCAAGTCAGTTGGATTATTTATTAAGGAGTAGCGACCTTTAACGTACATTTTCAGGTTAATATAATAAAGGACCCTGTAATGGTCACACAACAAAAAAAACTCAACATGTTTTTGATCATTATTGATCTAAAGAGTCCAGAGAATTGTACTATGGTGGAAATTTTTAAATTGCTTGAAAATCAAACAACTAGTTTGCAAAAGTAAGTTTTTAACATCATCAGCAATAACTCCTGAACCGTTTGATTGACATCAATAGATCAAGAGGCAAATTTGTTCAGAATGAGAAGAGCTATCATATGATATCAATAATTTGTGTGTATGTTAAATGTCACGTGATACACAATTGTTTAACTGATGAAATACACGTCAATTTAGCCATTTCTACTGGTCTAGCGCCACCTAGTGTCCAAACGCCCCCTTCTTTTGTAGGTGACCTCGGAGTGATGGTCTACACATATGTTCCAAGCCCCATGATGATGTCTTAATCCGTTATGGATTTATGGCCATTTTAATGTGATAGGCTCCGCCCAGTTCAGTTTTTGGCATTTCCTACCGTGTATGAAAACAAAGTTCAACTTTTTTTCAATGATTATTTACATTCACACTCCACAGAAGTCATCTGCATTGGTTTGGTTCCGATCAGTTGAAAAACCAAGGACTAGTTCGCGAAAGTAGGTTTTTGACATTATCAGCGATAACTCACGAACCGTTTGATCGACAGAAGCGTGTCCAGAGGCAAAGTTGTTCAGAATGAGAGGAGCTATCATATGATGTAAATAGTTTGGGTATATGTCAAATGTCACGTGATACACAATTGTTTAAGCACCCCAAAAACGTTTTTTCGCCCCTGGTGGCCGAATGAGTTCATATTTCTTACAGACCTTCAGGGCCACGAGTCGAACAAGCCCAGCGAGTGTCGTTTCGATCGGCCCCCGTTAACCCTGTGTAATGAGTGCTCAAAATTCATTGGCCGATGGCGGCCATGTTTTTTGAGAAACCCCAAAGTCCTTTTATACAGTCATGGTGCATGACACAAAGACACATCATACCAAATAATAAGTCAATCGGGCCAACGGTTGGGTAGTTATTGCCGATTTTGAGATATTTGCTATTATAGCGCCACCTAGTGGCCAAACACCGAGTCTTTTTTATTATGACCCCGGACTGAGGGTCCTCACATATGGTCTAAGGCCCGTGAAGATAGCTCAAACCGTTCTCTAGGTATAGCCATTTTAGCTAAATAGGCAACTTTCGGTTCGGATGTTTTGATGCCCCCTAGCGGCCCTGAATCGAATTTCCAACTTTCTTTTATGATTATTTATATTCACATTCCACAGAATTCATCAGCGTTGGTTTGGTTCCGATCGGGCAAAAATCCAGGGACTAGTTCATTTTTTTTTTTTTTCATAAAATGCAAATTAGCGGAAAAATTTGCATACCGGAAATGAAATCGGAGATAGCCATTTTTTAAGTTTGGAGCCAAGGATTCCATTGGCACCAAACACTTTGTTGTGCGACATCCGGTTTACGAGCAATGAGCCCAAACGCATTGGCCATCGCTATAGCGCCACCTATGGACCGATTTGGCTGGTTCACTGTATCTGAGTAACCTGCACAGATACAACCAACTGACAAAGTGTCGAGTTTCTACGACTTACGGTTTGGGCTGGGCGACGCGTTTTATGGCGGAATAATAATAATAAGAAGAAGAAGAATAAAAATCCTTACAAAAACAATAGGTTTTCAGCACTTCGTGCTCGAAACCCTAATAAAAATCCTTACAAAAACAATAGGTTTTCAGCCCTTCGGGCTCGAAACCCTAATAAAAATCCTTACAAAAACAATAGGTTTTCAGCACTTCGTGCTCGAAACCCTAAATATAACTGCAAGCAGTAATAACGGGTTTCTCGTCATCTGAGCCATCTAAGGCACTGTGACATCATTGAACAGGCTCAGGGGTCACTCCCCAACACAACCACAACAGATCAAAGTCCTGCACACACAGAAAAATGACAGGATTAAGCAGCAATCCTCGGGTAGATGAGACGGGAATCACGCGAAGTTCAGAAGTGTGCGGTGTCAAACATTCCTTCAGGGTTCTTCATATGTATTATACTACTTAATTGCAAGTCAGTTGGATTATTTATTAAGTAGTAGCGACCTTAAACGTACATTCTTCACGTTAATATAATAAAGGACCCTGTAATGGTCACACAACAAAAAAACTCAACATGTTTTTGATCATTATTGACCTAGAGAGTCCAGAGAATTGTACTGTGGTGGAAATTAAGAAATTGCTTGAAAATCTAAGAAGTAGTTAGCAAAAGTATGTTTTTAACATCGTCACCGATAACTCGTGAACCGTTTGATTGACATCAATGGATCAAGAGGCAAAGTTGTTCAGAATGTAGAGGACTATCGTATGATATCATTAGTTTGTGTAAATGTGAAATGTCACGTGATGCACAATTGTTTAAGAAATGAAATACGCATCAATTTTGCCATTTTTACTGTTTTAGCGCCACCTAGTGTCCAAACGCCACCTTCTTTTTTAGGTGACCTCAGAGTGATGGTCTACACATATGTTCCAAGCCCCATGATGATGTGTTAATCCGTTCTGGATTTATGGCCATTTTAATGTGATAGGCTCCGCCCAGTTCAGTTTTTGGCCCCCCCTACCGTGTATGAATATAAATTTCAACTTTTTTTTAATAATTATTTACATTCACACTCCACAGAAGTCGTCTGCTTTGGTTTGGTTCCGATGGGTTTTGAAAAACCAAGGACTAGTTCGCAAAAGTAGATTTTTGACATCGTCAGCGATAACTCACGAACCGTTTGATTGACAGAAGCGTGTCCAGAGGCAAAGTTGTTCAGAATGAGAAGAGCAAACATATGATGTAAATAGTTTGAGTATGTGTCAAATGTCACGTGATTCACAATTGTTTATGCACTCTAAAACCGTTACTTCGCCCCCTGGTGGCCGAATGAGTTCATATTTCTTACAGACCTTCTGGACCACAAGTCGAATAAGCCCAGCGAGTGTCGTTTCGATCGGCCCCCGTTAACCCTGTGTAATGAGTGCTCAAAATTCATTGGCCGATAGCGGCCATGTTTTTTGAGAAACGTCAAAGTCCTTTTATACAGTCACGGTGCATGACACAAAGACACACCATACCAAATAATAAGTCGATCGGGCAAACGGTTGCGTAGTTATAGCCCTTTTCGAGTTCTTTGCTATTATAGCGCCACCTAGTGGCCAAACGCCAACTCCTTTTTACTGTGATCCTGGACTGAGAGTCTACACATAGGGTCCAAGCCCCGTGAAGATATCTCAAACGGTTCACGAGTTATGGCCATTTCAGTGAAACAGGCTACTTCCGGTTCGGACGTTTTGATGCCCCCTAGCGGCCCTGAATCGAAATTTCAACTTCTTTTTATGATTATTCATATTCACTCTCCACAGAATTCATCAGCGTTGGTTTGGTTCCGATCGGGCAAAAATCCAGGGACTAGTTCATTTTTTTTTTTTTTCATAAAATGCAAATTAGCGGAAAAATTTGCATACCGGAAATGAAATCGGAGATAGCCATTTTTTAAGTTTGGAGCCAAGGATTCCAATGACACCAAAAACTTTGTTGTGCGACATCCGGTTTATGAGCAATGAGCACAAACGCATTGGCCATCGCTATAGCGCCACCTATGGACCGATTTGGCTGGGTCATTGTATCTGAGTAACCTGCACAGATACAACCAATTGACAAAGTCTCGAGTTTCTACGAGTTACACTTTGGGCTGGGCGATGTGTTTTAGCGCGGAAAAATAATAATAATAATAATTAAAGCTGCAAGCAGCATTTATCGGGTTTCGAGTTTTAAGGCAGTCAAAAGCAGTCGTGCATTCATGAACAGTTTAGGGGGTCACACCACAACAAACGCATGAAGGTTCAAAGTCCAACACACACAGACACAGAAAAATGACAGGTATGAACTCATAGAAACTATGCATGCTTACAGAAACATGCACATATACTACAATAATGTTATTTTCCTGACTGTCAAATCATTTGGACAATTCGTTAATGAGTATCCGATTTTCATTGTTGTTGGCATTTAAATTGAAGCGAAGGTGCTTTCAAACTCAAGAAGTCTGAAGTTCCTGGGCCGAGAGGTTTATTTTCAAAGCGTATCAGAACCTGTAGATGTATAACAGTTGCATAATTACAGTATTTATTGCCATTGTTCCCGTTAAAGCGCCACCTAGTGTCCAATCACCGTGTTATTTTTACCGTGAGCTCAGAGCGATGGTCTACACATATGTTTAAAGCCCCGTGAAGCTATCTCAAACCCTTCTCTAACAACGTTTGTTTAAGTGTTATAGGCTTCGCCCAGTTCAGTTTTTGGGCCCCCTTACCGTTTATGAATTTAAATTTCAACTTTTTTTCAAGTACTTTTGATGTTCACACGCCACAGAAGCACTCTGCGTTTGTTTGGTTCCAATAGGGCGTAAAACCGCGAAGTAGTTAGCAATAGTAGGTATTTAACGTTATCATCGATATCTAATGGACGGTTTTATTGACAGCAATGCTTCAAGAGGCAAAGTTGTTCAGAATGAAGAGAACTATGATTTGATGTAAATATTTTGGGTATAAGTCAAATGTAACGTGATACACAACTGTTTAAGAATTGAAATGCGTCTAAATTTTGCCATTTTAACTGGTTTAGCGCCACCTAGTGTCCAAACACCACTTTCTTTTGTAAGTGACGTTAGAGTGATGGTCTACACATATGTTCCAAGCCCCATGATGATGTGTTAATCCGTTCTATATTTATGGCCATTTTAATGTGATAGGCTCCGCCCAGTTCAGTTTTTGGCCCCCCCCTACCGTGTATGAATCGAAATTTCAACTTTTTTTCAATGAATATTTACATTCACACTCCACAGAAGTCATCTGCATTGGTTTGGTTCCTATCGGTTGAAAAACCAAGGACTAGTTCGCGAAAGTAGTTTTTTAACATCATCAGCGATAACTCATGATCCGTTTGATCGACAGAAGCGTGTCCAGAGGCAAAGTTGTTCAGAATGAGGAGAGCTATCATATGATGTAAATAGTTTGAGTATATGTCAAATGTCACGTGATACACAATTGTTTATGCAACCAAAAACGTTATTTCGCCCCCAGTGGCCGAATGAGTTCATATTTCTTACAGACCTTCAGGACCATGAGTCGAACAAGCCCAGCGAGTGTCGTTTCGATCGGCCTCTGTTAACCCTGTCTAATGAGTGCTCAAACTTCATTGGCCGATGGCGGCCATGTTTTTTGAGAAACCCCAAAGTCCTTTTATACAGTGATGGTGCATGATACAAAGACACACCATACCAAATAATAAGTCGATCGGGCAAACTGTTGGGTAGTTATAGCCCTTTTAGAGTTCATGTATATTATAGCGCCACCTAGTGGCCAAACGCCAACTCCTTCTTACTGTGACCCTGGACTGAGAGTCTACACATAGGGTCCAAGCCTCGTGAAGATAGCTCAAACATTTCACGAGTTATGGCCATTTTAGTTACATTTTCTACTTCCGGTTCGGACGTTTTGATGCCCCCTAGCGACCATGAATCGAAATTTCAACTTTTTTTCAATGAATATTTACATTCACACTCCACAGAATTCATCAGCGTTGGTTTGGTTCAGATCGGGCAAAAATCCAGGGACTAGTTCATTTTTTTTTTTTTTTATAAAATGCAAATTAGCGGAAAAATTTGCATACCGGAAATGAAATCGGAGATAGCCATTTTTTAAGTTTGGAGCCAAGGATTCCAATGACACCAAAAACTTTGTTGTGCGACATCCGGTTTACGAGCATTGAGCCCAAACGCATTGGCCATCGCTATAGCGCCACCTATGGACCGACATGGCTGGCTCCAAGTATCTGAGTAGCGAGCAAGACTACTACCATCCGACAAAGTCTCGAGTTTCTACGACTTACGGTTTGGGCTGGGCGACGCGTTTTATGGCGGAAGAATAATAATAATAAGAATAAAAATCCTTACAAATACAATAGGTTTTCAGCCCTTCGGGCTCGAAACCCTAATAAAAATCCTTACAAATACAATAGGTTTTCAGCCCTTCGGGCTCGAAACCCTAATAAAAATCCTTACAAATACAATAGGTTTTCAGCCCTTCGGGCTCGAAACCCTAATAAAAGCTACAAATACAATAGGTTTCTAGCCCTTCGGGCTCGAACCCTAATTAAAGCTGCAAGCAGCCTTTAAGCGGGTTTCGAGGTTTAAGGCAGTCAAAAGCAGTCATGCATTCATGAACAGGTTAGGGGGTCACACCTCAACACATGCATGAAGGATCAAAGTCCAACACACACAGAAAAATCACAGGTATCAACTCATAGAAACTATGCATGCTTACAGAAACATGCACGTCTATTACAAGCATGTCAAATAATTTGGACAATTCGTTAATGTGTATCCGATTTTCATTGTTGTTGGCTTTTAAATTGAAGCGAAGGTGCTTTCAAACTCAAGAAGTCTGAAGTTCCTGGGCCGAGACGTTTGTTTTCAAAGCGTATCAGAACCTGTAGATGTATGTCACGTTATACACAATTGTTTCGCCCCCAGTGGCCAAATGAGTTCATATTTCTTACAGACCTTCAGGACCAGGACACGAACAAGCCCTGCGAGTGTCATTTTGATCGGCCTGTGTTAACCCTGTCTATTGAGTGCTAAAATTTCATTGGCCGATGGCGGCCATGTTTTTTGAGAAACGCCAAAGTCCTTTTATACAGTCAGGGTGCATGACACAAAGACACACCATACCAAATAATAAGTCGATCAGGCAAACGGTTGCGTAGTTCTAGCCCTTTTCGAGTTCTTTGCTATTATAGCGCCACCTAGTGGCCAAACACCGAGTTATTTTTATTGTGACCCCGGACTGAGGGTCTACATATACGGTCTAAGCCCCGTGAAGATAGCTCAAACCGTTCTGTAGATATAGCCATTTTAGTGAAATAGGCAACTATCGGTTCACACGTTTTAGAGCCCCCTAGCGACCCTGAATCGAAATTTCAACTTTTTTTCAACGAATATTTACATTCACACTCCACAGAATTCATCAGCGCTGGTTTGGTTCCGATCGGGCAAGAATCCAGGGAGTAGTTCATTTTTGGTTTTTTTTATAAAATGCAAATTAGCGGGAAAATTTGCATACCGGAAATAAAATCGGAGATAGCCATTCTTTAAGTTTTGAGCCAATGATTACAATGATATAAAACACTTGGGTGTGCGACAAACGGTTTAGGAGTTACGAGCAAAAAGGCGCTTTTCCTCGCTGTAGCGCCACCTATGGGCCGATTTGGCTGGTTCACTGTATCTGAGTAGCCTGCACAGATACAACCTACTGACAATGTCTCGAGTTTCTACGACTTACGGTTTGGGCTGGGCGACGCGTTTTATGGCGGAATAATAATAATAATAATTAAAGCTGCAAGCAGCATTTATCGGGTTTCGAGTTTTAAGGCAGTCAAAAGCAGTCATGCATTCATGAACAGTTTAGGGGGTCACACCACAACAAACGCATGAAGGATCAAAGTCCAACACACACACGCACAGAAAAATGACAGGTATCAACTCATAGAAACTATGCATGCTTACAGAAACATGCACATATACTACAAGAATGTTATTTTTCTGACTGTCAAATCATTTGGACAATTTGTTAATGAGTATCCGATTTTCATTGTTGTTGCCTTTTAAATTGAAGCGAAGGTGCTTTCAAACTCAAGAAGTCTGAAGTTCCTGGGCCGAGACGTTTGTTTTCAAAGCGTATCAGAGCCTGTAGATGTATGTCACGTGATACACAATTGTTTAAGCACTCCAAAAACGTTATTTCGCCCCCAGTGGCCAAATGAGTTCATATTTCTTACAGACCTTCAGGACCAGGACAGGAACAAGCCCAGCGAGTGTCATTTTGATCGGCCTCCGTTAACCCTGTCTAATGAGTGCTCAAATTTCATTGGCCGATGGCGGCCATGTTTTTTGAGAAAAGCCAAAGTCCTTTTATACAGTCACGGTGCATGACACAAAGACACACCATACCAAATAATAAGTCGATCGGGCAAACGGTTGGGTAGTTATAGCCGTTTTCGTGTTCTTTGCTATTATAGCGCCAACTAGTGGCCAAATACCGAGTTATTTTTATTGTGACCCCGGACTGAGGGTCTACACATATGGTATAAGCCCCGTGAAGATATCTCAAACCGTTCTCTTGATATAGCCATTTTAGTGAAATAGGCAACTATCGGTTCAGACGTTTTAGAGCCCCCTAGCGACCCTGAGTCGAAATTTCAACTTTTTCTCAACGAATATTTACATTCACACTCCACAGAATTCATCAGCGTTGGTTTGGTTCCGATCGGGCAAAAATCCAGGGACTAGTTCATTTTTTTTTTTTTTTATAAAATGCAAATTAGCGGCAAAATTTGCATACCGGAAATGAAATCGGAGATAGCCATTTTTTAAGTTTTGAGCCAATGATTACAATGATATAAAACACTTGGGTGTGCGACAAACGGTTTAGGAGTTACGAATGCAAACGCGTTGAGCATCGCTATAGCGCCACCTATGGGCCGATTTGGCTGGGTCACTGTATCTGAGTAACCTGCACAGATACAACCAATTGACAAAGTCTCGAGTTTCTACGACTTGCGGTTTAGGCTGGGCGACGCGTTTTATGGCGGAATAATAATAATAATAATAATAAAAATCCTTACAAAAACAATAGGTTTTCAGCCCTTCGGGCTCGAAACCCTAATTAAAGCTGCAAGCAGCATTTATCGGGTTTCGAGTTTTAAGGCAGTCAAAAGCAGTCATGCATTCATGAACAGTTTAGGGGGTCACACCACAACAAACGCATGAAGGATCAAAGTCCAACACACACACGCACAGAAAAATTACAGGTATCAACTCATAGAAACTATGCATGCTTACAGAAACATGCACATATACTACAAGAATGTTATTTTTCTGACTGTCAAATCATTTGGACAATTTGTTAATGAGTATCCGATTTTCATTGTTGTTGCCTTTTAAATTGAAGCGAAGGTGCTTTCAAACTCAAGAAGTCTGAAGTTCCTGGGCCGAGACGTTTATTTTCAAAGCGTATCAGAGCCTGTAGATGTATGTCACGTGATACACAATTGTTTAAGCACTCCAAAAACGTTATTTCGCCCCCAGTGGCCAAATGAGTTCATATTTCTTACAGACCTTCAGGACCAGGACAGGAACAAGCCCAGCGAGTGTCATTTTGATCGGCCTCCGTTAACCCTGTCTAATGAGTGCTCAAATTTCATTGGCCGATGGTGGCCATGTTTTTTGAGAAACGCCAAAGTCCTTTTATACAGTCACGGTGCATGACACAAAGACACACCTTACCAAATAATAAGTCGATCGGGCAAACGGTTGGGTAGTTATAGCCCTTTTCGTGTTCTTTGCTATTATAGCGCCAACTAGTGGCCAAACACCGAGTTATTTTTATTGTGACCCCGGACTGAGGGTCTACACATACGGTCTAAGCCCCGTGAAGATAGCTCAAACCGTTCTCTTGATATAGCCATTTTAGTGAAATAGGCAACTATCGGTTCACACGTTTTAGAGCCCCCTAGCGACCCTGAATCGAAATTTCAACTTTTTTTCAACGAATATTTACATTCACACTCCACAGAATTCATCAGCGCTGGTTTGGTTCCGATCGGGCAAGAATCCAGGGAGTAGTTCATTTTTGGTTTTTTTTATAAAATGCAAATTAGCGGGAAAATTTGCATACCGGAAATGAAATCGGAGATAGCCATTTTTTAAGTTTTGAGCCAATGATTACAATGATATAAAACACTTGGGTGTGCGACAAACGGTTTAGGAGTTACGAATGCATACGCGTTCAGCATCGCTGTAGCGCCACCTATGGGCCGATTTGTCTGGGTCACTGTATCTGAGTAACCTGCACAGATACAACCAACTGACAAAGTCTCGAGTTTCTACGACTTACGGTTTGGGCTGGGCGACGCGTTTTATGGCGGAATAATAATAATAATAATAATAAAAATCTTTACAAAAACAATAGGTTTTCAGCCCTTCGGGCTCGAAACCCTAAATATAACTGCAAGCAGTAATAACGGGTTTCTCGTCATCTGAGCCATCTAAGGCACTGTGACATCATTGAACAGGCTCAGGGGTCACTCCCCAACACAACCACAACAGATCAAAGTCCTGCACACACAGAAAAATGACAGGATTAAGCAGCAATCCTCGGGTAGATGAGACGGGAATCACGCGAAGTTCAGAAGTGTGCGGTGTCAAACATTCCTTCAGGGTTCTTCATATGTATTATACTACTTAATTGCAAGTCAGTTGGATTATTTATTAAGTAGTAGCGACCTTAAACGTACATTCTTCACGTTAATATAATAAAGGACCCTGTAATGGTCACACAACAAAAAAACTCAACATGTTTTTGATCATTATTGACCTAGAGAGTCCAGAGAATTGTACTGTGGTGGAAATTAAGAAATTGCTTGAAAATCTAAGAAGTAGTTAGCAAAAGTATGTTTTTAACATCGTCACCGATAACTCGTGAACCGTTTGATTGACATCAATGGATCAAGAGGCAAAGTTGTTCAGAATGTAGAGGACTATCGTATGATATCATTAGTTTGTGTAAATGTGAAATGTCACGTGATACACAATTGTTTAAGAAATGAAATACGCATCAATTTTGCCATTTTTACTGTTTTAGCGCCACCTAGTGTCCAAACGCCACCTTCTTTTTTAGGTGACCTCAGAGTGATGGTCTACACATATGTTCCAAGCCCCATGATGATGTGTTAATCCGTTCTGGATTTATGGCCATTTTAATGTGATAGGCTCCGCCCAGTTCAGTTTTTGGCCCCCCCTACCGTGTATGAATATAAATTTCAACTTTTTTTTAATAATTATTTACATTCACACTCCACAGAAGTCGTCTGCTTTGGTTTGGTTCCGATGGGTTTTGAAAAACCAAGGACTAGTTCGCAAAAGTAGATTTTTGACATCGTCAGCGATAACTCACGAACCGTTTGATCTACAGAAGCGTGTCCAGAGGCAAAGTTGTTCAGAATGAGAAGAGCTATCATATGATGTAAATAGTTTGAGTATGTGTCAAATGTCACGTGATTCACAATTGTTTATGCACTCTAAAACCGTTACTTCGCCCCCTGGTGGCCGAATGAGTTCATATTTCTTACATACCTTCTGGACCACAAGTCGAATAAGCCCAGCGAGTGTCGTTTCGATCGGCCCCCGTTAACCCTGTGTAATGAGTGCTCAAAATTCATTGGCCGATAGCGGCCATGTTTTTTGAGAAACGTCAAAGTCCTTTTATACAGTCACGGTGCATGACACAAAGACACACCATACCAAATAATAAGTCGATCGGGCAAACGGTTGCGTAGTTATAGCCCTTTTCGAGTTCTTTGCTATTATAGCGCCACCTAGTGGCCAAACGCCAACTCCTTTTTACTGTGATCCTGGACTGAGAGTCTACACATAGGGTCCAAGCCCCGTGAAGATATCTCAAACGGTTCACGAGTTATGGCCATTTCAGTGAAACAGGCTACTTCCGGTTAGGACGTTTTGATGCCCCCTAGCGGCCCTGAATCGAAATTTCAACTTCTTTTTATGATTATTCATATTCACACTCCACAGAATTCATCAGCGTTGGTTTGGTTCCGATCGGGCAAAAATCCAGGGACTAGTTCATTTTTTTTTTTTTTCATAAAATGCAAATTAGCGGAAAAATTTGCATACCGGAAATGAAATCGGAGATAGCCATTTTTTAAGTTTGGAGCCAAGGATTCCAATGACACCAAAAACTTTGTTGTGCGACATCCGGTTTATGAGCAATGAGCACAAACGCATTGGCCATCGCTATAGCGCCCCCTATGGGCCGATTTGGCTGGGTCATTGTATCTGAGTAACCTGCACAGATACAACCAATTGACAAAGTCTCGAGTTTCTACGAGTTACACTTTGGGCTGGGCGATGTGTTTTAGCGCGGAAAAATAATAATAATAATAATAAATATAGCTGCAAGCAGCGATTCCCGGGTTCGAGCAGTCTAAAGCGTCAAGATTGTTCAGAACGAAGAGAACTAGCGGCCAAAAGGCGCTGCCTTTAGTAGGTGACCTCGGAGCTAGTTCTTGAGTTATGGCCATTTTAATGTAAAAGGCTCCGCATATTAAGAACTTTTGGCGTACGTCCCTTATCGACCTTGAAAGGAAATTTCAACTTTTTTTCGATAGTTATTGACATTCACACTCCACAGAAGTCATCTGCATTGGTTTGGTTCCGATCGGTCAAAAAACCAAGGACTAGTTCGCGAAAGTAGGTTTTTGACATCATCTGCGATAACTCACAAACCGTTTGTTTGACAGAAGTGGTTCCAGAGGCAAAGTTGTTCAGAATGAGGAGAGCTATCATATGATGTAAATAGTTTGAGTATATGTCAAATGTCACGTGATACACAATTGTTTTTGCAACCAAAACTCGTAAATTTAGCCATTTTTACTGTTATAGCGCCACCTAGTGTCCAAACGCCGCGGCCTTAGGTTTGTGACGTCGGAGTTATGGTCTTCACATATGTTTCAAGCCCCATGATGAGATCTCATATAGTTATTGAGTTATGGCCATTTAAATGTAATAGGCCCCGCCCATTTTTTTATTTTGATGCCCCTAAGCAACCTTGAAAGGAAATTTCAACTTTCTTACGATAATTATTGACATTCACACTCCACAGAAGTCATCTGCATTGGTTTGGTTCCGATCGGTCAAAAAACCTAGGACGAGTTCACGAAAGTAGGTTTTTGACATCATCGGCGATAACTCATGAACCGTTTGTTTGACAGAAGTGGTTCTAGAGGCAAAGTTGTTCAGAATGAGGAGAGCTATCATATGACGTAAATAGTTTGCGTATATGTCAAATTTCACGTGATACACAATTGTTTTTGAAACCAAAAACACGTCAATTTAGCCATTTTTACTGTTATAGCGCCACCTAGTGTCCAAACGCCGCGCCCTTACGTATGTGACCTCTGAGTGATGGTCTTCACATATTTTTCAAGCCCCATGATCATATCTCTAATAGTTATTGAGTTATGGCCATTTAAATGAAATAGGCCCCGCCCATTTTTTTATTTTGGTGCCCCTAAGCGACCTTGAAAGGAAATTTCAACTTTTTTTCGATAATTATTGATATTCACACTCCACAGAAGTCATCTGAATCGGTTTGGTTCCGATTAATCGAAAAACCTAGGACGAGTTCGCGAAAGTAGGTTTTTGACATCATCAGCGATAACTCACGAACCGTTTAATCGACAGAAGTGGTTCAAGAGGCAAAGTTGTTCAGAATGAGAAGAGCTATCATTTGATGTAAATAGTTTGAGTATTTGTCAAATGTCACGTGACACACAATTGTTAAAGGACTCCAAAAACGTTATTTCGCCCCCAGTGGCCGAATGACTTCATATTTCTTACAGACCTTCTTGACCATCAGTGGAACAAGCCCAGCGAGTGTCGTTTCGATCGGCCTCCGTTAAGTCGGTCTAAGGAGTGCTCAAACTTCATTGGCCGATGGCGGCCATGTTTTTTTAGATACGCCAATGTCCTTTTCTAGAATCATGGTACATGACACAAAGACACACCATACCAAGAAATTAGTCGATCGGGCAAACTGTTGGGTAGTTATTGCCCTTTTCGAGAAAATGTATATTATAGCGCCACCTTGAGGCCAAACGCCGACTTTTTTATACCGTGACCTCGGACTGAGAGTATAAACATATGGTCCAAGCCTCGTGAAGATAGCTCAAACGGTTCACGAGTTATAACCATTTTAATCAAATATGCCCCTTCCGGTTCAGACGTTTTGTCGCCCCCCAGCCACCACGGATCGAAATTTCAACTTTTTTTCGATAATTATTTACATTCACACTCCACAGAATTCATCAGCGTTGGTTTGGTTCCGATCCGGCAAAAATCCAGAGACTAGTTCATTTTTTTTTTTTTGCATAAAATGCAAATTACCGAAAAAATTTGCATACCGGAAATGAAATCGGACCTATACGTTTTTTAAGTTTTGAGCCAATGATTACAATGATATAAGACACTTGGGTGTGCGACAAACGGTTTAGGAGTAATGAGCGTAAAGGCGCTTTTTATCACTGTAGCGCCACCTATGGGCCGACATGGCTGGCTCCGTGTATCTGAGTAGCGAGCAAGACTACTACCATCTGACCAAGTCTCAGCTCTGTCGGCCTTACGGTTTGGGCTGCCCATTCAGTTTTAGGGAAGAATAATAAGAAGAAGAATAAAACCAACAAATACAATAGGTTTCTAGCCCTACGGGCTCGAACCCTAAAAATCCTTACAAATACAATAGGTTTTCAGCCCTTCGGGCTCGAAACCCTAAATATAGCTGCAAGCAGCAATTATCGGGTTTCGAGAAGTTTAGGTAAGTAAACGTCGACCAGTCTCAGGGATGGCAAACTAACGTGTCCACAATCGACAATACAACCCCACACCCAGAAAAATGAGTCAAAGGGTCAGCATTGGCTCATACAGACCCAGGCATGCTGACACACACATGCACATATAGGACATACATTACATTTTCTTATATCAAGTCATTCAGATAATTCAGTAGCGAGACTCACGTTATCAGGATAAATTAGTCAAATCCATTTCAGAAATGGCCCTAACACACATCCTCAATGAATGATAAGCCTTTAGACCCAGAATTTTGACTTAGGTGATCAGTAACGGTCTATGCAGACTACACATGCTTACAAAGACATGTATGAAAAGCCCATTAGAATGAAAATTTCACCTTTTGGACTTTTATGAAGGCATGCCTCTTCTGATGAGCATGCTTGTTTTGAGTCATAATATGTATAATACTACTTAATTGCAAGTCAGTTGGATTATTTATTAAGGAGTAGCAACCTTTAACGTACATTATTCACGTTAATATAAAAAAGGACCCTGTAATGGTCACACAACAAAAAAAACTCAACATGTTTTTAATCATTATTGACCTAGAGAGTCCAGAGAATTGTACTATGGTGGAAATTTTTAAATTGCTTGAAAATCAAACAACTAGTTTGCAAAAGTAAGTTTTTAACATCATCAGCAATAACTCCTGAACCGTTTGATTGACATCAATAGATCAAGAGGCAAATTTGTTCAGAATGAGAAGAGCTATCATATGATATCAATAATTTGTGTGTATGTTAAATGTCACGTGATACACAATTGTTTAACTGATGAAATACACGTCAATTTAGCAATTTCTACTGGTCTAGCGCCACCTAGTGTCCAAACGCCACCTTCTTTTGTAGGTGACCTCGGAGTGATGGTCTACACATATGTACCAAGCCCCATGATGATGTGTTAATCCGTTCTGGATTTATGGCCATTTTAATGTGATAGGCTCCGCCCAGTTCAGTTTTTGGCCCCCCCTACCGTGTATGAAAACAAAGTTCAACTTTTTTTCAATGATTATTTACATTCACACTCCACAAAAGTCATCTGCATTGGTTTGGTTCCGATCAGTTGAAAAACCAGGGACTAGTTCACGAAAGTAGGATTTTGACATTATCAGCGATAACTCACGAACCGTTTGATCGACAGAAGCGTGTCCAGAGGCAAAGTTGTTCAGAATGAGAGGAGCTATCATATGATGTAAATAGTTTGGGTATATGTCAAATGTCACGTGATACACAATTGTTTAAGCACCCCAAAAACGTTTTTTCGCCCCTGGTGGCCGAATGAGTTCATATTTCTTACAGACCTTCAGGACCAGGACACGAACAAGCCCAGCGAGTGTCGTTTCGATCAAGTTCCGTTAACCCTGTCTAATGAGTGCTCAAACTTCATTGGCCGATGGCGGCCATGTTTTTTGACAAACGCCAAAGTCCTTTCATACAGTCACGGTACATGACACAAAGACACACCATACCAAATAATAAGTCGATCGGGCCAACGGTGGCGTAGTTATAGCCGATTTTGAGATATTTGCTATTATAGCGCCACCTAGTGGCCAAACACCGAGTCTTTTTTATTATGACCCCGGACTGAGGGTCCTCACATATGGTCTAAGCCCCGTGAAGATAGCTCAAACCGTTCTCTAGGTATAGCCATTTTAGCGAAATAGGCAACTTTCGGTTCGGATGTTTTGATGCCCCCTAGCGACCCTGAATCGAATTTTCAACTTTCTTTTATGATTATTTACATTCACATTCCACAGAATTCATCAGCGTTGGTTTGGTTCCGATCGGGCAAAAATCCAGGGACTAGTTCATTTTTTTTTTTTTTTATAAAATGCAAATTAGCGGAAAAATTTGCATACCGGAAATGAAATCGGAGCCATGAGGGTTTTAAGTTTTGAGCCAATGATTACAATGATATAAAACACTTGGGTGTGCGACAAACGGTTTAGGAGTTAGGAGCAAAAAAGCGCTTTTCCTCGCTGTAGCGCCACCTATGGGCCGATTTGGCTGGGTCACTGTATCTGAGTAACCTGCACAGATACAACCAACTGACAAAGTCTCGAGTTTCTACGACTTACGGTTTGGGCTGGGCGATGCGTTTTAGCGCGGAAAAATAATAATAAGAAATATAGCTGCAAGCAGCAATTATCGGGTTTCGAGAAGTTTAGGTAAGTAAACGTCGACCAGTCTCAGGGATGGCAAACTAACATGTCCACAATCGACAATACAACCCCACACCCAGCAAAATGAGTCAAAGGGTCAGCATTGGCTCATACAGACCCAGGCATGCTCACACACACATGCACATATAGGACATAGATTACATTTTCTCATATCAAGTCATTCGGACAATTCAGTAGCGAGACTCACGTTATCAGGATAAATTAGTCAAATCCATTTCAGAAATTGCCCTAACACACATCCTCAATGAATGATAGGCCTTTAGACCCAGAATATTGACTTAGGTGATCAGTAACGGTCTATGCAGACTACGCATGCTTACAAAGACATGTATGAAAAGCCCATTTGAATGAATATTTCGCCTTTTGGACTTTTATGAAGGCTTGCCTCTTCTGATGAGCATGCTTGTTTTGAGTCATAATATGTATAATACTACTTAATTGCAAGTCAGTTGGATTATTTATTAAGGAGTAGCAACCTTTAACGTACATTATTCACGTTAATATAAAAAGGACCCTGTAATGGTCACACAACAAAAAAAACTCAACATGTTTTTAATCATTATTGACCTAGAGAGTCCAGAGAATTGTACTATGGTGGAAATTTTGAAATTGCTTGAAAATCAAAGAACTAGTTTGCAAAAGTACGATTTTAACATCATCAGCAATAACTCCTGAACCGTTTGATTGACATCAATAGATCAAGAGGCAAATTTGTTCAGAATGAGAAGAGCTATCATATGATATCAATAGTTTGTGTGTTTGTCAAATGTCACGTGATACACAATTGTTTAAGTAATGAAATACGCGTCAATTTTGCCATTTTTACTGTTTTAGCGCCACCTAGTGTCCAAACGCCACCTTCTTTTGAAGGTGACCGCAGAGTGATAGTCTACACATTTGTTCCAAGCCCCATGATGATGTGTTAATCCGTTCTGGATTTATGGCCATTTTAATGTGATAGGCTCCGCCCAGTTAAGTTTTTGCCCCCCCCTACCGTGTATGAATATAAATTTCAACTTTTTTTCAATGATTATTTACATTCACACTCCACAGAAGTCATCTGCATTGGTTTGGTTCCGATCGGTTGAAAAACCAAGGACTAGTTCGCGAAAGTAGATTTTTGACATCGTCAGCGATAACTCACGAACCGTTTGATCGACAGAAGCGTGTCCAGAGGCAAAGTTGTTCAGAATGAGAAGACCTATCACATGATGTAAATAGTTTGAGTATATGTCAAATGTCACGTGACATACAATTGTTTATGCACTCTAAAACCGTTACTTCGCCCCCCGGTGGCCGAATGAGTTCATATTTCTTACAGACCTTCAGGACCATGAGTCGAACAAGCCCAGCGAGTGTCGTTTCGATCGGCCCCTGTTAACCCTGTGTAATGAGTGCTCAAAATTCATTGGCCGATAGCGGCCATGTTTTTTGAGAAACGTCAAAGTCCTTTTATACAGTCACGGTGCATGACACAAAGACACAACATACCAAATAATAAGTCAATCGGGCAAACGGTTTCGTAGTTAGAGCCTTTGTCGACTTCTTTGCTATTATAGCGCCACCTAGGGGCCAAACACCGAGTCTTTTTTATTGTGACCCCGGACTGAGGTTCTACATATACGGTCTAAGCCCCGTGAAGATAGCTCAAACGGTTCACGAGTTATGGTCATTTGAGTGAAACTGGCTACTTCCGGTTCGGACGTTTTGATGCCCCCTAGCGACCCTGAATCGAAATTTCAACTTCCTTTTATGATTATTCATATTCACACTCCACAGAATTCATCAGCGTTGGTTTGGTTCCGATCGGGCAAAAATCCAGGGACTAGTTCATTTTTTTTTTTTTTCATAAAATGCAAATTAGCGGAGAAATTTGCATACCGGAAATGAAATCGGAGATAGCCATTTTTTAAGTTTGGAGCCAAGGATTCCAATGACACCAATCACTTTGTTGTGCGACATCCGGTTTACGAGCATTGAGCCCAAACGCATTGGCCATCGCTATAGCGCCACCTATGGACCGACATGGCTGGCTCCAAGTATCTGAGTAGCGAGCAAGACTACTACCATCCGACAAAGTCTCGAGTTTCTACGACTTACGGTTTGGGCTGGGCGACGCGTTTTATGGCGGAAGAATAATAATAAGAAGAAGAAGAAGAATAAAAATCCTTACAAATACAATAGGTTTTCAGCCCTTCGGGCTCGAAACCCTAAATATAGCTGCAAGCAGCAATTATCGGGTTTCGAGAAGTTTAGGTAAGTAAACGTCGACCAGTCTCAGGGATGGCAAACTAACATGTCCACAATCGACAATACAACCCCACACCCAGCAAAATGAGTCAAAGGGTCAGCATTGGCTCATACAGACCCAGGCATGCTCACACACACATGCACATATAGGACATAGATTACATTTTCTCATATCAAGTCATTCGGACAATTCAGTAGCGAGACTCACGTTATCAGGATAAATTAGTCAAATCCATTTCAGAAATTGCCCTAACACACATCCTCAATGAATGATAGGCCTTTAGACCCAGAATATTGACTTAGGTGATCAGTAACGGTCTATGCAGACTACGCATGCTTACAAAGACATGTATGAAAAGCCCATTTGAATGAATATTTCGCCTTTTGGACTTTTATGAAGGCTTGCCTCTTCTGATGAGCATGCTTGTTTTGAGTCATAATATGTATAATACTACTTAATTGCAAGTCAGTTGGATTATTTATTAAGGAGTAGCAACCTTTAACGTACATTATTCACGTTAATATAAAAAGGACCCTGTAATGGTCACACAACAAAAAAAACTCAACATGTTTTTAATCATTATTGACCTAGAGAGTCCAGAGAATTGTACTATGGTGGAAATTTTGAAATTGCTTGAAAATCAAAGAACTAGTTTGCAAAAGTACGATTTTAACATCATCAGCAATAACTCCTGAACCGTTTGATTGACATCAATAGATCAAGAGGCAAATTTGTTCAGAATGAGAAGAGCTATCATATGATATCAATAGTTTGTGTGTTTGTCAAATATCACGTGATACACAATTGTTTAAGTAATGAAATACGCGTCAATTTTGCCATTTTTACTGTTTTAGCGCCACCTAGTGTCCAAACGCCACCTTCTTTTGAAGGTGACCGCAGAGTGATAGTCTACACATTTGTTCCAAGCCCCATGATGATGTGTTAATCCGTTCTGGATTTATGGCCATTTTAATGTGATAGGCTCCGCCCAGTTAAGTTTTTGCCCCCCCCTACCGTGTATGAATATAAATTTCAACTTTTTTTCAATGATTATTTACATTCACACTCCACAGAAGTCATCTGCATTGGTTTGGTTCCGATCGGTTGAAAAACCAAGGACTAGTTCGCGAAAGTAGATTTTTGACATCGTCAGCGATAACTCACGAACCGTTTGATCGACAGAAGCGTGTCCAGAGGCAAAGTTGTTCAGAATGAGAAGACCTATCACATGATGTAAATAGTTTGAGTATATGTCAAATGTCACGTGACATACAATTGTTTATGCACTCTAAAACCGTTACTTCGCCCCCCGGTGGCCGAATGAGTTCATATTTCTTACAGACCTTCAGGACCATGAGTCGAACAAGCCCAGCGAGTGTCGTTTCGATCGGCCCCTGTTAACCCTGTGTAATGAGTGCTCAAAATTCATTGGCCGATAGCGGCCATTTTTTTGAGAAACGTCAAAGTCCTTTTATACAGTCACGGTGCATGACACAAAGACACAACATACCAAATAATAAGTCAATCGGGCAAACGGTTTCGTAGTTAGAGCCTTTGTCGACTTCTTTGCTATTATAGCGCCACCTAGGGGCCAAACACCGAGTCTTTTTTATTGTGACCCCGGACTGAGGTTCTACATATACGGTCTAAGCCCCGTGAAGATAGCTCAAACGGTTCACGAGTTATGGTCATTTGAGTGAAACTGGCTACTTCCGGTTCGGACGTTTTGATGCCCCCTAGCGACCCTGAATCGAAATTTCAACTTCCTTTTATGATTATTCATATTCACACTCCACAGAATTCATCAGCGTTGGTTTGGTTCCGATCGGGCAAAAATCCAGGGACTAGTTCATTTTTTTTTTTTTTCATAAAATGCAAATTAGCGGAGAAATTTGCATACCGGAAATGAAATCGGAGATAGCCATTTTTTAAGTTTGGAGCCAAGGATTCCAATGACACCAATCACTTTGTTGTGCGACATCCGGTTTACGAGCATTGAGCCCAAACGCATTGGCCATCGCTATAGCGCCACCTATGGACCGACATGGCTGGCTCCAAGTATCTGAGTAGCGAGCAAGACTACTACCATCCGACAAAGTCTCGAGTTTCTACGACTTACGGTTTGGGCTGGGCGACGCGTTTTATGGCGGAAGAATAATAATAAGAAGAAGAAGAAGAATAAAAATCCTTACAAATACAATAGGTTTTCAGCCCTTCGGGCTCGAAACCCTAATAAAACCAACAAATACAATAGGTTTCTAGCCCTACGGGCTCGAACCCTAATAATAAATATAGCTGCAAGCAGCAATTATCGGGTTTCGAGAAGTTTAGGCAAGTAAATGTCGACCAGCCTCAGTGATGGCAAACTAACATGTCAACAATCGACAATATAACCCCACACCCAGAATAATGTGTCAGACGGTCAGCATTGGCTCATACACACCCAGGCATGCTCAAACACACATGGACATAGATTACATTTTCTCATATCAAGTCATTCGGACAATTCAGTAGCGAGACTCACATTATCAGGATAAATTAGTCAAATCCATTTCAGAAATGGCCCTAACACACATCCTCAATGAATGATAGGCCTTTAGATCCAGAATTTTGACTTAGGTGATCAGTAACGGTCTATGCAGACTACACATGCTTACAAAGACATGTATGAAAAGCCCATTTGAATGAATATTTCACCTTTTGGACTTTTATGAAGGCATGCCTCTTCTGATGAGCATGCTTGTTTTGAGTCATAATATGTATAATACTACTTAATTGCAAGTCAGTTGGATTATTTATTAAGGAGTAGCAACCTTTAACGTACATTTTTCACGTTAATATAATAAAGGACCCTGTAATGGTCACACAACAAAAAAAACTCAACATGTTTTTAATCATTATTGACCTAGAGAGTCCAGAGAATTGTACTATGGTGGAAATTTTGAAATTGCTTGGAAATCAAAGAACTAGTTTGCAAAAGTACGTTTTTAACATCATCAGCAATAACTCCTGAACCGTTTGATTGACATCAATGGATCAAGAGGCAAATTTGTTCAGAATGAGAAGAGCTATCATATGATATCAATAGTTTGTGTGTTTGTCAAATGTCATGTGATACACAATTGTTTAAGTAATGAAATACGCGTCAATTTAGCAATTTCTACTGGTCTAGCGCCACCTAGTGTCCAAACGCCACCTTCTTTTGTAGGTGACCTCGGAGTGATGGTCTACACATAAGTTCCAAGCCCCATGATGATGTGTTAATCCGT
This sequence comes from Barbatula barbatula, assembly GCF_947034865.1. NCBI lineage: Eukaryota > Metazoa > Chordata > Actinopteri > Cypriniformes > Nemacheilidae > Barbatula > Barbatula barbatula. The sequence goes on from NC_136771.1 coordinate 15,712,360, forward strand.
TCTGGATTTATGGCCATTTTAATGCGATAGGCTCCGCCCAGTTCAGTTTTGGCCCCCCCTACCGTGTATGAATACAAATTTCCAAATTTTTTCAATGATTATTTACATTCACACTCCACAGAAGTCATCTGCATTGGTTTGGTTCCGATCGGTTGAAAAACGAAGGACTAGTTCGCGAAAGTAGGTTTTTGACATCATCAGCAATAACTCACGAACCGTTTGATCGACAGAAGCATTTCCAGAGGCAAAGTTGTTCAGAATGAGAAGAGCTATCATATGATGTAAATAGTTTGAGTATATGTCAAATGTCACGTGATACAGAATTGTTTATGCACTCCAAAAGCGATACGTCGCCCCCTAGTGGCCGAATGAGTTCATATTTCTTACAGACCTTCAGGACCACGAGTCGAACAAGCCCAGCGAGTGTCGTTTTGATCGGCCTCCGTTAACCCTGTGTAATGAGTGCTCAAATTTCATTGGCCGATGGCGGCCATGTTTTTTGAGAAACCCCAAAGTCCTTTTATACAGTCATGGTGCATGACACAAAGACACACCATACCAAATAATAAGTCAATCGGGCAAACGGTTGGGTAGTTATTGCCGATTTTGAGATATTTGCTATTATAGCGCCACCTAGTGGCCAAACACCGAGTCTTTTTTATTATGACCCCGGACTGAGGGTCCTCACATATGGTCTAAGCCCCGTGAAGATAGCTCAAACCGTTCTCTAGGTATAGCCATTTTAGCGAAATAGGCAACTTTCGGTTCGGATGTTTTGATGCCCCCTAGCGACCATGAATCGAATTTTCAACTTTCTTTTATGATTATTCATATTCACACTCCACAGAATTCATCAATTTGGTTTGGTTCCGATCGGGCAAAAATCCAGGGACTAGTTCATTATTATTTTTTTTTATAAAATGCAAATTAGCGGAAAAATTTGCATACCGGAAATGAAATCGGAGCCATTAGGGTTTTAAGTTTTGAGCCAATGATTACAATGATATAAAACACTTGGGTGTGCGACAAACGGTTTAGGAGTTAGGAGCAAAAAAGCGCTTTTCCTCGCTGTAGCGCCACCTATGGGCCGATTTGGCTGGGTCACTGTATCTGAGTAACCTGCACAGATACAACCAACTGACAAAGTCTCGAGTTTCTACGACTTACGGTTTGGGCTGGGCGATGCGTTTTAGCGCGGAAAAATAATAATAAGAATAAAAATCCTTACAAAAACAATAGGTTTTCAGCACTTCGTGCTCGAAACCCTAATAATAAAAATCCTTACAAATACAATAGGTTTTCAGCCCTTCGGGCTCGAAACCCTAATAACTGCAAGCAGTAATAACGGGTTTCTCGTCATCTGAGCCATCTAAGGCACTGTGACATCATTGAACAGGCTCAGGGGTCACTCCCCAACACAACCACAACAGATCAAAGTCCTGCACACACAGAAAAATGACAGGATTAAGCAGCAATCCTCGGGTAGATGAGACGGGAATCACGCGAAGTTCAGAAGTGTGCGGTGTCAAACATTCCTTCAGGGTTCTTCATATGTATTATACTACTTAATTGCAAGTCAGTTGGATTATTTATTAAGTAGTAGCGACCTTAAACGTACATTCTTCACGTTAATATAATAAAGGACCCTGTAATGGTCACACAACAAAAAAACTCAACATGTTTTTGATCATTATTGACCTAGAGAGTCCAGAGAATTGTACTGTGGTGGAAATTAAGAAATTGCTTGAAAATCTAAGAAGTAGTTAGCAAAAGTATGTTTTTAACATCGTCACCGATAACTCGTGAACCGTTTGATTGACATCAATGGATCAAGAGGCAAAGTTGTTCAGAATGTAGAGGACTATCGTATGATATCATTAGTTTGTGTAAATGTGAAATGTCACGTGATGCACAATTGTTTAAGAAATGAAATACGCATCAATTTTGCCATTTTTACTGTTTTAGCGCCACCTAGTGTCCAAACGCCACCTTCTTTTTTAGGTGACCTCAGAGTGATGGTCTACACATATGTTCCAAGCCCCATGATGATGTGTTAATCCGTTCTGGATTTATGGCCATTTTAATGTGATAGGCTCCGCCCAGTTCAGTTTTTGGCCCCCCCTACCGTGTATGAATATAAATTTCAACTTTTTTTTAATAATTATTTACATTCACACTCCACAGAAGTCGTCTGCTTTGGTTTGGTTCCGATGGGTTTTGAAAAACCAAGGACTAGTTCGCAAAAGTAGATTTTTGACATCGTCAGCGATAACTCACGAACCGTTTGATCTACAGAAGCGTGTCCAGAGGCAAAGTTGTTCAGAATGAGAAGAGCTATCATATGATGTAAATAGTTTGAGTATGTGTCAAATGTCACGTGATTCACAATTGTTTATGCACTCTAAAACCGTTACTTCGCCCCCTGGTGGCCGAATGAGTTCATATTTCTTACAGACCTTCTGGACCACAAGTCGAATAAGCCCAGCGAGTGTCGTTTCGATCGGCCCCCGTTAACCCTGTGTAATGAGTGCTCAAAATTCATTGGCCGATAGCGGCCATGTTTTTTGAGAAACGTCAAAGTCCTTTTATACAGTCACGGTGCATGACACAAAGACACACCATACCAAATAATAAGTCGATCGGGCAAACGGTTGCGTAGTTATAGCCCTTTTCGAGTTCTTTGCTATTATAGCGCCACCTAGTGGCCAAACGCCAACTCCTTTTTACTGTGATCCTGGACTGAGAGTCTACACATAGGGTCCAAGCCCCGTGAAGATATCTCAAACGGTTCACGAGTTATGGCCATTTCAGTGAAACAGGCTACTTCCGGTTCGGACGTTTTGATGCCCCCTAGCGGCCCTGAATCGAAATTTCAACTTCTTTTTATGATTATTCATATTCACACTCCACAGAATTCATCAGCGTTGGTTTGGTTCCGATCGGGCAAAAATCCAGGGACTAGTTCATTTTTTTTTTTTTTCATAAAATGCAAATTAGCGGAAAAATTTGCATACCGGAAATGAAATCGGAGATAGCCATTTTTTAAGTTTGGAGCCAAGGATTCCAATGACACCAAAAACTTTGTTGTGCGACATCCGGTTTATGAGCAATGAGCACAAACGCATTGGCCATCGCTATAGCGCCCCCTATGGGCCGATTTGGCTGGGTCATTGTATCTGAGTAACCTGCACAGATACAACCAATTGACAAAGTCTCGAGTTTCTACGAGTTACACTTTGGGCTGGGCGATGTGTTTTAGCGCGGAAAAATAATAATAATAAATATAACTGCAAGCAGTAATAACGGGTTTCTCGTCATCTGAGCCATCCAAGGCACTGTGACATCATTGAACAGGCTCAGGGGTCACTCCCCAACACAACCACGACAGATCAAAGTCCTGCACGCACAGAAAAATGACAGGATTAAGCAGCAATCCTCGGGTAGATGAGACGGGAATCACGCGAAGCTCAGAAGTGTGCGGTGTCAAACATTCCTTCAGGGTTCTTCATATGTATTATACTACTTAATTGCAAGTCAGTTGGATTATTTATTAAGGAGTAGCGACCTTAAACGTACATTCTTCATGTTAATATAATAAAGGACCCTGTAATGGTCACACAACAAAAAAAACTCAACATGTTTTTGATCATTATTGACCTAGAGAGTCCAGAGAATTGTACTGTGGTGGAAATTTTGAAGTTGCTTGAAAATCTAAGAACTAGTCTGCAAAAGTAAGTTTTGAACATCGTCACCGATAACTCGTGAACCGTTTGATTGACATCAATGGATCAAGAGGCAAAGTTGTTCAGACTGTAGAGGACTATCATATGATATCATTAGTTTGTGTAAATGTCAAATGTCACGTGATGCACAATTGAATAAGAAATGAAATAAGCGTCAATTTTGCCATTTTTACTGTTTTAGCGCCACCTAGTGTCCAAACGCCACCTTCTTTTGTAGGTGACCTCAGAGTGATGGTCTACACATATGTTCCAAGCCCCATGATGATGTGTTAATCCGTTCTGGATTTATGGCCATTTTAATGTGATAGGCTCCGCCCAGTTCAGTTTTTGGCCCCCCCTACCGTGTATGAATACAAATTTCAACTTTTTTTCAAAAATTATTTACATTCACACTCCACGGAAGTCATCTGCATTGGTTTGGTTCCGATCGGTTGAAAAACCAAGAACTAGTTCCGAAAGTAGATTTTTGACATCATCAGCAATAACTCACGATCCGTTTGATCGACAGAAGCGTGTCCAGAGGCAAAGTTGTTCAGAATGAGGAGAGCTATCATATGATGTAAATAGTTTGAGTATGTGTCAAATGTCACGTGATTCACAATTGTTTATGCACTCTAAAACCGTTACTTCGCCCCCTGGTGGCCGAATGAGTTCATATTTCTTACATACCTTCTGGACCACAAGTCGAATAAGCCCAGCGAGTGTCGTTTCGATCGGCCCCCGTTAACCCTGTGTAATGAGTGCTCAAAATTCATTGGCCGATAGCGGCCATGTTTTTTGAGAAACGTCAAAGTCCTTTTATACAGTCACGGTGCATGACACAAAGACACACCATACCAAATAATAAGTCGATCGGGCAAACGGTTGCGTAGTTATAGCCCTTTTCGAGTTCTTTGCTATTATAGCGCCACCTAGTGGCCAAACGCCAACTCCTTTTTACTGTGATCCTGGACTGAGAGTCTACACATAGGGTCCAAGCCCCGTGAAGATATCTCAAACGGTTCACGAGTTATGGCCATTTCAGTGAAACAGGCTACTTCCGGTTCGGACGTTTTGATGCCCCCTAGCGGCCCTGAATCGAAATTTCAACTTCTTTTTATGATTATTCATATTCACACTCCACAGAATTCATCAGCGTTGGTTTGGTTCCGATCGGGCAAAAATCCAGGGACTAGTTCATTTTTTTTTTTTTTCATAAAATGCAAATTAGCGGAAAAATTTGCATACCGGAAATGAAATCGGAGATAGCCATTTTTTAAGTTTGGAGCCAAGGATTCCAATGACACCAAAAACTTTGTTGTGCGACATCCGGTTTATGAGCAATGAGCACAAACGCATTGGCCATCGCTATAGCGCCCCCTATGGGCCGATTTGGCTGGGTCATTGTATCTGAGTAACCTGCACAGATACAACCAATTGACAAAGTCTCGAGTTTCTACGAGTTACACTTTGGGCTGGGCGATGTGTTTTAGCGCGGAAAAATAATAATAATAAATATAGCTGCAAGCAGCAATTATCGGGTTTCGAGAAGTTTAGGTAAGTAAACGTCGACCAGTCTCAGGGATGGCAAACTAACATGTCCACAATCGACAATACAACCCCACACCCAGAAAAATGAGTCAAAGGGTCAGCATTGGCTCATACAGACCCAGGCATGCTCACACACACATGCACATATAGGACATACATTACATTTTCTCATATCAAGTCATTCGGACAATTCAGTAGCAAGACTCACGTTATCAGGATAAATAGGTCAAATCCATTTCAGAAATGGCCCTAACACACATCCTCAATGAATGATAGCCTTTAGACCCAGAATTTTGACTTAGGTGATCAGTAACAGTCTATGCAGACTACGCATGCTTACAAAGACATGTATGAAAAGCCCATTTGAATGAATATTTCACCTTTTGGACTTTTATGAAGGCATGCCTCTTCTGATGAGCATGCTTGTTTTGAGTCAAAATATGTATAATACTACTTAATTGCAAGTCAGTTGGATTATTTATTAAGGAGTAGCAACCTTTAACGTACATTATTCACCTTAATATAAAAAAGGACCCTGTAATGGACACACAACAAAAAAAAACTCAACATGTTTTTAATCATTGTTGACCTATAGAGTCCAGAGAATTGTACTATGGTGGAAATTTTGAAATTGCTTGAAAATCAAAGAACTAGTTTGCAAAAGTACGATTTTAACATCATCAGCAATAACTCCTGAACCGTTTGATTGACATCAATAGATCAAGAGGCAAATTTGTTCAGAATGAGAAGAGCTATCATATGATATCAATAGTTTGTGTGTATGTCAAATGTCACGTGATACACAATTGTTTAAGTAATGAAATACGCGTCAATTTTGCCATTTCTACTGTTTTAGCGCCACCTAGTGTCCAAACGGCACCTTCTTTTGTAGGTGACCTCGGAGTGATGGTCTACACATATGTTCCAAGCCCCATGATGATGTGTTAATCCGTTCTGGATTTATGGCCATTTTAATGTGATAGGCTCCGCCCAGTTCAGTTTTTGCCCCCCCCCTCCGTGTATGAATATAAATTTCAACTTTTTTTCAATGATTATTTACATTCACACTCCACAGAAGTCATCTGCATTGGTTTGGTTCCGATCGGTTGAAAAACCAAGGACTAGTTCGCGAAAGTAGATTTTTGACATCGTCAGCGATAACTCTCGATCCGTTTGATCGACAGAAGCGTGTCCAGAGGCAAAGTTGTTAAGAATGAGAAGAGCAAACATATGATGTAAATAGTTTGAGTATGTGTCAAATGTCACGTGATACAGAATTGTTTATGCACTCTAAAACCGTTACTTCGCCCCCTAGTGGCCGAATGAGTTCATATTTCTTACAGACCTTCAGGACCACGAGTCGAACATGCCCAGCGAGTGTCGTTTCGATCGGCCTCCGTTAACCCTGTGTAATGAGTGCTCAAAATTCATTGGCCGATGGCGGCCATGTTTTTTGAGAAACCCCAAAGTCCTTTTACACAGTCATGGTGCATGACACAAAGACACACCATACCAAATAATAAGTCGATCGGGCCAACGGTTGGGTAGTTATTGCCGTTTTCGAGATATTTGCTATTATAGCGCCACCTAGTGGCCAAACACCGAGTCTTTTTTATTATGACCCCGGACTGAGGGTCCTCACATATGGTCTAAGCCCCGTGAAGATAGCTCAAACCGTTCTCTAGGTATAGCCATTTTAGCGAAATAGGCAACTTTCGGTTCGGATGTTTTGATGCCCCCTAGCGACCCTGAATCGAAATTTCAACTTCTTTTTATGATTATTCATATTCACACTCCACAGAATTCATCAGCGTTGGTTTGGTTCCGATCGGGCAAAAATCCAGGGACTAGTTCATTTTTTTTTTTTTTTACAAAATGCAAATTAGCGAAAAAATTTGCATACCGGAAATGAAATCGGAGATATACGTTTTTTAAGTTTGGAGCCAAGGATTCCAATGACACCAAACACTTTGTTGTGCGACATCCGGTTTACGAGCATTGAGCCCAAACACATTGGCCATCGCTATAGCGCCCCCTATGGACCGACATGGCTGGCTCCGAGTATCTGAGTAGCGTGCAAGACTACTACCATCTGACCAAGTCTCGAGTTTCTACGACTTACGGTTTGGGCTGGGCGATGCGTTTTATGGCGGAATAATAATAATAAGAAGAAGAAGAAGAAGAATAAAAATCCTTACAAAAACAATAGGTTTTCAGCACTTCGTGCTCGAAACCCTAAATATAGCTGCAAGCAGCAATTATCGGGTTTCGAGAAGTTTAGGTAAGTAAACGTCGACCAGTCTCAGGGAGGGCAAACTAACATGTCCACAATCGACAATACAACCCCACACCCAGAAAAATTAGTCAAAGGGTCAGCATTGGCTCATACAGACCCAGGCATGCTCACACACATGCACATATAGGACATAGATTACATTTTCTCATATCAAGTCATTCTGACAATTCAGTAGCGAGACTCACGTTATCAGGATAAATTAGTCAAATCCATTTCAGAAATTGCCCTAACACACATCCTCAATGAATGATAGGCCTTTAGACCCAGAATTTTGACTTAGGTGATCAGTAACGGTCTATGCAGACTACGCATGCTTACAAAGACATGTATGAAAAGCCCATTTGAATGAATATTTCACCTTTTGGACTTTTATGAAGGCTTGCCTCTTCTGATGAGCATGCTTGTTTTGAGTCATAATATTTATAATACTACTTAATTGCAAGTCAGTTGGATTATTTATTAAGGAGTAGCAACCTTTAACGTACATTATTCACGTTAATATAAAAAAGGACCCTGTAATGGTCACACAACAAAAAAAACTCAACATGTTTTTAATCATTGTTGACCTAGAGAGTCCAGAGAATTGTACTATGGTGGAAATTTTTAAATTGCTTGAAAATCAAAGAACTAGTTTGCAAAAGTACGATTTTAAGATCATCAGCAATAACTCCTGAACCGTTTGATTGACATCAATAGATCAAGAGGCAAATTTGTTCAGAATGAGAAGAGCTATCATATGATATCAATAGTTTGTGTGTATGTCAAATGTCACGTGCTACACAATTGTTTAAGTAATGAAATACGCGTCAATTTTGCCATTTTTACTTTTTTAGCGCCACCTAGTGTCCAAACGGCACCTTCTTTTGTAGGTGACCTCAGAGTGATGGTCTACACATATGTTCCAAGCCCCATGATGATGTGTTAATCCGTTCTGGATTTATGGCCATTTTAATGTGATAGGCTCCGCCCAGTTCAGTTTTTGGCCCCCCCTACCGTGTATGAATACAAATTTCAACTTTTTTTCAATGATTATTTACATTCACACTCCACAAAAGTCATCTGCATTGGTTTGGTTCCGATCGGTTGAAAAATCAGGGACTAGTTCGCGAAAGTAGGTTTTTGACATCATCAGCGATAACTCATGAACCGTTTGATCGACAGAAGCATTTCAATAGGCAAAGTTGTTCAGAATGAGAGGAGCTATCATATGATGTAAATAGTTTGGGTATATGTGAAATGTCACGTGATACACAATTGTTTAAGCACCCCAAAAACGTTTTTTCGCCCCTGGTGGCCGAATGAGTTCATATTTCTTACAGACCTTCAGGACCAGGACACGAACAAGCCCAGCGAGTGTCGTTTCGATCGAGTTCCGTTAACCCTGTCTAATGAGTGCTCAAACTTCATTGGCTGATGGCAGCCATGTTTTTTGAGAAACGCCAAAGTCCTTTTATACAGTCACGGTGCATGACACAAAGACACACCATACCAAATAATAAGTCGATTGGGTAAAAGGTGGCGTAGTAATAGCCCTTTTCGAGATACTTGCTATTATAGCGCCACCTAGTGGCCAAACACCGAGTCTTTTTTATTGTGACCCCGGACTAAGGGTCTACATATACGGTCTAAGCCCCGTGAAGATAGCTCAAACGGTTCACGAGTTATGGTCATTTGAGTGAAATAGGCTACTTCCGGTTCAGACGTTTTGATGCCCCCTAGCGACCCTGAATCGAAATTTCAACTTCCTTTTATGATTATGCATATTCACACTCCACAGAATTCATCAGCGTTGGTTTGGTTCCGATCGGGCAAAAATCCAGGGACTAGTTCATTTTTTTTTTTTTTCATAAAATGCAAATTAGCGGAAAAATTTGCATACCGGAAATGAAATCGGAGATAGCCATTTTTTAAGTTTGGAGCCAAGGATTCCAATGACACCAAACACTTTGTTGTGCGACATCCGGTTTACGAGTATTGAGCCCAAACGCATTGGCCATCGCTATAGCGCCACCTATGGGGCGATTTGGCTGGTTCACTGTATCTGAGTAACCTGCACAGATACAACCAATTGACAAAGTGTCGAGTTTCTACGACTTACGGTTTGGGCTGGGCGACGCGTTTTATGGCGGAATAATAATAATAAGAAGAAGAAGAATAAAAATCCTTACAAAAACAATAGGTTTTCAGCCCTTCGGGCTCGAAACCCTAATAATAAAAATCCTTACAAATACAATAGGTTTTCAGCCCTTCGGGCTCGAAACCCTAATAAAAGCTACAAATACAATAGGTTTCTAGCCCTTCGGGCTCGAACCCTAATAAAAGCTACAAATACAATAGGTTTCTAGCCCTTCGGGCTCGAACCCTAATAATTAAAGCTGCAAGCAGCATTTAGCGGGTTCGAGCACTTATAAGGCATCCAAAGCATCTTTGCCTTCATCAAGTAGGCCGAGGACTCTCATCCTAAAACACCCAAGTGGAAGATACTCCCAACGCCTGAAAAATTATAGATACGGTCAGCAACGGTTCACAGACACTACGCCTGATTACACACATATGCACATAGAGTACACTTGAGGGGAATCATTTTTTCAGGTTAATTTGGTCACATCCATTTAAGAAATGACCCCGTCTAAATGCCTAATTGCATTGAGTTGCTGCCATGTGACTGCTGAGTAGATATTTGGGTTTACATGCAATTAAACTGGTGTACATAATAAAGGTGTGTGTTATGTTAAGCAAAACAGCATCTTACAACCAGCCAGACATGTTCTATATTTATAGACGTGTGAATATGGAGCAACGTTTAATGTGTAGTGCTTTATATGTCTAACATCTTGTTCCTGTGAGACAGGAAACGTATCTCTTGTCCGGTAACCATCATATTTTGCATGCTTGTTTAGTCTAATAAGATGTATGATTGTACTTAATGGCAAGTCAATTGGATTATTTGTTAAGGAGAAGCGAGCTTTCAGGTACACCGTTCACTTGAATATAATAAAGGACCCTGTAGTGGTCACGCAAATGAAAAAGTTGAAGATGTTTTTGATAGTTATTGATCTAGACAGTCCAGAGAATTGTACTGTGGTGGAAATGTTGAAATCGCTTGAAAAACCTAGGACAAGTTCGCAAAAGTAGGTTCTTAACATCATCACAGATAACTCACAAACTGTTTGATCAACATCAATGGTTCAAAAGCCAAATTTGTTTGGAATTAAGAGAGCTTTCATATGATATCGATAGTTTGTGTAAATGTCAAATGTCACGTGATACACAATTGTTAAGGCAACCAAAGATGTGTCAATTTTGCCATTTTTACTGTTATAGCGCCACCTAGTGTCCAAACGCCGCGGTATTTTGTAAGTCATCTCGGAGTGATGGTCTACACATATGTTCCAAGCCCCATGATGATATCTCTAATAGTGCTCGAGTTATGGGCATTATAATGTAATAGGCTCCGCCTATTTAAAATGTTTACGCCCCTAAGCAACCGTGAAAGAAAATTTCAACTTTTTTTTGATAATTATTTACATTCACACTCCAGAGATGTTATCTGCATTGGTTTGGATCCGATCGGTCGAAAAACCTAGGACTAGTTCGCGAAAGTAGGTTTTTGACATCGTCAGCGATAACTCACAAACCGTTTGATCGACAGAAGCGTGTCAAGAGGCAAAGTTGTTCAGAATAAGGAGAGCTATCATATGATGTAAATAGTTTGAGTATATGTCAAATGTCACGTGATATACAATTGTTTATGCACTCCAAAAACGTTACTTCGCCCCCCGGTGGCCGAATGAGTTCATATTTCTTACAGACCTTCAGGACCACGAGTCGAACAAGCCCAGCGAGTGTCGTTTCGATCGAGTTCCGTTAACCCTGTCTAATGAGTGCTCAAACTTCATTGGCCGATGACCGCCATGTTTCCTTAGATACGCCACTGTCCTTTTATACAGTCATGGTGCATGACACAAAGACACACCATACCAAATAATAAGTCGATCGGGCAAACGGTTGGGTAGTTATAAGCCTTTTCGAGTTCATGTATATTATAGCGCCACCTAGTGGCCAAACGCCAATTCCTTTTTACTGTGACCCTGGACTGAGAGTCTACAGATATGTTCCAAGCCCCATGAAGATTGCTCAAACGGTTCACGAGTTATGGCCATTTTAGTAAAATAAGCCACTTCCGGTTCAGACTTTTTGGCGCCCCCTAGCAACGGTGAATCGAAATTTCAACTTTTTTTCGATAATTATTCACATTCACACTCCACAGAGTTCTACAGCGTTGGTTTGGTTCCGATCGGGCAAAAATCCAGGGACTAGTTCATTTTTTTTTATTTTTATAAAATGCAAATTAGCGGACAAATTTGCATACCGGAAATGAAATCGGAGATATACGTTTTTTAAGTTTTGAGCCAATGATTACAATGATATAAAACACTTGGGTGTGCGACAAACGGTTTAGGATTTACGAGCGTAAAGGCGCTTTTCATCGCTGTAGCGCCATCTATGGGCCGATTTGGCTGGGTCCATGTGTCAGAGTAGCCAACAAGACTACTACCATCTGACCAAGTCTCAGCTCTGTCGGCCTTACGGTTTAGGCTGCACGATCAGTTTTATTGGCAGAATAATAATAGGAAATATAGCTGCAAGCAGCGATTCCCGGGTTCGAGCAGTCTAAAGCGTCAAGATTGTTCAGAATGAAGAGAACTAGCGGCCAAAAGGCGCTGCCTTTAGTAGGTGACCTCGGAGCTAGTTCTTGAGTTATGGCCATTTTATTGTAAAAGGCTCCGCATGATTAGAACTTTTGGCGTGCGTCCCTTATCGACCTTGAAAGGAAATTTCAACATTCTTTCGATAGTTATTGACATTCACACTCCACAGAAGTCGTCTGAATCGGTTTGGTTCCGATTAATCGAAAAACCTAGGACTAGTTCGCGAAAGTAGGTTTTTGACATCATCGGCGATAACTCACAAACCGTTTGTTTGACAGAAGCGGTTCCAGAGGCAAAGTTGTTCAGAATGAGAAGAGCTATCATATGATGTAAATAGTTTGATTATATGTCAAAGGTCACGTGATACACAATTGTTGTTGCAACCAAAAACACGTCAATTTAGCCATTTTTACTGTTATAGCGCCACCTAGTGTCCAAACGCCGCGCCCTTACGTATGTGACCTCTGAGTGATGGTCTTCACATATATTTCAAGCCCCATGATCATATCTCTAATAGTTATTGAGTTATGGCCATTTAAATGTCATAGGCCCCGCCCATTTTTTTATTCTGATGCCCCTAAGCAACCTTGAAAGGAAATTTCAACTTTCTTTCGATAATTATTGACATTCACACTCCACAGAAGTAATCTGAATCGGTTTGGTTCCGATTAATCGAAAAACCTAGGACTAGTTCGCGAAAGTAGGTTTTTGACATCATCGGCGATAACTCACGAACCGTTTGATCGACAGAACTGGTTCCAGAGGCAAAGTTGTTCAGAATGAGGAGTCCTATCAAATAATGTAAATAGTTTGAGTATATGTCAAATGTCACGTGATACACAATTGTTAAAGGACTCCAAAAACGTTATTTCGCCCCCAGTGGCCGAATGACTTCATATTTCTTACAGACCTTCTTGACCATGAGTCGAACAAGCCCAGCGAGTGTCGTTTCGATCGGCCTCTGTTAAGTCGGTCTAAGGAGTGCTCAAACTTCACTGGCCGATGGCGGCCATGTTTTTTTAGATACGCCAATGTCCTTTTCTAGAATCATGGTACATGACACAAAGACACACCATACCAAGAAATTAGTCGATAGGGCAAACTGTTGGGTAGTTATTGCCCTTTTCGAGAAAATGTATATTATAGCGCCACCTAGAGGCCAAACGCCGACTTTTTGACAATATGAGCTCGGACTGAGAGTATAAACATATGGTCCAAGCCCTGTGCAGATAGCTCAAACGGTTCATGAGTTATAACCATTTTAGTAAAATTTGCTCCTTCCGGTTCCGACGTTTTGGCGCCCCCCGGCCACCGCAAATCGAAATTTCAACTTTTTTTCGATAATTATTTACATTCACACTCCACAGAATTCATCAGCATTGGTCTGGTTCCGATTGGTCAAAAATCCAGAGACTAGTTACATTTTTTTATTTTTGCATAAAATGCAAATTAGCGAAAAAATTTGCATACCGGAAATGAAATCGGAGATATACGTTTTTTAAGTTTTGAGCCAATGATCACATGTATCTAGAACACTGGGGCGTGCGACAAGCGATTTAGGAATTATGAGCGCAAACGCATTCAGCATCGCTGTAGCGCCACCTATGGGCCGACATGGCTGGCTCCGAGTATCTGAGTAGCGAGCAAGACTACTACCATCTGACCGAGTCTCAGCTCTGTCGGACTTACGGTTTGGGCTGTACGATCAGTTTTAGCGGAGAAAAATAATAATAATAATAATTAAAGCTGCAAGCAGCATTTAGCGGGTTCGAGCACTTTTAAGGAATCCAACGCATCTTTGCCTTCATCAAGTAGGCCGAGGACTCTCATCCTAAAACACCCAAGTGGAAGATACTCCCAACGCCTGAAAAATTATAGATACGGTCAGCAACGGTTCACAGACACTACGCCTGATTACACACATATGCACATAGAGTACACTTGAGGGGAATCATTTTTTCAGGTTAATTTGGTCACATCCATTTAAGAAATGACCCCGTCTAAATGCCTAATTGCATTGAGTTGCTGCCATGTGACTGCTGAGTAGAAATTTAGGTTTACATGCAATTAAACTGGTGTACATAATAAAGGTGTGTGTTATGCTAAGCAAAACAGCATCTTACAACCAGCCAGACGTGTTCTATATTTATAGACGTGTGAATATGGAGCAACGTTTAATGTGTAGTGCTTTATATGTCTAACACCTTGTTCCTGTGAGACAGGAAACATATCTCTTGTCCGATAACCATCATATTTTGCATGCTTGTTTAGTCTAATAAGATGTATGATTGTACTTCATGGCAAATCAATTGGATTATTTGTTAAGGAGAAGCGAGCTTTCAGGTACACCGTTCACTTGAATATAATAAAGGACCCTGTAGTGGTCATGCAAATGAAAAAGTTGAAGATGTTTTTGATAGTTATTGATCTAGACAGTCCAGAGAATTGTACTGTGGTGGAAATTTTGAAATCGCTTGAAAAACCTAGAACAAGTTCGCAAAGGCAGGTTCTTAACATCATCACAGAAAACTCACAAACTGTTTGATCGACATCAATGGTTCAAAAGCCAAATTTGTTTGGAATTATGAGAGCTTTCATATGATATCGATAGTTTGTGTAAATGTCAAATGTCACGTGATACACAATTGTTAAGGCAACCAAAGATGTGTACATTTTGCCATTTTTACTGTTATAGCGCCACCTAGTGTCCAAACGCCGCGGTATTTTGTAAGTCATCTCGGAGTGATGGTCTACAAAAATGTTCCAAGCCCCATGATGATATCTCTAATAGTGCTCGAGTTATGGGCATTTTAATGTAATAGGCTCCGCCTATTTAAAATGTTTATGCCCCAAAGCAACCGTGAAAAGAAATTTCAACTTTTTTTCAATGATTATTTACATTCACACTCCACAGAAGTCATCTGCATTGGTTTGGATCCGATCAAGTAAAAAACCAAGGACCAGTTCGCAAAAGTCGGTTTTTAACATCATCAGCCATAACTCACGAACCGTTTGATCGACAGAAGCGTGTCCAGAGGCAAAGTTGTTCAGAATGAGGAGAGCTATCATATGATGTAAATAGTTTGGGTATATGTCAAATATCACGTGATACACAATTGTTTATGCAACCAAAGACACGTAAATTTTGCCATTTTTACTGTTATAGCGCCACCTAGTGTCCAAACGCCGCGGTATTTTGTAAGTCATCTCGGAGTGATGGTCTACACATATGTTCCAAGCCCCATGATGATATCTCTAATAGTGCTCGAGTTATGGGCATTTTAATGTCATAGGCTCCGCCTATTTAAAATGTTTACGCCCCTAAGCAACCGTGAAAGAAAATTTCAACTTTTTTTTGATAATTATTTACATTCACACTCCAGAGATGTTATCTGCATTGGTTTGGATCCGATCGGTCGAAAAACCTAGGACTAGTTCGCGAAAGTAGGTTTTTGACATCGTCAGCGATAACTCGCAAACCGTTCAATCGACAGAAGCGTGTTCAGAGGCAAAGTTGTTCAGAATGTGAAGAGCTATCATATGATAACAATAGTTTGAGTATATGTCAAATGTCACGTGATATACAATTGTTTATGCACTCTAAAACAGTTACTTCGCCCCCCGGTGGCCGAATGAGTTCATATTTCTTACAGACCTTCTGGACCACGAGTCGAACAAGCCCAGCGAGTGTCGTTTCGATCGGCCTCCGTTAACCCGGTCTAATGAGTGCTCAAACTATATGGGCCGATGACCGCCATGTTTCTTTAGATACGCCACTGTCCTTTTAGACAATCATCGTGCATGACACAAAGACACACCATACCAAATAATAAGTCGATCGGGCAAACGGTTGGGTAGTTATAGCCCTTTTCGAGTTCATGTAAATTATAGCGCCACCTAGTGGCCGAGCGCCAACTCCTTTTTACTGTGACCCCGGACTGAGAGTCTACACATAGGGTACAAGCCCCATGAAGATTGCTCAAACGGTTCACAAGTTATGGCCATTTTAGTCAACCATGGCACTTCTGGTTCAGACGTTTTGGCGCCCCCTAGCAATGGTGAATCGAAATTTCAACTTTTTTTTGATAATTATTTACATTCACACTCCACAGAATTCATCAGCGTTGGTTTGGTTCCGATCGGGCAAAAATCCAGGGACTAGTTCATTTTAATTTTTTTGCATAAAATGCAAATTAGCGAAAAAATTTGCATACCGGAAATGAAATCGGAGATATACGTTTTTTAAGTTTTGAGCCAATGATTACAATGATATAAAACACTTGGGTGTGCGACAAACGGTTTAGGAGTAAAGAGTGCAAACGCACTTTTCATCGCTGTAGCGCCACCTATGGGCCGATTTGGCTGGGTCCATGTATCTGAGTAGCGACAAGGACTACTACCATCTGACCAAGTCTCAGCTCTGTCGGCCTTACGGTTTAGGCTGCCCATGTAGTTTTAGGGAAGAATAATAACAAAGAAGAAGAAGAAGAAGAAGAATAAAACCCACAAATACAATAGGTTTCTAGCCCTACGGGCTCGAACCCTAAATATAACTGCAAGCAGTAATAACGGGTTTCTCGTCATCTGAGCCATCCAAGCCACTGTGACATCATTGAACAGGCTCAGGGGGCATGCCCCAACACACCCAAAACAGATCAAAGTCCTAGACACACAGAAAACTACAGGATTAAGCAGCAATCCTCGGGTAGATGAGACGGGAATCACGCGAAGCTCATAAGTGTGCGGTCTCAAACATTCCTTCAGGGTTCTTCATATGTATTATACTACTTAATTGCAAGTCAGTTGGATTATTTATTAAGTAGTAGCGACCTTAACCGTACATTCTTCACGTTAATATCATAAAGGACCCTGTAATGGTCACACAATAAAAAAAACTCAACATGTTTTTGGTCATTATTGACCCAGAGAGTCCAGAGAATTGTACTGTGGTGGACATTTTGAAATTGCTTGAAAATCTAAGAACTAGTTAGCAAAAGTAAGTTTTTAACATCGTCACCGATAACTCGTGAACCGTTTGATTGACATCAATGGATCAAGATGCAAAGTTGTTCAGAATGTAGAGGACTATCATATGATATCAATAGTTTGTTTGTATGTCAAATGTCACGTGATACACAATAGTTTAAGTAATGAAATACGCGTCAATTTTGCCATTTTTACTGTTTTAGCGCCACCTAGTGTCAAAACGGCACCTTCTTTTGTAGGTGACCTCGGAGTGATGGTCTACACATATGTTCCAAGCCCCATGATGATGTGTTAATCCGTTCTGGATTTATGGCCATTTTAATGTGATAGGCTCCGCCCAGTTCAGTTTTTGCCCCCCACTACCGTGTATGAATATAAATTTCAACATTTTTTTCAATGATTATTTACATTCACACTCCACAGAAGTCATCTGCATTGGTTTGGTTCCGATCGGTTGAAAAACCAAGGACTAGTTCGCGAAAGTAGATTTTTGACATCGTCAGCGATAACTCACGAACCGTTTGATCGACAGAGGCGCGTCCAGAGGCAAAGTTGTTCAGAATGAGAAGAGATATCATATGATGTAAATAGTTTGAGTATGTGTCAAATGTCACGTGATACACAATTGTTTATGCACTCTAAAACCGTTACTTCGCCCCCCGGTGGCCGAATGAGTTCATATTTCTTACAGACCTTCAGGACCATGAGTCGAACAAGCCCAGCGAGTGTCGTTTCGATCGGCCTCTGTTAACCCTGTCTAATGAGGGCTCAAAATTCATTGGGCGATGGCGGCCATGTTTTTTTGAGAAACGTCAAAGTCCTTTTATACAGTCACGGTGCATGACACAAAGACACACCATACCAAATAATAAGTCGATCGGGCAAACGGTTGCGTAGTTATAGCCCTTTTCGAGTTCTTTGCTATTATAGCGCCACCTAGTGGCCAAACGCCAACTCCTTTTTACTGTGACCCTGGACTGAGAGTCTACACATAGGGTCCAAGGCCCGTGAAGATATCTCAAACGGTTCACGAGTTATGGCCATTTGAGTGAAACTGGCTACTTCCGGTTCGGACGTTTTGATGCCCCCTAGCGACCCTGAATCGAAATTTCAACTTCTTTTTATGATTATTCATATTCACACTCCACAGAATTCATCAGTCTTGGTTTGCTTCCGATCGGGCAAAAATCCAGGGACTAGTTCATTTTTTTTTTTTTTCATAAAATGCAAATTAGCGAAAAAATTTGCATACCGGAAATGAAATCGGAGATAGCCATTTTTTAAGTTTGGAGCCAAGGATTCCAATGACACCAAAAACTTTGTTGTGCGACATCCGGTTTACGAGCAATGAGCCCAAACGCATTGGCCATCGCTATAGCGCCCCCTATGGGCCGATTTGGCTGGGTCACTGTATCTGAGTAACCTGCACATATACAACCAATTGACAAAGTCTCGAGTTTTTACGACTTACGGTTTGGGCTGGGCGATGCGTTTTAGCGCGGAAAAATAATAATAAGAAGAAGAATTAAAGCTGCAAGCAGCCTTTAAGCGGGTTTCGAGGTTTAAGGCAGTCAAAAGCAGTCATGCATTCATGAACAGGTTAGGGGGTCACACCTCAACACACGCGTGAAGGATCAAAGTCCAACACACACACACACACGCACAGAAAAATCACAGGTATCAACTCATAGAAACTATGCATGCTTACAGAAACATGCACCTCTATTACAAGCATGTCAAATAATTTGGACAATACGTTAATGAGTATCCGATTTTCATTGTTGTTGGCTTTTAAATTGAGGCGAAGGTGCTTTCTAACTCAAGAAGTCTGAAGTTCCTGGGCCGAGACGTTTATTTTCAAAGCGTATCAGAACCTGTAGATGTATAACCGTTGCATAATTACAGTATTTAGTGCCATTGTTCCCGTTATAGCGCCCCCTAGTGTCCAATCACCGCGATTTCTTTTGATGTGAGCTCAGAGCGAAGGTTTACACATATGTTTTAAGCCCCGTGAAGCTATCTCAAACCCTTCTCTAACAACGTATGTTTAAGTGTCTTAGGCTCCGCCCAGTTCAGTTTTGGCCCCCCCTACAGTGTACGAATACAAATTTTAATTTCTTTTCAATGATTATATACATTCACACTCCACAGAAGTCATCTGCATTGGTTTGGTTACAATCGGTTGAAAAACCAGGGACTAGTTTGTGAAAGTAGGTTTTTGACATTATCAGCGATAACTCACGAACCGTTTGATCGACATAAATGGTTCTAGAGGCAAAGTTGTTCAGAATGAGAAGAGATATCATATGATGTAAATAGTTTGGGTATATGTCAAATGTCACATGATACACAATTGTTTAAGTAATGAAATACGCGTCAATTTAACCATTTCTACTGGTCTAGCGCCACCTAGTGTCAAAACGGCACCTTCTTTTGTAGGTGACCTCGGAGTGATGGTCTACACATATGTTCCAAGCCCCATGATGATGTGTTAATCCGTTCTGGATTTATGGCCATTTTAATGTGATAGGCTCCGCCCAGTTCAGTTTTTGCCCCCCCCTACCGTGTATGAATACAAATTTCAACTTTTTTTCAATGATTATTTACATTCACACTCCAGAGAAGTCATCTGCATTGGTTTGGTCCCGATCGGTTGAAAAACCAGGGACTAGTTCGCGAAAGTAGATTTTTGACATCATCAGCGATAATTCACGAACCGTTCAATTGACAGAAGCGTGTCCAGAGGCAAAGTTGTTCAGAATGAGAAGAGCTATCATATGATGTAAATAGTTTGAGTATATGTCAAATGTCACGTGATACACAATTGTTTATGCACTGCAAAAACGTTTTTTCGCCCCCAGTGGCCGAATCAATTCATATTTCTTACAGACCTTCAGGACCACGAGTCGAACAAGCCCAGCGAGTGTCGTTTCGATCGGCCCCCGTTAACCCTGTCTAATGAGGGCTCAAAATTCATTGGGCGATGGCGGCCATGTTTTTTGAGAAACGCCAAAGTCCTTTTATACAGTCACGGTGCATGACACAAAGACACACCATACCAAATAATAAGTCGATCGGGCAAACGGTTGCGTAGTTATAGCCCTTTTCGAGTTCTTTGCTATTATAGCGCCACCTAGTGGCCAAACACCGCGTCTTTTTTATTGTGACCCCGGACTGAGGGTTTACACATACGGTCTAAGCCCGGTGAAGATAGCTCAAACGGTTCACGAGTTATGGTCATTTTAGTGAAATAGGCTACTTCCGGTTCGAACGTTTTGATGCCCCCCAGCGACCCTGAATCGAAATTTCAACTTTTTTTCAATGAATATTCATATTCACACTCCACAGAATTCATCAGCGTCGGTTTGGTTCCGATCGGGCAAAAATCCAGGGACTAGTTCATTTTTTTTTTTTTTCATAAAATGCAAATTAGCGGAAAAATTTGCATACCGGAAATGAAATCGGAGATAGCCATTTTTTAAGTTTGGAGCCAAGGATTCCAATGACACCAAACATTTTGTTGTGCGACATCCGGTTTATGAGCATTGAGCTCAAACGCATTGGCTATCGCTATAGCGCCACCTATGGGCTGATTTGGCTGGCTCCGAGTATCTGAGTAGCGTGCAAGACTACTACCATTTGACAAAGTCTCGAGTTTCTACGACTTACGGTTTGGGCTGGGCTACGCGTTTTATGGCGGAATAATAATAAAGAATAAAAATCCTTACAAAAACAATAGGTTTTCAGCCCTTCGGGCTCGAAACCCTAATAAAAATCCTTACAAATACAATAGGTTTTCAGCCCTTCGGGCTCGAAACCCTAATAAATATAACTGCAAGCAGTAATAACGGGTTTCTCGTCATCTGAGCCATCCAAGCCACTGTGACATCATTGAACAGGCTCAGGGGGCATGCCCCAACACACCCAAAACAGATCAAAGTCCTAGACACACAGAAAACTACAGGATTAAGCAGCAATCCTCGGGTAGATGAGACGGGAATCACGCGAAGCTCATAAGTGTGCGGTCTCAAACATTCCTTCAGGGTTCTTCATATGTATTATACTACTTAATTGCAAGTCAGTTGGATTATTTATTAAGTAGTAGCGACCTTAACCGTACATTCTTCACGTTAATATCATAAAGGACCCTGTAATGGTCACACAATAAAAAAAACTCAACATGTTTTTGGTCATTATTGACCCAGAGAGTCCAGAGAATTGTACTGTGGTGGACATTTTGAAATTGCTTGAAAATCTAAGAACTAGTTAGCAAAAGTAAGTTTTTAACATCGTCACCGATAACTCGTGAACCGTTTGATTGACATCAATGGATCAAGATGCAAAGTTGTTCAGAATGTAGAGGACTATCATATGATATCAATAGTTTGTTTGTATGTCAAATGTCACGTGATACACAATAGTTTAAGTAATGAAATACGCGTCAATTTTGCCATTTTTACTGTTTTAGCGCCACCTAGTGTCAAAACGGCACCTTCTTTTGTAGGTGACCTCGGAGTGATGGTCTACACATATGTTCCAAGCCCCATGATGATGTGTTAATCCGTTCTGGATTTATGGCCATTTTAATGTGATAGGCTCCGCCCAGTTCAGTTTTTGCCCCCCACTACCGTGTATGAATATAAATTTCAACATTTTTTTCAATGATTATTTACATTCACACTCCACAGAAGTCATCTGCATTGGTTTGGTTCCGATCGGTTGAAAAACCAAGGACTAGTTCGCGAAAGTAGATTTTTGACATCGTCAGCGATAACTCACGAACCGTTTGATCGACAGAGGCGCGTCCAGAGGCAAAGTTGTTCAGAATGAGAAGAGATATCATATGATGTAAATAGTTTGAGTATGTGTCAAATGTCACGTGATACACAATTGTTTATGCACTCTAAAACCGTTACTTCGCCCCCCGGTGGCCGAATGAGTTCATATTTCTTACAGACCTTCAGGACCATGAGTCGAACAAGCCCAGCGAGTGTCGTTTCGATCGGCCTCTGTTAACCCTGTCTAATGAGGGCTCAAAATTCATTGGGCGATGGCGGCCATGTTTTTTTGAGAAACGTCAAAGTCCTTTTATACAGTCACGGTGCATGACACAAAGACACACCATACCAAATAATAAGTCGATCGGGCAAACGGTTGCGTAGTTATAGCCCTTTTCGAGTTCTTTGCTATTATAGCGCCACCTAGTGGCCAAACGCCAACTCCTTTTTACTGTGACCCTGGACTGAGAGTCTACACATAGGGTCCAAGGCCCGTGAAGATATCTCAAACGGTTCACGAGTTATGGCCATTTGAGTGAAACTGGCTACTTCCGGTTCGGACGTTTTGATGCCCCCTAGCGACCCTGAATCGAAATTTCAACTTCTTTTTATGATTATTCATATTCACACTCCACAGAATTCATCAGTCTTGGTTTGCTTCCGATCGGGCAAAAATCCAGGGACTAGTTCATTTTTTTTTTTTTTCATAAAATGCAAATTAGCGAAAAAATTTGCATACCGGAAATGAAATCGGAGATAGCCATTTTTTAAGTTTGGAGCCAAGGATTCCAATGACACCAAAAACTTTGTTGTGCGACATCCGGTTTACGAGCAATGAGCCCAAACGCATTGGCCATCGCTATAGCGCCCCCTATGGGCCGATTTGGCTGGGTCACTGTATCTGAGTAACCTGCACATATACAACCAATTGACAAAGTCTCGAGTTTTTACGACTTACGGTTTGGGCTGGGCGATGCGTTTTAGCGCGGAAAAATAATAATAAGAAGAAGAATAAAAATCCTTACAAATACAATAGGTTTTCAGCCCTTCGGGCTCGAAACCCTAAATATAACTGCAAGCAGTAATAACGGGTTTCTCGTCATCTGAGCCATCCAAGGCACTGTGACATCATTGAACAGGCTCAGGGGTCACTCCCCAACACAACCACGACAGATCAAAGTCCTGCACGCACAGAAAAATGACAGGATTAAGCAGCAATCCTCGGGTAGATGAGACGGGAATCACGCGAAGCTCAGAAGTGTGCGGTGTCAAACATTCCTTCAGGGTTCTTCATATGTATTATACTACTTAATTGCAAGTCAGTTGGATTATTTATTAAGGAGTAGCGACCTTAAACGTACATTCTTCATGTTAATATAATAAAGGACCCTGTAATGGTCACACAACAAAAAAAACTCAACATGTTTTTGATCATTATTGACCTAGAGAGTCCAGAGAATTGTACTGTGGTGGAAATGTTGAAGTTGCTTGAAAATCTAAGAACTAGTCTGCAAAAGTAAGTTTTGAACATCGTCACCGATAACTCGTGAACCGTTTGATTGACATCAATGGATCAAGAGGCAAAGTTGTTCAGACTGTAGAGGACTATCATATGATATCATTAGTTTGTGTAAATGTCAAATGTCACGTGATGCACAATTGAATAAGAAATGAAATAAGCGTCAATTTTGCCATTTTTACTGTTTTAGCGCCACCTAGTGTCCAAACGCCACCTTCTTTTGTAGGTGACCTCAGAGTGATGGTCTACACATATGTTCCAAGCCCCATGATGATGTGTTAATCCGTTCTGGATTTATGGCCATTTTAATGTGATAGGCTCCGCCCAGTTCAGTTTTTGGCCCCCCCTACCGTGTATGAATACAAATTTCAACTTTTTTTCAAAAATTATTTACATTCACACTCCACGGAAGTCATCTGCATTGGTTTGGTTCCGATCGGTTGAAAAACCAAGGACTAGTTCCGAAAGTAGATTTTTGACATCGTCAGCAATAACTCACGATCCGTTTGATCGACAGAAGCGTGTCCAGAGGCAAAGTTGTTCAGAATGAGGAGAGCTATCATATGATGTAAATAGTTTGAGTATGTGTCAAATGTCACGTGATACACAATTGTTTATGCACTCTAAAACCGTTACTTCGCTCCCTGGTGGCCGAATGAGTTCATATTTCTTACAGACCTTCAGGACCACGAGTCGAACAAGCCCAGCGAGTGACGTTTCGATCGGCCCCCGTTAACCCTGTGTAATGAGTGCTCAAAATTCATTGGCCGATAGCGGCCATGTTTTTTGAGAAACGTCAAAGTCCTTTTATAAAGTCACGGTGCATGACACAAAGACACACCATACCAAATAATAAGTCGATCGGGCAAACGGTTGCGTAGTTATAGCCCTTTTCGAGTTCTTTGCTATTATAGCGCCACCTAGTGGCCAAACGCCAACTCCTTTTTACTGTGATCCTGGACTGAGAGTCTACACATAGGGTCCAAGCCCCGTGAAGATATCTCAAACGGTTCACGAGTTATGGCCATTTCAGTGAAACAGGCTACTTCCGGTTCGGACGTTTTGATGTCCCCTAGCGGCCCTGAATCGAAATTTCAACTTCTTTTTATGATTATTCATATTCACACTCCACAGAATTCATCAGCGTTGGTTTGGTTCCGATCGGGCAAAAATCCAGGGACTAGTTCATTTTTTTTTTTTTTTGTAAAATGCAAATTAGCGGAAAAATTTGCATACCGGAAATGAAATCGGAGATAGCCATTTTTTAAGTTTGGAGCCAAGGATTCCAATGACACCAAAAACTTTGTTCTGCGACATCCGGTTTACGAGCAATGAGCCCAAACGCATTGGCCATTGCTATAGCGCCCCCTATGGGCCGATTTGGCTGGGTCACTGTATCTGAGTAACCTGCACATATACAACCAATTGACAAAGTCTCGAGTTTCTACGATTTACGGTTTGGGCTGGGCGATGCGTTTTAGCGCGGAAAAATAATAATAAGAAGAAGAATTAAAGCTGCAAGCAGCATTTATCGGGTTTCGAGTTTTAAGGCAGTCAAAAGCAGTCATGCATTCATGAACAGTTTAGGGGGTCACACCACAACAAACGCATGAAGGATCAAAGTCCAACACACACACGCACAGAAAAATTACAGGTATCAACTCATAGAAACTATGCATGCTTACAGAAACATGCACATATACTACAAGAATGTTATTTTTCTGACTGTCAAATCATTTGGACAATTTGTTAATGAGTATCCGATTTTCATTGTTGTTGCCTTTTAAATTGAAGCGAAGGTGCTTTCAAACTCAAGAAGTCTGAAGTTCCTGGGCCGAGACGTTTGTTTTCAAAGCGTATCAGAGCCTGTAGATGTATGTCACGTGATACACAATTGTTTAAGCACTCCAAAAACGTTATTTCGCCCCCAGTGGCCAAATGAGTTCATATTTCTTACAGACCTTCAGGACCAGGACAGGAACAAGCCCAGCGAGTGTCATTTTGATCGGCCTCCGTTAACCCTGTCTAATGAGTGCTCAAATTTCATTGGCCGATGGCGGCCATGTTTTTTGAGAAAAGCCAAAGTCCTTTTATACAGTCACGGTGCATGACACAAAGACACACCATACCAAATAATAAGTCGATCGGGCAAACGGTTGGGTAGTTATAGCCGTTTTCGTGTTCTTTGCTATTATAGCGCCAACTAGTGGCCAAATACCGAGTTATTTTTATTGTGACCCCGGACTGAGGGTCTACACATATGGTATAAGCCCCGTGAAGATATCTCAAACCGTTCTCTTGATATAGCCATTTTAGTGAAATAGGCAACTATCGGTTCAGACGTTTTAGAGCCCCCTAGCGACCCTGAGTCGAAATTTCAAGTTTTTTTCAACGAATATTTATATTCACACTCCACAGAATTCATCAGCGTTGGTTTGGTTCCGATCGGTCAAAAATCCAGGGACTAGTTCATTTTTGGTTTTTTGTATAAAATGCAAATTAGCGGGAAAATTTGCATACCGGAAATGAAATCGGAGATAGCCATTTTTTAAGTTTTGAGCCAATGATTACAATGATATAAAACACTTGGGTGTGCGACAAACGGTTTAGGAGTTACGAATGCAAACGCGTTGAGCATCGCTATAGCGCCACCTATGGGCCGATTTGGCTGGGTCACTGTATCTGAGTAACCTGCACAGATACAACCAACTGACAAAGTCTCGAGTTTCTACGACTTACGGTTTGGGCTGGCCAACGCGTTTTATGGCGGAATAATAATAATAATAATAATAATTAAAGCTGCAAGCAGCATTTATCGGGTTTCGAGTTTTAAGGCAGTCAAAAGCAGTCATGCATTCATGAACAGTTTAGGGGGTCACACCACAACAAACGCATGAAGGATCAAAGTCCAACACACACACGCACAGAAAAATGACAGGTATCAACTCATAGAAACTATGCATGCTTACAGAAACATGCACATATACTACAAGAATGTTATTTTTCTGACTGTCAAATCATTTGGACAATTTGTTAATGAGTATCCGATTTTCATTGTTGTTGCCTTTTAAATTGAAGCGAAGGTGCTTTCAAACTCAAGAAGTCTGAAGTTCCTGGGCCGAGACGTTTGTTTTCAAAGCGTATCAGAGCCTGTAGATGTATGTCACGTGATACACAATTGTTTAAGCACTCCAAAAACGTTATTTCGCCCCCAGTGGCCAAATGAGTTCATATTTCTTACAGACCTTCAGGACCAGGACAGGAACAAGCCCAGCGAGTGTCATTTTGATCGGCCTCCGTTAACCCTGTCTAATGAGTGCTCAAATTTCATTGGCCGATGGCGGCCATGTTTTTTGAGAAAAGCCAAAGTCCTTTTATACAGTCACGGTGCATGACACAAAGACACACCATACCAAATAATAAGTCGATCGGGCAAACGGTTGGGTAGTTATAGCCGTTTTCGTGTTCTTTGCTATTATAGCGCCAACTAGTGGCCAAATACCGAGTTATTTTTATTGTGACCCCGGACTGAGGGTCTACACATATGGTATAAGCCCCGTGAAGATATCTCAAACCGTTCTCTTGATATAGCCATTTTAGTGAAATAGGCAACTATCGGTTCAGACGTTTTAGAGCCCCCTAGCGACCCTGAGTCGAAATTTCAACTTTTTCTCAACGAATATTTACATTCACACTCCACAGAATTCATCAGCGTTGGTTTGGTTCCGATCGGGCAAAAATCCAGGGACTAGTTCATTTTTTTTTTTTTTTATAAAATGCAAATTAGCGGCAAAATTTGCATACCGGAAATGAAATCGGAGATAGCCATTTTTTAAGTTTTGAGCCAATGATTACAATGATATAAAACACTTGGGTGTGCGACAAACGGTTTAGGAGTTACGAATGCAAACGCGTTGAGCATCGCTATAGCGCCACCTATGGGCCGATTTGGCTGGGTCACTGTATCTGAGTAACCTGCACAGATACAACCAATTGACAAAGTCTCGAGTTTCTACGACTTGCGGTTTAGGCTGGGCGACGCGTTTTATGGCGGAATAATAATAATAATAATAATAATTAAAGCTGCAAGCAGCATTTAGCGGGTTCGAGCACTTTAAGGCGTCTAAAGCATCTTTGCCTTCATCAAGTAGGCCGAGGACTCTCATACTAAAACACCCAAGTGGACGATACTCCCAACGCCTGAAAAATTATAGATACGGTCAGCAACGGTTCACAGACACTACGCCTGATTACACACATATGCAGATATAGTACACTTGAGGGGAATCATCTTTTCAGGCTCATTTGGTCACATACATTGAAGAAATGACCCTGTCTAAATGCATTGAGTTGCTGCCATGTGACTGCTGAGTATATATTTGGGTTTACATGATATTAAACTGGTGTACATAATAAAGGTGTGTGTTATGTTTAGCAAAACAGCATCTTACAACCAGCCAGACATATTCTATATTTATAGACGTGTAAATATGGAGCAACGTTTAATGTGTAGTGCTTTATATGTCTAACACCTTGTTCCTGTGAGAGAGGAAACATATCTCTTGTCCGATAACCATCATATTTTACATGCTTGTTTAGTGTAATAAGATGTATGATTGTACTTCATGGCAAGTCAATTGGATTATTTATTAAGGAGAAGCGAGCTTTCAGGTACACCGTTCATTTGAATATAATAAAGGACCCTGTAATGGTCACGCAAATAAAAAAGTTGAACATATTTTTGATAGTTATTTATCTAGAGAGTCCTGAGAATTGTACTGTGGTGGAAATTTTGAAATCGCTTGAAAAACCTAGGACAAGTTCGCAAAAGTAGGTTCTTAACATCACAGATAACTCACAAACTGTTTGATCGACATCAATGGTTCAAGAGCCAAATTTGTTTGGAATTATGAGAGCTTTCATATGACATCGATAGTTTGTGTAAATGTCAAATGTCACGTGATACACAATTGTTAAGGCAACCTAAGATGTGTACATTCTGCCATTTATACTTTATAGCGCCACCTAGTGTTCTGACACCGTGGTATTTTGTAATTCACCTAGGAGTGATGGTCTTCACATATGTTCCAAGCCCCATGATGATATCTCTAATAGTGCTCGAGTTATGGGCATTTTAATGTAATTGGCTCCGCCTATTTAAAATGTTTACGCCCCAAAGCAACCGTGAAAAGAAATTTCAACTTTTTTTTGATAATTATTTACATTCACACTCCACAGAAGTCATCTGCATTGGTTTGGATCCGATCAAGTGAAAAACCAAGGACCAGTTCGCAAAAGTAGCTTTTTAACATCATCAGCCATAACTCACGAACCGTTTGATTGACAGAAGCGTGTCCAGAGGCAAAGTTGTTCAGAATGAGGAGAGCTATCATATGATGTAAATAGTTTGGGTATATGTCAAATGTCACGTGATACACAATTGTTTATGCAACCAAAGACACGTACATTTTGCCATTTTTACTGTTATAGCGCCACCTAGTGTCCAAACGCCGCGGTATTTTGTAAGTCATCTCGGAGTGATGGTCTACACATATGTTCCAAGCCCCATGATGATAACTCTAATAGTGCTCGAGTTATGGGCATTTTAATGTCATAGGCTCCGCCTATTTAAAATGTTTACGCCCCTAAGCAACCGTGAAATAAAATTTCAACTTTTTTTTGATAATTATTTACATTCACACTCCAGAGATGTTATCTGCATTGGTTTGGATCCGATCGGTCGAAAAACCTAGGACTAGTTCGCGAAAGTAGGTTTTTGACATCGTCAGCGATAATTCGCAAACCGTTCAATCGACAGAAGCGTGTTCAGAGGCAAAGTTGTTCAGAATGTGGAGAGCTATCATATGATAACAATAGTTTGAGTATATGTCAAATGTCACGTGATATACAATTGTTTATGCACTCCAAAAGCGTTATTTCGCCCCCCGGTGGCCGAATGAGTTCATATTTCTTACAGACCTTCAGGACCATGAGTCGAACAAGCCCAGCGAGTGTCGTTTCGATCGGCCTCCGTTAACCCGGTCTAATGAGTGCTCAAACTTCATTGGCCGATGACCGCCATGTTTCTTTAGATACACCACTGTCCTTTTAGACAATCACCGTGCATGACACAAAGACACACCATACCAAATAATAAGTCGATCGGGCAAACGGTTGGGTAGTTATAGCCCTTTTCGAGTTCATGTAAATTATAGCGCCACCTAGTGGCCAAGCGCCAACTCCTTTTTACTGTGACCCCGGACTGAGAGTCTACACATAGGGTACAAGCCCCATGAAGATTGCTCAAACGGTTCACAAGTTATGGCCATTTTAGTCAACCATGGCACTTCCGGTTCATGCGTTTTGGCGCCCCCTAGCAATGGTGAATCGAAATTTCAACTTTTTTTTGATAATTATTCACATTCACACTCCACAGAATTCATCAGCGTTGGTTTGGTTCCGATCGGGCAAAAATCCAGGGACTAGTTCATTTTAATTTTTTTGCATAAAATGCAAATTAGCGAAAAAATTTGCATACCGGAAATGAAATCGGAGATATACGTTTTTTAAGTTTTGAGCCAATGATTACAATGATATAAAACACTTGGGTGTGCGACAAACGGTTTAGGAGTAAAGAGTGCAAACGCGCTTTTCATCGCTGTAGCGCCACCTATGGGCCGATTTGGCTGGGTCCATGTATCTGAGTAGCGACAAGGACTACTACCATCTGACCAAGTCTCAGCTCTGTCGGCCTTACGGTTTAGGCTGCCCATGTAGTTTTAGGGAAGAATAATAACGAAGAAGAATAATAAAACCCACAAATACAATAGGTTTCTAGCCCTACGGGCTCGAACCCTAAAAATCCTTACAAAAACAATAGGTTTTCAGCCCTTCGGGCTCGAAACCCTAATAATAAAAATCCTTACAAAAACAATAGGTTTTCAGCCCTTCGGGCTCGAAACCCTAATAAAAATCCTTACAAATACAATAGGTTTTCAGCCCTTCGGGCTCGAAACCCTAATTAAGGCAGTCAAAAGCAGTCATGCATTCATGAACAGTTTAGGGGGTCACACCACAACAAACGCATGAAGGATCAAAGTCCAACACACACACGCACAGAAAAATGACAGGTATCAACTCATAGAAACTATGCATGCTTACAGAAACATGCACATATACTACAAGAATGTTATTTTTCTGACTGTCAAATCATTTGGACAATTTGTTAATGAGTATCCGATTTTCATTGTTGTTGCCTTTTAAATTGAAGCGAAGGTGCTTTCAAACTCAAGAAGTCTGAAGTTCCTGGGCCGAGACGTTTGTTTTCAAAGCGTATCAGAGCCTGTAGATGTATGTCACGTGATACACAATTGTTTAAGCACTCCAAAAACGTTATTTCGCCCCCAGTGGCCAAATGAGTTCATATTTCTTACAGACCTTCAGGACCAGGACAGGAACAAGCCCAGCGAGTGTCATTTTGATCGGCCTCCGTTAACCCTGTCTAATGAGTGCTCAAATTTCATTGGCCGATGGCGGCCATGTTTTTTGAGAAAAGCCAAAGTCCTTTTATACAGTCACGGTGCATGACACAAAGACACACCATACCAAATAATAAGTCGATCGGGCAAACGGTTGGGTAGTTATAGCCGTTTTCGTGTTCTTTGCTATTATAGCGCCAACTAGTGGCCAAATACCGAGTTATTTTTATTGTGACCCCGGACTGAGGGTCTACACATATGGTATAAGCCCCGTGAAGATATCTCAAACCGTTCTCTTGATATAGCCATTTTAGTGAAATAGGCAACTATCGGTTCAGACGTTTTAGAGCCCCCTAGCGACCCTGAGTCGAAATTTCAAGTTTTTTTCAACGAATATTTATATTCACACTCCACAGAATTCATCAGCGTTGGTTTGGTTCCGATCGGTCAAAAATCCAGGGACTAGTTCATTTTTGGTTTTTTGTATAAAATGCAAATTAGCGGGAAAATTTGCATACCGGAAATGAAATCGGAGATAGCCATTTTTTAAGTTTTGAGCCAATGATTACAATGATATAAAACACTTGGGTGTGCGACAAACGGTTTAGGAGTTACGAATGCAAACGCGTTGAGCATCGCTATAGCGCCACCTATGGGCCGATTTGGCTGGGTCACTGTATCTGAGTAACCTGCACAGATACAACCAACTGACAAAGTCTCGAGTTTCTACGACTTACGGTTTGGGCTGGCCAACGCGTTTTATGGCGGAATAATAATAATAATAATAAATATAACTGCAAGCAGTAATAACGGGTTTCTCGTCATCTGAGCCATCCAAGCCACTGTGACATCATTGAACAGGCTCAGGGGGCATGCCCCAACACACCCAAAACAGATCAAAGTCCTAGACACACAGAAAACTACAGGATTAAGCAGCAATCCTCGGGTAGATGAGACGGGAATCACGCGAAGCTCATAAGTGTGCGGTCTCAAACATTCCTTCAGGGTTCTTCATATGTATTATACTACTTAATTGCAAGTCAGTTGGATTATTTATTAAGTAGTAGCGACCTTAACCGTACATTCTTCACGTTAATATCATAAAGGACCCTGTAATGGTCACACAATAAAAAAAACTCAACATGTTTTTGGTCATTATTGACCCAGAGAGTCCAGAGAATTGTACTGTGGTGGACATTTTGAAATTGCTTGAAAATCTAAGAACTAGTTAGCAAAAGTAAGTTTTTAACATCGTCACCGATAACTCGTGAACCGTTTGATTGACATCAATGGATCAAGATGCAAAGTTGTTCAGAATGTAGAGGACTATCATATGATATCAATAGTTTGTTTGTATGTCAAATGTCACGTGATACACAATAG
Organism: Barbatula barbatula; assembly: GCF_947034865.1. Lineage (NCBI taxonomy): Eukaryota > Metazoa > Chordata > Actinopteri > Cypriniformes > Nemacheilidae > Barbatula > Barbatula barbatula. The sequence goes on from NC_136771.1 coordinate 15,744,785, forward strand.
TTTAAGTAATGAAATACGCGTCAATTTTGCCATTTTTACTGTTTTAGCGCCACCTAGTGTCAAAACGGCACCTTCTTTTGTAGGTGACCTCGGAGTGATGGTCTACACATATGTTCCAAGCCCCATGATGATGTGTTAATCCGTTCTGGATTTATGGCCATTTTAATGTGATAGGCTCCGCCCAGTTCAGTTTTTGCCCCCCACTACCGTGTATGAATATAAATTTCAACATTTTTTTCAATGATTATTTACATTCACACTCCACAGAAGTCATCTGCATTGGTTTGGTTCCGATCGGTTGAAAAACCAAGGACTAGTTCGCGAAAGTAGATTTTTGACATCGTCAGCGATAACTCACGAACCGTTTGATCGACAGAGGCGCGTCCAGAGGCAAAGTTGTTCAGAATGAGAAGAGATATCATATGATGTAAATAGTTTGAGTATGTGTCAAATGTCACGTGATACACAATTGTTTATGCACTCTAAAACCGTTACTTCGCCCCCCGGTGGCCGAATGAGTTCATATTTCTTACAGACCTTCAGGACCATGAGTCGAACAAGCCCAGCGAGTGTCGTTTCGATCGGCCTCTGTTAACCCTGTCTAATGAGGGCTCAAAATTCATTGGGCGATGGCGGCCATGTTTTTTTGAGAAACGTCAAAGTCCTTTTATACAGTCACGGTGCATGACACAAAGACACACCATACCAAATAATAAGTCGATCGGGCAAACGGTTGCGTAGTTATAGCCCTTTTCGAGTTCTTTGCTATTATAGCGCCACCTAGTGGCCAAACGCCAACTCCTTTTTACTGTGACCCTGGACTGAGAGTCTACACATAGGGTCCAAGGCCCGTGAAGATATCTCAAACGGTTCACGAGTTATGGCCATTTGAGTGAAACTGGCTACTTCCGGTTCGGACGTTTTGATGCCCCCTAGCGACCCTGAATCGAAATTTCAACTTCTTTTTATGATTATTCATAGTCACACTCCACAGAATTCATCAGTCTTGGTTTGCTTCCGATCGGGCAAAAATCCAGGGACTAGTTCATTTTTTTTTTTTTTCATAAAATGCAAATTAGCGAAAAAATTTGCATACCGGAAATGAAATCGGAGATAGCCATTTTTTAAGTTTGGAGCCAAGGATTCCAATGACACCAAAAACTTTGTTGTGCGACATCCGGTTTACGAGCAATGAGCCCAAACGCATTGGCCATCGCTATAGCGCCCCCTATGGGCCGATTTGGCTGGGTCACTGTATCTGAGTAACCTGCACATATACAACCAATTGACAAAGTCTCGAGTTTTTACGACTTACGGTTTGGGCTGGGCGATGCGTTTTAGCGCGGAAAAATAATAATAAGAAGAAGAATAAAAATCCTTACAAATACAATAGGTTTTCAGCCCTTCGGGCTCGAAACCCTAATAATAATAAAAATCCTTACAAAAACAATAGGTTTTCAGCCCTTCGGGCTCGAAACCCTAAATATAGCTGCAAGCAGCGATTCCCGGGTTCGAGCAGTCTAAAGCGTCAAGATTGTTCAGAATGAAGAGAACTAGCGGCCAAAAGGCGCTGCCTTTAGTAGGTGACCTCAGAGCTAGTTCTTGAGTTATGGCCATTTTATTGTAAAAGGCTCCGCATGATTAGAACTTTTGGCGTGCGTCCCTTATCGACCTTGAAAGGAAATTTCAACATTCTTTCGATAGTTATTGACATTCACACTCCACAGAAGTCATCTGCATCGGTTTGGTTCCGATTAATCGAAAAACCTAGGACTAGTTCGCGAAAGTAGGTTTTTGACATCATCGGCGATAACTCACAAACCGCTTGTTTGACAGAAGCGGTTCCAGAGGCAAAGTTGTTCAGAATGAGGAGAGCTATCATATGATGTAAATAGTTTGATTATATGTCAAAGGTCACGTGAGACACAATTGTTTTTGCAACCAAAAACACGTCAATTTAGCCATTTTTACTGTTATAGCGCCACCTAGTGTCCAAACGCCGCGCCCTTACGTATGTGACCTCTGAGTGATGGTTTTCACATATGTTTCAAGCCCCATGATCATATCTCTAATAGTTATTGAGTTATGGCCATTTAAATGTAATAGGCCCCGCCCATTTTTTTATTCTGATGCCCCTAAGCAACCTTGAAAGGAAATTTCAACTTTCTTTCGATAATTATTGACATTCACACTCCACAGAAGTCATCTGAATCGGTTTGGTTCCGATTAATCGAAAAACCTAGGACTAGTTCGCGAAAGTAGGTTTTTGACATCATCAGCGATAACTCACGAACCGTTTGATCGACAGAACTGGTTCCAGAGGCAAAGTTGTTCAGAATGAGGAGTCCTATCAAATAATGTAAATAGTTTGAGTATATGTCAAATGTCACGTGATACACAATTGTTAAAGGACTCCAAAAACGTTATTTCGCCCCCAGTGGCCGAATGAGTTCATATTTCTTACAGACCTTCTTGACCATGAGTCGAACAAGCCCAGCGAGTGTCGTTTTGATCGGCCTCCGTTAAGTCGGTCTAAGGAGTGCTCAAACTTCATTGGCCGATGGCGGCCATGTTTTTTTAGATACGCCAATGTCCTTTTCTAGAATCATGTTACATGACACAAAGACACACCATACCAAGAAATTAGTCGATCGGGCAAACTGTTGGGTAGTTATTGCCCTTTTCGAGAAAATGTATATTATAGCGCCACCTAGATGCCAAACGCCGACTTTTTTATACTGTGACCTCGAACTGAGAGTATAAACATATGGTCCAAGCCCCGTGCAGATAGCTCAAACGGTTCACGAGTTATAACCATTTTAGTAAAATTAGCTCCTTCCGGTTCCGACGTTTTGGCGCCCCCCGGCCACCGCAAATCGAAATTTCAACTTTTTTTCGATAATTATTAACAATCACACTCCACAGAATTCATCAGCATTGGTCTGGTTCCGATTGGTCAAAAATCCAGAGACTAGTTCAATTTTTTTATTTTTGCATAAAATGCAAATTAGCGGAAAAATTTGCATACCGGAAATGAAATCGGACCTATACGTTTTTTAAGTTTTGAGCCAATGATCACAATGATTTAAAACACTTGGACGTGCGACAAACGGTTTAGGAGTAATGAGCGTAAAGGCGCTTTTCATCGCTGTAGCGCCACCTATGGGCCGACATGGCTGGCTCCGAGTATCTGAGTAGCGAGCAAGACTACTACCATCTGACCGAGTCTCAGCTCTGTCGGACTTACGGTTTGGGCTGTACGATCAGTTTTAGGGGAGAAAAATAATAATAATTAAAGCTGCAAGCAGCATTTATCGGGTTTCGAGTTTTAAGGCAGTCAAAAGCAGTCGTGCATTCATGAACAGTTTAGGGGGTCACACCACAACAAACGCATGAAGGTTCAAAGTCCAACACACACAGACACAGAAAAATGACAGGTATGAACTCATAGAAACTATGCATGCTTACAGAAACATGCACATATACTACAATAATGTTATTTTCCTGACTGTCAAATCATTTGGACAATTCGTTAATGAGTATCCGATTTTCATTGTTGTTGGCATTTAAATTGAAGCGAAGGTGCTTTCAAACTCAAGAAGTCTGAAGTTCCTGGGCCGAGAGGTTTATTTTCAAAGCGTATCAGAACCTGTAGATGTATAACAGTTGCATAATTACAGTATTTATTGCCATTGTTCCCGTTAAAGCGCCACCTAGTGTCCAATCACCGTGTTATTTTTACCGTGAGCTCAGAGCGATGGTCTACACATATGTTTAAAGCCCCGTGAAGCTATCTCAAACCCTTCTCTAACAACGTTTGTTTAAGTGTTATAGGCTTCGCCCAGTTCAGTTTTTGGGCCCCCTTACCGTTTATGAATTTAAATTTCAACTTTTTTTCAAGTACTTTTGATGTTCACACGCCACAGAAGCACTCTGCGTTTGTTTGGTTCCAATAGGGCGTAAAACCGCGAAGTAGTTAGCAATAGTAGGTATTTAACGTTATCATCGATATCTAATGGACGGTTTTATTGACAGCAATGCTTCAAGAGGCAAAGTTGTTCAGAATGAAGAGAACTATGATTTGATGTAAATATTTTGGGTATAAGTCAAATGTAACGTGATACACAACTGTTTAAGAATTGAAATGCGTCTAAATTTTGCCATTTTAACTGGTTTAGCGCCACCTAGTGTCCAAACACCACTTTCTTTTGTAAGTGACGTTAGAGTGATGGTCTACACATATGTTCCAAGCCCCATGATGATGTGTTAATCCGTTCTATATTTATGGCCATTTTAATGTGATAGGCTCCGCCCAGTTCAGTTTTTGGCCCCCCCCTACCGTGTATGAATCGAAATTTCAACTTTTTTTCAATGAATATTTACATTCACACTCCACAGAAGTCATCTGCATTGGTTTGGTTCCTATCGGTTGAAAAACCAAGGACTAGTTCGCGAAAGTAGTTTTTTAACATCATCAGCGATAACTCATGATCCGTTTGATCGACAGAAGCGTGTCCAGAGGCAAAGTTGTTCAGAATGAGGAGAGCTATCATATGATGTAAATAGTTTGAGTATATGTCAAATGTCACGTGATACACAATTGTTTATGCAACCAAAAACGTTATTTCGCCCCCAGTGGCCGAATGAGTTCATATTTCTTACAGACCTTCAGGACCATGAGTCGAACAAGCCCAGCGAGTGTCGTTTCGATCGGCCTCTGTTAACCCTGTCTAATGAGTGCTCAAACTTCATTGGCCGATGGCGGCCATGTTTTTTGAGAAACCCCAAAGTCCTTTTATACAGTGATGGTGCATGATACAAAGACACACCATACCAAATAATAAGTCGATCGGGCAAACTGTTGGGTAGTTATAGCCCTTTTAGAGTTCATGTATATTATAGCGCCACCTAGTGGCCAAACGCCAACTCCTTCTTACTGTGACCCTGGACTGAGAGTCTACACATAGGGTCCAAGCCTCGTGAAGATAGCTCAAACATTTCACGAGTTATGGCCATTTTAGTTACATTTTCTACTTCCGGTTCGGACGTTTTGATGCCCCCTAGCGACCATGAATCGAAATTTCAACTTTTTTTCAATGAATATTTACATTCACACTCCACAGAATTCATCAGCGTTGGTTTGGTTCAGATCGGGCAAAAATCCAGGGACTAGTTCATTTTTTTTTTTTTTTATAAAATGCAAATTAGCGGAAAAATTTGCATACCGGAAATGAAATCGGAGATAGCCATTTTTTAAGTTTGGAGCCAAGGATTCCAATGACACCAAAAACTTTGTTGTGCGACATCCGGTTTACGAGCATTGAGCCCAAACGCATTGGCCATCGCTATAGCGCCACCTATGGACCGACATGGCTGGCTCCAAGTATCTGAGTAGCGAGCAAGACTACTACCATCCGACAAAGTCTCGAGTTTCTACGACTTACGGTTTGGGCTGGGCGACGCGTTTTATGGCGGAAGAATAATAATAATAAGAATAAAAATCCTTACAAATACAATAGGTTTTCAGCCCTTCGGGCTCGAAACCCTAATAAAACCAACAAATACAATAGGTTTCTAGCGCTTCGCGCTCGAACCCTAAATATAGCTGCAAGCAGCGATTCCCGGGTTCGAGCAGTCTAAAGCGTCAAGATTGTTCAGAATGAAGAGAACTAGCGGCCAAAAGGCGCTGCCTTTAGTAGGTGACCTCAGAGCTAGTTCTTGAGTTATGGCCATTTTATTGTAAAAGGCTCCGCATGATTAGAACTTTTGGCGTGCGTCCCTTATCGACCTTGAAAGGAAATTTCAACATTCTTTCGATAGTTATTGACATTCACACTCCACAGAAGTCATCTGAATCGGTTTGGTTCCGATTAATCGAAAAACCTAGGACTAGTTCGCGAAAGTAGGTTTTTGACATCATCGGCGATAACTCACAAACCGCTTGTTTGACAGAAGCGGTTCCAGAGGCAAAGTTGTTCAGAATGAGGAGAGCTATCATATGATGTAAATAGTTTGATTATATGTCAAAGGTCACGTGATACACAATTGTTTTTGCAACCAAAAACACGTCAATTTAGCCATTTTTACTGTTATAGCGCCACCTAGTGTCCAAACGCAGCGCCCTTACGTATGTGACCTCTGAGTGATGGTTTTCACATATGTTTCAAGCCCCATGATCATATCTCTAATAGTTATTGAGTTATGGCCATTTAAATGTCATAGGCCCCGCCCATTTTTTTATTCTGATGCCCCTAAGCAACCTTGAAAGGAAATTTCAACTTTCTTTCGATAATTATTGACAATCACACTCCACAGAAGTCATCTGAATCGGTTTGGTTCCGATTAATCGAAAAACCTAGGACTAGTTCGCGAAAGTAGGTTTTTGACATCATCAGCGATAACTCACGAACCGTTTGATCGACAGAACTGGTTCCAGAGGCAAAGTTGTTCAGAATGAGAAGTCCTATCAAATAATGTAAATATTTTGAGTATATGTCAAATGTCACGTGATACACAATTGTTAAAGGACTCCAAAAACGTTATTTCGCCCCCAGTGGCCGAATGAGTTCATATTTCTTACAGACCTTCTTGACCATGAGTCGAACAAGCCCAGCGAGTGTCGTTTTGATCGGCCTCCGTTAAGTCGGTCTAAGGAGTGCTCAAACTTCATTGGCCGATGGCGGCCATGTTTTTTTAGATACGCCAATGTCCTTTTCTAGAATCATGGTACATGACACAAAGACACACCATACCAAGAAATTCGTCGATCGGGCAAACTGTTGGGTAGTTATTGCCCTTTTCGAGAAAATGTATATTATAGCGCCACCTAGATGCCAAACGCCGACTTTTTTATACTGTGACCTCGAACTGAGAGTATAAACATATGGTCCAAGCCCCGTGAATATATCTCAAACGGTTCACGAGTTATAACCATTTTAGTAAAATTTGCTCCATCCGGTTCCGACGTTTTGGCGCCCCCCGGCCACCGCAAATCGAAATTTCAACTTTTTTTCGATAATTATTTACATTCACACTCCACAGAATTCATCAGCATTGGTCTGGTTCCGATTGGTCAAAAATCCAAAGACTAGTTCAATTTTTTTATTTTTGCATAAAATGCAAATTAGCGGAAAAATTTGCATACCGGAAATGAAATCGGAGATATACGTTTTTTAAGTTTTGAGCCAATGATTACAATTTTATAAAACACTTGGGTGTGCAACAAACGGTTTAGGAGTAATGAGCGTAAAGGCGCTTTTCATCGCTGTAGCGCCACCTATGGGCCGACATGGCTGGCTCCGAGTATCTGAGTAGCGAGCAAGACTACTACCATCTGACCGAGTCTCAGCTCTGTCGGACTTACGGTTTGGGCTGTACGATCAGTTTTACGGCGGAAAAATAATAATAATTAAAGCTGCAAGCAGCATTTAGCGGGTTCGAGCACTTTTAAGGCATCTAAAGCATCTTTGCCTACATCAAGTAGGCCAAGGACTCTCATAGTAAAACACCCAAGTGGACGATACTCCCAACGCCTGAAAAATTATAGATACAGTCAGCAACGGTGCATAGACACTACGCATGATTACACACATATGCACATATAGTACACTTGAGGGGAATCATCTTTTCAGGTTCATTTGGTCACATCCATTTAAGAAATGATCTTGCATCGAGATAAATGCATTGAGTTGCTGCAATGTGACTGGCTGAGTAACAATTTGGGTTTACATGCAATTAAACTGGTGTACATAATAAAGGTGTGTGTTAAGTTTAGCAAAACAGCATCTTACAAGCAGCCAGACATGTTCTATATTTATAGACGTGTGAATATGGAGCAACGTTTAATGTGTAGTGCTTTATATGTCTAACACCTTGTTCCTGTGAGACAGGAAACGTATCTCTTGTCCGATCACCATCATATTTTGCACACGTGTTTAGTGTAATAAGATGTATGATTGTACTTAATGGCAAGTCAATTGGATTATTTGTTAAGGAGTAGCGAGCTTTCAGGTACACCGTTCACTTGAAAATAATAAAGGACCCTGTAAGGGTCACAGAAATGAAAAAGTTTAACATGTTTTTGATAGTTATTGATCTAGAGAGTCCAGAGAATTGTACTGTGGTGGAAATTTTGAAATCGCTTGAAAAACCTAGGACAAGTTCGCAAAAGCAGCTTCTTAACATCATCACAGATAACTCACAAACTGTTTGATCAACATCAATGGTTCAAAAGCCAAATTTGTTTGGAATTATGAGAGCTTTCATAAGATATCGATAGTTTGTGTAAATGTCGAATGTCACGTGATACACAATTGTTAAGGCAACCAAAGATGGGTCAATTTTGCCATTTTTACTGTTATAGCGCCACCTAGTGTCCAAACGCAGCGGTATTTTGTAAGTCATCGCGGAGTGATGGTCTACACATATGTTCCAAGCCCCATGATGATATCTCTAATAGTGCTCGAGTTATAGGCATTTTAATGTAATTGGCTCCGCCTATTTAAAATGTTTACGCCCCTAAGCAACTGTGAAAGGAAATTTAAACTTTTTTTTGATAATTATTTACATTCACACTCCAGAGATTTTATCTGCATTGGTTTGGATCCGATCGGTCGAAAAACCTAGGACTAGTTCGCGAAAGTAGGTTTTTGACATCGTCAACGATAACTCACGAACCGTTTGATCGACAGAAGCGTGTCCAGAGGCAAAGTTGTTCAGAATGAGAAGAGCTATCATATGATAACAATAGTTTGAGTATGTGTCAAATGTCACGTGATATACAATTGTTTATGCACTCCAAAAGTGTTACTTCGCCCCCCGGTGGCCGAATGAGTTCATATTTCTCACAGACCTTCTGGACCGCGAGTCGAACAAGCCCAGCGAGTGTCGTTTCGATCGGCCTCCGTTAACCCGGTCTAATGAGTGCTCAAACTTCATTGGCCGATGACCGCCATGTTTCATTAGATACGCCACTGTCCTTTTATACAATCATCGTGCATGACACAAAGACACACCATACCAAATAATAAGTCGATCGGGCAAACGGTTGGGTAGTTATAGCCCTTTTCGAGTTCATGTATATTATAGCGCCACCTAGTGGCCAAGCGCCAACTCCTTTTTACCGTGACCCCGGACTGAGAGTCTACACATAGGGTACAAGCCCCATGAAGATTGCTCAAACGGTTCACAAGTTATGGCCATTTTAGTCAACCATGGCACTTCCGGTTCAGACGTTTTGGCGCCCCCTAGCAATGGTGAATCGAAATTTCAACGTTTTTTTGATAATTATTCACATTCACACTCCACAGAATTCATCAGCGTTGGTTTGGTTCCGATCGGGCAAAAATCCAGGGACTAGTTCATTTTAATTTTTTTGCATAAAATGCAAATTAGCGGACTAATTTGCATACCGGAAATGAAATCGGAGATATACATTTTTTAAGTTTTGGGCCAATGATTACAATGATATAAAACACTTGGGTGTGCGACAAACGGTTTAGGAGTAAAGAGTGCAAACGCGCTTTTCATCGCTGTAGCGCCACCTATGGGCCGATTTTACTGGGTCCATGTATCTGAGTAGCGACAAGGACTACTACCATCTGACCAAGTCTCAGCTCTGTCGGCCTTACGGTTTAGGCTGCCCAATTAGTTTTAGGGAAGAATAATAACAAAGAAGAAGAATAAGAAGAAGAATAAAACCTACAAATACAATAGGTTTCTAGCCCTACGGGCTCGAACCCTAATAAAACCAACAAATACAATAGGTTTCTAGCGCTTCGCGCTCGAACCCTAAATATAGCTGCAAGCAGCGATTCCCGGGTTCGAGCAGTCTAAAGCGTCAAGATTGTTCAGAATGAAGAGAACTAGCGGCCAAAAGGCGCTGCCTTTAGTAGGTGACCTCAGAGCTAGTTCTTGAGTTATGGCCATTTTATTGTAAAAGGCTCCGCATGATTAGAACTTTTGGCGTGCGTCCCTTATCGACCTTGAAAGGAAATTTCAACATTCTTTCGATAGTTATTGACATTCACACTCCACAGAAGTCATCTGAATCGGTTTGGTTCCGATTAATCGAAAAACCTAGGACTAGTTCGCGAAAGTAGGTTTTTGACATCATCGGCGATAACTCACAAACCGTTTGTTTGACAGAAGCGGTTCCAGAGGCAAAGTTGTTCAGAATGAGAAGAGCTATCATATGATGTAAATAGTTTGATTATATGTCAAAGGTCACGTGATACACAATTGTTGTTGCAACCAAAAACACGTCAATTTAGCCATTTTTACTGTTATAGCGCCACCTAGTGTCCAAACGCCGCGCCCTTACGTATGTGACCTCTGAGTGATGGTCTTCACATATGTTTCAAGCCCCATGATCATATCTCTAATAGTTATTGAGTTATGGCCATTTAAATGTCATAGGCCCCGCCCATTTTTTTATTCTGATGCCCCTAAGCAACCTTGAAAGGAAATTTCAACTTTCTTTCGATAATTATTGACATTCACACTCCACAGAAGTAATCTGAATCGGTTTGGTTCCGATTAATCGAAAAACCTAGGACTAGTTCGCGAAAGTAGGTTTTTGACATCATCGGCGATAACTCACGAACCGTTTGATCGACAGAACTGGTTCCAGAGGCAAAGTTGTTCAGAATGAGGAGTCCTATCAAATAATGTAAATAGTTTGAGTATATGTCAAATGTCACGTGATACACAATTGTTAAAGGACTCCAAAAACGTTATTTCGCCCCCAGTGGCCGAATGACTTCATATTTCTTACAGACCTTCTTGACCATGAGTCGAACAAGCCCAGCGAGTGTCGTTTCGATCGGCCTCCGTTAAGTCGGTCTAAGGAGTGCTCAAACTTCACTGGCCGATGGCGGCCATGTTTTTTTAGATACGCCAATGTCCTTTTCTAGAATCATGGTACATGACACAAAGACACACCATACCAAGAAATTAGTCGATAGGGCAAACTGTTGGGTAGTTATTGCCCTTTTCGAGAAAATGTATATTATAGCGCCACCTAGAGGCCAAACGCCGACTTTTTGACAATATGAGCTCGGACTGAGAGTATAAACATATGGTCCAAGCCCTGTGCAGATAGCTCAAACGGTTCATGAGTTATAACCATTTTAGTCAAATTTGCTCCTTCCGGTTCCGACGTTTTGGCGCCCCCCGGCCACCGCAAATCGAAATTTCAACTTTTTTTCGATAATTATTTACATTCACACTCCACAGAATTCATCAGCATTGGTCTGGTTCCGATTGGTCAAAAATCCAGAGACTAGTTACATTTTTTTATTTTTGCATAAAATGCAAATTAGCGAAAAAATTAGCATACCGGAAATGAAATCGGAGATATACGTTTTTTAAGTTTTGAGCCAATGATCACATGTATCTAGAACACTGGGGCGTGCGACAAGCGATTTAGGAATTATGAGCGCAAACGCATTCAGCATCGCTGTAGCGCCACCTATGGGCCGACATGGCTGGCTCCGAGTATCTGAGTAGCGAGCAATACTACTACCATCTGACCGAATCTCAGCTCTGTCCGACTTACGGTTTGGGCTGCACGATCAGTTTTACGGCGGAAAAATAATAATAATAACAAGCAGTAATAACGGGTTTCTCGTCATCTGAGCCATCTAAGGCACTGTGACATCATTGAACAGGCTCAGGGGTCACTCCCCAACACAACCACAACAGATCAAAGTCCTGCACACACAGAAAAATGACAGGATTAAGCAGCAATCCTCGGGTAGATGAGACGGGAATCACGCGAAGTTCAGAAGTGTGCGGTGTCAAACATTCCTTCAGGGTTCTTCATATGTATTATACTACTTAATTGCAAGTCAGTTGGATTATTTATTAAGTAGTAGCGACCTTAAACGTACATTCTTCACGTTAATATAATAAAGGACCCTGTAATGGTCACACAACAAAAAAACTCAACATGTTTTTGATCATTATTGACCTAGAGAGTCCAGAGAATTGTACTGTGGTGGAAATTAAGAAATTGCTTGAAAATCTAAGAAGTAGTTAGCAAAAGTATGTTTTTAACATCGTCACCGATAACTCGTGAACCGTTTGATTGACATCAATGGATCAAGAGGCAAAGTTGTTCAGAATGTAGAGGACTATCGTATGATATCATTAGTTTGTGTAAATGTGAAATGTCACGTGATGCACAATTGTTTAAGAAATGAAATACGCATCAATTTTGCCATTTTTACTGTTTTAGCGCCACCTAGTGTCCAAACGCCACCTTCTTTTTTAGGTGACCTCAGAGTGATGGTCTACACATATGTTCCAAGCCCCATGATGATGTGTTAATCCGTTCTGGATTTATGGCCATTTTAATGTGATAGGCTCCGCCCAGTTCAGTTTTTGGCCCCCCCTACCGTGTATGAATATAAATTTCAACTTTTTTTTAATAATTATTTACATTCACACTCCACAGAAGTCGTCTGCTTTGGTTTGGTTCCGATGGGTTTTGAAAAACCAAGGACTAGTTCGCAAAAGTAGATTTTTGACATCGTCAGCGATAACTCACGAACCGTTTGATCTACAGAAGCGTGTCCAGAGGCAAAGTTGTTCAGAATGAGAAGAGCTATCATATGATGTAAATAGTTTGAGTATGTGTCAAATGTCACGTGATTCACAATTGTTTATGCACTCTAAAACCGTTACTTCGCCCCCTGGTGGCCGAATGAGTTCATATTTCTTACAGACCTTCTGGACCACAAGTCGAATAAGCCCAGCGAGTGTCGTTTCGATCGGCCCCCGTTAACCCTGTGTAATGAGTGCTCAAAATTCATTGGCCGATAGCGGCCATGTTTTTTGAGAAACGTCAAAGTCCTTTTATACAGTCACGGTGCATGACACAAAGACACACCATACCAAATAATAAGTCGATCGGGCAAACGGTTGCGTAGTTATAGCCCTTTTCGAGTTCTTTGCTATTATAGCGCCACCTAGTGGCCAAACGCCAACTCCTTTTTACTGTGATCCTGGACTGAGAGTCTACACATAGGGTCCAAGCCCCGTGAAGATATCTCAAACGGTTCACGAGTTATGGCCATTTCAGTGAAACAGGCTACTTCCGGTTCGGACGTTTTGATGCCCCCTAGCGGCCCTGAATCGAAATTTCAACTTCTTTTTATGATTATTCATATTCACACTCCACAGAATTCATCAGCGTTGGTTTGGTTCCGATCGGGCAAAAATCCAGGGACTAGTTCATTTTTTTTTTTTTTCATAAAATGCAAATTAGCGGAAAAATTTGCATACCGGAAATGAAATCGGAGATAGCCATTTTTTAAGTTTGGAGCCAAGGATTCCAATGACACCAAAAACTTTGTTGTGCGACATCCGGTTTATGAGCAATGAGCACAAACGCATTGGCCATCGCTATAGCGCCCCCTATGGGCCGATTTGGCTGGGTCATTGTATCTGAGTAACCTGCACAGATACAACCAATTGACAAAGTCTCGAGTTTCTACGAGTTACACTTTGGGCTGGGCGATGTGTTTTAGCGCGGAAAAATAATAATAATAATAATAAAAATCCTTACAAATACAATAGGTTTTCAGCCCTTCGGGCTCGAAACCCTAATAAAAGCTACAAATACAATAGGTTTCTAGCCCTTCGGGCTCGAACCCTAATAAAACCAACAAATACAATAGGTTTCTAGCCCTACGGGCTCGAACCCTAAATATAGCTGCAAGCAGCGATTCCCGGGTTCGAGCAGTCTAAAGCGTCAAGATTGTTCAGAATGAAGAGAACTAGCGGCCAAAAGGCGCTGCCTTTGGTAGGTGACCTCAGAGCTAGTTCTTGAGTTATGGCCATTTTATTGTAAAAGGCTCCGCATAATTAGAACTTTTGGCGTGCGTCCCTTATCGACCTTGAAAGGAAATTTCAACTTTCTTTTGATAATTATTGACATTCACACTCCACAGAAGTCGTCTGCATTGGTTTAGTTCCGATCGGTCAAAAAACCAAGGACGAGTTTGCGAAAGTAGGTTTTTGACATCATCGGCGATAACTCACGAACAGTTTGTTTGACAGAAGTGGTTCCAGAGGCAAAGTTGTTCAAAATGAGGAGAGCTATCATATGATGTAAATAGTTTGAGTATATGTCAAATGTCACGTGATACACAATTGTTTTTGCAACCAAAAACACGTCAATTTAGCCATTTTTACTGTTATAGCGCCACCTAGTGTCCAAACGCCGCGGCCTTAGGTTTGCGACCTCTGAGTGATGGTCTTCACATATGTTTCAAGGCCCATGATCATATCTCTAAAAGTTATTGAGTTATGGCCATTTAAATGTAATAGGCCCCGCCCATTTTTTTATTTTGATGCCCCTAAGCAAACTTGAAAAGACATTTCAACTTTCTTTCGATAATTATTGACATTCACACTCCACAGAAGTCATCTGAATCGGTTTGGTTCTGATTAATCGAAAAACCAAGGACGAGTTCGCGAAAGTAGGTTTTTGACATCATCAGCGATAACTCACGAACCGTTTGTTTGACAGAAGTGGTTCCAGAGGCAAAGTTGTTCAGAATGAGGAGACCTATCAAATAATGTAAATAGTTTGAGTATATGTCAAATGTCACGTGATACACAATTGTTTAAGGACTCCAAAAACGTTATTTCGCCCCCAGTGGCCGAATGACTTCATATTTCTTACAGACCTTCTTGACTATGAGTCAAACAAACCCAGCGAGTGTCGTTTCGATCGGCCTCCGTTAAGTCGGTCTAAGGAGTGCTCAAACTTCATTGGCCGATGGCGGCCATGTTTTTTTAGATACGTCAATGTCCTTTTTTAGAATCATGGTACATGACACAAAGACACACCATACCAAGAAATTAGTCGATAGGGCAAACTCTTGGGTAGTTATTGCCCTTTTCGAGAAAATTTATATTATAGCGCCACCTAGAGGCCAAACGCCGACCTTTTTATACTGTGACCTCGGACTGAGAGTATAAACATATGGTCCAAGCCCCGTGCAGATAGCTCAAACGGTTCACGAGTTATAACCATTTTAGTAAAATTAGCTCCTTCCGGTTCCGACGTTTTGGCGCCCCCCGGCCACCGCAAATCGAAATTTCAACTTTTTTTCGATAATTATTTACAATCACACTCTACAGAATTCATCAGCGTTGGTCTGGTTCCGATTGGGCAAAAGTCCAGAGACTAGTTAATTTTTTTATTTTTGCATAAAATGCAAATTAGTGGAAAAATTTGCATACCGGAAATGAAATCGGAGATAGCCATTTTTTAAGTTTTGAGCCAATGATCACATGTATCTAGAACACTGGGGCGTGCGACAAGCGATTTAGTAATTATGAGTGCAAACGCATTCAGCATCGCTGTAGCGCCACCTATGGGCCGACATGGCTGGCTCCGAGTATCTGAGTAGCGAGCAATACTACTACCATCTGACCGAGTCTCAGCTTTGTCGGACTTACGGTTTGGGCTGCACGATCAGTTTTACGGCGGAAAAATAATAATAATAACTAGAGGCCAAACGCCGACTTTTTGATAATATGAGCTCGGACTGAGAGTATAAACATATGGTCCAAGCCCTGTGCAGATAGCTCAAACGGTTCATGAGTTATAACCATTTTAGTAAAATTTGCTCCTTCCGGTTCCGACGTTTTGGCGCCCCCCGGCCACCGCAAATCGAAATTTCAACTTTTTTTCGATAATTATTTACATTCACACTCCACAGAATTCATCAGCATTGGTCTGGTTCCGATTGGTCAAAAATCCAGAGACTAGTTCAATTTTTTTATTTTTGCATAAAATGCAAATTAGCGGAAAAATTTGCATACCGGAAATGAAATCGGAGATATACGTTTTTTAAGTTTTGAGCCAATGATTACAATTTTATAAAACACTTGGGTGTGCAACAAACGGTTTAGGAGTAATGAGCGTAAAGGCGCTTTTCATCGCTGTAGCGCCACCTATGGGCCGACATGGCTGGCTCCGAGTATCTGAGTAGCGAGCAAGACTACTACCATCTGACCGAGTCTCAGCTCTGTCGGACTTACGGTTTGGGCTGTACGATCAGTTTTACGGCGGAAAAATAATAATAATTAAAGCTGCAAGCAGCATTTAGCGGGTTCGAGCACTTTAAGGCGTCTAAAGCATCTTTGCCTTCATCAAGTAGGCCGAGGACTCTCATACTAAAACACCCAAGTGGACGATACTCCCAACGCCTGAAAAATTATAGATACGGTCAGCAACGGTTCACAGACACTACGCCTGATTACACACATATGCAGATATAGTACACTTGAGGGGAATCATCTTTTCAGGCTCATTTGGTCACATACATTGAAGAAATGACCCTGTCTAAATGCATTGAGTTGCTGCCATGTGACTGCTGAGTAGATATTTGGGTTTACATGATATTAAACTGGTGTACATAATAAAGGTGTGTGTTATGTTTAGCAAAACAGCATCTTACAACCAGCCAGACATACTCTATATTTATAGACGTGTAAATATGGAGCAACGTTTAATGTGTAGTGCTTTATATGTCTAACACCTTGTTCCTGTGAGAGAGGAAACATATCTCTTGTCCGATAAACAATATATTTTACATGCTTGTTTAGTGTAATAAGATGTATGATTGTACTTCATGGCAAGTCAATTGGATTATTTATTAAGGAGAAGCGAGCTTTCAGGTACACCGTTCATTTGAATATAATAAAGGACCCTGTAATGGTCACGCAAATAAAAAAGTTGAACATATTTTTGATAGTTATTTATCTAGAGAGTCCTGAGAATTGTACTGTGGTGGAAATTTTGAAATCGCTTGAAAAACCTAGGACAAGTTCGCAAAAGTAGGTTCTTAACATCACAGATAACTCACAAACTGTTTGATCGACATCAATGGTTCAAGAGCCAAATTTGTTTGGAATTATGAGAGCTTTCATATGACATCGATAGTTTGTGTAAATGTCAAATGTCACGTGATACACAATTGTTAAGGCAACCTAAGATGTGTACATTCTGCCATTTATACTTTATAGCGCCACCTAGTGTTCTGACACCGTGGTATTTTGTAATTCACCTAGGAGTGATGGTCTTCACATATGTTCCAAGCCCCATGATGATATCTCTAATAGTGCTCGAGTTATGGGCATTTTAATGTAATAGGCTCCGCCTATTTAAAATGTTTACGCCCCAAAGCAACCGTGAAAAGAAATTTCAACTTTTTTTTGATAATTATTTACATTCACACTCCACAGAAGTCATCTGCATTGGTTTGGATCCGATCAAGTGAAAAACCAAGGACCAGTTCGCAAAAGTAGCTTTTTAACATCATCAGCCATAACTCACGAACCGTTTGATTGACAGAAGCGTGTCCGGAGGCAAAGTTGTTCAGAATGAGGAGTGCTATCATATGATGTAAATAGTTTGGGTATATGTCAAATGTCACGTGATACACAATTGTTTATGCAACCAAAGACACGTACATTTTGCCATTTTTACTGTTATAGCGCCACCTAGTGTCCAAACGCCGCGGTATTTTGTAAGTCATCTCGGAGTGATGGTCTACACATATGTTCCAAGCCCCATGATGATATCTCTAATAGTGCTCGAGTTATGGGCATTTTAATGTCATAGGCTCCGCCTATTTAAAATGTTTACGCCCCTAAGCAACCGTGAAATAAAATTTCAACTTTTTTTTGATAATTATTTACATTCACACTCCAGAGATGTTATCTGCATTGGTTTGGATCCGATCGGTCGAAAAACCTAGGACTAGTTCGCGAAAGTAGGTTTTTGACATCGTCAGCGATAACTCGCAAACCGTTCAATCGACAGAAGCGTGTCTAGAGGCAAAGTTGTTCAGAATGAGAAGAGCTATCATATGATGTAAATAGTTTGAGTATATGTCAAATGTCACGTGATATACAATTGTTTATGCACTCCAAAAGCGTTATTTCGCCCCCCGGTGGCCGAATGAGTTCATATTTCTTACAGACCTTCAGGACCATGAGTCGAACAAGCCCAGCGAGTTTCGTTTCGATCGGCCTCCGTTAACCCGGTCTAATGAGTGCTCAAACTTCATTGGCCGATGACCGCCATGTTTCTTTAGATACACCACTGTCCTTTTAGACAATTATCGTGCATGACACAAAGACACACCATACCAAATAATAAGTCGATCGGGCAAACGGTTGGGTAGTTATAGCCCTTTTCGAGTTCATGTAAATTATAGCGCCACCTAGTGGCCAAGCGCCAACTCCTTTTTACTGTGACCCCGGACTGAGAGTCTACACATAGGGTCCAAGCCCCATGAAGATATCTCAAACGGTTGACAAGTTATGGCCATCTTAGTCAACCATGGCACTTCCGGTTCAGGCGTTTTGGCGCCCCCTAGCAATGGTGAATCGAAATTTCAACTTTTTTTTGATAATTATTCACATTCACACTCCACAGAATTCATCAGCGTTGGTTTGGTTCCGATCGGGCAAAAATCCAGGGACTAGTTCATTTTATTTTTTTTGCATAAAATGCAAATTAGCGGAAAAATTTGCATACCGGAAATGAAATCGGAGATATACGTTTTTTAAGTTTTGAGCCAATGATTACAATGATATAAAACACTTGGGTGTGCGACAAACGGTTTAGGAGTAAAGAGTGCAAACGCGCTTTTCATCGCTGTAGCGCCACCTATGGGCCGATTTGGCTGGGTCCATGTATCTGAGTAGCGACAAGGACTACTACCATCTGACCAAGTCTCAGCTCTGTCGGCCTTACGGTTTAGGCTGCCCATGTAGTTTTAGGGAAGAATAATAACGAAGAAGAATAAAACCCACAAATACAATAGGTTTCTAGCCCTACGGGCTCGAACCCTAATAACAAGGCACTGTGACATCATTGAACAGGCTCAGGGGTCACTCCCCAACACAACCACGACAGATCAAAGTCCTGCACGCACAGAAAAATGACAGGATTAAGCAGCAATCCTCGGGTAGATGAGACGGGAATCACGCGAAGCTCAGAAGTGTGCGGTGTCAAACATTCCTTCAGGGTTCTTCATATGTATTATACTACTTAATTGCAAGTCAGTTGGATTATTTATTAAGGAGTAGCGACCTTAAACGTACATTCTTCATGTTAATATAATAAAGGACCCTGTAATGGTCACACAACAAAAAAAACTCAACATGTTTTTGATCATTATTGACCTAGAGAGTCCAGAGAATTGTACTGTGGTGGAAATGTTGAAGTTGCTTGAAAATCTAAGAACTAGTCTGCAAAAGTAAGTTTTGAACATCGTCACCGATAACTCGTGAACCGTTTGATTGACATCAATGGATCAAGAGGCAAAGTTGTTCAGACTGTAGAGGACTATCATATGATATCATTAGTTTGTGTAAATGTCAAATGTCACGTGATGCACAATTGAATAAGAAATGAAATAAGCGTCAATTTTGCCATTTTTACTGTTTTAGCGCCACCTAGTGTCCAAACGCCACCTTCTTTTGTAGGTGACCTCAGAGTGATGGTCTACACATATGTTCCAAGCCCCATGATGATGTGTTAATCCGTTCTGGATTTATGGCCATTTTAATGTGATAGGCTCCGCCCAGTTCAGTTTTTGGCCCCCCCTACCGTGTATGAATACAAATTTCAACTTTTTTTCAAAAATTATTTACATTCACACTCCACGGAAGTCATCTGCATTGGTTTGGTTCCGATCGGTTGAAAAACCAAGGACTAGTTCCGAAAGTAGATTTTTGACATCGTCAGCAATAACTCACGATCCGTTTGATCGACAGAAGCGTGTCCAGAGGCAAAGTTGTTCAGAATGAGGAGAGCTATCATATGATGTAAATAGTTTGAGTATGTGTCAAATGTCACGTGATACACAATTGTTTATGCACTCTAAAACCGTTACTTCGCTCCCTGGTGGCCGAATGAGTTCATATTTCTTACAGACCTTCAGGACCACGAGTCGAACAAGCCCAGCGAGTGACGTTTCGATCGGCCCCCGTTAACCCTGTGTAATGAGTGCTCAAAATTCATTGGCCGATAGCGGCCATGTTTTTTGAGAAACGTCAAAGTCCTTTTATAAAGTCACGGTGCATGACACAAAGACACACCATACCAAATAATAAGTCGATCGGGCAAACGGTTGCGTAGTTATAGCCCTTTTCGAGTTCTTTGCTATTATAGCGCCACCTAGTGGCCAAACGCCAACTCCTTTTTACTGTGATCCTGGACTGAGAGTCTACACATAGGGTCCAAGCCCCGTGAAGATATCTCAAACGGTTCACGAGTTATGGCCATTTCAGTGAAACAGGCTACTTCCGGTTCGGACGTTTTGATGCCCCCTAGCGGCCCTGAATCGAAATTTCAACTTCTTTTTATGATTATTCATATTCACACTCCACAGAATTCATCAGCGTTGGTTTGGTTCCGATCGGGCAAAAATCCAGGGACTAGTTCATTTTTTTTTTTTTTTGTAAAATGCAAATTAGCGGAAAAATTTGCATACCGGAAATGAAATCGGAGATAGCCATTTTTTAAGTTTGGAGCCAAGGATTCCAATGACACCAAAAACTTTGTTCTGCGACATCCGGTTTACGAGCAATGAGCCCAAACGCATTGGCCATTGCTATAGCGCCCCCTATGGGCCGATTTGGCTGGGTCACTGTATCTGAGTAACCTGCACATATACAACCAATTGACAAAGTCTCGAGTTTCTACGATTTACGGTTTGGGCTGGGCGATGCGTTTTAGCGCGGAAAAATAATAATAAGAAGAAGAATTAAAGCTGCAAGCAGCATTTAGCGGGTTCGAGCACTTTTAAGGCATCTAAAGCATCTTTGCCTTCATCAAGTAGGCCGAGGACTCTCATAGTAAAACACCCAAGTGGACGATACTCCCAACGCCTGAAAAATTATAGATACAGTCAGCAACGGTGCATAGACACTACGCATGATTACACACATATGCACATATAGTACACTTGAGGGGAATCATCTTTTCAGGTTCATTTGGTCACATCCATTTAAGAAATGATCTTGCATTGAGATAAATGCATTGAGTTGCTGCAATGTGACTGGCTGAGTAACAATTTGGGTTTACATGCAATTAAACTGGTGTACATAATAAAGGTGTGTGTTAAGTTTAGCAAAACAGCATCTTACAAGCAGCCAGACATGTTCTATATTTATAGATGTTTGAATATGGAGCAACGTTTAATGTGTAGTGCTTTATATGTCTAACACCTTGTTCCTGTGAGACAGGAAACGTATCTCTTGTCCGATCACCATCATATTTTGCATGCGTGTTTAGTGTAATAAGATGTATGATTGTACTTAATGGCAAGTCAATTGGATTATTTGTTAAGGAGTAGCGAGCTTTCAGGTACACCGTTGACTTGAATATAATAAAGGACCCTGTAATGGTCATGCAAATGAAAAAGTTGAACTTGTTTTTGATAGTTATTTATCTAGAGAGTCCAGAGAATTGTACGGTGGTGGAAATTTTAAAATCGCTTGAAAAACCTAGGACAAGTTCGCAAAAGTAGGTTCTTAACATCATCACAAATAACTCACAAACAGTTTGATCGACATCAATGGTTCAAGAGCCAAATTTGTTTGGAATTATGAGAACTTTCATATGATATCGATAGTTTGTGTAAATGTCAAATGTCACGTGTTACACAATTGTTAAGGCAACCAAAGATGTGTCAATTTTGCCATTTTTACTGTTATAGCGCCACCTAGTGTCCAAACGCCGCGATATTTTGTAAGTCATCTCGGAGTGACAGTCTTCACAAATGTTCCAAGCCCTATGATGATATCTCTAATAGTGCTCGAGTTATGGGCATTTTAATGTAATAGGCTCCGCCGATTTAAAATGTTAACGCCCCTAAGCGACCGTGAAAGGAAATTTCAACTTTTTTTTGATAATTATTTACATTCACACTCCAGAGAAGTCATTTGCATTGGTTTGGATTCGATCGGTCGAAAAACCTAGGACAAGTTCGCGAAAGTAGGTTTTTGACATAATCAGCGATAACTTACGAACCGTTTGATCGACAGAAGCGTGTCCAGAGGCAAAGTTGTTCAGAATGAGAAGAGCTATCATATGATGTAAATAGTTTGAGTATAAGTCAAATGTCACGTGATATACAATTGTTTATGCACTCCAAAAACGCTACTTCGCCCCCCGGTGGCCGAATGAGTTCATATTTCTTACAGACCTTCTGGACCATAAGTCGAACAAGCCCAGCGAGTGTCGTTTCGATCGGCCTCCGTTAACCCGGTCTAATGAGTGCTCAAACTTCATTGGCCAATGACCGCCATGTTTCATTAGATACGCCACTGTCCTTTTATACAATCACCGTGCATGACACAAAGACACACCATACCAAATAATAAGTCGATCGGGCAAACGGTTGGGTAGTTATAGCCCTTTTCGAGTTCATGTATATTATAGCGCCACCTAGTGGCCAAGCGCCAATTCCTTTTTACTGTGACCCTGGACTGAGAGTCTACAGATATGTTCCAAGCCCCATGAAGATTGCTCAAACGGTTCATAAGTTATGGCCATTTTAGTCAACCATGGCACTTCCGGTTCAGACGTTTTGGCGCCCCCTAGCAATGGTGAATCGAAATTTCAACGTTTTTTTGATAATTATTCACATTCACTCTCCACAGAATTCATCAGCGTTGGTTTGGTTCCGATCGGGCAAAAATCCAGGGACTAGTTCATTTTATTTTTTTTGCATAAAATGCAAATTAGCGGAAAAATTTGCATACCGGAAATGAAATCGGAGATATACGTTTTTTAAGTTTTGAGCCAATGATTACAGTGATATAAAACACTTGGGTGTGCGACAAACGGTTTAGGAGTAAAGAGTGCAAACGCGCTTTTCATCGCTGTAGCGCCACCTATGGGCCGATTTGGCTGGGTCCATGTATCTGAGTAGCGACAAGGACTACTACCATCTGACCAAGTCTCAGCTCTGTCGGCCTTACGGTTTAGGCTGCCCAATTAGTTTTAGGGAAGAATAATAACAAAGAAGAAGAATAAGAAGAAGAATAAAACCTACAAATACAATAGGTTTCTAGCCCTACGGGCTCGAACCCTAATAAAAATCCTTACAAATACAATAGGTTTTCAGCCCTTCGGGCTCGAAACCCTAATAAAAGCTACAAATACAATAGGTTTCTAGCCCTACGGGCTCGAACCCTAAATATAGCTGCAAGCAGCGATTCCCGGGTTCGAGCAGTCTAAAGCGTCAAGATTGTTCAGAATGAAGAGAACTAGCGGCCAAAAGGCGCTGCCTTTAGTAGGTGACCTCGGAGCTAGTTCTTGAGTTATGGCCATTTTATTGTAAAAGGCTCCGCATGATTAGAACTTTTGGCGTGCGTCCCTTATCGACCTTGAAAGGAAATTTCAACATTCTTTCGATAGTTATTGACATTCACACTCCACAGAAGTCATCTGAATCGGTTTGGTTCCGATTAATCGAAAAACCTAGGACTAGTTCGCAAAAGTAGGTTTTTGACATCATCGGCGATAACTCACAAACCGTTTGTTTGACAGAAGTGGTTCCAGAGGCAAAGTTGTTCAGAATGAGGAGACCTATCAAATAATGTAAATGGTTTGAGTATATGTCAAATGTCACGTGATACACAATTGTTTTTGCAACCAAAAACACGTCAATTTAGCCATTTTTACTGTTATAGCGCCACCTAGTGTCCAAACGCCGCGGCCTTAGGTATGTGACCTCGGAGTGATGGTCTTCACATATGTTTCAAGCCCCATGATGATATCTCTAATAGTTATTGAGTTATTGCCATTTTAATGTAATAGGCCCCGCCCATATTTTTATTTTGGTGCCCCTAAGCGACCTTAAAAAGAAATTTCAACTTTCTTTCGATAATTATTGACAATCACACTCCACAGAAGTCATCTGAATCGGTTTGGTTCCGATTAATCGAAAAACCTAGGACGAGTTCGCGAAAGTAGGTTTTTGACATCATCGGCGATAACTCGCGAACCGTTTGATCGACAGAAGCGGTTCCAGAGGCAAAGTTGTTCAGAATGAGGAGACCTATCAAATAATGTAAATTGTTTGAGTATATGTCAAATGTCACGTGATACACAATTGTTTAAGGACTCCAAAAACGTTATTTCGCCCCCAGTGGCCGAATGACTTCATATTTCTTACAGACCTTCTTAACCATGAGTCGAACAAGCCCAGTGAGTGTCGTTTCGATCGGCCCTCGTTAAGTCGGTCTAAGGAGTGCTCAAACTTCATTGGCCGATGGCGGCCATGTTTTTTTAGATACGCCAATGTCCTTTTCTAGAATCATGGTACATGACACAAAGACACACCATACCAAGAAATTAGTCGATCGGGCAAACTGTTGGGTAGTTATTGCCCTTTTCGAGAAAATGTATATTATAGCGCCACCTAGAGGCCAAACGCCGACTTTTTTATACTGTGAGTTCGGACTGAGAGTATAAACATATGGTCCAAGCCCCGTGCAGATAGCTCAAACGGTTCACGAGTTATAACCATTTTAGTAAAATTAGCTCCTTCCGGTTCCGACGTTTTGGCGCCCCCCGGCCACCGCAAATCGAAATTTCAACTTTTTTTCGATAATTATTAACAATCACACTCCACAGAATTCATCAGCATTGGTCTGGTTCCGATTGGTCAAAAATCCAGAGACTAGTTCAATTTTTTTATTTTTGCATAAAATGCAAATTAGCGAAAAAATTAGCATACCGGAAATGAAATCGGAGATATACGTTTTTTAAGTTTTGAGCCAATGATCACATGTATCTAGAACACTGGGGCGTGCGACAAGCGATTTAGGAATTATGAGCGCAAACGCATTCAGCATCGCTGTAGCGCCACCTATGGGCCGACATGGCTGGCTCCGAGTATCTGAGTAGCGAGCAATACTACTACCATCTGACCGAGTCTCAGCTCTGTCCGACTTACGGTTTGGGCTGCACGATCAGTTTTACGGCGGAAAAATAATAATAATAAATATAGCTGCAAGCAGCGATTCCCGGGTTCGAGCAGTCTAAAGCGTCAAGATTGTTCAGAATGAAGAGAACTAGCGGCCAAAAGCCGCTGCCTTTAGTAGGTGACCTCAGAGCTAGTTCTTGAGTTATGGCCATTTTATTGTAAAAGGCTCCGCATGATTAGAACTTTTGGCGTGCGTCCCTTATCGACCTTGAAAGGAAATTTCAACATTCTTTCGATAGTTATTGACATTCACACTCCACAGAAGTCATCTGAATCGGTTTGGTTCCGATTAATCGAAAAACCTAGGACTAGTTCGCGAAAGTAGGTTTTTGACATCATCGGCGATAACTCACAAACCGCTTGTTTGACAGAAGCGGTTCCAGAGGCAAAGTTGTTCAGAATGAGGAGAGCTATCATATGATGTAAATAGTTTGATTATATGTCAAAGGTCACGTGATACACAATTGTTTTTGCAACCAAAAACACGTCAATTTAGCCATTTTTACTGTTATAGCGCCACCTAGTGTCCAAACGCCGCGCCCTTACGTATGTGACCTCTGAGTGATGGTTTTCACATATGTTTCAAGCCCCATGATCATATCTCTAATAGTTATTGAGTTATGGCCATTTAAATGTCATAGGCCCCGCCCATTTTTTTATTCTGATGCCCCTAAGCAACCTTGAAAGGAAATTTCAACTTTCTTTCGATAATTATTGACATTCACACTCCACAGAAGTCATCTGAATCGGTTTGGTTCCGATTAATCGAAAAACCTAGGACTAGTTCGCGAAAGTAGGTTTTTGACATCATCAGCGATAACTCACGAACCGTTTGATCGACAGAACTGGTTCCAGAGGCAAAGTTGTTCAGAATGAGGAGTCCTATCAAATAATGTAAATAGTTTGAGTATATGTCAAATGTCACGTGATACACAATTGTTAAAGGACTCCAAAAACGTTATTTCGCCCCCAGTGGCCGAATGAGTTCATATTTCTTACAGACCTTCTTGACCATGAGTCGAACAAGCCCAGCGAGTGTCGTTTTGATCGGCCTCCGTTAAGTCGGTCTAAGGAGTGCTCAAACTTCATTGGCCGATGGCGGCCATGTTTTTTTAGATACGCCAATGTCCTTTTCTAGAATCATGGTACATGACACAAAGACACACCATACCAAGAAATTAGTCGATTGGGCAAACTGTTGGGTAGTTATTGCCCTTTTCGAGAAAATGTATATTATAGCGCCACCTAGATGCCAAACGCCGACTTTTTTATACTGTGACCTCGAACTGAGAGTATAAACATATGGTCCAAGCCCCGTGCAGATAGCTCAAACGGTTCACGAGTTATAACCATTTTAGTAAAATTTGCTCCATCCGGTTCCGACGTTTTGGCGCCCCCCGGCCACCGCAAATCGAAATTTCAACTTTTTTTCGATAATTATTTACATTCACACTCCACAGAATTCATCAGCATTGGTCTGGTTCCGATTGGTCAAAAATCCAAAGACTAGTTCAATTTTTTTATTTTTGCATAAAATGCAAATTAGCGGAAAAATTTGCATACCGGAAATTAAATCGGAGATATACGTTTTTTAAGTTTTGAGCCAATGATTACAATTTTATAAAACACTTGGGTGTGCAACAAACGGTTTAGGAGTAATGAGCGTAAAGGCGCTTTTCATCGCTGTAGCGCCACCTATGGGCCGACATGGCTGGCTCCGAGTATCTGAGTAGCGAGCAAGACTACTACCATCTGACCGAGTCTCAGCTCTGTCGGACTTACGGTTTGGGCTGTACGATCAGTTTTACGGCGGAAAAATAATAATAATAAAACCAACAAATACAATAGGTTTCTAGCGCTTCGCGCTCGAACCCTAATAAAAGCTACAAATACAATAGGTTTCTAGCCCTACGGGCTCGAACCCTAATTAAAGCTGCAAGCAGCATTTAGCGGGTTTCGAGGTTTAAGGCAGTCAAAAGCAGTCGTGCATTCATGAACAGGTTAGGGGGTCACACCTCAACACACGCGTGAAGGATCAAAGTCCAACACACACACACAGAAAAATGACAGGTATGAACTCATAGAAACTATGCATGCTTACAGAAACATGCACGTATACTACAAGAATGTTATTTTCTGACTGTCAAATCATTTGGACAATTCGTTAATGAGTATCCGATTTTCATTGTTGTTGGCTTTTAAATTGAAGAGAAGGTGCTTTCAAACTCAAGAAGTCTGAAGTTCCTGGGCCGAGACGATAACCGTTGCATATTTACAGTATTTAGTGCCATTGTTCATGTTATAGCGCCACCTAGTGTCCAATCACCGTGTTATTTTTACAGTGAGCTCAGAGCGATGGTCTACACATATGTGTAAAGCCCCGTGAAGCTATCTCAAATCCTTCTCTAACAACGTCCGTTTAAGTGTCATAGGCTTCGCTTAGTTCCGTTTTTGCCCCCCCTACCGTGTATGAATATAAATTTCAACTTTTTTCAATGATTATTTACATTCACACTCCAGAGAAGTCATCTGCATTGGTTTAGTTCCGATCGGTTGAAAAAGCAAGTACTAGTTCGCGAAAGTAGGTTTTTGACATTATCACCGATAACTCACAAACCGTTCAATCGACATAAATGGTTCTAGAGGCAAAGTTGTTCAGCATGAGAAGAGCTATCATATGATATCAATAGTTTGTGTGTTTGTCAAATGTCACGTGACACACAATTGTTTAAGTATTGAAATACGCGTCAATTTTGCCATTTCTACTCGTCTAGCGCCACCTAGTGTCCAAACGCCACCTTCTTTTGTAGGTGACCTCGGAGTGATGGTCTACACATATGTTCCAAGCCCCATGATGTTGTGTCAATCCGTTCTGGATTTATGGCCATTTTAATGTGATAGGCTCCGCCCAGTTCAGTTGTTGGCCCCCCCCTACCGTGTATGAATACAAATTTCAACTTTTTTTCAATGATTATTTACATTCACACTCCACAAAAGTCATCTGCATTGGTTTGGTTCCGATCGGTCGAAAAACCAGGGACTAGTTCGCAAAAGTAGGTTTTTGACATCATCAGCGATAACTCACGAACCGCTCGATCGACAGAAGCGTGTCCAGAGGCAAAGTTGTTCAGAATGAGAAGAGATATCATATGATGTAAATAGTTTGAGTATGTGTCAAATGTCACGTCATACACAATTGTTTAAGCACTGCAAAAACGTTTTTTCGCCCCCAGTGGCCGAATAAGTTCATATTTCTTACAGACCTTCAGGACCACGAGTCGAACAAGCCCAGCGAGTGTCGTTTCGATCGGCCCCCGTTAACCCTGTCTAATGAGTGCTCAAAATTCATTGGCCGATGGCGGCCATGTTTTTTGAGAAACGCCAAAGTCCTTTTATACAGTCACGGTGCATGACACAAAGACACACCATACCAAATAATAAGTCGATCGGGCAAACGGTTGCGTAGTTATAGCCCTTTTCGAGTTCTTTGCTATTATAGCGCCTCCTAGTGGCCAAACACCGAGTATTTTTTATTGTGACCCTGGACTGAGGGTCTACATGTACGGTCTAAGCCCCGTGAAGATAGCTCAAACGGTTCACGAGTTATGGTCATTTTAGTGAAATAGGCTACTTCCGGTTCAGACGTTTTGGCGCCCCCTAGCAACGGTGAATCGAAATTTCAACTTTTTTTCAATGAATATTTACACTCACACTCCACAGAATTCATCAGCGTTGGTTTGGTTCCGATCGGGCAAAAATCCAGGGACTAGTTCATTTTTTT
Source organism: Barbatula barbatula (assembly GCF_947034865.1). Lineage (NCBI taxonomy): Eukaryota > Metazoa > Chordata > Actinopteri > Cypriniformes > Nemacheilidae > Barbatula > Barbatula barbatula. The sequence continues at coordinate 15,773,600 of NC_136771.1, forward strand.
TTTTTTTCATAAAATGCAAATTAGCGGAGAAATTTGCATACCGGAAATGAAATCGGAGATAGCCATTTTTTAAGTTTGGAGCCAAGGATTCCAATGACACCAATCACTTTGTTGTGCGACATCTGGTTTACGAGCATTGAGCCCAAACGCATTGGCCATCGCTATAGCGCCACCTATGGACCGACATGGCTGGCTCCAAGTATCTGAGTAGCGAGCAAGACTACTACCATCCGACAAAGTCTCGAGTTTCTACGACTTACGGTTTGGGCTGGGCGACGCGTTTTATGGCGGAAGAATAATAATAAGAAGAAGAAATATAGCTGCAAGCAGCGATTCCCGGGTTCGAGCAGTCTAAAGCGTCAAGATTGTTCAGAACGAAGAGAACTAGCGGCCAAAAGGCGCTGCGTTAGTAGGTGACCTCAGAGCTAGTTCTTGAGTTATGGCCATTTTATTGTAAAAGGCTCCGCATGATTAGAACTTTTGGCGTGCGTCCCTTATCGACCTTGAAAGGAAATTTCAACATTCTTTCGATAGTTATTGACATTCACACTCCACAGAAGTCATCTGAATCGGTTTGGTTCCGATTAATCGAAAAACCTAGGACTAGTTCGCGAAAGTAGGTTTTTGACATCATCGGCGATAACTCACAAACCGTTTGTTTGACAGAAGCGGTTCCAGAGGCAAAGTTGTTCAGAATGAGAAGAGCTATCATATGATGTAAATAGTTTGATTATATGTCAAAGGTCACGTGATACACAATTGTTGTTGCAACCAAAAACACGTCAATTTAGCCATTTTTACTGTTATAGCGCCACCTAGTGTCCAAACGCCGCGCCCTTACGTATGTGACCTCTGAGTGATGGTCTTCACATATGTTTCAAGCCCCATGATCATATCTCTAATAGTTATTGAGTTATGGCCATTTAAATGTCATAGGCCCCGCCCATTTTTTTATTCTGATGCCCCTAAGCAACCTTGAACGGAAATTTCAACTTTTCTAGAATCATGGTACATGACACAAAGACACACCATACCAAGAAATTAGTCGATAGGGCAAACTGTTGGGTAGTTATTGCCCTTTTCGAGAAAATGTATATTATAGCGCCACCTAGAGGCCAAACGCCGACTTTTTGACAATATGAGCTCGGACTGAGAGTATAAACATATGGTCCAAGCCCTGTGCAGATAGCTCAAACGGTTCACGAGTTATAACCATTTTAGTAAAATTTGCTCCTTCCGGTTCCGACGTTTTGGCGCCCCCCGGCCACCGCAAATCGAAATTTCAACTTTTTTTCGATAATTATTTACATTCACACTCCACAGAATTCATCAGCATTGGTCTGGTTCCGATTGGTCAAAAATCCAGAGACTAGTTCAATTTTTTTTTTTTGCATAAAATGCAAATTAGCGGAAAAATTTGCATACCGGAAATGAAATCGGACCTATACATTTTTTAAGTTTTGAGCCAATGATTACAATGATTTAAAACACTTGGGTGTGCGACAAACGGTTTAGGAGTAATGAGCGTAAAGGCGCTTTTCATCGCTGTAGCGCCACCTATGGGCCGACATGGCTGGCTCCGAGTATCTGAGTAGCGAGCAAGACTACTACCATCTGACCGAGTTTCAGCTTTGTCGGCCTTACGGTTTGGGCTGCACGATCAGTTTTACGGCGGAAAAATAATAATAATAAATATAGCTGCAAGCAGCAATTATCGGGTTTCGAGAGGTTTAGGTTAGTAAATGTCGACGGGCTTCAGGGATGGCAAACTAATATGTCCACAATCGACAATACAACCCCACATTCAGAAAAATTAGTCAGATGGTCAGCATTGGCTCATACAGACCGAGGCATGAGCACACACACATGCACATATAGGACATACATTACATTTTCTTATATCAAGTCATTCAGATAATTCAGTAGCGAGACTCACGTTATCAGGATAAATTAGTCAAATCCATTTCAGAAATGGCCCTAACACACATCCTCAATGAATGATAAGCCTTTAGACCCAGAATTTTGACTTAGGTGATCAGTAACGGTCTATGCAGACTACTCATGCTTACAAAGACATGTATGAAAAGCCCATTTGAATGAATATTTCACCTTTTGGACTTTTATGAAGGCATGCCTCTTCTGATGAGCATGCTTGTTTTGAGTCATAATATGTATAATACTACTTAATTGCAAATCAGTTGGATTATTTATTAAGGAGTAGCAACCTTTAACGTACATTTTTCACGTTAATATAATAAAGGACCCTGTAATGGTCACACAACAAAAAAACTCAACATGTTTTTGATCATTATTGACCTAGAGAGTCCAGAGAATTGTACTATGGTGGAAATTTTGAAATTGCTTGGAAATCAAAGAACTAGTTTGCAAAAGTACGTTTGTAACATCATCAGCAATAACTCCTGAACCGTTTGATTGACATCAATGGATCAAGAGGCAAATTTGTTCAGAATGAGAAGAGCTATCGTATGATATCAATAGTTTGTGTGTTTGTCAAATGTCACGTGATACACAATTGTTTAAGTAATGAAATACGCGTCAATTTAGCAATTTCTACTGGTCTAGCCCCACCTAGTGTCCAAACGCCACCTTCTTTTGTAGGTGACCTCGGAGTGATGGTCTTCACATATGTTCCAAGCCCCATGATGATGTGTTAATCCGTTCTGGATTTATGGCCATTTTAATGTGATAGGCTCCGCCCAGTTGAGTTTTTGGCCTTCCCTACCGTGTATGAATACAAATTACAACTTTTTTTCAATGATTATTTACATTCACACTCCACAGAAGTCATCTGCATTGGTTTGGTTCCGATCGGTTGAAAAACCAAGGACTAGTTCGCGAAAGTAGATTTTTGACATCGTCAACGATAACTCACGAACCGTTTGATCGACAGAAGCGAGTCCAGAGGCAAAGTTGTTCAGAATGAGAAGAGCTATCATATGATGTAAATAGTTTGAGTATATGTCAAATGTCACGTGATACACAATTGTTTATGCACTGTAAAAACGTTACTTCGCCCCCCGGTGGCCGAATGAGTTCATATTTCTTACAGACCTTCAGGACCACGAGTCGAACAAGCTCAGCGAGTGTCGTTTCGATCGGCCCCCGTTAACCCTGTCTAATGAGTGCTCAAAATTCATTGGCCGATGGCGGCCATGTTTTTTGAGAAACGCCAAAGTCCTTTTATACAGTCACGGTGCATGACACAAAGACACACCATACCAAATAATAAGTCGATCGGGCAAACGGTTGGGTAGTTATAGCCCTTTTCGAGTTCATGTAAATTATAGCGCCACCTAGTGGCCAAGCGCCAACTCCTTTTTACTCTGACCCCGGACTGAGAGTCTACACATAGGGTACAAGCCCCATGAAGATTGCTCAAACGGTTCACAAGTTATGGCCATTTTAGTCAACCATGGCACTTCCGGTTCAGGCGTTTTGGCGCCCCCTAGCAATGGTGAATCGAAATTTCAACTTTTTTTTGATAATTATTCACATTCACTCTCCACAGAATTCATCAGCGTTGGTTTGGTTCCGATCGGGCAAAAATCCAGGGACTAGTTCATTTTTTTTTTTTTTCATAAAATGCAAATTAGCGGAAAAATTTGCATACCGGAAATGAAATCGGAGATAAACGTTTTTTAAGTTTGGAGCCAAGGATTCCAATGACACCAAACACTTTGTAGTGCGACATCCGGTTTACGAGCATTGAGCCCAAACGCATTGGCCATCGCTATAGCGCCACCTATGGACCGACATGGCTGGCTCCGAGTATCTGAGTAGCGTGCAAGACTACAACCATCCGACAAAGTCTCGAGTTTCTACGACTTACGGTTTGGGCTGGGCAACGCGTTTTATGGCGGAATAATAATAATAAGAAGAAGAAGAAGAAGAAGAAGAATAAAAATCCTTACAAATACAATAGGTTTTCAGCACTTCGTGCTCGAAACCCTAATAATAAAACCAACAAATACAATAGGTTTCTAGCCCTACGGGCTCGAACCCTAAATATAGCTGCAGGCAGCGATTCCCGGGTTCGAGCAGTCTAAAGCGTCAAGATTGTTCAGAATGAAGAGAACTAGCGGTCAAAAGCCGCTGCCTTTAGTAGGTGACCTCAGAGCTAGTTCTTGAGTTATGGCCATTTTATTGTAAAACGCTCCGCATAATTAGAACTTTTGGCGTGCGTCCCTTATCGACCTTGAAAGGAAATTGCAACTTTTTTTCGATAGTTATTGACATTCACACTCCACAGAAGTCGTCTGCATTGGTTTGGTTCCGATCGGTCAAAAAACCAAGGACTAGTTCGCGAAAGTAGGTTTTTGACATCATCGGCGATATAACTCACGAACCGTTTGTTTGACAGAAGTGGTTCCAGAGGCAAAGTTGTTTAGAATGAGGAGAGCTATCATTTGATGTAAATAGTTTGAGTATATGTCAAATGTCACGTGAAACACAATTGTTTTTGCAACCAAAAACACTTAAAATTAGCCATTTTTACTGTTATAGCGCCACCTAGTGTCCAAACGCCGCGCCCTTACGCATGTGAACTCTGAGTGATGGTCTTCACATGTGTTTCAAGCCCCATGATCATATCTCTAATAGTTATTGAGTTATGGCCATTTAAATGTAGTAGGCCCCGCCCATTTTTTTATTTTGGTGCCCCTAAGCGACCTTGAAAGGAAATTTCAACTTTTTTTCGATAATTATTTATATTCACACTCCACAGAAGTCATCTTAATCGGTTTGGTTCCGATTCATCGAAAAACCTAGGACGAGTTCGCGAAAGTAGGTTTTTGACATCATCTACGATAACTCACGAACCGTTTGATCGACAGAAATGGTTCCAGAGGCAAAGTTGTTCAGAATGAGGAGAGCTATCATATGATGTAAATAGTTTGAGTATATGTCAAATGTCACGTGATACACAATTGTTTATGCACTCCAAAAACGTTATTTCGCCCCCAGTGGCCGAATGAGTTCATATTTCTTACAGACCTTCTTGACCATGAGTCGAACAAGCCCAGCGAGTGTCGTTTCGATCGGCCTCCGTTAAGTCGGTCTAAGGAGTGCTCAAACTTCATTGGCCAATGGCGGCCATGTTTTTTTAGATACGCCAATGTCCTTTTCTAGAATCATGGTACATGACACAAAGACACACCATACCAAGAAATTAGTCGATAGGGCAAACTGTTGGGTAGTTATTGCCCTTTTCGAAAAAATGTATATTATAGCGCCACCTAGAGGCCAAACGCCGACTTTTTTATACTGTGAGCTCGGACTGAGAGTATAAACATATGGTCCAAGCCCCGTGCAGATAGCTCAAACGGTTCATGAGTTATAACCATTTTAGTAAAATTAGCTCCTTCCGGTTCCGACGTTTTGGCGCCCCCCGGCCACCGTAAATCGAAATTTCCACTTTTTTTCGATAATTATTTACATTTACACTCCACAGAATTCATCAGCATTGGTCTGGTTCCGATTGGGCAAAAATCCAGAGACTAGTTCAATTTTTTATTTTTGCATAAAACGCAAATTAGCGGAAAAATTTGCATACCGGAAATGAAATCGGAGATATACGTTTTTTAAGTTTTGAGCCAATGATTACAATGTTATAAAACACTTGGGTGTGCGACAAACGGTTTAGGAGTAATGAGCGTAAAGGCGCTTTTCATCGCTGTAGCGCCACCTATGGGCCGACATGGCTGGCTCCGAGTATCTGAGTAGCGAGCAAGACTACTACCATCTGACCAAGTCTCAGCTCTGTCGGCCTTACGGTTTGGGCTGCCCATTCAGTTTTAGGGAAGAATAATAAGGAAGAATAAAACCAACAAATACAATAGGTTTCTAGCCCTACGGGCTCGAACCCTAATTAAAGCTGCAAGCAGCATTTAGCGGGTTCGAGCACTTATAAGGCATCCAAAGCATCTTTGCCTTCATCAAGTAGGCCGAGGACTCTCATCCTAAAACACCCAAGTGGAAGATACTCCCAACGCCTGAAAAATTATAGATACGGTCAGCAACGGTTCACAGACACTATGCCCGATTACACACATATGCACATAGAGTACACTTGAGGGGAATCAGCTTTTCAGGTTCATTTGGTCACATCCATTTAAGAAATGACCCCGTCTAAATGCCTAATTGCATTGAGTTGCTGCCATGTGACTGCTGAGTAGATATGTGTGTTTACATGCAATTAAACTGGTGTACATAATAAAGGTGTGTGTTATGTTAAGCAAAACAGCATCTTACAACCAGCTGGACGTGTTCTATATTTATAGACGTGTGAATATGGAGCAACGTTTAATGTGTAGTGCTTTATATGTCTAACATCTTGTTCCTGTGAGACAGGAAACGTATCTCTTGTCCGATAACCATCATATTTTGCATGCTTGTTTAGTCTAATAAGATGTATGATTGTACTTAATGGCAAGTCAATTGGATTATTTGTTAAGGAGAAGCGAGCTTTCAGGTACACCGTTCACTTGAATATAATAAAGGACCCTGTAGTGGTCACGCAAATGAAAAAGTTGAAGATGTTTTTGATAGTTATTGATCTAGACAGTCCAGAGAATTGTACTGTGGTGGAAATGTTGAAATCGCTTGAAAAACCTAGGACAAGTTCGCAAAAGTAGGTTCTTAACATCATCACAGATAACTCACAAACTGTTTGATCAACATCAATGGTTCAAAAGCCAAATTTGTTTGGAATTAAGAGAGCTTTCATATGATATCGATAGTTTGTGTAAATGTCAAATGTCACGTGATACACAATTGTTAAGGCAACCAAAGATGTGTCAATTTTGCCATTTTTACTGTTATAGCGCCACCTAGTGTCCAAACGCCGCGGTATTTTGTAAGTCATCTCGGAGTGATGGTCTACACATATGTTCCAAGCCCCATGATGATATCTCTAATAGTGCTCGAGTTATGGGCATTTTAATGTAATAGGCTCCGCCTATTTAAAATGTTTACGCCCCTAAGCAACCGTGAAAGAAAATTTCAACTTTTTTTTGATAATTATTTACATTCACACTCCAGAGATGTTATCTGCATTGGTTTGGATCCGATCGGTCGAAAAACCTAGGACTAGTTCGCGAAAGTAGGTTTTTGACATCGTCAGCGATAACTCACGAACCGTTTGATCGACAGAAGCATTTCAAGAGGCAAAGTTGTTCAGAATAAGGAGAGCTATCATATGATAACAATAGTTTGAGTATATGTCAAATGTCACGTGATATACAATTGTTTATGCACTCCAAAAACGTTACTTCGCCCCCCGGTGGCCGAATGAGTTCATATTTCTTACAGACCTTCAGGACCACGAGTCGAACAAGCCCAGCGAGTGTCGTTTCGATCGAGTTCCGCTAACTTGGTCTAATGAGTGCTCAAACTTCATTGGCCGATGACCGCCATGTTTCTTTAGATACGCCACTGTCCTTTTAGACTGTCATGGTACATGACACAAAGACACACCATACCAAATAATAAGTCGATCGGGCAAACGGTTGCGTAGTTATAGCTCTTTTCGAGTTAATGTATATTATAGCGCCACCTAGTGGTTAAACGCCAATTCCTTTTTACTGTGACCCTGAACTGAGAGTCTACAGATGTGGTCCAATCCCCGTGAAGATATCTCAAACGGTTCACGAGTTATGGCCATTTTAGTCAAATGTGCCACTTCCGGTTCAGACGTTTTGGCGCCCCCTAGCAACGGTGAATCTAAATTTCAACTTTTTTTCGATAATTATTCACATTCACTCTCCACAGAATTCATCAGCGTTGGTTTGGTTCCGATCGTTCAAAAAACCAAGGACTAGTTTGCGAAAGTAGGTTTTTGATATCATCGGCGATAACTCACGAACCGTTTGTTTGACAGAAGTGGTTCCGGAGGCAAAGTTTTCAGAATGAGGAGAGCTATCATATGATGTAAATAGTTTGAGTATATGTCAAATGTCACGTGATGCACAATTGTTTTTGCAACCAAAAACACGTAAAATTAGCCAGTTTTACTGTTATAGCGCCACCTAGTGTCCAAACGCCGCGCCCTTACGTATGTGACCTCTGAGTGATGGTCTTCACATATGTTTCAAGCCCCATGATCATATGTCTAATAGTTATTGAGTTATGGCCATTTAAATGTAATAGGCCCCGCCCATTTTTTTATTTTGGTCCCTCTAAGCGACCTTGGAAGGAAATTTCAACTTTTTTTCGATAATTATTGATATTCACACTCCACAAAAGTCATCTGAATCGGTTTGGTTCCGATTAATCGAAAAACCTAGGACGAGTTCGCGAAAGTAGGTTTTTGACATCATCAGCGATAACTCACGAACCGTTTGATCGACAGAAGCGGTTCCAGAGGCAAAGTTGTTCAGAATGAGGAGACCTATCAAATAATGTAAATAGTTTGAGTATATGTCAAATGTCACGTGATACACAATTGTTTAAGGACTCCAAAAACGTTATTTCGCCCCCAGTGGCCGAATGACTTCATATTTCTTACAGACCTTCTTGACTATGAGTCGAACAAACCCAGCGAGTGTCGTTACATTCGGCCTCCGTTAAGTCGGTCTAAGGAGTGCTCAAACTTCATTGGCCGATGGCGGCCATGTTTTTTTAGATACGTCAATGTCCTTTTTTAGAATCATGGTACATGACACAAAGACACACCATACCAAGAAATTAGTCGATCGGGCAAACTGTTGGGTAGTTATTGCCCTTTTCGAGAAAATTTATATTATAGCGCCACCTAGAGGCCAAACGCCGACTTTTTTATACTGTGACCTCGGACTGAGAGTATAAACATATGGTCCAAGCCCCGTGAAGATATCTCAAACGGTTCATGAGTTATAACCATTTTAGTAAAATTAGCTCCTTCCGGTTCCGACGTTTTGGCGCCCCCCGGCCACCGCAAATCGAAATTTCAACTTTTTTTCGATAATTATCTACATTCACACTCCACAGAATTCATCAGCATTGGTCTGGTTCCGATTGGTCAAAAATCCAGAGACTAGTTCAATTTTTTTATTTTTGCATAAAATGCAAATTAGCGGAAAAATTTGCATACCGGAAATGAAATCGGAGATATACGTTTTTTAAGTTTTGAGCCAATGATTACAATTTTATAAAACACTTGGGTGTGCAACAAACGGTTTAGGAGTAATGAGCGTAAAGGCGCTTTTCATCGCTGTAGCGCCACCTATGGGCCGACATGGCTGGCTCCGAGTATCTGAGTAGCGAGCAAGACTACTACCATCTGACCGAGTCTCAGCTCTGTCGGACTTACGGTTTGGGCTGTACGATCAGTTTTAGCGGAGAAAAATAATAATAATTAAAGCTGCAAGCAGCATTTAGCGGGTTCGAGCACTTTTAAGGCATCCAAAGCATCTTTGCCTTCATCAAGTAGGCCGAGGACTCTCATCCTAAAACACCCAAGTGGAAGATACTCCCAACGCCTGAAAAATTATAGATACGGTCAGCAACGGTTCACAGACACTACGCATGATTACACACATATGCACATATAGTACACTTGAGGGGAATCATTTTTTCAGGTTAATTTGGTCACATTCATTTAAGAAATGACCCCGTCTAAATGCCTAATTGCATTGAGTTGCTGCCATGTGAATGCTGAGTAGATATTTGGGTTTACATGATATTAAACTGGTGTACATAATAAAGGTGTGTGTTATGTTTAGCAAAACAGCATCTTACAACCAGCCAGACATGTTCTATATTTATAGACGTGTGAATATGGAGCAACGTTTAATGTGTAGTGCTTTATATGTCTAACACCTTGTTCCTGTGAGACAGGAAACGTATCTCTTGTCTGATAACCATCATATTTTGCATGCTTGTTTAGTCTAATAAGATGTATGAGTGTACTTAATGGCAAGTCAATTGGATTATTTGTTAAGGAGAAGCGAGATTTCAGGTACACTGGTTACTTGAATATAATAAAGGACCCTGTAGTGGTCATGCAAATGAAAAAGTTGAAGATGTTTTTGATAGTTATTGATCTAGACAGTCCAGAGAATTGTACTGTGGTGGAAATTTTGAAATCGCTTGAAAAACCTAGGACAAGTTCGCAAAAGTAGGTTCTTAACATCATCACAGATAACTCACAAACTGTTTGATCGACATCAATGGTTCAAAAGCCAAATTTGTTTGGAATTATGAGAGCTTTCATATGACATCGATAGTTTGTGTAAATGTCAAATGTCACGTGATACACAATTGTTAAGGCAACCAAAGATGTGTACATTTTGCCATTTATACTTTATAGCGCCACCTAGTGTTCTAACACCGCGGTATTTTGTAATTCACCTAGGAGTGATGGTCTTCACATATGTTCCAAGCCCCATGATGATATCTCTAATAGTGCTCGAGTTATGGGCATTTTAATGCAATAGGCTCCGCCTATTTAAAATGTTTACGCCCCAAAGCAACCGTGAAAAGAAATTTCAACTTTTTTTTGATAATTATTTACATTCACACTCCACAGAAGTCATCTGCATTGGTTTGGATCTGATCAAGTGAAAAACCAAGGACCAGTTCGCAAAAGTAGGTTTTTAACATCATCAGCCATAACTCACGAACCGTTTGATTGACAGAAGCGTGTCCAGAGGCAAAGTTGTTCAGAATGAGGAGAGCTATCATATGATGTCAATAGTTTGGGTATATGTCAAATGTCACGTGATACACAATTGTTTATGCAACCACAGACACGTCAATTTTGCCATTTTTACTGTTATAGCGCCACCTAGTATCCAAACGCCGCGGTATTTTGTAAGTCATCTCGGAGTGATGGTCTACACATATGTTCCAAGCCCCATGTTGATATCTCTAATAGTGCTCGAGTTATGGGCATTTTAATGTAATAGGCTCCGCCTATTAAAAATGTTTACGCCCCTAAGCAACTGTGAAAGAAAATTTCAACTTTTTTTTGATAATTATTTACATTCACACTCCAGAGATGTTATCTGCATTGGTTTGGATCCGATCGGTCGAAAAACCTAGGACTAGTTCGCGAAAGTAGGTTTTTGACATCGTCAGCGATAACTCACGAACCGTTTGATTGACAGAAGCGTGTCCAGAGGCAAAGTTGTTCAGAATGTGAAGAGCTATCATATGATGTAAATAGTTTGAGTATATGTCAAATGTCACGTGATATACAATTGTTTATGCACTCTAAAACCGTTACTTCGCCCCCCGGTGGCCGAATGAGTTCATATTTCTTACAGACCTTCTGGACCACGAGTCGAACAAGCCCAGCGAGTGTCGTTTCGATCGGCCCCCGTTAAGTCGGTCTAAGGAGTGCTCAAACTTCATTGGCCGATGACCGCCATGTTTCATTAGATACGCCACTGTCCTTTTATACAATCATCGTGCATGACACAAAGACACACCATACCAAATAATAAGTCGATCGGGCAAACGGTTGGGTAGTTATAGCCCTTTTCGAGTTCATGTATATTATAGCGCCACCTAGTGGCCAAGCGCCAAATCCTTTTTACTGTGACCCCGGACTGAGAGTCTACACATAGGGTACAAGCCCCATGAAGATTGCTCAAACGGTTCACAAGTTATGGCCATTTTAGTCAACCATGGCACTTCCGGTTCAGACGTTTTGGCGCCCCCTAGCAATGGTGAATCGAAATTTCAACTTTTTTTCGATAATTATTCACATTCACACTCCACAGAATTCATCAGCGTTGGTTTGGTTCCGATCGGGCAAAAATCCAGGGACTAGTTCATTTTAATTTTTTTGCATAAAATGCAAATTAGCGGAAAAATTTGCATACCGGAAATGAAATCGGAGATATACGTTTTTTAAGTTTTGAGCCAATGATTACAATGATATAAAACACTTGGGTGTGCGACAAACGGTTTTGGAGTAAAGAGTGCAAACGCGCTTTTCATCGCTGTAGCGCCACCTATGGGCCGATTTGGCTGGGTCCATGTATCTGAGTAGCGACAAGGACTACTACCATCTGACCAAGTCTCAGCTCTGTCGGCCTTACGGTTTAGGCTGCCCATATAGTTTTAGGGAAGAATAATAACAAAGAAGAAGAAGAATAATAAAACCCACAAATACAATAGGTTTCTAGCCCTACGGGCTCGAACCCTAATTAAAGCTGCAAGCAGCATTTAGCGGGTTCGAGCACTTTAAGGCGTCTAAAGCATCTTTGCCTTCATCAAGTAGGCCGAGGACTCTCATACTAAAACACCCAAGTGGACGATACTCCCAACGCCTGAAAAATTATAGATACGGTCAGCAACGGTTCACAGACACTACGCCTGATTACACACATATGCAGATATAGTACACTTGAGGGGAATCATCTTTTCAGGCTCATTTGGTCACATACATTGAAGAAATGACCCTGTCTAAATGCATTGAGTTGCTGCCATGTGACTGCTGAGTAGATATTTGGGTTTACATGATATTAAACTGGTGTACATAATAAAGGTGTGTGTTATGTTTAGCAAAAAAGCATCTTACAACCAGCCAGACATATTCTATATTTATAGACGTGTAAATATGGAGCAACGTTTAATGTGTAGTGCTTTATATGTCTAACACCTTGTTGCTGTGAGAGAGGAAACATATCTCTTGTCCGATAACCATCGTATTTTACATGCTTGTTTAGTGTAATAAGATGTATGATTGTACTTCATGGCAAGTCAATTGGATTATTTATTAAGGAGAAGCGAGCTTTCAGGTACACCGTTCATTTGAATATAATAAAGGACCCTGTAATGGTCACGCAAATAAAAAAGTTGAACATATTTTTCATAGTTATTTATCTAGAGAGTCCTGAGAATTGTACTGTGGTGGAAATTTTGAAATCGCTTGAAAAACCTAGGACAAGTTCGCAAAAGTAGGTTCTTAACATCACAGATAACTCACAAACTGTTTGATCGACATCAATGGTTCAAGAGCCAAATTTGTTTGGAATTATGAGAGCTTTCATATGACATCGATAGTTTGTGTAAATGTCAAATGTCACGTGATACACAATTGTTAAGGCAACCTAAGATGTGTTCATTCTGCCATTTATACTTTATTGCGCCACCTAGTGTTCTGACACCGTGGTATTTTGTAATTCACCTAGGAGTGATGGTCTTCACATATGTTCCAAGCCCCATGATGATATCTCTAATAGTGCTCGAGTTATGGGCATTTTAATGTAATAGGCTCCGCCTATTTAAAATGTTTACGCCCCAAAGCAACCGTGAAAAGAAATTTCAACTTTTTTTTGATAATTATTTACATTCACACTCCACAGAAGTCATCTGCATTGGTTTGGATCCGATCAAGTGAAAAACCAAGGACCAGTTCGCAAAAGTAGCTTTTTAACATCATCAGCCATAACTCACGAACCGTTTGATTGACAGAAGCGTGTCCGGAGGCAAAGTTGTTCAGAATGAGGAGTGCTATCATATGATGTAAATAGTTTGTGTAAATGTCAAATGTCACGTGATACACAATTGTTTATGCAACCAAAGACACGTACATTTTGCCATTTTTACTGTTATAGCGCCACCTAGTGTCCAAACGCCGCGGTATTTTGTAAGTCATCTCGGAGTGATGGTCTACACATATGTTCCAAGCCCCATGATGATATCTCTAATAGTGCTCGAGTTATGGGCATTTTAATGTCATAGGCTCCGCCTATTTAAAATGTTTACGCCCCTAAGCAACCGTGAAATAAAATTTCAACTTTTTTTTGATAATTATTTACATTCACACTCCAGAGATGTTATCTGCATTGGTTTGGATCCGATCGGTCGAAAAACCTAGGACTAGTTCGCGAAAGTAGGTTTTTGACATCGTCAGCGATAATTCGCAAACCGTTCAATCGACAGAAGCGTGTTCAGAGGAAAAGTTTTTCAGAATGAGAAGAGCTATCATATGATAACAATAGTTTGAGTATATGTCAAATGTCACGTGATATACAATTGTTTATGCACTCCAAAAGCGTTATTTCGCCCCCCGGTGGCCGAATGAGTTCATATTTCTTACAGACCTTCAGGACCATGAGTCGAACAAGCCCAGCGAGTGTCGTTTCGATCGGCCTCCGTTAACCCGGTCTAATGAGTGCTCAAACTTCATTGGCCGATGACCGCCATGTTTCTTTAGATACACCACTGTCCTTTTAGACAATCATGGTGCATGACACAAAGACACACCATACCAAATAATAAGTCGATCGGGCAAACGGTTGGGTAGTTATAGCCCTTTTCGAGTTCATGTAAATTATAGCGCCACCTAGTGGCCAAGCGCCAACTCCTTTTTATTGTGACCCCGGACTGAGAGTCTACAAATAGGGTACAAGCCCCATGAAGATTGCTCAAACGGTTCACAAATTATGGCCATTTTAGTCAACCATGGCACTTCCGGTTCAGACGTTTTGGCGCCCCCTAGCAATGGTGAATCGAAATTTCAACTTTTTTTTGATAATTATTCACATTCACACTCCACAGAATTCATCAGCGTTGGTTTGGTTCCGATCGGGCAAAAATCCAGGGACTAGTTCATTTTAATTTTTTTGCATAAAATGCAAATTAGCGGAAAAATTTTCATACCGGAAATGAAATCGGAGATATACGTTTTTTAAGTTTTGAGCCAATGATTACAATGATATAAAACACTTGGGTGTGCGACAAACGGTTTAGGAGTAAAGAGTGCAAACGCGCTTTTCATCGCTGTAGCGCCACCTATGGGCCGATTTGGCTGGGTCCATGTATCTGAGTAGCGACAAGGACTACTACCATCTGACCAAGTCTCAGCTCTGTCGGCCTTACGGTTTAGGCTGCCCATGTAGTTTTAGGGAAGAATAATAACGAAGAAGAATAATAAAACCCACAAATACAATAGGTTTCTAGCCCTACGGGCTCGAACCCTAAATATAGCTGCAAGCAGCGATTCCCGGGTTCGAGCAGTCTAAAGCGTCAAGATTGTTCAGAACGAAGAGAACTAGCGGCCAAAAGGCGCTGCCTTTAGTAGGTGACCTCGGAGCTAGTTCTTGAGTTATGGCCATTTTAATGTAAAAGGCTCCGCATTTTAAGAACTTTTGGCGTGCGTCCCTTATCAACCTTGAAAGGAAATTTCAACTTTTTTTCGATAGTTATTGACATTCACACTCCACAGAAGTCGTCTGCATTGGTTTGGTTCCGATCGGTCAAAAAACCAAGGACTAGTTCGCGAAAGTAGGTTTTTGACATCATCTGCGATAACTCACAAACCGTTTGTTTGACAGAAGTGGTTCCAGAGGCAAAGTTGTTCAGAATGAGGAGAGCTATCATATGATGTAAATAGTTTGAGTATATGTCAAATGTCACGTGATACACAATTGTTTTTGCAACCAAAACTCGTAAATTTAGCCATTTTTACTGTTATAGCGCCACCTAGTGTCCAAACGCCGCGGCCTTAGGTTTGTGACGTCGGAGTTATGGTCTTCACATATGTTTCAAGCCCCATGATGAGATCTCATATAGTTATTGAGTTATGGCCATTTAAATGTAATAGGCCCCGCCCATTTTTTTATTTTGGTGCCCCTAAGCTACCTTGAAAGGAAATTTCAACTTTCTTACGATAATTATTGACAATCACACTCCACAGAAGTCATCTGAATCGGTTTGGTTCCGATTAATCGAAAAACCTAGGACGAGTTCGCGAAAGTAGGTTTTTGACATCATCAGCGATAACTCACGAACCGTTTGATCGACAGAAGCGGTTCCAGAGGCAAAGTTGTTCAGAATGAGGAGAGCTATCAAATAATGTAAATAGTTTGAGTATATGTCAAATGTCACGTGATACACAATTGTTTAAGGACTCCAAAAACGTTATTTCGCCCCCAGTGGCCGAATGACTTCATATTTCTTACAGACCTTTTTGACCATGAGTCGAACAAGCCCAGCGAGTGTCGTTTCGATCGGCCTCCGTTAAGTCGGTCTAAGGAGTGCTCAAACTTCATTGGCCGATGGCGGCCATGTTTTTTTAGATACGCCAATGTCCTTTTCTAGAATCATGGTACATGACACAAAGACACATCATACCAAGAAATTAGTCGATCGGGCAAACTGTTGGGTAGTTATTGCCCTTTTCGAGAAAATTTATATTATAGCGCCACCTAGAGGCCAAACGCCGACTTTTTTATACTGTTACCTCGGACTGAGAGTATAAACATATGGTCCAAGCCCCGTGCAGATATCTCAAACGGTTCACGAGTTATAACCATTTTAGTAAAATTAGCTCCTTCCGGTTCCGACGTTTTGGCGCCCCCCGGCCACCGTAAATCGAAATTTCAACTTTTTTTCGATAATTATTTACATTCACACTCTACAGAATTCATAAGCGTTGGTCTGGTTCCGATTGGGCAAAAGTCCAGAGACTAGTTAATTTTTTTTATTTTTGCATAAAATGCTAATTAGTGGAAAAATTTGCATACCGGAAATGAAATCGGAGATAGCCATTTTTTAAGTTTTGAGCCAATGATCACATGTATCTAGAACACTGGGGCGTGCGACAAGCGATTTAGTAATTATGAGTGCAAACGCATTCAGCATCGCTGTAGCGCCACCTATGGGCCGACATGGCTGGCTCCGAGTATCTGAGTAGCGAGCAATACTACTACCATCTGACCGAGTCTCAGCTTTGTCGGACTTACGGTTTGGGCTGCACGATCAGTTTTACGGCGGAAAAATAATAATAATAAATATAGCTGCAAGCAGCGATTCCCGGGTTCGAGCAGTCTAAAGCGTCAAGATTGTTCAGAACGAAGAGAACTAGCGGCCAAAAGGCGCTGCGTTAGTAGGTGACCTCAGAGCTAGTTCTTGAGTTATGGCCATTTTATTGTAAAAGGCTCCGCATAATTAGAACTTTTGGCGTGCGTCCCTTATCGACCTTGAAAGGAAATTTCAACTTTTTTTCGATAGTTATTGACATTCACACTCCACAGAAGTCATCTGCATTGGTTTGGTTCCGATCGGTCAAAAAACCAAGGACTAGTTCGCGAAAGTAGGTTTTTGACATCATCGGCGATAACTCACGAACCGTTTATTTGACAGAAGTGGTTCCAGAGGCAAAGTTGTTCAGAATGAGAAGAGCTATCATATGATGTAAATAGTTTGAGTATATGTCAAATGTCACGTGATGCACAATTGTTTTTGCAACCAAAAACACGTAAAATTAGCCATTTTTACTGTTATAGCGCCACCTAGTGTCCAAACGCCGCGCCCTTACGTAGGTGACCTCTGAGTGATGGTCTTCACATATTTTTCAAGCCCCATGATCATATCTCTAATAGTTATTGAGTTATGGCCATTTTAATGTAATAGGCCCCGCCCATTTTTTTATTTTGGTGCCCCCAAGCGACCTTGAAAGGAAATTTCAACTTTCTTTCGATAATTATTGACATTCACACTCCACAGAAGTTATCTGAATCGGTCTAGTTCCGATTAATCGAAAAACCTAGGAGGAGTTCGCGAAAGTAGGTTTTTGACATCATCAGCGATAACTCACGAACCGTTTGATCGACAGAAGCGGTTCCAGAGGCAAAGTTGTTCAGAATGAGGAGACCTATCAAATAATGTAAATAGTTTGAGTATTTGTCAAATGTCACGTGATACACAATTGTTTAAGGACTCCAAAAACGTTATTTCGCCCCCAGTGGCCGAATGAGTTCATATTTCTTACAGACCTTCTTGACCATGAGTCGAACAAGCCCAGCGAGTGTCGTTTCGATCGGCCTCCGCTAAGTCGGTGTAAGGAGTGCTCAAACTTCACTGGCCGATGGCGGCCATGTTTTTTTAGATATGCCAATGTCCTTTTCTAGAATCATGGTACATGACACAAAGACACACCATACCAAGAAATTAGTCGATAGGGCAAACTGTTGGGTAGTTATTGCCCTTTTCGAGAAAATGTATATTATAGCGCCACCTAGAGGCCAAACGCCGACTTTTTGATAATATGAGCTCGGACTGAGAGTATAAACATATGGTCCAAGCCCTGTGCAGATAGCTCAAACGGTTCATGAGTTATAACCATTTTAGTAAAATTTGCTCCTTCCGGTTCCGACGTTTTGGCGCCCCCCGGCCACCGCAAATCGAAATTTCAACTTTTTTTCGATAATTATTTGCATTCACACTCCACAGAATTCATCAGCATTGGTCTGGTTCCGATTGGTCAAAAATCCAGAGACTAGTTTAATTTTTTTATTTTTGCATAAAATGCAAATTAGCGGAAAAATTTGCATACCGGAAATGAAATCGGACCTATACATTTTTTAAGTTTTGAGCCAATGATTACAATGATTTAAAACACTTGGGTGTGCGACAAACGGTTTAGGAGTAATGAGCGTAAAGGCGCTTTTCATCGCTGTAGCGCCACCTATGGGCCGACATGGCTGGCTCCGAGTATCTGAGTAGCGAGCAAGACTACTACCATCTGACCGAGTTTCAGCTTTGTCGGCCTTACGGTTTGGGCTGCACGATCAGTTTTACGGCGGAAAAATAATAATAATTAAAGCTGCAAGCAGCATTTAGCGGGTTCGAGCACTTTTAAGGAATCCAACGCATCTTTGCCTTCATCAAGTAGGCCGAGGACTCTCATCCTAAAACACCCAAGTGGAAGATACTCCCAACGCCTGAAAAATTATAGATACGGTCAGCAACGGTTCACAGACACTACGCCTGATTACACACATATGCACATAGAGTACACTTGAGGGGAATCATTTTTTCAGGTTAATTTGGTCACATCCATTTAAGAAATGACCCCGTCTAAATGCCTAATTGCATTGAGTTGCTGCCATGTGACTGCTGAGTAGATATTTGGGTTTACATGCAATTAAACTGGTGTACATAATAAAGGTGTGTGTTATGTTAAGCAAAACAGCATCTTACAACCAGCCAGACATGTTCTATATTTATAGACGTGTGAATATGGAGCAACGTTTAATGTGTAGTGCTTTATATGTCTAACACCTTGTTCCTGTGAGACAGGAAACGTATCTCTTGTCAGGTAACCATCATATTTTGCATGCTTGTTTAGTCTAATAAGATGTATGATTGTACTTAATGGCAAGTCAATTGGATTATTTATTAAGGAGAAGCGAGCTTTCAGGTACACCGTTCACTTGAATATAATAAAGGACCCTGTAGTGGTCATGCAAATGAAAAAGTTGAAGATGTTTTTGATAGTTATTGATCTAGACAGTCCAGAGAATTGTACTGTGGTGGAAATTTTGAAATCGCTTGAAAAACCTAGAAGAAGTTCGCAAAGGCAGGCTCTTAACATCATCACAGATAACTCACAAACTGTTTGATCGACATCAATGGTTCAAAAGCCAAATTTGTTTGGAATTATGAGAGCTTTCATATGATATCGATAGTTTGTGTAAATGTCAAATGTCACGTGATACACAATTGTTAAGGCAACCAAAGATGTGTCAATTTTGCCATTTTTACTGTTATAGCGCCACCTAGTGTCCAAACGACGCGGTATTTTGTAAGTCATCTCGGAGGGGTGGTCTACACATATGTTCCAAGCCCCATGATGATATCTCTAATAGTGCTCGAGTTATGGGCATTTTAATGTCATAGGCTCCGCCTATTTAAAATGTTTACGCCCCTAAGCAACCGTGAAAGAAAATTTCAACTTTTTTTTGATAATTATTTACATTCACACTCCAGAGATGTTATCTGCATTGGTTTGGATCCGATCGGTCGAAAAACCTAGGACTAGTTCGCGAAAGTAGGTTTTTGACATCGTCAGCGATAACTCGCAAACCGTTCAATCGACAGAAGCGTGTTCAGAGGCAAAGTTGTTCAGAATGTGAAGAGCTATCATATGATAACAATAGTTTGAGTATATGTCAAATGTCACGTGATATACAATTGTTTATGCACTCTAAAACAGTTACTTCGCCCCCCGGTGGCCGAATGAGTTCATATTTCTTACAGACCTTCTGGACCATGAGTCGAACAAGCCCAGTGAGTGTCGTTTCGATCGGCCTCCGTTAATCCGGTCTAATGAGTGCTCAAATTTCATTGGCCGATGACCGCCATGTTTCTTTAGATACGCCACTGTCCTTTTAGACAATCATCGTGCATGACACAAAGACACACCATACCAAATAATAAGTCGATCGGGCAAACGGTTGGGTAGTTATAGCCCTTTTCGAGTTCATGTAAATTATAGCGCCACCTAGTGGCCGAGCGCCAACTCCTTTTTACTGTGACCCCGGACTGAGAGTCTACACATAGGGTACAAGCCCCATGAAGATTGCTCAAACGGTTCACAAGTTATGGCCATTTTAGTCAACCATGGCACTTCCGGTTCAGACGTTTTGGCGCCCCCTAGCAATGGTGAATCGAAATTTCAACTTTTTTTTGATAATTATTCACATTCACACTCCACAGAATTCATCGGCGTTGGTTTGGTTCCAATCGGGCAAAAATCCAGTGACTAGTTCATTTTAATTTTTTTGCATAAAATGCAAATTAGCGGAAAAATTTGCATACCGGAAATGAAATCGGAGATATACGTTTTTTAAGTTTTGAGCCAATGATTACAATGATATAAAACACTTGGGTGTGCGACAAACGGTTTAGGAGTAAAGAGTGCAAACGCGCTTTTCATCGCTGTAGCGCCACCTATGGGCCGATTTGGCTGGGTCCATGTATCTGAGTAGCGACAAGGACTACTACCATCTGACCAAGTCTCAGCTCTGTCGGCCTTACGGTTTAGGCTGCCCATGTAGTTTTAGGGAAGAATAATAACAAAGAAGAAGAATAATAAAACCCACAAATACAATAGGTTTCTAGCCCTACGGGCTCGAACCCTAATAATAAATATAGCTGCAAGCAGCGATTCCCGGGTTCGAGCAGTCTAAAGCGTCAAGATTGTTCAGAATGAAGAGAACTAGCGGCCAAAAGGCGCTGCCTTTAGTAGGTGACCTCGGAGCTAGTTCTTGAGTTATGGCCATTTTATTGTAAAAGGCTCCGCATGATTAGAACTTTTGGCGTGCGTCCCTTATCGACCTTGAAAGGAAATTTCAACATTCTTTCGATAGTTATTGACATTCACACTCCACAGAAGTCATCTGAATCGGTTTGGTTCCGATTAATCGAAAAACCTAGGACTAGTTCGCGAAAGTAGGTTTTTGACACCATCGGCGATAACTCACAAACCGTTTGTTTGACAGAAGCGGTTCCAGAGGCAAAGTTGTTCAGAATGAGAAGAGCTATCATATGATGTAAATAGTTTGATTATATGTCAAAGGTCACGTGATACACAATTGTTGTTGCAACCAAAAACACGTCAATTTAGCCATTTTTACTGTTATAGCGCCACCTAGTGTCCAAACGCCGCGCCCTTACGTATGTGACCTCTGAGTGATGGTCTTCACATATATTTCAAGCCCCATGATCATATCTCTAATAGTTATTGAGTTATGGCCATTTAAATGTCATAGGCCCCGCCCATTTTTTTATTCTGATGCCCCTAAGCAACCTTGAAAGGAAATTTCAACTTTCTTTCGATAATTATTGACATTCACACTCCACAGAAGTAATCTGAATCGGTTTGGTTCCGATTAATCGAAAAACCTAGGACTAGTTCGCGAAAGTAGGTTTTTGACATCATCGGCGATAACTCACGAACCGTTTGATCGACAGAACTGGTTCCAGAGGCAAAGTTGTTCAGAATGAGGAGTCCTATCAAATAATGTAAATAGTTTGAGTATATGTCAAATGTCACGTGATACACAATTGTTAAAGGACTCCAAAAACGTTATTTCGCCCCCAGTGGCCGAATGACTTCATATTTCTTACAGACCTTCTTGACCATGAGTCGAACAAGCCCAGCGAGTGTCGTTTCGATCGGCCTCTGTTAAGTTGGTCTAAGGAGTGCTCAAACTTCACTGGCCGATGGCGGCCATGTTTTTTTAGATACGCCAATGTCCTTTTCTAGAATCATGGTACATGACACAAAGACACACCATACCAAGAAATTAGTCGATAGGGCAAACTGTTGGGTAGTTATTGCCCTTTTCGAGAAAATGTATATTATAGCGCCACCTAGAGGCCAAACGCCGACTTTTTGACAATATGAGCTCGGACTGAGAGTATAAACATATGGTCCAAGCCCTGTGCAGATAGCTCAAACGGTTCATGAGTTATAACCATTTTAGTAAAATTTGCTCCTTCCGGTTCCGACGTTTTGGCGCCCCCCGGCCACCGCAAATCGAAATTTCAACTTTTTTTCGATAATTATTTACATTCACACTCCACAGAATTCATCAGCATTGGTCTGGTTCCGATTGGTCAAAAATCCAGAGACTAGTTACATTTTTTTATTTTTGCATAAAATGCAAATTAGCGAAAAAATTTGCATACCGGAAATGAAATCGGAGATATACGTTTTTTAAGTTTTGAGCCAATGATCACATGTATCTAGAACACTGGGGCGTGCGACAAGCGATTTAGGAATTATGAGCGCAAACGCATTCAGCATCGCTGTAGCGCCACCTATGGGCCGACATGGCTGGCTCCGAGTATCTGAGTAGCGAGCAAGACTACTACCATCTGACCGAGTCTCAGCTCTGTCGGACTTACGGTTTGGGCTGTACGATCAGTTTTAGCGGAGAAAAATAATAATAATAATAATAAATATAGCTGCAAGCAGCGATTCCCGGGTTCGAGCAGTCTAAAGCGTCAAGATTGTTCAGAATGAAGAGAACTAGCGGCCAAAAGGCGCTGCCTTTAGTAGGTGACCTCAGAGCTAGTTCTTGAGTTATGGCCATTTTATTGTAAAAGGCTCCGCATGATTAGAACTTTTGGCGTGCGTCCCTTATCGACCTTGAAAGGAAATTTCAACATTCTTTCGATAGTTATTGACATTCACACTCCACAGAAGTCATCTGAATCGGTTTGGTTCCGATTAATCGAAAAACCTAGGACTAGTTCGCGAAGGTAGGTTTTTGACATCATCGGCGATAACTCACAAACCGCTTGTTTGACAGAAGCGGTTCCAGAGGCAAAGTTGTTCAGAATGAGGAGAGCTATCATATGATGTAAATAGTTTGATTATATGTCAAAGGTCACGTGATACACAATTGTTTTTGCAACCAAAAACACGTCAATTTAGCCATTTTTACTGTTATAGCGCCACCTAGTGTCCAAACGCCGCGCCCTTACGTATGTGACCTCTGAGTGATGGTTTTCACATATGTTTCAAGCCCCATGATCATATCTCTAATAGTTATTGAGTTATGGCCATTTAAATGTCATAGGCCCCGCCCATTTTTTTATTCTGATGCCCCTAAGCAACCTTGAAAGGAAATTTCAACTTTCTTTCGATAATTATTGACATTCACACTCCACAGAAGTCATCTGAATCGGTTTGGTTCCGATTAATCGAAAAACCTAGGACTAGTTCGCGAAAGTAGGTTTTTGACATCATCAGCGATAACTCACGAACCGTTTGATCGACAGAACTGGTTCCAGAGGCAAAGTTGTTCAGAATGAGGAGTCCTATCAAATAATGTAAATAGTTTGAGTATATGTCAAATGTCACGTGATACACAATTGTTAAAGGACTCCAAAAACGTTATTTCGCCCCCAGTGGCCAAATGAGTTCATATTTCTTACAGACCTTCTTGACCATGAGTCGAACAAGCCCAGCGAGTGTCGTTTTGATCGGCCTCCGTTAAGTCGGTCTAAGGAGTGCTCAAACTTCATTGGCCGATGGCGGCCATGTTTTTTTAGATACGCCAATGTCCTTTTCTAGAATCATGGTACATGACACAAAGACACACCATACCAAGAAATTAGTCGATCGGGCAAACTGATGGGTAGTTATTGCCCTTTTCGAGAAAATGTATATTATAGCGCCACCTAGAGGCCAAACGCCGACTTTTTTATGCTGTGATCTCGGACTGAGAGTATAAACATATGGTCCAAGCCCCGTGAATATATCTCAAACGGTTCATGAGTTATAACCATTTTAGTAAAATTAGCTCCTTCCGGTTCCGACGTTTTGGCGCCCCCCGGCCACCGTAAATCGAAATTTCAACTTTTTTTCGATAATTATTTACATTCACACTCCACAGAATTCATCAGCGTTGGTCTGGTTCCGATTGGGCAAAAATCCAGAGACTAGTTCAATTTTTAGATTTTTGCATAAAATGCAAATTAGCGAAAAAATTAGCATACCGGAAATGAAATCGGAGATATACGTTTTTTAAGTTTTGAGCCAATGATTACAATTTTATAAAACACTTGGGTGTGCGACAAACGGTTTAGGAGTAATGAGCGTAAAGGCGCTTTTCATCGCTGTAGCGCCACCTATGGGCCGACATGGCTGGCTCCGAGTATCTGAGTAGCGAGCAAGACTACTACCATCTGACCGAGTTTCAGCTTTGTCGGCCTTACGGTTTGGGCTGCACGATCAGTTTTACGGCGGAAAAATAATAATAATAATAATTAAAGCTGCAAGCAGCATTTAGCGGGTTTCGAGGTTTAAGGCAGTCAAAAGCAGTCGTGCATTCATGAACAGGTTAGGGGGTCACACCTCAACACACGCGTGAAGGATCAAAGTCCAACACACACACACACACACAGAAAAATGACAGGTATGAACTCATAGAAACTATGCATGCTTACAGAAACATGCACGTATACTACAAGAATGTTATTTTCTGACTGTCAAATCATTTGGACAATTCGTTAATGAGTATCCGATTTTCATTGTTGTTGGCTTTTAAATTGAAGAGAAGGTGCTTTCAAACTCAAGAAGTCTGAAGTTCCTGGGCCGAGACGATAACCGTTGCATATTTACAGTATTTAGTGCCATTGTTCATGTTATAGCGCCACCTAGTGTCCAATCACCGTGTTATTTTTACAGTGAGCTCAGAGCGATGGTCTACACATATGTGTAAAGCCCCGTGAAGCTATCTCAAATCCTTCTCTAACAACGTCCGTTTAAGTGTCATAGGCTCCGCTTAGTTCCGTTTTTGCCCCCCCTACCGTGTATGAATATAAATTTCAACTTTTTTCAATGATTATTTACATTCACACTCCAGAGAAGTCATCTGCATTGGTTTAGTTCCGATCAATTGAAAAAGCAAGTACTAGTTCGCGAAAGTAGGTTTTTGACATTATCACCGATAACTCACAAACCGTTAAATCGACATAAATGGTTCTAGAGGCAAAGTTGTTCAGCATGAGAAGAGCTATCATATGATATCAATAGTTTGTGTGTTTGTCAAATGTCACGTGACACACAATTGTTTAAGTATTGAAATACGCGTCAATTTTGCCATTTCTACTCGTCTAGCGCCACCTAGTGTCCAAACGCCACCTTCTTTTGTAGGTGACCTCGGAGTGATGGTCTACACATATGTTCCAAGCCCCATGATGTTGTGTTAATCCGTTCTGGATTTATGGCCATTTTAATGTGATAGGCTCCGCCCAGTTCAGTTTTTGGCCCCCCCCCTACCGTGTATGAATACAAATTTCAACTTTTTTTCAATGATTATTTACATTCACACTCCACAAAAGTCATCTGCATTGGTTTGGTTCCGATCGGTCGAAAAACCAGGGACTAGTTCGCAAAAGTAGGTTTTTGACATCATCAGCGATAACTCACGAACCGCTCGATCGACAGAAGCGTGTCCAGAGGCAAAGTTGTTCAGAATGAGAAGAGATATCATATGATGTAAATAGTTTGAGTATGTGTCAAATGTCACGTCATACACAATTGTTTAAGCACTGCAAAAACGTTTTTTCGCCCCCAGTGGCCGAATAAGTTCATATTTCTTACAGACCTTCAGGACCACGAGTCGAACAAGCCCAGCGAGTGTCGTTTCGATCTGCCCCCGTTAACCCTGTCTAATGAGTGCTCAAAATTCATTGGCCGATGGCGGCCATGTTTTTTGAGAAACACCAAAGTCCTTTTATACAGTCACGGTGCATGACACAAAGACACACCATACCAAATAATAAGTCGATCGGGCAAACGGTTGCGTAGTTATAGCCCTTTTCGAGTTCTTTGCTATTATAGCGCCTCCTAGTGGCCAAACACCGAGTATTTTTTATTGTGACCCTGGACTGAGGGTCTACATGTACGGTCTAAGCCCCGTGAAGATAGCTCAAACGGTTCACGAGTTATGGTCATTTTAGTGAAATAGGCTACTTCCGGTTCAGACGTTTTGGCGCCCCCTAGCAACGGTGAATCGAAATTTCAACTTTTTTTCAATGAATATTTACATTCACACTCCACAGAATTCATCAGCGTTGGTTTGGTTCCGATCGGGCAAAAATCCAGGGACTAGTTCATTTTTTTTTTTTTTCATAAAATGCAAATTAGCGGAGAAATTTGCATACCGGAAATGAAATCGGAGATAGCCATTTTTTAAGTTTGGAGCCAAGGATTCCAATGACACCAATCACTTTGTTGTGCGACATCCGGTTTACGAGCATTGAGCCCAAACGCATTGGCCATCGCTATAGCGCCACCTATGGACCGACATGGCTGGCTCCAAGTATCTGAGTAGCGAGCAAGACTACTACCATCCGACAAAGTCTCGAGTTTCTACGACTTACGGTTTGGGCTGGGCGACGCGTTTTATGGCGGAAGAATAATAATAAGAAGAATAAAAATCCTTACAAAAACAATAGGTTTTCAGCACTTCGTGCTCGAAACCCTAATAAAACCAACAAATACAATAGGTTTCTAGCCCTACGGGCTCGAACCCTAATTAAAGCTGCAAGCAGCATTTAGCGGGTTCGAGCACTTTAAGGCGTCTAAAGCATCTTTGCCTTCATCAAGTAGGCCGAGGACTCTCATACTAAAACACCCAAGTGGACGATACTCCCAACGCCTGAAAAATTATATATACGGTCAGCAACGGTTCACAGACACTACGCCTGATTACACACATATGCAGATATAGTACACTTGAGGGGAATCATCTTTTCAGGCTCATTTGGTCACATACATTGAAGAAATGACCCTGTCTAAATGCATTGAGTTGCTGCCATGTGACTGCTGAGTAGATATTTGGGTTTACATGATATTAAACTGGTGTACATAATAAAGGTGTGTGTTATGTTTAGCAAAAAAGCATCTTACAACCAGCCAGACATATTCTATATTTATAGACGTGTAAATATGGAGCAACGTTTAATGTGTAGTGCTTTATATGTCTAACACCTTGTTGCTGTGAGAGAGGAAACATATCTCTTGTCCGATAACCATCGTATTTTACATGCTTGTTTAGTGTAATAAGATGTATGATTGTACTTCATGGCAAGTCAATTGGATTATTTATTAAGGAGAAGCGAGCTTTCAGGTACACCGTTCATTTGAATATAATAAAGGACCCTGTAATGGTCACGCAAATAAAAAAGTTGAACATATTTTTGATAGTTATTTATCTAGAGAGTCCTGAGAATTGTACTGTGGTGGAAATTTTGAAATCGCTTGAAAAACCTAGGACAAGTTCGCAAAAGTAGGTTCTTAACATCACAGATAACTCACAAACTGTTTGATCGACATCAATGGTTCAAGAGCCAAATTTGTTTGGAATTATGAGAGCTTTCATATGACATCGATAGTTTGTGTAAATGTCAAATGTCACGTGATACACAATTGTTAAGGCAACCTAAGATGTGTTCATTCTGCCATTTATACTTTATTGCGCCACCTAGTGTTCTGACACCGTGGTATTTTGTAATTCACCTAGGAGTGATGGTCTTCACATATGTTCCAAGCCCCATGATGATATCTCTAATAGTGCTCGAGTTATGGGCATTTTAATGTAATAGGCTCCGCCTATTTAAAATGTTTACGCCCCAAAGCAACCGTGAAAAGAAATTTCAACTTTTTTTTGATAATTATTTACATTCACACTCCAGAGATGTTATCTGCATTGGTTTGGATCCGATCGGTCGAAAAACCTAGGACTAGTTCGCGAAAGTAGGTTTTTGACATCGTCAGCGATAATTCGCAAACCGTTCAATCGACAGAAGCGTGTTCAGAGGCAAAGTTTTTCAGAATGAGAAGAGCTATCATATGATAACAATAGTTTGAGTATATGTCAAATGTCACGTGATATACAATTGTTTATGCACTCCAAAAGCGTTATTTCGCCCCCCGGTGGCCGAATGAGTTCATATTTCTTACAGACCTTCAGGACCATGAGTCGAACAAGCCCAGCGAGTGTCGTTTCGATCGGCCTCCGTTAACCCGGTCTAATGAGTGCTCAAACTTCATTGGCCGATGACCGCCATGTTTCTTTAGATACACCACTGTCCTTTTAGACAATCATGGTGCATGACACAAAGACACACCATACCAAATAATAAGTCGATCGGGCAAACGGTTGGGTAGTTATAGCCCTTTTCGAGTTCATGTAAATTATAGCGCCACCTAGTGGCCAAGCGCCAACTCCTTTTTATTGTGACCCCGGACTGAGAGTCTACACATAGGGTACAAGCCCCATGAAGATTGCTCAAACGGTTCACAAGTTATGGCCATTTTAGTCAACCATGGCACTTCCGGTTCAGACGTTTTGGCGCCCCCTAGCAATGGTGAATCGAAATTTCAACTTTTTTTTGATAATTATTCACATTCACACTCCACAGAATTCATCAGCGTTGGTTTGGTTCCGATCGGGCAAAAATCCAGGGACTAGTTCATTTTAATTTTTTTGCATAAAATGCAAATTAGCGGAAAAATTTTCATACCGGAAATGAAATCGGAGATATACGTTTTTTAAGTTTTGAGCCAATGATTACAATGATATAAAACACTTGGGTGTGCGACAAACGGTTTAGGAGTAAAGAGTGCAAACGCGCTTTTCATCGCTGTAGCGCCACCTATGGGCTGATTTGGCTGGGTCCATGTATCTGAGTAGCGACAAGGACTACTACCATCTGACCAAGTCTCAGCTCTGTCGGCCTTACGGTTTAGGCTGCCCATGTAGTTTTAGGGAAGAATAATAACGAAGAAGAATAATAAAACCCACAAATACAATAGGTTTCTAGCCCTATGGGCTCGAACCCTAATAATAAAAGCTACAAATACAATAGGTTTCTAGCCCTTCGGGCTCGAACCCTAAATATAGCTGCAAGCAGCGATTCCCGGGTTCGAGCAGTCTAAAGCGTCAAGATTGTTCAGAATGAAGAGAACTAGCGGCCAAAAGGCGCTGCCTTTAGTAGGTGACCTCAGAGCTAGTTCTTGAGTTATGGCCATTTTATTGTAAAAGGCTCCGCATGATTAGAACTTTTGGCGTGCGTCCCTTATCGACCTTGAAAGGAAATTTCAACATTCTTTCGATAGTTATTGACATTCACACTCCACAGAAGTCATCTGAATCGGTTTGGTTCCGATTAATCGAAAAACCTAGGACTAGTTCGCGAAAGTAGGTTTTTGACATCATCGGCGATAACTCACAAACCGCTTGTTTGACAGAAGCGGTTCCAGAGGCAAAGTTGTTCAGAATGAGGAGAGCTATCATATGATGTAAATAGTTTGATTATATGTCAAAGGTCACGTGATACACAATTGTTTTTGCAACCAAAAACACGTCAATTTAGCCATTTTTACTGTTATAGCGCCACCTAGTGTCCAAACGCCGCGCCCTTACGTATGTGACCTCTGAGTGATGGTTTTCACATATGTTTCAAGCCCCATGATCATATCTCTAATAGTTATTGAGTTATGGCCATTTAAATGTCATAGGCCCCGCCCATTTTTTTATTCTGATGCCCCTAAGCAACCTTGAAAGGAAATTTCAACTTTCTTTCGATAATTATTGACATTCACACTCCACAGAAGTCATCTGAATCGGTTTGGTTCCGATTAATCGAAAAACCTAGGACTAGTTCGCGAAAGTAGGTTTTTGACATCATCAGCGATAACTCACGAACCGTTTGATCGACAGAACTGGTTCCAGAGGCAAAGTTGTTCAGAATGAGGAGTCCTATCAAATAATGTAAATAGTTTGAGTATATGTCAAATGTCACGTGATACACAATTGTTAAAGGACTCCAAAAACGTTATTTCGCCCCCAGTGGCCGAATGAGTTCATATTTCTTACAGACCTTCTTGACCATGAGTCGAACAAGCCCAGCGAGTGTCGTTTTGATCGGCCTCCGTTAAGTCGGTCTAAGGAGTGCTCAAACTTCATTGGCCGATGGCGGCCATGTTTTTTTAGATACGCCAATGTCCTTTTCTAGAATCATGGTACATGACACAAAGACACACCATACCAAGAAATTAGTCGATCGGGCAAACTGTTGGGTAGTTATTGCCCTTTTCGAGAAAATGTATATTATAGCGCCACCTAGATGCCAAACGCCGACTTTTTTATACTGTGACCTCGAACTGAGAGTATAAACATATGGTCCAAGCCCCGTGCAGATAGCTCAAACGGTTCACGAGTTATAACCATTTTAGTAAAATTTGCTCCATCCGGTTCCGACGTTTTGGCGCCCCCCGGCCACCGCAAATCGAAATTTCAACTTTTTTTCGATAATTATTTACATTCACACTCCACAGAATTCATCAGCATTGGTCTGGTTCCGATTGGTCAAAAATCCAAAGACTAGTTCAATTTTTTTATTTTTGCATAAAATGCAAATTAGCGGAAAAATTTGCATACCGGAAATGAAATCGGAGATATACGTTTTTTAAGTTTTGAGCCAATGATTACAATTTTATAAAACACTTGGGTGTGCAACAAACGGTTTAGGAGTAATGAGCGTAAAGGCGCTTTTCATCGCTGTAGCGCCACCTATGGGCCGACATGGCTGGCTCCGAGTATCTGAGTAGCGAGCAAGACTACTACCATCTGACCGAGTCTCAGCTCTGTCGGACTTACGGTTTGGGCTGTACGATCAGTTTTACGGCGGAAAAATAATAATAATTAAAGCTGCAAGCAGCATTTAGCGGGTTCGAGCACTTTTAAGGCATCTAAAGCATCTTTGCCTACATCAAGTAGGCCAAGGACTCTCATAGTAAAACACCCAAGTGGACGATACTCCCAACGCCTGAAAAATTATAGATACAGTCAGCAACGGTGCATAGACACTACGCATGATTACACACATATGCACATATAGTACACTTGAGGGGAATCATCTTTTCAGGTTCATTTGGTCACATCCATTTAAGAAATGATCTTGCATCGAGATAATTGCATTGAGTTGCTGCCATGTGACTGCTGAGTAGATATTTGGGTTTACATGCAATTAAACTGGTGTACATAATAAAGGTGTGTGTTAAGTTTAGCAAAACAGCATCTTACAAGCAGCCAGACATGTTCTATATTTATAGACGTGTGAATATGGAGCAACGTTTAATGTGTAGTGCTTTATATGTCTAACACCTTGTTCCTGTGAGACAGGAAACGTATCTCTTGTCCGATCACCATCATATTTTGCACACGTGTTTAGTGTAATAAGATGTATGATTGTACTTAATGGCAAGTCAATTGGATTATTTGTTAAGGAGTAGCGAGCTTTCAGGTACACCGTTCACTTGAAAATAATAAAGGACCCTGTAAGGGTCACAGAAATGAAAAAGTTTAACATGTTTTTGATAGTTATTGATCTAGAGAGTCCAGAGAATTGTACTGTGGTGGAAATTTTGAAATCGCTTGAAAAACCTAGGACAAGTTCGCAAAAGCAGCTTCTTAACATCATCACAGATAACTCACAAACTGTTTGATCAACATCAATGGTTCAAAAGCCAAATTTGTTTGGAATTATGAGAGCTTTCATAAGATATCGATAGTTTGTGTAAATGTCGAATGTCACGTGATACACAATTGTTAAGGCAACCAAAGATGGGTCAATTTTGCCATTTTTACTGTTATAGCGCCACCTAGTGTCCAAACGCAGCGGTATTTTGTAAGTCATCGCGGAGTGATGGTCTACACATATGTTCCAAGCCCCATGATGATATCTCTAATAGTGCTCGAGTTATAGGCATTTTAATGTAATTGGCTCCGCCTATTTAAAATGTTTACGCCCCTAAGCAACTGTGAAAGGAAATTTAAACTTTTTTTTGATAATTATTTACATTCACACTCCAGAGATTTTATCTGCATTGGTTTGGATCCGATCGGTCGAAAAACCTAGGACTAGTTCGCGAAAGTAGGTTTTTGACATCGTCAACGATAACTCACGAACCGTTTGATCGACAGAAGCGTGTCCAGAGGCAAAGTTGTTCAGAATGAGAAGAGCTATCATATGATAACAATAGTTTGAGTATGTGTCAAATGTCACGTGATATACAATTGTTTATGCACTCCAAAAGTGTTACTTCGCCCCCCGGTGGCCGAATGAGTTCATATTTCTCACAGACCTTCTGGACCGCGAGTCGAACAAGCCCAGCGAGTGTCGTTTCGATCGGCCTCCGTTAACCCGGTCTAATGAGTGCTCAAACTTCATTGGCCGATGACCGCCATGTTTCATTAGATACGCCACTGTCCTTTTATACAATCATCGTGCATGACACAAAGACACACCATACCAAATAATAAGTCGATCGGGCAAACGGTTGGGTAGTTATAGCCCTTTTCGAGTTCATGTATATTATAGCGCCACCTAGTGGCCAAGCGCCAACTCCTTTTTACCGTGACCCCGGACTGAGAGTCTACACATAGGGTACAAGCCCCATGAAGATTGCTCAAACGGTTCACAAGTTATGGCCATTTTAGTCAACCATGGCACTTCCGGTTCAGACGTTTTGGCGCCCCCTAGCAATGGTGAATCGAAATTTCAACGTTTTTTTGATAATTATTCACATTCACACTCCACAGAATTCATCAGCGTTGGTTTGGTTCCGATCGGGCAAAAATCCAGGGACTAGTTCATTTTAATTTTTTTGCATAAAATGCAAATTAGCGGACTAATTTGCATACCGGAAATGAAATCGGAGATATACATTTTTTAAGTTTTGGGCCAATGATTACAATGATATAAAACACTTGGGTGTGCGACAAACGGTTTAGGAGTAAAGAGTGCAAACGCGCTTTTCATCGCTGTAGCGCCACCTATGGGCCGATTTTACTGGGTCCATGTATCTGAGTAGCGACAAGGACTACTACCATCTGACCAAGTCTCAGCTCTGTCGGCCTTACGGTTTAGGCTGCCCAATTAGTTTTAGGGAAGAATAATAACAAAGAAGAAGAATAAGAAGAAGAATAAAACCTACAAATACAATAGGTTTCTAGCCCTACGGGCTCGAACCCTAATAAAACCAAATATAGCTGCAGGCAGCGATTCCCGGGTTCGAGCAGTCTAAAGCGTCAAGATTGTTCAGAATGAAGAGAACTAGCGGCCAAAAGGCGCTGCCTTTAGTAGGTGACCTCAGAGCTAGTTCTTGAGTTATCGCCATTTGAATGTAAAAGGCTCCACATATTTAGAACTTTTGGCGTGCGTCCCTTATCGACCTTGAATGGAAATTTCAACTTTTTTTCGATAGTTATTGACATTCACACGCCACAGAAGTCATCTGCATTGGTTTGGTTCCGATCGGTCGAAAAAGCAAGGACTAGTTCGCGAAAGTAGGTTTTTGACATCATCGGCGATAACTCACGAACCGTTTGTTTGACAGAAGTGGTTCCAGAGGCAAAGTTGTTCAGAATGAGGAGAGCTATCAAATTATGTAAATAGTTTAGGTATATGTCAAATGTCACGTGATACACAATTGTTTTTGCAACCAAAAACACGTCAATTTAGCCATTTTTACTGTTATAGCGCCACCTGGTGTCCAAACGCCGCGGCCTTAGGTATGTGACCTCGGAGTGATGGTCTTCACCTATGTTTCAAGCCCCATGATGATATCTCTAATAGTTATTGAGTTATTGTCATTTTAATGTAATAGGCCCCGCCCATATTTTTATTTTGGTGCCCCCAAGCGACCTTGAAAGGAATTTTCAACTTTTTTTCGATAATTATTGACATTCACACTCCACAGAAGTCATCTGAATCGGTTTAGTTCCGATTAATCGAAAAACCTAGGACGAGTTCGCGAAAGTAGGTTTTTGACATCATCAGCGATAACTCACGAACCGTTTGATCGACAGAAGCGGTTCCAGAGGCAAAGTTGTTCAGAATGAGGAGAGCTATCAAATAATGTAAATAGTTTGAGTATATGTCAAATGTCACGTGATACACAATTGTTAAAGGACTCCAAAAACGTTATTTCGCCCCCAGTGGCCGAATGACTTCATATTTCTTACAGACCTTTTTGACCATGAGTCGAACAAGCCCAGCGAGTGTCGTTTCGATCGGCCTCCGTTAAGTCGGTCTAAGGAGTGCTCAAACTTCATTGGCCGATGGCGGCCATGTTTTTTTAGATACGCCAATGTCCTTTTCTAGAATCATGGTACATGACACAAAGACACACCATACCAAGAAATTAGTCGATAGGGCAAACTGTTGGGTAGTTATTGCCCTTTTCGAGAAAATTTATATTATAGCGCCACCTAGAGGCCAAACGCCGACTTTTTGACAATATGAGCTCGGACTGAGAGTATAAACATATGGTCCAAGCCCTGTGCAGATAGCTCAAACGGTTCACGAGTTATAACCATTTTAGTAAAATTTGCTCCTTCCGGTTCCGACGTTTTGGCGCCCCCCGGCCACCGCAAATCGAAATTTCAACTTTTTTTCGATAATTATTTACATTCACACTCCACAGAATTCATCAGCATTGGTCTGGTTCCGATTGGTCAAAAATCCAGAGACTAGTTCAATTTTTTTTTTTTGCATAAAATGCAAATTAGCGGAAAAATTTGCATACCGGAAATGAAATCGGACCTATACATTTTTTAAGTTTTGAGCCAATGATTACAATGATTTAAAACACTTGGGTGTGCGACAAACGGTTTAGGAGTAATGAGCGTAAAGGCGCTTTTCATCGCTGTAGCGCCACCTATGGGCCGACATGGCTGGCTCCGAGTATCTGAGTAGCGAGCAAGACTACTACCATCTGACCGAGTTTCAGCTTTGTCGGCCTTACGGTTTGGGCTGCACGATCAGTTTTACGGCGGAAAAATAATAATAATAAATATAGCTGCAGGCAGCGATTCCCGGGTTCGAGCAGTCTAAAGCGTCAAGATTGTTCAGAATGAAGAGAACTAGCGGCCAAAAGGCGCTGCCTTTGGTAGGTGACCTCAGAGCTAGTTCTTGAGTTATGGCCATTTTATTGTAAAAGGCTCCGCATGATTAGAACTTTTGGCGTGCGTCCCTTATCAACCTTGAAAGGAAATTTCAACTTTTTTTCGATAGTTATTGACATTCACACTCCACAGAAGTCATCTGCATTGGTTTGGTTCCGATCGGTCAAAAAACCAAGGACTAGTTCGCGAAAGTAGGTTTTTGACATCATCTGCGATAACTCACAAACCGTTTGTTTGACAGAAGTGGTTCCAGAGGCAAAGTTGTTCAGAATGAGGAGAGCTATCATATGATGTAAATAGTTTGAGTATATGTCAAATGTCACGTGATACACAATTGTTTTTGCAACCAAAACTCGTAAATTTAGCCATTTTTACTGTTATAGCGCCACCTAGTGTCCAAACGCCGCGGCCTTAGGTTTGTGACGTCGGAGTTATGGTCTTCACATATGTTTCAAGCCCCATGATGAGATCTCATATAGTTATTGAGTTATGGCCATTTAAATGTAATAGGCCCCGCCCATTTTTTTATTTTGGTGCCCCTAAGCTACCTTGAAAGGAAATTTCAACTTTCTTACGATAATTATTGACAATCACACTCCACAGAAGTCATCTGAATCGGTTTGGTTCCGATTAATCGAAAAACCTAGGACGAGTTCGCGAAAGTAGGTTTTTGACATCATCAGCGATAACTCACGAACCGTTTGATCGACAGAAGCGGTTCCAGAGGCAAAGTTGTTCAGAATGAGGAGAGCTATCAAATAATGTAAATAGTTTGAGTATATGTCAAATGTCACGTGATACACAATTGTTTAAGGACTCCAAAAACGTTATTTCGCCCCCAGTGGCCGAATGACTTCATATTTCTTACAGACCTTTTTGACCATGAGTCGAACAAGCCCAGCGAGTGTCGTTTCGATCGGCCTCCGTTAAGTCAGTCTAAGGAGTGCTCAAACTTCATTGGCCGATGGCGGCCATGTTTTTTTAGATACGCCAATGTCCTTTTCTAGAATCATGGTACATGACACAAAGACACATCATACCAAGAAATTAGTCGATCGGGCAAACTGTTGGGTAGTTATTGCCCTTTTCGAGAAAATTTATATTATAGCGCCACCTAGAGGCCAAACGCCGACTTTTTTATACTGTTACCTCGGACTGAGAGTATAAACATATGGTCCAAGCCCCGTGCAGATATCTCAAACGGTTCACGAGTTATAACCATTTTAGTAAAATTAGCTCCTTCCGGTTCCGACGTTTTGGCGCCCCCCGGCCACCGTAAATCGAAATTTCAACTTTTTTTCGATAATTATTTACATTCACACTCTACAGAATTCATCAGCGTTGGTCTGGTTCCGATTGGTCAAAAGTCCAGAGACTAGTTAATTTTTTTTATTTTTGCATAAAATGCAAATTAGTGGAAAAATTTGCATACCGGAAATGAAATCGGAGATAGCCATTTTTTAAGTTTTGAGCCAATGATCACATGTATCTAGAACACTGGGGCGTGCGACAAGCGATTTAGTAATTATGAGTGCAAACGCATTCAGCATCGCTGTAGCGCCACCTATGGGCCGACATGGCTGGCTCCGAGTATCTGAGTAGCGAGCAATACTACTACCATCTGACCGAGTCTCAGCTTTGTCGGACTTACGGTTTGGGCTGCACGATCAGTTTTACGGCGGAAAAATAATAATAAATATAGCTGCAAGCAGCGATTCCCGGGTTCGAGCAGTCTAAAGCGTCAAGATTGTTCAGAACGAAGAGAACTAGCGGCCAAAAGGCGCTGCCTTTAGTAGGTGACCTCGGAGCTAGTTCTTGAGTTATGGCCATTTTAATGTAAAAGGCTCCGCATATTAAGAACTTTTGGCGTGCGTCCCTTATCGACCTTGAAAGGAAATTTCAACTTTTTTTCGATAGTTATTGACATTCACACGCCACAGAAGTCATCAGCATTGGTTTGGTTCCGATCGGTCGAAAAACCAAGGACTAGTTCGCGAAAGTAGGTTTTTGACATCATCAGAGATAACTCACGAACCGTTTGTTTGACAGAAGTGGTTCCAGAGGCAAAGTTGTTCAGAATGAGGAGAGCTATCATATGATGTAAATAGTTTGAGTATATGTCAAATGTCACGTGATACACAATTGTTTTTGCAACCAAAAACAAGTCAATTTAGCCATTTTTACTGTTATAGCGCCACCTAGTGTCCAAACGCCGCGCCCTTACGTATGTGACCTCTGAATGATGGTCTTCACAAATGTTTCAAGCCCCATGATGATATCTCTAATAGTTATTGAGTTATTGCCATTTTAATGTAATAGGCCCCGCCCATATTTTTATTTTGGTGCCCCTAAGCGACCTTGAAAGGAAATCTCAACTTTTTTTCGATAATTATTGACAATCACACTCCACAGAAGTCATCTGAATCGGTTTGGTTCCGATTAATCGAAAAACCTAGGACGAGTTCGCGAAAGTAGGTTTTTGACATCATCAGCGATAACTCACGAACCGTTTGATCGACAGAAGCGGTTCCAGAGGCAAAGTTGTTCAGAATGAGGAGAGCTATCAAATAATGTAAATAGTTTGAGTATATGTCAAATGTCACGTGATACACAATTGTTTAAGGACTCCAAAAACGTTATTTCGCCCCCAGTGGCCGAATGACTTCATATTTCTTACAGACCTTCTTGACGATGAGTCGAACAAGCCCAGCGAGTGTCGTTTCGATCGGCCTCCGTTAAGTCGGTCTAAGGAGTGCTCAAACTTCATTGGCCGATGGCGGCCATGTTTTTTTATATACGCCAATGTCCTTTTCTAGAATCATGGTACATGACACAAAGACACACCATACCAAGAAATTAGTCGATCGGGCAAACTGTTGGGTAGTTATTGCCCTTTTCGAGAAAATGTATATTATAGCGCCACCTAGAGGCCAAACGCCGACTTTTTTATACTGTGACCTCGGATTGAGAGTATAAACATATGGTCCAAGCCCCGTGAAGATATCTCAAACGGTTCACGAGTTATAACCATTTTAGTAAAATAAGCTCCTTCCGGTTCCGACGTTTTGGCGCCCCCCGGCCACCGCAAATCGAAATTTCAAATTTTTTTCGATAATTATTTACATTCACACTCCAAAGAATTCATCAGCATTGGTCTGGTTCCGATTGGGCAAAAATCCAGAGACTAGTTCAATTTTTTTATTTTTGCATAAAATGCAAATTAGCGAAAAAATTAGCATACCGGAAATGAAATCGGAGATATACGTTTTTTAAGTTTTGAGCCAATGATTACAATGATATAAGACACTTGGGTGTGCGACAAACGGTTTAGGAGTAATGAGCGTAAAGGCGCTTTTTATCGCTGTAGCGCCACCTATGGGCCCACATGGCTGGCTCCGTGTATCTGAGTAGCGAGCAAGACTACTACCATCTGACCGAGTCTCAGCCTTGTCGGCCTTACGGTTTGGGCTGTACGATCAGTTTTAGGGAAGAATAATAATAGGAATAAAACCTACAAATACAATAGGTTTCTAGCCCTACGGGCTCGAACCCTAATAAAAGCTACAAATACAATAGGTTTCTAGCCCTACGGGCTCGAACCCTAATAACAAGCAGCGATTCCCGGGTTCGAGCAGTCTAAAGCGTCAAGATTGTTCAGAACGAAGAGAACTAGCGGCCAAAAGGCGCTGCCTTTAGTAGGTGACCTCGGAGCTAGTTCTTGAGTTATGGCCATTTTAATGTAAAAGGCTCCGCATTTTAACAACTTTTGGCGTGCGTCCCTTATCAACCTTGAAAGGAAATTTCAACTTTTTTTCGATAGTTATTGACATTCACACTCCACAGAAGTCGTCTGCATTGGTTTGGTTCCGATCGGTCAAAAAACCAAGGACTAGTTCGCGAAAGTAGGTTTTTGACATCATCTGCGAGAACTCACAAACCGTTTGTTTGACAGAAGTGGTTCCAGAGGCAAAGTTGTTCAGAATGAGGAGAGCTATCATATGATGTAAATAGTTTGAGTATATGTCAAATGTCACGTGATACACAATTGTTTTTGCAACCAAAACTCGTAAATTTAGCCATTTTTACTGTTATAGCGCCACCTAATGTCCAAACGCCGCGGCCTTAGGTTTGTGACGTCGGAGTTATGGTCTTCACATATGTTTCAAGCCCCATGATGAGATCTCATATAGTTATTGAGTTATGGCCATTTAAATGTCATAGGCCCCGCCCATTTTTTTATTCTGATGCCCCTAAGCAACCTTGAAAGGAAATTTCAACTTTCTTTCGATAATTATTGACATTCACACTCCACAGAAGTCATCTGAATCGGTTTGGTTCCGATTAATCGAAAAACCTAGGACTAGTTCGCGAAAGTAGGTTTTTGACATCATCGGCGATAACTCACGAACCGTTTGATCGACAGAACTGGTTCCAGAGGCAAAGTTGTTCAGAATGAGGAGTCCTATCAAATAATGTAAATAGTTTGAGTATATGTCAAATGTCACGTGATACACAATTGTTAAAGGACTCCAAAAACGTTATTTCGCCCCCAGTGGCCGAATGAGTTCATATTTCTTACAGACCTTCTTGACCATGAGTCGAACAAGCCCAGCGAGTGTCGTTTTGATCGGCCTCCGTTAAGTCGGTCTAAGGAGTGCTCAAACTTCATTGGCCGATGGCGGCCATGTTTTTTTAGATACGCCAATGTCCTTTTCTAGAATCATGGTACATGACACAAAGACACACCATACCAAGAAATTAGTCGATCGGGCAAACTGTTGGGTAGTTATTGCCCTTTTCGAGAAAATGTATATTATAGCGCCACCTAGATGCCAAACGCCGACTTTTTTATACTGTGACCTCGAACTGAGAGTATAAACATATGGTCCAAGCCCCGTGCAGATAGCTCAAACGGTTCACGAGTTATAACCATTTTAGTAAAATTTGCTCCATCCGGTTCCGACGTTTTGGCGCCCCCCGGCCACCGCAAATCGAAATTTCAACTTTTTTTCGATAATTATTTACATTCACACTCCACAGAATTCATCAGCATTGGTCTGGTTCCGATTGGTCAAAAATCCAAAGACTAGTTCAATTTTTTTATTTTTGCATAAAATGCAAATTAGCGGAAAAATTTGCATACCGGAAATGAAATCGGAGATATACGTTTTTTAAGTTTTGAGCCAATGATTACAATTTTATAAAACACTTGGGTGTGCAACAAACGGTTTAGGAGTAATGAGCGTAAAGGCGCTTTTCATCGCTGTAGCGCCACCTATGGGCCGACATGGCTGGCTCCGAGTATCTGAGTAGCGAGCAAGACTACTACCATCTGACCGAGTCTCAGCTCTGTCGGACTTACGGTTTGGGCTGTACGATCAGTTTTACGGCGGAAAAATAATAATAATAAAACCAACAAATACAATAGGTTTCTAGCGCTTCGCGCTCGAACCCTAATAATAAAAGCTACAAATACAATAGGTTTCTAGCCCTTCGGGCTCGAACCCTAATAATAAAAC
The DNA here is from genome assembly GCF_947034865.1 of Barbatula barbatula. Lineage (NCBI taxonomy): Eukaryota > Metazoa > Chordata > Actinopteri > Cypriniformes > Nemacheilidae > Barbatula > Barbatula barbatula. The sequence continues at coordinate 15,814,353 of NC_136771.1, forward strand.
CAACAAATACAATAGGTTTCTAGCCCTACGGGCTCGAACCCTAATAAAAGCTACAAATACAATAGGTTTCTAGCCCTTCGGGCTCGAACCCTAATAATTAAAGCTGCAAGCAGCATTTAGCGGGTTCGAGCACTTTTAAGGAATCCAACGCATCTTTGCCTTCATCAAGTAGGCCGAGGACTCTCATCCTAAAACACCCAAGTGGAAGATACTCCCAACGCCTGAAAAATTATAGATACGGTCAGCAACGGTTCACAGACACTACGCCTGATTACACACATATGCACATAGAGTACACTTGAGGGGAATCATTTTTTCAGGTTAATTTGGTCACATCCATTTAAGAAATGACCCCGTCTAAATGCCTAATTGCATTGAGTTGCTGCCATGTGACTGCTGAGTAGATATTTGGGTTTACATGCAATTAAACTGGTGTACATAATAAAGGTGTGTGTTATGTTAAGCAAAACAGCATCTTACAACCAGCCAGACATGTTCTATATTTATAGACGTGTGAATATGGAGCAACGTTTAATGTGTAGTGCTTTATATGTCTAACACCTTGTTCCTGTGAGACAGGAAACGTATCTCTTGTCAGGTAACCATCATATTTTGCATGCTTGTTTAGTCTAATAAGATGTATGATTGTACTTAATGGCAAGTCAATTGGATTATTTATTAAGGAGAAGCGAGCTTTCAGGTACACCGTTCACTTGAATATAATAAAGGACCCTGTAGTGGTCATGCAAATGAAAAAGTTGAAGATGTTTTTGATAGTTATTGATCTAGACAGTCCAGAGAATTGTACTGTGGTGGAAATTTTGAAATCGCTTGAAAAACCTAGAAGAAGTTCGCAAAGGCAGGCTCTTAACATCATCACAGATAACTCACAAACTGTTTGATCGACATCAATGGTTCAAAAGCCAAATTTGTTTGGAATTATGAGAGCTTTCATATGATATCGATAGTTTGTGTAAATGTCAAATGTCACGTGATACACAATTGTTAAGGCAACCAAAGATGTGTCAATTTTGCCATTTTTACTGTTATAGCGCCACCTAGTGTCCAAACGACGCGGTATTTTGTAAGTCATCTCGGAGGGGTGGTCTACACATATGTTCCAAGCCCCATGATGATATCTCTAATAGTGCTCGAGTTATGGGCATTTTAATGTCATAGGCTCCGCCTATTTAAAATGTTTACGCCCCTAAGCAACCGTGAAAGAAAATTTCAACTTTTTTTTGATAATTATTTACATTCACACTCCAGAGATGTTATCTGCATTGGTTTGGATCCGATCGGTCGAAAAACCTAGGACTAGTTCGCGAAAGTAGGTTTTTGACATCGTCAGCGATAACTCGCAAACCGTTCAATCGACAGAAGCGTGTCCAGAGGCAAAGTTGTTCAGAATGTGAAGAGCTATCATATGATAACAATAGTTTGAGTATATGTCAAATGTCACGTGATATACAATTGTTTATGCACTCTAAAACAGTTACTTCGCCCCCCGGTGGCCGAATGAGTTCATATTTCTTACAGACCTTCTGGACCATGAGTCGAACAAGCCCAGTGAGTGTCGTTTCGATCGGCCTCCGTTAATCCGGTCTAATGAGTGCTCAAATTTCATTGGCCGATGACCGCCATGTTTCTTTAGATACGCCACTGTCCTTTTAGACAATCATCGTGCATGACACAAAGACACACCATACCAAATAATAAGTCGATCGGGCAAACGGTTGGGTAGTTATAGCCCTTTTCGAGTTCATGTAAATTATAGCGCCACCTAGTGGCCGAGCGCCAACTCCTTTTTACTGTGACCCCGGACTGAGAGTCTACACATAGGGTACAAGCCCCATGAAGATTGCTCAAACGGTTCACAAGTTATGGCCATTTTAGTCAACCATGGCACTTCCGGTTCAGACGTTTTGGCGCCCCCTAGCAATGGTGAATCGAAATTTCAACTTTTTTTTGATAATTATTCACATTCACACTCCACAGAATTCATCGGCGTTGGTTTGGTTCCAATCGGGCAAAAATCCAGTGACTAGTTCATTTTAATTTTTTTGCATAAAATGCAAATTAGCGGAAAAATTTGCATACCGGAAATGAAATCGGAGATATACGTTTTTTAAGTTTTGAGCCAATGATTACAATGATATAAAACACTTGGGTGTGCGACAAACGGTTTAGGAGTAAAGAGTGCAAACGCGCTTTTCATCGCTGTAGCGCCACCTATGGGCCGATTTGGCTGGGTCCATGTATCTGAGTAGCGACAAGGACTACTACCATCTGACCAAGTCTCAGCTCTGTCGGCCTTACGGTTTAGGCTGCCCATGTAGTTTTAGGGAAGAATAATAACAAAGAAGAAGAATAATAAAACCCACAAATACAATAGGTTTCTAGCCCTACGGGCTCGAACCCTAATTAAAGCTGCAAGCAGCATTTAGCGGGTTCGAGCACTTTTAAGGAATCCAAAGCATCTTTGCCTTCATCAAGTAGGCCGAGGACTCTCATCCTAAAACACCCAAGTGGAAGATACTCCCAACGCCTGAAAAATTATAGATACGGTCAACAACGGTTCACAGACACTACGCCTGATTACACACATATGTACATAGAGTACACTTGAGGGGAATCATTTTTTCAGGTTAATTTGGTCACATCCATTTAAGAAATGACCCTGTCTAAATGCATTGAGTTGCTGCCATGTGACTGCTGAGTAGATATTTGGGTTTACATGCAATTAAACTGGTGTACATAATAAAGGTGTGTGTTATGTTAAGCAAAACAGCATCTTACAACCAGCCAGACATGTTCTATATTTATAGACGTGTGAATATGGAGCAACGTTTAATGTGTAGTGCTTTGTATGTCTAACACCTTGTTCCTGTGAGACAGGAAACGTATCTCTTGTCTGATAACCATCATATTTTGCATGCTTGTTTAGTCTAATAAGATGTATGAGTGTACTTAATGGCAAGTCAATTGGATTATTTGTTAAGGAGAAGCGAGCTTTCAGGTACACTGTTCACTTGAATAGAATAAAGGACCCTGTAGTGGTCATGCAAATGAAAAAGTTGAAGATGTTTTTGATAGTTATTGATCTAGAGAGTCCAGAGAATTGTACTGTGGTGGAAATTTTGAAATCGCTTGAAAAACCTAGGACAAGTTCGCAAAAGTAGGTTCTTAACATCACAGATAACTCACAAACTGTTTGATCGACATCAATGGTTCAAAAGCCAAATTTGTTTGGAATTATGAGAGCTTTCATATGACATCGATAGTTTGTGTAAATGTCAAATGTCACGTGATACACAATTGTTAAGGCAACCAAAGATGTGTACATTTTGCCATTTATACTTTATAGCGCCACCTAGTGTTCTAACACCGCAGTATTTTGTAATTCACCTAGGAGTGATGGTCTTCACATATTTTCCAAGCCCCATGATGATATCTCTAATAGTGCTCGAGTTATGGGCATTTTAATGTAATAGGCTCCACCTATTTAAAATGTTTACGCCCCAAAGCAACCGTGAAAAGAAATTTCAACTTTTTTTTGATAATTATTTACATTCACACTCCACAGAAGTCATTTGCATTGGTTTGGATCCGATCAAGTAAAAAACCAAGGACCAGTTCGCAAAAGTAGGTTTTTAACATCATCAGCCATAACTCACAAACCGTTTGATTGACAGAAGCGTGTCCAGAGGCAAAGTTGTTCAGAATGAGGAGAGCTATCATATGATGTAAATAGTTTGGGTATATGTCAAATGTCACGTGATACACAATTGTTTATGCAACCACAGACACGTCAATTTTGCCATTTTTACTGTTATAGCGCCACCTAGTGTCCAAACGCCGCGGTATTTTGTAAGTCATCGCGGAGTGATGGTCTTCACATATGTTCCAAGCCCCATGATGATATCTCTAATAGTGCTCGAGTTATGGGCATTTTAATGGCATAGGCTCCGCCTATTTAAAATGTTTACGCCCCTAAGCAACCGTGAAAGAAAATTTCAACTTTTTTTTGATAATTATTTACATTCACACTCCACAGAAGTCATCTGCATTGGTTTGGATCCGATCGGTCGAAAAACCTAGGACTAGTTCGCGAAAGTAGGTTTTTGACATCGTCAGCGATAACTCGCAAACCGTTCAATCGACAGAAGCGTGTTCAGAGGCAAAGTTGTTCAGAATGTGAAGAGCTTTCATATGATAACAATAGTTTGAGTACATGTCAAATGTCACGTGATATACAATTGTTTATGCACTCTAAAACAGTTACTTCGCCCCCCGGTGGCCGAATGAGTTCATATTTCTTACAGACCTTCTGGACCATGAGTCGAACAAGCCCAGCGAGTGTCGTTTCGATCGGCCTCCGTTAACCCGGTCTAATGAGTGCTCAAACTTCATTGGCCGATGACCGCCATGTTTCTATAGATACGCCACTGTCCTTTTATACAATCACCGTGCATGACACAAAGACACACCATACCAAATAATAAGTCGATCGGGCAAACGGTTGGGTAGTTATAGCCCTTTTCGAGTTCATGTAAATTATAGCGCCACCTAGTGGCCGAGCGCCAACTCCTTTTTACTGTGACCCCGGACTGAGAGTCTACACATAGGGTACAAGCCCCATGAAGATTGCTCAAACGGTTCACAAGTTATGGCCATTTTAGTCAACAATGGCACTTCCGGTTCAGACGTTTTGGCGCCCCCTAGCAATGGTGAATCGAAATTTCAACTTTTTTTTGATAATTATTCACATTCACACTCCACAGAATTCATCAGCGTTGGTTTGGTTCCGATCGGGCAAAAATCCAGGGACTAGTTCATTTTAATTTTTTTGCATAAAATGCAAATTAGCGGAAAAATTTGCATACCGGAAATGAAATCGGAGATATACGTTTTTTAAGTTTTGAGCCAATGATTACAATGATATAAAACACTTGGGTGTGCGACAAACGGTTTAGGAGTAAAGAGTGCAAACGCGCTTTTCATCGCTGTAGCGCCACCTATGGGCCGATTTGGCTGGGTCCATGTATCTGAGTAGCGACAAGGACTACTACCATCTGACCAAGTCTCAGCTCTGTCGGCCTTACGGTTTAGGCTGCCCATGTAGTTTTAGGGAAGAATAATAACAAAGAAGAAGAATAAATATAGCTGCAAGCAGCAATTATCGGGTTTCGAGAAGTTTAGGCAAGTAAATGTCGACCAGCCTCAGTGATGGCAAACTAACATGTCAACAATCGACAATATAACCCCACACCCAGAATAATGTGTCAGACGGTCAGCATTGGCTCATACAGACTCAGGCATGCTCACACACACATGCACATATAGGACATAGATTACATTTTCTCATATCAAGTCATTCGGACAATTCAGTAGCGAGACTCACATTATCAGGATAAATTAGTCAAATCCATTTCAGAAATGGCCCTAACACACATCCTCAATGAATGATAGGCCTTTAGATCCAGAATTTTGACTTAGGTGATCAGTAACGGTCTATGCAGACTACACATGCTTACAAAGACATGTATGAAAAGTCCATTTGAATGAATATTTCACCTTTTGGACTTTTATGAAGGCATGCCTCTTCTGATGAGCATGCTTGTTTTGAGTCATAATATGTATAATACTACTTAATTGCAAGTCAGTTGGATTATTTATTAAGGAGTAGCAACCTTTAACGTACATTTTTCACGTTAATATAATAAAGGACCCTGTAATGGTCACACAACAAAAAAAACTCAACATGTTTTTAATCATTATTGACCTAGAGAGTCCAGAGAATTGTACTATGGTGGAAATTTTGAAATTGCTTGGAAATCAAAGAACTAGTTTGCAAAAGTACGTTTTTAACATCATCAGCAATAACTCCTGAACCGTTTGATTGACATCAATGGATCAAGAGGCAAATTTGTTCAGAATGAGAAGAGCTATCATATGATATCAATAGTTTGTGTGTTTGTCAAATGTCATGTGATACACAATTGTTTAAGTAATGAAATACGCGTCAATTTTGCCATTTTTACTGTTTTAGCGCCACCTAGTGTCCAAACGCCACCTTCTTTTTTAGGTGACCTCAGAGTGATGGTCTACACATATGTTCCAAGCCCCATGATGATGTGTTAATCCGTTCTGGATTTATGGCCATTTTAATGTGATAGGCTCCGCCCAGTTCAGTTTTGGCCCCCCTACCGTGTATGAATACAAATTTCCAAATTTTTTCAATGATTATTTACATTCACACTCCACAGAAGTCATCTGCATTGGTTTGGTTCCGATCGGTTGAAAAACCAAGGACTAGTTCGCGAAAGTAGGTTTTTGACATCATCAGCAATAACTCACGAACCGTTTGATCGACAGAAGCGTGTCCAGAGGCAAAGTTGTTCAGAATGAGAAGAGCTATCATATGATGTAAATAGTTTGAGTATATGTCAAATGTCACGTGATACAGAATTGTTTATGCACTCCAAAAGCGTTACGTCGCCCCCTAGTGGCCGAATGAGTTCATATTTCTTACAGACCTTCAGGACCACGAGTCGAACAAGCCCAGCGAGTGTCGTTTTGATCGGCCTCCGTTAACCCTGTGTAATGAGTGCTCAAATTTCATTGGCCGATGGCGGCCATATTTTTTGAGAAACCCCAAAGTCCTTTTATACAGTCATGGTGCATGACACAAAGACACACCATACCAAATAATAAGTCAATCGGGCAAACGGTTGGGTAGTTATTGCCGATTTTGAGATATTTGCTATTATAGCGCCACCTAGTGGCCAAACACCGAGTCTTTTTTATTATGACCCCGGACTGAGGGTCCTCACATATGGTCTAAGCCCTGTGAAGATAGCTCAAACCGTTCTCTAGGTATAGCCATTTTAGCGAAATAGGCAACTTTCGGTTCGGATGTTTTGATGCCCCCTAGCGACCATGAATCGAATTTTCAACTTTCTTTTATGATTATTTATATTCACACTCCACAGAATTCATCAGCGTTGGTTTGGTTCCGATCGGGCAAAAATCCAGGGACTAGTTCATTTTTTTTTTTTTTTATAAAATGCAAATTAGCGGAAAAATTTGCATACCGGAAATGAAATCGGAGCCAATAGGGTTTTAAGTTTTGAGCCAATGATTACAATGATATAAAACACTTGGGTGTGCGACAAACGGTTTAGGAGTTAGGAGCAAAAAAGCGCTTTTCCTCGCTGTAGCGCCACCTATGGGCCGATTTGGCTGGGTCACTGTATCTGAGTAACCTGCACAGATACAACCAACTGACAAAGTCTCGAGTTTCTACGACTTACGGTTTGGGCTGGGCGATGCGTTTTAGCGCGGAAAAATAATAATAAGAAATATAACTGCAAGCAGTAATAACGGGTTTCTCGTCATCTGAGCCATCTAAGGCACTGTGACATCATTGAACAGGCTCAGGGGTCCCTCCCCAACACAACCACAACAGATCAAAGTCCTGCACACACAGAAAAATGACAGGATTAAGCAGCAATCCTCGGGTAGATGAGACGGGAATCACGCGAAGTTCAGAAGTGTGCGGTGTCAAACATTCCTTCAGGGTTCTTCATATGTATTATACTACTTAATTGCAAGTCAGTTGGATTATTTATTAAGTAGTAGCGACCTTAAACGTACATTCTTCACGTTAATATAATAAAGGACCCTGTAATGGTCACACAACAAAAAAACTCAACATGTTTTTGATCATTATTGACCTAGAGAGTCCAGAGAATTGTACTGTGGTGGAAATTAAGAAATTGCTTGAAAATCTAAGAACTAGTTAGCAAAAGTATGTTTTTAACATCGTCACCGATAACTCGTGAACCGTTTGATTGACATCAATGGATCAAGAGGCAAAGTTGTTCAGACTGTAGAGAACTATCATATGATATCATTAGTTTGTGTAAATGTCAAATGTCACGTGATGCACAATTGAATAAGAAATGAAATAAGCGTCAATTTTGCCATTTTTACTGTTTTAGCGCCACCTAGTGTCCAAACGCCACCTTCTTTTGTAGGTGAACTCAGAGTGATGGTCTACACATATGTTCCAAGCCCCATGATGATGTGTTAATCCGTTCTGGATTTATGGCCATTTTAATGTGATAGGCTCCGCCCAGTTCAGTTTTTGGCCCCCCCTACCGTGTATGAATATAAATTTCAACTTTTTTTCAAAAATTATTTACATTCACACTCCACGGAAGTCATCTGCATTGGTTTGGTTCCGATCGGTTGAAAAACCAAGGACTAGTTCCGAAAGTAGATTTTTGACATCGTCAGCGATAACTCACGATCCGTTTGATCGACAGAAGCGTGTCCAGAGGCAATGTTGTTCAGAATGAGGAGAGCTATCATATGATGTAAATAGTTTGAGTATGTGTCAAATGTCACGTGATACACAATTGTTTATGCACTCTAAAACCGTTACTTCGCCCCCTGGTGGCCGAATGAGTTCATATTTCTTACAGACCTTCTGGACCACAAGTCGAATAAGCCCAGCGAGTGTCGTTTCGATCGGCCCCCGTTAACCCTGTGTAATGAGTGCTCAAAATTCATTGGCCGATAGCGGCCATGTTTTTTGAGAAACGTCAAAGTCCTTTTATACAGTCACGGTGCATGACACAAAGACACACCATACCAAATAATAAGTCGATCGGGCAAACGGTTGCGTAGTTATAGCCCTTTTCGAGTTCTTTGCTATTATAGCGCCACCTAGTGGCCAAACGCCAACTCCTTTTTACTGTGATCCTGGACTGAGAGTCTACACATAGGGTCCAAGCCCCGTGAAGATATCTCAAACGGTTCACGAGTTATGGCCATTTCAGTGAAACAGGCTACTTCCGGTTCGGACGTTTTGATGCCCCCTAGCGGCCCTGAATCGAAATTTCAACTTCTTTTTATGATTATTCATATTCACACTCCACAGAATTCATCAGCGTTGGTTTGGTTCCGATCGGGCAAAAATCCAGGGACTAGTTCATTTTTTTTTTTTTTTGTAAAATGCAAATTAGCGGAAAAATTTGCATACCGGAAATGAAATCGGAGATAGCCATTTTTTAAGTTTGGAGCCAAGGATTCCAATGACACCAAAAACTTTGTTGTGCGACATCCGGTTTATGAGCAATGAGCACAAACGCATTGGCCATCGCTATTGCGCCCCCTATGGGCCGATTTGGCTGGGTCATTGTATCTGAGTAACCTGCACAGATACAACCAATTGACAAAGTCTCGAGTTTCTACGAGTTACACTTTGGGCTGGGCGATGTGTTTTAGCGCGGAAAAATAATAATAATAATTAAAGCTGCAAGCAGCATTTATCGGGTTTCGAGTTTTAAGGCAGTCAAAAGCAGTCGTGCATTCATGAACAGTTTAGGGGGTCACACCACAACAAACGCATGAAGGTTCAAAGTCCAACACACACAGACACAGAAAAATGACAGGTATGAACTCATAGAAACTATGCATGCTTACAGAAACATGCACATATACTACAATAATGTTATTTTCCTGACTGTCAAATCATTTGGACAATTCGTTAATGAGTATCCGATTTTCATTGTTGTTGGCATTTAAATTGAAGCGAAGGTGCTTTCAAACTCAAGAAGTCTGAAGTTCCTGGGCCGAGAGGTTTATTTTCAAAGCGTATCAGAACCTGTAGATGTATAACAGTTGCATAATTACAGTATTTATTGCCATTGTTCCCGTTAAAGCGCCACCTAGTGTCCAATCACCGTGTTATTTTTACCGTGAGCTCAGAGCGATGGTCTACACATATGTTTAAAGCCCCGTGAAGCTATCTCAAACCCTTCTCTAACAACGTTTGTTTAAGTGTTATAGGCTTCGCCCAGTTCAGTTTTTGGGCCCCCTTACCGTTTATGAATTTAAATTTCAACTTTTTTTCAAGTACTTTTGATGTTCACACGCCACAGAAGCACTCTGCGTTTGTTTGGTTCCAATAGGGCGTAAAACCGCGAAGTAGTTAGCAATAGTAGGTATTTAACGTTATCATCGATATCTAATGGACGGTTTTATTGACAGCAATGCTTCAAGAGGCAAAGTTGTTCAGAATGAAGAGAACTATGATTTGATGTAAATATTTTGGGTATAAGTCAAATGTAACGTGATACACAACTGTTTAAGAATTGAAATGCGTCTAAATTTTGCCATTTTAACTGGTTTAGCGCCACCTAGTGTCCAAACACCACTTTCTTTTGTAAGTGACGTTAGAGTGATGGTCTACACATATGTTCCAAGCCCCATGATGATGTGTTAATCCGTTCTATATTTATGGCCATTTTAATGTGATAGGCTCCGCCCAGTTCAGTTTTTGGCCCCCCCCTACCGTGTATGAATCGAAATTTCAACTTTTTTTCAATGAATATTTACATTCACACTCCACAGAAGTCATCTGCATTGGTTTGGTTCCTATCGGTTGAAAAACCAAGGACTAGTTCGCGAAAGTAGTTTTTTAACATCATCAGCGATAACTCATGATCCGTTTGATCGACAGAAGCGTGTCCAGAGGCAAAGTTGTTCAGAATGAGGAGAGCTATCATATGATGTAAATAGTTTGAGTATATGTCAAATGTCACGTGATACACAATTGTTTATGCAACCAAAAACGTTATTTCGCCCCCAGTGGCCGAATGAGTTCATATTTCTTACAGACCTTCAGGACCATGAGTCGAACAAGCCCAGCGAGTGTCGTTTCGATCGGCCTCTGTTAACCCTGTCTAATGAGTGCTCAAACTTCATTGGCCGATGGCGGCCATGTTTTTTGAGAAACCCCAAAGTCCTTTTATACAGTGATGGTGCATGATACAAAGACACACCATACCAAATAATAAGTCGATCGGGCAAACTGTTGGGTAGTTATAGCCCTTTTAGAGTTCATGTATATTATAGCGCCACCTAGTGGCCAAACGCCAACTCCTTCTTACTGTGACCCTGGACTGAGAGTCTACACATAGGGTCCAAGCCTCGTGAAGATAGCTCAAACATTTCACGAGTTATGGCCATTTTAGTTACATTTTCTACTTCCGGTTCGGACGTTTTGATGCCCCCTAGCGACCATGAATCGAAATTTCAACTTTTTTTCAATGAATATTTACATTCACACTCCACAGAATTCATCAGCGTTGGTTTGGTTCAGATCGGGCAAAAATCCAGGGACTAGTTCATTTTTTTTTTTTTTTATAAAATGCAAATTAGCGGAAAAATTTGCATACCGGAAATGAAATCGGAGATAGCCATTTTTTAAGTTTGGAGCCAAGGATTCCAATGACACCAAAAACTTTGTTGTGCGACATCCGGTTTACGAGCATTGAGCCCAAACGCATTGGCCATCGCTATAGCGCCACCTATGGACCGACATGGCTGGCTCCAAGTATCTGAGTAGCGAGCAAGACTACTACCATCCGACAAAGTCTCGAGTTTCTACGACTTACGGTTTGGGCTGGGCGACGCGTTTTATGGCGGAAGAATAATAATAAGAAGAATATTAAGCGGGTTTCGAGGTTTAAGGCAGTCAAAAGCAGTCATGCATTCATGAACTGGTTAGGGGGTCAAACCTCAACACACGCATGAAGGATCAAAGTCCAACACACACAGAAAAATGACAGGTATCAACTCATAGAAACTATGCATGGTTACAGAAGCATGCACATATACTACAAGCAGGTCAAATAATTTGGACAATTCGTTAATGAGTATCCGATTTTCATTGTTGTTGGCTTTTAAATTGAAGCGAAGGTGCTTCAAAACTCAAGAAGTCTGAAGTTCCTGGGCCGAGACGTTTGTTTTCAAAGCGTATCAGAACCTGTAGATGTATGTCACGTTATACACAATTGTTTCGCCCCCAGTGGCCAAATGAGTTCATATTTCTTACAGACCTTCAGGACCGGGACACGAACAAGCCCTGCGAGTGTCATTTTGATCGGCCTGTGTTAACCCTGTCTATTGAGTGCTAAAATTTCATTGGCCGATGGCGGCCATGTTTTTTGAGAAACGCCAAAGTCCTTTTATACAGTCAGGGTGCATGACACAAAGACACACCATACCAAATAATAAGTCGATCAGGCAAACGGTTGCGTAGTTCTAGCCCTTTTCGAGTTATTTGCTATTATAGCGCCACCTAGTGGCCAAACACAGAGTTATTTTTATTGTGACCCCGGACTGAGGGTCTACATATACGGTCTAAGCCCCGTGAAGATAGCTCAAACCGTTCTGTAGATATAGCCATTTTAGTGAAATAGGCAACTATCGGTTCACACGTTTTAGAACCCCCTAGCGACCCTGAATAGAAATTTCAACTTTTTTTCAACGAATATTTACATTCACACTCCACAGAATTCATCAGCGTTGGTTTGGTTCCGATCGGGCAAGAATCCAGGGAGTAGTTCATTTTTGTTTTTTTTTATAAAATGCAAATTAGCGGGAAATTTTGCATACCGGAAATGAAATCGGAGATAGCCATTTTTTAAGTTTTGAGCCAATGGTTACAATGATATAAAACACTTGGGTGTGCGACAAACGGTTTAGGAGTTACGAATGCAAACGCGTTGAGCATCGCTATAGCGCCACCTATGGGCCGATTTGGCTGGGTCACTGTATCTGAGTAACCTGCACAGATACAACCAATTGACAAAGTCTCGAGTTTCTACGACTTGCGGTTTAGGCTGGGCGACGCGTTTTATGGCGGAATAATAATAATAATAATAATAATTAAAGCTGCAAGCAGCATTTATCGGGTTTCGAGTTTTAAGGCAGTCAAAAGCAGTCATGCATTCATGAACAGGTTAGGGGGTCACACCTCAACACACGCATGAAGGATCAAAGTCCAACACACACACGCACAGAAAAATGACAGGTATGAACTTATAGAAACTATGCATGCTTACAGAAACATGCACATATACTACAAGAATGTTCTTTTTCTGACTGTCAAATCATTTGGACAATTTGTTAATGAGTATCCGATTTTCATTGTTGTTGGCTTTTAAATTGAAGCGAAGGTCCTTTCAAACTCAAGAAGTCGGAAGTTCCTGGGCCGAGACGTTTGTTTTCAAAGCATATCAGAGCCTGTAGATGTATAACCGTTGCATAATTACAGTATTAAGTGCCATTGTTCATGTTATAGCGCCACCTAGTGTCCAATCACCGCGTTCTTTTTACCGTGAACTCAGAGCGATGGTCTTCACATATGTTTAAAGCCCCGTGAAGCTATCTCAAACCCTTCTCTAACAACGTCCGTTTAAGTGTCATAGGCTTTGCCTAGTTCCGTTTTTGGCCCCCCTACAGTGTATGAATATAAATTTCATCTTTTTTTCAAGTACTTTTGATGTTCACACTCCACAGAAGCAATCTGCGTTTGTTTGGTTCCAATAGGGCGTAAAACCGCGAAGTAGTTAGCAATAGTAGGTTTTTAACGTTATCATCGATATCTAATGGACCGTTTTATTGACAGCAATGCTTCAAGAGGCAAAGTTGTTCAGAAAGAGAAGAGCTATCATATGATGTAAATAGTTTGGGTATATGTCAAATGTCACGTGATACACAATTGTTTAAGAATTTAAATGCGTGTCAATTTTGCCATTTTTACTGGTTTAGCGCCACCTAGTGTCCAAACGCCACCTTCTTTTGTATGTGACCTCGGAGTGATGGTCTACACATATGTTCCAAGCCCCATGATGATGTGTTAATCCGTTCTGGATTAATGGCCATTTTAATGTGATAGGCTCCGCCCAGTTCAGTTTTTGACCGCCCCCTACCGTGTATGAATATAAATTTCAACTTTTTTTCAATGAATGTTTACATTCACACTCCACAGAAGTCATCTGCATTGGTTTGGTTCCGATCGGTTGAAAAACCAGGGACTAGTTCGCGAAAGTAGGTTTTTGACATCATCAGGGATAACTCACGATCCGTTTGATAGACAGAGGCGTGTCCAGAGGCAAAGTTGTTCAGAATGAGGAGAGCTATCATATGATGTAAATAGTTTGAGTATATGTCAAATGTCACGTGATACACAATTGTTTATGCACTCTAAAATCGTTACTTCGCCCCCCGGTGGCCGAATGAGTTCATATTTCTTACAGACCTTCAGGACCATGAGTCGAACAAGCCCAGCGAGTGTCAATTCGATCGGCCCCCGTTAACCCTGTCTAATGAGTGCTCAAAATTCATTGGCCGATGGCGGCCATGTTTCTTTAGATACGCCAATGTCCTTTTAGACTGTCATGGTACATGACACAAAGACACACCATACCAAATAATAAGTCGATCGGGGAAACGCTTGGGTAGTTATAGCCCTTTTCGAGTTCATGTATATTATAGCGCCACCTAGTGGCCAAACGGCAATTCCTTTTTACTGTGACCCTGGACTGAGAGTCTACACATAGGGTCCAAGCCCCGTGAAGATATCTCAAACGGTTCACGAGTTATGGCCATTTTATTACAATTTTCTACTTCCGGTTCGGACGTTTTGATGCCCCCTAGCGACCCTGAATCGAAATTTCAACTTTTTTTCAATGAATATTTATATTCACACTCCACAGAATTAATCAGCGTTGGTTTGGTTCCGATCGGGCAAAAATCCAGGGACTAGTTCATTTTTTTTTTTTTTCATAAAATGCTAATTAGCGGGAAAATTTGCATACCGGAAATGAAATCGGAGATAGCCATCTTTTAAGTTTGGAGCCAAGGATTCCAATGACACCAAAAACTTTGTTGTGCGACATCCGATTTACGAGCTTTGAGGCCAAACGCATTTGCCATCGCTATAGCGCCACCTATGGGCCGATTTGGCTGGTTCACTGTATCTGAGTAACCTGCACAGATACAGCCAATTGACAAAGTCTCGAGTTTCTACGACTTACGGTTTGGGCTGGCCGACGCGTTTTATGGCGGAATAATAATAAAGAAGAATAATAAAAATCCTTACAAATACAATAGGTTTTCAGCCCTTCGGGCTCGAAACCCTAATAATAACAAGCAGCATTTATCGGGTTTCGAGTTTTAAGGCAGTCAAAAGCAGTCGTGCATTCATGAACAGTTTAGGGGTCACACCACAACAAACGCATGAAGGTTCAAAGTCCAACACACACAGACACAGAAAAATGACAGGTATGAACTCATAGAAACTATGCATGCTTACAGAAACATGCACATATACTACAATAATGTTATTTTCCTGACTGTCAAATCATTTGGACAATTCGTTAATGAGTATCCGATTTTCATTGTTGTTGGCTTTTAAATTGAAGCGAAGGTGCTTTCAAACTCAAGAAGTCTGAAGTTCCTGGGCCGAGACGTTTATTTTCAAAGCGTATCAGAACCTGTAGATGTATAACAGTTGCATAATTACAGTATTTAGTGCCATTGTTCCCGTTAAAGCGCCACCTAGTGTCCAATCACCGTG
Organism: Barbatula barbatula; assembly: GCF_947034865.1. Lineage (NCBI taxonomy): Eukaryota > Metazoa > Chordata > Actinopteri > Cypriniformes > Nemacheilidae > Barbatula > Barbatula barbatula. The sequence goes on from NC_136771.1 coordinate 15,829,795, forward strand.
TTATTTTTACTGTGAGCTCAGAGCGATGGTCTACACATATGTTTAAAGCCCCGTGAAGCTATCTCAAACCCTTCTCTAACAACGTTTGTTTAAGTGTTATAGGCTTCGCCCAGTTCAGTTTTTGGGCCCCCTTACCGTGTATGAATTTAAATTTCAACTTTTTTTCAAGTACTTTTGATGTTCACACGCCACAGAAGCACTCTGCGTTTGTTTGGTTCCAATAGGGCGTAAAACCGCGAAGTAGTTAGCAATAGTAGGTATTTAACGTTATCATCGATATCTAATGGACCGTTTTATTGACAGCAATGCTTCAAGAGGCAAAGTTGTTCAGAATGAAGAGAACTATGATTTGATGTAAATATTTCGGGTATAAGTCAAATGTAACGTGATACACAATTGTTTAAGAATTGAAATGCGTCTAAATTTTGCCATTTTAACTGGTTTAGCGCCACCTAGTGTCCAAACACCACTTTCTTTTGTAGGTGACCTCAGAGTGATGGTCTACACATATGTCCCAAGCCCCATGATGATGTGTTAATCCGTTCTATATTTATGGCCATTTTAATGTGATAGGCTCCGCCCAGTTCAGTTTTTGGCCCCCCCTACCGTGTATGAATCGAAATTTCAACTTTTTTTCAATGATTATTTACATTCATACTCCACAGAAGTCATCTGCATTGGTTTGGTTCCTATCGGTTGAAAAACCAAGGACTAGTTCGCGAAAGTAGGTTTTTGACATTATCAGCGATAACTCATGATCCGTTTGATCGACAGAAGCGTGTCCAGAGGCAAAGTTGTTCAGAATGAGAAGAGCTATCATATGATAACCATAGTTTGAGTATATGTCAAATGTCACGTGATACACAATTGTTTATGAACTCCAAAAACGTTATTTCGCCCCCAGTGGCCGAATGAGTTCATATTTCTTACAGACCTTCAGGACCATGAGTCGAACAAGCCCAGCGAGTGTCGTTTCGATCGGCCTACGTTAACCCTGTCTAATGAGTGCTCAAACTTCATTGGCCGATGGCGGCCATGTTTTTTGAGAAACCCCAAAGTCCTTTTATACAGTGATGGTACATGACACAAAGACACACCATACCAAATAATAAGTCGATCGGGCAAACGGTTGGGTAGTTATAGCCCTTTTAGAGTTCATGTATATTATAGCGCCACCTAGTGGCCAAACGCCAACTCCTTCTTACTGTGACCCTGGACTGAGAGTCTACACATAGGGTCCAAGCCTCGTGAAGATAGCTCATACATTTCACGAGTTATGGCCATTTTAGTTACATTTTCTACTTCCGGTTCGGACGTTTTGATGCCCCCTAGCGACCATGAATCGAAATTTCAACTTTTTTTCAATGAATATTTACATTCACACTCCACAGAATTCATCAGCGTTGGTTTGGTTCAGATTGGGCAAAAATCCAGGGACTAGTTCATTTTTTTTTTTTTTATAAAATGCAAATTAGCGGAAAAATTTGCATACCGGAAATGAAATCGGAGATAGCCATTTTTTAAGTTTGGAGCCAAGGATTCCAATGACACCAAAAACTTTGTTGTGCGACATCCGGTTTACGAGCAATGAGCCCAAACGCATTGGCCATCGCTATAGCGCCCCCTATGGGCCGATTTGGCTGGGTCACTCTATCTGAGTAACCTGCACATATACAACCAATTGACAAAGTCTCGAGTTTCTACGACTTACGGTTTGGGCTGGGCGATGCGTTTTAGCGCGGAAAAATAATAATAAGAAGAAGAAGAATAAAAATCCTTACAAAAACAATAGGTTTTCAGCCCTTCGGGCTCGAAACCCTAAAAATCTTTACAAAAACAATAGGTTTTCAGCACTTCGTGCTCGAAACCCTAATAATAAAAATCCTTACAAATACAATAGGTTTTCAGCCCTTCGGGCTCGAAACCCTAATAAAAATCCTTACAAAAACAATAGGTTTTCAGCACTTCGTGCTCGAAACCCTAATAAAACCCACAAATACAATAGGTTTCTAGCCCTACGGGCTCGAACCCTAAATATAGCTGCAAGCAGCAATTATCGGGTTTCGAGAGGTTTAGGTTAGTAAATGTCGACGGGCTTCAGGGATGGCAAACTAACATGTCCACAATCGACAATACAACCCCACACCCAGAAAAATGAGTCAGATGGTCAGCATTTGCTCATACAGACCGAGGCATGAGCACACACACATGCACATGTAGGACATACATTACATTTTCTTATATCAAGTCATTCAGATAATTCAGTAGCGAGACTCACGTTATCAGGATAAATTAGTCAAATCCATTTCAGAAATGGCCCTAACACACATCCTCAATGAATGATAGGCCTTTAGACCCAGAATTTTGACTTAGGTGATCAGTAACGGTCTATGCAGACTACTCATGCTTACAAAGACATGTATGAAAAGCCCATTAGAATGAATATTTCACCTTTTGGACTTTTATGAAGGCATGCCTCTTCTGATGAGCATGCTTGTTTTGAGTCATAATATGTATAATACTACTTAATTGCAAGTCAGTTGGATTATTTATTAAGGAGTAGCGACCTTTAACGTACATTTTCAGGTTAATATAATAAAGGACCCTGTAATGGTCACACAACAAAAAAAAACTCAACATGTTTTTGATCATTATTGATCTAAAGAGTCCAGAGAATTGTACTATGGTGGAAATTTTTAAATTGCTTGAAAATCAAACAACTAGTTTGCAAAAGTAAGTTTTTAACATCATCAGCAATAACTCCTGAACCGTTTGATTGACATCAATAGATCAAGAGGCAAATTTGTTCAGAATGAGAAGAGCTATCATATGATATCAATAATTTGTGTGTATGTTAAATGTCACGTGATACACAATTGTTTAACTGATGAAATACGCGTCAATTTTGCCATTTCTACTGGTCTAGCGCCACCTAGTGTCCAAACGCCACCTTCTTTTGTAGGTGACCTCGGAGTGATGGTCTACACATATGTACCAAGCCCGATGATGATGTGTTAATCCATTCTGGATTTATGGCCATTTTAATGTGATAGGCTCCGCCCAGTTCAGTTTTTGGCCCCCCCTACCGTGTATGAAAACAAAGTTCAACTTTTTTTCAATGATTATTTACATTCACACTCCACAGAAGTCATCTGCATTGGTTTGGTTCCGATCAGTTGAAAAACCAGGGACTAGTTCGTGAAAGTAGGTTTTTGACATTATCAGCGATAACTCACAAACCGTTTGATCGACAGAAGCGTGTCCAGAGGCAAAGTTGTTCAGAATGAGAGGAGCTATCATATGATGTAAATAGTTTGGGTATATGTCAAATGTCGCGTGATACACAATTGTTTAAGCACCCCAAAAACGTTTTTTCGCCCCTGGTGGCCGAATGAGTTCATATTTCTTACAGACCTTCAGGACCAGGACACGAACAAGCCCAGCGAGTGTCGTTTCGATCAAGTTCCGTTAACCCTGTCTAATGAGTGCTCAAACTTCATTGGCCGATGGCGGCCATGTTTTTTGACAAACGCCAAAGTCCTTTCATACAGTCACGGTACATGACACAAAGACACACCATACCAAATAATAAGTCGATCGGGCAAACGGTGGCGTAGTTATAGCCCTTTTCGAGATATTTGCTATTATAGCGCCACCTAGTGGCCAAACACCGAGTCTTTTTTATTGTTACCCCGGACTGAGGGTGTTCACATATGGTCTAAGCCCCGTGAAGATAGCTCAAACCGTTCTCTAGGTATAGCCATTTTAGCGAAATATGCAACTTTCGGTTCGGATGTTTTGATGCCCCCTAGCGACCCTGAATCGAATTTTCAACTTTCTTTTATGATTATTTATATTCACACTCCACAGAATTCATCAGCGTTGGTTTGGTTCAGATCGGGCAAAAATCCAGGGACTAGTTCATTTTTTTTATTTTTTATAAAATGCAAATTAGCGAAAAAATTTGCATACCGGAAATGAAATCGGAGATAGCCATTTTTTAAGTTGTAAGCCAATTATTACAATGATATAAAACACTTGGGTGTGCGTCAAACATTTTAGGAGTTACGAATGCAAACGCGCTCAGCATCGCTGTAGCGCCCCCTATAGACCGACATGGCTGGCTCCGAGTATCTGAGTAGCGTGCAAGACTACTACCATCCGACAAAGTCTCGAGTTTCTACGACTTACGGTTTGGGCTGGGCAACGCGTTTTATGGCGGAATAATAATAAGAAGAAGAATAAAAATCCTTACAAATACAATAGGTTTTCAGCACTTCGTGCTCGAAACCCTAATAAAAGCTACAAATACAATAGGTTTCTAGCCCTTCGGGCTCGAACCCTAAATACACAAGTGCATCAAACTAGTCCGTTAAAGCCTAGCACAGTATACAAAGCTTTTTTTTTTAAGAAGAAAAGGGAAAAGAATTAGGATAAATCAATCAGCAACGTGTTGACAGAAGAGATGCGTTTTTAGGCGTTTTTTAAAGATGGCAACCGAGTCTGCTGATCTTGTAGCAGCTGGTAGATCATTCCACCAATGTGGAACAGATCCAGAGAAGGTACGGGAGAGTGACTTTTTTCCTTTTTGGGATGGTACCACTAGTCGCGATTCCTTTGCAGACCGCAGTGATCTGGCAGGAACAAAGATCTGCATTAGCGAGTGGAGATACGATGGTGCGGACCCAGTGGTGGTCTTGTAGGCCAGGAGCATAGCTTTGAACTTTATGCAGGCGGCAACAGGGAGCCAGTGTAACCTGATGAAGAGCGGAGTTACATGCGCTCTCTTCAATTCATTGAAGACAACTCTTGCCGCCGCATTCTGGATCATCTGGAGAGGTTTGATTATGCAAGCAGGAAGTCCAGCCAGAAGCGCATTGCAATAATCCAGTTTGGACAAGACAAGAGCCTGGACTAGGACTTGTGTAGACTAGGACTTGCGTTAAGTGTAATTTGTGTGACGTCATCTCATATGGCTTAAGACAGTGGTTCTCAAACCTTTCAGATCAATTACCACCTTTAAAGCAACACTAGGGAGTTTTTTACCTTAAAATAATGGTAGGACAACTCTTAAATGGAGGAATTTTACTGCCACTGCCACTTTAGCAATCCTCTGTCGGCTGAAATCATCACACTGGTAGCTTTGGTATGCATGTAAATTCACAAGCCCCGGCCATCACCTGCTTTACAGCATACGTCCCGTTTTACTCGTAGCCTGGGAGCAGTTTCCCAACAGCTAACAATAAGACGAGGCGATCTAGTTCACCGCAAGTCTCCAAACCATCACCACGGCAGAGCCAGCTAAAAAAACGAAGAGTAAAAAAGAGAAAGTGATCAGACACCAGCCCGAACACGAATCAATATTTTGCTAGCTGCAAAAAGCAACGGGTTGCAAAACGGAAGGAGACCTAGCCTTCTTGCTGCTCGATTTGATGGTCTTATATGTAAATTTTTTATTACTGACCTGTACTTTTGTTCTTATCAGTTATTAGGCTGTGATCAGGTTGTTTATTGGCACACTGTAACTGTTTCACAATTTATAACCGAAAGGTAGACTAGAGATTACATTAGCTTCTTCAGTGTCCCTACTCTTATTCCTTTTGGTGTGATATATCCATGCTTTTACTGTTAAAAGTTAATTGTATTTATTATTATTTCTATTGTATTTTTTGTGATTCATTTCTTGCAATAAAAAAAGAGTCATCAGCCCTAGTTAAGTACGTACTTACTAAAAGTAAGTACCTACTAATTGACTATGCCACTTATATTGGTTACAGTCACGTGCACTACCGCCGGTGGCAGTTCACCACCATCATGGCACTTTACCACCACGGTGGTACGGTTGTCACGGGCGCCGTCACAGCCTTAATCCTCACCGCACACTTCAACGCTTTTGCTTGCATAGGACTGTGTCTGGTAAGTATAAATACTCATTGCTAGCCAAAGTGTATGAATCTATAAGCTAATACTGGTCTCTCACCATGACACCCGATTCTCCACTGATTCTCCTCACACTAAAACTCAATCTGTCTCCTCTGACTGTTCTGTCCTACCTGGTCTGTCCTGCTCTCTTGTCCGCATACCAGACTAAAAATTCTATAGCTGTGGTCTGTCATGCGAATGTGAATAAAGATGTATAATTTCCTCCGAACTCTCATTGTCATTGCGAACCATTGTTTTCCTAGTGTCTACATCGACTGCGCTCCCTCACGTTATGTCACTCGTATTCAGATACAGAAAAAATTCCTCCAGAAGCCTCATTTGCGTATTTATGAGTATATTTGAAAGAAAATCTAATTCCTACCCAGGTAGCAAACAGACGTTGGGCCAACGTCAATATTGGTTGGTTACGTTGGCCCAACCTATCTGACAGAAATTCAATGTTGGGCCAACGTTGGTATGGTCAGCTGCAATTGCCCACCACTTCCCTCAAATTATATATATATATAATTATTAAAATAAGTATAATTATTAAATTATTAAAATAACCATTGGTTGTTATTATCTTAGCAGATAATTTTCTTTTGATGTTTATTGTTGTTGTTAAATAAAAAATCATAGTAACTACACTTTTACTATAATAAAACCATTTTTATAATTTTTATAAAGTTCTGTCCCAGTGGCGGCTGGTGAAAAATATTTTAGGTGGGGCTGTTCGTGTGTGTGTGGGCATCTGGGGGATCCTGCATTCTGGTGCATTTTAGTCCATGTCCCTTATCTATACCAATAAAAGAACTCAAACCAGTCAATACCAATGGTCTAAAAAGACAATATTAATTTAACTGCCATGTAGAAATCAAGTCTCACAGGTAATGATAATGAACAAGTTACATTGCTCAGTGTCCAGATAGGAAAAAGTGAAACAAAAAAACAAAAACAAAGCAAGTATAGTTACATTACAATTGAGATCAATATTTTAATGGCAAATGTGCGTGAAATGCGGTGTGTGTGACTGAGTGAGTAAGAGAATGACAGCGAGTATGTGTGTGTGTTTCAAAGTGACTGAGTTGGAGAGATATATTGTGTGTGTGTGTGTGTGTGTGTGTGTGTGTGTGTGTGTGTGTGTGTGTGTGTGTGTGTGTGTGTGTGTGTGTGTGTGTGTGTGTGTGTGTGTGTGTGTGTGTGTGTGTGTGTGTGTGTGTGTGTGTGTGTGTGTGTGTGTGTGTGTGTGTGTGTGTGTGTGTGTGTGTGTGTGTGTGTGTGTGTGTGTGTGTGTGTGTGTGTGTGTGTGTGTGTGTGTGTGTGTGTGTGTGTGTGTGTGTGTGTGTGTGTGTGTGTGTGTGTGTGTGTGTGTGTGTGTGTGTGTGTGTGTGTGTGTGTGTGTGTGTGTGTGTGTGTGTGTGTGTGTGTGTGTGTGTGTGTGTGTGTGTGTGTGTGTGTGTGTGTGTGTGTGTCTGTGTGTGTGTGTGTGTGTGTGTGTGTGTGTGTGTGTGTGTGTGTGTGTGTGTGTGTGTGTGTGTGTGTGTGTGTGTGTGTGTGTGTGTGTGTGTGTGTGTGTGTGTGTGTGTGTGTGTGTGTGTGTGTGTGTGTGTGTGTGTGTGTGTGTGTGTGTGTGTGTGTGTGTGTGTGTGTGTGTGTGTGTGTGTGTGTGTGTGTGTGTGTGTGTGTGTGTGTGTGTGTGTGTGTGTGTGTGTGTGTGTGTGTGTGTGTGTGTGTGTGTGTGTGTGTGTGTGTGTGTGTGTGTGTGTGTGTGTGTGTGTGTGTGTGTGTGTGTGTGTGTGTGTGTGTGTGTGTGTGTGTGTGTGTGTGTGTGTGTGTGTGTGTGTGTGTGTGTGTGTGTGTGTGTGTGTGTGTGTGTGTGTGTGTGTGTGTGTGTGTGTGTGTGTGTGTGTGTGTGTGTGTGTGTGTGTGTGTGTGTGTGTGTGTGTGTGTGTGTGTGTGTGTGTGTGTGTGTGTGTGTGTGTGTGTGTGTGTGTGTGTGTGTGTGTGTGTGTGTGTGTGTGTGTGTGTGTGTGTGTGTGTGTGTGTGTGTGTGTGTGTGTGTGTGTGTGTGTGTGTGTGTGTGTGTGTGTGTGTGTGTGTGTGTGTGTGTGTGTGTGTGTGTGTGTGTGTGTGTGTGTGTGTGTGTGTGTGTGTGTGTGTGTGTGTGTGTGTGTGTGTGTGTGTGTGTGTGTGTGTGTGTGTGTGTGTGTGTGTGTGTGTGTGTGTGTGAGAAAAAGAGAGCGTAAAGAGTAGAGAGAGACTAAGATATGGTGTCTGTGACAGATTTGTGTATGAGAGAGGTAGATGGGGGGGGGGCCTTTAAAAACAGTGGCGTTCTTCAGGTGCACCTCCAACTCACGGTCGATTGAGGCCATAAGATCAATTAGACCCAGGAAAATGCCAGGGGTTTCTGATGCGTCACTCTCATCGTGACCACGCAAAGCAAGTTCAAAGGCACCACCAAATTTCACGGCATCAATGATCATTGACAAAATATGCCGATTCCTGTCCACCTCCTCGTTGTGCCTTCTTATTGCAATGCGGTGTCCTCATCTAGCTGTGTGGCTATGCTAATTCGGCCTAGCATGGCTAGCTTCACAGAGTTGTCCATATGCACTCTTGCCAGTTCATGTTTCTTAATGCGTTCTGACGTTTCAGGTCTGTCACCCCTGTCTGTGTCCACGAGCTATCACAAGCACTTGTTTTAAACAGTAAGCAAGGGAAGCAAAAGATTGCATTGGCGTAACCACAGCTAGTAAGCCAAACCTTTCGATCGAACCAACCTCGGGAAAGGTTCTCTTTTAGGTTTTCTCTTTTTCTCGCGCCTGATGGGTTATATTCACTTCTTGCTTGTCTGGTCCGAGTTCTTTTACAATTAGTTTTTCCGCTAATGTTCTTCTTTCGAATGGATACAGGTGTAGCGATTTAACTGAATATGGGGCAAGATTAACTCCCACAACTACATTAATGCTATTCAACGTCGCCGGCGCCGCCATACTGCACTCGCACTCCGCTCTGAGGTAAATGTCCCGTGTTGCACTGCTCCAATCTTGGTACTACGGGCGCTGTTTTCAGAGCCCCTAAACCTTAAAATTAGACAACGATGATTGGCGAAATATAAACTTTTTTGCATAGCAACCGGGGAACCATTGGCTTAAATTCCAGCACTGTAGGGCTGACCGAACTGGAGCCCAGGGAAGGCAGCCTATTGGCTACTTCTACTACACCAACATGCAAATATCATTCTGGAGAGTTCTAAACACATTCTTAAGTAAAACCATTAATATCATGTAATTAACACAGATTATTTTTCAAAATGAGAGATTATTAAAAAAAACTATTTTTAAAAAATACAAATACAAATAAAAAACTGGCAGGGAGGTCGGCGCCCCAGCGCCCTCTATGGGCGAGCCGCTGCTGGTCTGTCCATTTAGAACAAAATGTGCATTTATGTAGAAATAATTGAACACACCCCCGGATGAAGATCTAAAAAGCTATGCTTTAAAAGCACAATATTTCAGTTTATTTTAATACAATTTAATGTTTAACAAATTCTACCATCTTTATTGTTTTTAACATGTTGTCTTTTGTTATGTGTTATTAGTCATGTCAATGTAGTGCATATCTTTTATTTGTCTTTATTTTCTTGACAGATGTAATGTTCATTTTGTTGTTAGTAATTCGATATGACTAAAATATTACAAACAGAGGTGCACTTCATCTTTACACTGCATTAAGATGTATAAAACATTTGCTACCCCAATTTGGTGAATTTCTTGCAAAAAACTTTTTTGGGTTGTGTAATTAAAATAGAATGACACATCTTAAATGTTCTAAAAAGTTGTTTGTATGTTTGTTGTATATGCTGTATATGCTGCTGCTTCTTCCTCCTCCTTCATCATAAAAATTTTTTTTGGCCTTCTTCCGCATTTTCTTTGCCGCCTTTTTTGTCACTTTGGTGCCTTGTTGATTTCTTTGACTTTGTTTTACTTTTCTTTGCATTTTTTCTGCTGTTTTTTTGTTACCAATAAATTTTTTTTATAACCAATTCAGTTTGTCTGTTGTTCTGTTTTAACCCTTTAGCAATCCTGTTAAATTTAGCAAAAATTCTTAAAAAAGACATGCCCAAAGTAAAGTGCATACTGTACTTGAAACATTTTGAGTATATGCAGGGTTTTGGTATCTTTTGAAAGGTGAGACTCTGAAGTTTGTTTCTAAAGAGTCAGAATCACTGCAAATCTTACTGTTATTGAGTAATAGAATTTTAAACACACTGAAAGAGGGGAAAAAATATTCTGCCTACTTTTTAATTTTAAACAGTTGCCTGCATATGACTATAGTTGGGAGCTATTAGCTGGAAAACACATTGGGATCACAGCATGAAGCCTTACCAAGCTAATTTGATTACAATACCTTAGAAAATGTGTGTTTTTCACATGTTTATCTAAGTTTATGTCTAGGTGGCCTTCTAGAATGGCCACTTGGAGACTCCAAATGGTCCTTTGCCATTGACACATAAAATGCTGTTATTCTTGAATGCTTTTAATGTACAGTCATAATTCTGGGCTCTAATGAAAGGCTACTCTATTCCTTAGCAATTATTGACAGTGAATTTGGATGACACATAGTAACTGAAACTATACTTTGTGCAAATAAAGAGACTATAGACTAAGTGCTAGTGTAATAAAATCATTTGTAATATTAGAACAAACACACTAAATAAATGTATAAAAACCCAAACTATTTACAAATGTTATAATTACATTACAGGTTATTGGCAACATGCCACTCGTTATAACAATCACGGCTTGGCAAAAAGCACGAAGGCACCTCACATGAAGAACATTTTACAGGAGTCTTTGCATGGCAGTGCCTCAGACGGCCTCTGGTGCTGTCTCCACTGATATGCACAGGCTTGTGGTGTGCTCTGTGTGGAGTGGGGGATGGAGCGGGTATGTCAGCAGCCGCTGCCAGCTCTTCAATGAGTGTCTCCCTGAATGCCTTCTGGTACATTGTTCAACAACTTCTTCAAGTGAGAAGTTTTTCCAAATGTAAAACTCTTTACACGCTCAAACTCTTTCCTAGCAGCTTTTGCGCACGGTCACGAATCCCTGTTAGAATTTACGCGCAGCCGCACACGTGTTTGCGCACGGACCTCTCTACTTACACTTTGAATGTTTCTCGTGAAGCTGCATATTTATCTTTTCGGAATTCTATTGGCTATCAGATACGCCCATCATTAGCAAACTCTGACGCGACAGGATCGATCTATTGTCAATCAAGTACAGGAGGGTCTCATCCTTCATCCTGGGCGCTCCTTGGCTATTGCTGCCTGTTGTCACCTCTTAGATGCACCTATTCGCTCAAATGAGGTGTCAATCAAAAGGGCAGAGTTCAGTGGCCATATTGACATAAAAACATCTGCAATGTTTACAAGTGAAGAGACGCTACACCACAAAACGCGTCGGAGATTTGATAGCTCTGTCGGCTTCTTGAAAATTATACTACCGTTTTCCTTGAAGTTTATAGACATATACGTGTTAGATTTACTGGATCATTTAGAGTATACCTATACCATTTTTGTTGGAATGTTATGGATCAGTGGACTACCAGGAGGCTTTATAGGAGAGTTTCTTCAGTTTTGTTGCTGCTTATTTGGTGGTTGGTTGTCTGACAAAGACTCTGATTGCATTGGCTGTGTTGATTGTATATTAAAATGGTTTACATCGTTCGAATCACAAGAATCTCAGCTTTGTGAAGATATGTGATATGTTTAGGTTTTGTTTTTCTAAGTTGTTGTATTTCCCGATGTTATCAAGCAAAACACGCAGTGTACCGCCGACGGCACAGCCGATTGATAACAGGTTAATGCAATTCAACAATGAATAGGCCTTTTGAACTGCAATGTCATAATCTTCACAGAAACATGGCTACACAGCGGTATACCGGACAACGCTATTGAGTTAGCGGGCTACAACACAAACCGGGCGGATAGAACGGCAGAGGAATCCGGTAAGACAAGAGGAGGTGGATTGTGCATCTACATCAACAAAACTTGGTGCACGAACTCTGTTATTGTCGGGAGACACTGCTCGGCTAACCTTGAGTTTCTCATGGTTAAATGTAGACCGTTTTATCTGCCACGGGAATTCACTTCCACCATTATAACGGCAGCTTATATTCCACCGAATGCTGATGCCAAGCTTGCTATGAAAGAACTTCATGCAGCCATCAGTAAACAACAGACTGCTCACCCGGAGGCTGCATTTATTGTTGCGGGAGATTTTAATCACTCATACTTAAAGACAGTGCTCCCAAAATTTCATCAGCATGTTTCCTGCCACACAAGAGGAAACAAAACTTTGGAATATGTCTACACAAACATGGCTAAAGCTTACGCCGCGACACCCCTCCCCCACCTGGGTCAATCTGATCACCTTTCTTTGTTCCTCACCCCCAAGTACATTAATCTCATCAATCGTGTGAAGCCATCAGTGAAGACCATCAAGGTGTGGCCTGCAGGGGCAGACTTTACACTCCAGGAAAGGTTTCTACACACAGACTGGAGTATGTGTGCTTCTCAGTCCACCAGTGGCTCTTGACATCAACAGCTACACCTCTTCTGTATTGGACTACATAAATTCCACCATTGATAGTGTCACAACCCAGAAGCAGATCACCACGTACCCTAATCAGAGGCCATGGATGAACAAGGAAGTGCGCCTCCTGTTGAAAGCACGTAACACTGCCTTCCGATCGGAAGATGCACAGGCCTATAGTACTTCTAGGGCAAATCTGAAGAGGGGCATCAAAAAGGCCAAGCACTGCTACAAGTTGAAGCTAGAGGAGCATTTTTCCAATTCTGACCCTCAACGCATGTGGCAGGGCATCCAGGCCATCAGTGATTACAAACCCAACCATTCCACCCCCTTAGCCACAGATGCCGTCTTCCTGAACGAGCTTAATGACTTTTATGCTCGCTTTGAGAGAGACAACAAGGAAACAGCTACCAAGCTCACACCCTCTGCTGACCACCCAAACATCATACTAAACTCCACTGATGTTCACAATGCACTAAGTCGGATCAACGCGCTCAAGGCTGCTGGCCCAGATGGCATCCCTGGTCGCGTACTCCGGGTATGTTCAGAGCAGCTCGCTGGGGTCTTCACGGACATCTTCAACCTGTCCCTCGCCCAAGCAGTGGTTCCAGCATGTTTTAAATCCACCTCCATTGTGCCCATCCCCAAAAATTCAAACCCGACGTGCCTGAACGACTACCGCCCTGTAGCACTCACACCAATTGTCATGAAGTGCTTTGAGCGGCTGGTCCTGGCACACCTAAAGGACTCTCTACCACCCATACTGGGTTTGCCTATATTTGCCTATCGAAACAATAGGAGCACAGGTGATGCAGTGTCCATGGCGCTGCACTCCGTGCTCACACATCTGGACAATAAGGACACTTATGCATGTATGCTGTTTGTAGACTTCAGCTCTGCTTTCAATACCGTCATCCCTTCCAAGCTAATCATCAAACTTGGAAACCTAGGCATCAACAACCCTACCTGCAATTGGATTATGGATTTCCTGACGAACAGGCCTCAGCTTGTTAGGTTAGGCCCCATCTGCTCCACCACCACCACCCTCAACACTGGTGTACCACAGGGCGTACTGAGCCCCTTTCTCTACTCCCTTTTCACATTCGACTACAGGCCTGTGAACGGATCTAACTCCTTCATCAAGTTTGCAGACGATACAACAGTGATTGGTCTCATCAGCAACAACGATGAGACTGCATACAGGGAGGAGGTCCGGCACCTGGCCATATGGTGCTCAGACAACAACCTGCTCCTTAACACCTCCAAGACAAAGGAGATCATCGTGGACTTCAGGAAGGCGAAAGGAGACACACACAACCCCATCCACATTAATGGAATGGCTGTTGAACGTGTTTCCAGTTTTAAGTTCCTGGGGACTCACATTTCGGAGGACCTGTCCTGGACCACCAACACCTCATGCCTGGTCAAGAAGGCTCACCAGCGTCTCCTCTTTCTGAGCACACTGAAGAAGAACCAACTGTCTTTAACTATCCTGGTGAACTTCTATCGCTGCACGATAGAGAGCATCCCGACCAACTGTGTCACAGTCTGGTACGGGAACTGTTCTGTTGCTGAGCGCAAGGCACTGCAGCGGGTGGTGAAAACAGCCCAGCGCATCACAGGGACTACACTTTCTGCCATTGAGGACATCCAGAAGAAACGCTGTCTGCGTCGATCTCGCAGCATTCTCAAGGACTCCTCTCACCCCGCTCATAGACTGTTTACTCTCCTGCCTTCTGGTAGGCGCTTCCGGTGCCTCCGGACAAGAACCAGCAGACTAAGAAACAGCTTTTTTCCCAGAGCTGTTTCATTATTGAACTCTGCCCCCTACTGATTCCAGTACCTCTCATACCCTTAACTCCAATGCTGCTACAACATTGTTTACATTGCACTACAGGGCTGCATGCATGACTGAACTGTACACACCAGTACTTCATGTATCTGCTCTACCGGACTGTTTACACACACAGCATCATTTGCACTCTATACTGCTCACTTACACACCAGGAATATTTAACCGAATGCTCATTTGCACTAATGGACCACTTCCATAACTGCATTAACCTACTGCACTGTAATTCTATTAACTGCATCTACTCATCAATTGCACTATAACTTCAATAACTGCATTAACTAATCAACTGCACTGTAACTCTATTAACTGCATCTACTTATCAATTGCACTGTAACTTCAGTAACTGCATTAACTAATCTACTGCTCTGTAACCTTATTAACTGCATTAACTCATCTTCTGGACTGCAACCTATTAACTGCATTAACTCATATACTGCACCGTAACTTTAATAACTGCATTAACTCATATACTGCACCGTAACTTTAATAGCTGCAACTTCAACAACTGCATTAACTCACCTATTGCACTGCAACTTTAATAGCCAATGTCAATAATTTATGCATACCTAAGTCACTTGCACTATTGTAGTCTAAATTATTATCTGTTCATATCCACCTGTACATTAATGTTCATAGTATATAGTCATCTGTATATATTGTTCATAGTATATACCTACTGTCATATTTTCATAGAACATTCCTACTGCAAAATATTTTTATAGTCCATGCCCACTGTATTATATTCTCACTATTGTATTCTGTATTTATTCTAACTGTATATCCTGCATTTGCTAACTGCACTTCTGGTTAGACCTAAACTACATTTCGTTACACTATACTTGTATATGTGTAATGACAATAAAGTTGAATCTAATCTAATCTAAAATTTCACAATCTTAAAATGTTGTGTTGGGCCAACGTTGGGTGCCGACGTTGGCCCAACGTTGTTTTAGTGGTTTTTAAGTTGTCAGAAGGTTGGTAAGGTATTTTTTAGGTTGGCAGAAGGTCTGCTGGCCGTCCAATAACATGGTTGGCCCAACGGACAAAATTACGTTGGGCCAACGTTGGCCCAACACAACAAAAAAAACTTGGGCCAACGTCTGTTTGCTACCTGGGTATGCTATTTTTCTGTCCCGCCTCTGTTCCAGTGTGATTGGACAGCTGTGTTAAAGTGTACTTTATATTTTTTATAAAAAATGAACTAAAACCAACTATTTAGCAAGTGCACGAAAGAGAAGTGTTTAAAATAGTGTCAATACCCATGCTTGATTCACCACGAACAGCTTGTAATAATGGTTTGCAATTTTCCTAGTCGGATTGTGTTTCTCTGGAAATACGCATTTGGTGTCTTTTGTCTTTGCGTCATTTTATCACATTTGTAGACAGAACGAAGAGGATACTAGCCAACGTGTGGATGCTGCGAGTGACATGTGATTTGTATCGTGTACTCACAACTGCTGAGTAGGATTGGAAACTTTTAGTATTATTGGCAGCATTTAATACTTTTACTTTTAAACGCCAAGCAGCTCTGAAATCTTGGGATTCATCAGTTGTGAAAACCAAGAAAGTACAAACTGATGAGAGTTTACAAGTAAAAAGGGAATGTGATAAGACTTATGGGAAAACATTTTAGCAATTTTACGTGTCTAATAAATGTATGGGCATTTTATGACACACCAAAGACAAAGAAAGACACGCATTTCCGGCGAACCACCCCTTTAAACCGTATTGGTACAGGATTAGTATTATCTGGGGACCTTGGGTGATTTAGAAATGACCTCTGTACATCCGTATATTATGTTGCGCATTCGCACAGGATAAGTGAAGCCTGTGATTTTATACAAATGTACCTATTTATTTCTCAGATGAGAGCAAGGCTTTGCATATACAAAAATTAAACTCATCACTTTTGTTTTTGCCCCCATGTTTAGAGTGGCTCTTTATTGTGGCCAGCCTAAGGCACACCTGTGCAATAATCATACTGTCTATTGAGCATCTGGATATGCCAAACCGGTTAGGTGGATGTATTATCAAGGGCTCTCTAACACACATTTAGACAGATTTGTGAACAGGTCTTTTGTGTACATATTAAGTCTTACATATTTGAGAGCAGCTCATGAGAAATGGGGGCAAAAACTAAAGTGTTGCATTTATAATTTTGTTCGGTGTATATACATAGTTTTATGGTGTATAATGATGACCGTTCCTCTCAGCATTTGAGACCCAGCATATCAGGTTCGGGGATCTTCTGTCCGGTTCACATTACAAGAGTTTCCATGAGAAATGACAAAACGACAGTATTGGCAGGTATAGATATTACCCAGCACTTGAAATAATTTCAAAACACATCAACAGCCTCCATTTGCACTATTTGGGTCTGTGTATGTTCTTATTCGTTTCGATTTACACAAAAACTTGCTATGCTCTTGTTACATGAATGAGGCCCAAAGTGTTCGATTTCGGTTCTTTCCTCTTGATCCATCTCGTGGTACTTCATGGAATCAAGAACTTCTTATTACTGCATTGCCATTTTAATACACCCGCCTAGTACTACTTCAATGTTTTCTCTTTAATACGCGGTTCACTTTTGAAAACGCAGTCGGAGTTACTGTACTTAACAGTAGGTAGAGGATTACTATATTAGTAAGCTGTGTATATATTTGATTTACTTTGTAAAACTCTGTTTTTCCTGTACTGCTGCTTTGATACAATGTAAATTTCAAAAAGCGCTATAAAAACAACCTTGACTTACAAATGTGCACATGCATATTCAAAATGTGTAAATATTACTCAATTCAGTGTGATGTTCCAAAGGATCTAAACTTGAAGATGCCAAATCCAAATGATGGGACTGTCTGGCTGTAGTAAGCACTGTTGTTGCCCTAATCCCAATTTCCAATTATTTGATGGTCACAGAAGTTGGTGTTACACCAGTTTGTTGAAAGATATTTTACCATCAAAAGCAGAGCAGAAGCAGGTTATGGGATTTCACATGAATTGGATGCGGACAAACACAACTGAACATTTGATTAAGTACATGAATACAATATATGTATGTACCTGCACATTAAAAACCGTCCAATAAGGTGGGAACCTAACACCTCTGGCAAAGCCTCCTAAACACGTAATACACGTGCATGACATCACAGTTTTTACAAAAGCAAAAACCTGCATTTTGAAACCCGTTTTCGAATGATCAAATATCCAGAATATAAAGCCATACTTGCATCCTAAACATCAAGCAGATTAAACTTAAAATATAATACGAAACAGAGTCTGAACCACTGAAATTTACGAATCAATATTTAGAATTTTCTTTAGAACACATCATACAAGAATAAAATGTCTTGCCAACAAGTGTATCATCAGTTGTGTATATACACACATACACAATCTTTATCTTCTAGTTCTAAAAGATGACAAAGGACACAGACATAAGAAAAAAATACATCAGTTTCTTGTCCCGCACTCCACTGTGCTTTCAATTTCTTTTGATGATGTGATGGCTCCGTTTACCACCTTCATTTCAGCACTCCATCATTATTGGCTGAATCATCATGTACTTCCTTTATATTTCTGCCATTCTGTTTAGACAGAGCAGTGGCATAGCAAATGTTGTAAATATTCCAGTCACAGCTGCAAAGAAAACAACAATTTGTGATGAGTTTAAGATACAGCCTAAAGCATTTCTGAATTTAGCATTTAGTAATTAAAGTTATATTTTCGGTCTTTCTATGCCTCTATTTGACAGGACAGTTAAGATTTCTAAAAGGAGAGAGCAGGGTGGAGTGAGGGGTGTGGGATCGGCACAAGACCTTGACCCTTTATTAAGAAAGATTACTAAATGCATAAACTCGATTGTGGAAAAAACTACATGAGGTAATGCTTACAGTTTAGAAAGATCCCCATGGTGTCTTTGAATACTCTTCAGCAGCTGCTGTACACAAGGCAGTATGCTTCCAGATCTGGATATGAGACACAATCGATATAATACAGATAACCTCGGTTTTACAAACTGATAACAGTGAAATCATACCAAAATCTCACTGACCTGTTCTTGAGTTTCTGTCCATGCAGGGTGAGAAGACACCGAGTCCAGGTTAGGTAAAACTGCAGATGGTTAGATTTTTCAAGTGTTGATGCCACAAAGTCCAGAAGTTTATCCACATAGACATCTGGCAGTGAGCCACATACCACTGCAACTAAAGTATCAGACAGTTAGTGCTTCACGATTAATCATATTGTCAGGCTATGCGATTAATATAATCGCAACATTTTGCCGTCATGTAAAGAAACAAGTGCATTTGTGGACGTGACAAGACATCCATTCTAAGAGATATATGACCATTTTCTATGCCAAAAAAGTCGTCTTGTGTGGCAATGGTGCGTGTGCTTGGTCACGTGACTTGCGTTGCGCTGTGTGGAGACGGGAGAAATGGATGCAGAGCAGACTGACTGACACTGAACCGGTGCCCAGAAAAAAATGCTTCCGCTGTTATTTGGCGATATTTTGGTTTTAGGATATCAAACACTGAGCAGAGAGAGGTACTGTGCAGAGTTTGCTAAACTAAAGTTGTAAATAAAGTACTAAATAGAATGTTTTAGAAAGAGGATTCAACCAGTTGGTTGAGTAATTTGTTTAATTTACCTGTACTGTGGAGAATATATATTTATTTTAAGTTAATTTAATTCAGTAATGCAAAGATGTTACTGTTATTTCATTTTATAACGTTTTATTTTAATTTTAAAACGTTGTACAATTCTAGTTCTTGTTGCCAGTTTGAACTGTATATCTCAGTTGATATCAAGGAAAAGGCACACATAGATAACTGAAAATGCTGAAATTTGTATTTCTCAACGAAGTTGACTCATCATACCCAGTTTATCGTATCGCAATAGCACATCACAATTTTTACCTCAATAATTGCAATGTGACATTTTCCTCAAATCATGCATCACTATATGTTTATTATATAAAAGTTAAATATAAACAAATGTGTACATTAAACCTTTTATGTTATTTTATTTATTGAGAAATTGCTCAAGCAGCGTAGTCTTTATTAAAGGGGTGATTCGCCGGAAATACGTGTTTTTCTTTGTCTTTGGTGTGTTATAAGTTGCTCATGCATGTATTAGACACGTAAAATAGCTAAAATTTAAGTACATTTAAGGCATTAAATGTAAACGCAAGTAAGGTGGGTTGTCTTGTAAATCTCATTGTACCGTCTCAGGCATGTAGCGGTGTGTTCCGTTGCGAAACAAAAGCCTCTTCGTTTGCCCTTCCAAAGGACGAGGCAACTAAAAACAAATGGTTACATTTTATGGACAATACTGTTCCAGAATAGTACAGTCTGAATATTCAAGTGTGTGCAGCGCATTTCACCAACGATTGCTTCATGAATCTGGGAGAGATCAAGACCGGCAATTCCAACAGTAAAAATCTGCCAGGACTGTCTGGCGACTGTAAGTATATTTTCATTGTAAAAGACTTTGTTACGGACTAACGCGAGTGGAGTTTGATGATGTTGTTTCTTTGTGTGATCTGAAAATGCAAACACGCGTGCAACGTGGAAAAAAGACAACATAAGTCCTAATAATCAGTAATTCTGTTCGAACTAGAGGCAACAAATGTTGTGTTTATAATGGAATTAATTGTATTCTTTGAGTCTCGACGAGTTTTGGAACCTGATGTTCCGAATATGGTAAGATGCGCTACATTTCTGTGCAGTATTCGACCAATCACTACACACTTGTGAACTGGCCAATCATAGCACACCTGGCTTTTCAGAGCGATGAGCTTTGTAAAATATCGTCACGTTTCAGAGAGGCGGAGCAAAGAGGAGATACAAACATGCTCGGTATTTTAGAAAAAAACGGTGTTTTTAAACCTTAAATCGTGTATACACATTGTATTACATCTAAAGCAAACAATAATATCCGTTTTAACAGCGTCAAATGACCCTTTAAATGCTGTGCCACCTTAAATGCTAATTTTATTGCAACTTTCAAATATTGTTGTATTCATGTCTTCACAGTAATTAAAGAATATTAATACTTTTTTGTAAAAAGCTGCTGATATCACCTGAAAGGGTCAACTGGCTCCACTGGACCTATGTTTTCTGTTCTACCTTAAAGCTTCAGCTCCTACCATTACAATCACTTGCACATAACTTGATTTTTGAAATTGATATTCATAATTGCGATGATAGTGTTTGTAATGCTTTTGACAGATGAAAGAAAAGGCTTTGGTTGAAGTCATGACTACAGTAGTTTTGCTTCTGTCAGCTGGCTTTCTGATAAGGTATCATTTTGTTCCACGTGACAATCAACAAGAGTTTCTGTGCGTTTGTCATCTGGGTTTCCCACAGATATCAGGATTTCTGATCATAATGTTGAATATTTACAATACACGATCAGGGGAGGCTCCGATGTTCTTCCGATAAGGTTCATTCACTCTTAACACACATCCCACCACAGGAAAATCTGATAAGATAATTGCGCACGTCATTGGATGACCTGTAATTTCCTTCTTTTAAATTCTAATAAAACAGAAATATTACTTATCGGACCAAAGACACGCAAAACAAATATTTCTGATTATAAACTGCAAGTTGAAGGATGTACTGTTACTCCGACAAATACAGTTAAAGATCTAGGAGTTATATTAGACAGCAACCTGCCATTTCGAAATCACATCTCAAATGTCACAAAAACCTTTTTCCACCTAAGAAATGTTGCCAATTTACAAAATATTCTGTGTGTTGCTGACGCGGAGAAGCTTATTCATGCATTTATGACCTCAAGACTTGACTACTGTAATACACTACTTAGTGTTTGTCCTGCATCATCATTAAACAAACTACAGTTAGTTCAGAACGCAGCTGCCAGAGTTCTAACCAGGTCCAGAAAATACGATCACATAACCCCAATTTTATCAACCCTTCACTGGCTACCCATTAAGTATCGTATTGACTTTAAAGTTCTTTTAATCACTTATAAAGCCTTAAAGTGTTTAGCCCTTACCTACCTAACAGAGCTTCTATCATACTACAACCCATCACGCTCTCTAAGATCTCAAAATGCAGGACTTTTGATAATACCTAGAATATCTAAATCCACCAAAGGGGGTCGAGCTTTCTCATACGTAGCACCTAAACTCTGGAATAGCCTTCCTGATATTATTCGAGGATCAGACACACTCGCCCAATTTAAATCTAGATTAAAAACGCATCTTTTCAGCCAAGCATTCACTTAAAGCAAATATGCTAAATAAACCACCAGGAGATGCTGACATTAGATATTATTTACTAGAATAATTGGATTTATTATATAAAACACCATGTAGTGTGTTTTACCCTTTCTTGGGTTTTTCGTTTTCCCCCTGTAAAGCTGCTTTGGAACAATGCAAATTGTGAAAGGCGCTATATAAATAAAATTGAATTGAATAGAACAATCCATTCCCAGAACTGACAAATGCTGGACGAAGGACGTGGCGACTCTACAAAACTTCAGCCACTATTAGATTATTAATGATAATTTTAAATCTAACTTTTTTTATTTTGCCTTGTTGTGTAAGCACTGTCGAGCTTGTGCAGAGGCTGCAGTTTTTGCCAGAGGGGAACTGGAATCCCCTGGTTAGGCCTGGTTTCCCTCTGAGGTTTTTTTTCTCCTCCAATGGAGTTTTGGGTTCCTCGCCACCGTTTGCATACTGTTTTGCACTGTTTTGCCTGGCCGGGGGGGGCTGCTAGAATTTGATAGTCTTATTTAATTAAAACTGCATATAGGAATTTATTGTGTGTCTGATATTTGATGTTTTGACTTTCATAACCTTATATGTTTTACTTATAGTCAATGTTTTCTTGTACAGCTGCTTTGTAACAATGAAAATTGTAAAAAGCGCTATATAAATAAAGCTGACTTGACGTATGTCGGTTCCAGAACCTGTTTGAAGGGTAAACTTAATACATTGACAATGGCATCAGTGTGGCATCAGTACACTGGGTAACTTTCAGTTGGTTGATTATGATTTCACAAGTCACCATGGAAACAATTTCTGATGGTGTCATGAACCTGATGGTATTTTTCACATTTAGGCCAAAGTATTTTCATACCCATGCGTGCCAACTGTGTCCGTATCATTTCGTCACACTGTACGACCTGCTTAACTGTTCCTGGAATCATAATAGGAGATGGAAGATCGCCCAAACCCATTTCTCAGCAAACTATCATCCTCTCATCCATTTTGGTGCACTCTATAAATATAATCTCCAGATGCTACATACCAAAGTTTTGTTTAAGTCAGGCAACCACTCTAGGACAAGTTAGAAAAAGCAAAAAAAATTACGTCTTTAGAGATCATAGCAGTTGTAAAATCGAACTCACTTTGGTCATACGGCACTGCCTCCAGAACCTCTCTTATGAGTGACGTTTCATTTAGGCGAAAGGACAGCAAAATGGCCGATGCCCACTCTTTCTTCTTTGTCTGCTGCTGTATGCATGTTGGAGTGACATCCATGTCCAGATCATAGGGGTCAAACACTAGTGATGCATCCAGAGAATAGATGAGCAAACCTTCAGTAGAGGCTGCTGCCCAACTGCGCCCTGAAAACAACAATTTTAAAAGTCAAGGACGGGAGGGCTGTAGTGCTGTAAAAGTCCATTTACAGCACCATGTTAAACAGTCCCATCTGCACACAGATTATTTTTCAGCTTTAAATTTAGGATATTTTTACTTTAAATTAAATGTTGATTAATATCGTAGACAACGCAGGGAGGCGTGCTGAGGAGAAGTGCCGTTATTTCAAGGTGCCATCTGTAGTAATAGTTCATAGTTTATATTTTACAAAAAGTGAAGTAATGAGTAAATAACTATAAAATAATATGTTGGACTGTGCTCTTTGGTATTGTCATTATGCACGTTTGGGTAGAATATGTGCATTAGTGCAATTGCGTGCAACGTTTGTATACTTTAACAAATGAGGATAGTGGGGGTCTCCATTCACTAGCACTGTTATATTGGGGGTCAAGGGCTGAAAATTTTGGTTTCTTTAAACCCCTGCTTTAAAGGATCCCCGATTTTGGACATAGATTTAAATGATTTTTTCAATTACTGGATAATGATTTGTTTCAAGACAATTAAATAAATATTTTGAAATTAGCATAGCCAGAAGAAACATTTATATTAACCATAGGTACTTTTTTTAACATTTTCAAAATACTTATTTTATAATCAAAATTTTGCTGATATTTTCAGGTTTTGCATTATTTCTGAAGTCCTGTCTCTCAGTATCTGTATTATGTTGTGCTAAGAGAGCAAAAACATTACCAGTTGGTGAGAAGCAGAGAGAGCTAACATGGATTTCCGGTTTAAAGTGTCGGGAGCTCATATCACCTGTGAGATGAGGAGAGAGAAAGAGATGTATGCCGGATTTAGCTTTAGACTGATTTCACTCACAGCTCATGTGATTTGACATACATACTCATATTTTCACATAAAATCATAAATCATTGTCCAAACCATTGAAATCTATCTGCCCTTCCGGTTTTCTTCACATCTCTACTCGCTTTTCGATTTCAATATGGAGGCAGAGTGAAATCAGTCTATAATGTCTACTATGTTTATTGTTGAATGGATATGACATATGGGTTCACCTCTCCTAACTCCAGGAAGACTGAGATCCACTTCATCTCCATCCCCTGCTCCCTCATCTGATAAAATGCGATGCCTAAAATCTATCATCGTGCGCCTATCCAGGAACTCCTAAAAAAGGAGACAACAGAATTGACGTATTTAAAAACGGCAAACATTATTATGAAATTTGTTGTTTGACATTCTTAATTGCCATGTTTTACTCAAAACACCATGAACAACACACTTAAACCTTAAAAAAGTTAAACATTTTCCAAATACAGAAAGACCGCTTAAATAAGCTTCAACCACAAATATGTACCTCCATAGCATCCAGAGAGAGATTGCAGGAAATCTCAAACTTCTTCATCAGAATCTGTTCCTTAACGTTATAAATGCATACAAACTTTGACTGTCCACCTGCAAGGATTGATTCACCATCTGCTGAGTAACATAAGGAGGTAAAGGACCTATAAAGATCAGAAGAAGAGACAATGATAAATACTTCGGTATGGATTCTTAGGTATGGAACATTTTAGGCACCTCAAATGTGCTCTAATGTCCTGCTTATCATTTTTCAATAAGATAGTAACAATTTAAAATTCCAATCATCGTTTTTTTCCAAATGAACAAAGAACCTATTTTAGTTACTATTACCATACTGCTGGCAGGCTGTATAACAAAAATCCATTCAGCTATTTATAGTTTCTCTTGGTTAACATTTACAACGTACTTTCCCTTAGCAGACTGCTTGGCAGTGATTTTCTCGGTCTCTTTACGTCCCATCTGCAAATCCGAACGACCAGTGATTGCGCCAGTCTGTGCTGCAGTCTGAGGGTCCCAAAACGTGATCTCACCATTTAGGGAGGCCACTGCCAATTCTTGACCATCAGGACGAAACGTTACAGCAAGTCCTGAAAAAGTGCAGGTAAAGATATAACTAAAAGAAATTATCCAAAACCCTGTAATTTAACATGGATTCCTAACTCTGTTCAGAAAGAAATAAAGGAACCGTTCACCCAAGAATTGTGTCATCGTCTACTCCGTTGTTCCAAATCTGTATACATGTCTTTGTTCAAATGAACACAGAGAAAGATATTTGGAAGAATGCTTGTAACCAAACAGTTCTTTGCCACCATTCACTACCTAGTAGAAAAATGTTCTTTATATATTTTTGGTTCCGTTGAACATAGAAGATATTTTTGAAGAATGCATGAAAGCAAACAGTTCTAGGGCACTTTGGACTACCATTGTAATTTTTCCTACTTTGGTAGTCAATGGTGTCCAAAAACTGTTTGTTTACAAGCATTTTATATATCTTTGTGTTCTTCAGAACAAATTAATTTATACAGATTTGGATCAACTCGAGGGTGAGTAAATGAAGACAGATTTATTTTTAATTTAGGGCGATCTGTCCTTTTACGATTTGCCAAGAGACTATTTTATATTTCAAGACTACTACTTTATATTACATTTCAAAAATAATTTAACATTAACATTGAGTTGTGGGGTGTGTAGGGTGGTACAGAATCAGTAAAAGTAGACCATCACAGCATGATTTCATCCACAAAAAAGTAAGAGGGTTGCAATCTGTTACCAGAGTGGTACTTGATCTGTTTAAAGTAATTTCACGATGTTCTGCGTTGCTCACTTTAGTAGACTCATACCAAAGGGAGTCTGTCTTTGACCAAATCAAAAAAGGTGTGACAAATGAAGTACTCCCCTTTTGTCGTAAGCTCTGTAGCCTGCAATGCTCAAGTAACTTTCTGCTGCCAGTTAGTGGCATTTACAAAAACAATTATGATCTAATTGTCACCAGGTTTCCACCTGACATGTTGTGAACCTACCATCTGAGGTGAGCCACAAAGTCTCTTTGGTCTGCCAGCTGTCCAACATATCCCACAGCCGGACAGTTTTGTCCCATGACACACTGGCAAGCACAGACTGGACTGGGCTAAAGCACAAGTTACTGACAGGACCTTCATGACCGCTGAGCACCTGCACCAGATGAGTAAAAACTGCATTACATATTAACTGACTGTAGTTGGACATAGTTGGACTGTAGTTGTCTCTTAAACGTATTTCAAACTGGTTGTTTGCATTTGCTGGACAGAAAAATCATCATAATCCACACCATCAAAAATTGTATTACACATGCATGTTACAAGGGACTAGGAAACAGCACACTAATTCAGTGGTCTCTGACCTCTAGCAGCCGCCCAGTCTGCAAAGACCAAAGGAAAATGTCAAAGGAGTCCTGAGAACCTGCACACACCAGCTCCCCACTACTGTCCACTGCCAGTGAGGAAAACTGAGCAGGTTGTGGGGATGTCATAGTACGGAAGTTACGATACCTGAAACAACAAAGTAAATAAATCTTAATTGGAATATTACAAAATAGGGCTACACAGTGCACCGGTGCGACCGTAGGATGCTAAAGCTTCAAAACGGTAGTATCGTCAGTACAGAAGAACCGTAACTAATGTTGCAAGTGCGCATGCCAGTTACATACAAAGTTAAGTACAAAAAGAACGTTTTTTGGAGTGCTGTGAAACCTTCTGCTTTGCCCTTTAAGGGCACGAAAGCCTGTGAAGATCGCCCTTATAAGATTTCAGTCATCTTTCGGACCGTCTGATTCTACTTCATTTTTCGTGAGTGTGACAGTTTATTTAAAAAAAGCAATTCAAGTATTGAAATCTGGAACTACTTTGGTTTTTGCATGATGTGGCCAGGAAAAAAACTACGGAAAACCAATCTGCCGTCAGTATCTCTAGAGATTTCATGGCCAAAGGTGGAAACACCAGCAATCTCATTGATCACCTTCAGACTAATCCTGCTGCTTTAGCAGATTACACAATGGTTACAATTACAAACTGGAGTTTTGGTTTCATTGAGAAAATTAAAATGCGGGACTGATGTTAAGAGAGTTATTACAGATACAAGCAATAGAAAAGTAATCCCCACGGCTCCTGACAACATATTAACGTATTATGAAGCGATTTGATCGGTCTCTAAAATAATGATTAAATATTCTCTGTAAACTACAGCTTCTGCGACTGAAACTTCAGACCAATATCAATTGCACCCAAGTGCATTACTCACTGAGAAGGGCATTGCTCTAGAAGTGGAAATTCAAAAGGGAGACTAGCAACTGTGTCTAACAACATAGCCATTTCCATCACACAGGTGACCTGAATAATAAATATAAACGCCATTTTCTCTTTGACAGACACTTTGCAGTTGTCCCTTTCAAACATGATGTTTAGAACGTGTGATTCTGGTTCACCCAAGGACCAAAAAAGATGACGCGGTTATCTTGATTCTGGTTGGGAAAACCAATTCAGGTGCTGGACCAAAGTCATTTCAGACACTTGTGAGTAGTGGCCTACCCTCCCAATATTACATACAGGTTAGTTTAAAATATATTCTTTATATCTCTGATATATTGAATAATCCTAAAGGATGTTGGTAACCAAACAACGGCCGAACCCGTTCACTGCACTTGTATGGACACAAAGCCGATGCAGGTTAATGGGTACTTGCTGTTGTCCAGTTACCAACATTCTTTACAATATCTTCTTTATATCTTTAATAATTACTAACTAACTGGCATGTCAACTGTTACCATCGGCCAGTAATGCATCAAAAACTGCTTCCACAGTCAACAGATTCTTCTAACAAGTCTTAGAACCCCTGTGTAAAGCTCATTATACTCCCGTAAATTGGCTCAAGATTTGTTAATGTTAAAATTAAGTGTTAAATAGCTAAAAAGAAGTGTAGAATCTGCCCTGTTGAATCCAGAGAATATTATGTACTTCGTTATTGCTAAATCCAATAAACTTCTTGACCTTAAACTTTCACAACATTTTTTCTTACAATATACATATGATACCTGTGAAGATCAAATGCTCTAACGGTGCCATCTAGTGATGCGCTAACCACCACAAAGCCACTGGACGTAAAGGCAACACTGGTTACACTGCTGGAATGTTCGGTGAATGTCACAAAACAAAGGCCACTGTTAGTGTTCCACACCTTAACCTGAAAAGAAATAGCAAAAAAATTAATCTGCCATTTATTATTTATCCTAATAATAAAAAAACTGTGGAAGATTTACCTTGCCATCATCCCCTCCAGTGGCAATATACTGTCCATCAGGTGAATGAGCCAAAGAGTTCAAGTTATTGAAGTGTCCTTGCTGTTTAAACACGTATGACTCGCTCTGCCATTCCCAAACCAGCAACTGACCCAGACCTCCAACAAAGAACAATAAGGTATCATTGCACACAGTATGTGGACTGTAATTCCTATTGTCACTATGTGGAAACCTCATATCCCCAAAACCACTACATTTTAGACGAGGGGAAAATAAAACTTGAGGCCCACCAATGTTTATGTGGAAACCCTGATTTGGAGTGTGTTACTATCAAGTACTGTTACAGGTGACATGTCATAATAATCTGACTTTTTCCATGATTAATTGCTATAATCGGGTCCCCAGTGCATTTACCAACCCAGAAAACATGAAGGACAACACAGTAACTTTGTTTTGCCATCCTCTGCAAACATGTGAGAAAATGAGCCCATCAGATTTCGCTCCCCTTCTGACATAGAGAAGGGGTTCTTACTATAATATTACCGCTCCTTCAAGGGATAGTTTACCACGATATAAAAATTCTGTCATGAATTACTCACCGTCAAGATGTTCCAAACCAGTTGTTTGGTTGAAATATTTGGAAGTGTGTTAGCAAGTGATATTTCTGGGGCACCCTTGACTAGAATTTATTTTTATAATATAAGGGGCCGTTTACACGAGACCGTTTTCAAGTGAAAGCGCAAAACATTTTTGCGATTCGGCTGTTCTTTTACATGGAAACTGTATAACTGATAACGCAAACTTTTTAAAACGGGTTTCAAAGTGCAAGTTTTTGAAAACCACAGCGTTCTCATTTGTTATCCCCGAAGTACGGAAGAATGAGAAAACGACATCGTGCGCATGTGGTATGCGTGTGTAAATCCAAACACAACGAAGGAGAAATAAATACATAAATGGCGGATTACATGTTTTTTTTTGCGCTGCGCAATAGTTTGTTAACGCTTCTCCAGCAAAGTGTAGATTTACTACACCAGTGCTATAAACACCAGCGGAGACCTACAGCAAAATCTTAGCACTCATTCACGGCGACGAAGGGTTTTTAAACGGCGCTTTTGGATCAGACCCGGGAGGACGAGTTGATGGTGGTACAATTTGAAGGAAACCTTTAGAAAGTCCAAACTTTTCGCCATCTTGTTTGTTTATGTGCACACGCTTCTCTTCACTATGAATGAGGAGAAATTTAGCGCTCTGCATTATGGTCTCTTTAGCGACGGAGGTAAGCCTTCCAATAAACCGTCAATCAATCGTCAGGGACTCTGTTATTTTTTCTTTAAAAAGTAATGTCGTAATACAGCGTTTTAGTCATTTTTGCGGATCTGTGTAAACGCGGATTTTTTTAATAACGTTGTCATGTGTACGTGAAACTTTTCAAAACCGCAAAAGAAAAACTTTTCCGTTTTTTATTGTGTAAACGTGGCCTAATAGTATAACAGTATAATTATTTTTGTTCTGTTAAACACAAAATGATATATTTAGAAGAATTTAGGAAAACAAATGATTCTGGGGCACCTTTGCCCACCATTTTAGTATAAAGAAAAACATGACAGAAATGTAGGGGAGAGTGGGGTGGTTTGTGCCAGGGGGGAAGTAGTTCCACCCCTTGTTTTTGGAAAACCATAGAAGAAATTGGTCATGTGACCACATAATTTTGAAAAGCCATCAATTTTACTCATCCTCCAAAGAAGAGAGACACATGGCATGAGAAGTAAGCACATTTTAGCTCAAAAATCTGTATTTTGTCTTTCAAAGTAAAATTTCTATGATCAAGGTTTTTTGATTGTAGTGTCTGAACAATTATAGACAAGTTGGAAAAACATTTCACAAATGTTTAAGAGCTATAGCAGGCTACACAATGTGTATATTCAGTAAGCATGATGTTAGCTTTTCACTGCTGGATCATGCTAGTTTTCAAACTTGTGGGTGTGGGGTGATTTGTGCCAAAGGGCCTGGGTTAAGTTGTGCCAGTGGTATAACTCACCCCCACTTATGATTATTTTCAACATATTATTAATTTGTAATTGTACATTGTACTCTTACATTTTAGCACTTCCACTATTTGACATACACACACAACAGCGAAAATAATAGGGCTGAAAAACCGAAAATGAATGAAAATTAGAAGAGAGGGGCTCTGAAAGTGTCCAAACCAACCAAACCCAAAAAGAAAGCAACTGTCTACAGTAGAGAGTGACATCTCCAACGTTGCTTGTAAACCAAATCCTATAACTACGTTGGATTGATGGAGAAGGTTGAGGGTGGAGACATGAGCAAAAAAAGGCAAAGTTGTAAGAAGTCTGTGGATGGAAACCCCATCTTTACATTTAAAAAGAATTATGAAGAAGTCATCCCTAGAGGTGATGTGCTCAAGGAACTACCCACACCCCATAAACAGGTACAGCCAGAAGGGAGCAGAAGTTTATATTCCCCTGCAGCATTGAGAAGTGGGATGTTAAGGAATAGACAAGATAGCTAGGCCTATTGTGTATTAAACTTTTTGCGTTTTCCCAAAAACTACAAAATATGACTTATTGTCACCTTATTAAACTGTTGGAATATCTAAATAAACCTTAAATGATCAATTTTGTATTTCATTTATCTTGCTTTCATATAGCACTACAGTTCACAACATTAGAATGTTCTGTTTTACTTCAGAAATCACTGGCACAATTTACCCCAGCGTATTCTCCCCAAAGGCACAACTCACCCCGCGTCAGGGTCAAGTTGTGCCACAAGACCACTTTTTTCCCAAAAGCTATATTTCTGAAACAATTGATTTAAGATCCAAAGTAATTGTTCTCAGGGATGCACCACATCCTGAAATATATGTACATTCTCAAGTTGAAGGCATTACAGTCATGGCCTTACTTTAAAGTCACTTTGAGTAAAAACTGGCACAAATCACCCCACTTTCTTAACGGCAGAAGAAATTAAAATGGAACTCTGTCTGTCAAGACGGCATTAGGGGCATGGCCACCGGCCCTATATAGTACACCACCTGGACCCCATACCCTCAGAATCTTTCGACTGAACATTACAGCATGACGATCAGAGCAAGCGAACATCAGCAACAGTGATGTTGATGACTTCACTCATTCTGCTGATGAAAAAAAACTAGTTACAGTATGTGTATTACCTGAGCAGCCAAAGCCAATCCAGTCACCAGTATGATTCATAGTTATGGCAGAAATCCTCTGATCTGAAATACTGAAACGAAACATCAAATATCTATGGTTACATTTAATGTAATTAATATCATTCAATCGAATAGAGCATTCACTTGAGATGCCTTACCTGAGTGAGTGAATGAGGTCAAATTCAGGTAGCTCATGCAAGTGAAAGACTCCAGATGCAAAGCCTGTGACCAGGATGTGTGTTTTCTTGTGGTAGGCTGCAGCTGTCAACTTGCTGATATCACCATCCTTGTTAAAATAGTGTCTATTTCAATGGAAGATAAGAAACACAAAACTGAATGGATTTAGAGAAACATTCCTAGGGCCCTTTTCCAAAATGTTTTAGACTAGGCATACAATTTAATCATTCAATCGTTTACTCCATTTACAGACAAATAGCCTAAAAGCTATAGCCACGGCTTATTACTAGCCCTGAAGCAAAACCACATAATGAAAAGAGTAGATTAGAAAAAGTGACTTACTTGCTTAACTGTGAATAGCAGACATTTTTTATGCCTTTCAGTTCTTTGGGTGCATTTGCGCCTCCTTTAATAACCTCTCCTCTCGTTTCTCCATCCTCTTCTCCAACATCTTCAATGTCGTCATACCCTCCATTGTCCTCGGTGTCTTTTGTTTTATTCTTATCCACCTTATTTATCTCAGAGAATTTTGGGCCTTTCTGCAAGCCCTCTAGCTCTGTGTCACTTTCCCATATACACAGAGTGCCATCCTGACTAACCGTGTACATCTGTTTTAAGAAAGAAAAGGCTTATAGGGGAAGTATTATCCCAGTAATTTATTTTAACATGGTGTTTGAACAAATATGTTTGCAGTAAGTACATAACCACCTGACAAAAATCCAATAAAAAATATTTTGCCAATAAGTCTGAAAGTGTCTCCAACAGAGTTGTCTGAGATTTCGCCCCTATGTGACGTCACACTGGCAAGACATACATAAGGAATACATAAAAAAGACCTAACTTTCACTCAAATGTATATTTTTCCTTAACCCTTTGAAGTTTGAGCATAATTTAAAAAAAATTAAAGACGACGTTCTGAGCTTTATTTATTATGTTTCAGAATTGTAAAAACATAATTGAAATTATGTTTCAGTTGTAAAAATAGAATTGGTTTAAGTCATACCTCACTGTTAGAAATATGGCAGGGACTTTTGGCACACATACATCGAGAGCCACATCACTATAATGTGGTGTTGCCTCAAGGCTCTATCCTGGCCCCATACTTTTTTCACTTTATATGCTTCAGTTGGAGGACATCTTTAGGAGACATGATTTTACATTTCATTGCTACTCGGTAGGGATGGGAAGATTCATTGATTTACAAATGTTCATCAGCATAAATGTTAGCGATGCATCGATTAAAAAGTTTTGCATCGGATACAAGTTGCCATTTGTATAAAAAAAATATATAAAAACAAAACTGTGCCTTTACCACACTCACTAATTTGATAATGAA
Source organism: Barbatula barbatula (assembly GCF_947034865.1). NCBI lineage: Eukaryota > Metazoa > Chordata > Actinopteri > Cypriniformes > Nemacheilidae > Barbatula > Barbatula barbatula. Next base: position 15,862,601 of record NC_136771.1, read on the forward strand.
GAGTCTTTTACTTTTTTGCACTGAAACACTGTCTGTTAACTTACTAGACAATCTTAAAATAAATAAGTAAAAATATAAACTATTAATATGCATTATCTTATATATAGTCTTTTAATATTGTGTAAGTGCTGCATGACGTTAGTGATCTTTCCCCTTTTGGTAATGTTTAGTGTTTAATGTTAATGTTAACACAATACCTGACCCTGTGCAGCATCATCCACACAGAACTGCCAAAATAGTATCACAAAATTAACGTGGTGTTGCTCTTTTACACAAATTTTTCCACAGTGCCGCGTCCTGTCGAGCTTGAGGCCATTGTACAACAGATCAATATACAACTGACGCGTGGGAAACCCACTTATATAGAGACATGTGCAGCGCCCATGTGGTGCAACAGGCTTTTAAGCCGTGTCTCATGGTTTAAATACAGACGCGCAGCAAGCACTCTGCAATAGAGCACGAAGCAGTCACGATGCAATAGAGATGCAACGCGCTCTCTTCACTCGCAGGCAGTCACCACGAGAGGGAAAGCTTGGGGAAAAAAAAAAAAAAAATGCTTTTGCGATGGTACTGGTCAGCTCTGTGCAGGGTCACATCAATCAGTTCTTCCGCATAATTAATCGCAGTCTTTGCGATTAGAAAATTGTGTTACACCTAGGGCTGTCAAAATTAACGCGTTAACGCGAGATGATTAATTTCTATAATTAATGGCGAACATTTTTTTAACGCATTAACGCATTCTCGCCATATTTTACCCACAATTCAACCCCCGCCGCGTTCATTTCTCGTCGCGTAAACCACATGGCTGACACGGGGGAGCTGGAGGTGTCCGAAGAACCCGTTGGCCCTCTGGATGGACACTTCGAGTATAAAAAGAACAAAGATGGAACAGTAAATAAACATGTTGTGGTTTGCTCACACTGCAGGAAGGACTTTTCGTTTCACCGAAGCACCTCGAGCCTTAAGTATCATCTTAACGCCAAGCATTCATTTGTTGGGGCTTCAACTTCAGGTGTTAAGCCTGGCATGCGTCAGACCACCCTCACCGAACGCAGGGCATTAAGTAAGTCTACATCAGATAAGCTGACAGACACAATTGCCAAATGGATAGCCATGGACTGTAGACCGATTAATATTGTCGAGGACACAGGCCTCGCAGAAGTTTTGAAAGTGGCAACTTTAGACGCATTCTACAAGCCACCGTCGAGAGGCACAGTGATGACTAAAATCAACGAACTTTATGACGCCAAAAAGAAAACGAAGGAAGAAGATTTGGCTTCAGCGGAATATGTTGCTTTAACGGGAGACCACTGGACCTCCGTGAGTAACAACAATTATCTGGGTGTGACGGCGCATTACATCACTAAAACCTGGAAACTGAAGTCGTTTGCTTTAACAGTAATGAAAACCGAAGAGCGTCACTTTGCAGAGGTATGTGCTCAACAGTTTCAAACCGTGGCACACAAGTGGAAAATTGAAGGAAAAATCACAACTATAGGGACTGACAGTGCACGAAAATATGACCGCTGCGGCTAAACTTCTGCCATACGAGCACATGCCCTGCATCGCTCACATGCTACAGAGAAGCATCAACGTGAGCCTCTCTAATAGTGGATTTGCGAATGTGTTGGCCAAGTGTCGCAAAATTGTCGGTCACTTCAGACACAGCGCAGCAAACACCACGGAGCTTAAAGCACAGCAAGCGGCCCTGGGGCAGCAGCAGGAGCCACTGATCCAAGACGTGCCAACGCGGTGGAATTCCACGGTGGAAATGATCAAGCGCCTGAACCGAAATCAAGAAGCACTAAAAGCAACACTGGACCAACAAAACCACAAACTGGTTATGCTGACGCCACCCGAATGGGACAAACTGCAGAGACTGAGCACTCTCCTAGAGCCCTGCAGGTAAGGAATGCTCATATAATGTGCAAATAGAAAAAATTAATTGAACTTATCTAGCTCAAATTTAATATTTAACTATTTGCCAGCATACCAACTAGTGTTCAAATACCTTGTGTGTGTGTGTTTGTGTGCATGTGCGTGCGCGTTTTATTCTACTGCAGGTATGTGACTGAGATTCTGGGTGGAGAGGCCTATATCTCCTGCTCAGTGGTACTGCCTGCCCTCTGCCACCTGCGTCAAGTGATGAAGGTCTCTGAAGAAGACCCTGCATATGTGGGGAGATTTAAGACAATCTTCATGGAAGAACTAGCCTCCCGCCAAGAAAATACTAACAATGCATGGCTCAAGCTTGCAACGGCGCTGGATCCACGTTTCAAAGACTTGAAGAGTCTGCCCAAGAGTGAAAGGGAAGAGGTGTGGACCTCACTTGGAGGCATGCTTTGTGAACAATCACCCAGAAGGTCTCTGCTGACTTCTCAAGATGGACCACCGAGGAAGAAAACTCACCTTTTACAGATGGGCTCAGATTCAGAATCAGATGAAGAGGTACAACCTGATAGAGAGATACACAGGTACAGAGCAGAGCCAAGCATAAGTATGGAGGACTGCCCCATGCAGTGGTGGGCTGCTCATTCAGGAGCACATGACAAGCTGGCCCGGCTTGCCAGCAAATATCTAGCGACTCCTGCATCCACGGTTCCATGTGAACGACTCTTCTCAGTCGCGGGCCATATTGTTCAGAAGAAACGGTCCGCTTTACTTTCCGAAAATGTTAACCAGTTAGTTTGCCTTAGCAACTGGCTAAAAGATGAATAACTAACAGATAAAAGAGCCACATGCAGATCTGTGAAAGTCAAGTTGTTTGTTCATAAAGAAAAACGTTCCATTCATCTATCCTGTATTTGCTAAGAGCAATGGCTAAGTTGCCAAAATTGTTTAGAATTACAATTATTTTTTGGATTTGTCATTAATAAAAAAGAAGAGACAAATGTAATATGCGCTTCTTGTCATTTATCTTTCTGTTCTGAGAACAGTACACAGAAAATGTGAATTTTTCATTCATATTTAGGATTGTGATTAATCTAAATTAATTCAAGAAACATTGTGATTAATTAGATTAAAATTTTTTATCTTTTGACAGCCCTAGTTACACCACATCGCGATTTAATCGCAAATGCAACTAATCGTTCAGCCCTAGCAGAAATGGGCAACAGCAGATAGATTGCTCTAAAAGATCTCTAAGAAATCCCCACGTCTAGGAGCAATAATCCACTAGAATATTGGAGGAACAATCAAAGCCTCTTTCCCGACCTGGCACTGATATTCAAGTGCCATTGAAAGAATATCAATACGATTATTTCATTTTCACAATTTATTTGTTATATTCAAATAATATTGTGCTTTAGTTTAATGTCTGGTTGTCTGCTGATATGTACAATGTTCAGTGTTAAATAAATATTTTAAATTGAATAGTTTTGTTATTGTTTTTATTGAAAAGCAATACAAAATAGTAAAAATCATATTCTAATTATTTATATAAATGTAGTGTATCTTACTGTTATAGATTATGTTTTTATATGCGAATGATGTAAAGCACATTGGTCAGCATGTGTTGTTTTAATAGTGCTATATAAATACAATTTAAGTTTATGGTTCAATAAGCTACTTTTAAGAATTGCAGTTATTTGAAATCGTCAACCAAAAACACACAATACGCAAAAGTTGCATTTTGGGGCCCTTAACATACTCAAAAGCCTTAAGGGGGCCGGGCAAAGGATGGCTCTGTAACGACTTCTAGAATGGGCTGCATTAACATGGTGCACAAATCACCTACACATGTTAGCACATGGATGAAACATGCTGCGTATAGAATTCTCATTGGCCCAAACAACTTTTGCACTGACACCCATAAACTCCACCCGACAGGAAGTAAGCCATTATGGATATTGTGGAGAACCTTCAAATACTCCTCCTTGGCGATTCATGCAATTGACACCAAACTTGATGAACATGATGCAAAAACATTAAAGGTGCTATATTGCAAATTGATGTTTTATATCTTGAATGGTGTTGTCACGGTGAGGCAATACATTTATGACAAAATCTATACATCATTTACATTAAAAAGTCCACTGTCCATACTGAATCATAGTGAGTGAAAAAGATTCTGTGTAATTATTCAAAAAAGGTGCACCAACTCAATTACATAACATAGTTTTTTTTGGTTCGGGCTATATATGATAGATGGAAATTTAGTTTAGTTATTTTTAAGCAGAAATGCATTTTGAAGGTTGATTATAACCACAATACTTCTTGTATACTTACATCCAAACTGTCCTTCTCAAAGAAACAGCCAACTATGATGTCCTTGTGTCCACCCAAGGAGTAGTAGATGAGATTTGCCCATCTCTCTGCTCCAAAAATCCATGTTGTCATGTCCTTGCTACCAACCGCAAAACACCTGAGTTAACAAAAAGTGTGATTTAGATTACATTCTCCCTCTTAGTCATTGTTTAATGTACAGTGTACGGTGACAGACAATGCAAGTTTATGCTGGTAGAATTTATTTACAATTTCACAATAGGCAGCACTGCCCTAACCTAACTGGAAACAACTTGGGCGTGACATCAAATGAAACCACCTCTATAAGGTGGGGTACATCGGTCCACACGGAGTTTAGAGGACCCCTGTGTGATGTATTTTAAGAAATCTAAGTTGTATGGAACGCAGCATCACTTCAGTGCATGGAGATAACTAATAATGAACAAGGAGGCGTTTCTCAAAAAATGGTAAACTTGCTGCTTAACCACCATAGTTTCTCTAGTGATGCGTTGTACTAACTAGCGCATCACTTTTGTCCTTTGAAACACATTGGTTCAACAATATAGTTGATGACGTCACAGAGGTGGTGAAGTAATTATAGGGCTGGGTATCGATTCTGATGTACCTATTTGATAAATGTTAGTCAATGATCATAGATTTAATACAAATCCTATAGATATTTCTAAAAAAGATTAGTTAATATCCCATTACAATGGTGAATTAAAAAATGAAATGAAGAGCCACAAACCTGTATTTTAAACTTTAAACACACTTGGGTATATTGAAAAAGAACAGGTTATTTTACATTTAACAAACAAAATTATCTGTGAAGAGGAGCTGCCTTTTATGGTAAGGTGATGTTAAATTCAAGGACACACCTGCATCCACCATGTAAATTATTTTTCCTCTAAATCAGGGGTGTCAAACTCATTTTAGGTTATGGGCCGGATGGAGAGAAAAGTGACAATGTGCGGGCCGAATCACCTTTTTTAAACCATATTGCACCAAATTACAAATGAATTAGCAAAAAAACTAGAAAGACATACTGTTCTGTAAAAGGTGCATTTAATAAATCCTCAGAACGGTTCAATAACACTCTTATTCCTCTTTGAAAAAACTATTTTGTTTAGGTAAAGTCAATAAAAACCCTTTCCTTTGAATATGAATATTTTTTGTCAGATACTTTTTAAACTAGTAATGACAAAAATGCAACAGACTCTATTTGTGTACAGACGGTCACATTAAATATGAACCATACAAGCTATACAATATAATTCACTAATAGGAAAAACTGCCTTAACATATTTAACAATTAGTACAGTAGTACAACTTCACTTTGGATATGAACATTAAATATATACTAGAAATTCCCTTTAACAACAAAAGATCTAGATCGCATCTGCATTATGATTTTAATTCCTGACATCTCTTTTTTTCAACCACATCAATCTCATGATGTCATTTAGCTGTCTGTTTGTGAGTCGAGATCGCAGGTTGGACTTGTTAATGTTCATTACCGATTCTTGATGAATTCTCCCTCTGAAAACGGCTTTGATCCCGCTGCGATTTCGTTGGCAATCAAATAGCTTTACAGCTTCATCAGTCCCTGTTGTTTTTGTGATCATTGACTGCTTTTTTCCGAGGCTAAAGTTAAATTATTGACTTTTCGAAGTTATCCAGTGTATTTATCATATTTCTCTGCGTGTGTGCCGTTTAATATTCTACTCGTTTTGCACAGCCACGGCTTGTGAGCAGATTAAACATACCGGCCTACCGTTGAACTCACAGAAGAAATACGTCTTCTTCCGTCAGTTTTCTTTATTTGGACATTTTAAAATCACTAGTCCTTGCCGCACAACTTAGCCGACTTTGTTTTCGAAATGTAGGCGGCGCTTTAGAATGCGCATGCTTGTTAGGGGTTCCGGCAGAAGTCCAATTAAATGATCAATGATAAAATAAAAAAATTAATAAAACAAAACATAATAATGGCAGCGAAAACCTGATTGTATTAATAAACTTTAAATTAATAAAAATAATAATAAACTTTTATTTCATATTTGTATTATTTTTCAAAACTTCCCTCGGGCCGTATTGGACGCCTTATCGGGCCGGATACGGCCCGCGGGCCGTATGTTTGACACCCCTGCTCTAAATCCTTGCCTCAAGACAATGCTCTCAATTACATCATCTTCTGCCATGAACATTTTTCTGCCAAATTCCTCCTACACTATTGCACACGTGTTTACAAGTGTTAATACATTTAAAGAAAAAAGGAAGTTGTTACATACTTGGAGTCATCTGTCCAGTCAATGCAAGTTGTTTCATCAAATGGTCCATAATAGCTCTTGTCTAATGTAAACGCATTAAATTCTTGGTTTCTTCCAGGGGCATGGTACAATAGAGCCACATTTTCTTTTGTGATCACAAATTTCCTTTCAAAAGACAAAAGACAACACATGAAAACACCTGTGACCTGTATCACGAAGCTGGTTTCTTAGGCTACATGTCTAACATGCTCCGGAGCTGGTTTTATTCTAGTTCAGAGATTGCAAACCAAAACTGAATCAATCAGCTCTGAGAAAAGTGAAGTTTTTCTGACACAGTGAATCTCCCCATGTATCTCTCGCTCCAAATTAAAAAAAGTTAAGAGAGAAAATATATTGCTGCTAAGTGTTTTTATTTACATTTATTGATGATAATAATTATGAGTTTATAATTCATATGAAATATTTAAATGAACTATATTCGTATAAAAATAAACTTTATTATATAAAGCATTTTAAAGAAATGAAGCATACATATTATCGTTTGATCTCATTGTAAACCTATATTAATCATTTAAATTCAGTTGATTCTGTATTGATATTGTCAGTAGCTGCCTTCTCAAACTTTCACTGCAGCAGGGTTTATCAATTCATTACATTTTTTTCATAATATTCTCTTCAACTTCAACAGAAAAGTGAATTGCGCTGATACTCGCGAGAAGTCAATCTGATCAAACTGACGATGCTTTCCATGTTCCATGTGTTTGCTGCACGTGTCACACTTTCAATTCCCAGCCTTGTGCTACAGCTGAACCTGATCTAAACCAGGTTAGGTTTGTCAACTCTTGTCAGTTTACTCTGCAACTCAGAGTTTGTTCATCTCGCTTCGTGATACAGGTCTTTGGAGCAGCTGATGTTTTGAGTGATGTAAGTGCCGCTGTGCATAAGGTGTTAATGGTCTACCTGCCATCAGGAGAGAAACAAACGCTGTTCACAGGCTTATGGAAGTGATGATAGTGGAGTACTGCTCGAGTTACCAGGCTAACCAGTATAGCTGCTCCATCTGAAACACATGGATGCAATGCCAGAACAATTTGTTACTATGCCAGAACATATCTTTATGAAGTTATGACAGGAATGTGCGACACCATAAATACTTTCCACATACCTTCATCTATTAGAATGGCGAGATTGCTATTGGGAGATATTCCAACACAACTGATGTTCTTTGTGGTGGACACAGGTAAGGTTTCCGATTTGTTGCTGAAGAAATACAACAGTACGTCACCGTAAGTAAAGCCAGTAACACTTTCATTTGTTTACGTGATTGTTCAAAACAGCAAATCTTTGAATCCACACATTGACGTCACACCTACTTTTTCAAATCAAAAACGGAGATGCGGTTGCCGATGGGACTGATGACAGAATTGCCATCTTTTGAGAAAGATAAGTTCCCATGACGATAAAATGCGCCTAATAAGTTGGAAAACTGAAAAGACAAACACCTCATCATTTAGCTTTTTCAGTTTGAAATTAAGCCATCCATTTTTTCTATTTGCCATGAACCTGCAGTTAGGATCAACACAAGCGACTTTTAATAAATATGATTACTATTAAAATCGTAAGAAAATACACGTTAAATAGTACTTCTCATACCTTGTAAGCAAACTTCATGTTCTCTTAAAAAGCCGCGCTGTGTTATTAATAATCAGACGCGAGCAAACATCCCACACGTGAAAAGCTCCAATACATCAACGCACGTGTGTACAGATACACTTCCGGAGCATAACATACCAAACTAAAAGTACTTCAGCGATAGAAATGACAAATAAAAGCCCCCTTAGGAAAAACAACAATACAATATTATTCAAAATAAAAACAATTATCAACCATTTACACTACTGTCCCAACCTTTTTACATGTTCAGAAATATACATGTAGGACATCCATTATATGTGTGCGTGTGTGTGTATGTATATATATATATATATATATGAAGACATGGTTCAAAATTGAGAACTCTGTTTTTATTATGTACAAAAAATCCTTCTTCTTTTATATTGTATTTTTTTAGTTATTAAACTGCACTTTGATTGATATTAATGCACTGCACAATAAAAAACAGGATTTTGTTCTCATTTTAGAATAGAGCTGTTGAAAGATGGAGCAAGCAATACTTATGCATGGGAAGTATGGACGGAATGCTCATACATGTGTAGCTATTCCAAAAGGTTCCTTTCAGGGTTCCGTCGCTTCTTCCACACAAAACAAAGATCTTTTGAAGAAAGTCAGCTGAGGCCTAGTGGTTCGTGTTGGGCTTGTGATCAGATGGTTGCCAGTTGGAATCTCAGTGCCAGCAGGTCATGACTGAAGTGCCCTTGAGCAAGACACATTATCCCTGTTTGCTCTGCAGTAATGTGTCACTGTAAAAAACTACTTGTAAGTCGCTTTGTATAAAAGCGTCTGCCAAATGAATAAATGTAAAGTTAGTAACCGAATAATGGCAGTACACGTTCACTTCTATTGTAGGGACACAAAACTAATGCCTTTGGTTTACACAGAATAAAAAAGATTTATCTAGCAGATCTCGGACTGGTGTTAAAGATACCAAAACAGAATCCTCAATATTTTCTAACTGTAACATGATTTCGTTATGTTAAACATATAAAGCCCCTCAATTGAATATAATTCTAATTATTTAACTTGACACTTTTGATTGATTAATTCTTCATCAATTTTAAATGAAGACTAAAGAAGAATAAATTTATGGAAATCACTCGGCAAGGGAGGCAGTGCCTCCCCTCCCCCTCGAAAAAATTGAATGAGAATATTATTAACAGTTCAGAAATAAAATAGGACAACGAATAGAACGTATTAATCTAAATATGAGATCAATCAGCGTGCACAACAGTGTGGAACAGCGAACTTGCTCGAAAGAATTCCAAAGAGAGGCAGCTTTTCTCTTGCCTCCTCTAAGCTCATTGACTTTAAATATACCCGCTAAAGCGTGCTGTGAGTTTGAGTGGGGGTAATTGAAAAGAATGGAGAAAAGTCACGTGAGATGAGGCAATGCCTCCAAGGGGCTATGATTGGATCAACTCATCAGCGAGAACCCGCCTTCCTGCTCGTCTTCATCATACATTTTAAACTGCTGGCGCTAAATTAGATTGAAAGTTAATTAAATTGTTTTATTAGTTGTTTAATCAGAGTTTAGGACCTGTAGGATTTGTGTCGGAGATGGCGGAGGCAGGGGAGTTATCGATTGTTGACAGAATATTACGTGGTTTTTCATTCGACACCTTGTCTTTTGAGGAGAAAAAAACAATCAAATCTGGCAGAAGCCCACTGTCAATATTAATAAACAAGGGAGAGGATTTTCTGTCAATTGGTACTCAAGGGTGGACTGGCTTACCGGGAGTAAAGAGAAAACCTGATTGTTCTGTTGGTCTTGCCTTCTTTTCTCAAGTAGGCCTACCCGAAGTGGTATGGACAAAATATGGATTTGATGACGTCAAAAACTTGGAACGGGCAGTTCAATGACATTCCAAATCAAAGGACCATGTAAGTGCCTAAGTTAAACTCAATCTTTTGGGAAGAGTTCGTATAGAATATGTCTTGGCTGAGGGGGCTAGACTTCAAGTTGAAAAGCATAACCAGACTGTGAGAAAAAAAATCGAGCAGTGCTCGAACGCTTAATTGACACTACAAACCTTCTTGCCCGACAAGAACTAGCATTCCACGGTTGCTATGAAAATGCTAGCTCAGACAACAAGGGTAACTACAGAGAATTTCTTGAATGTCAGGCTAAACACGATGTGTTGCTGGCGACGCATTTGCAGACAAGCACCGTGTTTTCTGGAACGTCAAATCTTATCCAGAATGATATAATTTACCGTAAACGCTTCAGTTGTTTCCCAAACTGAAATTGATGCAGCACCCTTCTTCGCATGGCAAGTAGACCAAACAACAGATATAAGCAATCAAGCTCAACTGTCAATTTCTGTGCGATATGTTGACGGAAATGCAGCAATTCAAGAGAGATTTATTGGATTTTTTAACATGTCCGGTGGACGTGATGCACAATCTGTGTATGAAGTTGTTGCCACGGCGATGGCACCATTTAGGTTTGAAGAGAAATTCGTAGCTCAAACATATGATGGGGCAGCCGTGATGGCCTCTGCATTAAATGGTCTACAAGCTAAAGTGAAAGCGGTGGCTCCCTCTGCTATGTTTGTGCATTGTAATGCACACAGGTTAAATCTTGTTCTTAGCCAGGGAGCAAAAAGCATACCAAGTGCACGAGTGTTTTTGCAAATTTAGGAGGATTCGCGACGTTCTTCTCTCACTCTTCAAAGAGAACGGCTCTGCTGGAAGAGGTTGGCTGCTCTCAGTTGCCGAAAAGTGCTCTAACTAGATGGAATTTTAATTCACGGGCAGTGTCCACAGTTGCTGAAAATCGCGAGAAATTGCTAGACGTATTCAGGCGAATTGTTGATGCACCTGCCATGGATGATGACACCGTGCAAGGAGCTCTGGGCTTCATTAGATATTTGGAAAACTTTGAGTTCATGTTTTTTCTTTCAACATTCAAAGCAATTTCTTCTCCGACTGATGTGGTTTTCGACATTGTACAAAACAAGGCAATGGATATTGCATTTTGTAGAAAAAAAATCGACAATCTTCTTTCCACACTGGTGAGTCTGGGTTCTGAAGACAACTTTACACAGTTGTATGACAGTGCTGCTCATCTACCTGATGTTCATGCTCCAAAGAGGTCTCGGGCCATGATGAAAGAGGTAGTGGATGTTAAAGAGCACTATCGACTGCTTTACATGTCTATAATTGACAACCAGACGAAGCAGATCAAACAGAGATTTGCTGATTTGGACAAGTTTCTCCAGTTGTTGAATAATGCAATGTTTGAGCATATGCACAATGCATTTCCAGTTGAGGCATTACACTCTCTAATCACCTGCTATGGTCAACATTTTGATACAGACAGGCTCAAATCAGAGTTACAAGGTTTTTATTCTGACAGAGACCTGCATGGAGAAAATGGCAAGTTGTGTGACCTCCTCAGAGCATTTAAGTCTAATAATTTGGACAAGGCTATGCCAGAACATTATAAACTAATGTGTCTTGGTGCTACAATTGGAGCGACATCTGCAGGAGTGGAAAGAAGTTTTTCATGCCTAAAACGGACCAAGAACTACATGTGCAGTGCAACATGTCAGGAACATCTATCTGGACTGGCACTGTTGTATTGAAAAATCCCTGTTGAAAGTGTTACGTTCCTCCCAGTCTAGGTTAGGAGAAAACGTCATTAAGAACAAAAAAAATAAAACAACTGGCTCCTAAAATTACACCAGAGACAACAGAAATGTGTTTCACAAAGGAGATCACCTTCAGCTGGTTCTGCACACAAAAAAAACATGGAAAGCAAAACCCACCACTACTGCCACCTAGTGGTCGGAAACACAGCATAGACAAAGAAAATAATAATATAAAAATAAAATTACACCGTAGGACGTAACACCCCCACCCTTAATTTACAAACCCGCGGTTTGTATATAAGACAGATCAGTACCCCCTTAATCTTCACCATCATAAACACGAGACAGAGCATCAGCAACAATATTCTCAACTCCTTTCTTGTAATGAATGTCTAGAATGAACTCCTGTACCATGAGCGACCACCCCATCAAGCGCTGGTTTGAGTTAGACATCCGTTACAAAAAAAACAGGGGATAGTGGTCGGTATACACCCTAATGGGATTACAACTTCCACCAACATACACTTCAAAATGCTGAAGTGCCATCAACAGAGATAGTGCTTCTTTCTCGATGGTACTATAGTTTCTTTGACTCTTCGTAAACTTTTTAGAGAAGTAACATATAGGATGTTCAACACCGGAGTCATCATCCTGCAGCAGTACAGCCCCAGCTCCACAAGCACTGGCATCCACTTGTAACTTAAAAGGAGGTGAAAAGTTAGGAGCAGACAGTACTGGTGCATTACAAAGGAGCATCTTTGCAGAATTAAAGGCCTGTTCACATTCAGGGCCCCACACAAACTTTCTGGACGTACTAAGTAGGTCTGTCAGTCAGGATACTACAGATGAAAAATTCTTACAGAACCCACGGTAATATACAGTCATCCCCAGGAAACGTCGAAGCTCTCTCTTGTTGGTTGGAGTGGGAAAATCAACAATGGCATAGACTTTGGCCTCAATAGGCATAACTTGCCCTTGTCCAATCACTTTACCAAGATAAGTGACCATAGCTTTAGCAAATTCACACTTCGCTAAGTTTAATGTCAATGATGATTCAGCTAACCTTTTGAAAACCCTTTTTATGTGATCCTCCCAAGACATTGAGTAAACAACCAAGTCGTCCAGGTATACCTCACAATTGGTCACCCCTGACAAAACTCTCTGCATGAGGCGTTGAAAAGTTGCTGGGGCATTTCTCATCCCGAATGCCATAACAGAATATTGTAGGAAGTTATCAGGGGTGACAAAGGCAGAGATCTCAGAGGCCCGTGGGGTCAAAGGCACTTGCCAATACCCCTTTAAGAGATCAAGCTTGGTAATGCAATGAGTAGAGCCTACACGATCTACACAGTCCTCCTTACGTGGAAGAGGGAAGGAGTCTGGCTTTGTTACATCATTAACCCTACGGTAATCTGTACAAAATCTTACCGTAGAGTCAGGCTTTGGAACTAAAATACAGGGTGAGCTCCATGGGCTTTGACTAGGAAAGGCCAAACCATGTTGTAACAAATAATCGACTTCTTTTCTCATTAATTCATGCTTCATGGGGTTGAGCCGATATGGATGTTGCTTAATTACACTCGCCCACATCGATATCGTGTTTCAACACTGTAGTCTGCATCGGAACATCAGAAAATAAAGTATGATACTTGTGGAACAGATTTACAATATCTTCACACTGTCCCTTATGAAGATACAAGAGATATGACTTCAAGTCACTCAAAATAGAGAAGTTATTTAACCGCATGGTCATGCCATGAGCGTCACTATTGGCCAAGCCATCAGTCACAGGATTATACACAGTTTGCCCGACACTAGTGGACAAAACAGACACAGGTTTAGGTAACGGCTCTGGAGATACAGATCTTGTTACATAGGCTTTCAACATATTTATATGACACAGCCGGGTTTTTCGCTTACGATCCGGGGTACTAATCACATAGTCTGTGTCACCAAGCTTTTTCTCAACGACATACGGACCAGAAAACCTTGCTTGCAAAACTGAGCCAGGAACAGGAAGGAGGACAAGCACTTTTTCACCTGTTTGAAAATTACGCAGCACACTTCGCTTATCATAATGAGCTTTCATTTTTGATTGAGTTTTAACAAGATGTTCTTTTGCAACTTCACATGCCCTGTGTAGACGTTCCCGAAAAGAACTAACATAGTCTAACACTGACATGGGTGAAGTGGACTTAGACAGTAATTGCTCACTCAACAACTTCAACGGTCCCCGAACTGTATGACCAAAGACCAGTTCCGCAGGGCTAAAACCCAATGACTCTTGAACTGTCTCTCTAATTGCAAACATGAGCAATGGCAACCCCTCTACCCAGTCTTTCCCTGTATCAAGACAGTATGCACAAAGCATGGATTTTAAGGTTTGGTGAAACCTTTCAAGCGCCCCTTGGGACTCTGGGTGATGGGCACTTGATAGTTGTTGTTTCACCCCCAGTTCCTGTAATACCTGCTTGAACACATGAGTAGTAAAATTGGTGCCTCTATCCGATTAGATTATCCTGGGCAACCCAAATGTAGAGCAAAACTTCACAAGCTCATTAACAACAACCTTAGCTTTAAGAGTACGTATAGGGACAGCTTCAGGATATCGTGTCGCCACACACATCATTGTTAGAATGTACTGATAACCTGACTTTGACTTGGGCAATGGACCCACACAATCAATAAGGAGTCTCTCAAAAGGTTCTCCGACAACAGGAATTGGTTGCAAAGGTGCAGGAGAAATAACCTGATTTGGTTTACCGGATAGCTGACAAACACAACAAGAGCGAACAAGGCCTGATACAGCAGACTTTAAACCAGGCCAAAAGAAGTACCTTGAAATCCGCCGGAAAGTCTTTGTGATGCCCAGATGACCAGACAAAGCATTTTCATGAGCCAACTTCAGAACTTGTTTACGATAACCTTGTGGAAGAACAATTTGCTAGGTTGCACTCCACTCATCCTCATCAGAATATTGTCGCTTCCACCTACGCATCAGCACATCCCTGTCCCAGAAATATCCCGCTCTAGTTTTAGGGCTTCTCTTACCAGCATTGGCAGCACTGATGCAGTTAGACAAAGTGGGATCGGACCTTTGTGCCATAGCCAATTGTTCTCTTCCAAGTATCTGTGGAATTTTCTCCACTTCACTCAGGACCTTAAGGTCAGATTTAAAAAGTTCAGGATCGATAGACAGTTTGACTTCCACCGGTTCACTTTGAGAAATCAAGAAGGAGTCCGAAAGTTCAACAACATCATCATACTTGCGTGCCTGGGCACGAGTCACAGCACAAACAGGGAAGACAGCAGGAAACTGTTCTGCAATATCACTTGGCCCACCAGTAATAGGAATATCCGTTACCACAGGACAGGGAAAAACCTTACCACCTGCTAAGTCATTTCCTAGAATAAGATCTATCCCCTCGACTGGTAACTGAGAACAAACCGCTACCTTCACAGGCCCTTCAACAAGACCAGACCTTAAATGGACTTGGTGCAACGGAACTTTGACTCCGACGAGAAGGACAGAGCACTCTTGAGAAACAACGACTGTGCACATCCGGTGTCCCTCAACATCCGAACAGGCTTATAGGCAGAATTTGCAGACAGAGACACAGAGCCGGTCAAGATAAAAGGTTCATATACCTTAGATTCAGGGGGAGAATCAAAACTGGACACACTTTGAACAAATGCTACACTCTTAGTCTTGGCAGTAGAGCTTTTCTGTTTCCAGGCCTTACACTCAGTAATTAAATAGCCAGGGTCAAGACAATAAAAGCATACACGCCCCTCTCCATTTAATTTAGGAACAGGATTACGACCCCTAGCGACCGACAAGTCATTTCTGTTCATGTGAGAAAAGGTTTTGGGCATGCCACTCTCCCTACTCTCATCCCTAAAAGACAGATTTCGAGTTGGACGTGGTGAAGAAAACACCTGCTTATGTGTCAACACAAATTCATCACAAACAACTGCTGCATCCTGCAGAGAAATAACCCTTTTTTCATTCAAATGAACAACAATTTTCTCCGGAATGCAACGCTTGAAGTCTTCCAACAAAAGCAATTCCTGCAGCTGTTCAAAACTACCCACCTTACTAGACAGACACCATTTTTCAAAGTGAGCCTTCTTTTCTCTAGCAAATTCTACAAATGTCTGATTGACTGTTTTTGACAAATTTTGAAACTTCTGGCGATAGGCCTCAGGCACCAGCTCATAGGTTCGAAGTACTGCAGATTTAACAATCTCATAGTCTAAAGACTGCTCTATGGTCAAAGCTGAAGAAACCTCCTGGGCCTTCCCTACTAAAGTGCATTGCAGTAATAAGGCCCACATCTCCTTTGGCCACTTCAAACTAGCAGCCACCCGTTCAAATGCGGTGAAGTAGGAATCAACTTCACCCTCACGAAACTTGGGCACCAACGCAATGCGTTTACTTATATCAAAGCCTGATTGTGAGCCTGACATTGAAGGAACAGGACTTTGTGACGGAGCGGTGCCAGAGGGAGCTCCTGGCTGTGGCAATGGAACAGGCTTACTCTGCATTTGCTGAGCCTGTAAATCTAACTGCCTCAACCTAATATCACGATCAGCTTGTACCTCAATAGCCCGAAGCCGAATTCTTTGAGTCTCACACTCTTGTTTCCTTATTGATAGTTCTAATTCCTTTAGTTTAAGTGCCATTTCTGGATCAATGCAAGATTCAACAGTTTTAGAGTCAAGAAGCAACTCTTGATCTACAGTTTCCCCAGCAACATCTGGAACATCTTCAATCACCTCCTCCTCTTCTGGCAAAATACCAGTGCTAACTAGCTTCTGAAACAGTTCCTCTTTGATAACCTGCTTAGTAGCTTCTCTCGGTACTTCCACATTAAAGAAATCAGCCATCAACAATAAATCTTTCTTTCTACAACGATTAAATTCTTCTGTCGTTGGTGTAAGTGTAAATAATATAAGATCAAAATCCATACTGTCCCTATCACAGAATTTCCTCTTTCACCAAAGTCAAAAATAGGCTAGGAATAAAACAAAAAATTACAATAACAAAGGCTTACCTCTTTTTTTTTAGTTGCAAGGGAAGAAAGTAAGGATTGAGGAGATGTTTAACAGTTAGACGAGCCCCCAATCAATGTTACGTTCCTCCCAGTCTAGGTTAGGAGAAAACGTCATTAAGAACAAAAAAATTAAAACAACTGGCTCCTAAAATTACACCAGAGACAACAGAAATGTGTTACACAAATTTATTTATGTAACACCATTTGGGAAGTTATCAGACTTCAGGAATGGGAGAACAAGCCCAAATAAAATACATTAAACAAAGAGCCTCTAACCATAGGGCCAAATTCTAATCTTACCTTATTGAAAATCAAAGGAAATAAACAACAAAGAACATCTTCCTGACTACCTCTCTACTTTAAACAGGAGAAAATAATTCAGTAAATAAACAAAAGGGCACCCACTCCCTAGACTTCCCAGTTTAGGTATTTGTACAAAATTTACAGGGGAACGGAAGACAGAGGTTCAGTTTTAAAAATTAAATTCAATCTCAATATAGCAATGTTTACGAAAATAACAACACACCAATAAAAAAACACAACTTGACAGTTAGCTAGGTCAGTCACCACTGAGCAATCATAAAGCATAGACTTAATCAAAATATACAACCAGTAGTAAGCAGCCACTCTCTCTCTCTCTCTCCCTCTCTCTCTCTCTGTGCGCATGCGCGAGCGTTTGTTGTGCGAGCGAGTGAGACGCGTGGTGAGTGTGTGGAAGTTTTCTACTCTTTTCTGTCTTTATTGTTATTGTGGTTATTTTGATTTTGCGGTATACTGGTTTAAAAGTATTAAGATAGCGTTTTGTTGTCTCTCTGCCAGTTTTCAATAACTGGCAGGATGACTTCGGCCGCGAGGACGTTAGATTTCCTCACACGGCGGCACGCTGTGAAAATTAGTCTGCACGCAACTGTGGAAGAGTGTAGTTTAGCTGTTGGGGAGGTGGTTGGCTGCGAAAAAGTTCTGTCGGCATCAAGGATGAATAACGCGGTTGTTGTGTTTTTGAAAACCGTTGAGTTAGCGAACATGTTGGTTGAAAGTGGAGTTGTTATTGACAATGTTTTTGTTCCAGTGCTACCACTGTCGTCACCGTCCAAAAAGGTGACTCTATCAAACGTGCCACCATTTATTAAAAATGACGTGCTGGTTGAGCTGCTGGAAAGGCACGGCAGACTGGTTTCGCCAATTAAAATGATGCAAATTGGTTGTAAATCAACGCTACTGAAGCATGTAGTGTCTTTTAGACGTTTTGTATACATGGTTTTAAAGGACAATCGAGAGGATTTGGATTTGTCTTTTAATTTCAGTCAGGACGATTTCCAATATGTAATTTATGCCACGACGAATAGCATGAAATGCTTTAGTTGTGGGGAAATGGGACATCTGGTGAGGTCCTGCCCAAAAAAGGATGCTAATTCTAATAGTGAAATTCCATCGATTGTGGTTGAAAAAGTGGGTGAAGGCGAGAGTGTACCGCCAGCACAGACTGTGAAAAGGGAAGTGCCGACAACAGCAGATGTGATTTTAGCAAATAATGTTCAGACTGCTGTTGAAGATGCAGGCTTAGCAGGTTCAACAGGTGATGCTGCAGTTTTGAAACAAAAGGGGATAGAGTCAGTGGCAGGTAGAGAAGGAACTTCTGTCGCTGATGAAAGGTGTCCGTTAAATGGTGGTTTAGGTTTGCAGAGTTCAGGAAGGAGTCAAGCTATGGAGCTGGATGGGAGTCAGGCTTCTAAGGGAGAAGATGAATGTGTTTTTAAAACTCCACAAAAGAGGAAAATGTTACAGAGCCACTCTAGCAAATCTAGAAAGCCCATGAATAGTCAAACTGATACTGAAAGTGACACAGACGTTTCAGAATGTAGTGTTACTTTTGAGCACACGAACGAGGAGTCTTCTGAGCAGTCGTACAGTGTAGACGACGTGAAGCTCTTTTTGAGAGTAACAAAGAATGCAAGAAATGTGCGCATCACTGAGTATTTTCCTGATTTAGAGCAATTTTTAGAAAAAGCTAAGTCTTTTAAGAGTGAGGGACTTTTCACTGATCAAGAGGTATACAGACTGAGGAAAATTCTCACGAAAGTACATCTTCAATTAGAAAGTAAAGCTGTAAATAACTTTTAAGTTTATGCTTATGAGATGAGTTTTCTTTTTTATTGTGTCTTGTTTATCCTCTTCTTCTCACTTATGAAAGAATTAAACTTTGCTTACCTGAATTTAAATGGGGCACGAGATGGGAGGAAAAGGTTTGAATTGTATGAGTTAATGAGAATAAAGAAGATAGACATTTTGTTTGCACAAGAGACTCATAGTGATAGAACCAATGAGGAAGATTGGGCAAGAGAATTCAATGGGTTAAGCATTTTTAGTCATAATAGATCTCTAAGTGGTGGGGTTGCTATCTTATTCTCTAAAAACTCCATTCCAATTTCCTATGAAGTAGAAGTTGTTATAAAAGGCAGTTTTTTAAAAGTAAGGGCTCAATTTGAAAATCCATTTTATTGTTTTTGTTGTGTTTATGCTCCTACTAATGCAGTTGAAAGAATGGTTTTTCTAAATACATTATGTACAGCAGTAAGTGATTGCAATACTGAAGACTTTTTTTTAATCGGAGGAGATTTTAATTGCACGGAAGTTGCCCCAGATAGAAATCATGTTGAGCCTCACATGGCTTCTCGAAGAAGGCTGATACAACTTTTAGAAACACATGATCTTGTAGATATTTGGCGGAATTTTCACAAGACACAGAGACAATATACATGGGTTCATTCTTATAATAATAGGTTATCTTTAGCAAGATTGGACAGATTCTACAGTCACCAACTCAATCTCTTTAGAGATTGTTCCATTGTTCCAGTTAGCTTTTCGGATCATAGCCTAGTACAGTGTTTTGTAACTCTAGGTTCCATAAAACCAAAGAGTGCAATGTGGCATTTCAATAACAGCCTCTTAGAGGATATGGAATTTAGGGATATCTTTAAGTTGTTTTGGAAGGATTTTAGAATCACTAAATCTGATTTTCAATCTCTGCAGCAATGGTGGGATTTTGGAAAGACGCAAATTAAACAATTGAGTCAACAGTATGCTTACAACATCACTAAAGAAACAAATCTTTCAATGACAATTTTAGAAGGTGACATAAAGAAACTACAGGAATCTTTTGGAACTGGACAGAATCAAGAGCTTATTGATATCTTAAAGGGGAAAAACAAAGAAATTTTCAGAAATTTTAGACCTGAAAGCACGAGGGGCTCTGATCAGATCCCGGTTTAAGGACATAGAGTGGATGGATGTATCTTCCAAGTTTTTTTTTAATTTGGAAAAGAAAAATGGCCAAAAAAGATCTATACATGTGCTGCGTTCCAAGGATGGTGTACTCTTGTCGGACCTTACAGGTATCCGTAAGAGAGCGGTAGAATTTTATAAGGAACTGTATAGCAGTGAATGGATACACAAGCCAAACACTAATGTGTTTATTGAGGATCTTCCTCAGGTAACTGAAGAGGCAAATGCCGGTCTCTGTAAAGAAATAACACTGGAGGAGCTGAGGAAAGCTCTTCAAGGCATGGAATGTGGCAAAGCACCGGGAGTAGATGGCCTATCTGTAGACTTCTATAAGTCGTTTTGGCCTGAGATTGGTGCTGATTTGCATGCTGTTATTAGAGAAAGTCTAAGCAGTGGAAGGCTACCACTGAGCTGCCGTAGAGCAGTGCTGACTTTACTGCCTAAAAAGGGAGACCTGAGTGAAATAAAAAACTGGAGGCCTGTGTCGTTGTTGTGCAGTGATTATAAAATTCTATCCAAAACACTAGCAAATCGATTGAGTGCGGTCTTGGAAGAAGTCATTCACACTGATCAGACCTACTGTGTGCCAGGTAGGCAAATATTTGATAACATTTCTCTTGTTAGAGATATGTTTGACATCAGCAAGCTCTCTGATGTGGATTTCGGTTTGATCTCATTAGACCAGGAGAAAGCGTTCGACAGGATCGAACATAGTTATTTATGGGAGGTTTTAGAAGCTATGGGTTTTAGTACAAATTTCATTGATAAGTTGAAAGTTTTATATTGTGATGTTGAAAGTCTGTTGAAGGTAAATGGTGACTTATGTGCCCCCTTTAATGTATTTAGAGGGATCAGGCAAGGTTGTGCTCTTTCCGGTATGCTATATAGCTTAACAATTGAACATTTGTTACGAAAATTTAGAGCAGATTTAAAGGGTGTTATTATTCCAACTTGTGAGAAAGTGGTTAAAGTATCAGCTTATGCTGACGACATTGTCATTTTTATCAAAGAACAAAGCGATGTGTCAAAGGTAACGGAGATTTTAAGTGACTTTATGGTTGCTTCCTCTGCTAAAGTAAATTGGCATAAAAGTGAGGCTATCTTGGTGGGAAAATGGCCAGGCGGACAGCCCAGTCTTCCTTCGGGGTTAAAATGGAACAGAGATGGGTTTAAATATCTAGGTGTATATTTGGGAAACGAGATAACTGTAAAGAAGAATTTTGAGGGGGTAGAAGAAAAAATTGTGGGGCGTTTGAACAAGTGGAAGTTTTTACTTTCCAATATGTCTTATAGAGGACGCGTCTTAATTATTAATAATTTAGCAGCCTCTACTCTTTGGCATTGTCTAGTATGTATTGACCCACCAGCTCTCCTTCTGAAAAAAATCCAATCTATTTTAGTCAATTTCTTTTGGGACAATTTACATTGGGTGCCGCAAAGTGTTTTATATCTGTCAAAGAATGAAGGGGGACAAGGGTTGGTTCATCTACAGAGCAGAGTGGCAGGGTTCGTCTTAAGTTTGTACAAAGGCTTTTGGGGAGCTCTCTAAATGTGAACTGGGCTTTGGTCGCTTCCATCATTTTGAGGAATTTTGAAGGTTTGGGCTTAGACAAGTCTTTGTTCTGGATGAACCTTAAGAAGTTCTCTGTTTCTAAGCTACCAATTTTTTAATGTAATTTATTCAAAGTATGGACACTTTTTAAAGTCTTCAGAAGTGAAAAAACAGACTCTTTGTACTGGACTCTTCAAGAACCGTTGATTTGTGGCTCACGCTTGGATGTGTCCAATGAAGGAGGCTTTCCTGCCTTGATGGACTTACTCATTAAATCTCGTATCATTACCCTGGGAAGTCTAATTCGTATAATTGGACATGATCTATCTGACTCCAAAGCAATGGAAGAAAGGTTGAAGATGAGGTCAACACGGGTGGTAACTCGGCTATTGGCTAAGTGGAAAGAAGTCATCATCAAAGAGGAGTTAATAATGATAAAGGACTTCAAAGAAGGGTGGGTTCAACCTAAGGAGGACGATCCTTTTCCGAATTTGTCGTTAGCTCCTGATTTAGAAATGTGTGACGGTTTTTTAATGAACTTTAACAACATAACGTTGTTGGGAAAGGAGAAAGCATCCAGCAAAGCTATGTATGAGTGTTGTGTTAAAGCTTTCAATAAGAAGAGTCTTGATGGTAAAGTTGATACACCATGGCGCAATGTTTTACATTTAAGCGAGAGCACAAGACCTAATTGGGGGGCACTTTATAAGTCACCTTTGCCTAAGAAAACGGGGGACTTGCAATGGAGAGTTTTGCATGGGGCTATAGCCGTTAATGCTTTTGTTTCAGTGATAAATCATGAAGTTACTCAGGAATGTCCTTTCTGTTCACAAAGGGAAACTGTGTTTCACACCTTTATGCATTGTATAAGATTAAAGCCCCTGTTCACTTTTTTACAAGGTCTATTTAAACTGTTTGATGAAGTTTTCTCTTTGGAGATCTTTATCTGTGGTTTTAAGTGTTCAAGAAAACGCTCTTATGAATGCCAGTTATTTAATTTTTTTTTGGGACAAGCAAAAATGTCAATTTATGTAAGCAGAAGAAGCAAAATCGAAACAGATTCTGATGCAGATGTAGTTTTGCTCTTGTCAAAGTTGTTGAAATCAAGAATCCAAGTAGATTTTCGATATTACAATGCAACAAAGAATCTAATGTTGTTTGAGCAAAAATGGGGCATAAAAGGTGTTCTTTGTAGCATAATCAACAATGTTTTGATTTTTAACAGTCTAGTGTGAGTTAATTTATTCAATTTTTTTTTCTCCCCTAACTCAGTTGTATGTATCCTCTTATGTGAATGAATAACGGAGTTGTAATAAAGATGATAAATCTCTCTCTCTCTCTCTCTCTCTCTCTCTCTCTCTCTCTCTCTCTCTCTCTCTCTCGCTCTCTCTCTCTCTCTCTCTCTCTCTCTCTCTCTCTCCCTCTCTCTCTCTCTCTCTCCTCTCTCTCTCCTAAAGCTTTTTTTGAGAAGGCGACCAACGCAAGAGGAGCTGTTTTCAATCAAGGAGATCACCTTCAGCTGGTTCTGCACACAAAAAAAACATGGAAAGCAAAACCCACCACTACTGCTACCTAGTGGTCGGAAACACAGCATAGACAAAGAAAATAATAATATAAAAATAAAATTACACCGTAGGACGTAACAAAAGCATTGGAAGGAAGAGGCTCATGGCGGTATGAGCAGGTGACAGAGAAGTTCAATTCCATGAAGGAAAGAAGAGTGAACTTTACTTTTAAGGTTAGAAGTCTGAAATAGCCTACTATACATGTTTTTCACAAATATTACAATGTGTTTTTTTAGTTAAATTAAGAGTTTCATATTTCAGTTGCACAAACTTGTGACTCATAGGTTACATAAGAAATTGCAGAATAGATAATAGATTAGATTATGATTGCATTCAATTCCACTAAAAATATTATTAGAATTAATCTATGCAAGTATTAATTGTAAATTATTTTTGATCTGTTCCCTTTCACAGTGAAGAAGTAGGCTAAGAGCAGGCAGAAAAGGCAGTGAAGTGAGTTCAGGGTTTCAGGATTAGGAAATGTTCTTGTACTGGCAGTAATAGAAATTGTAAAATAATGGTAAGTGAATTTGAAAAGGTCATTTTACATTTAAAGACTGTTCCATGTTTCAAATTGAAATGCATTGCATTTTCCCACTCTTAAAGTTCTGTATGTTTTGTCTTTTCCTCCAGCCTGCATCTTTGTTCAGATTTGTTCAAAAACTTTTGCTTGTGATCAGGCTTGCTCAG
Organism: Barbatula barbatula; assembly: GCF_947034865.1. Taxonomy (NCBI): domain Eukaryota; kingdom Metazoa; phylum Chordata; class Actinopteri; order Cypriniformes; family Nemacheilidae; genus Barbatula; species Barbatula barbatula. Next base: position 15,886,508 of record NC_136771.1, read on the forward strand.
GATAGCAGCAAGGTTAAAGTAAGTTAAATTAAATTGATGGTATTGGTAATGATGTAATTCTTACATAGGAAATCCCAAGAGTTCCAGAGGAAGATGAAGGTGGTGTTGATGTACCTTTTCCCAAAGCAAGGAAAATAAAAAAATAAAGAAATCAGAAGTACATACTGTAATGAACTTGTAATAATTAAAAAGAGGAATTTTTCACACATAAACACTGAAATGACAGTTTTTTTTTACTGACAAACGCACTTGTTAAAAGTGCAGAGATAAACAAAAAATTACATGGGTAGAAATCTGCCTCCTCATTTTTTAAGTCCGCCGCACACCACTGATATGTGCCAAATATCTAGAGCGAAGAAAAGCTCCAGCCCAGGAGGGTTGGAGACCATCACTTTTCAACAGGTCAGGTCTTCCCTAAAAACTCTTCGTTATTTATAAAAACTATATCATTCTGCAGATACTAGTACTTGATCATTAGATGCTAGTACTTGATCATTAGATGCTAGTACTTATTACATCAGTAACTAGTAATTATTAAATTTTTACTAGTAACACATTTCAGATTTTTGCCATTGACTTCTATGGAGATCTGTCATTTAGATCATCTATTATCTGACTAGTGTGTCTTCCGATAGTCACTAGTTATGGCAAGCCATTTTGTCATTTAATCCTTGACGTTTACTAGTATCTATGTATAGGCTACTAGTACTTATTGTTTAGTTACTAGTAACTATTCCGTTAAATACTAGTGCTCATTTATTAGATACTAGTACTTATTCAATAGATACTAGTACTTACTCATTAGATACTAGTACTTATTCATTGCATACTAGTATTTAATCATTAGATACTAGTACTTATTTAATAGATACTAGTCCTTATTTATTTGATACTAGTACTTATTACATCAGTGACTAGTAATTATGCTATTGTTACTAGTAACACATTTCAGATTTTTGCCATTGATTTCAATAGAGGTCTGTCATGTGGATGTCAACTATTCAGTTCTGACTAGTGTGTCTTCTGGTGTTCACTAGTACCTACTTAATAGTTACTAGTATTTATTCATAAGCTACTGGTACGTATTTATTAGGTACTAGTACTTACTAGTACTTATTTTCAAGATTCTAGAGCCTACCAAACAAAGACCAACTAGTAATCTAATGGAAATAACTATTCCATTAGATACTAGTACCTAAATATTAGATACTTGTGCTTATTTATTAGATACTAGTGTTTATTTATTAGATACTAGTACTTATTCAGTAGATATAGTACTTATTCAGTAGATACTAGTACCTAAATATTAGATACTTGTGCTTATTTATTAGATACTAGTGTTTATTTATTAGATACTAGTACTTATTCAGTAGATATAGTACTTATTCAGTAGATACTAGTACCTAAATATTAGATACTTGTGCTTATTTATTAGATACTAGTGCTTATTTATTAGATACTAGTACTTATTCAGTAGATATTAGTACTTATTCAGTAGAAACTAGTACCTAAATTTAGATACTAGGACCGACAATTGTACATGACAAACCATTACACAGCTTCCAGCCAGGAGACTTCTTGGTGGTCAAAGATTTCAGGAGGAAGTCGTGGAAAAGAGACGCCTCCCACTGCAAAAAGGAGTATCCAAGGAGTGGCAACCCAAACTGTAGGCCCATCACAATGGCACCCACATGGCTCTTCGCGAGGGTCGTGCTGACTCAAGCGACAGGAGGAGCGGCGCTGCTGGAGCTCGCTAAGGGGTATCCACTATCCGAGTCGGGACGCATTGAACCCCTAGAAATTAGAGGGGAAGAAGGAAAAGACATTTGGTTTCTGTGCGACCCTATATACCGAGGTTTTATAAAATGGTATGGGGAGGGACCCCAATTCTGCTAGGTACTGGGGAACGAATATGTATTTGTATCATATAAAACAGTGTAGAACTAAACAAATTAAAGATATTTACTAGGTTTTTTTGTTCTCATTCTTGTTTTAAAAGTTTAACCCTAAACCATATGTGGGGTATGTTTGATTTGATTCACAAACATGAAAACACAAACCTTTTTTGGTTCATTGTCTTAAGTCTATACCATTGTTGGAACGCATCCCTTATAGGCGCTAATAAAAACAATCTCCCATTCCTCCATGACCAGGAAGAACATGTCAGGCATGACTTTAAATCAAAAAGTTAATTAGGTGATTGACAGCGGGTTAGCCTATCAGCGAGTAGTACCTTCCATTTAACGGCTGATTGGCTGTTACCTGGTAATGCGTCACGTCCGATTTCCCCGTTGTTTTGATCGTGTTGACTCTGGGGGGGGGGCTAAGATGGCGGTGTGAACGGACTGAATTTTCGAGCGCTCAGCCCCAACTTTAGTAAAGAAGGATAGACTCGATTTTGGAAAGTTATTTCAAGTTGAGAAAAAGCGAACATCTTTTTTGCTTTATATTATTAATGCAAAATGCCCAAATCTGCACAGAAACGTCCGAATGCTGTTAACAAAGCAGCAAACATTGATGGCATGGAGGATATCACTGATCACGATTACGAAGATGGAGGAATAATTAACGACCTGAACAACAAAGATCGTGTTGACTCTGATTGTAGGTAAGCGTGCTATGTTTTAATGTGATAATTCTTGGAATTGTTGTTGTGCGTAGTTTTAAATTGCTTTTATTAATCAGTGCAGCTTTGGTGCCGTGTTGCCCGGCGTACTGCTTAGTGGGTTTGATGACTGTTCACCTCTCAGGTATGTTTATGGTTAAAAGCTCGTGATCTAGTGCGAAAATGGTTGTGTGGGTTTAACATGCTTTTCGGGTATCATATAGGCGTGATTCCCTGTATCCCATTGTGTTCGCGGTGGGCATGACTGACCAATCCGTGTCTGATAAGCGTGCTATCTAACATGATATCCTGATGGTAAGTGTTTTAAACGTAACTATGACTAAGAGTGGGCATAGTATTATAATGGGTAACATCTCCGTTTGTTTGTTAAAGGATTCTCCCTCTCGTTCTATGCCGTGATTGTTCGCTGCGGTTAAAGTGCTGCAGTTTATACGCGACCATCACCGTAAACAAAGGGGACTGCTTGCTTGGTCGTTATCGAGGCGTTATATTTTCCCGCTTCATACCTCTCTGCCTTGTATGGAAGGACTATTAAGCTCCTTCTGCTTGCAGCGGAGCTAGCTGCCCTTTGTTGTTTTTGTTATTTAAACCTTTTCTTTTGTTTTGTTACTTCTATTTCCATGAAGTACGGTTTGTTTAGTTTTATTTATTTGCTTATCTCTCTGATCCTTATTATCGTAAGGGCAGTAAATTGCTCATGGGATATCTGTGATCAACCATCTATTTGTGAACATCTACTGAGTTAAAGTCTCGTAGTAATCAGGTGACCAACAATTGATCTTTCTAAGCTTGAATGTTTTTTTCTTTATTTTTGTCATTTACATTTATTAATTTGGACTCTATTAATGTCCATACTGCCATTTCTATTGTTATAGTTTCTTATTATTTTGCAGGAGCTGAGGTCCCACGGGTGGATTGCTCTTTCTGGTGGTGGTCCTTTATCGTGTGCAGTGTACACTTGAGTGTGTGATAGTGTGATTAAACTGCACGGGTGTGAGTCGTGTGGAAGTGTGCCCCGTAGAATCGAACTCCCCAGTGCTTCCTGCCGTCGGGAGCTTCAGCCCTGCCGGTATTTAGTTTTGTTTTACAACTGCTCCATATCAAGTTGGTCTGTATGTGTTTCTTTGTTTTATTTGAAGTGGGGTTTCAATGTCCCGTCTAACATTTTAAATGATTTTCCTTTTAATAAACATTTGAATTTTTGTATTACTCATGTCTCTTGTCTACTTCTATGAGGGAACTGAACCTGTGTGCTTTGCTCATAGTTTGAGTATTTTCCCTGGGGTTAATCCCTAGGGTGGCGTAGTCGGACTCTCTTTACTCGTGAATAAAATTTGCTCTGTGTCTCAAATTTCACCACCTCGTCACAATGGCATAATGATCAAAATGGTGACCCAAACACTTTAATCATTATCAGATTACAGTATTAAACCTGGAACCAACATCACACAACATTAACTTTATTTCTCTCTCATTTAAAAACACAACCAGCTTTCACACTGTAATGTTAGGCCAGCAGGCTGAAAACACCTTTTATTGCAGGCTGAGTGTAGGATAGATAGACGGCGATAGGGATACAACAACAAAAGTCGTAAAACATAAATGTCAACAAGACTGACAGGCCACAAAAACAAAACCTAATTTGATTGACTGGCTGACCTGACTTGCCTGGGAGAGAGGTGGCCAAATCACTCTTTACAAAACCTATGTCACAATCACACATTTAACAGATAAAGTCCTAAAACAAAACTATCTTGATTAACTGGATGACATGACAGTTGGGCCAAATCACTCTTTACAAAACCCTCTCTCTCCCCTCTCTCTCTCCCCTCTCTCTCCTCTCTCTCTCTAGCAAGCATACGCGCATACGACTTTTCACAGCATGTACCCTAGTAGAAAAGCAACAAGGTTGAAATGGTGAGGGGGTCTACCACTGTAGGAAAGTGGGGGTCATAGGATCCCCAACAGTCATGAAACAAATGTCAGTAAGATTGACAGGCCATAAAAGAACCAATTGAATGACAGGTTGACAGACCTTTGACAGGAGAGTCATAAATCAATCAACATTTTGCCACAGTATATGATTATACTACTGAGGGCCTATGAGACATGTAAGAGAAAGGGCAGTGCTCATCTTACTGGTCGAGGTATAAAGATTTTGGTTATCATATATGATAAAAGGGAGGAATGTAATGGAAATATTTTATCCTTGCTTCATGACGTGTTTATATTTGTTTTTCATTCCTGTTGTTCTATCCTTGCTTCATGAAATGTTTATCTTTTGTTTTTGAGGTGTTTATCACTTTTTCTTCATATGCGTCATACCATAGATGTTCTGTTTGGGATAACGGGCATCACTTCTCGTAAACCACCTCGGGATTCTTCCTGGGGGCAAAGGGAGGGGGTGTCACATTTTGAATACTACATAAACTCTGAGTGCAGGAGGAAAGAGGGCCTTTTTTCTTCAACATTTCATTGCTTATGATGCAGATTAAACGACGATAAGATTATTTGCAGAGAACCTCATGCCTCTCTGTGCGTTGCGTTTGTCTGGGCTGACTCACCTAGTTTAAGGAATAAGAAAATTCCACGACAATCTGTAAAGGGTGTTTTATGCAGTTAGCTTTGCTTTTATGTTTTTAAAACGTGACATGCAGCCTGCAGCAGAGAGCAGTAAGCTTCACATGAAGAAAGTGAAATTTCTGTTGGAATCACAATGCTGGCTCAACATCATCATCAGTCACATGTTCTTTGTTTTATTAACTTTTAATTTGTATTTCACTTTCTGATTTCCTGTTGTATTACATTGCTTCATTAATATCATCATGGTATGGATACCATCAATTAATCATCATGGTATTTTCATACTGAGCATATACTTTCATTATTAAAAAAATTTAGGCTCTAGTATCTAATGAATAAGTATTAGTATCTAATGGAATAGTTACTAGTAACCAATCAATGAGTACTAGTAGCCTAAAAATAGATACTAGTAAACATCAAGGATTAAATGACAAAATGCCTTGCCATAATAGTTTATCTAAATGATAGATCTCCATAGAAGTCAGTGGCACAAATCTGAAATGTGTTACTAGTAAAACTTTAATAATAACTACTCACTGATGTAATAACTACTAGTATCAAAGAAATAAGTTCTAGTATCTAATCAGTAATTACTAGTATATATTGAATAAGTACTAGTATGTAATTTGAGGTAGGCCTAGTATCTAATGAATAAGTACTAGTATCTAATGGAATAATTACTAGTAACTAAAAATTAAGTACTAACCTAAAAATAGATAGTAGTAAACGTCAAGGATTAAATGACGAAATGGCTTGTCATAAAAGGGCAACTATCTGATGAGTGCTGACATATCGAATCCTCGTTAAAACAACAAAAAGGTGTCTTACCACCATCGCCCCAGATAGCAAATTGGTTGTGGGCCTTAACAGGTTGCATTATGGCTGTTATGGCACACATACCACCACGGACCCACTCCCTCGATTGGCCCTTAAGCTGCTTGCCTAAAAGAAACCAACCCAATACCTGAAACAGTCCAGAACTCACCCACAACTTTATTCAAGTCCCTAAAACCAGCCTTAACTGTCCCAGAACACTCCCTAAACCCCCATGTGTATCCCACGAAATTGCCAAATACTGCCAACACCTTTACACAAAACTCAACCACAACTTACCCTGAACCCCACCCTCAAACTTACACAAAACAGCCTTAACATGACCAATATTACCCCAAAAATATTCAAACCACAAACTCTGAAAATGTAGTGTTTTATTAACATAGAGGTAAGATATTACAGATAGATCTCTAGATACAGAAAATAAGAAAGCAATAAAATAACAATACAGTAAAAACTAAGTAAAGGATTAAAATGAATCAAGTAAAGTGCAAATGAAAGAAAACAACCAAAAATGTAAGTAAACTCACGAATAAATCAAAACGTTAAACAAAGTGTAAATGGAGAGTGCAATGAATAAACAACAACGACAAAATACAAAGAAAAACTAAGCAACGTTTTACTTATTAAAAACAAGGTAATAAAAATGTCAAGGGTTGTCAAAACCTCAAACATAAGTGTAAATGGCCCATGTTATAAATTAAATCAACCAACAAAGTATAAATGTGTAGTGCATAAAAAAAAGAAACCATGTGACATAGTAACAAAAATAAAATCACAGTTGTAGGAAAAACTGTTTAAAATTGCAGTACGTTAATGTTAAGCAAACCAATAAAAAAAAAGTAAACGTGAAAAAATAAATGAAATAATACCAATTATTAAATATATATTTACAGATGTGAACAAAATAAAAGGAATTTGCTAAATGAAATCAATAAAAAAATAAATGCACAAAATGCAAATTAAAGTCAATGTTTAAAACAGAAAATGCAAAAGTGTCAATTATACAATAACGTAATTAATTATTTTCACAAACATTTTGCAAGGGTGTTCTTCTTTTCCTGCCACCCCCACGGTCACCAGCAAAATAGAACCACCGTCTAATTACCTTGTCGACCTCCTGCTCAGTTTTTTGGGAACAGATTGAATTTCTTCTTAAAGCTTCTAGAATATGACCATAAATATACAGAGTTAGAAAAATTACAACTATAAAAATTTATAATAAATAGGAACATATCAGAATAGTACCAAAGAAACAAGACAGATCAACATTCATAATTGACATTTGACAAAAAGGTTATTCAAAGACTAACAAATCTTAAGTACATACCAATCACAACACTCTTAAGCTCTAAACTTTGGAATGGCGTTTTCCCTTTTATACCTCTCCAGTTTATGGTTTTGGCAAAATCATTTTTAATTGTCTGCTTCATGATTCTCCCGACCGTGTCCTTTAAGTCCACTCCACCAAGCAATCCAAGTTAAAGTACCTGAAATGTAGAAATTAAGTGTTTAGATCCATTTGCTTTAGATTATATGAAGAACATACACTTTATTTATAACATTAATTAGAAACAGTTATGTGATAAGGCATTAGGGCACCACGCATAACCATTAATGTGACCTACCACTTTTCGTCTCATTTCCGAAGAGGATCGAAGATCACTTTCCATGGAAGTTCATTCATTCATTTTCTTCCGCTTATCTGGGGCCGGGTCGCGGGGGCAGCAGTCTAAGCAGAGATGCCCAGACATCCCTCACCCTAGACACTTCCTCCAGCTTTTCCGGGGAGACACCGAGGCGTTCCCAGGCCAGCCGGGAGACATAGTCCCACCAGCGTGTCCTAGGTCTTCCCCGGGGTCTCCTCCCGGTCGGACGGGCCCGGAGCACCTTCCGGGGAAGGCGTCCAGTAGGCATCCGTAACAGATGCCCAAGCCACCTCAGCTGACCCCTCTCGATGTGGAGGAGCAGCGGCTCTACTCCTCCCGGGTGACCGAGCTTCTCACCCTATCTCTAAGGGATCGCCCAGCCACCCTGCGGAGAAAGCTCATTTCAGCCGCCTGTATCTTTCTTCACCACGACGGACCGGTACATCGACCGCATTACTGCAGAAGCTGCACCGATCCGTCTGTCAATCTCCCGTTCCATCCTTCCCTCACTCGTGAACAAGACCCCGAGATACTTAAACTCCTCCACTTGAGGAAGGAACTCTCCACCAACCTGAAGTGGGCAAGCCACCCTTTTCCGACTGAGGACCACGGCCTCGGATTTGGAGGTACTGATTTTCATTCCAGCCGCTTCACACTCTGCTGTAAACCGTCCCAGTGCATGCTGAAGGTCCTGGTTTGAAGGGGCCAACACGACAACATCATCCGCAAATAGCAGAGACGAGATCGTGTGGTCCCCAAACCTGACACCCTCCGGCCCCTGGCTGCGCCTAGAAATTCTGTCCATAAAAATTACGAACAGAACCGGTGACAAAGGGCAGCCCTGCCGGAGTCCGACATGCACTGGGAACAAGTCCAACTTACTGCCGGCAATGCGAACCAAGCTCCTGCTTCGGCCGTACAGGGACCTGACAGCCCTTAGTAAAGGACCACAGATCCCATACTCCCGAAGCACCCTCCACAGGATGCCACGAGGGACACAGTCGAATGCCTTCTCCAAATCCACAAAACACATGTGGATTGGTTTAGCAAACTCCCATGAACCCTCCAGCACCCTGTAGAGGGTGTAGAGCTGGTCCAGCGTTCCACGGCCTGGACGAAAACCACACTGTTCCTCCTGAATCCGAGGTTCTACTATCGGCCGTATTCTCCTCTCCAGAACCCTGGCATGGAGTTTCCCGGGAAGGCTGAGAAGTGTGATCCCCCTGTAGTTGGAACACACCCTCCGGTCCCCCTTCTTAAAAAGAGGGACCACCACCCCGGTCTGCCATCCCAGAGGCACTGTCCCCGACCGCCACGCGATGCTGCAGAGGCGTGTCAGCCAAGACAGCCCCACAACATCCAGAGACTTGAGGTACTCAGGGCGAATCTCATCCACCCCCGGTGCCTTGCCACTGAGGAGTTTCTTGTCTACCTCAGTTACTTCGGCTTGGGTGATGGACGAGTCCACCTCTGAGCCCTCTACCTCTGCTTCCTCAATGGAGGACGTGACGGTGGGATTGAGGAGATCCTCGAAGTACTCCTTCCACCGTCCGACGACATCCCCAGTTGAGGTCAACAGCCTCCCACCTCCACTGTAAACAGCGTTGGTAGGGCACTGTTTCCCTCTCCTGAGGCACCGGACGGTTTGCCAGAATCTCTTCGAGGCCAGTCGATAGTCCTTCTCCATGGCCTCACCAAACTCCTCCCAGGCCCGAGTTTTTGCCTCCACAACAACCCGGGCAGCAGTCCGCTTGGCCTGCCGGTACCTGTCAGCTGCCTCAGGAGTCCCACAAGCCAACCAGGCCAGATAAGACTCCTTCTTCAGCTTGACGGTTTCCCTTACTTCCGGTGTCCACCACCGGGTTCGGGGATTCCCGCCTCGACAGGCACCGGAGACCTTACGGCCACAACTCCGAGTGGCCGCTTCGACAATTTAGGCGGAGAACATGGTCCACTCGGACTCAATGTCTCCAGCCTGGTTGAAGCTCTGTCGGAGGTGGGAGTTAAAGATCTCTCTGACAGGAGACTCGGGCAGGCGTTCCCAGCAGACCCTTACAGTACGTTTGGGTCTGCCGAGTCTGTCCAGCTTCCTCTCCTGCCATCGGATCCAACTCACCACCAGGTGGTGATCAGTTTACAGCTCCGCCCCTCTCTTAACCCGAGTGTCCAAAACATATGGTCGCAGGTCAGATGAAACGACCACAAAGTCGATCATCGACCTGCGGCCTAGGGTGTCCTGGTGCCACGTGCACTGATGGACACCCTTATGCTTGAAATGTTCGTTATAGACAAACTGTGGCTAGCACAGAAGTCCAATAACTGAACACCGCTCGGGTTCAGATCAGGGGGCCGTTCCTCCCAATCACGCCCCTCCAGGTGTCACTGTCGTTGCCGACATGGGCGTTGAAGTCCCCCAGTAGGACGACGGAGTCCCCAGTCGGAGTACTTTCCAGCACCCCTCCCAGAGACTCCAAGAAGGTCGGGTACTCTGCACTGCCGTTCGGCCCGTAGGCACAAACAACAGTGAGAGACCTAACCCCGACCCGTAGGCGCAGGGAAACGACCCTCTCGTTCACCGTGGTAAACTCCAACACATGGCGGGAGAGCTGGGGGGCTATAAGCAGACCCACACCAGCCTGCCGCCTCTCCCCATGGGCAACTCCAGAGTGATGAAGTGTCCATCCTCTCTCGAGGAGTGTGGTTCCAGAGCCCAAGCCATGCGTAGAGGTGATCCCGACTATCTCTAGTCGGAACCTATCAACCTCACGCACCATCTCAGGCTCCTTCCCCGCCAGCGAGGTGACGTTCCATGTCCCTAGAGCTAGCTTCCGTGTCCAGGGATCGGGCTGTCGAGGCACTCTCCTCCGACTGCCGCCCGATCCACTACGCACCGACCCCCTATGGTCCCTCCCGCACGTGGTGAGCCCACGGGAAGGCGGCCCCACGTCGCTCCTTCGGGCTGAGCCCGGCCGGACCCCGTGGGGAAAGGCCCGGCCACCAGACGCTCGCATACGAGCACCGACCCCGGGCCTGGCTCCAGGGTGGTGCCCCGGTTGCGCCATACCGGGCGACGTCACGGTCCTTGTTATTTTGAACATCATAAAGGGTTTTTGAACCACTCTTAGTCTGACCCGTTGCCTAGGACCTGTTTGCCTTGGGAGACCCTACCAGGGGCATATAGCCCCCGACAACATAGCTCCTAGGGTCACTCGGGTACTCAAACCCCTCCACCACGTTAAGGTGGCGGTTCAAGGAAGTTAATGATCTTAAATCGGAAATCTTTTTGGAGTCAAGTTTTCCTCCTCCGTAATCTCCCTCATGTTGTTCTGTTTGAGATCTTGAACCAGTCTTAAAAGGTTCCTCTGTTGCTCCATAACAATTTCCAATTTCATTAGGACATCATGAAGAAGTGCTAAAACAAAAAATGCAGAAATTATATGGTTACCACAACTTCCCTCATATGACATCAGGCTTATACTAACAGTCATTATGAATAAGAAAACAAAAATTACTTGTCTGGAATGGATCATTGCCTGGGAGGCACTGTGTCTGGAGTCTGGGCGTCAAGGAGTGATGCGACACGGACTCCACTGCCTGCTTGGGGGTCTGTAACATAGTCTCACTCTGATGACCAGTGATGTGCTGTGCTGTTCTAGACATATCAATTGCCTGCCGTAATGATGAGCCAAGAGTTCTCTCTTGCCATTTGTATGAAGGACTCATGTCCAAAAATGTTTGTCCTGGTTTTTCTGGGAACTGTGCAATACCCAGTGGGGACCTTTGAGGTTGTCTTGGTCCATAAATACCAATTGTAGATCGTTGGATGATGACCAAACTACACTAGCATTACACCCTAGACTAGCAACCTCCTTGCATTCATATACAACATTCTTCTCAAAACTAGCAACACCAGAAAATGCATCTTCAGTCCCAGGGCTTGGTCTCTTTTTCTGCAAAGATTCAAACATTCTATCGACACGTCTAGCTGCCCTTTTGCGCATGTTTTTCCGCTCACTTCGCATAGTCGACATGCTTTCCATTACACGTAACTGCAGCACTTTGCAAATAAAACAATAATATAAAAGCTACGAAAGAACAAAGAAGCTGGTCAAGTAACGTAAGAGCGCTCCTAAAAAACCTAAAACCTATATCTAGGTTTAGATTTCTTAAAAAAAAAGGGAAACGTTACCCACCTTGTGTAAGACAATGATCCAAAACAGCGAGACAACAATTCTACACCTTGTAAACAGCAGTTTGAATTTCACATCCAGGGCAAAGGTGAGTATATATGAGTGGCTGCTGGCTGCCACGCAACTTCCGGTTCCGCTGGTGGGTGGAGCTCGTGCAGACCGATTTGTGCTTGATATTACAATACCGCTAAAGCGACGCAGTTAAATTGTGTTATCAAATGTAGATTTACTGATAGTAGTTTGGAATTATTGCATTCGTCGCTATTTTAAATGAAAAACTTTAAGTAATTTAGCATAACATTAGGCTCTTGATCTTTCTCGCGGTGTCACATAGCAAGCGCCGCACACTGTGGTGCACACCGGGAAAAGTAGTGATTTTTGGACTGTTGATTTAAATAAACTACCTTTTCCTAGATGCATTACATTACGTCATGGTCAGACATACAGAAAAAATATGGTTCTTGGGAAGGCATTAACAAGTGAAAAGATGGCCTTTTTTTCGTTCCTTTATATACAAGACATTCCAAATTTGCCAACTCTGAAATAATGGAAACCAATTAAAATAGTGAATGTATTTGTTATATTTTATAGTGTTTTGATTAATTATATATTTATTTAAATAGGCTATTACTTTTAACCTCACAAAACTGTTTTACTGACAGATCAATCAGATCTTTGTACCCTTTGGCTGACTGTCAGAGTGAGTCTCATTGTTTAACTTGTGTTTGCTCCATTGTACTATTTTGTACTATTTGCTCCATTGTAATATTAAAAAAACTATTTTGGTGAATTAACCTTTAAGTTGGTGCTGTTAAGTCAGGTATGACTATTAGTAGGAAAAATTTCAATCACACCGATTCAGGCATAAACTCTTAAACACCTATTCAGTCCAAGGCTATATTGAACTTTGAAAGGGAAGATAACTCACACTCCGTACAATAATTAGAAACACCCCCACACAATTTGCATGTTTTCTGCAGATTGAACCATTTACTTCATTCATAACTATTTCATTATTGTTTGGTTCTTATACTGCACATTGACACCTTTTCTGTCTTAACTGCCCATCAAGTTAATCTTGTCAAAACAGCCATCAAGTTACAAATATGCATATTACCTCCTTATAACAGCCAATTTCATTCATTATGTAAATAGCTTTTATTGAAGGTTTCAAATATGTATCAACTTGATTTCATTTTCAATCATTAGCCTATTTAAATTTATTAATTTTACAAAAACGCACATTACCTCAAAATTATATTTGAATCCCTCAGTATTTAGATAGCTTTTGATAAAAGTTGTATGACATACAAACACCTAACAAGATTTCTTAAAAGAGCTGACACAGGATGCAGCTCTTTGTTAACCTAAACCCACCCAGGTTTGCAGCAGACCATTTTCTTTTTCTGGTGGACCAAATTCCAGCCACTAAAGCCATTTGCATTTTAATTCTTTTGGTTGGCCAAACTCATGCCAAAGCTTATGGAGGACACAGACTGCAAAAATTAAAAATAAATACATAAATAAATACATAAATAAATAAACTAATAAATAAACTAATAAATGCAATAATATGAAAATAAACAAAATAATGAATAACATTACGTTTATTAAGTTTATTTTTACAGAGTTTTAGTTGATTTATTACTTTCTGTGTACACTTTTATGTTTATTTTTTTATTTATCATTTACTTTTATTTTTGCATGTATTTATTTGTCCTGCTCATTTATTTCTAGATTTAGATTTGAACGCATGCATTTATTTCCACTTTTATTTATTTATTCTCGTATTTATTTTTACTTTTCTGTGTCTTGTATGATAATTAGATGGGTTGGTCTTGCTTACTATTGGTTCAGCGTAGTTGAAGCGTTTGATCGATTACTCTTCACTTGTTTTGGCCTACAATGGCGGGCGCCTTGAGAGTTACGGCATTTAGCCAATGAAGTCGATAACAACGCATCAAGTGACTATGTGTCATTTAGATTAGATGGGATTATTGATGTTTTATTTCTGATTAATGACGAGATAAATATCGATGTATTTCCTCAGTTGTTAGGCTCTTTGCAGTGCATTATTCAAAATCTGTGCGAAACAGAGGATGCTAAGGTGGGACGGCCATGTCATTTGATTCCGATAAGTCCTATTGAAACTTATCTATCGATGGGCCACACTGCGGGAAACATCGCGATGTTCTTTGGTGTTTGTGAAGGAACTATCCGGAATAGAAAACGCGGTCAAGCCAGCCGCAGTTCGAAAATACACGGTCAAGCCAGCCGCCGTTTAGATTCATTATGCGCGCATACTTAGTAAACTACGGTAATTTCTAGAAACACCGCTTTTAAAGCTTTATTTAAATGATGCTCGTCTGTGTGTCTCCTCAATATTATATATTGTGTTTTAAGTTTAGAATATGTCGTAATTGAAGAACATTTTTATCAGAATGTTTGCAGTATGCATGTTGGGAAAGTAATGTCTCCGTCTGCAACTTTTGTTTAACAGTTACTGTTACTGATATTTCCGTCAAATAAAACAGTTTATAATTGTTTTACCTGTAGCCTACTCCTGTGAAATTATTTTTGTAATGTGTATCCTATAGTAAATGTGTTGTTAGTGTCTAAATGATAAGCTACAAAATGCAAATACATGATTTTAATACAGTAAGTTTGTACAAGTTTAACTCTGGAATGGCTTTTGAAAGCGTATTATAGCGTTTTGAAAAAACATGCTTTCCTACTATAATGACTTATAACTAATGGTAATGGTTTACTGTAGCATTTGGGAGAACTTGTCATTTTTCCAATTTAAATGCCTATAGAAACATGATTTCTAATAAGTTTCACAAACAGATGGTCTCATCCTGTAGGGGGCATCCCACAATATATGCACACCATATATGGCCTCATTTTACTGTAGCATTTGGGAGAACTTGTCATTTTTCTACTTTAAATGCCTATAGAAACATGATTTCTAATAAGTTTCACAAACAGATGGCCTCTTCCTGTAGGGGACATCCCACACTATATGCACACCACATTTTTCTGCTTCAAAAGTTATAGAAACATTAATTATAAATTGAAAGGTACATTTTCTGAAGAAATTGTAAAGTGGTGCTAATGTGGCAAAATGCTGGTGTTGGGCTAGGGGGATGACCCTTCAAACCACTAGTGAAACAGTCAACCCCCATGTCTCTACGATGTTCTGATGCAAAGATGAAGGTTTTCCTATTGGCCCTAACGGTTGCTAAGCTAAGGTGTTTGGTTGCCATGGGCGTGGCATTAAACAATTGATAAAACTCAGAGGTATAAGTGAAATGAACCAACTCCCATGTCTCTACGATGTTCTGATGCAGAGATATACATCTTGTAAACTTCTTGCTAAGTAAACCTATTTGGTTGCAATGGGCGTGGCTTAAAAGCTTCACAATGATCCTGTGACAGATTAATTGAATGCCTGAGTCAAATGAGACCACCCCCTTGTCTCTACGACACTGTGTTGACAAGATATCAATGTGGGCCATTTATAATGGAAGTCTATAGGATCGGTTGCTAAGTCCATGTAAATGGTTGCTATGGGCGTGGCTTCATATCTTTATGAAGATCCTGGGATGCTGATTGGTAGCCTGGTACTGCTAAGTTATATCATGCGGGACATTTTAACTCCTTATATGGGCATCCATTATAGTCAATGGGGCTTTTTGGGGGGGCTCCTACGCCCCAGGGGTGCAACTTACACCCCATTGTGAGGTATGTTCTTACAGGGCCTGCCAGCCTCTTCAAATGTCGTTACCAGCATGTATCTCAACGAAATTCTCGCTCGGAGCTACGACCCGCCGAAATTTGGCGTAAAGTTAAGTCAATGGGATTTTAGGGGCGAGTTTTTGTCCCCCTATCATACCCCCTACGCCTGATCGCTTATAAAAGTCATAGCTCACCATTCCTCAATAAGCCAGACAATTTGACTAATCATTCATGGGTGTACGACCAAAGCTGCGGGACTAGTTACGGGCCGAAAAGAAATGTCACAATAATAATTATTTGTGCATATAGTGTGGGATGCCCCCTACAGAGTCCGAACATCCGCTTGTGAAACTTATTAGAAATCATGTTTCTATAGGCATTTAAAGTAGAAAAATGACAATTTCTCCCAAATGCTACAGTAAAATGAGGCCATATATGGTGTGCATATATTGTGGGATGCCCCCTACAGGATGAGACCATCTGTTTGTGAAACTTATTAGAAATCATGTTTCTATAGGCATTTAAATTGGAAAAATGACAAGTTCTCCCAAATGCTACAGTAAACCATTACCATTAGTTATAAGTCATTATAGTAGGAAAGCATGTTTTTTCAAAACGCTATAATACGCTTTCAAAAGCCATTCCAGAGTTAAACTTGTACAAACTTACTGTATTAAAATCATGCATTTGCATTTTGTAGCTTATCATTTAGACACTAACAACACATTTACTATAGGATACACATTACAAAAATAATTTCACAGGAGTAGGCTACAGGTAAAACAATTATAAACTGTTTTATTTGACGGAAATATCAGTAACAGTAACTGTTAAACAAAAGTTGCAGACGGAGACATTACTTTCCCAACATGCATACTGCAAACATTCTGATAAAAATGTTCTTCAATTACGACATATTCTAAACTTAAAACACAATATATAATATTGAGGAGACACACAGACGAGCATCATTTAAATAAAGCTTTAAAAGCGGTGTTTCTAGAAATTACCGTAGTTTACTAAGTATGCGCGCATAATGAATCTAAACGGCGGCTGGCTTGACCGTGTATTTTCGAACTGCGGCTGGCTTGACCGCGTTTTCTATTCCGGATAGTTCCTTCACAAACACCAAAGAACATCGCGATGTTTCCCGCAGTGTGGCCCATCGATAGATAAGTTTCAATAGGACTTATCGGAATCAAATGACATGGCCGTCCCACCTTAGCATCCTCTGTTTCGCACAGATTTTGAATAATGCACTGCAAAGAGCCTAACAACTGAGGAAATACATCGATATTTATCTCGTCATTAATCAGAAATAAAACATCAATAATCCCATCTAATCTAAATGACACATAGTCACTTGATGCGTTGTTATCGACTTCATTGGCTAAATGCCGTAACTCTCAAGGCGCCCGCCATTGTAGGCCAAAACAAGTGAAGAGTAATCGATCAAACGCTTCAACTACGCTGAACCAATAGTAAGCAAGACCAACCCATCTAATTATCATACAAGACACAGAAAAGTAAAAATAAATACGAGAATAAATAAATAAAAGTGGAAATAAATGCATGCGTTCAAATCTAAATCTAGAAATAAATGAGCAGGACAAATAAATACATGCAAAAATAAAAGTAAATGATAAATAAAAAAATAAACATAAAAGTGTACACAGAAAGTAATAAATCAACTAAAACTCTGTAAAAATAAACTTAATAAACGTAATGTTATTCATTATTTTGTTTATTTTCATATTATTGCATTTATTAGTTTATTTATTAGTTTATTTATTTATGTATTTATTTATGTATTTATTTTTAATTTTTGCAGTCTGTGTCCTCCATAAAAGCTCAGCCCTATGCTGTTTCACACTATAGGCCTACTGTGAAAAAAACCTGTGCCAGAACTAATCCTGAAATGCCAAACGTAAGCCTGAATTGTCCCACATTTGTTGCTATCTGGGGCGCGGAACCGTTTTGTCTGATGTTTCCACGTGAGGCGCGTTTTTGTTTACATTCTAAAAATGTTTTTTTATTTCGCACTGGTCTCTATTTGAGGATTTGATCTATAAGATGGAGTTTTTCAGATGAGCTGAGGAGGGCAGCAATACGCCTTAGAAGCATATAAGCTGCCACAAATCTCTAAAGAAGAAGAAGAAGAAGAAGAAGTAGAGTGCCCTGATAACTGAACAAGGGAGATAACATTACCGTGTCTGGTGCGTTCGTATGGGGTGTCTACTTATGTACATCTATTGCCAGAAAAATAAACAGTTCAAACTGCAGCACTATTTCCGCCGGAAGTTTCCCCAATAATCGTTCCATAGCACCCCAGGAGCCTCAGTCAGGCAGGCTTAATCGATGTGGAAAATGGATCTATCGCGTCTGGTCCTTTCGCTTTTCATAGTTTTCTTTAACGGATTTAAGTGCGGTCTTTCAGATAATAGTAAGTACTTATAACATTTCACACTATGTTTTCATTCTGATAAATACGTATCCAGATGTATTGTATTTGCAATGTAACTTATAACCGAAATAGCCTATTTAGGTATATATTTAATTGAACAGCTTTGATTGATAAGCATTGTGTTTTACCACATAAAACATCACGGCCCGCTTTAACAGACGAGGCTTAGCTTAAACCAGGTCTATGCCTTAGTTAAATTCGGATATTTAAATCGCTTTTATTACAATGCCTTAGATGATATTACTGAAATATTACTGGTGTGCATCATGAGACAAAACACATGACACATTTTAAGATGTGTCCGGGCAATTTAATTACAATTTAGACAGCTCAAACTTTCATTTTAGTCTGGGACTAGTCTTAAGCCTTGTCTGTGAAAACAGGCATAACACATACGTTTAGCTTTTGAGTTTATTTTTGCTGTGTGTAAAACCCCAAATGTCTGGATATTATAACGGTCAAGGGTCATTAAATGAGTGTGTAGAAGTATCTATGAGCAATTTCTCGTTCTTATCATGACAATACAAATTCATATTTTTTCTTTCTCTCTGTGTTTTGGCATAAAAGGCAAACGCTGGCAGTCATACTTCAGCAAAATCACAGACGCTACAAAGAACTACAAGCCATGCATTCAGAAAAATGACAGTTGTCATCTCAGGTAAACTTAAATATATAGAGCATTATCTGTTCCATCGCAGCTCTCTTGACAGTTTGTACATCTCCTGAATACATTACAGCTTAAGTGATTTGTAAGTTCATATCTGCTTACGGGTAACAAGAGAACAAAAATGTAAAAAAGTATTTATGACAGGATCTGTATTTTCATCGGTTTTTATAAAAGATGTAAGGTGCAAAAATAAACGACAAATTTCTAAACTAATCATACATCTGAAAATAAAAGAAACAATCCAAAACAAAAATTTTAAATCTGAAAATACAATATCAAATATCAAAACAAAAGAATAAACCACAAAAATAACAATGGAATTGGAATTTTACAACAGACGCGTTCTAAAATACCCGTTTGTAACTGCTGACTGCATTAAATAGCCACTGTGCCACTGTTGTTGTCTCTGTGATGCTTCGCGTCATGTCTAACAACGCTCCTTAGCTGCTAACCTGGTGACAAATTGCGAGGTTTCAGGTCCAAGCTCGCCCTATGGTGCTCCTCTGTTGAAGAGGGCCAACTTGAAATGTTTCCCTTGTGCAATGCACATTCAAACTACAATCTCCCTGTGATCATCACTCAGCATCTTAACGTTTTAGAAGAGAGGTTCAACTTCTATTTTCCAGAGGAGTCTTATGCAGAGTTTGACTGGGTCCTTGATCCTTGGAGTTCATCAGGACTGGAAAGTTCAAAAGGCATGTCACTGCAAGATCGCACTTTAAAAATGACTTTGGCTTCGGACAGTTTTTGGATAACTGGAGAAAGAATATCCAGCTGTTGCCAGTAGTGCCATATCAGTTCTGATGCCCTTCTTCCCAACCCATTTGTGCTAACTGAATTTTTCAAGCTTGACAGTCATAAAAAATAAGTACAGAGAATGTCTAAGAACTGTGGATCAGGAGCTTTGTGTCTGTCTCTCCTCTATTCCTAGATCATGTAGCTTGAGCATATAGCTGTCAACCGTTTTTTTGGCCAGAGATCACTAATGTGGCAGAAAGAATACAGTAGAGAGGGAGGACACGCGCTGAGTGAACTCATTAGGAGATGATGCAGAAGCTCTGATTATGTTAATACACCAGTCATACATCATTTTGCAGATACAATAGCTAAAATAGATTAGAAAGTCCTTGAGCAGCTGCTAATATAGTAAAGTAAAGTCTATGTGTGGGGAGCACTACACTGAATGCTTGCTTCTAAGAAATCGTCTCCGGTTACTTTCGTAACCTCGGTTCCCTGAGAAGCGGGAACGAGACATTGCGGAGACCGCATATGAAACTCCTCCTCTTTTTCACTTTTCCTGAAGTCCTATAGGATAACGCCAGTAAAAAACTGGCCAATTGTCGCAAGACATGCACAGTATGCAAATACTGACGAGTCTAGACAGTATAATTACAGTGCATGTGACGACAATCCTCAGAATCTACGATAGAACGCCCGACCGGTGATAAGCGGCGAACACGGCGATCTACGCAATGTCTCGTTCCCGCTTCTCAGGGAACCGAGGTTACGAAAGTAACCGGAGACGTTCCCTTTCGAGAGCGGTCACTTCGACATTGCGGAGACCGCATATGGAACGGTAGTACAATCCCGCCGTGAGAGCTAGCAAAAACAGCCCGATAACTGGGATAACACGTACACAGTATGCGGAGCAGACAAACCAACCATACGCGAGGTCGCCCCAAGCGTTAACCGCTGATTGGCTGAAACCGGCCTATGAACTGCTAGATCACTGAGCACGCCAATGAACTGCTAGATTGGTCTTTTGTCACATTTGCATATCCAAACCCAACGAATGCAGCGGGCTGCGCTGAACAGGGCAGACACCACAGCAGAAGAACCAGCACGGAAACCCGGACGATATAATAACGAACATAAGTACACCAAGCACAGTGTAAACAGCAATGCGGCAACAACTGTGTAGCACAATACATTACAAGGTAGAAGATAAAGCTTAATCAGCACTCACCGAGAGGACTTGAGAAGCCAACGAGGACACATCCAATCTGTAGAACCTGACGAAAGTATTCTGAGAAGACCAGCCAGCTGCACAGCATAATGTCCTGAATAGATGTGCCCTTAGACCAGGCCCACGAAGAGGCGATAGCCCTAGTCGAATGAATACTGATACCGAAGGGGCAGTTCTGACCCTGGCTTCCGACGCCAAGGTAATAGCGTCCACTACCCAGTGAGAGAGCCTCTGTTTTGAGACAGCCCGGCCTTTAGTACCCCCACCAAAACAAATAAAGAGCTGCTCCGACTGCCGAAACCCGGCCGTGCGATCTATGTAAGCCCGCAAGCCTTACCGGGCAGACCGCTCTCTGAGCGTTAGCATCCTGTGAGTCTGACGACTCGGAAGACAAGGCGGGCAAAGAAAAGACCTGTGCTCTAAAAAGGGGTAGACATGGACTTTGGCACATAACCTGATTTTGGCCGGAGAGAGTGACGCTGCAGTCGCCGGGTCCAAAATGAATGAAATCATCGCCGACTGAGAGCGCTTGTAAATCCCTTATGCGCTTAGCCGAAGCAAGGGCGAGAAGGAGAACGGTTTTTAGAGTGAGCTCTCTTAAAGAAGCCGCGTCCAAGGCTCGAAAGGGGGAGAAGAGAGAGCCTTCAACACCAGCGCTAAGTCCCAAGGCGGTACCTAAGGGGTTCGCGGGGGGAAAAGTCTCCTCGCTCCTCTGAGGAATCTGACCACCAGCATGTGCCTACCAATCGATTGCCCATCAACCGGGGAACGAAACGAGGCGATAGCCGCTACGTAAATCTTCAGCGTTGACGGGAGGCCGCCGTTGTCCAGCCTGTGCTGCAGGAAAGATAAAATATCAGACACGGGGCAAGACGCCGGGTCGATATTGTTACTGCTGCACCATTTAGCAAACACCCCCCATTTTAGGGCGTATAAACGTCTGGTAGACGGCGCACGAGACCCCGAAATAGTATCCAGTACACGCTGAGGGAGTGCAGTTAGAATCCCCGAAGCGGCCAGGCATGGAGGTTCCACAACTCTGGGCTGGGGTGCCATATCGTGCCGTTCACTTGGGACAACAGGTCTCTCCTGAGGGGAATCCGCCACGGCGGTGCCGTCAACAACTCCCTCAGGTCCGGAAACCATGGTTGATTCGGCCAAAACGGAGCGACAAGAATCACCGACGCCGACTCCTCTCTGATTTTGCACAGCACTAGTGGTAAAATCTTCACCGGAGGAAACGCGTAAAGCCGAACGACCGGCCAACGCACCGTCAGCGCGTCGCTCCCCATGGGGGAGTGGATCAGCGAGAAATACAACGGGCAGTGTGCGTTCTCACTTGTCGCGAATAGATCCACTTCCGCCTTCCCGAAGCGTTCCCAAATTAACAGGACTATGTCGGGATGAAGCCTCCATTCCCCGTGCGGAAGACCCTCCCTCGAAAGCATGTCCGCTCCACGGTTCAGATGACCGGGGATATGCGCTGCTCTGATAGAGAGTATATGCCGATCTGCCCACAGTAGGAGACCCGCCGCCTGTTTGAAAAGAGCTCCGGAACGGAGCCCTCCCTGGCGATTTATGTACGAAACCACAGACATGTTGTCGGTGCGAATCAGAACATGTTTCTGCTCCAGCCTCGACTGGAAAGTATGAAGAGCTAGAGACACCGCCTTTAGCTCCAAGCGATTTATGTGCCATTTCCTCAGAGACTGTGACCAAAGGCCGGATGCCGGCATGCCCTCGCACACCGCGCCCCATCCCGAGGACGACGCATCTGTCGTTACGACTGTGCGTCTCGTCACCAGCCCCAGGGGAACTCCCCGACAGAACATGCTCGGGTCGCGCCACGGACTCAGGGCGCCGAGGCAGCTGAGTGTAACCGGGACTCGCGCCCGACCCGAGGACCATGCTCTCCATGGAACCCGAGCCTTCAGCCAGAACTGTAGTGGTCGCATGTGCAGAAGACCTAGGTGGCAGACCGCCGACGCTGACGCCATGAGACCCAAAAGCCTCTGGAACTCCCTCAGGGGAACAGACCGGCCCGGCCTGAGTAAATGTAGAGCTGAAGAGATGGACTCCGTCCGCTCTGGGGAGAGACGAGCGCGCATCTCCACTGAGTCGAAACACGCCCCCAGATACGTTATAGACTGACTCGGCGTGAGTTTGCTCTTCTGCATGTTCACGCGCAGCCCCAGGGATGTCAAGTGACAAAGCAGCATCTGCGTGTGACCGACTAGCGCCTTCCGAGAGTGGGCTAAAATCAGCCAATCGTCCAGATAATTGAGAATGCGCATTCCGCTCGCTCTGAGAGGGGAAAGCGCCGCGTCCACGCACTTCGAGAATGTGCGCGGAGCTAATGCCAGCCCGAATGGGAGGACAGCAAATTGGTACGCTGAATCCTCGAATGCGAATCGCAGGAACCTTCGGTGGCGCTTGGCTATCTGAACATGAAAGTACGCATCCTTCAGATCTACGGATACAAACCAGTCCCCGGGGCGCACTTGTGCCATGATCTGTTTTAGAGTTGTCATTCTGAACGCTCGCTTGTGAAGCGCTCGGTTGACGGGTCTCAAGTCCAGAATCGGACGCAGACCACCATCTCTCTTGGGCACTACAAAATACCGGCTGTAAAACCCGCTTTCCCGCTCGTACGGAGGGACACGCTCGATCGCTCCTTTCGCGAGCAGGCTGCAGATTTCCTGCCTCAACACAGGCGCGTTTTGCGCTGACGTAAGCGACGGGACCACACCGCTGAAGCGGGGAGGTCTGCGCCTGAACTGCAGGGCGTACCCGTGTTCTATCACGTTTAGTAGCCAAAGAGAGATGCCTGGAATGGCTTTCCACGCGTCCAGAAACAGACATAATGGCCGTATCTGATCGGGGGTTACCGTCAGCGGACCGTTTAGGGGAGCACGCTGGCCCAGCGAGGCTAAATGCACTGGCGGGAAAATAGCTCGCGCGTGAGAATCCAGCGGTCTCTCGCCCACGGGAGCGTCCGTGGACGAGGGAAGGCTGGTTATAGTTGTGACTAACTGCGGCTTCGCGCTGCACCGTGGCAGGGCAAGGGACGCAGTATTGTGTGGGTGAGGGGGAAAGAGGTCCTCTTGAGAACAGGTATGTGTTTTTATTGCATTCACACAAACAACATTGCAATAATCGCCCGCAATCGCGGGGGAAAACTGTTGCAAACAGCGGCGTTTGGGGGCCGCCGGCACGCTCACGGATTCTCTCCTCCTCTTCCCAGGTCCGTCAGGACGGCGGCTTGGCAGCCGAAATCGCTCCGCCGTTGTAGCGCGGACCTCTCGAGGCAGCACGTGACTCATGGCCTTGGCGCGCTTTTGCGCCTCATCAAAACGCTCTATTACCGACTCCACGACGTCACCAAAGAGGCCGGAGGGAGTGATCGGTGCGTTCAGAAGGGAATTACGATCAGCGTCCTGTAGATCCACCAACGTAAGCCACAGATGACGGTTGAGGACGACCATGAACCCCATAGACCTGCCGATAGCTTGTGCGGTGCGCTTTGTAGCCATCAGAGCGAAGTCGGTCGCCGCCCTCAGATCCTTCGTGGCGTCCGCCTCCAGGCTGCTGCTATCCAACGACGGAAGGTTCTTAGCCTGGAACACCTGCAGCACCGCCATAGAGTGCAAAGCGCAGGCGGCCTCGCCTGCGGCCGCGTAGGCTTTACCGGCAAGATGGGCGGTAAACCTGCACGGTTTCGAGGGCAGGCCTGGGTCCGAGCCCAACGAGGTGGTGGAAGGGCACAGATGAGCAGCGAGGGTCTCCTCGACGGGTGGCATGCGCACGTAACCGTGGGCTTCAGCCCCGACCACGTGGGCGAACATGGCCGGCATAGCAGCGTGAACGCGCGCCGACCGAGGCGCAGACCAGGATTTCACCACGTGCTCGTGAACGTCTGGGAAAAACGGCGCTCTCCTCTTTGACGTGGTCCGGCGGCGGCTCGCCTTAAAGTACCAGGAGTCGAGCTTACTTTTTGCCGGCTCTTCAGGTGGATCCCAGGCAATGTCGAGCTCGCTTACGGCCTTCTCGAGAACCCTTACGAACTCCTCGTGGAGGTCCGGGGGGCTCTCTGGATCGGAACGATCCCGCTCCGATCCTGCCCAGTCCTCGTCCGAGACGGACATGGAGTCATCATCCTCCTCGCCGCCGAAAGAAACGGCGTCCGCGATGGAAGGTTGGGGACGAAGGCTCTCGTCCACATCGAGGACTGGGGAATGAGGTGACGGCAGAGGACGGGGGCCCGGAGCCGGGTCGTCGCCGCCACCTCGCGGGGTGGGTGGACTCACCAGCGGCTCGTTGGCGGCGGTGAGCCTCGACCCTATGAGTCCACGAGCGATGTTCCTACGAGTCCTCAAGACACGCGCCGGCAGGTCCGCACAGTGCGCGCAATCAGACTCGCAGAATGCATCCTCCGCGTGAGCGAGGCCCAGGCAGGCAATGCAGTGCTCGTGAGTATCCTGCGGGCCAATGGTGCCCGCGCAAAGACGACAGAATGAAGCCATCGGATGCGGTGAAAGAAGTTCTAGTTGCGTCTTCAACGATGGCAGCGTGAAAAAGAAGATTCTGAGGATTGTCGTCACATGCACTGTAATTATACTGTCTAGACTCGTCAGTATTTGCATACTGTGCATGTCTTGCGACAATTGGCCAGTTTTTTACTGGCGTTATCCTATAGGACTTCAGGAAAAGTGAAAAAGAGGAGGAGTTTCATATGCGGTCTCCGCAATGTCGAAGTGACCGCTCTCGAAAGGGAACAATAATTATTACTTCACGATCCCAATTATTTGAATATCATGACAAAATGTACACTAAAGTATTTACGGGCAATATAGGTCCAGGGAGCACACGTATTTCTTGGAAAACTCAAAAAACCTGATCACTATTTTCTCAAAGTTTGATGTCTTATTTATTATAAAATATGTTACATTTGACATTTTGTTACATTTAATTACACATTAGCAGATTAATTTATTACCCATTTTGACTCCAATGGTTGGATCGTATTTCTTTATTTACATTTTCTAATAATGTACTTACCATAACTGAGCGATTTTTCCACCATCCCGCCGAACTGTTCTTTGCACAGTCTGAAGCGGTTACCACGGTTTCCACAGGAGCCTGGTTCGATACGGCACGATTCAAAACTGTTCTCGGCTTTGAATTTTCGGCTCGGTTGTGTATCCGCACTGAATCGTGCTAAGAATGCGCGCAGAGGTGTTATAGCTCATTCACTTGTGTAACCAAGGCAGCGCGTGATGCGTTTTAAGTTTACATTCTAAAGATTTCTGTTACCAGCCCTGTGGTGGAAAATGAAACCATTTACGGTACCAGCTGGCATGGATCGGCACTGAGTGGAACGATAAAGCAATGAGCGATTCGGCACAATGGTGGAAAAGCACTCCTTGTTGGGTCTAAAATAATCCAAGATCAATTAAAACTGCCTTTGTAAAAATGTTTTCCGTAAAAATGTTAGTCAAGTGACCCTCAAATTTTGAATGTTCGTGTACTGCCCTTTGTGTACCGATCATTTGATTCCAGTGTTTTGAAAGATGACCTTATGCCATTCCAAAATGGAATATCTGAGGGGCTGATGGCAGATACTGTCCACAAAGGTGTTGGAACACATTACCAGATAATTGGTCACAAGCTGTATAGGGAACAAAGCTGCATGTTTTTAGCAAGGTGGGTAAATTGTTAAATGGCTATTAATCGTGATCGTATTATGTGTGTGTTCAAATATAAAACTCAATAGGGCCATATTATTATCCTTTTCTCAGATGCAGTGGGGTTGAACACTTCATACTGAAAGTGATTGACAGGTTGCCAGATATGGAGGTGGTCATTAATGTACGTGATTATCCTCAGGTTCCTAGATGGGTTCAGCCAGTCATGCCTGTATTGTCCTTTAGCAAGGTATGTACACTATTGTTTATTTTGTCATCTGTTGTTGCATTATTATTTTATCATGTTTTTGTGCCATTAACAAGCTCTAAACACTCATCCACTGGCTGCACTTTGATGTCATACACTGTGCAGTGCTGCATGAAGTCAAACTTGCCTATAGACTTTTGCTTCTCTTTCATTTACTTTTTAAATGTTATAAATGAAACGTAGTTACTCATGAGAGTTCAGTTGACCCTTACATTACATTTAGCATATGGTGAGTGCTTTTTGTAGGTGGATAAGTGGAAGACAGGTTAAGGTTAGTTGGTAGGCTTGATGCTTGTGAAAGTAATTATACATTAGTGTAATGTGTTTTTTTTAAATGAATATGTACACACTGTACATTTGTATATACTGTGTTATGCTAAAGTCACAGTTATGTCAACTTCACACCTCAACACAACAACACTGCTTACTTTTTTATTTATTTAAACCATCACAAACAATAGCGTATGTACCATCATATCGCATGATTGCAATATCCAGGCTTTGAACACAGCTCACATAAACATGCATTTTGATAAACGCCTATTGTATTAATTAAAGTACATGTAATTCTTTAAACCATGTTACTTGTTTTAAAATCTGTTGTTCTGTGTTGTAAACTATACATTAACCATTTGCAGTATTACATTAAAACAAACTATAATTTTATACTAAAAATTAAATATTTAGAAATATAGCTTATATAAATATATACTGTGTAAATAAATGTTATGTTATGCTATGTGGTTGCTTCTCGTCTTTCATCTTTGTAGCCCCCTTTAAAGATTATCCAGCATAAGCCCATAGCCCCTGTGCTGAAAAGTATTTTGCTGTTTTTCCACAAATTTAAGCTGTAGTTGTGCCGGAAGCTAGAACTATAGTCCTGATATGCTGCGGTCTGAACTTCTGTTCATGCCTTTCAAGAATTGAACAGAATATTTTGATTGTACCAAAAATGAAAATAGAAAGATTGTGAATCCTAGCTTAGTGTTTGAGGTTGTGTTTTTTGAACAAAAAATGGTTAGGGCCTAAGTGTTTTATCATCTATTACTATACTGATAGTTGTGTCTTTAGACATCAGAGTACAAGGACATCATGTATCCCGCATGGACATTCTGGGAGGGAGGACCTGCTATATGGCCTATTTATCCTACTGGACTGGGCCGATGGGACCTAATGAGGGATGACCTTAATAAGTGGGTTGGCTTCTGTAAAAAATAAAAATCTAATACCTTGGATTTATTACTCCTGACTGCATAAGTTAATTTCACTCCCAAATATTTACTATACGTTTTATTAAACACTGTAGATCAGCTGAACATTGGCCCTGGAAGAAAAAGATACCCAAAGGATTCTTTAGGGGCTCTAGGTCAGTTGTGTGTTAAAGTATTTTCTAATTTGAATATTATGTACATTCAAATATATTGTTTACAACATCTGTTGATCTTTTATTATTTGCAGAACCAGTTCAGAGAGAGACCCTCTGATCCTTCTTTCTCAAAAGTCCCCTGATCTTGTGGATGCAGAGTACACAAAGAACCAGGCCTGGAAGTCAGAGAAGGTTTGTTATGTGCTTTTCTAACCTACAGTAGTTAAGATTTTCAAATAATGGTTTTCTGGAGGCCATCCAACACAATTAATTTCCTAGACAAAAGATCATATGGAAGTTGCCCATCCAGAATATACCTCACTATAGTGTCAGTTTTTCCTGCATCCCTCTTGAATTGTGTAGTGGTCTCTGGTGACCATTGCCACTTTGAATGGCCATATGAAAAGCCATAGGACTGACAACTGTTCACGTTTCGAGCTGTGTCATATTTAGGGGTGTAGAAATGTCCCCACAGCAGTAGCGGTTTTAGGCACAGGCGAACCGGGCAGTAATTTTTTCATGTCACATGGGGGGCGGCACCGGCACGAGCAGTAAAAAAAACCTCTGGGCCGCTGCGAAGCGGTTTCCTATTATCTATCATTCCTTCATTGTGTGGGGAATCGGCAAAACTATCCCCTGCAAGCCAAGAAGGTGCCGTGTGTGTGAAGGGGAAAGGGGAACGGCGCCCGCAGGGGATAGTTCACATCTGTGTGTTCACACCGAACGCGAATGAAGCGTGACGCGATGACCTACTTGCGGTGCGATTCGCGCGAATGAGGCGATTGAGCGTTTGCGTGATTCGCGTGAGTTGAAAAATCTGAACTTTGGCGAAAATTCACGCTGCCAATCAGGAGCTTGCTATAGTAGGGCATATAGTAGATTTACATTTAGTCATTTAGCAGACGCACTTTTATCCAATGCTACTTACAAAGAGTTAGTTTCAACAAAAGCCAGACCACTACCTGTTGAGAGAAGAGTGTTAGTGTACGTTTAAAAAAAATAAAAATATTTGTCTGTCAGGTATTCGCCGAAGATGTGTGTTATTTGGAAGAAATTATTATGACTTAGCGAGTGGCAGAAGCCCCTCCCATGACGCGAATTCAATTAGTGGGCTAAAGTCAGTCACACACCACCTCGACTTTCTTCCAAATAACGCACATTTTACCCATAATGCAATGAATACAGGCCTATAGTTCCTGCACATTTTTGTTTTTCTGAATTGTGTGAAATGGCTAATAAAAAACTAGTAATACCAAACGATTATGGCCGTGACTCATTTCCTGAGTGCAATTCAAAGTAGAACTGCCACTGCCCCACAGTAACAGACCGGTGTGCATTTGCCATTATCCTTAGTTTACAACATTTATGAGCTTATGCTGTGAATCTTGCATACTTTAAAGAATTCAGCATTTAGTCGATCATGATGAATGCTCAATGATGTATTGCACTGTATATACCTTGTTTGTATACCTAATAATATATTAATTTCAGGTCACTTCAGATGTCTGATTGCCAATGTGAATGTAATTAGAAAAATAGACCAAGGCATCATTTTGTACCTTGTTTCTGTTTCAGTAACTATTTCAATAACCGCCTTGTTTAATAGCTGTATTTGAATCTGCGAGTTGGTCTGATCAAGCCTAATCCAACTTGTGGGCACACCAAGAACTGGACCAACACAATTTAAATGCAATTCAGAAGTTTTCTGGCCCATATAATCTAATGACAATTTGGCTATTGGCTATTTTTTTTCTTTAAATCAGGACACTCTTGGGAGACCCCCAGCCAAGGAGGTTCCCCTAGTTAACCACTGTGAATATAAGTAAGACTTTCATTTAGCCCTTATTTCTGACTGTCTAGTCTGGACTATACCAGCCACAACACCATTTGGTGTTAACAAACAAAAGTTTTATTGGAGTTATTTTAATCGGCATTTTATACAAACTGTGGATATATATTTTCAGTTATATTTGTCAATCTTATCCTTTCCTCAGATACCTTTTCAACTTCAGAGGGGTTGCTGCTAGTTTCCGTTTCAAGCATCTGTTCTTGTGTGGCTCGCTGGTTTTTCACATTGGGGAGGAATGGCTTGAGTTTTTCTATCCTCAGCTCAAGCCCTGGGTTCACTACATCCCTGTTAAACAGGACTTATCAAACATCAGGTAATCCTATCATCTACGTGTGTGCCTGTCTTGTTTCATATTATTTAAAAAAATGACCTAAATTGTCTCTCTTTTTAGTGAGCTTCTTCAGTTTGTCGAAGAAAATGATGGTGTGGCCAAAGAAATAGCTATGAGGTAGCATTTTTTTCCTGTTGATTTTCATGGTTGTATGACTGCTTTTCATACAAATCCAGACTGAAGACATGCTGATATTTATTTATCTATGCTTATTTATTTAGGGGGAAGAAGTTTATTCTGGATCACCTCCGCATTGAGGACATATATTTCTACTGGGAGAGGCTGCTCACTGACTTTGGTAAACTGCTCAAATACAAACCCAAAAGGAAATCAAACTACTCTCAGATCATTTCCAGGCCCACCAGACTTGAACTTTGACTTAAGGAATTTACAATGGGGGATACCTTTTAATTCCCCATATTTATGTTCTTTTGAACTCCACTGCAGATCTTTTTGGGTGTCTGGCGTTCAAAGATAAAATATAAATGATGTCTTAAGTATCTTCTTTCAGTATTTTACAGTCATCTTACAAAGTTAGTTTTTTATATGGTGTTATCTACAAAGGTTGTATTGAAAACAATAAATTCTTGTTGGTAGTTCAAGTGTTTTGGGACTATAAACATTTCTTCCACTTTTAGCAAAGCAATTTCTTGTTTATTCTACACACTACACTACCTGTAAAGACATTTGTCGTTATTTTAAGATACTATGTTGTTATTTCAAGAAAATGCCTCATCGTTTCATAATATTGCTTTTTTGAGATCGGATGAAAAAAAAGTCTTATTTTGACATGAAGTCTTTATTTAAAGATATTTGTTTAATATTTTGACATGTCATTTTTCAGAAATGAATTTATTTCTGTGTAGTATCTCATTATGTTGTTTCAATATTGATAACAGCCACTATACAGCCGATCATCTTGATGGCTATTCACCCTTCTTAATCATTGTGTATCCTTCCCTGATTTGTCAAGCCTTCCCTCTAGATTGCTGTGACATTTTAATAAGGGAAATATATGCATAACATGCCAGAGGGGCCATGGAACCATTTATTTAATGTGGCCCAGTCAGATATAAAAAATATATATGAAATATAGCTGCAAGCTCAGTGATGACGGTGCCGCAAGCATGGTGCAGAGCCTTACCGGCGCAGAGCAACAAAAGCAAAAACACAACAAATGGAACATATGTGAAAAACACACTCGTTGAGAACTTAAAATAAAGACTACCTTAGCTCAATAGACAAAAACAACAGAGGATTCGGACCCACAACTACAGGAACTTCAAGCAGGTGGCTTAGCCACTCAGCTGACAACCTGGACGCTGATCAGACCTCACAGAGCTGCTGGTAGCAATATATATACCCAATCACCAATGTTTTTCCACATCCTACATGTTTATTTTATATGGTGTTTACACCTTTAAACGCATTCTATGTGTTTATTTTAAATTGGTAGGAGAATCTGACAGGGTATTTTGCATTGTAAAAACATTCTCCCTGTTTATTCTGTCAATGTGGTTTAGATTATATACAATTTTGAGCTGCAGTAGTTAAATCTGACAAGGTAGGACAATTCGACAGAACAACACATCTAACGACTGCATCAGACACCTACACCACGCTTTTCACAACTCTTAATCTCTTAAGCATGAAATCTATCGTTCTATGTACTGATACAGATCAGCAAGCTCAGTTTATTAAACACCGTATTTACCATAACAATGCAGTATGAGATCAAATAAAGCACCATATTCTGCCACTAAATTCAACTTTAAAGTTTAAAATTACTTTGTATTTTTGTGAATATTATTTTACGGTTTAATAAACTCTTAACGTTTAGCAACCTTTAAAACAAGGCAATATGCAGCTTTGGAGGAGTACATTTCTCCGCAGCCGGCCTCAACCATAGACTGTATAAACATGGACATAGTGTCCGTGACGTCCCCCGTAGGTTTGTAAAGAGCAATTTTAAAGCCTTAAGTGGGCGCAGACGGTCGTCACCATAGATATGTATCTTCGGAAGAGGTCAGAGTTCCGTGGTGCATGGGGCAAGAGAGGGGAGGGAGTTTAGCTTCTTGACTGCCTGGTGGATGAAACTCTCCTTTAGTCTGCCGGTCCTGGCCTGGAGATTCCGCGGTGTCCTCCCTGATGGCAGCAGCCTGAAGAAGCTGTGTCGGGTGGGTGGGATCACCTGCTATCCAGAGGGCTTTGCGGGTGAGACGGGTTCCAAAAATGTCCTGGGGGTGAGAGAGACACCAATGATCTTCTCAGCTGCTCTCACTATGCGTTGGAGAGTCTTGCGGCAGGAAGCGTTACAAGCACCAATGGTGCAGCCAGTCAGAAGAGTCTCTATGGTGTCTCTGTAGAAAGTACACATGATGGGTGCTGGCGCTCGGGCTCTATTCACTTTGCTGAGGAAGTAGAGACGCTGCTGTGCTTTCTTGGCCAGTGCTGCAGTGTTGTTAGTCCAGGAGAGATCCTCAGTGATGTCCCAAGGAACATGGTGCTGCCCACTCTCTCCACAGTCACACCATTGACGGTCAGAGGAGCATGGTGAGTGTGTACTCTCCTGAAGTCAACAACAATCTCCTTCGTCTTCTCCACATTCAGAGAGAGATTGTTGTCAATGCACCACCTGGCCAGGTGGTTCACCTTGCTCCTGTAGTTTGTCTCATCTCTGTTGCAAATGAGACCCACCACAGTCGTGTCGTCCGCAAACTTGATGAAGAGGTTGGAGTCGTGTGCAGTTGTGGGTCAGAAGGGTGTAGAGGAGGGGCAAAGCACACATCCTTGAGGGGCCCCCGTGTTCAGTGTAATGGTACTGGATGTGTTACTGCCAACCAGTACTGCCTGAGGTCTCCCCGTCAAGAAATCCAACAGCCATAGAACTTGCACAGAGAAGTGTTTAGCTGTTGAGGGACGATTGTGATAAATGCTAAACTGAAGTCTATGAACGGCATTCTGACGTACAAGTCTTTTTTGTCCAGATGAGTGAGTGCAGCGTTGAGGGCATCATCGGTTGAGCGCTTGGAACCGTCATATTGGAAGGGGTCCAGGGTGGGGGAGGACAGACTTGATGTTGTGCATGACTAGCCGTTCAAAGCACTTCATGAAAATAGGAGTAAGTGCAACTGGACGGTAGTCATTGAAGCAGGATGGAATTGATGGTGGTAGCTTTAAAGCTTGTGGGGACAACAGCCTGACTCAGCAAGATGTTGAAAATGTCTGTGAAGACATCAGTGAGTTCTACAGCACAATCTCTCAACACAAACTCTTAAAACAGTCTTGAAGTACCTCTGACAACCCTTCTGGCCAAGCTTGTATCTGTTTACGAACTGGTTTGGTTGCTTTAACATTTGGTCTGTATGCAGGCATAAGCATGACAGTGATGTGATAGGGAGGGGTAGGGCCTTGTAAGATCCTCTCTGGTAAAGTCCAGAGTGTTGTTTCCTCATGTTAAAAAGTCTATGTGTTGGTGTATTTTTGGGAACACACTCTTTAGGTCTGCGGGGTTGAAATCACCAGCCGAGATGAGAAAAGCATTTGCTGCTCACGGGTGTGCTGGTACAGTTCATTCAGTGCCTCACTCCTGTTGTTGTTGTGGGAGCTGGGAGGGATGGCTGTATATTCTTTGTTCTGTAACTTATCCCTTTACTAACACACAGCATATTTTCTATTAGGAAACTTGGAATGAGGATATAGCTTATTATAAGTTATAGCTATTACGGGAAATTTTATTCATTAAAATGCCATACCTTAATGGATTCGTTCGCCCAGTTTCTGTAGGCTATTGCTGCACAGATACTGGTTTATTTTCCTTTTATTTAGACTCCTCTGTGTTCTGTTTTGTATTGAGGCAAATATGCAGGCTAAACAATGAGCTTCATTTGACAATAAATATTTAACGTAAGATAGCTAGGTGTATAAAGAAAAAAACTTAATTCTAATTGCACCTGTTGTTCTGCATTAAATAATTAAAAAGAGTGTTAAGATGCAAAACCCTTTAAAAGCCACCTCCATCAAAAATAATTTCACGATGTTGAGTAATATGTATTTCTTTTCATTTTTACACTGGCAATGCGTCGTCGCTGTCAAATTGGAAAAGAAAATGCAATTGGTGATTTGAAGTTTCATTTTCACTAAAATCTGGAGGCAAGACTGCCAATATGAAAATGAAAAGGCAAATGTGAAAAAGAAATCGCAAAAACATTCTTACAAAGGTTTTTATTAATGCCAGGGTATATGCAGGAATCATAGGGATGAATTAACTACCCTTTTTTTTAACCTTTTTTACCACCTCCAAAATATTTTTTACTACCAACACGACAATCAAGCTGCAGCCCTTTTTTGGGGGGGTGGGGGGTTATGCAAACTTACTATAAGGGTGTGTTCACACCAAACGTGAACGAAGCGTTAAGCGCGAGTGATTTACATGTTAAGTCAATGCAAAGACGTGATGATCTACTTGCGGTGCGATTCGTGTGAATAAGGTGGCTTAATAAAGCTTGATCTAGTAGGGCCGTGAGCGAGCGGCAGAAGCCCCTCCCATGACGTGAATTCGCGTCTGTAATGAAGCGAATTTCACACGCGAATGATGCGAGTAATCTCAAAATGTTCAAGCGTTCAACACGCGAATAGCGCGATTTTCCGCGTTTGGGGTGAACACTCTATCATAACACTGTCACACCCATCATACATATTAGGTACACTAATGTTTAATTGTGATCATTAAGTATTGTCATTGTGAATTATGTTTTTTGTAGTGTTGAGTTGAGTTTCAGTTGTCTTTACCTTAACCCTAGCCTTTGAGTTATCCTAACCATAGCCATTTATAAGCAGCTTCTTAAAATGTGGAGCAATGCCGAATCCATGTTTGTACGCCGTTTTATGGTTGCCACACGAGAAACTTTTGGCTATATCGAAGTCAGTGAATATGTTTTGGAACAATTCCCCAATGCCCTGATTCGAATTATATGAATGATGGTTCAGGCACCAGAGAACCTCAGCCCTGAGGTATGGTCTGCTGTCTGGCTATCGCTGTCATGGTGATGCTGGTGGCACTGGTTTGCTGCTGAGGTGGTACGACGACAGCTGACCTTGAGTTGGCATGATTTGCCGCGACCTGTGTAGTGCTACTAGAACAACGAAATAGGGAGCTGCTCCCATCTCACGCCAAGCCGCAGTTGCTGAATGTTCGATCCACTGTGTGATTTCATAGCGGTGATGCCGTTCCATGTAACATTTATAGTTTTTTTGAAGACAGTGCATAATGCTTCCCGGTCATTCCCCCTGACGGGCTTATGCCAGTCTTTAAATGATGGGTCGTCAACCCAAGTTCGCGAAAACTTACATTTCCCCATTTCACACTGTAAATTTGGTAGAAAATGGAAGCAAGTGGCTAATATCAACTGAGGCAAAAAGGCGGAAAATGTTGTTGGCGTAGCTGATAGCCTATCAACCACGGAACTCTACACAGTTTACTTCTACGTCATTGCTATCAACTCACTCAGGGTCCTGTTAGCACCGTATATATTTTAAAACTAGGCTAGATGAAGTTAAACATGGAGACACAAATATTAAGCAAAAAATGGAAACTCATTATATATTGAGGTGGTGATGAAAAAGTCAAATTGCGTTTTTACCTTTTACTACCTTTAAAGGGCCATATTGCGGTAGATTCTTTTTACTACCGCGCGGACACCCTGTAATGCTCAAGCAATAATACCAGTTTCAAACAAGGGAGAAAATAATTACCATTCTGTGACAGAGAGGGATGAGGTTGAATCTCGTGTAGCAGGCCAATGTGCATGTACGGTTGGAATATTCCAATGAAACTACTCGATGCAGCATTGGTAGCATCCATTCTGACTGTAGCAGTATTAGACAGTTGAGAAACGGTGTCATGACAACAGCCACTTTCCTGCAAGTGGGCATGGTTTCAGTGGTAACAGCCCACACGCCCCCAGCGTTTGAGAGCAGAGAGTCCCGCCTATTTTTGCAAGATTTTGATAACTTATTTTATTTACTCAGATGTTTTCTCTCCGTTCAAATTTGGCTGGGTAGTTAATAACACACTTTTCTGTTGTGTCACAAACTCAGAACACGTATCTTCATATCACTTTACTCTGACCTTAACCAAGCCTACTTAATTACATTCCGATGAATACAAGGAATAGAAAAATATCTTACGGTTGACATTTTATTCCGTGGTAAAGGACAATTCCGTCATACCGTCCAGCCCTATCCAGGCTTGTGGTCTAACAAGTCACACCACTCAGCTGCACAAACAGTATGCAGTCTGGACTAAAACCCACAGAAAGTCTCAAGGCCTGTAGTTCATCAGGTTTTGCCTGCACCTAAATGCCGAGGAGAGTTTTCAGAGCTGTGAGAATGAAAATAAGAAAATTCCATAATAAATGAAATCGTTATAAACTAGCATATTAAAAAGCATATTTTATTAATGCTAAGTGGTGCTGTCACAGGAACATTCAGGGGTGCGTTTCCCAAACGACATCACACCTGGTTAACCACCATAGTAAAAATGCATGATTGGGGAAATTAATGATGTAGTTACGACTGTTTCCCGAAACCATAGTAACTCCGTAAGAGATCAATCGTTTGATCAAGTTGATGATGCCATACAGGCGGTGGAGTAATGATGTTTACTTCTAAATACGTCTTAATATCTTTTGTTATCTGTTGTTTTATTTCACAATATTACCAAATTTGGCGCTGACATGTCATGCCGTTCAAAAGTTTGTATGACACATTTCAAAATGGCTGTTAGTCTGATCATTCAACTGTGGCAGAAATCTGTAGAAACTGAAATCAAGATTTTCCGAATTGTTTTTTTTTAGCAAATCTCACGACCCATAGGTTTTGCTGTTCCCAAATTTGCCACGGAACCCCAGTCCGAGGTGTCGATGAAGCATGGCTGATACAGCCTCTGATCCATTTTTGGGTCAACTTTGACAAGTTTGCGACTTCCCTTTGAAGAACTGCGAAATTCACAATTCTATCAGGTCATGTATGTGCGGCTCAGTTCAAAGTCAGTAAAATTAAGAACTCTTATTTTTGTTTGATGGGAGGGAGCAACATTTTATTTCATTATAAGTTCTGCTGTCATAAGAGAAATCCTCGTAAACGAATCAAATTTGACACAGAAAAAACACATCATGCCTGTTGCACAAAACCGGTTTCAGTTTTTACCTAGGTAAGTTCGCGTTTAGTTTGAGCATACTCGAGAGTTTTTGTGCTCAAGAAGGTTTATTGGTTTTGAGAAGGTTTTGTCACCATGGTAATTTACGCTACGGAGCAGGTTTTATTCTGGGTAAGAGATTGCAAACCAACTGGAGCAAAGTGACATATGACGCAATAAAGCCACTCCCCTCGTATCTCGCTCCAAATTACAGAAAAGTGTTTATTTGTATTGTATATTTATTGATTATAATAATGTATAATTCCACACATTTAACATACCATTTAAATTAATATAACTTTACGTCAATATAGTCAACTTTTCAATACATGTTATCTTTTGACCCTTTTGTAAATCTATATAAATGATTTAAATTCAATTGAATAGATATATTCAACTCAGTAGCTGTCTTTTCAAACTTTCATCACAGCAGTGTTTAATCCTGCCTTCAAATGTTTCAATTGAGGAGATTTTTTCATAATGATCTCATTATCTGCAATTGAATTGCGTTGACACTCGCAAAAACTCAATCCAACCAATGAAGCTTTCCATGTACCCTGTGATTGGCGGTTTGCCCCATGTCACAATTTAAACTGAATGCGCCTCACAAACTCTGGATCAAACCTGAGTTGGCAGAGAACCATTATACCAAGCGTTGTGCAGCAGCTGAACCTGAAATAAACCAGGTTTGGTTTGTCTGGTTTTGTCATCTCTAAACCTACTCTACAAATATATTTCAGTTGTGGACAATGCAAGACCTTAAAAACAAACTGTAAAACCTTAAACTTCACCCTAAAATTAACTGGGAGCCTCTGCAGGGAAGCTAGCACTGGGGAAACGCTGACCAGCTTCTTAAACTTTGTCAAGAGCCAAGTAAAAGGATTTTGTAAAAGCTTAAGACAAAGTCCCAAGATTAAGAAGTCTTGACATTATAAAAGCCTATATAATAATTATAATGTTTGAAGGTGACACTCAAAGAGAAGAACTGATTTATTAATACACTGTAGTTTGTTGTGGAAGCCTCTAAAACTTGTACAGGCTTAGTTAAGGACTATCTTTTAAACATACATGGAAATAAAATAGCATGTTTCTGCATTTAGAAAAAGAAATGTCACTTGTGTCAAAGTATGAAGGAAAAGTAAGTATGTGCCCAACTCCAATAAGCCGGGAGAGCTACAAGCAGGAAAGAGCCTCACCCTAACTGTAGATTGAATGCCTATCCTCATTAAGAGATGAGGGCAGCAGCGAGCTACTTGAAAACATCTCACCAGTCAAAAATGTAAAAGAAATTGGGCCAGCACAGACTGGACTACACTAGAGCATATTTGATTAACTTACTATATTGAGTAAGAAAAGAACAAAAACAAACAGTTACTCTCACTGCCCTAGTGTAGCCATCATATGTTCCATGGCAGCAAGAAAGGAGTTTTCAAACTCTTGTTCTGAGAAGCGGTTGACAGATGAACGTGCTCGCCGTCGAATCTCCATCCGATCAGCTGGAGTCAGAGAAAGGATTTTTTCCATAGTGTCTGCATAACTGTCTTCATCGTCTGCCAGAAACCCTGTTGGACCACCATCATAGGGTAGTACAATGTCTGACTTAGGACCACCAGAATTGTGAGCAAGAATGATTGTTCCTGCAGCCATGCACTCCACCACACCTGCCAAAATGAGGAAAGAGATTAGATTTCTCATTGTCTGTTACTTAGGGGGTTACTAAAATGTATAGATGTGCATAACAGGAAAAAAGATTTAATTAAAAGGGATACTTCAGCCAAGAAACATCGTTTTACTCACCCTCAAGGCACCCTGACTGGATTTGACTTTCTTCTTGAAGAATACTCCAGTAGGAGTTATAATACCACATATCCTGGTGGTAGAATGGGAGTGAATGAGGGGAGATTTTTTGAAGCTCCAAAAAGAGCATCCATCGATCAAAGAACATTTTGACACAGCTCCGTGGTCTTAAAGGTCTTCTGAAGCAAATCGATGCGTTTGTTTAAGAGATTCAAGGTATTATAACTCGGACCGAATTATTCTTCAAGAAAAAAAGTCATATTCAGTTAGGTCACCTTGAGGGGTGAGTAAAACATGAGGAAATCATTTTGGTTTCTTGGCTG
Source organism: Barbatula barbatula (assembly GCF_947034865.1). Classification (NCBI taxonomy): domain Eukaryota; kingdom Metazoa; phylum Chordata; class Actinopteri; order Cypriniformes; family Nemacheilidae; genus Barbatula; species Barbatula barbatula. The sequence goes on from NC_136771.1 coordinate 15,926,041, forward strand.
AAGAATCCTTATTCGCTAACTGCCAGCAATGAAGATAGGACTTCGGGAATTTATTTGATCATTGGCTTTAATGTTGTATTGGGTCATGATTAAAGGCTTAATATCCTTACCAATACCAAAATGTTCATTCCACATTGTGTGCAGCCCGATGGTGGCATCTGTTATTTCTTTCTTTAGTTCCTCAAAAGAAATATTCAGTTTGAACTCCACCCTGTTCGCCAGACCTAGCTCCTGACACAATCCTCTCAGCATCAATACCCTGTTTTCATCATCCTCATGACGACATCCACCAATCAAAACCAGTTTCACGGTCTCTTGATCAGCAGATTCTGTCTGCATCCTGTCCAAAAGTTTTTTGAAAGCCCTGATTTGCAGCTGATGGTTCTTCTCAGGCCTGAACTGACCCACTGAGACTATAGATTGACACTTTTTACCTTTTTTCATCTCGCTCTCTTCTTTTAGAGGGACTTCAAGAAAGGCTTTTACATCGCATGGTGGGTAGACCACACTGGTATTGTGAGAAGCATGCCACAAAGCGAGAATGTGATCTAACGTCCAAGTGGAATTTACCATGATCACATCACTACAGGAGCCAGACAAGCCATAGAATATTGCGAAGACACAATAGTAAATCAATTTGATGATACTCAGAACAGGATTACTGGAGATGTATTCTGCATTATTGAACCTGCGGATAAAAGTTAAAGAAAGCACATATGTAATTGTCTATGTAATTGTCTATAGTACGTCATTTGACATGTACTCTATATCAACATGTGACCGAGACAAAAAATAATTCATGCCAAGAATGGCGAAAGACCTGAAATGCAAGACTACTGTGGATGACGACTCCCTTCTTTAAAACACAGATAACACCCATACAGATTTTAAAAGGTTTTTGAAATTGAAAAAACATTGTAATTCTCTGTTTGTACTCCCAATTTTAGGCTTCAAATCAATAGATCTGAATATTTGTTTACCAACCTTGGGTTTCTTTCACGAATTATAGACAGCATATCAGTGCTGATGGTGGGGTAATGCACGTAGCTTCCCACATGGCAACCACCAAGGTATCGGAACACAGGTAAGGTGAAGGCATAGCCCATTGAGTCAATGAAGAGGTCTGGAACAAACTTAGTCAAGGCTTCCCATCCTAAGAACATTGACCCCAGGCTCTGCCCCAGAAGAGTAAAGTATGGGTAATGTTTTGCATCCACTAGTTGACGATGTTTCAGGAACACAAACTTAACAGCTCGGGGGAGTCTGATATTGAAGTGCCGTCTTGCTCCATCTAAAATTTGTTCTGTTGTTACACCCTGATCTCCTGTGTAGACCACAAAGGAAACCTTCGGGTACCTGTATGTATAAAACACAGAAAGGTAAAAAAATCAACTATATAACAAGCTTGTGGTGTATCCCAGCCCTACTGATTTAAGCGTTTAAGGAAAGCTTTGATTGTTTTTTTAAACCACTTAATCCCATCGGTCATCAGTTTTCATTTATAAAACCCTAATTATTTCAAGGGGTAAATAACGTTGAGGAATACCCTTATTTCCCTTTTCCATTTTAAAACCTTAAAATGGATCACATTGAATCACTATTCCAAATACTGCATTCCTTCTTTTTTTTATGCTACAATATGTCGACTACAAATGCCTCAACTATCCTATCCCAAAAACTAAGACATTAACACGGTTAAACTAAAAAAGTTTGATTATTCATTAGGTGTTTTAGGACTCATTCCAGTCAAAACTGATCAAGTCTTAATGCGTCTGGTTGTTAAAAGCACATACTTCAGCGCTTACTCTTCCCAAATGGAAGCACGTTGCTCGCAAGTGAGCCGTGCCTGATAACCTGTAAAACAACCGGGGAAGGAGCTCAATGCTAGACAAGCCTGTTCTGTTTACTCAATTATTTGATTCTTGTTAATTGATACTTAATTGCTAATAACTTTATTAATAAAAATAAGTACATTAATAAAACAACTGTAACCAAAACTTATTGTATTGGAAATATAGACTTATAAATATAAAATTCTATGATGTGCATTATTTTTCTACACTGCAATATGAAATAATAATAAATATGACACCCAAAAATAAGTAACAACACATATTACAATAATAATAAAATAAGAAATAACATGTTGGCAAAAATAACCCATCAAATTAGTTTTCTTATATACCCAACAGTTGGGTTAAACTTGTAATGTAATATATGGGTCGGTGATATAGTAATCCAGCATTGGGTTACTTGTTGGGTCAATTTTAACCCAACTGTTTTAGTGAGTGACATAATTTTTTTATTTATCAGCCAATACCAATACGGTCAATAATTGATTACTAGTTATTCTAGAAGTATAAATGTATTACAATATATTAAGCCATACATCTCTATATACCCAGGGTTCCCTTTAAATATGTTATTTATATATATGTTATGAAAATGATTTAGCATATTTAATGTTCAGACAAAAAGTGGTATTACGCTTTTCTTTATTTACATTTTGTGAACCCCTCTTCCCCATAGAAATGCTAGAATGTACAATCTTCCGATGACAAATATCTGACCTGTTTTGAAGCGTGCGTAAAGCGCACCAAAGCACTCTCTCTCCTCCTCCTCCAGCATTGCAGTATGGGTGGAAGAACGCCACGGTCAGCTGGCTATCCTGAGCTTTCCTGGTTTTTCTTTTCAAATGAAACCAGGTTCTCACTCCAGTGATAAGGAGGATGAAGATGGCTGTGAATGCAAGACTCAGATAGACGCATGGCAACAGTAGAGACCACAGCAGTCTAAGGAAACGAAACACACAATAACAAAGTGCCATAAATATAAGTTTACGCACATAACCCTTATTATTAATATTAGTTCACATTCATATGTTACCAATATAACAAATGAGCGACACGTAATGTTATTGTAGAATACCTACGAACGCTGTGGTTTAAGACACTTCCTCAAACAGGAATGGCAAGTAATCTTTAACACAATGCGAATTAATCTGAATACTGAAACAAGTGGATGTCAATTCGCTGTGGATATCTGTTCAGTGGTGATGTTACAGATAGCTACAGATTCAGTCAAATAATCGTTGTACTCGAGAAGAGAATAAAGTGACTGAGTAAAGTAAGTAGTTAAGGGCTGTCCATTGAAGACAGCTTAAGCATCAATTTGAGTCTGAGACGAGCCTCAAGACTTGTCTATGAAACCGGGCATAAAATGTAAAGTATTTACCGGAATAAATCGCACAGACAGGTGGACAGATGATCCTGCTCCGACATCTTCTATGGTACTGTCACCACTCGAGCCATCCCGGAAACACGATTTGTACTGCGCATGGGCGAAGATGCGTCTACTTCCGGTCGAAACAATTTACGCTAGTTTAAAACAAAAGTTGTTTGACACTGCTCGTTCCGTACCGGAAACAGTTTTTAAGGGAACTCTTGATTAAACATTGCACTTAACATTAAAATAAATGAAACACATTACAATTTGTAAGGGTGTGGAGAAAAGTACGAGAATCCTGTTAATCGTTTTTTCTATTATTTTTATGTTGCCTTTTTATATAAATTTTAATACTAATGAAAATATAATATGACAAAATAGTATGTGTCAGAAGTGAGAAAAAGAGTTTTACATATATATATATATATATATATATATATATATATATATATATATATACACAGAAAAACTAAAATATAATTAGTGATTTATTAGTGATTCTCTTAAATACTTGTCAAAATATGTCAAGGTTAATATGGCACAAATTATTACCCCAATTAAATAATTGAAATTGCAAAGTGTAATATAATTAAACTCAATAGTTTACATTTGTTAGACACAATTTAGGTAAGTGTGCGTGTTTTATTTATATGTTATGCTCTACATATTTTAGCATACTTTAACACATGTCTGTATTTAAGAAACACACAGAATGAATGTATTCAATTATTCATTCAATTTATTTATTTATATATTCGTTCCTTCTATTCTTTAGTCATTCACTCACTGACTACCTCGGTCCCTCCCTCTCTCAGTCACACACTCACTCCTCTATTCATCTACTTAAATTGCTGATTGAGGAACAAGGGACCTTTAGGCCTTGTTTATCAATACAGTATGCCAAAAATGTTTCCATGTCTTCTTGATACTGAAATAAAAGAGAGCCTTAGAGAATTGACCCCTCAGTACCTTTCTGAGGACACTTGTTTGATCGTCCCTGTATATCCGCAAACATACAGACTCTGTCACCTCCCCACGGAATCAGTCTCTGTGACTTTCTAGTCAGTACCATGCTGAATGTAGGTCTTTGACAATGGCCACAAAAACTAATGATGCGTTTAAAAACAACATCCGATTGGCTGTGTGTGCGTTAATAAAACCCGCTTATGGCAGTTTAAACAGTCAATAATATGTGATGATACGGCTTAAGTGATCAAGTAAAACAGCTTGTGTGACAATGCGTCACATTTAAGATCATAAGCCGTTTTAATTACTCCAGGTTGGTTGTCCAACCATTGCAGTCTATCTATCCTTCCGGTTTTCTTTCCACCTCTGCCTCGCTTTCGATTTCAACATGGCGGCGGAGCAGAATCGGTCTACTTTTCTGCTGGGTATCAGTTTGGTGGTGATGGATTTTTGCATCCTAAAGGCTCAAGGGTTCGCTGATGGAGTTGGGACGCTTCTTCTGTCCAGTGTAGGGTGGCCATTTCCATAACACCAAAAAGGAGGACACTTTGCGGCATTTAGTGAGGCAAGAATAACTGCATCTGGTGTTCTCGCAAATACAATACAATTTTGTCTATCATATCGATGGTATCATGATACAGTGATTCTGAAATAGCCTACTCTATTCATTGCCAGACAATTTGATCTACGACATATCTTGATGTAGACCTGTGTTTAACAGAAGAGGCAAAAAAGTGTTTGTTCACAGTATTTGTATTTATTCAAGATACTCCTGTATGACTGGTGATGCTTGACTGCATGATAGACTTTAAAGCTCTGCTGCGCAGATTTTGTCATCCTGAGGTGATGTTGCCTCTCGAAAATAAGACCTCAAGTCAATGGCGGCTTTCCCTTTACTACTAACGTCCACTTCACAGCGACATAGTGTGCAAAATCCATGGAAAGCATCTCTACTGCTTTTTTATTTGAATTTGTGGTCTTTTGTCCATTCCAGATTAAATGATGGTTGACGTTTCGGCATGTTAACTTTATGATGTGACGTAGCCAGCACGTGGACTCCACCTCCACGCCCTGGAGGCTTGTTTACGTTTTTAACCAATGATATATCAGATATTTATTTGACACCTCTTTCAGCCAATCATTTGTTTGACAGGAGATCTTACGCCGTCAGCTGCTATGCTGCTGCGTCCCAATAAAGGTTTTTTATAAAGTGCTTTTTTTAAGGCCGATTCAGCGCAACTCTGATAGGAGGACAAAAGAGTGTCCGGCTTGAGGCTGCGCCGGACGCCGGACAGGGGGCTTAAAATCCGGACTGTCCGGCCAAAATCCGGACATATGGCCCACCCTAGTCCAGTGTGCAAATCTCTGTCCAAGTTGTCCAGCCAGGCCTGGTCCTCTCTCGCCCATCCCTGTTGTTGCTCCTCTCTTATGCTGCCAGAGCTCCTCCGTGAGAGATGCGAGACCGGGGCACGTGCAGCTGACGCACGATATCACTCACCTTACCGGCCTCGTGCCGTACCCCTACGGTTCTCATTGCACCTTGCTCGCAACACCGTTTCATTGAGAAGTTTCATTTCTTTGACTCTGGTGTCAATGTCATCTTCTGGGTCAGCAATGTCAAAGTCATCTCCCATGGGACAGGCAGTAAAGCCAATAAAGGTTTTTTATAAAGTGCGTTTTTTAAGGCCGATTCAGCGCAACTCTGATAGGAGGACAAAAGAGTGTCCGGCTTGAGGCTGCGCCGGACGCCGGACAGGGGGCTTAAAATCCGGACTGTCCGGCCAAAATCCGGACATATGGCCCACCCTAGTCCAGTGTGCAAATCTCTGTCCAAGTTGTCCAGTCCAGGCCTGGTCCTCTCTCGCCCATCCCTGTTGTTGCTCCTCTCTTATGCTGCCAGAGCTCCTCTGTGAGAGATGCGAGACCGGGGCACGTGCAGCTGACGCACGATATCACTCACCTTACCGGCCTCGTGCCGTACCACCACGGTTCTCATTGCACCTTGCTCGCAACACCGTTTCATTGAGAAGTTTCTTTTCGTTGACTCTGGTGTCAATGTCATCTTCTGGGTCAGCAATGTCAAAGTCATCTCCCATGGGACAGGCAGTCATGACCACCAGACGTGGGTGTCGATGGAAAAGGAGGAAGATGGGACTGTGTCCAGTGGAGTACATATTTAATAAATGTATTTGCCAGGGACATCGTACAAAATACATTAATCTTACGAAAAGATGTGTTGTACCATCTGCTGTCCCCGGGCAGGTGCACACAATATTAAAACATTGTAAACAACTGTCAATAACACTAACAATACATATTATATTAGTTAAGCAATGATCATTTAAAATTAATCAAATATGTAAATGAAAAAATAATCACAAAACCCTCATAGCCAAAAATATGTACAACCTAGTCAATAACACTTACTTCAATATTACATTTATAAACCTTAAATGTGCTGACACAGCTGGTTATCAAGGATGTATTTCTTTAAATTGCGAGAGAAATTTATTAAATCTATAGACAGCTTGAGACTGCCTGGGAGTTGATTCCATTGTTTAATGGCTTTAAATGAGAATGCTGTCTGTGCAAAGGCAGAAGATCTTTTCGGGATAGCACAATTTCTCTGAGCAGTAGAGCGGGATGTTCGGTTTGTTTGTTCAGAATACAATTTTATAAATGTTTGCATTGATGGTGGTGCATTATTATTGATAATTTTGAAAACGGTTCTTAAATTTGTATATCGAATCAGTGAGTCAAAACTTAAAATTACTTTACTGAGAATATTACAGTGATGATAGCGAGGGGCTTTTCTGTCAAGCACCTTTAACACTTGATTATAGACTGATCTAAGTGGGTTGAGTGTGGTCTTGTTGGCTTGAGACCAACATGACAAACAGTAGATGATGTGTGGAGAGATCATGGCATTAAGTACATAAAATATGCTTCAGTTGTCAAACTACTTCTAATGTGTCTAAAGATGGAGATATTATATTTAATAGAGTTACACATTTTTTTATATGTTTTTGTTTTTGGTCCAAATTTGGTACAAATGGACACCTAGATATTTTATCTCTGTCACAATGTAAATTTTTTGTCCATTAACATAGATGTTGGGTATATCTTTTACTTTTTTTTACTTTTTTCAATATTTAGTGTTAGGCAAGAAGATTTAAGCCAATTACTTATTTTGTCCATGGCTGAGGCCTACACCTGCCCCTTATTAATTATCCTTTGTTTGTTCCCCTTTAAAACATCTTCATGTTCATTGTCCTGTGCTCGTTCATTGTACATGTTTCCTTGCTCGTGTTCAGGTTCTTTGTTAATGTACTGAGTTCTTGCCTTGCCCGTTGATGTTTCTGCCTGTGTGCGTTAAGACGTTGTGTCGTGAGTTTATTTTTTAGTCAGAGTATATTTTTTCCCCTTCATGGGAAGTCTTGTTTTCAGTTTGGATTGTCAGTGTTTTACCCCATCGCGGGTGTTTGTTTTTTGTTTTCATTATTAAAGTCTTGTTAACCGCTTTATCGTCGCTGCCTGCAATTGGGTTCTTTCTACCACGACCGTGACATCTGTCACGCCAGACGGACACATTGACGAGAATATCAGTTTTGTACATTATTTCGTTCTGTTTACCATATTATTTATGATGATGAATTGCATAACATGCCAAGATTATTGCAGAACATATTTCACTTTTCTTTGTGCAAATATGTGTTCATTTGCATTTTTGTTGTAATTTGTTTGATTTTGTTTGTTTTACACTGCAGATCGATCAAACGGATGTTCGTGTAGGCTGTTAATTGTAAGACTTGCTTTGTGAAGTCTTCGTGTTATTTATGAGAGGCAGTATTGCCATTTCTTTTACACAACGGTCTACAGTTTCACACACTTTCACGTGTTTCTTCCATCTGCCGACGGTGTCGCCATTTCTCCTTTCACCTGTTTCTGTGAGTACGCCTGGGTCAGAGCTTGCATGAAGGACCGTACATTTTCCCGTCAAGTTTGCTTTTTATAAATACCAATTATTGCGTAGAGAGCGGCATACGCCTTCTTTTGTGCGTACGCAACGTTTATAAATGAGGCCCCAGATCTCAACCCAATAGAGCATCTTTGGGATGTGGTAGAACGGGAGCTTCGTGCCCTTGATGTGCATCCCACAAATCTCTATCAACTGCAAGATGCTATCCTATCAACATGGGCCAACATTTCTAAAGAATGCTTTCAGCACCTTGTTGAATCAATGGCACATAGAATTAAGGCAGTTCTGAAGGCGAAAGGGGGTCAAACACAGTGTTATATGGTGTTCCTAATAATCCTTTAGGTGAGTGTATTATAGTGTTTTCTCTTACTACATAGTAGGTAAGTAGGCGTATTCGGACGCAACATTAGTATACCCACATCCAAATCTCGCAAGAAGTAGGCTAATCCACCAGCCGGGCATTTCTCGCCTTCTGTTTTATGAAGACTGAGGCTGCGTCCGAAATCGCCTACTTCCAAACTATATAGTAGGCGAAAATGAGTTTGAGTCATAAATAGTACATCCGAAACCCCAGTATGCAAAAACCAGTAGGCGAGAAATACCCGTATGGTCTACTTCTTCCGCCGAGATTCACGAGTGTGGATCGGATGGACACTTATCTGTCCCATGATGCCACGGGAGCTGAGCAACGGTCAAATTTCAAATGTAAATCAAATAAATATTGCGGAAAACTTTAAGGCGGACTTCTGATTTTGATGTAAGTGCCAATAAATTAACTTCTCACAACTTAATTATATTTTTTATCAATGCTCACATGTAGGTTGTTGTTAAAACGTCATAGGTCAAAGCGTATATGACATTAAAACATGACAGACGCTGTATATAAATTCATACAACTCCCACTCATACTATACAGAACTGTTTTAACGGCAGATAGGTACAGATAGGACAGAATGCGATTTCGGACGCAGCACAAGGTTTCAGACATACTATTTGTTTCCCCCAATGCTTTTTGCCCACTATATAGTATGAAAGTATGTGATTTTGGATTCAGCCTCTGTCTTTACAACTTTTACTGGTAACAGAATAATAATTGACCAGTAGTAGTCCTATCTGCACTTTCACTCTAGTATGGAAGTTGTGTGCTTCGTCCACCTCTTAACACAACAACAATTCGGGAAACAAAATATCAAGTCAGAAAACATGACGACAAATCAATCAAACTGGAAAAGGTAGGTCTTTATTTGGGAATGGGATACTGCTGATTGGATGAAACTCATGTTAATCAAGATATGAAGGCCATATGTGATACAGAGCATATTCGTCGATTAACGTTAAAAGGCCACATTTAGTTAATAAAGTTAAAACGGGCTCATCTTAAAAGCGAGTTATCATATGAATTCATCGGTGTCTCTTCGTGTTATGGTGAGAGAGTGGCTGACAACATGACGCAATCATTTGTTTGCCCTTAATAAATGCTGCGAGTACACCTATCCGACGCATGCGGTGTGGCCGAGTTGTTCTGCACTGCGCGTCTCTGCGCTATGAGTCTATGTCAGGGTGCGCCCAGGTTGCAGCGGTTGCGGGGAGACAAGGTTACTTAGCTTTGTGTGCCATTATTACTGCTCTGTGTGGCGTTTCACGGATGGATCCGCGCATAAAACATATCTGATGTTTCATCCACATTTATTTCAGATATCATATTTACAAGAGTATAAATTTACAAAATATAAATAATGTCTACATTTCTCTTCCACTCGTCGTCTGGCAAGGGGCGCAGATGGGCGATGGCATTTCATATTTTTTTGGAGATTTCATACTTTTTTCCTCTCCTATCTCTAAAAACATAAGCCATCAAAAGATTTTTCAGTTTGCAGTAAAAACCTCAATGAACATCATCTAAGTGTTTTTGCCAGAGGTTGTAGATACCTCAGCTTGGATGGGTTGAATTGATGCGATTTCTCCAGCTGCACGGATTTGTGGGAGGTACTTAGATGTCTGTGCAGATTTGTTGTTGACCCTGCTCTGACGGATGTTTTAATTTTACACATTTTTCACTGGGCTAGCAATCTTCAATGTTATTGAAATTTCGAAAATATTTGTCGTTTTTTGTTTATTTCTTCCAACACGCTTTCACATAAATCCGGCACCCCCGCCTCTCGCTCTGTGTACCTGGCCTGTGCCAATACAATCGCCATCATCGGAGGGTATTTCCCCTTCCTTCTTTCACATAATGGTATGATCCTATTCTGTCCTCCCGTGTGATTGGCCGCGTGGTGTGCCCATCCAAATAAAGCTCCGCCGTGCCTTGGGCCAAAGATTCGGCTCATCTCTCAATGGCATGGCAGCACTCTTGCGTGTGTTTATTGACAACAGAACAGCGTGTATTGAGAACGTGGGTACAAAGTAATGGTGATCGGTAGATTATTATTGTGGGTCAGCCCCGACCCGATTCCGCCACTATTAAGGTTAATGTACACTGCGGAAACCCGGATAAATCATTAGATTTACCGAAGGGAGAGTGAGGGAAACGGATCGGAGTCAGTGTCATTTGCGCGCCTGCATCTGGAACGAAAGTATTTAAACAACATCTATATTTCTCTTCCACTCGTCATGTGGTCGCTACAAGCTAATTGAATAATATAAACATCATTTATATATGTAAATAATATATACTTCCCAACCACCGCAGCTGCCACAACTAAGAACGAACGTCTCCATTGTAATTGTATTGTGCAAAATGCCAACGGAATTTGGAAAGGCGATGGAAACAAAACATCTGAGTGACACAATCGGTGTAGGACTTTGTATTGACCAGTCTCAAGTAGAGCACTGTTTTAAAAGCTTCGAAGCACCGACGCACTTCGTAGAAAAAGCCTCACTGATTCAGAAGCTTTATTCGGCACATCCCTATACTCCATATTCTATAGTTTTCTGTCGTATATCCTAGATAGGCGCATTACCAAAACCGGGTTTAAATGTAAAAAGGTCTCCATACCTGCCCCTTTAAGGTTACACAACCGTTGTTTTCATTATATAAGGGCGCTATATAACACACCAATAGAAACGCCTCTCTGATGTCACGTGCTTCTTACATGACCGAGAATATTACACTCATGTAGTTGTGCAGTTGTTACAGATATCTTCGTTTTCTGACATGTGGATTTTATATTTACGCTTTCTACTGCGTCGTTTCATTTACGGATATCCTTAGGATGAAAACACACGCCAAAGGGACCTTTTTAAGAATCATTTTGAAGAGTATTTCAGAAGTAGAGTTGAGGAGGATTACGCTAAGTGACGCTATTGTTGGAGACATTGGGACTTACATAAAACCAGTGGGTCATCCGGTTAATTTACGCTTATTCGGAGCTCTCTCACATTATCAGCATCATTTACTTGTATGGAATTGATATGCATGGTATGAGAAAATCGGCTTTTGACTCCAATCAAAAACTATTTCTTGGGTCATTCATCACCGGCTTGTTTGGAGATTTGGCGAAACCACTCTACAGTTCATTCAAAATGTTCATACGTTTGTAGTCTGACTTCAGAAGTAGTCGTTCTTGAGACGTTACATCACGATAAATTCGTCGTTTTTTTGGGCTAGCAAAGTTGATGGGGCATAAATGTAGTTTCCAGAGGACGGTATTTAAATGTTTATATGGATGCCTCTTTTCTTGACTAACGCGTAGTTTGTATGAAATAAGATTGTTTTCTATTTGATTTTTTAAAAACAACAACAACGCATCTTCTATGTCTACCCCTTATCTCGAAAAGCATGGCATTTTATGTATTGTAGCAGAAAATGGATGCAGGAATTCAAAATCCCACTAAACATGTGTACGGCCTCTCCAACCCGAGCTCAGCAGGTCTGTGTGCGGAAATGCTCGGGGTGGCCGATGAGGCGTGCAGTGCTGGAGATTTCGAGTTGGCCGTGGAAATTTACTCGTCTCAGCTCGCCGAGCTCCAGCACACCGACCGCGGCCTCTGCCTCCGGAAAGCCGATGCTTTGAGTCGCGGAGGACGGATATCCGAGGCGCTGGACTCCTATCGCATCGCTGCAAACATCCAGCCACTACAGCCCGACGAACTGCATGTTTTAGTTGATGTTATAGCCCTAACTATACGCGTGAAAGAGCAAAGTGACCTTAAGAACTCAAACGTGGGCAACGGAGGGTTTGAGAGCGACGAATTAGAGGAGGAACAGAATTTAAACTTGTTTTCGTGCCGTCTTTGCAAGTGCTTGTTAACAGAGCCAACGACCCTTGTATGTGGGCACACTTTCTGTAAGCGCTGCCTTGAAGAGGATGCGGTGAAAGAGTGCAAAAGTTGCTGCGTAAAAACAACCACATTACTCCAAAAGTTTAACGTGGAAGGACTCCGAGTGAACGTTATAGTCAGCGGTTTGATTGATAAATGGTTCCACTCGGAAAGCCAAGCGAGGCGATTCTGGTTGGAAGGGGAAAGTCTTTGGAAAGAAGACGATTTATCCAGCGCCATCGAAAAATTTAACAAAGCGGATGAAATAGGTAAGTGATTGAAGTATTATATATGAAGATGTATACGTGGCCTGAACTCAATTTACATCTGCAGTTATTTATAATGGACTGACCTACTTTCTGTGAGACGGTTATGAAACCGCTATATGGGGCGACATTGTGATATCTCCCTTTGACTTTTTTAACATTGATTTCTTAAATTTCCTATCTGATTATGATCTAAAATTGAGGTTTATAAAGCTTCCAATATTATTTTAGTTATTTCCTCTTATTTGTTGCAGATAAGAGAAATGCTTGAGATAAGGATAAGAGTAAGCTTTTCATGGTAAAGGTACATTGAAATGTTGCTGGTCATGTCAGATAAAAAACTACAGTCATCATTTTTTTGTCTGCTGAATATTTTTCAATGTTTATTTGCTTCAGTTGGGCTTGTTGGGCTTCTGTTTTGGGTCAAATTTCAATGTTTCGTTTAAGTAGGTCATGTAATGAATGCTTATGTCGTTATAGAAATTAAACCAAAGGTTTAAGGATGATGATGGCATGGTACTACATATTTACAGTTTTTTTTTTAGACACCATAGTCTGAAATTTTGCGTTTTAAAATCATATGACTGTCAAACCAGAGTAAATTCAGACAGGTCTTTGCAAGTGAGTCTGAGTGCTCACTTATAGGTTCAATGAAAGGGAAAATGTAGGCATTAACTAAAAATCTCTTCCTGTATGAAAACAGGACAGTATTGGTACTAATAGAAAAAGAAAGTTAGAGGCTTGCTTGCTGAAAATGTGTATACATAGTTTATTATGAGTATAATATGTTGCAGGGCTCCAGACTTACATTTTTGCTAGGACTGTAGACCCTTATTGAAGATTTTGGTGGCACAAACAGAAAATACGTAGGGACACCTTAAATTGACATGCAACACACAATTATTCGAATGTTCCATATTTTAACCATATTACCGAAATGAAATAACAATGCAAAGTTATTAACCATTAACAAATTAACAAATTAACCATGTTTTTAAGGGCAATAATAAATTGATCAAATATATTTATATTTTTTTTCAATAAAAAATCAATTTAAAGTATACAAATATTTTAAAATCATTTTTTTTTTCAAATTCCGTTGAATTTATTCAGTTTATTTCTGATACAATATTATAATTTTTACCCAAATGAAAAACACTTCAGTATACGATAGCATTTACTCATGAACTATAAGACACCTAGATACTACAGTGTTTTTGAACCAATCAAAATATGGTGTAATGAACAACTATGTTATTATGAACCTGCATCTCTCCAGTGGATTTTATTTTATTTTTCTTAGTTTTTTACACCTACTTAAATTTAAGATTTTCTTATTTTACTGGTACATTTACTTAGTAAAGAAAATCATATAATATACTATAGTCTATTCATTTGGGTGTGTCAAAGTCAATTTAAGTTAATTAGCACTCAGTGTTCACAAATATTTTGGTCAAGTGTGCACATTCACTAGGGATGCACCGATACCGGTATCGGGCCCGATACCAAGCTCATGTACTCGTACTTGTAAAAACTCCCAGATACCAAAGACTGATACCTCATGTGACGTAATTGACAGAACGTTTCAGTGCACACAGAGACACCTGCCGTAGCAGACACAATATCAGAGTGTTCACACCTAAATCGCGCTATTCGTGTGTAGTGGGACGCTTGAACATTTTGAGTTTACTCGCTTCATTCGCGCGTGGAATTCGCTTCATTCGCGAGTGAAATTCGCATCATGGGAGGGGCTTCTGGCAGGCGGCTCCAGTCTTGTTGCGAAATGGCGGACATGGATTTTGTTGAGCAGGTAGCTGCGCATAATGTACTATGGAAGGCTGAAGATAGACTCGTACGGTGCTGTGTCTGGGTCCTACAGATCCTTCAGAGGCGCAGTCCTTCATTGTTGTTTTAAGATTACTGCCTCCGCTCGCTATGTCATAATTACGTCCCTACTAGAGCAAGCTCCTGATTGGTTAACGTGGTGAAAATTAGCGATTTTTCAACGCGCGTAAATAACGAGAACGCTCAATTCGCGCCGCCTCTTTCGCGTGAATCGCACCGCAAGTAGGTCTATCGCGTCTTTGCATTGACTTGACATGTAAATCACGCTCTCTTAACGCTTCATTCGCGCTTAGGAGTGTGGAAATATTTCAAAATCAATGATGACGACCCACGCATGACAATCTGCATGCTTACGTCCTCGGTTTTGGCCTTTGGAGGTTATTGGACACTGTGACTTTTGTGCTTTGAAATTTTTTGATAAGCACATAAGATAGATTTTTTCCATAATATGAGTTGAAGTTGTTAAAAATAAAGATGCTGATATGTTCATTAGTCTAATTGTGTTGTTCTTAGAAAGTTGCCACAAAAAAAAAACTGGCGTCGGTATCAGTATCGGCGAATACCAGGGAAAAAGTATCGGTACTCGTACTCGATCCTTAAAAAGTGGTATTGGTGCATCCCTAACATTCACAGCATTTTAGCTGATCGCGCTGTCTATTTTGTGTGGCTCTACAGCGCAGTATTCAATATAACCGCCTTCATTCTTATTTTGGCTGCAAATTACTGATGCTCATTTTGGGTGAATTGATCGATCTGCAACATTTATAATTTAAAGTGACAACAACTGTCACAAATCCACATAATAAATGTCACAATCAACTTCTGAAAGAAATCAAGAAACTTGATATGATATTGATATGTTTTCCCTGCCATTCATTCTGATTAGCACGAGCGCTGTCACTGCATGACTGCGTGTTCATGTATTACATCCACAATATATTTAAAATTAATAATAAAAATATTCGTCTTCCGGAAAAAAATTACACAGCAGCCGCACCAGGCTGAACTACAGTTACTCTAGCTGCCCGTCGTCTTTCCGGGGCTCTCGAAACTACCATCAGCTCTCAATAACTAGGTGCAGAAAAATAAAACGGCACATCATCATGAATGACACAGTTCTGTGCGCAACAACATCATCATGCTTGTTTTATAAAGTTTGCCGTCACTGGTGTGAAATTATTTTATTTTGCTAGAGGTAACGTAAACAACTAGTTAACAGTGTGACGAGGGGTGAACGCAGACAAAACGTTTTACAGTGGAGGAGTAAGGGTCTTGTATCGCTCCTGCATCATATTATGTAAACTGCATTTATAACAAATAATGGCTAAGATGCAGTACAAAAGTAAAAAAGATGCCTTGTACTCAGTTTATGATGTTCAATCCAGTCTGCTGCTATGAACTGAAGAATGCACTAAATCAGGGGTGGCCAACTAGTCAGAGACTAAGAGCCACTTTTTTTTCTGTGTTACTGCAAAGAGCCACATCATACACATGGGTACACATTAACATCATCTTTTAATCATGTATGCACGCATTCACAGACCTCTGCTCAGCCAGATCTAATGAAAATAACCACACCAACATGATAATATCAGTAATTTTCAACAGTTAACATTGTGTGCTAACTTGTTCTTGCGAAGTTCAGTCCCTTTTGGAAATTCCTGTTCGATGTTACTGTGTGTTCACATGAGGCGTCAAAAACGCGCTATTCGCGAGTAGTTGGACGCTTGAACATTTTGTGTCATTCGTGCTATTCGCGCGTGAAATTCGCTTCATAGGAGGGGCTACGTCGTCTACGTCACTACTAGAGCAGGCTCCTGATTGGTTAACGCGGCGCAAATTTTCGCCAAAGTTCAGATTTTTCAACTAACGCAATTCGCGTCTTTCGCGCTGCCTCATTCGCGCCGCAAGCGCGTCTTTACATTGACTTAACATGTAAATCACTAGCGTTTGACGCCTCATTCGCGCCCGGTGTGAACACACAGTTAGGGTGGAGTGAGCGGAAGGGACGCTGAAGATTTGAAGCTTTGAAGAGCCGCATGAAACTAGTTAAAGAGCCGCATGAGGCTCGCGAGCCGTGGGTTGGCCACCCCTGCACTAAATAATGTAGCCTGCCGCCGTTTTCATAATAAGAGTTTTAAAGGGGACAATAAAGTGATCTCGAATACTTATACAGACTTGTACTTAAAATATTTTAGGGGGGCTTTAGCTCCCCTAAAAAGGGCCTAGCAACGCCACTGACTAAATAAAATGTTTTAGAAAGAGGATTCAACCAGTTGGTTGAGTAACAACCATTTAAAGTAATCTGCTACAATCTGCTTAAATGTCTGTTTGTTGGGATTATTTTCCTAAAAATGTGTACATCCGTATTTATGTTCTATTTGTTTAATTTACCTATACTGTTGAGAATATATATATATTTTAAGTTAATTTAATTCAGTAATGCAAAGATGTTACTGTTATTTCATTTTATAACATTTTATTTTAATTTGAAAACTTTGTACAATTCTAGTTCTTGTTGCTAGTTTGAACTGTATATCTCAGTTGAGTTTATCGTATCGCAATCGCACATCACAATTTTTACCTGAATAATCACAGTGTGACATTTTCCTCAAAGCGTGCAGCCCTTTTTACTTTACCGGTTTCCCTCGCATCCCGGGTCTATGCGAACACTCCGAAGCCATTCAGCCGTAGGCCCGATTCCGAATCCCCCTCTGAAAGCCATGTCTCTGAGCGCCATCAAGCAAACATCCCTGTAGTCATGCTGGAACTTCACCATAGCTTGAAGCTCATCCATTTTTCTCCGGAGGGATTGCACGTTTGCCAAAATAATTGCAGGAGTTTTTGGGAAATTATTTTATTCAGTCTCTGACGAATTCCTCCTTTGCGTCCTCTGTTCCGAATTTTAGCTTTTGAATCATTTTGTCCGGTGCGATTTTTTTTTTTTTTCTTATTAAAAGGTGATAAACTTCCTAGATCGGGAAACACAAGTTCCCCAGCTTGCTTCCTGCTATTTGGCTTATAACATTGTAAAAGAAACTCCCGGGAATACTGAATTTTTGCTGAGTCCAGGAGTGATTCGAACAAGCACATGCTCAAATGAATTAATGTCAATAAAATGATAACATGAGGGAAGAGGAAATATACTGCAAACTCTTTCTTGCCCCTCCAAAAACATGTGCTCTTAAAAGTGTAGTGTATCATTTAAAATGCTCCATCTGTACCTGTATAAACGTCCCAGTGGAATAAAAAATAGAACCCTGCCCAAAATACCATAGAAAATGATTGTAATTGATTTGCTTTTAATGGAAACTATAATGGTCTAATGTCTATTGGTACGTGATTCAATTCTAATAGTGAGAATAATGCCCAAAACACACTACAGAAATTAGTTTTATAACGGTTTTAATGATTTAAGTTTATGGTTTGTAAATTATAATAGTATTTCTTTTCATGGGTTCTATTGAGTTTCTATTGTTTTTTTCCAGCTGGGGTAGCCTATATTTATCTTAAATAAATTATGTAATTGATCAATCTTTAGAATCATTAGTTATTATTAAACATCATTATTTTAAAATCTAGAGTATATGCAGTTGAATTCAAATAAGTTGTATCATTTTATGGCTTGGTTGGCTGTATAGTTTTTACATCGTTAGTTGAGTTTTCCTTCGTTAAAAAAGCTTTTTTTACATTTGCATTTTTGCATTTAGCAGACACTTCTATCCAAAGCGATTTACAGTGCATTAAAGCTATACATTTTTAATCCGTACTCTTAAGAACCTAATTTATATTTTGGAATAAATTGAAAGCTTAAATATCAAACTGTGAAATGTGTCAAAACCCGATTAATCTGAGAAAATAATTGATAATTAGTTGAATATGTCGAATAATTGTTAGATTAATCGATTATCAAAACAATCGTAAAAATTATCCATGGTTTTATATAACATTCATCAGCCAAATGCATCGAAAAAACACCACAGCTGAACTTCACGAACATAGTGCTCTCTCTCCTGCACACATGTGCACTGTAAACCCTGACAAGTTCACAGAACTCAACAATTATTTTGTAACAGATTACACAACAATATTTTAGTTATAATCAGCTAATAACGTTAGAAAGCATGAAAGTGACACCACAGTGACAATTGAACAACTTTTTTTATTTAACACAATGTGCGTTTTAAAAGGCACGAATAAGCTCAGTCAAAGCAAAGTGCTTTGGCATAAATTAAAACAAAAGAAAATTACTCCATAAAAGACTAAATCTGTTTTAACATATATTAAGTGTTAATAGCTTCATATTCTGATAGTGGTCATTGATACAGAGGGTAGATTCAGTATTTTGGGTCTCCATCTCCCATTATTCAGTTAACATTATGATAAAATTCAATAAGATTCTTAGTATAATCCATCCTCAACAGCAATGACAACTATTACGATGTGGAGCCATTTAACACAGTTTAAAAACGTTTTGGCATTAAACAAAACATTCAAATAAAATACTGGTTTCTACTGTACAGTACTGGCAACATCAAGGTAGTTCATCAAGTTTAGGCATTAGGCAACAGAATATCAGTATTCAGTTGTGTCATCCGTGACGACTGTCCGGAGAGTCAGTGAGGTCTTGACCATCCGCTGACTAGAAAACACAAATAATACAAGAATGAGTACAGCCCCTCAAGGATACAAATCAATGATGTCTAAACATTATTGTCACTTAGCACTTAGCAATGACAAGTGCTAACTAGTGTTGTTGTTTTTTGCATTTTTGTAATAAAAATTAGTACCCAATTTACAAAACTCACCTATTGGCACCTGTCTGATGGTGAAAAGATGACTCTCTGTAGCACTCTTTCTTTGTAGTCCGATATCTGTACATAACATGCACACAAAGATGATTTGTTAATGTTCAATTTTTTTTTTAAATAAAACAATGATGAATACAATTTAAAGAAGTGAATATACAGATAAAAAGTTTTCAAATCTATCAAAAATATTAATTTTACACTAATTTTAGAAAATATTTGAATGTTAAAAGAGGAGCAAGTTATTAACAAGTAAAGCATCAAGGTTGTGTGCTAATAGATCTGCTATTTCTGTTGTTGATGTTTTTAACAAAGTATTAATAAAGTGTTCAACTGTGGGCCACAGTTGATATAAATACACTTAAAGAAATAGCAAAAGAATGACTGTGGAAACACAAAATGAAACCAATTGTTAATAACACCATTTCATAATATATCCTACCTGAACTGTTAAACTCACACACACAGCTCGACAACGTAAAATATTGACAGTGTAAAGCGGAGACTTATTAAAATAAGTTTACATATACGTGCATTAATCGCCAGAGAGGTCAGACTAATGGCCCTTCCTTCACGGTCAGTTTCCTGGGCAAACATGCATTATGGGAAATGTAGTTCATCCAGGAAAACCCGCTGATAACATTTTACCATTGTAAGATTGGTATTTGTCAAATTCAACAACTTCTAAAGTTACAATTACTTGAATTTGTAAACTATTTACTAGGGATGCACCGAAATGAAAATTCTTGGCCGAAAACCGAAAAAGAGCAAACCAAGGCCGAAAACCGAAATAAATTATGCGAATTATTAGTACCATGGAATTTATAGCTATTTCCTTGTACTAACTTTACTAAAATCAAGGCATTGCAATTGCATAAATTAATATTAAAGTTTGAAAGAATAAATCAATTACAAATTATGCAAATATTTATTTAGCACATTGCAACAATGCACAGTATCAAATAAAATTCAAACTTAAATGTTTAACTTGACCCTACTCATTAAATAATGTACAGCACTTCTGGGGACTTCAGACAGATAATCATCTAGGTTGAGCTTGTCATCTGCATGACATTTTAGAAAGATTTGAGCTAGTGTATTTAAATAGGGCCAGTGCATAAACATTTGTATCAAAAAATATATATCTAGCAGAAATATGGCTACAATCTTATAGTCACATATATAGAAGCCTAAGAACAGAATAGAAAAAACTGAGGTTGTGGTGGTTTGAAGCGGGGGGATTTAGTGCACATTGCAAATAAATAAAAACAAATTAAACTGTGTTCCACATCCACACCGGCTGGCCAAAACTTCCCTGCATCAAGGCAAATTCAAGATGGCTGACTCGGCTTTCCTGAGGGAGAGATAAGACCCACCCACCAGAGCGTCATGACGCCGATAACGTCATGACACTACTGTTTAGTTTCTAAACTTTTTGAGTGTTCCACACAAATTAGCTATAAAATATGGAGCCCTATTCAATTTAAGTGGCATAAATCTCAACAGAGCTCAAAACTTTATAGTTTGGTCAACTGCTTAACGACATTTGACTGTTGGAGACTTGTGCGCATGCTCCTTCTCCCACTCTCCTTGGTTGATGCGTGGGCATGCCACGTGCTTTTCCAGGATAATTGTCCAATAAGGGACTCAGAAAAGTCCCTACGAAATGGATTTTCATGTTCTAAAAAAACTTTCCGAAACTTATACGAACGCTGGAGGAGTGTATCGAGCACAGAAATACTACATCATACATCCAACTCGTTTTTTGACTAGTTGACCATGTCAAGCATGAGAAGACAAACACTGTTGCATGACTGCTTTAACGGTTAAACGTTTATCATGACTATGTGCTTTGTGTGAGTCTGTGTGCGAGCTCTCGCCCTCCCTACGATGAGGTGTGGGTTCTGTAGTTAACTCTCTGTGTAAGTGTGACGGCAACAGTGTATTCGCTCCTATTTCTGAATTTGCGCTGAATTGTCTGCGCTGGGCTCTAGACTGCGACCAAAATGTTTCGAATGCGCAAATTTTTTATAACGTGCAAGGTAAAATTTCACAGGGTTCAACAAAATTTTGCCCTGCCAATGATTTCTTTTAACATTTAATTTGAGTGGTAAATAGGTACAGGAAAGAGCAAGCAGAGAGCTTGTGCACTCCCTCTGTCTTCAAACTGAAGTGTGTCTTTGAATTAATTTAGTGTTGGGCAGACCAATCAGCATAAAGCATCACAGGACGGACTGCTCCATATGCTTTTGAAATACACTCACAGAACATTGATGTCATATTCCTATCGCTCTGTGCAGCGATTAATGAAGTCAAACATGTCGGTTTCTGAACGGTCTCTCTCCCTCACACGTTAATCAAACAAGGCATCTACTCTCGAGTGTCTGAAACGTCTTTGGTCCAGCACCTGGATTCGTTTGGCAAACCAGAATCAAGATAACAGCTAACTGCAACGTCTTTTTTGGTCCTTCGGTGAACCAGAATCACGCGTTTTAAACATCATGTTCAAAAGGGACAACTGCAAAGTGTCTGTCAAAGAGAAAATGGCGTTGATATTTATTATTCAGGTCACCCGTGTGATGGAAATGGCTATGTTATGAGAGACAGTTGCGAGTCTCCCTTTTGAATTTCCACTTCTAGAGCAATGCCCTTCTCAGTGAGTAAGGCACTTGGGTGCAATTGATATTGGTCCGAAGTTTCAGTGGCAGAAGCTGTAGTTTACAGAGAATATTTAATCATTATTTTAGAGACCGATCAAATCGCTTCATAATACGTTAATATGTCGTCAGGAGCCGTGGGAATTACTTTTCTATTGCTTGTATCTGCTGTTTGACCTTTTTTTATGAAAGCTCTTATAACTCAAATCATTCAGGTCCTGCACTTTTACTTTCTTAACTCTCTTATGATCAGTCCTGCACTTTATTTTCTCAATCCATCATGTTTAAAACTGAAACCAAAACCCTAAAGCTTTGATTCCAATGAACACGCATTCAGCTTGTATTAGTAAAGGTGCATCTCTCAGAAAACTTAAACAAATGAAGATCATTTTAGATGTTTAATTATGACTTTGAGCATTGGGATCGTGAGACGAGGGCAACGTATACATTTTTAATGAAAATCTCAAATTTTTTGACAAACTTTTTACTTATTTCTAGAAAACTCTAGACAAAACAAGTAACATTGTGATGCAAGTTATTTTACTTACCTTAAAAATATTTGTTTTTATAAAAAAATATTACATGTGAGGTCAAATATTAAGGGTTATGTTGTACAATCTTTAAAAGCCTTTTCTTATCTGCACAGCACCTTTTATATGTAGGCTCCTAGCAAGACGGGCCGAGCTACATATGGAAATGAAGAATTTCAGCCAAGCAATCCAGGATGGAGACACCATTTGCCAACTGCGCCCCCTGTGGCCAAAGGTAAGTCATATAGCAGATGCTTTTATATAATAAAAGCAGGTTACAAATGAGGCATAACAATGGAAGGAATCAGTGTAACAGAAGGGCAGCAATGCGTAAGTGCCATAGAATCAGCCTCAGCCTCATGAATTGAACTGTGCAAGGCAAACTATAAATAAAAACTAGGGCTGTCAACGTTAACACATGCAAAAAAAAATTCAGATCAACACAGTAAAAAAAACGTCACTCCACATAGAGAAAATTACTGGTTTTATTGCTCCTTTTTCCAAATGACTTCTAAACGGACAGATAAGGAGATACAGTTGCATTTTCCCTCTAGAGTTTACAGATCAACAGCTTTGAAGGGAGTAGGGCATAGGGATGATCAGTTTCGGAAAGGAACGCAGAGAATGATTTCTGCGCACATTTAAATCAATGTTTTTAATTATTATTATCATAAGCAGATATCTTTGCAATATACACACAGAAACTAAAGAGTAGACAAGCACAGAAGAGACAAGCATCTTCAATGCTCTCTTATAGTAAATACAAACAGATTTTTGGCAAAAATAATGGTGTGTTGTGAAAAGCTCTTACTTGTAAACATACAGTAAATGATCTTGAAACTCAGTAGCAGCTTGAATCACAATTTTGCCAAGCCAACCACTAGTCAGGAAGCCTCACTTATTACTTTTTGAGATCCTGCTGCCATCTACTGGTAAACAACTAAACTGCAACGAATATTCCTAAATACATTTTATCATGAATTTACCATTCTATTATTAATTGTTCAGTACCACTTTTACTGTTTTGTTTTTTTGCCTTGAAGTACTCTTTATATCCCACACATGGTATTAGATGTTATGTCCATAATGTAAATACGGTAAGAAGCTCTCCCATGCGTGCAGTATGTCTACGGGAGAGTCTGCGTTTCACTTTGGCATCTTTAAAGGCTTATGTTATATCGTATTGCAATGCAGATGTTTCCTGTCGGGAGATTGACTGGTCAAAGCCTTATGAAGCAATCTTGCTGCACGGTGTAGTCATTTTCATGCACTACAGCAGGGGTCTCAAACTCAGTTCCTGGAGGGCCACAGCTCTGCACAGTTTAGTTCCAACCCTAATCAAACACACCTGATTCAGCTAATCAACATCTTCAGGATTACAAGACACTTCCAAGCAGGTGTGGTTTAGAGCTGGTTTGAGCTAAACTGTGGAGAGCTGTGGCCCTCCAGGAACTGAGTTTGAGACCCATGCACTACAACCTAATAGAGCGACAGGT
The DNA here is from genome assembly GCF_947034865.1 of Barbatula barbatula. NCBI lineage: Eukaryota > Metazoa > Chordata > Actinopteri > Cypriniformes > Nemacheilidae > Barbatula > Barbatula barbatula. The sequence goes on from NC_136771.1 coordinate 15,950,076, forward strand.
GTTGTGACAGACATGCAGCTGTTCGGTGTGGTTCAGGTCACACTGCAGGGATTCTCTGTAAATGTGATTGTGAGTTTGGAAAATGTATAGGTTTAAGTTTGTTTAGAATGTCACTCCCATGAATAACCGAAGTGCATGCAAATTGACGGCTCAAATACAGGACTGAAAATCCTATTCTGTTGCTGTGTGAATGTGGCCTAAGGGTCATCTGTCCATTCACTCTACGATTTGATTTTTCCAGGCTCACCACATTAAGGCCACAGCTTTTAGAAGCATAGACCAAGGTGAAGATGCTCTGAGGGAGTATTTATACTGCGTGGCTCTAAAAGCTGACTGGATCACCGTAAAACTGGATGCTCAGAAGGTACATCACTCTAAATGTATGTTTTTCTGAGAGTCATTATCTTGATTTTGGGATGTCAACTTGTGTGGTTTATGGCCATGTGTATTTGAACAGATCCTGAGTGACATGTTCACTTCAGTGTTTGTGAACGACGGTTTGGGCACATCCCAGCAACCTCTTCTGGCTGGCTCCTACCCTCGAGTCAAACCCTCATCCCTCCTCGGTTCTCTTCACTCCCCTATTTCTAGAGATGGCGACAAAGCGGCCAGCTCCAAGGTTACTGCAGTGTTCACACACGGATCAGTTTCAGCATTTGCAAATATGTTTGATTGTGATATTACAGTTAATGTTTTATACGATTTTTATATTGCTTTTTAAAGGTCCAGGATGTAATTTTTGGGATGATCTATTTATAGAAATGCAATTTAATATACATAGCTATGTCTTCAAGGTGTATGAAGAGCTTACACAATGAAGCCTTATGTTTTTATTTCCTTAGGAGCTATTTCTATATACACTGTAAAAATGAAAGGTTCTTTGAGGAACCATTTGGGGCTTTTCACATTGCCACACCGGCAGAAACCCCAGGGGACACTCAAGGCACCGCTTCATGAAGGGTGGTTCTCTGAGGATCCCTCAAGGCCTCTTGGAGATCCCTTTTATTAAAATGGCCTGGAACCATCTTGGGTGCTTCAAGGCACCATTTCACATAAAAATATTGTGAATGGCAACTATAAACTAAGCAGAAATACTACAACCAAATGCAAAGCAAACTGTAAATTGTTGTTTTGCAATAAACTTTTTACAAATATTCACAGAATAGCACCACATGCATTAATGCTGCGACAATGGGCCAACAGCGCCACAGTACTGTGGATGGTGAGACAGCTGCAGTTTGGATGGAAAGCACAATATTTACTTTTCCAACAGATTACAGTGATTTAGGATGTACTTAAAATTAATATAAAATCAACTGAATAAATATAAATAATGGAAAAGCTTGCTGACATTTTTCAAAAGAACATTTAACCTTACTTATCATATGCATGATTTTATAATGGATAATTCACATAGCAGGGACAAAAATCTAACTTTGGACTTTTCTTATTCTTAAAAAAAGCATCAAAATGATCAGACACTAAACATTCCAAATTAATGCAGAATTATTTGGGGCTCCTCTAGATTCTGTTTTGTGCAAGAGAGATTCTCTAGGACCACTTACAAGTTTACAGATCTTACAAGAACAAATTTTTTTAATTTGAGTTTCTTCAATAACCTGCAAAGAAGTTTGAGATCCCGCTGTAGTGTAAAGGTGACTTCAGAACTGAAAATGGGGTTATTAAGCGTTAACAAACTATTGCGCAGCACAAAAAATCCCCATGTAATCCGCCATTATTGTATTTGTTTCTTCTTCTCCGTTGTGTTTAGGTGTACATGTGCATACCACACCAAATACGCATGCGCACGATGTCGTTTCCTCATTCTTGCGTACTTCGGGGTTTACACAGAAATGAGACCGCCACTGTTTTCAAAAACTTGCACTTTGAAACCCATTTTCAAAAGTTTGTGTTATCAGTCCCCTAAAACGCCGTTTCCGTGTAACCGGACAGCCAAAGTACACAACGGGATATTTGAGGCAGCTTTTATTTTTACAGTAAACATACACCGCAGGTTCCTTTGCATGTCATTAGCAATGTTGTCAGCCGTCGTAGTGTTTTTAAAAGGGAGGGGTGGAGTGAGCGGTTGGTTGCAATTCGCTAGATATTACTGACTGGACCTTTAAAGACTTTACTTCCCCAGAAAGAAATGAATTGGGAAATATCTAAACTGTTGTGTTTGTCCTTTGTGTTAGGAATCCAGTTGCAGTAAATTCCAAGATGGGAGTTCCTCTTTTTCAAACCAGACTGAAAACCATGTAAACTCTCTTGGCATCTCTTCTGTATCGTTAGCTGTTAAGAGGAAACGGACAGAAGATCCAAATGACTTTCAGATGCCCAACAAACAGTGCAAAAGAGGTTTGAGAATGTAGATTAAAGCAATGCCTGAAAGTGCATAAAACATCATTGTTCTTCTAAGGATTATTGGAGCACAAGCACTCTTTATGATTGTTTTAAAATTGCTGCCCCTTTAAATGATGAGTAAATATACTGTTAATGCATACACCCGATTAACATTGTGTATTTATGAAACTCAAACCATCGGTACAGTTAATACTCGTTTAGCATTTTGATTCGGTTATAAGTGTTTTTTGGTTGTATTTTGTTCAAAGCCTAACTGTCTTTTTCTTCCTCTGCCTTTTTTGGCTACCAGATGAGGCATCGTCATCCAAATCTCTGCCAACTCTTTCTGAAGAAAGGCAGGTTCCATTGGAGCTGTTGGACAGTGCAGACTTTGAATGTTCTCTCTGCATGAGGTAATATTGTTTTTTTCTTTAAAGAGAAATTATCATGCACTTCACTCTTCTCACTGTCATTAAAACTTTAAAATGCAGAATGCCACTGGACCGTATTTGAAAGCAGCATACACACTAAAAAATACATTTTTACTTTTTGTTTAACTTAAGATGTAATATGAGTGCTTAATTCCATTAATGAAAGTGGAATATTTGATCAAATATGTATATAAAACTTCAGTACTCACACCAGTAAGAGTGTGTACATGTGGTCTAAAGTGTTAATACGGAGTGAGTATTTACGTCAAGTTTTCTTGAAAAAGGATCCCAGACTTTGTTGCAGCTGTTCACACTGATGCTAAGCTATAGCCTTAAAGCTTTTACCATCAAAGGCTGCGTTTACATTTGTCATTAACATGCGATATCTGTGATCCGAATAAGCAGATTGAATCTTCATACAATCAGGAGGTTTTACACTTGTCAACATCAAGTGGTTTCCACATTTGTATATCTGATCGGATCTCTAGGTTCCCTCCCATTATCATAAGGATATGGTCTCTGTTTTACGATACAGATGCTTCAGCAACAGTAATATAGTAATTTGTGACGGAAGTGCAAATAACAGCACTTCATACCTATGTTTAGATATAACGACCAACGGTTGAATTTGTCGCAGCTGGGTAAAACATCTGACGTTAGTAGTATACAGATAATAGCCTTTGTTATCCAAGAGGGTAAAATCCGTGAAATATTGATATATAATCCATTGTTTACATCACATTTCGCCATAATTTATCTTCAATAGTATTTAACAATCTCAGCACTCCGCAGTTTGTTGTAAAACATTTTGTAGGAAACGTCAGACACTTACAAAACACGAGTCTGCCTCCAAAGATTTTTTCAAAAGCAGAGTGGTCAAGTAAAACAGCTAGTTTGTTTTGACATACATCATCTGTAGGTTGCAAATAATGATAACGTTACACTGTGAAGTATCCGCAATCATTTTGTGGGAAAGAAAATGAACAACGTTCCGGAGCAAGAGCAAACTTTATGCTGTATGTGTCACCTGCTCCGCAGTTGGTTTACTCTGACAGAATTGGAACAGACTAGTGAGAGTAATAATAGAGGGCGGGGTTTTCAGTGAAGTTGTACCAGTAAATGTAGATTAACTGGCGGGATTGCGTTTACATTACATTGAGATCCGATTACAATGCGTCCTTGACGACCTTTGGATGAAATTCTAATTAGAAGCATGTTTGTGTTTTCAATGTGTACTGTATGTGCGCAACATTCAGTAAAACTAGTTGGATATTTTTTTCGAAGCACTGGAGGAAGAAAGAACACAACTCTTAACCACAGCTCGCCAGTCTTGTCGAGGTGTGTGTAGATTCTCTGCAGCATGTACAGTGGTCTTTTTAGAAAGAAACAATTTTTTAGTCAGCCAGCAATTATGCAAGTTCTTCCACTTAAAACGATGAGAGAGGCCTGTAAGTTTCATTATAGGTACACTTCAACTATGAGAGACAGAATGAGAAAAAAAATCCAGAAAATCACATTGTCTAATTTTTATAGAATTTATTTGCAAATTATGGTGGAAAATAATAATTTGGTCAATAACTAAAGTTCATCTCAATACTTTGTTATATACCCTTTGTTGGCAATGACAGAGGTTTTCCACAAGGTTCCTCCATGTAGATCTCCTCTAGAGCAGTGATGTTTTGGGGCTGTCGCTGGGCAACACAGATTTTCAACCCCTCCAAAGATTTTTCACTCCATCACCTTAAAATGCTTCTTACAAAGCCACTCGTCTGTTGCCTGGGCGGATCATTGTCATGCTGAAAGACCCAGCCACGTTTCATCTCCAATTCCCTTGCTAATGGATGGAGGTTTTTACTCAAAATCTCACGAAACATGGCCCCATTCATACTTTCCATTTACACGGATCAGTCGTCCTGGTCCCTTTGGAGAAAAATAGCCCCAAAGCATGATGATTCCACCCCCATGCTACATAGTAGGTATGGTGTTCTTTGGATGTAACTCAACATGTCGTGTTTGGAGGAGAAAGAATGCTGTGTTTTTACCAAAAAGTTCTATTTTGGTTTCATCTGACCATATGACATTCTCCCAATCCTCTTCTGGATCATCCAAATGCTCTCTAGAGGGGCCCAGACATGTACTGGCTTAAGCAGGGGGGGCACACGTCTGGCACTGCAGGATTTGAGTCCCTGGCGGCGTGGTGTGTTACTGATGGTAGCCTTTGTTACTTTGGTCCCAGTCTCTGCGGGTCATTCACTAGGTCCCCCCGTGTGGTTCTGGGATTTCTGCTCACCATTCTTGTGATAATTTTTACCCCATATTTTACGATCTTGCGTGGAGCCCCAGAGCGAGAGATTATCAATTGCTGGTTTGTTTCTTAGGGCCAGTGGGTAACGACTGAGGTGCCTTATCCCCACTTGCTTCCCGGGCGCTGCAGTGATAGCTGCCCACTGCTCCGGGTGTACGTATGTCACTGGATGGGTTAAATGCAGAGGTCACATTTCAGGTATGGGTCACCATATCTGACAAATAGGTAACTTTCACTTATAATAATAATAGGTAAAAGAAACGCCCAGTTAAAGGATTTCTGTTCGTTGGTAATATGCAACTTCTCATTTTTTTGTTAAATAGGTTTTAAATAGGTTTTAAGACGATTCGTTCCTGCAGCAGCAGATGGGGGTTAATGAGTTGTGTGAGCATAAAGCAGGCATTAAGTCTCACGCTTGCAGTATTCAACCAAACACTGTGCACTGGTTAACTGGACAACCATAGCACACCTTACTTTTCAGAGTGATGAGCATTGTAATACAATGTGTATACACGATTTAAGGTTAAAAACGCTGTATTCTCCACATTTTTAAACAAACGATACTATTTGTTTTAGCCATGTCATGACGATACCTGTAACTATATTTGCATCCACTCCAGTGGAAGATTATTATAATTTTATGTTTATATTAGAGCTTGCATGCTGCTGTGTCTACAGTCACTAAAATGAATGTAGATGACCTGCTGCTGATGCTGTCGTTGTCGAGCAAAGGCTGGAAAACAATTTAATACCCTTATGAGAAGGCATTACAAGGTGCCGCTCGTTTGCTCTTGATGGGGTGTAGAAAGGTGTGAAAGTATGCCTGTGCAGATCCAGTGGTAGTCCTCTAGGCAAATATCAGTGACTTAAATCTGATACGGGCTTCAACCGGTAGCCTGTGGAGAGAGGTGAAAAGGGGTGTCACATGAGCCCTCTTGGGCTGTTGGAAGACGAGGCGTGCTGCTGCGTTTTGAACCAGCTGGAGTGGTTTGATAGGCTTTGCAGAAAGACCAGCAAGGAGAGCATTGCAGTAGTCCAACCTTGAGATTACCAGGGCCTGGACAAGGAGTTGTGCCGCATGCTCAGTGAGGTAGGGTCTAACCTTTCGAATGTTGAATAGGCATATCGACAGGATCACGTTGTCTTTGCAATGTGATCATTGAAGGACAGCTGTTCATCAAATATGACTCTGAGATTCCTGGCTGATTCGGAGGGAGTGATAGTGGAATTGCCAAGTTGGATGGTGAGATCGTGTTGCACCGTGAGATCATTGCACGAGATGTAGATCTGGGTGTCGTCAGCATAACAGTTATACGAGAAGCCGTGTGCCAGTATGATGGGTCCAAAGGATGTCATGTAAATAGAAAAAAGCAGCGTTCCAAGCACCGATCAATGAGGGACCCTAGTGATCATGTGGTGAGCAGTGGACAGCGAGCCCCAACATGACACCTTGAATGATCTCCCGGAGACGTAGGATTGGAACCAGCGGGGAGGGGAGCCTGAGATTCCTAAGGATGACAGGGTTGCTAGCAGAATCTGGTGATTGACACTGTCAAACCCTGCAGATAGGTCTAGCAGAATCAGGACCGAGGATTTGGATTCCGGCTTGGCTAGCCGCAGTGCTTCTGTGACAGATAGCAGTGCAGTCTCAGTGGAGTGGTTTGTTTTGAAGCCAGTGGGCGGGGGAGGTGGGGGGCAAGAAGAGTTAAAGGTCTTGAAAAGCTGCTGAGTGTTAGGTGCATTGCTCAACTTAGTGGTAAAAAAAGTTTTTTTCACTGTGGTAACACTAGCAGAGAAAGAGGAGAGTAGTGATTGGTAGTAGTGCATGTAGGGAAGAGCATGTTGAAAGTGATGAAGAAGTGGTCAGAAATGTGAAGAGGTGACTTTAATGTTGTCTGTGGTGCAGTTACGGGTGTAGCCCACTCTGGATTCTGTGTGTTCAATTTTTTTACGATACAATAGTAATATTTTTGCCCACATGAAAAATACTTCAAAATACCATCGAATTTACTCATTAACTATATTAAGACACCTAAATACTACAGTGTTTTTTTACCTTATGGAAAAATCCATAAAAATATGGCGTAATGCACAACTTGTCAATGATCCCCTGTTCACCCGTCATCACCAGAGCACTAAATTTCCAAAGATCCCTCTCTGCCCAACACCTGCACAGTATTCCATCATCGGCACACCAGACTGCCATCACCTCATCAGCACATGTGTATATATAGTCAGTCTTTTCTGTTAGTCTTTATCAGGTTTTGTTTCTGTATACGGATTTTGCTGTGGTCCTGTCTCCAATCTACTTTCTTTGGATTAATAAAATTAGTTTCTTGTAGGGCTGGGCGATAAATCGATTTTATCGATTAACTCGAATTTTACGTTTAGGGCGATTTTTTTAAAAATGAAAATCGGTTTTCTCTTTAACTTCTACGAGCGACGCTCCCGAGTCTTCACACCAAACGCGAGTTGCACGAATAAAACACGCTATTCGCCAGTAGTTGGAACATTTTGAGTTTACTCGCTTCATTCACACGTGTAATTCGCACCATTAGTGAGTGAAATACACGTCATGGGAGGGGCTTCTGGCAAGCGGCTCTCGTCGAATTGCGACATGGATTTTGTTGAGAGGGTAGCGGCACACCCAGACACTGATCCACTTCAGTGGCGGAAGCGTCACGAACCAAACTTCCCAAGGCTCAGTAATCTGGCCAAAAAACACTTGTCTGTCCCTGCTACAAGTGCCCCATCAGATAGGCTTTTCAGTGTGGGAGAGGGCATTGTTACATGTAACCGGGCATGCCTCAAGCCAGAGGTAGTAGACAGGCTTGTCTTCCTGGCTAAAGATGTGTAAAAGAAGAATGTTGAAACTAAAGAAATGGATGCAGATGTTTCATTTTGTTCACAATTTCAGGAAAACCGTTTAAAGTTTTGTATGCACTTTATGAATACCACGGCTGTATGTATTTTTATACAATCTAATTTAGTAATTTTTACCACATTTATTTGACCAAAAAGGGACACACAATTAAATTATTTATTTATATTTTAAGTTATTTTGAAGGTGCATTGTGTCACTGTAAGTTTGAGGTTATTAGAAAACTGATAAGCTACATTTTCACTGTTTACAACGGCAGGGCCTGCCATCTCGTTTACAAGCATGTTTTAAGGCTTGTTTCCTGTTACACTTATGCCCCAATGGGAAATTTAGATTAAACTGCATAAAGGAAAATCAGAACAAAATAAAGAGTACATTTGTTTTGAGCAAGTTCTTTGTCAGTTGTAGTTTTTTTTAAATAGAAAAAATCAATCGATTAAAATCGAAAATCGGGTGTGAAAAAATCGGAGATTTCTTTTTTAAGCCATATCGCCCAGCTCTAGTTTCTTGTTACTACTGGCTCCTCGTGTAATTTAATGTTAATATGAAGCTGCATCTCTCCACTGCATTTAGTTTTTCTTTTAAAATGAAATGTAAGATTGTTTTATTTTACTTTTACATGAACTTAAATGAAGGAAATAATATAATATACAATAGTTTATTCATGTGGTTGTGTCAAAGTTATTACGTGTGTGTGTCATAGTTAGTATATTAGTTAAACTGAATTTTATTTTTATGGGCTGTCGCAAAGACATTTCTATTTCATGTTTGACAGTTGCTTTACTCAAATGAAGAAGTGACATGCTCATGGAATAAACTCAGAGCAGCTCTGGAGATTTGTTCACATCCCCAAATATTGAGATGCTGTGAAGAGAAGTGTCAAGCGTGCAGTACAGAACTAAAGCCCACCCATTGTCAACAAAACGCAGACATATGACTCAGTTTCAGCACTGGGACTGCTCCATCTATCAATATCAAACTATCTACAAATACACTGTTTATATAACATTCTTCACCGAAATGTAGTGAACAAACAACGACAGCTGAACTTTGCGAAATGCAAAGCAGATCCAGTTTGTTGACGTGTGCCCATGCGCCTTCTCCTGCTCTCATTGGTTGACGCGTGGGCATGCTTGCTTGCTTTTCCGGGAAAATTGTCCAATAAGGGACTAAAATGGATTTTCATGTTTGAAAAAAACTTTCCAAAACCTATACGGATGCTGGGGCGAGTGTATAGAGCACAGAAATACTACGTCATACATCAAACTTGTTTTTTGACAAGTTGACCATTTCAAGCATGAGCAGACAACACATTGTAATGAAGTCAGATTGCATGAAACACCGTCCCCTTTAATGCCTGGATTCTGAGATTTCATCCGCGTTTTTCGCATAGCGTAAATCATATGGCCCTAGCATTCTGGTTGAGTAGGCACTTATTAGGCATTTCATTTGTGTTATATGTTTATAAATAGTGTTTTCTTTGTTTATACAATTAATTTAGTCAAATAAATGTTATGCAGATACAAGAATGGGAATGTCTCCTCTTTGACCAAGATATCTGACAAATTTTATTTTCCAGACTGTATTATGAGCCTGTCACCACTCCCTGTGGACATACCTTTTGCCTCAAGTGTTTGGAGCGCTGCTTAGACCACAACCCCAACTGCCCCCTGTGCAAAGAGAACCTTTGTGAGGTAAATGTGCCTTTATGTACCTAGTTGCATTATTGCCAGGACATAGGTTTAACAGTATAAACAAAGTTGTGTCCTGTACTGACACCATGTTTTTATGTAGATCTACAAATGTTATTTGTGATTTATTTTTCACAAACCTCAGTTTTAAACTGCATTTACACAAGATGAGTAACTGATTGAGGTAACTGTATATTAAAATAATAAAAGCAACAGATAGCTTTTTCCTTTTTTGGCTTTTTAAAACTAATAGTTATCTATCCAAGACATACACATTGCTAGTCATGCATCTATTGTTTTATAGCACATAGATTTTGGATAGGCCTTTATAAAATAGGTACACATTGCTTGCTAATTAAGCTTTCTCACAAACCTTAGACCAATTAATCCAACATAGTCAATTGGATCACTTGAATGTACATTGTAGGTTTTTTCCTGAGCTTTGATCACAATTTTAAGTGTTTTTTAATTTAATAATTCGATTATTTGTTAATGTCAAATGCCTTTGATTTCACAAGGGTGACTAAATTGAGATAATTTTCATATTTGGATTAACTATTCTTTTAAAGAAAATGTTTTCTGGTCCATAATGGTAATATCAGCCCTAATTCTCTTGCAGTATCTGGCAACTAGAGCGTACAACAAAACATTTCTCATGGAAGAAGTTTTGCAGCTCTACCTGTCTGATGAGCTGGCAGAAAGAAGAAAAGTTCATGAAGAAGAAATGAAAGAACTTTCAAAGCAAGTTGGCTTTCTGCCCTTTTGTTGTAGTATTTGTACAGATGTTTTCATTCATGTATTAATATTTTCTTTTCATTGCAGCCTGAAACAAGAAGTGCCAATCTTTGTGTGCACCATGGCATTTCCTACAATTCCATGCCCACTGCATGTCTTCGAGCCTCGATACAGGCTTATGATTCGCAGATCCATGGAAACAGGCACCAAGCAGTTTGGCATGTGCATTGCTGATGAACTAAAAGGGTGAGAAGCCTTTAAAGTATGGATTTACAGTTATTTGCTCTTCAATAACCACATAATCGATACTTGATTTCATGAAGCACCAGATCTCATCTAATTTATACATGCACAGAAGTGTATTGTACTCACCAAGCACCTTGTTAGTTACACGCCTTTCCATTTGGCCAAATAACCACCAAAAAGATATGTAAGTCAATAGAAAAATAACTGTAGAGTATTTTGTAAATGGCTAGCCACCAGCTAACTCTCTTGAGTGCCCAGTCTAGTCAACTTGAGATTATGAGAAGTCTTCTAAATGTAAATCTTGTTGACAATCAAGTCAACCAGAGTCCTTTTATTTTTAAATAGGAAAGCCTGCTATGTTTGAAACTGCTTAAAGGTTTACAAGATTACATTAAAATATGAAAATACTTCTAAACAACCAAAACATCAGCTATACATTACGTTGGAGATAAAAATTACCCTCTGATGACATAGAAGTTATTCAGTGGCATGAAGCTAAATAGAGGTGTTGGTGTCATTTTTCAGGTTTGCAGACTATGGGTGTATGCTGCAGGTGAGAGATGTAAAGTTTTTTCCTGATGGTCGGTCTGTGGTGGACACCAAAGGTGTTGCTCGTTTCAAAGTTCTCAGTCACGGCCAGAGAGATGGGTACCACACAGCCAAGATTGAATATTTGGAAGATAAGAAGGTACTTATGCTTTATCTTTTTTTACTGGTGCATTAGAGCATGGTAAGGTTGCATTATGTTTGTCTCTGGGAGAAGGTGCAAAACAACAATCACTAGTCTTTTATATTGACTTTGTATGTGTGTTTTCAGGTTGAAGGAGATGAGTTGGCAGAGCTACTGAAGTTGCATGACTCCGTCTATGACCAGGCCACAGGCTGGTTCACCTCCCTCAAAGATGACATGAAGAATCAAATCACCAGTCACTTTGGCCAACTGCCTGATAAAGATTCAGACCCACAGGTAAATGTTTGTATCACGTAAGATGTTTACTAAAGCAAGAAGCCGTGGGTTACAGTGCATTTTATAACAGCTAAGGGGCGTTGTGTTATAAAATGCACTGTAACCCACGGCTTATTGCTTTTATAAAACGGTTAATCCATATGCATAGTAAAGTTTCATGAAATAAAACACAACAAATATTATGTAATTATTTTAATAGAAATATATTCTTCCGCCAAACAAAGTAGTTCCTCAGAAACAGGTGCGGCTGCCAAGCAACACAGACGCAGAACACAATGAAAAATGTGCCTAAAGACGGTGGTGTTTATCTATTAACATTAACATGTCTCTATGTTTATAGATGAACATTGTTTTAAAGTCAATAAACATACGTGTAACAAAGTTCCATAAAAGGTAAGGAAGGAGACGGGAACCGGCGAACATAAACGAACTTTTAATTAATAAATAACTCACACGTAAATACCACACCATAAAATCCAGGCCGGTTCCTCTCTCACTGACGGTCCGATCGTTCGTCCTCTTATGCTCCACAATCTCCTCCGTGATACGAGCCTAGCATCCCGGCTCTCGTCCCCCCTACCTCACTACAATACCGTTTCCGGCACACCAGGACTGAAAACAATGAACAGAGCACATAGTCTGTTTATGAGTATTCACCTCATTTCTAGACTTTTGATGTCTTCAATTTCTCTTTCATTAATTTCAGCGTGTCGTCTTTGTTATTGGTCTAATTTGTCTGTCATGTCAATCTCTTCACAAAATCTGACATTTTGACAATTATTTTACTGTACGTAACAAGAGTGGCGCAGTGATTCTAGGTAATGCGGTCAGCCGTTATATATCGGGGTATTTTATAACGGCTTAGATCTCCGCTCAACCAATCAGAATCAAGGACCAGAACTGACCGTTTTATAAACATAATTACTAAATATGAATAGTATTTTTTACTTTTCAAATAATTTCAAAATAATAAATAAACACTAATAATTGTGTCTTGTCTTGTTTTTTTCAGGCGAACCCCAATGGTCCAGCTTGGTGTTGGTGGCTGTTGGCTGTGTTGCCATTGGAAAACCGAGCCCAGCTTACCATCCTCGCTATGAATACCCTTAAAGACAGACTAGTCGCCATTCACAGGGTCCTAATATTTGTTACTCGCAAACGTTCTCGATGATGACAGTGGTCTTCAGTCAGCCTTGTTGTCCAAATCTAAATTTACCCATAGCTTGGGAATGCTGCTTTACTGGGGTCACTAAGTTGTCTTCCAGCCATTGTCTCGGTCATTTATAAGCACACAACCCTCACAATTTGGACACATGTGAAATCTTAATTTTTAAATTTAGACTTTGTGAGGTTAGTGCAGTAACACAATAAAGAACTTGTGGGCCTCTATCAGGAAGCTCTCAATTATTCCATTTGCAGTGAAACAGTAAACCACTTTTATGGTAATAACAAACATTAAGAGAACACTGGGAATTCCTTTCTTCACCACCTCTTTCCCATGAATCTACAACCACATTATATGCCTGGTGTGTAAACCTGACCAAATGCTACCCATAGGTTCTCACTATCTGGTTATGTTGTGTTAACAAAAAGTCCATGTTTTTTTTGTAGCCTTATTTCCATGATGTATAACGTAATTATAGAAAATACTAAAATAGTTTTCAAAAATTAATTTTCAAAAACTGGATAATGAAATATAAAGGCATATGGTTGTGCTTTCCTATATTTTGACCATCCCTTTTCCGTTACTCAGTCCAGAAACTATAGATTTCATCATAAATTGCAATATGCTGCTGATGTGCATTAATACTCTATTGTGAACATTTTTGTAGCCCACACACTCTTCACAGCCTTAATGTCTATAAAGGCATCTTTTAAGTAGCAACCACAGGGATGTAAAATGTTTTTTCCATTGTATTTTAGGAGTTTGTCATCCTATTATATGAAATATCATTTTGATCATTTGATTTGGTATTAAACATGGATGCCAACAATTGCTAAAAAAGTTAAACCGTACACTAAGATGTAAAAGGCACCATTTGTAAGTGACATGCAACATAATTTTATGGTTGGAATATATCTGTTTAAATCTTTATAAACTGCAGGAGGCCTTTAAACAATCACTTATTTTCTTCCCGCTGTGCTCGTCTCTATGTGTTTGTGCATGTCTGTTTTCTGTGCAAATTACCACAAAAATGCTGCATTTTTCTTTCGTGTAAATATTTGTCAATATTAAATAAAACTTTTTTTATAATTTACAGTGACACAAATCTTTGTAGTCGTTTTAATATATACATTTTAAAGGTTTAAAAAAGAAGTAGGTTTAGAGCCTTGTTTCCAGGTGGGTTTTCTCTGCACCTTTCCAGTAATTGAAGCACTTAACATGATTGAAAAGTGCAGTAATTCAGCATGTTATATTTAGCAAACAAAAGATTTGTAGAAAACAGGCTACACATCTTGGAGCTGCATATTGTTCAGACAACAATGCAGGTTGTAATGAATGAGAGTTGGATATGAAGGCATCTTTATAGCAAAAAACTGAGCGCCTGTAAGAGATGGGAATGTGGCCCGAGACAGCTATATCGCTCCAGCGGTAGATAAAGGAAAAGTATTACACATGCTGATCAATACATAACCACAGATAAATATATTTGTTCTTACATGGATATCCTGTCATAAACAGAATGGTAAGCAGGGCAAATGTTTGGAACACATTTAAACATAACATGCCACTCCAACAGCATTAATCCAGAATCACACTGGGTTGTAAATGACCCGGACTAGGGTGGCCATTTCCATAACACCAAAAATGAGGACACTTAGTGAGGCAAGAATAACTGCATCTGGTGTACTCGCAAATACAATACAATTTTGATTCAATCATGTCGATGGTATCATGATACAGTGATTCTGAAAAGTTTTTAACCAATTATATATCAGATATTTATTTGACACCTCTTTCAGCCAATCATTTGTTTGACCGGAGATCTTACGTCGTCAGACGCTGCTGCTGCGTCCCAATAAAGGTTTTTTATAAAGTGCGTTTTTTAAGGCCGATTCAGCGCAACTCCGAAAGGAGGACAAATGGAGTGTCAGGCTTGAGGCTGCGCCGGACAGGGGTCTTAAAATCCGGATTGTCCGGCCAAAATCAGGACCCGGAAGAGCTATATAATCCAGGTAATTAGTAACCAGCTGGTGACTACGGGACTTTGCATGGGACAGACCATTCACTCAATTTAGCGAGAAGGATCTATGAAATGTACATCCCACTTCACTTGTTTTACAGTAACCACGTTTAGCCTATCTGAAAACGTGCCTTTGTTTGTTTAACTGTAAAACCACCAAAGTTTATTTTGGTAAGGGATGGTCAGGAACAAAAAGCACCTCTGGATGATTCTCGTGGACTTTTTCACTTGTACGTTATGGCGCCACCTGCTGGCCGCCCAAACTAGCTCGTTTGGCATCTGCAAATGCCCAAATCATTTTCTCAATAGGCCAGTGGCGGTTCTACATTGAATTGCACCCCGGGCGAGAACATCTTTGAGCGCCCCCCCTCGAAAAAACTAAATTATGTCATATTTTTCTTGACCTAAACTACAGTGGTACAAATTGAATTTGTCATTAAAATGTAATTGTACCACTGTAGTTGAGGTCAAGAAAAGTATACACGACATTGTTATAAAACAATTTGACAGAGTATTAACACTTAATGATATTTTACTGACATTCAATTTGTACCACTGGAAAAAAGGTGGTCAGAAAAAGATTCATGACAGTTATAATGGCCTCATGACAGCCAATGTCAAAACCAATATGACGGTTAACCCAGCTGTAGTGGCCTTAATTCATTTATCTTCTTATTGGTTATTTGTAATCACGTGTTTTGTTGTGTTCACTTCCGTTTCCTTTATATCCGGTGTGTTATATTGTTTGTCGTGGTTGGTAGGGGGTGAGCGATGGGATGGCCAACTTTCTGTTGACCGTACAAGTAAAATGTTTGTTCTGTCAAATAAAACAACTGTGACGCGTACAGAAGTGTCCCCGTTTCTCAGTCTCTAAGGCAATATGGTTAGATGCCGAAACACCAGCTAAGTAGTGTCTTACATTCAATTATTAATCTGCTATGTCATGTTTTTATGACAATTATGACAGGTTAAGATGTATTGGTTAATGTAAAGTTGTCAACAAAGACCTCAAACAAACAATATTTGCATTAAAAATGTCATAATTGAGCGAATGACACTTAATGACAGTTGTCATAAACATGCATAAAACCTTCATATTCATGACATGTGTGATGTAGCAAATAAATAGCAAAGGTTATGTTCGTCTTAGAAACTAGCTACAGATTGGAAAATTCTGTTTGCCCATTACGGGACCTTACGTTAACCCAACTGATGGAAATAAATAATAATAACTGAACTTGTAACAGTTTTGTTGCAAAGCACAATATTATGGTGAAAGATCTCGTGTTTGTTGACTTAAAACCAAATTTGTTGTATAAGTGGTGCCGGTTCTACCTGCCCTGCGCGGGCCTCGAACCGGCGTCTGTTCGAATGAGAGTCCGTGCCTAAAACCGCCACTGCAATAGGCTATATCACACAGATATGTGATGTAAAATGAGAGTGTGCGAACTTGTGTCAGAGACTCCCAGTGGCAGATTCAAGCAGTTGTAGTGATGTTGTTGTGTTTGTGCTAATAAAATGTCCAAGAATAAAACCTTTAGGAACAGAGAAAATATTTTACCATCACAGGGCCGATTCTAGCCTTTTTGGGACACTAGGCCAGATTCCCATAGTCACCCCAAATGGCTCTGCCCTCCTACCACCATGCTCCACCTCACACAAATCATTTGCAACCAAAGAAAGAAAAAGAAACATTTGGGATATAACATTTAATAATTAATGCAAAATTGTCTAACTTCAAATATTTAAACATATACTGTATATTACAATTCAGCAGAAAAACACTTTCTTTTACTTGAATTAACGCAACAATATATTACGTTATTAGTAAAGTATTACCCTCTATTGCGCTGCACATAAACTACATATATGCATACATATATACTCCTCCCCAGTTAGTGTAATTGTATACATACATATTAACATGAATACACATTAATCACTTTTTCTCTTTTGACAATATGTAAACACACAACAAAAGATCATAATTCCCTTCAAAAATACTGAACTGTGAAAAACATTAGAATTGTAAACTAAACCTTGTTGTATTCTTTCCTTTTAAATTAATGTCAACAACATTACTATAAACATTTAAACAACAGAACATGCTTAAGCCATTTAAAATAAACTTTACAGACTAAATTGTACCGGAGGTTTAATATTTCGTTCTGGATAACTGTTAGTCTCTTTGTGTGGAGTGTGTAACACAACCTCACTCACCCAGTGAGTCCTGATTGTGCTCGTCCTGTTGGAATATAATCTGATGTCTCTCCAGACATTGAGTGTTCACACAGATCTGACATATCCCTCTCAGGAACATCACTAGTCTCTGGACGAGTCTCATCTCCATTGTCACTAACATCCTGGTGTGCCAAAATCTGCTCAACATAACATCTCCAGTGAACTGAAAGTCCCACACCAACAGTATATGACACTGGACCCGTTTTTGCTAACACTACACCAGGCATCCACTACCTTCCCTGTTGGTAATCACAAACTAGTACCTTGTCACCTTTTTCAAATGTTCTTTCTTTTGCATGAATGTGACGTCACTGGCACAGTTTGTCTTGAGCGTTTGAAACCACTGAGGCGACATTTGGCTTCAACAGATCAAAGCGAGAGCGCAGTCTACGATGCAGAAGCAGTGTGGCAGGTGATTCTTTTGTTGTGGCGTGTGGTGTGTTTCAATACGCCAACAGAAAGGTGTCCAGCCTTTGTTGAATAGACATTGATCCTTTTGAATAACATAGCACATGCTTTACTGTCTGCACCATGCGTTCCGCCAAGCCATTTGTAGCTGGACGGACCAGGCACTTGTGTCCACAGACGTGCTACCTGGAGGCACCAACCAAGGCTCCCTTCCAAAGCGTGTTCGCCCTCACCATCACTGATGTCGAGGGCTTTCACTGCGGCAGGTCAGCTGCCTCCGCCCTTCACGCCATGGCCATCCTGCAGATCCACCAGGCTAAGGTGTTGGAGTGGTTAGATGAGGGAAAGCAGGACCCAGTGGTTATGCAGGGCCTGCGCACCTCCACAGACCTCGCTCTCCGGGCGACCGAAGTGACGGCGCGCACACTGGGTCTGACGATGTCCACTCTTGCTCAACTCTGCGCAGATGCGAGGCGTCGAGAGAGTCTGCTTTCCTGATGCACCCATTGCACAGCGTGGGCTGCTTGGGCATCGTCGAAGACTTCGTTGTCCCAGACTGTGGTTTCAATGGAGGACGTCAGCTCCCTGCCAGGAAACGGCTGGCAGGAGCCACCCGGGGAGACCTAGGACATCGGGTGCAGCTCGGGCCACACGATCGGTGTCAAGCTGCATGGGATGGTCCTTGCCACGTCCCGCATCAAGCCAGACTCTTCTCAGGGACTGGTGCCCACTTGGTCTCCAGGAGAGCGTCCTTCTCCCTGGGTGCCCAGAGCATGCAACAGCCTCAATTTGACGTTGTGACATGCCACTTCCCCAGCCCTCCGCACTCTCCACGCGACGGTGCTTTTTTTTTCAGCGAAGACTTAAGGCAGGTAAGTCAGCAGACCCGCTAGCCCCCCCAGGGCCCTCTCCCTGCCACCACAGAACCTCCCCCCACGGGGCAATGAAGCAGATCTCCCCGCTAGTTCCTCCGTCACAATGTCTCGGGGCCAGGTCACAGCTCCCCAGCACGTCACGGTGCCTAGTGAGGATGATCCATCTCGGCCTCGCGATCGGTTGCGAGGCACTCGCCCAAGTCTTGGGACATTCTCTATCCTCAGAGGTGAGATTGCTCCCCTACTTCGCCACGAGGTCGCCACCCTTCTGGAGAAGGGGGCAATCAAGCCCGTCCCTCTGGCCGAGATGTCTCTGGGTGACAACCTCTACTTCATTTCCCCTGAGTAAGGTGGGGGGCTGCACGGAGGCGCATCCTGGAGTCCAATTGACATCAGGATTGGTTTGTGGTTATTGACCCGAAGGACGCGTACTTCGTGCCTCGATTCTCCAGCAGACTGTTTCCTCTGTTTTTACTCTGAAGGGTCGAGCTTACAAGTAGAGCCTCCTCCCCCTCGGTCTGGGCGTGCGTATGCTAACTATCTTGATGACTGACCTATCTTGGCACTCGTGGGATCTGTGGCCTACGCACTGGGACCATGTGCCTAGCACCTCGACCAATTGGGCTTACGGGTCAACCTGGACCATACAGCATGCCTCATGTGAGCGTGCCCTGGCCCTTGTCAGGCAACAGTCAGTGGTCGCCCTGAAACACTCAGAGGCTCCTGGGGCATATCGTGTCTTTGTCGGCAATCATACCGTTCAGATTGATGCATATGAGACCACTTCAGCCAAGGGCTTCAGAGTCGGGCAGTGGGTGGTGTCCCTGCGGGCCATCCATATCCCGGACGACCTCGATCAGACAGCCAATGTGCTCTTTGCAGGTCGCTCCCCGGAAGCTGGCGACTCCATCCCTAAAGTCCAGCGCATTGGGAGCAGTGCGGGCAGGCACAGGGAGTCCTGTTTGGCCCTACACACCTCCCATTGGCCGCTTAGGTACTCCCTAACCGAGACCTCGGTATGGATGCCTTCTCGCACAGCTAACAACGGGACAAGCGGGAGAACATCTTCCCCCCCCAGTCAAGTCAAGTCAGCTTTATTTATATAGCGCTTTTAAAAATTTTCATTGTTACAAAGCAGCTGTACAAGAAAACATTGACTATAAGTAAAACATAAAAGGTTATGTGGAAGTCAAAACACAGGTCAAATATCAGACACACAATAAATTCCTATATGCAGTGTTCATTAAGACTATCAAATTCTAGCAGGCAAACTGTGCAAAGCAGTATGCAGACGGTGGCGAGGAACCCAAAACTCCTTTAGAGGAGAAAAAAACCAGCGGATTCCAGTTCCCCTCTGGCAAAAACTGCAGCATCTGCACAAGCTCGACAGTGCTTGCACAACAAAATAAAAAAGTTAGATTTAAAATTATCATTAATAATCTAATAGCGGCTGAATAATAACGTCCTTCGTCCAGCATTTGTCAGGTCTGGGAATGGATTGTGCCCTGCCCGCTCCGGTAACCTTGGACTACATCCTGCCCGCTCTGGTAACCTTGGAATAATGAGACAAGACTGGCTGAGAGTAGAGTACTGTTCTGCACTCTTTGATGCAACAAATGCATCACTTGTTATTGGAAGTGTCCCTGGTTCCGGTTGATCTAACTAGTGCAGATTTAAACTGAGTGTTTCTGCCTCCCGGACAGTGCAGGGAAGACTGTTCCAAAGTTTAGGCGCTAGATAGGAAAAGGATCTGCCGCCTGCACTTGATTTTGAAATTCTAGGTATTACCAACTGACCTGACACCTGAGAGAGTAGTGCACGTGATGGACTGTAATACGTGAGAAGTTCTCTCAAGTAGTGAGGAGCTAAGATTCTTAGCTGAAGATGAGGGTTTTATGGAAGATCCATCAATAGTTAAGCAGTATTCTTGGTTGTTACGTAGGGCGGTTTTCGGTCCGATAAGTAACAATTCAGTTTTGTCCGAGTTCAGTAATAAAAAATTGCTACTCATCCACTTTTTTATATCGACTATGCATTCCACTATTCGATGGAATTGCTGTGTTTCATGAGGCTTCGAGGAAATATAAAGTTGCGTATCATCAGCATAATATTATATCTCATTATATTATATCTATAAGAGCATAGGCCCTAAGACTGAGCCCTGTGGTACACCGTACTGGACTTGCGATTTGCGTGATACCTCATTGTTTATTGCTACATATTGAAAACGGTCGCATAAATAAGATCTACGCCATTTCAAAGCTATTTCCTTAATACCGACATCATTTTCGAGTCTACGTAGGAGCATGCTGTGGTCAATGATGTTGAATGCAGCACTAAGATCTAGCAGCACCAATAAGGAGATACAACCTCGGTCAGACGCCATAAGCAGTTCATTTGTAACTCTAATCAGAGCAGTCTCTGTACTGTGATGTGCTCTAAATCCAGACTGGAAATCTTCATTAATCTCATTCCTTTGGAGGAAGGAACATATTTGAGTTGAGACTACTTTTTCCAGAACTTTAGATAAGAAAGGTAGGTTCGAAATAGGTCTGTAGTTAACTAGTTCTCCAGGGTCCAGATGGGGTTTTTTGACAAGGGGCCTTATAACAGCCACCTTATATGCTTTAGGCACATGTCCTTATGTCAGAGATGAGTTAATAATGCTAAGTAGAGGATCTATAATTTCTGGGAGCATCTCTTTCAGTAGATTTGTAGGTATAGGGTCTAGCATGCATGCAGTCGATTTAGATGGTCTAATGATTTTAGATAGTTCATCGGAATCTATAGTAGAAAATAAACGGAATTTCTCCCTAGAGGCGCTGTAGTTAGTCGTTTGTTCAGCAGGTTTCACTTCTGGTTGCATAATTATAATTTCTTCTCGAATATCTTGGATTTTATTTGTGAAATAGTTCATAAAATCATCACTGCTATGCTGGTATACAGAATCAGAAGTCGCTGACGACTGGTTAGTTTAGACACTGTATCAAATAAGCAAATAAGTGAGCCTCCCCACAAAGGTACTGTGCAGAGCCAGGGTAGAGGAGCTTCGAATGTCTGCTATTTGCGTCCGATTGGCCCAACCAGACTTGGCTCTCGGAGAACACACTCTGACGAGAAGGGCACAGTCTGGCACCCGAGACCAGACCTCTGGGACCCCATGTCTGGACCCTGGACGGGACGAGAAGATCCGAAGGGACCTGTCTCCCGCTCTCGTGAGCATGGTCCCTCGGGCAAGAGCACTACCACTAGGCGACTGTCGCTATTGGGGGCGCCTCTTCCTGCAGCACAGAGTGCCTTGATCTGTGTCGTGCAGCACGACCCGATCAGCAGATTCCTAAGGGGCACACGGGGGGCTAATCCCCCCTGTCATTATCCCTACCGTCCTGGGACCTTAACATGGTCCTGGTGGGCATGCGTAAGGCCCCGTTGGAGCCCTTGGAGAACCCGGCCTTTCTTAAAGGATGAAGATGCTTTTTCTGTTGGTGCTCCATCAGGAGGGTAGGAGATCAGCACGCACTCTCCGTGTCCAGCGGGTGCCTAGAGTTGGGGTACCCAGCGTGGTGTAGACCCCAACCTGACCACATGCCCAGAGTCCCCACCACCCCCGCGCGGACTAGGTGATGGGGAACCTGCAGGCGCTCCCCCTGGGAAATAGTCCCAACCCTTTCCCTGTTGTGCCCAGTACGCGCCCTGCCCCTCTACTTGGACCGAACACAGAGCTCTTGCTCTGAGCAGCTCTTTGTCTGTGTCAGGGGACACTGGATCATGGACACCATCCCTTGGCTTGCCGATCTCAGGCCCTTCCCACTGTAGTGACGCTCACTCCGCCAGGGTGCAGCCTCCTTGTGGGCACGGGCTCAGAGCGCCTCTCTGGCAGACATCTGCAGAGCTGCGGCTTGGGCTGCGTCCAGCCTTTTTTTCTGCACGGGCATCAAACCTGTGTCGGACCAGGTCTTGAGTGAGACCGCCGGTGGCAGGGCGTACGCCTGCAAAGCGCCTTCTCCCCCCTTCAGGCAAGTAAGCGCGCTATTCCAGCCTCCCTACTTCCTCCATTAGACGAAGTATAGGCATTCCTTCCATCACCAAGCACTTGGGGAGTACGAGCCTCGCGGAGCAGCTCGTATTCACGCCCAGTATATGTGAGTGTCCCTCAGAGGTGAATCCTTGTACCTGGGCTAGTGCTCCACACGTAGTGACTCCCCCCATCTGACGCTTTCTCACTCTTGGTTCCCCTGTCGGCGAACCTGTGACCTCCCCTTGGTGGTCTCCAAAGCTTGCGTGCACCCCTGGGTTGGGCCTGGACTACTACTCCCATGAGTTCTCCCCACTGGTGAGACCGTGTAGGTATTCCACATATGATCTCCCTTCGGCAGATGTGGTCCCCGTAGCGTACCCCCCGCAGCACCGCTTCCCAGTGCTCCTAACGGTGTCGGGCGGCCTACTCGCCTTCAGAGTAGCAAGGCCACCGCCTGTACACCAGTAGTATGAACCTACTACATGAACCTACTAGTATGAAAGTACTACATCACTGAATGGTTATGATTCGCAAGGACGCTCATTCGTGACTCGCCCAGGCCGGTCAGTGTCATTCCACTGTAAATCGTGACACGGCGCAGCACCGTGGCGTTTTCCACACAACGTCGAGAGACCGAAAGAAAGGGAACGTCTCAGTTACGTATGTAACCTCGGTTCCCTGATGGAGGGAACTCGACGTTGTGTCCATCATGCCACGAGCGCTGCGCCGGCACGCTGCAGCGAACAAGAATGCCTCTCAAGTTCCTCAGCCCAAGGGGTGAATGAATGGGCCGCCCCATTCGCCAAGTTCATTGGCCTTTTCAAAGAGTCGGAGATGATTGGTTCTCAAGTCAAACCCCATTCTGTCAGTCTCGACACAACCGACACAACCGAGGTTACATACGTAACCAAGACATTTCACTTTCTTTTTGTTCATCTTCACTAAGACTACGATGACCCCTACAGGCGAAACCACTTCTCCGGTGTATGTTCTCAGGAATACATCTGTTGTACACAGCGGTTTGTGAAATGAAAGTGTTAGTGTTCTTGAAATTAAAGAGACAGATGCTCCTGTGTCTAATAGGATTTCTCCCTCTACTTTTAGTTTAAGACAAATGTGTGACAATTCCTCCTTTTTAGTCATTGCGTACAGTGGAAATCTCTGTATCCGTAGCGTCATCACTTGATGAGTCTTTCTCATCCATCTGATGCACTTTTCTGTTGGACATTTTTCACCCTTTTTGACTTGGTTTGTTTTCCTTCTGTCATGGCTTTCCCTTTTATCCTACAGACTCTGGAAATGTGGCATTTTTACCATTGATGTTACGGTGTGTCTTTCCACAATGGTAGCACTTATTTCCTCCTTTTTCTTGCAAGGACAGCGCATGCAATCTCAATGAGCTGCTTAAGTGTTGAGATTCTCTTGTAGCCGTTTCCATCGACACTGCTATCTCTACTGCCTTTTTAAACGTGAGTGCTGCTTCCGTCAGTAGCTTTTTTTGCGTAGACTCTGTTTTTAGCCCACACACAAAGCGATCACGTAATGCATCTTGCAAACGCGTACCGAATTCAGAACATACCTTTCTATGTATTGTGGCAGGGTAAGAGACATTGTCTGTAGGGACACAACACGACTGGTATAACAACCCCGGAGGGTTGGTGGTAGATAAACTCCCAATGTGACAACCCGGGGTGCTCGTGTTGATGAAACTCCGTGCTCGTGAAAAAGGGTTCCTCTGTGGTACATTCACTTGACTCTGCAGGGTAGAAAAGACACAGTATTAGTCTCTTTGAGAACTGACCCCAGAGTGGAGTGTGTGTGGTTTGATGTCCGGCAGCTAATCAGTGTCAGGTGTGGGTGATCGGCATTAGCTGCCTGGCTGTTTCCTAGGTGACGCTGATCCTGGATCTGTACTCTCCGCCACAGTATGTAGGCCACTGTTCCATAGATTAATCGAAGGCATCTATGTGGCCTATGAACATAGACATAGCATTGGGTGTTGATCCATAAATCCAAGAAACATTCCGTAGCCAGTCTTTTTCCCGTCGCAAAGCTACATTGAGCGTTCAAACAATTCTCGTCGCCAATGTTATATCTTGAGTCTTTTTATATAACATGAAGAAACACGGAGACGGATGCTATGTTAACTCACTTAGGCTTTACTCAAGCCACACTTACTGGGTAATTGCAGCAATTCTTAGAGCAACTCACATATCTAGAATCACGCCATATGAATGTCCTTCTTGAAAGTAGTGCTGAACAAACTCCATTTCTTTCTATGAAAACACACACTTGACTGTTTATCTTGATTGACAGAGACCTACCAAAAGACCTACCTTTTCCGGTTTGACTGATTTGTCGTTGTGTTTTCTGACTTGTTATTTTGTTTCCGGAATTGTTGTTGTGCTTTATGGTTTGTTAATGTGTTTTCAGATTTGGTGTTGCGTTTTCAGATTTGTCATTTTGATTCAGGATTCGTTTTTTGGCTTTAGATTTGTTGTTTGTTTTGCGATTTGTTGTTTCGTTCGGCACTTTACGGCTTCCTTACTATCCAGTCCATTTAAGTAACTACTGTAAAGCTATATTTACTATGAGAAAACACACACATACCTGCTGATGGGTTAGTCTGGTCAGAAACATTCAGTTTGGAGTTCAGGAGATTGTCTTGACGAGGACCCCTAAATGCATTGAAGCAACTGCCATGTGATTGGTTGATTAGATAATTGCATTAATGAGAAATTTAACAGGTGTTCCTAATAATCCTTTAGGTGAGTGTATATCTGGTACCTTAAACTTAAACAGATCCACACCTACATCAATGCCTGTCTGTTTGTAAACATTCATTAATTTGATATGTTTTTTCATTATTCTTGTCTTGATATTCAATAAATTAACATAAAATTCTTGAATTCCATTTCTTGTCGAATTTATTTGAATTCTACTTTGCTATGCTAATATATCTTGTTTCTGAAATGGTCACATGCTACAGTGCTTTTATGCATGTCATATTGTGCTGGTAATGATGATAGACCAGCGACCAGTTTTCAAAACAATTACTTATTTCTAGCATACCTCTATATTTTGCTTTCTATTTCTCATCCTCTTTTTTCGATACTGAGCCCCTGATGGCTTGACCTTTTCATTGTGATTTTAAATTATGAATAACATGTTTTTAATCCAGGTAAGCAAGCTCACGGGCACCCCCTACTACTGGCCCCCACACAAATTGCCTAGTTTGCGTATGCCTAGAAACAGTGCTGTACAAGCATTGTAGCTTTCCTGTAGCTCAGTGGTAAGATAATTCTGTTAACAACGCAAGGTTGTGGGTTGGATCCCAGGGGATTGCAGATACCTATGTAAAATGTATAGGATAATGCAATGTAAGTCTCTTCGGATAAAAGCGTCTGCCAAATGCCTAAAAGGTCAAATGTATTGTTAAAATGCATTCAACTTCCATAGCATAAATGTACATATTGATTTCCAGACGAATGCTTGTCTTTTGGTGCAGGTGTTTGAATGTGTTTTGCACCACATTTACTGCAGTAATTGTAGCAATAATGTGATTGCGCAAGTATCAGTTTGTGATTTTTTGAATTGGATTTGTGCACTTGCACTGAAGGGTTCAAGAAGCAACAGAGCAACTAGAGCAAAAACCACAGAACAAAGTGAAAATAGACAGTTCTATATGCACAGGTGAGAATTAAATCAAACTGTAGACAAAACACAGAGAAAGAAATGCAATTTTAGACTTTACGTTTACATGAGGCTTGCAGTTTATCAGGTGTGCCACTCAGTTGACATGCTTGACCCAGAATGCAGAGGAGAGCCTTCGTTGCTGCAAGCATTGATAAGGACAATCCCCAAAAGTGCTGAAGGAAAAGAATAGAGCAGAAATAACAGAAATACAATGTATTTGAGAAACAGACAGCAGAAGTGGAAATGAACTCAAGCAGATCATTTTGCACAGTAATGCACAAAACTTTACATCCAGTCAGAATAGTTCATTATGTGAAAGAGACAATGTCACAGGCACAGTCAACTTTGAAGAGGTATTTCTTGAAAAAATGCCCAAGAAATAAAAATTCTGTTAAATAATGACCATCAGAATATGAATTTCACACAAAGTCTTCAAGAGTTATAAGCAATTTTATAAAATGTACATTTAGTCAGTTAGCAGACGCTTTAATCCAAAGCGATTTACAAAGAGGTTAGGGAGCAATAAGCGATATGTCATAAAGGAGCAATAATACAACAGGTGCTAATACAAAGTTACTAGTTTCAACAAAAGCCAGACCACTACCTGTTGAGAGAAAGAGTTAGTGTTTTTTTCTCATTTATTTGTAGCAGACAAAGATGAATGTCGTGGAATTTTCTTATTCCTTAAACTAGGTGAGTCAGCCCAGACAAACGCAACGCACAGAGAGGCATGAGGTTCTTTGCATAAGCAATGAAATGTTGCAGAAAAAAGGCCCTCTTTCCTCCTGCACAACAGAGTTTATGTAGTATTCAAAACGTGACACCCCCTCCCTTTGCCCCCCCAGCAAGAATCCTGAGGTGGTTTACGAGAAGTGATGGCAAATCAAAGATAAACACTTCAATTTGCATTACATAATCATTTAATGGCACATATCCGCAGTCCAAGGTGTTGATGAAGTGTACAAAGTTTCGTACAGACAGATTGAAGAATTGCCAAGATACACCCTCGGATCCATTTTTTGGTCAACTTTGAAAAGTTTGCAGCCTCATAACTTTTGAACAGTGCCTAGAATCGCAATTCTATCAGGTCATGGCCAAAAATCGTCCGAGCCTATCTTCATGACAATTGGTAGAAATTTCTTTGACTAGTAGCGATTAAATGCAATACTGTACTTTTCAAGATGGCCACTTCTGTAATGGGAAGAGCCTTAATTTAATGCATTGAATATGAATGAGTGGAATGACATTTACATTTAAATGTATGCATTTGGCAGATGCTTTTATCCAAATCGACTTACATTGTATTATCATATACATTTATACATAGTTATCTGCAATCCCCTGGGATTGAACCCACAACCTTGCATTGTTAACGCGATGCTCTTACCACTGAGCTACATCAGAGTAGATAAATGGTTTAAAAAGCTTGGTTGAAAAGTGAATGAGTGTGTAGAGTATGTAGAGTGAGTGCTAGAAGATCCCATACTTGGCCACATGACTGTTGACGACCACCACTACAAGTGTACCAAGTTTCGGTTCATAGGGCTGCCATAGACTCACATTGGTTAAGAAGAAGAAGAAGAAGAAATATGGCTGCAAGTAGCGATACGCGCCAAGCCTGTTAAGGCGCCTCAACTGCAAGACGGAGCAACTCCAGCGAAGAGCAGTGTAGAGTCGGGTCGGAAAGGTCAACACCTGGGGTCGTAAAATGTCAGTTATCACCTTTCTGGTTTGATCAGGGCACATTGCGACACTCTCCCCAAGCTTCAAAGGCATTCTTGGGGGTGTCCCGAATGTGTCCTAAGGTGACAAAAGCCAACCAACAGAGAGAGATTCAAATTCTACCAAAGAATGTCTCTTTCTCCCCTCTTGCCACCTAAGAAAGGCTTAAAGTGTAAATAAATGTATCTATACTGTATATGTTTGTTCCCATGGTATGCTAGCCTAACCATAATATCAAAGGCATAGGTGTTTCACCGTAGCTAGGCTCATAACTGTGTTCTTGTACAAATTATAGGTCAATGTTCTAATAACCCTATAATGTTTCATATATAAATGTTCCCCTTTTCCTTCTTTAAATGATGGTGTATAGCACAGTAATGTATTGTATAGCATGCTCATTCTATCTTCGTCTAAGAATATTACAGCGCCAAAACTTCCAGGCGACCATAAATGCAAATGAGCTATTGAGGCGGACAAAGAAACATGTTTCCCGCTCAAAATCAGCTCACTACATTGGATCGCACTCTCTGGAGGGGCGTGACGCCCTCAGGGTTAAAACATCTGTGCACGGAAGAAACGTTGCTTGTTGCTGTTCCTTCAATTTCTCGAGACCTGTCTCCTCCCTGGAGACAGCCTTTTTCCGGCAGTTTGCTTCGGCTAACTTCTCTCTTCCTTCGCCAGCCAATCCGGTTCTCAGGGAGAACCCAACGGACTCACCACTCGCTTTAAACGCACCAGGACTTCCATCAACGCAAACCAGAGTTTATCCCAGCACATCTAAAAGCCAATTCAAGTATCTGGTCTATTTCTAAATAGCTGCGCGTAAGCTTTGCCCCTTTTAATAAGGAGATTGTCCTTGATGGTTTATGCAGATGTGAATTGCTAATGTAATACTGCCCCTATTTCTTGGTCTATTACTTTCATTCTTTACCGCCTTTACATTCATGTGTGTTTGGTCTTAGTGTTCATCATTGTTTAGTTAGTTCGTTTGTTTCCCCTTTTACGTAGTCAATAAACCCCAATTTGTATGTCACGCTAGAATTGTTTCTGTGTTTATTGATCACATCTCAACGTCACTTGAAACTGCTTGATTTCGTTATAAGACTGAAGTGGTACTGTGTTTCAGTAAGAGTAGGCATGGGCCGATAACCGGTTTCACGGTTTACCGCGGTTTAATATTCCCGCGGTTTCAAAACCACTAAAAATGTACGCTATACCGTCTCTGCGGTATGCGCAGCTTTTTGTCGTCATCATAGATGAAAAGTAAGATACAGGAATCCCTCAGGTTGTGTGCGAACGTAACGAGTCACATGACCCCTCCCTCTCCGGTTGGTACACGCAGTCAGAGGAAGTGAGTCACGTGTATGGAGGATGGCCGAATGAGGTGAATCTTTGGAACTTTTTCCCCCGTCAAAAAAGACTACGTCTGCCGTGTGGGAATTTTTGGGTACCGAAAAAGGTCAGACGGCAGTGGCTTGGAGGAGGAAGGACATCCAACTTGTAAAAAATGTTTAAAAAGAGTGGCTGCTCGGGGAGGCAATACGTCAAATATGATAGTCCATCTACGGGAGCGCCACCCATCACTCTTCGCTAAATTCAAGGCAATGCTGTCTTTAAATAAACATTTGCCACCATCTAAAAAAGTTTGCATGAGCATTATTGTGATGACAAATTTAATTTAGAAGAACTCACATATTCATTTAAATTATTTAACCTGACATGTTTACTGTTCCAAAATGTTGTATAGGTTTCTTCAAAATAAAATTATTATTTTATTATGTTCAGTGGAAAAGTTGTTTTTATTGAAAGAATAACACATTTAAGAGATGTTATAGTAATACCGTGAAACCGTGATAGATTTGGGCAAGGTTATCATACCGTCAAAATCTCATACCGGCCCATCCCTAAGTAAGAGTATTGTTTTCCAAGGCCAGGAAGGTGATATTTCTTAGAGTTAATATACGATTTGCTGATCACCCGCTGGACGAGTGTATTTTAGTTGTCGCTATTATTGATTCTGCTGCATCAGGTAAAGTGTAAAAGATAGGTATGGTTAATCACCGTTAATTATACATATCTTACCGTGGTAAACTTCTTAGTTTCCCTAGATGCACTACAGCAATGAAAGCAAAAATAGGCAGAAAAAGGAACAGGTCGAGAAGAATAGGTGAAAACAAACTCAAAACACACACAAGCACGGAACACAGCCAGATTCGAACCACTGACCCCAAAGACTCCACGCTAGTAACTTAACGAGTCTCGCCCCCGAATCCAACATACCACACACAACCGGGCTGCTGAGAAATCGTGATAGAGGTGCAGCAAAAAAACAGCAGAGAATGAAATCACAATGTACATTTTATTGCCAAGTGCACCCAGCCTGCTGAGGACAGCTTTCAGAGCTTCAAGCATCCAATCCCCGGAGGAGCTGAAATGAGAGTGTAGAGCAAAAATGACAGAAATGCAACCTACAAGAGAAACAGATATCAAAAGTGACAATGAAACAGAGGAAAATCAATGTTGCAAAGTAATGCACAACCCCTTATATACAGTCAAAGTAGTTGAATACGAGAAAATGACAATGTCACAGGCACAGTCTTTGCAGAGGTATTTCTCCAAATCTGTTCAGCAATTTATTTGCAGCTTGGTCCAAAGATCATATGGGACTAGGCCCATAAAAAACTAATTTGTTGTAAAAAAATCTAATAAATACGGGAGTTATGTTGTTTGTAAAAAATAAAAGACACTTAATTTTAAGGTCTCTGTTTTGGCACTGCACCAAATAAGACTATCCACCAGATCTATCAAGATCATATCCATGAACTGAGTTATTTAAAACCTCAGTTTCAGTCAAGGAATTAGTTAAGCTCAAAGTAAAATACGTATAATTATCGTTATTGGAGTGATGAATCTGGCCGCACCATGAGAAGACAATTTGTTCTTGATCAGACACATCAGAAGGAGTGTAGCCCAGAGGCTTGGAATTCAGGATCCTCTCGATTTCCACCAGGACAGTTTGTAGAACTTCCAAGAGTGGTTGTCAAGGCCTGTTTCAGTGAACGAATCTCACGTTCCCAGCAACCACCAAAGTGCGGAGCATTAGGAGGGTTAAAGCGAAAATGGATTTGCTGGCTGGCCAGCTGCCTTTGCAGTTCAGTGGCAAAAGCTTCAGTTCACTCTCACTTCCTTTGAAGTTTGTGCCTTAATCAGATAATAACTAAAAGGGCTTACCTCGCCTCGCTATAATGTGTCTGAGAGCCATGATGAATTAATCTGCATCAAGGCTATGTAGCAGATCAATATAAACTGATCTGCCATTTTGGGTACTTCAGGCATCTTCCTCAGCTTCTGACACTCCACACAAATGTGTTGAAACCGCTTAATGACCTCGCTGCACACAGAATCCAGTAATTGCGTGGCACCAGTATTTTTCGGGGCCTGGATGATGCAGTGTGGAGTCATAACTCTGTATGAGGAGTTAAGAAATCGGGTGTTGTGGGTCTAAGGCAATAGGGTGCATTGCCTCAGGGTCTAAGTAGGGACTATAGCGCAGTTGACCTCTTGTTCGAGTTCTGAGGATAGAGTCTTTAACTGGCTGCTTCTGTGAAGGGGCTTACCTGCCTTCAACTGTTCCAGTTCAAAGGGGAAGCACTCCTCTTGAGCCTGCTGTAAAACTCAGTTTTGTAGTCATCGGCTATCAGACTAGTGCCCGCCACCCCGTGCCGAGCTCTGGATTCCAGCAGTTCTCTGAAAGTTCTAAACTGGCTGATATCAGGGAATGCTACACTTGTTGTGAAGCATACATGGAAACAGGGAGAAGTTTTACAGAGCTCCTTATTGTTCCGAACAACCGGATGTGGGATTTCTGGCCAAAGGTTTGTAGGATCCTTCAGAAAGTCCAATCCCTGGTACCAATGGCTCTTTGTTCTCTGCTCATTTAGGAGTTTTTGTTATATCATCTGCAAAGTTATGAGCAGAAGGTACATACCCGTTGGTGTTCAGCGATGTCTTGAATTTTGGCTACACGAGTGCCAACAAATACCTTAAATCGGCAAGAGTCTGAATGTTGTGCGGAGGTAAGCGACTGAACCATAGGCCAGTTCAGATGCATCAAAGAAAATGTGTAGCTCATGCTGGTTCACATCTGTGTCTCTGGATGAGCTAGTATAACATCTCGGCAGGACAATATGCCGTAAGGTGGGCAGCTCCCTTTTCCACTCTGTCCAGACTTGCCAGAATTTTGTAAATGTTGCGCATGGTGTTCTCAGTTGTTTGAATGGGCCTGTATTTGTAGGATTTGTATTTGTCTGTTTGGTGATTCCAGAGAAGCCTGAGTGTAGATTCTTGGGTATTAGTTTGGTCCTGGGATATCCAACGTTCAGCGCCATCTGATCTGGCCTCTGGAAGTAAATGGCTTATATTAGAAAGCTGATTACAGCCCCACTACCTCAACTCGAAACCTCCTTCTGCCAGTAAGTGCCGAAAATTGTTGACAAAACCTTTTGCTTCCTCCAATGATGTAAAGCTCTGCAGACAGTTGTCGACATAGAAGGACTAAAAAAAAAATCTGATCCAGACATCCAGAAATGGCTGTGATCCAGACATGTTTTTCCAGTGCAAAGACTGCACAACAGGGGCTGCATGTTGTGCCAAAGGGAAGGACCTGCCATTTATAAATACTGGATTGTTCCTCAACCTTCAGGTCTCTCCAAAGGAAATGAAGCAGTGGTCTGTCTTCTGGGAGCAGTCTGATCTGGTGGAACATCCCAATATCAATATCACTGCTAATGGCAACAGAGTGTTCCCTGAATCTGAGTAGCACTGCGAGAAGAGATGGTCCTAACACTGGCCCAGGCAGTAAGAGCTCATTCAGATTTTGACCCTGATAGTAGAACGAGCAGTTTAATACCACTCTGTTCTTCCCGTTGTGTAGGCCTTATGCTGCATGTGTTGCACTGGGCCCTGTGAAGTCCAGCCAAGGAGGGTCTTGATGGCTACTGGACACCCTAGAGGGCCTAGGCGGATTGGCTCTACTGCAGTAATGAGGTGGGGATAAAGGGATTTGATGTGCAAGACAGGGTGAATTACCAGTAGATTTCGCAGGGGAAGCCCTCTGAGATGGTGGTATTTCTCCCTCAAAGTCTTAACTGGGTGCGTGTGTTCGGCAAGACTGAGCTGTTAGGTGGTGAATGCACCCTTTATGTGGTACAGTTTGCTAGGCTGGGACAGGGGGAGATGTGGAATGATACCATTGCACCACGCAATGTTTGTAGTTCCTGCCTGACTGTCCGTAGCTGAAGGTCCTCTTGTTTGCCTTCAAGACCAAACTGCTGTGCAGAACCGTGCAGAAGGATGGACCTCTCAGATCCATCATATAGTATCATGTAGGCTTTCATCCTGGGTGGCCCGTTAATGAAGATGACCTTAACGATTTTTAGCAACACCTTTCTGCTGTCGGTTGGCTTCGGGATGAGAAGTCTCTCTTCCATATTGTTAAGTAAACCGGTATTAGCGGTGGTGCTGTCATTTGAAACAGTCGTTGCGGTGTCTGCTCTACTGATGTGAATGTCAATACATTTTAACATTTTGATGACCTCCCACAATGCCAGGATATATAGCAGTCTTTGATCCAGGTTCGCTTCTTGTCAAGTCAAGTCAGCTTTATTTATATAGTGCTTTTTACAATTCGTTGTTACAAAGCAGCTGTACAAGAAAATATTGACTATAAGTAAAACATAAAAGGTTATGGAAGTCAAAACACAGGTCAAATATCAGACACACAATAAATTCCTATATGCAGTGTTACTTAAATAAGACTATCAAATTCTAGCAGCCCCCCGGCCAGGCAAACAGTGCAAAACAGTCTGCAAACGGTGGCAAGGAACCCAAAACTCCATTGTAGGAGAAAAAACCCTCAGAGGGAAACCAGGCCTAACCAGGGGATTCCAGTTCCCCTCTGGCAAAAACTGCTGCCTCTGCACAAGCTCGACAGTGCTTGCACAACAAGGCAAAATAAAAAAATAGATAGGAAAAGGATCTGCCGCCTGCACTTGATTTAGAAATTCTAGGTATTACCAACTGACCTGACACCTGAGAGCGTAGTGCATGTGATGGACTATAATACGTGACAAGTTCTCTCAAGTAGTGAGGAGCTAAACCATGCAAGGCTTTATAGGTAATAAGAAAGATTTTAAAGTTTATGTGATGCTTTATAGGGAACCAGTGCAAGGTTGACAGAACCGGGCTAATATGCTCATACTTTTTTGTACACGTAAGAACTCGAGCTGACACATTTTGGACCAGTTGGAGTTTTTGTAATAGGCCTGCAGGGCAACCACCTAATAGTGCATTACAGTAATCTAGTCTTGATGTCATAAAGGCATGTATAAGCTTCTCTGCATCTGATGGTGACAGCATATGACGTAGTTTAGATATATTTTTAAGATGGAAAAACGCAATTGTACAGGTGTTGGCGACCTGGTTCTCAAATGACAGAGTACTATCGAATATAAAGCCAAGATTCTTAGCTGAAGATGAGGGTTTTATGGAAGATCCATCAATAGTTAAGCAGTATTCTTGGTTGTTACGTAGGGCGGTTTTCGGTCCGATAAGTAACACTTCAGTTTTGTCCGAGTTCAGTAATAATAAATTGCTACTCATCCACTTTTTTATATCGACTATGCATTCCACTATTCGATGGAATTGCTGTGTTTCATGAGGCTTCGAGGAAATATAAAGTTGCGTATCATCAGCATAACAGTGAAAGCTTACTCCGTGTCGCTTTATTATATCTCCTAGAGGTAGCATGTATAATGCGAAGAGCATAGGCCCTAAGACTGAGTCCTGTGGTACACCGTACTGGACTTTCGATTTGCGTGATACCTCATTGTTTATTGCTACATATTGAAAACGGTCGCATAAATAAGATCTAAGCCATTTCAAAGCTATTTCCTTAATACAGACATCATTTTCGAGTCTATGTAGGAGCGTGCTGTGGTCAATGGTGTTGAATGCTGCACTAAGATCTAGCAGGACCAATAAGGAGATACAACCTCGGTCGGATGCCATAAGCAGATCATTTGTAACTCTAATCAGAGCAGTCTCTGTACTGTGATGTGCTCTAAATCCAGACTGGAAATCTTCATTAATCTCATTCCTTTGGAGGAAGGAACATATTTGAGTTGACACTACTTTTTCCAGAACTTTAGATAAGAAAGGTAGATTTGAAATAGGTCTGTAGTTAACTAGTTCCCCAGGGTCCAGATGGGGTTTTTTGACAAGGGGCCTTATAACAGCCACCTTATATGCTTTAGGCATATGTCCTAATGTCAGAGATGAGTTAATAATGCTAAGTAGAGGATCTATAATTTCTGGGAGCATCTCTTTCAGTAGATTTGTAGGTATAGGGTCTAACATGCATGAAGTTGATTTAGATGATCTAATGATTTTAGAGAGTTCATCGTGATCTATAGTAGAAAATAAACGTAATTTCTCCTTAGAGGCGCTGTAGTTAGTCGTTTGTTCAGCGGGATTCACTTCTGGTTGCATAGTTATAATTTTTTTCTCTAAGATCTTGGATTTTATTTGTGAAATAGTTCATAAAATCATCACTGCTATGCTGGTATACAGAATCAGAAGTCGCTGACGATTTATTTTTGGTTAATTTAGCCACTGTATCAAATAAAAACCTAGGGTTATGCTGGTTTTCTTCTATTAGTGATGAAAGGTAGGCAGATCTCAACGTTTTTAGGGCTTTCCTGTATTTTTTAATACTATCCTTCCAGGCAATATGAAATACCTCTAATTTAGTTTTCTTAAAGTTGCGCTCCATTTTTCGTGCCGCTTTCTTTAGAGCCTGAGTGAGTTCATTTTTCCACGGTGTCGGTCTGTCATTTTTAATCTTCTTTAAGCGCAGAGGAGCAACTATGTCTAGCGTTTCCGAGAAGGTGGCATTAATATTTTCAATGGTAAAGTCAAGATCTTCAACGTTATTACTCATGCTAGAGATTTGAGACAATTCAGGCCAATTATCAAGAAACGCACCTTTTGTAGTCGAAGTTATTGTTCTACAATATTTGTAACTTGGAGTTTGATTTGCCACCATTGGGTAGTGAAGCAAGCATGATACCAGATAATGATCCGAAATGTCCTCGCTCTGCTGAAGGATTTTTACGTCGTCCACGTTTATACCATGAGACAATATTAAATCTAAAGTATGATTACGAAGGTGAGTAGGTCCTGACACATGTTGACAAACGCCCATGGAGTTAAGAGTGTCTTTAAAAGCCATTCCTAAAGCATCTGTATCATTATCTATATCAGCGGTTGGGAACCTGTGGCTCGCGAGCCATATATGGCTCTTCCGGTGACGGCATATGGCTCCCAGACAATTTTGAGTTGAAAAAAAAATCAGTTTGAAAATGATTTTACAATACTTATGATATTTCTTAATAATACTGTGTCATTTTAAAGTAAACGAAATTAGTTTTGAAAATAAATTTCGCGGGTCACAGGTCGGGGGACCAATGGCTCGCGAGCATCTCCGGGTCATTGTAAAGGTGAAGAAATCAATTTGATCAGATAGCCAACTAGTTTATCCGCTTCAACCCTTGTAACAGAAAAGATGGCGAAAAGAAAAAAGGACGATGATTACCGTGCATTCCAGGCTGCGTGGACAGAGGAATTTGCATTTGTGGACAGAGCAGGATCTGCGGTATGTCTAATATGCAATGATAAAATTGCATCCATGAAACGGTCAAATATAAAGCGGCACTTCGATACGCACCATGCTTCATTTGCATCGAAATATCCAGCGGGGGACAGCAGGAAAAGGGCATGCGAGGAGCTACAGCGGAGAGTGCATACGAGTCAGCAGCAACTACGCGTGTGGACCAGGCAAGGTGACGGGAATTCCGCTAGCTTTGCGGGTGCTTTGGCAATAGTAAGGAATGGAAAGCCATTCACAGATGGCGAGTATGCCAAAACATTCCTGCTTAATGTGGCCAATGAACTGTTTGATGACTTCCCAAATAAAGACAAAATAATCAAACGGATAAAAGACATGCCCCTGTCAGCAAGAACTGTGCATGATCGTAGCATCATGATGGCAAATCAAGTTGAGGAAACACAAATTAAGGACATAAACGCCGGGACATACTTTTCTCTCGCATTAGATGAGTCAACAGACGTTAGCCATCTATCTCAGTGCAGTATAATTGCCCGGTATGCTGCAAGTGACACACTGCGTGAGGAAAGCTTAGCTGTTTTGCCAATGAAAGGGACAACAAGAGGAGAGGATTTATTCACGACTTTCATGGAGTTTACTAAAGAAAAAAAACTACCGATGGATAAACTTATTTCTGTATGTACTGATGGTGCACCCTGTATGTTGGGTAAGAACAAAGGATTTGTAGCGCTTCTCCGTGAACATGAAAAGAGAGCCATCCTAAGTTTTCATTGCATCCTGCACCAGGAGGCGCTTTGCGCTCAGACGTGTGGCCAGGAGCTTGGTGAGGTGATGTCGCTGGTCATTCGAGTGGTCAACTTTATTGTTTCCCGCGCTTTAAATGATCGCCAGTTTAAAGCTCTGCTAGAAGAAGTTGGGAATCATTATCCCGGTCTGCTTTTACACAGCAACGTGCGTTGGTTGTCAAGGGGGAAGGTGCTCAGCCGTTTTGCAGCTTGCCTGAGTGAAATCCGGACTTTTCTAGAAATGAAAGGCGTCAAGCATCCTGAGCTAGACAACACTGACTGGCTCCTGCAGTTTCACTATCTCGTGGACATAACTGGCCATCTGAACCAGCTCAATGTGAAAATGCAAGGTATTGGAAACACAATCTCATCCCTTCAACAAGCAGTGTTTGCATTTGAAAGCAAGCTGGAAGTCTTTCTCAGGGATATTGAAACAGGTCGTCTTCTGCACTTTGAAAGACTGCAACAATTTAGAGATGCATGCTTAGCAACTGACTCCACTCAACATCTGGATCTCAAGAAGCTAGCTGGCTTTACGTCCAATCTCCTGCAGTCATTCAAAGCACGTTTTGGAGAATTTCGTGCGCGCACTGGTCTTTTCAAGTTCATCACTCATCCACATGAGTGTGCAGTGGACAAAATCGACCTGACATGCATCCCCGGGGTCTCGATCAGAGACTTTGAGCTGGAAGTTGCTGACCTGAAGGCATCAGACATGTGGATGAGTAAGTTCAAGTCACTTAATGTAGAGTTGGAAAGTCTTGCAAGACAGCGAGCAGAGCTGGCGAGGGAACACAGGTGGACAGAAATGAAAAATCTTCAACCTGAAGACCAGCTGATTCTCAAAACTTGGAACGAGCTTCCTGTGACATACCACACAATGCAGCGTGTGAGTATTGCCCTATTGACCATGTTTGGCTCTACATATGCATGTGAGCAGTCATTCTCGCATATGAGGAACATTAAGACCAACCTACGCTCACGTTTAACTGATGGAAGCCTCAACGCCTGCATGAAGCTCAACCTCACCACGTATGAACCAGACTACAAGGTCATCAGCAAAACCATGCAGCACCAAAAGTCGCATTAAAAGTAAGACATATTAAATGTATTATACGTTAAAAGAACTATATGGCTCTCAATGAAATATATTTAGAAACATTTGTCCTTCATGGCTCTCCCAGTCAAAAAGGTTCCCGACCCCTGATCTATATGAATGTTAAAGTCACCAACAACAAGGACTTTGTCTGCAGCCAGTACTAGTTCTGA
Organism: Barbatula barbatula; assembly: GCF_947034865.1. NCBI lineage: Eukaryota > Metazoa > Chordata > Actinopteri > Cypriniformes > Nemacheilidae > Barbatula > Barbatula barbatula. Next base: position 15,988,560 of record NC_136771.1, read on the forward strand.
TAAGAACCCACCAAATTCTTTAATAAAATCTGTGTGGTGCCCTGGAGACCTATATACAAGAGCCAGAATAAATTGTAAAGATGTTTTGTCCTTAGTATTAGGTATTGATGCATCAAATACCATGACTTCAAAAGAATTGTATTTAGGATTAGACTTCTGAGAAATGCTAAAAGAGTTACAGTAAAGTGCAGCAACACCTCCCCCTCTGCCTTTTAGGCGAGCCTCGTGTTTATAATAATAATTTTGGGGGACAGACTAATTTAAAGCAATATAATCATCTGGCTTTAGCCATGTTTCTGTCAGACAGAGCATGTCTATTTTATGATCTGTTATCATATCATTAACAAAAAGTGCTTTATTAGAGAGAGATCTAATATTTAGCAATCCGAGTCGTAACAGTTGATTATATGTATTATGTTCATGTTTAGTTAGTTTAACGTTAATTAAATTACCTTTGAGAGGTTTACGCATTATTTTATGCTTGCTAATCCGGGGGACAGACACAGTCTCTAATTTATGATGTTTGGGGGAAGTATTATCGCATGTTGTGTATTATGTGTGTTCTGCAACGTGAGACGGCAAGCAGACCGTTGGTTAAGCCATTCTGTCTGCTCCCTGACCTGGGCCCCAGTGAGTCAAGTTTTAGCATTAAGACTATGTGCCATATTTCTAGACAGTAGACAGCCCAGGAGGGGTGGAGACCATCACTTTTCAACAGGTCAGGTCTGCCCTCAAAACTCTTCCAGTTATTTATAAAAACAATAGCATTCTGCAGGCACCACTCAGACAACCAGCCATTTGGATATGATAATCTGCTATGTATCTCATCACCATGATAAGCAGGGAGGGGGCCAGAGAATATTACAGTGTCTGACATCGTGCTTGCGAGCTCACACACCTCTTTAATATTATCTTTTGTGATCTCCGATTGACGGAGTCGAACATCATTTGTGCCGACGTGAATAACAATCTTACTGAATTTACGATTAGCCTTAGCCAGCACATCTAAATTTGACTTGATGTCAGGCGCTCTGGCTCCCGGTAAACATTTGACTATGGTGGCTGGTGCCGCTATGTTAATGTTCCGAACAATAGAATCACCGATAACTAGGGCACTTTCAGCAGGTTTCTCAGTCGGTGTGTCACTGAGCGGGGCAAACCTGTTCGAGACTGTAGTCAGAACGGTTGAGTGGTGTTTTGACCTGCGACTACGCCGTCTCACAGTCACAAAGCTTCCCAGCTGCGGGGGTTGAGCCGAACTGTGCGCGCTAATATTGCTCGCATCCAAAGTGTTTTCTAAGCTCCTTACATTCTTACTATCCTCAGATAAAGATAGGATGCGAGACTCTAATTCTGAGATCTTCTCTGTCAGCCTAGCTATTTTCCTGCATTTATCGCATGTAAAGCCCTCGCTGCTGACAGAGAAGGCTAAGCTAAACATTTGACATGAGGTGCAAGTGACAATAATAAGAGAAGAAGCCATAACTCACCGGGTTTGAAGAGTAATTCCAACTTACCAAGGCTGCTTGGTGATTCTTAGTGTATACGATTAAGAGAGAAACCGTTAGCACACAAGAAAACTAGAAGGCGAGATGATATTATTAAGCAGTGTAAACAGAAAGCCCGCTAGCACGCTTGTGCTATGCTAACGTCGCTGAGTGTTTTGGTTTAAGATCTTCAAGTAAATAACCAGGAGATGGTTATTGAGATATCAGGATAAGTTAGCAACAACAGTGATAAGTAACAATGTATGCTATGAATAAAATACACTAATATGAAAGAAAGTACAAGTACAAACTACAAGTGCAGTGATACAACAAACCGATTCCGACGCAGTGAGGTGAAACTCCGTCTACCGGAAGCCGTCCAGTGTTGCCCACAGTCTAAACACAAAGTAAAACTAAAAGTGACTAGGAAAAGTTGTCAACAGTAAGCTGGACCTGAGGTAATGTGGCAGCTTCCCCAACAGCCTGGAGACTTGAGAGCGACACAGAAACTCCAAGCCCTTTCTTCCCAGTTGCTCCAGCATGCCTACGAGGGAAGAACCTTAAGGGCAAACAGCCAGATGGCTTTTGTCTCCACTGAAGATATTGGGCCCATCCATAAGCTCTGCAATACGCTGCTCTGCAATACGCTGCAGAGCAAGCTGATGAGGCTGATCATATTGCTGATCCAGAGCTGACATTGTCTTTGTGAATGGTTTTTGCGAATGCCTGCATGAATCTGCAATCAGCAAAGCTGCTTCAAGTTTAAGATGGTCATTGAGTATTTGGAATTTGAATCTCTCAGTGGCATTAACAAGGAGGGTGTTCTCCAGGGCTATCTTCAGCCGTGACAATTCCCTGGGATTCAGGTGTACAAAGTCTGGAATTTTAGGGGCTAGACCTCTGTACATCTGCTCTATCTCAGGACGAGGTTCTGGGTTTGCAAGGACAGATATATGTTTTGTCTAAGGGATCTCCATTATGTTGGCGTGCTCGGTACGCGTTGACCTAACAAATGTCAGATTTATTGTGTTATCTTGTTATTGTGTGAGATGTTCAAAGATCCTCAGTTATGCATATATATACTGAACCCATCTTTAGTAAACTTGGTCTTTGAGTGAACTACACTTCTGTGTTTGTGTCATTCTTGGTCCCCGGATCTGGTTCCTCTGATTGCCCAGTAGACTAGACCCTTCAACTCATAAAAGCTGTATACCTAGATGTGGAGGGGGCGTGGTTAAATGGAGTCGGAAACGAAAGGGTGAGGTAAGTGGTGTGTAAGTAGGTCAATTGCACATTGTGAACACCTGTGTCTCGTTTCAGTAATTGGTGGGGAGATGGTTAAAAGCCAGCCGTGCAGACGAGGAGGTTGACAGAGACCGGCTGGGAAGCACCTCACAACTTTATTTATAGATTTCCTGTTTGGCGCCACTGCGCTCTTAACAAACAATAACTCAAAACAATCTTGTAGTGACTTGTCGTCTCTCGATTCACTGCGGGACGTCGTCTTCGCAGGAGAAGTGCTGTGTGCGCTCCGCACTATAATAGGGCTTCCCAGCCGATCTCTCTCAACCTCCTTGTCTGCACGGCTGGCTTTTTCCCTACCAATTACTGAAACGAGACACAGGTGTTCACAATGTGCAATTGACCTACTTACACACCACTTACCTCACCCTTTCGTTGCCGACTCCATTTAACCACGCCCCCCTCCACATACCCCCACCGCCCGACTCAGGCCGGGGAACCATCTGGCCTGCAGCTCCCCTCCCCTCCTGGAGAGGAAGTCGGCCACGACCATCTGCATCCCCGGCCTGTGGACCACCTGGAACTGGAAGGGTTGTAATGCCAAGTACCAACAGGTGATCCGCGCGTTGGTATCTTTCATGTGTTGGAGCCATTGGAGGGGCGCGTGATCTGAACAGAGCGTGAATTAGCATCCCAGGAGATAATACCGGAGGGTGAGAACGGCCTATCTGATGTGCATACATTCCTTCTCTATGGTGCTGTACCTCACCTCCCTTCGGGAGAGCTTGCGGCTGATGTACAGCACCGGCCGCTCTACACCCTCGACCTCCTGGGATACGGCTGCCCCCACGCCCCGGTCCGATACCAAAAGGAAGGGTAACAAATTGTTGTAAACTGAACGGCGTGGTGAAGGCTGTTTTTTCTTTGGACATGGGAGATAAGGGGATCTGCCAATATCCATTCGTCAAATCCAGTGTCGAATAAAAGCGAGCTGAACCTAGCCGATCTAGCAACTCGTGGGATTGGGTATGCATCGAATTTCGACACAGCATTCACCTTGCGATAGTCCACACAGAACCATACCGAGCCGTCTGTTTTAGGGACCAAAACTATCGGGCTCGCCCAGTCATTGTTGGACTCTTCTATTACCCCCATATCTAGCATCGCTTTTAATTCATTCTGAACCACAATTTCTTTGTGGGCTGGGCAGCGCCTGATGGTGTTCCTGATGAAGCGCCGCGAGCGATTGAATTACTTCCGCAAATGGCGAGGTAATACAGTGTAATACAGTTCGTTGTTGTAGGGAAGAAAGGAGACAGGGTCGGCGTAGGCTGGGAAGCACCTCACGACTTTATTTATAGATTTCCTGTTTGGCGCCTCTGGGCTCTTAACAAACAATAACTCAAAACAATCTTGTAGTGACTTGTCGTCTCTCGATACACTGCGGGACGTCGTCTTCGTAGGAGAAGTGCTGTGTGCGCTCTGCACTATAATCGGGCTTCCCAGCTGGTCTCTCTCAACCTCCTTGTCTGCACGGCTTGCTTCTAACCGTCTCCCCACCAATTACTGAAACGAGACACAGGTGTTCACAATGTGCAATTGACATCCTTACACACCGCTTACCTCACCCTTTCGTTGCCGACTCCGCTTAATCACGCCCCATCCACACTTGACAAAGTAATAATCTTACAATTTGGGGGCTCCTGCCGTGAAAGGTGGAAAACCTCTTCGAACCAAGAGACCAAAGCCGGGCTGAGGCAGGCGCACCGACGATCGGGCACAGACCTACAATTAAAAGGGTGAGTGTTTTATAATATTTCTTTGACAAATTTTGATTGGAAGAAATGCTTTGATATTTCTTTGGCAAATGTTGATTGAAGCAAATATAACGCTTACCCTGTAGGATTCTTGTGGTTTATATTTCGTAGTGAGATAAGATAGGTTTAGGCTGTAGGCTGTTGCTGCTCCACCTGGATCTGTAGCTGCTGCATTTGTTGTTTGGGTTTAGAGAGCTCCTGGGCATACTGATCCTTAGTGGTCTGAAATGAGTCCCTTTCTCTCTGAATTGTTTGCAGTGTACCCATCAGGTTGTCCTGGGCATGGCGGAGTTGCCTATTCTCGCGTTTGAGGATATCAGTCTCAGATTCCAAGCATTCAACATCAGACCATTACAGGTAGCTACCAGGTCCTGTGGATTGCAGCGAGGGTTGAGTGATTCCAGTTGCGCCCTCCTCGTAGTCTGCATCAAGAGCTAATATAGAAGGTAACTGAGATTGTGCTGACATGAGTTCTGGGAGAAGCCTTGGAAGAGTAAAACCACTATATGTAACTATACCTACATACCTAACTGAGACGTTTTTGTGAATCACAGCGCCTGCAGCACCCACTAGACAGAACCTCATCAGGCAGCAACCTTCATTGTAGGACTCACTCTGAAACCGTTTTTTTGCTGCTTTTTAGCAAGGTTTAATAAAAGATTCTCTCTTTGTTTAGAATGTTTTTTTTAAAGCGGCAACATTCTCCCAAGAGGCTGGCTTCACGTCACAGACAGCGGCTGTTTGTGGATTGGTTGACTGGTAGTCTAAATGTCAGTAGATATTTATTAATTAATCAATTATGTAATTAAACAACAATAGCCTAAGTTTTGGAAAATATTTTCATTAGGACTATAAAAAATATTTTGCATCTTTTTTTGGTATGTGGGTGGCACTGGAACACCCTTGGCAATGCCACTGCTATTACTACAGATGGTCAACATAATTGTTATCTTTATTGTACGTTTTGTACTTTTAATTAGATTAGCATTTTTTAATACTTTCTTTTCCATTTTATCTTTAATATCTTGTCTTGTTATGTTGGTATCTTACACCAAGGGCCTGAAACAGATTTTCAATCCTCTGTGTGTCCTGTACATATAGCAGAATCGACAATAAAACTTATTTTACTTAATATTCTCTTGTCATGCTTTTTCCCTTCTCATTACCAATACAGGTAGTTTTCCACATTTAAATACATTTTGCAAGTATAATATTTTATTAAAATATAATTCTTTAATGTATTATTATGTACAGTATGATTAATAAAAACTTGCTTAGGCATCATGGCTTCGCTTGTGTTTATCAAAACATGCTATGAGATTGACGGTTGTGAATGGTTACGGTAATGAGAATTATTTCTTTTTGGGGGGAATTATTAAAATGGTGTTAGACTGTCGTAAAAGTTTTGAAAGTTAAACATGTCATATCTTGTTTTAAATGAATATAAAGAAGAAGATTTCATGAGAATCACCGGCCGGCTCTTTGGGCATTACACACTCAAGTTTGGTATCCATGTAAAAATTTGAATATCCGCTTCATGGAATTTGTTTGGCTGACTTTAATAATAAGTCTTCCAGACCAACAGAAATTCATGAACAAAAAACCTACAGAAATACACTTAGGACCTACATACAAAAAAAGTACATTTGAAAATTTCTCATAAACATTGAGCAAGGCTGTAGAGCTCCGGAGACTGTCAGGCAATCTGAACTCGGCCACTTTGGCAGGCAATCAAACATTCCGACATCTGTCTCTACAGTGACACCTAGTGGGTTTTTTCAAGAATGGCTGTGAAACCGGCTTGATTACAACGTTGTGCCAGTCTATCTATAGATGAAGTATGGGAGTGGTTAACGGCTGGCATATAACCCATATAAATAGTGCCATTATAATAAACATTTAAAAGATGTATTAAACATTCTTATGTTCATTTTATTGTTGAATTTAAGTGTGGAATTGCATTGGTGTGTGTGTGCAACTAGAATGGTACAAATACAATGACAATAAAGTATTAAATAAATAATTAAATTCCTTTTAATTTTAGGGTAAATTGTGAATAAATATGTGTTATTTTGGTCATGTAACATGAAAATTAATAAAATAAATAAAGCCACATGTCTCAATTGTTACATATAACATTTTTCATTAAAAAATACTGTTGATGGCAGGGGCGTAGTACAGAATATCAGGCCCTGTAAATTGTTATATTAATTTACAATACAGCCGTGAATCTGAATATGAATAAATCACCTCAGTCTCACATTAAACATGAATTGACAGTTGAATTGTGTCTCATTAATAGGTGACACTGTGCTCTGTAGTCCAAAACATTAAACATTTAACTATTGAACAGTAAAACATGTATTTTATGTTACCCACTGTCATGCTGCTCGTTTTTGTTTTTGGTTGTGAGGTGTTTTTCAGTCTCCTGAGATTTGTAAGAAATTTCCAAAAGCCAAATCTTTTAACTCTGGGCCCAGTGTAGCCCGTGTCAAAGTTCTGAATGACACATACACACCACAGCTGGACTGTATACCTTTTTGCAGGTGTGATCCTGTGGAAAACTGAAGCAAATCATTTTAATTACTGTATATTGACAACATTATGACAGTTATGGCCATTGAAGTTGGCAGCATTGTGGCCTACCTAATTGAACAGTTGATTCCTTCATTCCAAGCCCTTTTTTTGTCGAAGCTTGTGCTGCAACATCCTGTAGAGCGGTATTAGTTTTGAAGCGGACACTCTTTTCTCCTCTGACAACTCTGTTGATGCAAGTTTAAACATATGCAGTAATGACATTTATTCTTGAATGATGTCGAACTCAAAACTAGTCAGCGGAGCAGTGTCACTGCTTACATTGGAAAGCGTAGCAGACACCGGCTCTCGTTGCTCATACAGGCGTTGCAGCATGTCAGTGCTGTTCCATCTTGGATCAACCTCCTGTATCAGTTTAAGGGTTGGTCTCCCCATCATGCCCTGGATCTCCACAAGATTTTGCTTTGCAGCTGCGTCAAAATAACCCTACGATTTTTCTGGCTGTCTGACGTATTTCATTGATGAGTGGGGTTTGATCTAGGGCCTTTTTCTCAATAAAATGTAGATTGTGCTGCACAAAAAATTCTGTCAGGTTTCAACTCCTTGGCCCAAAAGGTTAAAAAAATAATGCATTTAAAAATAAGTGTTTTCATTTATATGAAATCATTACAACAACCTGAGCTCAATTAGTTTTTTTTCGACAGAAATGCTGCACTTTCCAGTGCCTAGTGTAGCCTACTAATATTTATATTTTGGTCGAAGCTAGCCTACTATTGTTACCCTCTCTTATACTGCTCTACCCTTTAAATTGTTATTTTATAGTGATCCCCTCAAGTATTGATGCATGTCCTCTTTTTCCTAAGCTCATTTATCTTTAGCTTTTAAATTACTATGTCACAAAAAGAGGTCGAAATTCTCTAGACACACCCATAGGAAGGTGAGATCATGTCATTGCCTAATTTTTCCTGCTCAGAACAAAAATGGATAAAAAGTGAAGAAGCAGAGCACAGCTCTCTCTCTCTCTCTCCGTTTCAAGAGCTTGAGTAATAAACTGAAGGATTGCACATTAAGACTTATTTTGACTTTATTTATTTTCAACCTAACTGTCCTATAGGATCTCAACTGGATTCATTTCATCAGACTCTTCTTCTCATTTACCTGTTTCATTGCGACAATGATGTCTGTTTGGCTGCTGACTCTTTTCTGCATGGATTTTCTGCCCTTCTCATTTCCAGATGGGCTGAAGTTTCCAAGATTTGATGGAAAGGATAGAGTCATTAATGTAAATGAGAGGAATTATAAGAAGACATTGAAGAATTATGGCATGATGTGTTTGCTCTATCACAAGCCCCTGCGTTCAGATGAGGAGCTCCAGGAGCAGTTTCAGATAAGGGAGATGATACTGGAGGTAATGAGTAAATCAGAAAGACTGTCATGTGACTGTAATTTACATTGTTTTATAAAATAATAATTTGGTTTCAGCTTCTTCATCTAGATAGTCACTTTCAACACATTTTACCAAACAACATTTTAAAGAATAACTAATTGGAAAACAATGAATGTTTTTTATATTTATATGTATGTGTTGTAAGAGTTTGTCAAATGTATTCTGTTTTCTGTCAAACATACTGATGGAATCGATTTATTGTGGTCAAACTGCATTCTTATGTTAAATGTTAAATTTTCATAACATGCACATTAATGGCACATTTACTACCAGTTTTATATTGTATATATAGCCTAAACATTTATATTGTAATTTGTATAAGGTATTTTACATGCAACATGCATGTTTGCAACAGTTATTACAAATAACATAGTGATTTGAAGTAAATACTTAACATTCACAAATAATGTGCTGATTTGTCAACTCTGTGTATCACTAGCTTACTGCTCAAGTTCTTGAAGACAAGGATATTGGTTTTGGAATGGTAGATTCACATAAAGATGCTAAGGTGGCAAAAAAGCTTGGTAAGAACGATTTACCTCCCTCATTGTGATAACTACATTATTTTGTAGACAATCGAATCGTATTATTCTACAGCATGGCCAATGAAACATGTGATCTTTGTCAATTAGGTCTGGAGGAGGAGGGAAGCATCTATGTGTTTAAAAATGAAAGAGTAATTGAGTTTGATGGGGAGCTCTCTGCAGATATACTTGTTGAGTTCCTGTTGGATGTGAGTATATGTAGGACTCATGTGGGAGGTGTGAGATTTAAATTGTAATTATTGTTTTATTTTGTTACAATTTACTTTGATAAGGTAAAATATACAACGATTTCCTTCAATGGTATCTGCATTGAGGCATTTGAAAGATTTTTGTATTTCTCCTTACATCGAATTTCTTTTTTGTATTGTTGAGATCAAACCTTCACTTCTAAACATATGTGGATCTTTTTAATATTGAAAATTTGAGGAATAGCATCTCATTAAGTTGTTTGTGTATGTGAATGAATATAATTTTTAGCTGTTAGAAGACCCAGTTGAGCTGATTAGTAACCCCATGGAGCTTCGTGCCTTTGAGAGAATGGAGGAAGACATACGCCTTATTGGTTACTTCAAGGGTGAAGACTCAGAATGTGAGTGCCCTACTTATGTCCTATAATACATTTTAACCTTGTCTGTTTACTTTGATGAAAATATGGTAAGCTTTCTTAATTAATTTAATGAAATTAGTTATTTAAAACACCGGTTTCAGTCAAGGAATTAGTTTAGCTCAAAGTAAAATACCTTTCTGTCGGTCCCCAACCGACAGATGGGGTTTGACTTGAGAACCTATCATCTTCTGACTAGTTTTGAAAAGGCCAATGAAATTTGCATGCTTGACTCCTCCCACGGATATCCGGGTATAAAGGGGAAACGGCGTGCTGCATCTTTTGTTCTTCGGAGCCTTTGCATCTGATGACAATCTACAAATTGCTGGATTCTACGACGTGGTGCAGCGGAGTGTCCCTAGTCAGTGACTTCCTCTGGGCGTGGCATGGCCCGCTGCTCTCGCGGGTGCAACACACTCATTGAGGAGAGGGACTTACATGATGTCTGCCTCAGGTCTTTGGGAGTCCGACAAACGCTTTCGAGGGATGGGCATATCTGTACAGGGTCCTCCCATTCGGTCTGTCCCTGTCTCCACAGGTCCTCAGGGAGAGAGGTGTGCACGTGATCAACTATCTCGACGACTGGTTTATCTTAGCTCACTCGCGAGATCTGTTGTGTACACACAGGGACCTGGTGCTCTGGCACCTAGACCCTTTGGGATTACAGGTCAACCGAGAAAAGAGCCAGCTCTCCCCTGGGCACCTTTTTTCTTGGTATGGAACTCGACTCGTCTCCATGATGGGGCGGCTCACTTCCGAACGTGCACAGTCAGTGCTGAACTGCTTGAACCTTCTCGGGCAGCAGCCAGCGATCCCCCTGAAACTATTTCAGGGGCTTCTGGGACACTAGGCGTCCACGGGGGGGGGGTGGTCCCCCTTGGGTTCGTAAGTATACGCCGCATCCTAACCCCTTGGTCTTCGATGACCTTTTTGCGGACAGGGGTCCCTCTAGGGCAGGTCTCGAGAAGAGTTGTGGTACGAAAAGACACCTCCCTGCAGGGTTGGTGTGCAACGGGCGCGCGGTGTCAGGTCGGTGGACGGGCCCTCGTCTTCGCTGGCATATCAACTGCCTGGAGTTGATAGCTGTCCTACTTGCACTGAGGATGCTAGGGCCTCTCGTGCAGGAACAGCATGTGCTGATCCGGTTGGACAGCACAACTGTGGTAGCGTATATCAACCGTCAGGGTGGCACTTGCACGACACCTCCTCATGAGGAGTCAACAGGTGACGAAGTCCCTGCATGCCACACACATACCAGGCAACCTGACCAGACAGCCCTGTATGGGGTCAGCTGTGTATGGATTGCGCCCTGCCCACTCCGGTAACCTTGGACTGGATCCTGCCCGCTCTAGTAACCTTGGAACAATGAGACAAGACTGGCTGAGAGTAGAGTACTGTTCTGCACTCTTTGATGCAACACATGCATCAGTTGTTATTGGAAGTTCTCTCAAGAAGTGAGGAGCTAAACCATGCAAGGCTTTATAGGTAATAAGCAAGATTTTAAAGTTTATGCGATGCTTTATAGGTAACCAGTGCAAGGTTGACTGAACCGGGCTAATATGCTCATACTTTTTTGTACGTGTAAGAACTCGAGCTGCCGCATTTTGGACCAGGTGGAGTTTTTGTAATAGGCCTGCAGGGCAACAACCTAATAGTGCATTACAGTAATCTAAAGTAGACCTGTTGGCCTCCCTGGACACCACCTATTGCCCGCTGTGGTACTCCCTGACCGAGGCCCCTGTCGGCACAGATGCCCTAGCGCACAGCTGGCCGTGGGACAAGCGGATGTACGCCTTCCCCCAGTTAGCCTCATTGCACAGGTCCTGTCCAAGGTCAGGGAAGAGGAGCATCAAGTGTTACTAGTTGCTCTTTACTAGCCCAACCGGACTTGGTTCTCAGAGCTAATGCTCCTGACGACGACTCTGCCCAGTCAGCTGATTCATCCACGCATAGCTCTAACCGGACCTAGTGCCCAACAAGTAGTAACCCCCCAACAGGGTGGTTCAGTCTGACGTATCCTCATGAGATGGTTCCCTTCGTTGCAACCCATGGCCTCCTCCAGGTGGACATCCACCTTGCGGCACTTCAGTCCGCACATACCTCCCATGAGTTTTCCCCTGCCGGCGAGACCATGTTGGTGTCTCCACTATACAGGTACTCCTCCCTACGGCGGGAAGTGGTCTCCGTAGCGCACATGCTCATTGAGGGAACAGCACTTCCACAGTGGCCCTACGGTACTGGACTGCTTATCGGCATTAGAGAAACAAGGCATCTGTCTGTGGTGGCCGAGGGCAGGGGCCTCTCATCTTTGCCAAAGCTCTGGGTCCCCCTGCCTGTCCACTGGATGGTTAAAATTTTACGCTTGCACTCACGTCTGAGAGATTGTGGCCAGAGATTGTGACGCAGCAAAGGGATGTGGCTTTTTCAATAGGAACCCCATCTGTCGGTTTGACACAATGTTCTTCATGCCACAACACTTGCCGTCCACTGCAGCAGTCCATCAGAAGAGACGGTTGTCTCTTTTAAGCTGTGAGGATTGAACCAATCAGAAGATGGCACCTTTGGAAGGAATGTAAATTGTCTTTGTCTTCCAGCACTTGTTTTGCATTTGGAAGCTGATTTGATGTTCAGTAAGAAAACTTTTAAGAGTTGAATAAATAAAATATGAAACGTTTTATCAAAACACAACAAGCATTAACATTAAGGAAATCACAAATTCAGCTCATAGACCCCAAACATGATCTACATATCATCTTGGTTAAATGAGTTACTGCAAATTACCTGGTTAAAGTTTTGAGACAGACATATTAACAAGAACATCAATACACGGTAAGGTTATAAATGGATATATGTCAATTTCTATATAAATGTATATAGGACTATGTCTGCCCGCCCCAGTGAATAAAGAGAGCACATCTCCTTACATTTACATTTACATTTACATTTATTCATTTGGCAGACACTTTTATCCAAAGCGACTTACAAGTAGTTTTATACAGTGGCACATTACTGCAGAGCAATCAGGGGTAAGGTGCCTTGCTCAAGGGCCCTTCAGTCATGACCTGCTGGTACTGAGATTAGAACCGGCAACCTTCTGATCACAATCCCAACGCTCCAACCATTAGGCCACAGGTGTGGGTTGATATGTGAACCAGAGAACTGATTCTGAGAGATTGTGGCCAGAGATTGTGACGCAGCAAAGGGATGTGGCTTTTTCAATAGGAACCCCATCTGTCGGTTTGAGTGGGGGTAGATCCCCTGGTCACTAGCTTGATGGCTGGGTGGGGGTGAAGTTGTTATATTTTAGAAATCTAACTAGTTATTGCATGTCTGACCTGTCTCAAGGTTTTATAATGTTTTAGCTCCCTAGAGCAGTTTGTCGATTTAGGAATACTCTAGAAACTGTGAATTCTATGTAAGGGTACCCGGGGTTACGTAGATAGCTCCTTTAAGGTAATTAAAACATAACGCTTCCTTATGTAAGGTCTTTGTACACCATCTGAAGACATAGTTCCCTTTCGAGGGACTCCCGCTGTGTTGCCATGGCTACACTTTGGGGAATGCCTCTGCCTGAGTGAGTCTGAAGTATGCAAGTCAAAAACATCCAATCGAAAAATTATACATCATAGTCAAGTCAAGTCAAGTCAGCTTTATTTAACAATTTTTACTAATTGTTACTAAACAGCTTTACAAGAAAACATTGACTATAAGCAAAACATATAAGGTAATGCAAGTCAAAACACAGGTCAAATATCAGACAGACTATAAATTCCTTTATGCAGTGTTAATTAAATAAAACTATAAGATTCTAGCAGCCCCCCAGGCAAACAGTGCAAAACAGTCTGCAAACGGTGGCGAGGAACCCAAAATTCCAGAAAAAACCTCATAGGGAAACCAGGCCTAACCAGGGCATTCCAGTTCAATATGGTCGGATGACGTATTGGAAGGTGGGATGACGTATTGGTACAGGAAGTGTAAAACAGACAGGGACACACAGAATATGTGTGTGGTGTGTTTGGGAGTGCAGCATGTTATTTGCCGGAGGCTGTAACTAAGGTGGTGGCTCAGATCAAGGTAGACAGATCTGCATGATGAAATAAGAAGGTCATGGAAAAAACATATATATATATATATATATATATGTTATTTCACCCCATTCTAATATGTATTCTAATATCCTGGGGTATAGTGAGCACAGGTATGGAGTGATTCTATGGGTTGAACAGACACTAGCCAGCTATCTATCCCCGTCAATGGCATCATCCCTGAAGGCTCCTATGCTACCAAGCCATGCGGAATTTCATCGAGCTTGGTGGGCAAGGCATATATGGCAACAAGTCAGTCTGGAGCATATCTGCACACGATGGCTCTCATACCAGGCATACCTGGGTGACTTTTTGAAGGACATTAACTCAATACTCAGTTTTGATCAAGTTCAGTAATAAAATGTTGTTACTGTCACCAGTTTTTTATATTGACTATGTATTCTATTATTCGACGGAGTTGCTGTGTTTCATGAGGCTTCGAGGAAATATAAAGTTGAGTATCATCAGCATAACAGTGAAAACTAACTTTGTGTCGCTTTATTATATCTTCTAGAGGTAGCATGTATAATGAGCAGAGGGCCTAAGACTGAGCCCTGTGGTACTCTGTACTGGCAATTTACGTGACACCTCATTGACTATTGCTACAAATTGAAAAAGGGTTGAATAAATACGATTTAAACCATTCTAAAGCTTTTCCCTAAATGCCGACGTAATTTTCGAGTCTATGTAGGAGTGTGCTGTGGTCAATGATGTTGAATGCAGCACTAAGGTCTAGCAGCACCAATAACAAGATACAACGCTGGTAAGACGCCAAAAAGTCATATCACACAAGCAGGATTTTGAGTCGCCAACAGGTGCATAAATTTACCATGCCAAATATTTCACGAGCGTCTGTGATATGTCCCCACTCTCTCAGATTGCATCTTTGATAATTCACAATGCGTGATTGTTACTCGCTTGAACAAGCACCGATTTCCCTCCGATTTCGGAAATTTGTCTGTGATTTCTCAAAACGTGTAGGCGACTGAAAATCGGGGCCAAAATAATGCAGTGTGAACTAGGCATAAGTCTAGGCTTTTGATAAAAGCATTTGCCAAATGCATAAATCTTAATGTAATACATGACTGCAATCCAGCTTTGATTTTTGCTAGGCTTTTGATGTTACCTGTGGATGTGTTGAAAAAATTCGGAATTATTCATATATAAATTATACAATTTAGTTCTCAGTGTTTAATGTAGCTATTTAAGAGGTTTAATCGAAAATTAGGTGTGTATCTTATGTAAAGTATGTTTCTCTTTGTTTCTTAGACTACAAAGCTTTCCAGATGGCTGCAGAAAAGTTTCAACCATATGTGAAATTTTTTGCCACTTTTGACAAAAGGGTGTGTACAGTCCTTTATAATTATAAGGGATTTTTATAATAAGTAATGCAGCCATGGCAGGGCTGTGCATTTAATTGATCGTAATCTTAATTTTTCCTTCTAACAATCACAAAAAGGAAATAATCAAGGTTGAAAGATTTTGCATGGATCCTCTTCACTTATAAATCCACAGCACACCTATTTCCTTAATAGCAGTGCAGCTGTGATATTTTACATTAATTTGTATTTGTTTTCAGTTTAATTTCTAGTTAAAAAGAGAAGTTCCCTATCTCTAGGTCTCTCGACGTTGTGTCAACAGAATGGGGTTTGACATGAGAACCTATCCTCTCTGACTGACTTGAAAAGGCCAATGAAAGGACTCCGCCCTGGATATCTGGATATAAAAGGAATACGGCTCTTGTGTGCAACTCACTCATCGAGGAGGATGACGGACACAACGTCTGCCTCCAGTATCTGGGTCTCCGGTACGCTGAGGCGGAGTTCGAGGATACTTCATGTCTACACCGTGGGCGGATGGCGATCCAGATGTTGCGGTCACGGGTGGCTCTGTCTTTAGTGAATCAGCCACCACCCTACGGCGAGCGGTGGGGTGATATAGGGATTACCGTGAGCCTCAATCCATCAGCCACTGGCTCGCAGACCTTTCACGCCCTGTCTCGCTCGTCTGACAGTTCCTCAAAAGACGGTCCCACCCTGTGTTGCTTCTTAGTCACCTATTCAGAAACGGTCCATGATGATGGTGAGATGCCGCTTGCAGCATCTTGGCATCTGCGATTCCTTGGAGTAGCCTCCCTCGGGAGGTCGAGGCCAGGAGGAACCGGACATGTCAACCATGCTCCCCCTGGCTGCTGCGAGTGCTGCACCACACCTCCCCCTTCCCCAATGCTCGCAGTTAGACACTTGGTTTCTCTGGACCGACCGGGACTCCAGGTCGCGCTCAGCTCCGGTGCCATTTTTTCCCGGAACTGCATGAGGAGCTTAGTAAGACCTGGAACACCCCCTTCTTCCCATCAAACTGGCCCGGTTGCCCTTACTTCCCTCGACGGCGGGGCAGCTAAGGGCTACATTGAAGTGCCCCAAGCATTTTCATAGGAACCCCATTCTGTCGAGACAACGGCACAATTCTCAGGCTCTTCAGCACAGACATTGTGTCGACAGAATGGGGTTTGTCTTGAGGACCTATCATCTCTGACTGACTTGAAAATGCAAATGAAATTGGCGAATGAAATTTGCATGCCAGACTCCGCCCCAGATATCCGGGTATAAAAGGAAGACGGCGTGCTGCATTCATTCACCTATTTCTGCAAATTTCATTCGCCAATTTCATTCGCCTTGTCAAGTTAGTCAGAAATTATAGGTTCTCAAGTCAAACCCCATTCTGTCGACGCAACGTCGTAACCGAGACATTTTTCTTTCTATGCAGTTTCAAAAGTCAGTAAGCAAGGTTATCAAAATCTCATTATTGTGATTATGATTTCTATTATAATCACAATAATTATAACACATGGCATTTGATGTTCTATTATGAAAGGGTATGTTCAGTATATTTATGGCACATAGTGAAACTTGTAATGACTTTAAGGAAACTGGATTGTGTTTAGGCTTTTTATCTAACTATTCTATCCTTCAGGTGGCAAAACCGCTAACTCTAAAAATGAATGAGATTGATTTTTATGAGCCCTTCATGGATGAGCCTGTTATCGTTCCTGGAAAACCCAATTCAGTAGGGGAGATTGTGGACTTTGTTAATCAACACAGAAGGTGATATTAGTGCCATCGTTAGAACCCCATAATTCAAATAAAATATAAAAAAATAATTAAAATGAAATAATTTCAAACATGAATTTGTTTTTCTTCACACAGGCCCACTCTAAGAAAACTTCGAACTGAGGACATGTTTGAAACTTGGGTGAGCAGGATTTTATTGTGTAAATGTAGAGGCCTTAACTGATGAACATTAACTCTCAATTAAATGGTCACTGTTTGGAGTGAAGTATTCCCTCTCAATCAACAGGAGGATGACATGGATGGAATCCACATTGTTGCCTTTGCTGAGGAGGAGGATCCCGGTGATGACTTAAAATACATTATTTTATTACAACATTTGTTTTTCATGTTGAATTATTTCTTTAAATCACGCAAGCGAACACAAATAAAATAAATGTTTAATTTATCATTTTGCAGACATTTTATAAAATTCACAAAAAAGATATAAAAATACTGCAGTCAAAAAGAAAATATTTTTGTAAACATTTAATGTATCTGTTATTATCTTTTTATTTAACAGATGGTTATGAATTCCTGGAGATTTTAAAGGAAGTTGCAAGGGACAATACTAAAAACCCAGATCTCAGCATAATTTGGATTGACCCTGATGATTTTCCTTTGGTGAGATGTTCATCTAACCTATTTTATACATAATGCGGCAGTTTCCCAGGCAGGGTTTACGTTAAATTAGGACTAGGTAAATTAGGACATTTAACTACTTTTTACAAACATTACTGGTGTACATCTTGAGGGAAAAAAATGGCAGCAATGTATTTAAACATTTTGAAAGCTCATTTATTTTAGTCTGGGACAAGGCTTGTACGTGAAACTACCCCAACATCTGTCACGTGATACTATTATCCAAAAGGTATTTTAATAATATATTCACAAGGACAGCACAGGAAACCAGGAACAAAACACACGTTGACATAAAACAATAACTGACAATGAACTAAAAGAAAAGACAGGCTTAAATACACATGGGAAACAGAATCAGGTTAAACAGAATCAGGTGAGGGACTAATTAACCTATAATGAACACATGTAATGGAAATCAGAATACAAAACCCAACAGACTAAAGAGACGAGTGGCCGTTTCAGAAAGGATGGTTTAGTGAGAACTTGGAGCATATTAACCCTGAAACGTTGTGTCGAGACAATAGGGACATAATAGGGTTGACTTGAGAACCTATCATCTCCGATTATACTTTGAAAAGGCCAATGAACTTGGCGAATGTGACGGCCCCTTTGTTGACATTTTTGTGCTTCAGAACCTGTGAGGCTTATGCTGAGCGATCTTTGATTCTTCCTACTGGAGCTACGACGCAGAGCAGCGGAACTCCTCTTGCCGTTTTGCGACTTCCCCTGGGCGTTTCAGTAGCTGGTCAGAGGTTTCTTCAAAGAGCATATTTCTAAAAGAGCAAATTCTCCTACAAATTCTGGCAAATGTCTCCAGGCATGTCTCACCGCTGTTGTCTTGGGTGTGACAGCCCCATCCTCGAGTCAGACAGGCACATGCCTGGTTCTCCAGCATGCAGGGCCGCTGCTAGCCATTTTGGTGCCCTAAGCATAATTCCATTATGATGCCCCCCCCCCCCTTAAAGGTCAAAACTTTTCTTCAGTAAACAGAATAGCAAAACAAAAAACTATCAATGTTTAACAGTAAAATCTCAATTCACAGAAATAAAGTTACTCGCCCCGCTCGACACGGGCTTTGAATTGACGTCGGTCCGAATGGGAGACGAGCGCTCTAACGAGGAGGCTAAAGCGTCTCTGTTGATTGGTACACAAGTTCGACGCACATTACGATCAGTAGCAGCACATCATGCACATTTCCCGAATTTAATTTGATTAAAGATGGACTTACCTGCAAGTGATGCACGGGCATCATCTCGCAGTTTCTTCTTCTTTCTTTTCTCTGATCCTGACTCCTGCTGTCTTTTCGGGGCCATTTCCAAATAAGTTGCCTAGGCTACTGTCTGTCAAACTGCGTCAGGCGCACGCGCGATCAACAGGCACTGCCGCGCGGACCGCACATGGGCGAGTGGTGGTGTGGACGGGGTGATATGGGATTGTTCGGCCGTTTTTTTTTTACATATAAATGGCTAAAATATGCCTGCCTAATTATTTTTCTATAGCCTAATGAAATAATATTAGATTAAAATTCATCAGGCTATTTTTGGTGCCCCCTCAGCACTTGGTGCCCTACGCACAGTGCGTGATGCGCGTGGTGGGAGCGGCGGCGCTGCCAGCATGCTGAAGTAGCGTTCGTGGTAACGGTATTGCGGTCACGGCCACAGCACCGTTTACTTCCTGCTCAAAAGCGGCTAACAAGCTGTATGTGACAGCAAGCGGCAGTGGTGATATTGGAGTGGACGTAAATCCGCCGCAGCATTGCCACGGACAGAACGGGGCCCATCACACTCACCAAACCTGTCTCCTTTGGGCGTCACCTGACTGTCCCATAGCGGAACCATGCCACAGCGTGCAAAGGATGAGATTTCGGAAAATCGCGTGCCGACTTTCTGACATCTGTCTACATCCCAGCAACACCCCCCCTCCATACCTCCGCCCCTCCTCAGGTGGCCCCCCGCGGATGGAGATTTCAACGGAGGGCATCAACTCTCTGCAGCAGCCCTCCAAGAAGCGGCCACCAGGGGAGACCCAGAACATCGGGCGCTGCTCCAGTCCCCCCTCAAGCCGGGCCCTTCTAAGGTTCTCAATAGGAACCTCTCGTCATGGTCACACAAATTGATGCCTTACTACACCACTTGTTGTTTACGATTCACAAGGACGCTTACACGTGACTCACCCAGGCCGGTCAGTGTTGTTCTGCTAGAAATCGTGACGCAGCACAGCACCGTGGCGTTTTCACCAGAAACCCGCTGTCAGTCTCGACTCAACATCAAGAGCGCGACAGAGGGAGAACGTCTTTGTTGCGGATGTAACCACAGTTCCCTGATGGAGGGAACGAGACGCTGTTCCATCTTTCCACGGGCGCTGCGCTGGCCCGCTAAAGAGAACGAGAGTGAATGTAGGAATAAATATTCCCTTTTATACCCGTATGTACTGGGCAGAGTCTGGCGTGCCGTCCGATTCGCCAACTTCATTGGCCTTATCAGAGTAAAATCAGAGATGATAGGTTCTCAAGTCAAACCCCATTCTGTTGGTCTCTACACAACCCGTTTCAGAATGGGGATTTGTCAAACCCGAGAAAGCAGGGTAACTCAAGCACATTTTTAAAAGAGAGGTAACTTATGACGTAACTTAATTACGTCATATGCTGTCATCATCAGATGCGGAGAAGCTTATACATGCCTTTATGACATCAAGACTAGATTACTGTAATGCACTATTAGGTGGTTGCCCTGCAGGCCTATTACAAAAACTCCAACTGGTCCAAAATGCGGCAGCTCGAGTTCTTACACGTACAAAAAAGTATGAGCATATTAGCCCGGTTCTGTCAACCTTGCACTGGTTACCTATAAAGCATCGCATAAATTTTAAAATCTTGCTTATTACCTATAAAGCCTTGCATGGTTTAGCTCCTCACTACTTGAGAGAACTTCTTACGTATTATAGTCCATCACGTGCACTACGCTCTCAGGCGTCAGGTCAGTTGGTAATACCTAGAATTTCAAAATCAAGTGCAGGCGGCAGATCCTTTTCCTATCTAGCGCCTAAACTTTGGAACAGTCTTCCCTGCAATGTCCGGGAGGCGGACACACTCTGTCAGTTTAAATCTAGACTAAAGACGCATCTTTTTAATCTTGCATACACTAGATTATCATAATATATGTATTTCAAAGATCTAGGCTGCACTAGTTAGATCAACCGGAACCAGGGACACTTCCAATAACAACTGATGCATTTGTTGCATCAAAGAGTGCAGAACAGTACTCTACTCTCAGCCAGTCTTGTCTCATTGTTCCAAGGTTACAAGAGCGGAGCGGGCAGGGCGCAATCCATTCCTAGACCTGACAAATGCTGGACGAAGGAAGTGACGTCCCTACAAAACTTCAGCCACTATTAGATTATTAATGATAATTTTAAATCTAATTTTTTTTTATTTTCGCCTTGTTGTGCAAGCACTGTTGAGCTTGTGCAGAGGCTGCAGTTTTTGCCAGAGGGGAACTGGAATCCCCTGGTTAGGCCTGGTTTCCCTCCGAGGTTTTTTTTCTCCTCCAATGGAGTTTTGGGTTCCTCGCCACCGTTTGCATACTGTTTTGCACTGTTTTGCCTGGCCGGGGGGGCTGCTAGAATTTGATAGTCTTATTTAATTAACTCTGCATATAGTAATTTATTGTGTGTCTGATATTTGACCTGTGTTTTGAATTCCATAACCTTTTATGTTTTACTTATAGTCATTTTTTCTTGTACAGCTGCTTTGTAACAATGAAAATTGTAAAAAGCGCTATATAAATAAAGCTGACTTGACTTGACTTGACTTGACTTATTCTCAGAGTAAGTAGCCATAGCAACTTTGGTCGGGAGCAGGTTTTCTTTGGTAAACCTAGAGTTTATTTTGATCTCCTCCCCCCCTTTAAATGCACAAGTGGTGTACCTCATTCATTCATTAATTCATTAACACAGTCATTGATAGCAAACATTTTGATCATACATAGACCATCTCAGTGACTAATATGTCATATTTGCTTTTACAGAGGAATCAGTACATGAAGAGGCTGCATTAATTCATAGGGACGTACTTTGATTTCAGTAGAGCAATTTAGGACCCAACTGGAATTTAGTCATTTCCCTGTGCATTTTTATTAAATCTGTACTGTTTTTCTTTACAGTGAATTAGATATATCAAAATATATCTCATCCATCCTTACATCAATAACATTAGCCGCCGTCCGTGTATTACATCAGAGCATAATTTTCTATGGATGATAAGAAATTACTTAAAGTGTGTACTGTAAATAAAGTGCATGAATAAAGAAATTAATAAATACAGACATATATGTAGAAATAAAGCGATAATGGCAATAAACAATTGATTTTGACGTGCAGCAATTCCTACTCTAATCTGCTCAGAGCAGGTTCGAATCGACGATCAGTCTGACTTTGTACACCATGACGTCTCTCTCACTCATGCCAAGTGAGAACATAATATATATTTTTTATTATTTCTGTCTTATTTCTGTTGTTTCATTCATTTAATGATTATTTTATTTGTTTATCGGTACATTTCTTTATTTATTAATTTAAACTTAGGTCATTTTCAGCATATCAGTAAATCCACTGTATACAGAGCGGAAAGCCTCGCTCTCACGTGCTTTCTGCCGCCATGTTGCTTTTTTGGTGCTGTTGCCATGGTGAATCGTAATATCAGAGCTCCATTGATGATGGTGCATGAACACAGGTATTTTCAAAAGCAGTTCGTCCAGACGCAAATGCAGTATTCAGTCAATTAAACAGAACTTTTTTGAAAACTCATCCAGGCCCAGGGACCAAAAATGACACAGACACAGAAGTGCAGTTCACTCAAAGTCAAAGGTTTATTAGGGATACGTCCAATATATATATGGATAAATGAGGAAGTGAGGTAATGCTCAGTTCCAGACACTTTGGTACATGGAAAATTACAAGACCCAATGTAAGTAATTCTGCTGAGGTAAGCGATACGTTAATTCCTTTTTCTTGACATGCTGATAGCAGGTACAGACACCTCAAGCAATACTAAACAGGAAATAATGCATAAAACAATGTGGGGTAATAAAATGTGGGACACAGAAAAACCCCAAATTCTCACAGGGTTATATCAGCAACTGAATGGAATCAACAATTTTGTCACTAATTCATCTGCAGTTAACCACCTACTGGGAGAAGACCTTTAAAGTGGACCTTTTCAGACCACAGATTGGCATAGTCAACGTCACTGATGTGAGTTATCTGTGCTTTTTATTTTTATAATATTAAATGTTACCTCATTTCAATTTTAATACTTCATCTAAAAGTAAGGGGGACTTTATGTTTTCTACTTCTCTTATTCTAAAAAGTATATTTCTTATTTTTTCATGTCACCAGGCCTGCTTTTGAAAATGTATTAACAAATATAAGTTAAAAATATTTAATGTAACATATTAACAATAATCTGAAACAAGAAAATACATTTATTAATCAGTTTAATCTTTTAGAAATCCAGAAAATAATTCTGTATTTTTTATATTTTAATTAATTTATCCCTGGATGCATATTGTGCTTTTTAAAGGCTGACAGTGTATGGTTAAACATGCCAAATGATGAAGATCTACCATCAGCTGAGGAGCTGGAGGACTGGATAGATGATGTTCTCTCAGGAAAGGTCAACACCGAGGATGATGATGATGACAGTAATGGCGGCAGTAGCAACGAGGATGACCATTACGGTGATTCATCTCTGTAAAACTACAACTATAGAAATTTTGAAGTGCTGTTACTGATTACAGATTGTTAAACTAGCCATTTATTGGAAAAAGCTAATAGTGTTTTACGAGTAAAATTAAAAAAAGGTCTTAATTGTATAAAAAACGCAAAGCATGCTATAACTGATATTTGGTGCTGTTTGTTCATCAAATGACTGGAAACTGTTATAAGGCTAATAAAAAATTGTGAATTGCTTGGAGTGTGTGTTCTGTAGAAATGTGTGAACTTGTTATTGTTCTGAACCTAGATAATACTGGAAAGGTTCTAGGATGTGTCAAAATTTTCAATAGATTTTTCAGAAGAAATGTCTTAGCTACAACTGTAACCTCTATTCTCCGGTGAATAGAACAAGACGTTGTGTTAAGAGAACACTAGGGTTTTGAAATTTGTATCATAATTTCCTATCAACAGTGTGGAAGTCAAAACACAGTTCAAATATCAGACACACAATAAATTACTATATGCAGAGTTAATTAAATAAGACTATCAAATTCTAGCAGTAACACATTACTATATTTGTGTTACAGTAATATTATTAATTTGCGCAGTAAAAAGTGATGTAATAAATTACTCCAATACTTTTACAGTTTTTTGAAATAGCTTGTTTTATATGTTACTTTTGTTGTGGCAGTTCCGTCACCAACAGTTTCATCTTTGTAACAGCTGCACACATATGTAATTTCTGCTTGCGCATTTTCAGTCATAACTACTATTGTTTGCCGCTATGAATACGCTACCTGCTCTGATGTTCCAGGACCTTTCAGCTAAGCTTATGTGAAGACGTGATAGACCTGTACCACGGAGCCGGTTTAGGTGGCTAACTAGGTAAGTTTAGGATTAGTTTGCGTCATGGTTTTAGGTACCATGACAGTAGCTCGGCTTTAATCTGTGTTTATCGCCATGATAATTTACACCGCACGGCTAACCTGCTCCGGAGGAGGTTATGATCTAGATTAGAGATCTCACACCGAAACTGAACCAATCAGCTTATAGACAATTTACATATAAATGACGTAACGAATCAAACACAGTGCGTGTTACAATTACTAGTTATTTTAGATTATGTGTAATAAAATAAAAACACTTATATATAAATATATACTGCAAATATAAAAACAAATAATGGTTAACACAAAGATACGTTTAGATTTTAGAAATAACATTTGCTGGTTTTCCCTTATGCTCACATGGAATGTATTTATTTTTCATTATTTTAGTGTACTACACACAATATGTATTTTTTACATTCTTGTCTGTGATGCAGAACATCTAGGATCACTTTTAGTTTCAATGAATTCCACTTTGTCCACTAAAGAAACCTTTTATTAAACAGATACAGTGAGATACAGACAAAACCATAACTTGACAGCTGACATCATATACACTCACCTAAAGGATTATTATGAACACCATACTAATACTGTGTTTGACCCCCTTTCACCTTCAGAACTGCCTTTATTCTACGTGGCATTGATTCAACAAGGTGCTGAAAGCATTCTTTAGAAATGTTGGCCCATATTGATAGGAAAGCATCTTGCAGTTGATGGAGATTTGTGGGATGCACATCCAGGGCACAAAGCTCCCATTCCACCACATCCCAAAGATGCTCTATTGGGTTGAGATCTGGTGACTGTGGGGGCCATTTTAGTACAGTGAACTAATTTTCATGTTCAAGAAACCAATTTGAAATGATTCGAGCTTTGTGACATGGTGCATTATCCTGCTGGAAGTAGCCATCAGAGGATTGGAACATGGTGGTCATAAAGGGATGGACATGGTCAGAAAAGATCCTCAGATAGGCTGTGGCATTTAAACGGTGCCCAATTGGCACTAAGGAGCCTAAAGTGTGCCAAGAAAACATCCCCCACACCATTACACCACCACCAGCCTGCACAGTTGTAACAAGGCATGATGGATCCATGTTCTCATTCTGTTTACATCAAATTCTGACTCTACCATCTGAATGTCTCAACAGAAATCGCGACTCATCAGACCAGGCAACATTTTTCCAGTCTTCAACTGTCCAATTTTGGTGAGCTCATGCAAATTGTAGCCTCTTTTTCCTATTTGTAGTGGAGATGAGTGGTACCCGATGGGGTCTTCTGCTGTTGTAGCCCATCCGCCTCAAGGTTGTGCGTGTTGGGGCTTCACAAATGTTTTGCTTCATACCTCGGTTGTAACGAGTGGATATTTCAGTCAAAGTTGCTCTTCTAACATGTTGAATCAGTCGACCCATTCTACTCTGACCTCTAGCATCAACAAGGCATTTTCGCCCAGAGGACTGCCGCATACTGGATGTTTTTCCCTTTTCACATCATTCTTTGTAAAACCTAGAAATGGTTGTGCGTGAAAATCCCAGTAACTGAGCAGATTGTGAAAAACTCAGACTGGCCCGTCTGGCACCAACAACCATGCCACGCTCAAAATTGCTTAAATCACCTTTCTTTCCCATTCTGACATTCATTTTGGAGTTCAGGAGATTGTCTTGACCAGGACCACACCCCTAAATGAATTGAAGCAATAGCCATGTGATTGGTTGATTCGATAATTGCATTAATGAGAAATTGAACAGGTGTTCCTAATAATACTTTAGGTGAATGTATATTTTAAAAGTTCTATTTTAATTTTTTTTTCCAAAACCAGGTTACACTTATAATTCACCTAATATTGTATCATATAGTAGGCCTACATGTTTAATGCTGTAATGCTTGTATCAATCCCT
Source organism: Barbatula barbatula (assembly GCF_947034865.1). Classification (NCBI taxonomy): domain Eukaryota; kingdom Metazoa; phylum Chordata; class Actinopteri; order Cypriniformes; family Nemacheilidae; genus Barbatula; species Barbatula barbatula. The sequence goes on from NC_136771.1 coordinate 16,014,565, forward strand.
AATGCATCTGTGTTGTGTCAGTGCTGTGAGGGAGGTAAAATAAAATGGGGAACAGTACAAAATACTTTAAAAGAATTAATTATGTGACCAAAAATCTATTTCAAACTTCAATATAAGCTTCTCGTCTTTGTTCTATGACAGGACTGTTTGATAGCCTGTTGGTGGGAGACAGGGGTTATGTATGAACACAGAACCACTTCAACATGGCCCTCAATCAAACCGGAGTCAGGATTGAGATAACCCTCAGATTTTTAAATGTACACTTCAACTGACTACTAACTTCACAAACTGTTATTTTGTATCCGTTGGTTTGCTCCAGTGCAACTCAGTCATTTCCCACCGGCCAAGTGGATCAAACTGGCCACCTTTTGATCACGAGTCCAACTCTCGAACCATTAGGCCACGACTGCCCCTGTAAGTTGCTTTGGTTAAAAGGGGTTCGTGTTAACTTGGGACGATTGGTATTTTCCAAGGAGCGCTGATTAAAAATGATCAAATTATTTATAAATGTTGGTATCAATAGCGGTGTCATGATCGCGATGGGTGAGACACGGACAGAGGACCCAGGTGCAGACAGCGGTTAAGGGGTTAACACATTTAATAAATAAATACAAAACTAAAAAACCCACGAGGGGTAAAATGACAAAACAAGGGTATAAGATAACATAGAACCAGGAACATGGACTCATTATACAAGACTAAAGATAACTAGACTACACTAAAAAAACGTGAACTCACCACACAACTCACAAGACACAAGGGCATTAAATAAGGGTAAAAATCAGGAGGGGAGCAGGTGAAGGGCATGAATCAATAAAGAGGAGACGAGAGGGCGGGAACAGAGACGAGACCGGAGATAATGTATGGAAGGCCATAAGGGCTCTCCACACAAAACATGAGACTCTGTCATGATCCTGCCACTAAACCAAGAGAAACATGACATGATGCGGCATAATCATGACAAACGGACTGTGTCGTTTACTCTGTGTTGTACTCATGTAATTGCGTCCATTTATGAGGTTTTAATTAGTTTTCAGCCTCGCCCATATTATTATGATACTATTCAACACATGCAAACTTCATATATTTACGAAGTACTATATATTTGTGGCAGTAACAATTGAAAGGCCACACTGTTGGCAATAATAATAACTAATACATTATAATACAATTTTCTCTTTGTCTCTTCGTGTTTGAGAGAAAAGCACTGCATACAAGGTTTTTGTGATGTGATGGAAGGCATATTTGCAGTTATGGTTGAATTTGATCAGGACCCAGAAAAAACACTTGCCTAACATTTACGCTTCTCCAAACCAACTTACAAAGCATCTAGACAAGGGGTATTCAATTAAAGTTTAAAGAGGTCCGGTCTTTATATTTTCTTCCAAACGGAGGTCGGAACAATATTTTTTTTGAAAATAAATAAATATTTTTTCAATTTAGCCCAGTTGGATATACTGTATGAAATATTTTATATTTTATAGGCACTGTGGCTTTAGGGGAATGCCCTCTTAATAGAAATCAGAAAATTCATATTTGTAAATAAAAAAACTACTGACAACAAGCAAACAGCAAATGTAATGTAACAATTAAATTCATAAAAACTAAATGAGATTTTCCATGCCATTGTCACCTTTTCACTCACATACCAGAACTTCTTCCATCTGTAAATAATTTCCTAATTAAAATATTGTTCACAAAATGTGAAACTGCTTGTGAAAACCCAGCAAAAGTCCTTCATAAACTCATCCTACAGAATAATATGTGAAAATATAACAATATCTTCAGTATTGACTGAATAATACCAAAATCTTTGTGAAATCACTGCTTGAAATGAATCTTTGATGCTTGTTGTTATAATAACCTATTCGATTATGAGATGTTAGTCCGGATTTTCACAGGGTCACAAATGTTTACATGCTAATGCTAGATGTAGATAAAACCGCTATGGTTAGTAATATATCAAAAATCTGGTTGAAATGTTGGAGACATATAGCAAACAGTAAACAGACTGACGGATACAAATGCTTTAAAATTCGCTGCAATTTGTTTACTGTTATTTACCGGCTCTGTGTGTTTGCAAAAGTGTTGTTAAAATAAGCACGTGTTTGCTGCTCTTTCATGTCTTTGGCGGAAGAGAGGCAGCGCGTATGGAGCGGAAAAGGGTTCAAATTAAGTGCGTTTGGCGCTAAATAAAGATATTCGAGGATTTAAACTATTCATGTATTTTTCAGTACTAGTGTTTCCTCGGATCGAACTCACAACATTTGCGTGGCTAGCACAATGTTCTAACAATTTAGCTACAGGAGCAACATCATACAGCTAGTAGATTTAAAACAAATACATATTACCCTTTTTTAGATGTAAGAAAGGAAAGAATAGAGAAAATAAAAGTAAAAACAACTTTTAAGAAAATAATGTTACTGCATATTACAGTAGATATAATGAATAATTTAACTTTATTACAAACAATAACACACTGCAAATCATGCAACATTACATTTATTTTATCAATCAATAATAAAAAGAAGCAGAACAGCTCTGTTTCATAGCGGTAAATGCCATTTTTAATCCTTATTTGCTTTGTATATCTGAAACTACATTCGATCAAAAAACATTGCATGACACGTAAACTACTGCTGTAAAGATTTATTTTCTTAAATGCACTTACAAGTTTAATAAACACTGAAACTACTATCCAGTTTTAAAGTGGCTGTAGTTTGTGCAGTCTGAAATGGCATAGTAACCTTGCTGTAAAGGGGTGGTTCAATAGTGTTTCATGCATTCTGACTTCTGACTTCTTTATAATGTTAAACGTGCTGGCTTCTCCTGCTTAACATGGTCAGCTTGTCAAAAAACATGTTGGACGTATGATGTAGTGTTTCTGATACACTCCCCAGGGTTTATTTCGAACATAAAGTTCCATTACCTAAAATCTTAACTATAGTCTCTTATTGGGAAATTCTCCCGGAAAAGCATGGCCACACATCAAAAAGCGAAAGCAAGAGATCAATGTGCGTTTGGGAAGTTCAGCTGTGTTTGTATGTTCATAGAATTTCGGTGAGGAATGTTATATAAACGGTGGATATTTTGCTGGATTTGCAGATTGTTTGAAACTTGTAGATGGAGTGAGTCAAATGTCTCTGTTTTGTTGGCAATCGGCACGTACGTGCATTATGTAAACAACACAAACTTATAGTGAATCAACAGTTCCCTTTCACCCTCAACGTAGGGGTGGACGATATGGTAAAAATATCATATCACGATTTTATCACGATTCATTTTTTCATTTTCACTATTTTGCAAACTGAGCCGCAATACAAGCAACTTATATCTCCATTTTTAAAATTTTGCCATACAAGGTAACAAAACATAAAAGGGAAAACATTTTAAAGTAGCATATTTGAATCAAGTGTAAATTTAAGGGAAGTGCAATTGTGCAAAGTAAGAACACTCAACAGGACTTGCATTACAATCAGACTTCTCATCACAAAATGAACATTATTTGAAAAAAACAATCTAACATTGGCAACAGCTGTAGCAGTCAGTAGACAGACCCTGAGCAAAACCCATGTCAGCATGTTTTTCTCTTTCAATTTTTTTGAGGTAGCATCTAGCAGGAAAAATATAGATAAACAGATTCATCAAAAACAATTAAGTAAGCTTAAAAAGATAAATAAAAATGTTTAAATCAAAAATATTAACTAGTTATAAATTAAGATGAGTCAGAGACAATAGCATAAACCCCCAAATAAACATTTGCTTCAAAAGGTAAAAAAACACAATAAATAGCTTAATAAAGAAAAGTCAAATACAAAATTGAAACTACCTTATATAATCTCTGAAGTATTTTTTGCAATGTGATTTAGGAAACAAACAATCAACCAAAGGTGCAAACATATTTCTGAATCCTGACTCTTTTAAACTTGCAACTTTAGAACAAACCTTTCACATTCCTACAAAGTATATATCCTAAGAACGTAAAGTATGACTGATCCCAATCACAAATTTGTAGAGAGGAAAACAACTGCAGCACTGCAGACGTGTCCAGCTGTTGAGCTCCAAGTCCCTTACCATGTTAGCCCCACTATCAGTGGTCATGCAGGTCATGTTGGACTCCCTTAACAATTTGACTGTCAGCATATTCTTTAGTGTGTTTTCTCTTTAGGTGGTTAAAAAGAGAAGTTGTGTTGCCGTCGGACGTGCGAATCTTATCATTGCAACATTTGCAAATAACTGTTGTTCCCTTTCTGTCGGTCTCTCGACGTTGTGTCGAAGCCGACAGATGGGGTTCGCCCTTGAGAACCAATCATCTCTGACTATTTTGAAAAGGCCAATGAAATTGGCGAATGAAATTTGCATGCCGGGCTCCGCCCCCGGATATCCGGGTATAAAAGGGGAGCCGGCGTGCTCATTCATTCACCTTTTGTTCTCCGGAGCCTTCGCATCTGATGACATTCTTCGAATTGCCGAATTCTACGACGCGGTGCAGCGGAGATTCCCCTGGGCGTCCTGGCAGTTCCTGAGGTACTGCGTGGCATTGCCCGCTGATCTCTTGGGTGCAGTACACTCATCGAGGACGGGGACGGACACGGTGGTTGCCGCAAGTGTTCGTGGGTCCGACCACTGTGGCAGCCTCGTGGATTCGTCCTGCCCGCACTGCGCGCGGATGGCTATTCAGACGTTGCGTCACTGCGCGCGGATCGCTCGCGCCCCGTCTCGCTTGTTTAGCAGTCCCCTAGGATGGTCCTAAGCCATCTTATTCCTCAGCCATGCGCTCGGACACGAGCCGTGGAGATGAGGTGTTTCTTGCAACATCGGAGCGCGACCTGCTGGCATCAGACTCTGGCGATTCCCTGAAGCTCCCTCCCTCGGGAGGTCGAGCACAGGTGAGAGCAGACGTCAAGATGTCAGCCATGCTCGCTCGGACCGCCGTGAGCGTCGGTTTGCGGTACGCCGCAGCCCTGGTGCTCGCGGCTGGGTACTTCGCACATTGGGCCCGGGCACGGCTTGGAGTCGCGTGCCAAGTTTTTCCGAGCTGCATAAGGAGTTCAGTAAGACCTGGAGCGCCCCCCTTCGGCGCGCTTCCGTCTAGCTGACTCTATCGCCCTCTCTTCCCTCGGGGCGGGGAGGCAGCTAGGGACTATGTCAATGCACCCTGGGTGGAGCATGCAGTCGCGGGTATCCGCAGACGGCGGCCACCTGGGGAGCTTGACCTAGACTCACCGTCCAGGGCATGTAAGGTCTCGACATCTCTGGTGTTGAGGCTGGCAGTGCCGTGGACCAAGCTGCCTCCACTCTTACGCCATGGCCATCCTGCAGGCCAGGGCGCTAAAGAGAGCCCCACAGGGTAAGACCGACCCAACTAGTGCCGCCGCCGACTGGCCCTCCGGGGACAACGGTGGCAGCGCAGGCTGGGTCGGACGATGTCCACATCAGTGGCCCGGAAAGATACCTCGGACTCAATCTTGCGCAGGTGGGCGATGTCGAGAAAGGCCACTTTCCCGACTCCCCTCTCGCAAGGTCGGCTGATTGGTGGCGCTGTCAAGGACTGCTCCAGCGGTCTTTTGACAGTGTAGAAACAGACCGGCCTGCAGTGACCCGGCCGCCTTTCGGCCGTCTAGGTCTCGCACGTGGTCTGCCCCCAGCAGCCCTGGCCTTCTCCAGCGTCGATTCCGGTTCTGGTGCCCCCGCAGGTGGCCCCCCGGAGGAAGACGTCGAGAGAAGGACCACCTAGAGAGATTGAACCATTGGGCCCGACCCAGCCTTGGTCGCTGGATGGTCGGACTGGGGCGGTCCCTGCCGCGTCCCAACACCTTCTGGGCCCCTTCGGGGGCCTAGTGCCCACCTTCTCACAAGGAGAGGTCTCTCTCTGGGTCCCACTTGCAGCCGCTCTCACCCTCTGAAAGATGGTGTTCGGCAACTCGACGTTGCGTCGTGGCGGCACGCAATGACAAGTACAAAGCAGCCCTCAGCACTCTCGCTTCGACGGTGCGTAGAGCTGCGCCATCGCCTGGCAGGTGATTTAGCGGAGCTGTCCCCCCCGGGGGGACCAGCACTGCTAGTCATTGATCCACCCCCTGCGGGTTGATGAAGCAGATCGCAGCCCCCCTGTGAGGTCCCTGGGTGCTTGGTTAGCATTTCAAACCATCACGGTGGCTGAGAGTGTGGTCCGTCTCGGCATTCGATCCAGTTCGCCAGACCTCCGCCGGACATCGGGCATCCTGTTACCTCAGCAGAGGCAGGGATGTTCCCGTGCTCCAGGCCGGGGCTGCCACCCCTCTGGCGAAGGCGATCGAACCGTCCCCTCGGCCGAGATGTCCAGTGGCTTCTACAGCCGCACTTCATCATCCCCAAAACCAGGGGTCGCTGCATACCTTGAGCTGCACCTTGCAAGGGTGCCGTTCAGGAGGCGCAGAAGCGCGTCCTGGTGTCTGTCAGACGCCAGGAGTGGTTCATGACAACTGACCGCATACTCTCATGTACAGTTTCCCTCGGCACTGTCGAGGGGCTGGCATGTCAGTAACTGGTCAGCCGGGACAAAGAGAGCAGCTCTCCCTGGCGCGGAGCTCCCCTTTTCCTGGTAGAGAACTCAACACTGTCTCCACGCACAGTCAGTGCTGAGCTGCTTGAACTTTCAGGCAGCAGCCAGCGGTCCCCTGAAATCAGTTTCAGAGGCTCCTGGGCATGGTGTCCTCGGGGGTGGCCTGTCCCCCTCGGGTTGACACACATGGGACCGCGACAGCACTGACTACAGAGATGAGTTCCCTGGAGAGCGTGGCGTACTGGCAGTAGGCGTATCGTCATTACGCCTGCTGCCGTCGCATCCTAACCCCGAGCAGGTCTTGAGGCCGGTCGTGGTAACGACAGACGCCTCCCTACGGGGTGCGGTGAGCAACGGGCGCGCAGTGTCGGGTCGCTGGACGGGCCCCCGCCTGCGTTGGCAGATCACTGCCTTCAAGTTGCTAGCTGTCCTGCTTGCACTGATGAGGCTCCGGCCTCTCGTGCAGAGCCAGCATACTGGCCCGGACAGCACGACCGGCGTAGCGTACTAAACCTCAGGGTGGCATTCGCTCGCTGCAGTCATCGCAACTCGCCCAATCGCCTCCTCCCGTGGAGACAGCAAGTGGCAAGGCCCCTGCAGGTCACATGACCACCGGGTGTCCTGAACCAGACAGCCAAGCGCTCTCTCGTCAGTTGACGCCTCGTGGGAAGTGACGACTCCACCCCTGGTGGAGACAGCAGGTGGCAAGGCCCCTGCAGGTCACACGCCCACCGGGTGTCCTGAACCAGACAGCCAAGCGTTCTCTCGTCAGTTGACACCTCATGGGAAGTGACGACTCCACCACTGCGGCCGGCTTGGGTGTGGTTTGGGCGGGCACAGGTGGACCTGTTGCCTCCCTGAACACCACCCAGTGCCGCTGGGCACTCCCTGGTCGAGGCTCCCCCCTCGACACGGAGGCCCTAGCGTGCAGCTGGCTGCGGGACAAGCGGAACTACGCTTCCCCCCAGTGAGCTTCATTGCGCAGGTCCTGTGCAAGGTCTGGGAAGGGAGTATCAAGTGCTGCTAGTTGCGCCTTACGGGCCCAACTACACTTGGTCCTCGGAGCTAATACTCCTGACGACAACTCCCCCTGGTCAAATCCCCTAGGCGAAGGGCCTACTCGCAGGGGATGGACACGTTGTGGCATTCGAGCCGGACCTCTGGGTCTGGCTCCTGGATGGGACGAGGAGTTCCTGGGTGATCTACCGCCCACAGTGGTGGAGACTGTCACTCAGGCAAGGGCCATGCCCACAAGGCTGGATGCCTTTAAGTGGCGCCCCTTCTCGTCCTGGTGCTCTTCTCGAGGAGAAGACCCGCAGAATTGCTCGCTCAGGAAACGTGCTGTCCTATTGCAGGAGAGGCTGGGGAGTAATCTCCCCTTCCACATTGGAGCGTGGGTACCCGCTGTCGCGGTTATCACGTACCAGTTGCTGGTGAGCCTCTGGGGCGGCATGACCTGATTATTAGGTTCCTCTATGGCGCGAGGGGCTAAGGCCTCATCCGCGCCCCGTACCCTCTTGGGACCTTAAGGTGGACCTGTGGGTCCCCTTTTTTCGGGCCCTGCGGAGAGCCCCCTTCCTCGTTCTGCGAGAGGGGTTGGCTCTCCTGCTGGGGCTCGAGTCCATCCAGAGGGTGAGGCACCTGCAAGCATTCCGTGTCCACCCATTGCCAAAATTCAGGCCCGGTGACTCTCACGTGATCCTGAGACCCCGGCCGACTTACGTGCCCAAAGTTCCGCCGCCCCCTTTGGGAACTAGGTGTTGAACTTGCAGGCGCTCCCACACCGGGAGAAAGACCCAACCTGTACGTGGGGTGTCCAGTAAGCGCATTGCGCCTCTACTCGAACCACACGGAGGGCTTCAAAGCCCTGAGCAGCTCTTGTCTGTTATGGAGGTCAGCAACGGGAGTGCTGTCTCCGAGGAGAGTTGTCGCGCTGGGTCGCACACGCCGTCACTACGGCGTGCCGATCCTAGCCCGTGCCCATTTGAGTGACGGTACACTCCGCTCGGGGTGTGGCCTCCTCGTGGGCATCGGCTCAGTGCGCCTCTCTGGCAGACATCTGTAGAGTTGCGGGTTGGGCTACGCTATACCTTGCAGAGGCCTGCAACCTCCGTGGGGAGTCGGCAGCTCGAGTCTTGCCAACAGGTGAGACCAGCAGTCGTGGGGCGTACGCCTGCGCATAGCGCCATTCCCCTTCTTAGGTGGATCAGTGCGCTATGGGCTGCCTCCCTTCTTTCCCCAAGGGTGAAGAATAGGCAGTCCGTCCATCCATCCATCAATAAGCACTCAGGGCGGCGGGCTCGGCGGAGCAGCCCTGCCGCCTATGGCCGGGTATCAAGCTGAGTTATTACATGTAGCTCTAACTGGACCTAGTGCCCCACACGTAGTAACCCCCCACTAGGGTGGTTCCGTCTGAGATGTCGTCATGAGATGGTTCCCCGCGTGGCAACCCATGACCTCCCCCAGGTGGACATCCACCTTGCGGCATTCCGCACATACCTCCCATGAGTTCTCCCCTATTTGGTGAGACCATGTTGGTGTCTCCACTGTATTTCCCCCTATGGTGGGAAGTGGTCTCCGTAGCGCACGTCCACATTGAGGGAACAGCGCTTACCCAGTAGCCCTACGGTACCGGACGGCTTCTCGTTTAGAGAACAAGGCCTCCGTCTGTGGTGGCCGAGGGCAGGGGCTACTCATCTTTGCCAAAAGCTCTGGGAGCCCCTGCCTGCCCACTGGAAGGTTACAAATTTCGCGATAGCGCTCATGTATGGCTCGCCCAGGCCGGTCAACATCGCTTCGCTAGAGATTGTGTCGCGGCTAGTGCCGTGGCGTTTTCAATAGGAACCCCATCTGTCGGCTTCGACACAATGTCGAGAGACCGACAGAAAGGGAACGTCTCGGTTACGTATGTAACCTCTGTTCCCTGATGGAGGGAACAAGACGTTGTGTCCTTCATGCCACGACAATAGCCGTCCGCTGCAGCAGTCACAAGATGCTCTCAGGCTCCTCAGCACAAAAGGTGAATGAATGAGCACGCCGGCTCCCCTTTTATACCCGGATATCCGGGGGCGGAGCCCGGCATGCAAATTTCATTCGCCAATTTCATTGGCCTTTTCAAAATAGTCAGAGATGATTGGTTCTCAAGGGCGAACCCCATCTGTCGGCTTCGACACAACGTCTTGTTCCCTCCATCAGGGAACAGAGGTTACATACGTAACCGAGACGTTTGCGCCGTGTCAGTGTTTGAAAATCCAAACCATATTCATATTACCGATGTTGAATTTCTTTTAGGGATCAACTCCTCTTTGTTTTCATCCATCGTCCCTTTGTTGTTAAATCTCACGAGCAAATAGTTTTTGATCCTGTTAACACGCTGACATCTAGCACGCCGCGCAAAAAAAGCCATAGATCTGCATCTAATAGAAAGTTCACGATTCTACGATATTTCCGAAAAAGTGAATTGTGGAGACATTTTAATCGCTCACAATTAAATATCGTCATATCGCACACCCCTACCTCAAGGTGTATTTGCCGCCCATCACACTCTTGTTGAAGGTGGCCAGTCTCACCTGTTGGTACCATGCAAGACTCTGGCTGACACCTGTTCCACATGGGGTTGGGTCTTTCTCCCCGGTGGGGAACACCTGCAAGTTAACCACCTGGTCCTGGAAGGGAGTGGTGGGAACTTTGTGCATGTAGCTGGGCATGGGTCTCAAGATAACGTGAGAGTCTCCAGGTCTGAACTTTAGGCAATCAGTGGACACAAAGAATGCTTGTAGGTCCCCTACCCTATTGATAGAGGCAAGCACCACCAGGAGAGCCGTCTTCATCGAAAGGTGAGAAAGAGTGGTGTCTCTCAGGGGCTTGAAATGGGGCCTCTGAAGGCCCGCCAGGACCATATCGTGCTCCCAAGAGCGTACGGAGCATGGACAAGGCGTATTCAGGATTCTGACGCCCCTTAGGAACCTAATTATCAGTTCGTGTAGTCCCAGAGACTTACGTCTAGTTTGTGATAAGCGGTAATGACAGATTTTTACACTTTTAGTGTGGAAGGGGAGAGATTTTTCTCGAGTCTCTCTTGCAGGAAGGACAGCATGCTCCCGATCGAGCAGCTCTGTGTGTCTTCTCCTCGAGAAGAGCACCAGGACGAGAAGAGGTGCCACTTAAAGTCGTACAGCCGCCTACTGCCAGGGCCCCTAGCCTGAGTGATGGTCTCAACCACCGCAGGGGGTAGGCCACTCAGGATCTCCTCATCCCAAACAGGAGCTAGACATGGAGGTTCCAGTCTCGGATGCCACAACATGCCCTTCCCCTGCGAAAGAAGGTCCTTCTGTTGTTCTTAAGTTCATAGGTTTCGTTTTCATTTATAGAAGTAAATTGTCAGAACAAACAACTTTATCATCGAGTTCGTCTGTGTAAAGCAAACAAGCTTGCTGTATTTGTGTCTGCATCTCTGATGTCGCTGGTTCCAGGCAGGGTTGCCAAGTCCCAGAAATATTTCCAGCACAATGACCCCTTAGAACCCACCCAAAAGGAATGAAAACTGGCCCCATTTTGTCCTGAGTCAAATCAAAGTTAACAACTGGCAAAAAAAAATTGTATTGCTAGATTTCTATTGCTATATCTGATTGGTTTCCTAGGTATTGTATAATGTTAAATTTCATCAAATTAATGCAATTATCTAATCAATCAATCACATGGCAGTTGCATTTAGGGGTGTGGTCCTGGTCAAGACGATCTCCTGAACTCCAAACTGAATGTCAGAATGGGAAAGAAAGGTGATTTAAGCAATTTTGGTCGTGGCATGGTTGTTGGTGCCAGACGGGCCGGTCTGAGTATTTCACAATCTGCTCAGTTACTGGGATTTAAAATATGACTACTTTTACATATAAAAAGTAGTCTCAACTCAATTATGTTCCTTTCTCCAAAGGAATGACATCCATGAAGATTTCCAGTCTGGATTTAGAGCACATCACAGTACAGAGATGCTTTGATCAGAGTTACAAATGATCTTCTTTTGGCCTCTGACCGAGGTTCTATCTCCTTATTGATGCTGCTAGATCTTAGTGCTGCATTCGACACCATTGACCACAGCACGCTCCTACATAGACTCGAAAATGATGTCGCCATTAAAGGATTAGTAAAGCTATTCCAGGCTTAGATCTTATTTATCCGACCGTTTTCAATATGTAGCAATCAACAATGAGGTGTCACGCAATTTGCAAGTCCAGTATGGTGTACCACAGGGCTCCGTCTTAGTGCCTATGCTCTTTGCATTATTCATGATACCTCTAGGAGATATAATAAAGCAACACCGAGTTAACTTTCACTGTTATGCTGATGATACGCAACTGTTCCTTATTACCCTCACGCCACGCCCCGCCGTGCTCAGGGATTCTAGTACTAAGTGGACTGGGCGGGCTAAGGTGTGGAGGAGAGAAGCTGGGTTCCAGCATGGGTCATCCTGGACCACTCACTGATCGAGGAATTTCCTTCGTAGTCGCTCCTGTCCCTCAAGCGCGCCGGGATGTACCCAGTTCTGGTACTGTCAGGACTGATCTATTTCTCTTGTTACACTTTTCTCCTGTTTTTTGGGTTAGCTGTCATTTTCTCGGGCACGCTCACTTCCGAGTTGGTGCTGCTCGCCTTTTCTCACCTGCTTTTTATTTCCTCATCATTCTCTCCCCTTTTTATTTCCGTATTATTCTTTCTCTCGTTTCTGTTGTGTCTCGCGCTTGCCTCACTCTTATTCCAGTCTAGTCATCAAGAGTTTTTTTCCGTATTAACCTTCTTTTGTTTTGCCTAGTTATTGTTTGCGGTTCTCTTACCTTTTTGTTGTAGTTGTTTGGATTATGTTGCCAGGTGAGACCTTTGCCTTTCTGGACTACGAGCTTGCCTTTTTCCTTGGACTCTGTCTGCGCCTCGGCTGTACCGTCCCCCCCAAAACTTCTTTGCCTAGTCCAGTGAACTCTCCGAGCCCGGCTAGGATCTTGTGTTTGGCTTTTATTTCATTCCCATTGTTGACTCATTAAAGTCTTGTAGAATTCATCTGCTCTTGGGTCTGACTCTTCTGTGTTTGATACATAGATTATAGTTTTGGGAATACGCCTCAGAATAGGGGAAAATTCTCACCATCAACTTGTTGTTATTAGCGTGCCTATTATTAACATATTGGCTGTTTATGAGTACTTATAAAGCACATATTCTCTATACTCTATATCCCTAATCCTAACCAATACCTAAACCTAACAACTACCTTACTAACTATTAATAAGCAACAAATTAAGAGTTTATTGTTGGATAAATCGTAGTTCATGGTTTGTTAATAGCGAGAATTGCCCCTTATACTGAAGTGTGACCAAGTTTTGTTTTAGTAAGGTATGACTTCAATGCACAAAATGGACTACAAAGTGCAATGTTTATGTTAAAGAAAGACAATTTAAAATAAATATTGTTCAAGTGCCATATTATATCCAAGGGGATACATGCACAAATAGTGCTGCTATTATAGATAAATATAACAATTTATGTTTTCAATTACTACACACTATGTGTTTAGTTGTACAGTATAATAATAAAAACATTGTCATACATTGTCTTTAGATGGGGCCCAAGATTCTATGCTACAACTTTATCTGTTTCCCTAATATTTGTAGGCAACTTATTTTTGTAGGCAAAATATTTGTCTGCTTAACTGATCTACGGCCAATTCAATTACAATTGATCTCTGTCTTTTTTATGTCGTTACTGTGCAGGCAACAGATCTGTGAGCATGGTTTGTTAAATTATGATTTCTTCTATATCTAGGTGGTAAGATAAAATATTTTCTTCTAAGATACAATGGAAGCTAAGACAAAGGAAGTGTTCGAACACTTTCTTCCTCTTGCCTTTCGTTCTCACGTGTAAACTATCCCCATAGTTCTTACTACAAATTCCTAATAATGCACTAAATGTTTGTACGTTTGTAAACTCTAAATCTCAAGCTATTCTTTCATACTTGGTTTCTTGTGGTCGTGTCATGTGTTGGTTTGATTTGCTGAAGTGGTATCGACACAGCTGTGTACAATTACTCTTTTTTGTCTTTTCTCTAATTTAGTGTCCCACAACTATAGACTGGTTCCTAAGAGTGTCTTCTGTACTTGCATTTTAGCTTTACTCTCTGCACTCCATCAATGTCCATTGTTTTTCTGGCACAGTTTTTTCTAACTCTCTTCTTTCTTGTATCTCTACATGCATGAAAAAGCTGCATGCCTCTACACTTTTGTGTAAGACTGATGTCTCATCAATAGCATTAGCCAGCATTGGCAGCCTTTCGGTCTAACTGGTTTAAAACAGAACAATAGATCTAATATTTTGACATGTCCATTATTGCCCAAGCTTGTGTTATGGATAGTGGTAGAAGGTTGATCTCTTTTTATGGCCCAGTTTCACAAGAAATTAAATATATTTTTAATCGCCAAAAGATTTATATTAGGTCAAACATTTTCTTGCTCCACACAAGAAACAATGTACTCATCTGAACAGATGACCCATGCATACAAGCCGTCCACCCACCTCCCTGTTTCCAATGCATTCCAAATTAAGAAAATCACACCCAAAATGCATAAACAAGCACAGATAAAACCGTTCCATGTAAAGTTTGACTATTATAGTTCACACAAAATGAAATTCTGTCATCATTTACTTACCCTCAGATTGTTCCACACCTTATTATAAACACAGAATGTCAGTAACCAAACAGATCTCACCCCCATTGACTCGCTAGTATTTATTTGACCTACTATGGCAGTAAATGGTGGATGAGATGTGTGGTTGGAACTACAGGTCTAGAGCTGTGGTTAGAAGCATCATTCCTTAATATTATGACATTTAGACTTACTTGTATCAACCTTTTGATCAAAGTAAGCAAACAACATGCAGTGCATTCCATATCTATCATTGTAAATACACTCACCTAAAGGATTATTAGGAACACCATACTATTACTGTGTTTGACCCCCTTTCGCCTTCAGAACTGCCTTAATTCTACGTGGCATTGATTCAACAAGGTGCTGAAAGCATTCTTTAGAAACGTTGGCCCATATTGATAGGAAAGCATCTTGCAGTTGATGGAGATTTTTTGGGATGCACATCCAGGGCACGAAGCTCCTGTTCCACCACATCCCAAAAATGCTGTATTGGGTTGAGATCTGGTGACTGTGGGGGCTATTTTAGTAAAGTGAACTCATTGTCATGTTCAAGAAACCAATTTGAAATGATTCGAGCTTTGTGACATGGTGCATTATCCTGCTGGAAGTAGCCATCATAGGATGGGTACATGGTGGTCATAAAGGGATGGACATGGTCAGAAACAATGCTCAGGTAGTGGCATTTAAACTAAACTAAGGGGCCTAAAGTGTGCCAAGAAAACATCTCCCAAACAATTACACCACCACCACCAGCCTGCACAGTGGTAACAAGGCACGATAGATCCATGTTCTCATCTTTACGCCAAATTCTGACTCTACCATCTGAATGTCTCAACAGAAATCGAGACTCATCAGACCAGGCAACATTTTTCCAGTCTTCAACTGTCCTATTTTGGTGAGCTTGTGCAAATTGTAGCCTATTTTTCCTATTTGTAGTGGAGATGAATGGTACCCGTTGGGGTCTTCTGCTGTTGTAGCCCATCCGCCTCAAGGTTGTGCGTGTTTGTGGCTTCACAAATGCTTTGCTTCATATCTCGGTTGTAACAAGTGGATATTTCAGTCAAAGTTGCTCTTCTATCAGCTTACATTATATTTTCTAGTACTGCCAATATTTGCATTTTTTAAATTTGTTTACAGGTTAAGGATAAGTCTCTCGAACAGCACAACCTGCTCATTATTTTCCCTAGGGGTCAGAGGAGGTTAAATACACCTTGACTGTACTCTGTACCCTCTTTGGACCTCACTGTGGTCCTCAAGGGCTTATGTAAAGCCCCATATGAGACCCTGGGAGATGCCAGTCTGACCCAACCTTAATATTGCTGTGTCCAGTATGCACCCTTTGCCTCTACTTATCCACATACAGATTAAGTAGCTCTGAGTATGAGCCTCTCATCTTTCGAAAAGCCAAGGTGATGCCTTACTACCCACACCAAAAGGTTACGATATGTTGGAGCACCAGTAAGTGTCACTCTGTTTGAGGTTGTGAAACCTTCAGCATTGTGATGCTTCATATAGGGACCTCATATTGTCATCTCGACAACATCAAGGTCCCTACACAAAGGGAACATCTCTATTATGACTGTATCCTCTATTGCCTGTTGGAGGGAATGAGACGTTATGTCCCTCTGGCCAGATACCACTGCTCCACCCGTGGCAGCGACCAGGAGACGTCTCCAAGGTTCTTCAGCACAAAAGCTGAATCAATGGGCATGACAACTTCGTTTTATTCCCATATCTACGAGACAGAGACTGGCATACAGATGTTTTCAAGTTCAAACCCCATAATGTGGTATAGACATAAGGCCTTGTTCAGTCCGTTAAATAGGATATGTTAAATCCTGCCGCTTGTCTTTTCGCATACGCAAATAATGGAGTTCACTCCTCTAATCTTAGATTGTGAATATTGTTAATATGTTCGAGTTGTTATTATCTTCAAGATGTCATCTAAATGAATTAAATGCCATAAAGAATTTGTTATTCGTTTTTCTTAGTAGACCAGAGGGATAGCTACTGAAAATGAAGTGAAAACCATGTGATATTTTTTTTACAAATATAAACCAGTTATTTTGTAAACTTTTTGAAAACGAGGCAAGCTTTGAGGTTGATGAGGTGCCTCGATTGGTGGGCCCCCTGCCGAAGTCTGACTGTGTGGTGGTTCTAAAGTTTGTAGGGTGAGTTTTGATGCTACCTTCTGTGACGATTAATGTTCCCTGATCAGTTTTGACCATCTATTGGTTGTCCTGTGGGGTTTTCGCCTGTTGGGGGAGGGGGGGCGCGCTGCTCAGAAAATACAGAGACTCTGATGGTGAAGCAGCATCCCCGTGTCTTGTGTTTTATTTATCTTACATCTTCCCTCATCAGGCTGTGGTGAGGGCGCTACATTTTGGAGGAACCACTGGAATGAAATGCAGTGAAGGACGGCGTACATAGGTGATGGTCTTCCTCCAGTGTCATTCGTCTTAACTTGAGGTCCAAGGGAACAGCAGAGTGAGAACGATCAGCATCCACGTTGCATCTGGAGGTCAAGCACACACTTTCTGAGGTTGATCGTCGATACCAAGAGTGTTGTCATCTTTAAGATCAGCTAAGACTGTTCGTCCACATTACATTGCACACACCCAAAGCCCAAGTGAACCATGGATCAATTAGAGGATTTAAGACTGGAAGTTATAGGAGCATTGTATTTATTGTCAAAGGAACAGCTTGTAAAATTGTGTGATTTTTTGGGCATTGAAAAGAGTGAAAATGTTATAAATGGGAGCCGCTAATTTGTCATTTCAGCCCTTGTGAGACATGTTGAGAGGGAGGGGTTAAAATAACTTAAAGATGAGGGCATGTCCGAACTTCTGTGCATTAGAGACAAAATTTGGGGAATTCATCAGGGTAGTGAATGTACCTCAGAGCAGCAGACAGAACAAAGTGTCCAGCAGGTGATGATTGACAAAGTAGCGCAGACTACAGAGCAAGAAAAGTTACAAAAAGAAATTGACATGTTACAATTAGCACTACAAAAGTTAATTGAACAAAAAACAAATTGTTGTTTCCACTACACAGCAGGGTGTTAGTGCCGCCCCCCACACAAATGCCCAGCTAAGCTATGAAAGGCAGCAACAACCACAACAAAACACCATGCTAAATTGTCCCTCAACCTCGACTCGACCAATTGTACTGACATGGGACAGAGAGTTTAAGATCTCCGGCCAGATAGGTGAACCAGGGCAAAAGGATAAACTCAGTTTCTCAAGTCTAGTGCACCAAATTGAACATTCACTTAGCAGAGGCTTCTCTGAGCTTGATATCGTTGATGCAATAATACGAGCAATTGCCCCAGGGATGCAGCTTCGCAGTTACTTGGAGGGAAAACCAAACTTAACCCTGCCCACATTAAGACGCATACTTAGAGCTCATTTCCAAGAAAGAGGTGCGACAGAGCTTTATAAACAACTTACTCCAGAGGTACAAAGCAGCAAAGAGACATCACAAAGCTTTCTTGTCCGCTGTCTAGATTTAAGACAAAAGATTTAGTTTGCATCCCAGGAAGCAGATTCCAGTTTGACGTATGACCCAAAATTGGGCCAGAGTATGTTTCTTCACACCGTCCTGACAGGTCTACAGAACGACAGCATTAGAATTGACCTTAGACCCTATCTGACACAGGCCAGTGTTAGTGACGAACTGCTCTTCGATAAAGTAAATCAGGCATGTTCCCATGCGACCGAGCTGCATAACAAAAGGAAACTTGTCCAGTCATTTGCCCCTAAAGTGCACACAGTTCAATCCAGTGACACCGTCGATGCTATCGAGAAAAATAGGAAACCACCATATCAGAAAAAGTCAGAACAGAATGAACTTGACATTCTAACTGAGCTGAGAGAGATGCGCTCAGGCATGGCCCTGTTAAAAGATCTCTGTGCGTCTCTCAAATCCGTGAGTCTATTAAGCAACCTAAGGTTATGTCTACTCAGTGTCCTTCTCCAGTGCTGGATGTCACCGATTCGTCTTTACCACAGGTTCAATATCCAACTCCAGGTTACTGGCAGCCGTGCGACCAACGGAGAGTAACAGCGCAGCGACCACAATGGTTCCCACGCCAACTTTATCAGCCTCCAAGTCGAGTAAGGAAATGCGTTGCATGCCAACAAAGTGGATTAGATGTCTACTGTACTCACTGTTACAAGTGCGGTGGGAGTGATCACTTCTCATCTGGCTGTCGAGCACGGATACCCATCACACAGCAGGAAGGACATTTAAAATAGGCTGGGTCACAACCGCGGGACAGGCTGTGACCAGAGTTGAAGAAGAGTCCCCCCAAAGTTGTACATACTGCGGCACCATCTGTTCTAACTTAATACTGAGGAACTGTGCAAAGTGTAAGCAGACGTTATTTTGCTCAAAAGCATGCCAAGCAGATCACTGGGCAGATCATAGAAAACAGTCTGGACTGAACTCAGATATAAATTTGAATCGTGGCTCAACCACAAAAACTCAGATACCAAAGAAACCATCTTGTGCTGCGCTTGTTGGAAAACAGTGCCTTATACAATGCTATCCTCAAAATTTGTGTGTAGAAGCATTATGGGACACCGGTTCTCAAGTATGTATTGTTAGTGAGATGTGGAAAAATTAGCACTTACCAAATGTACGATTGAGAGATGTTTCTGAAGCCATCGATGCACCTGAAGGACTCTGCCTTGTAGCCGCTAATGGTCAGGATATACCATTTGCTGGATGGATAGAAGTTACATATGCATTGGTGCCTGAAGAAAGAAAGGACAAAGGGCTCATCATACCCGTGTTAGTAATGAAAGGCGGACATCTGTGTCATCCCATCATCCGATACAATGTGATTGAGCAAGTTGCCAACCAAAACGGATTGACCCAGCAACACAGCAATGAGATGTTGGAGACAGCCGTTCCCAATTTAGAAGGAAATTAAATAAGAGCATTCATCAAAAGAGTCTAGGCAAAAACGTCATGCAAGTTCGTCCTCAAGAACACGAAGGAAAGAGTACATGTTCCTATCCACACCTCTGTTCAAGTTGAATGTAGAGTACAGACATCGACACCGATGGAAGAAATTGTGTTACTTTATGAACCTAATGTGAATCCTACCTGGCCTGAGGGATTGGAGTTCTGTGGAACCCTTGTAAAATTGCGACGACAGACCTCCCCACACGTCATTGTCACTGTCCAAAACCCCACCGGTCATGACATCATGTTGAATGGCAAAACAGTTCTTGGAACAGATCATCCGGTACAGGCTGTATACCCAGCCGCTGCCCTCGAAACTCCCTCCTGTGAGCCTTTAAACATAAGTCATGTCAGGAATGAAATCACCCAGAATTCTGATTCAACATGGGAACCACCATTAGATTTAAGCCATCTGAGTGAATCGAAGAGACAAATGGTACAGCAAATGTTAAGAGAGGAAGCAGCTTCTTTCTCAAAATCTGATGACGACATTGGCTGCATAGAAGGGTTGCAGATGGCCATCTCCCTGAAAGACACCATCCCTGTTGCTCGTACTTACCAGTCAGTACCTCGCCCCCTGTATAAAGAGATGAAGAACTATCTACATGATCTTATTGCTCAGGGATGGGTTCAGAAGTCAAACTCACCGTATTCCTCACCTGTAGTCTGTGTTCGAAAAAAGGATGGCAGCCTAAGGTTGTGTATCGACTACCGGGGAATTGAATCAGAAGACAAATCCTGGCAGACAGCCCATTCCATGAGTTCAAGACATCATGGACAGTCTTGGAGGAAACACCTGGTTCTCATTACTTGACCAAGGGAAGGCATACAACCAGGGTTTCATGTCTAAGGAGAGTAGACCTTTGACAGCTTTTGTGACACCATGGGGACTCTACGAGTGGATTCGGATCCCGTTTGGTCTCATGAATGCTCCCGCGGCTTTCCAACGCTGCATGGAAGAGTGCCTGGAAGATCTCAGAGACAACTGCTGTGTCCCCTACCTGGATGACACGCTTGTGTTCAGTAAATCCTTTGAAGACCATGTAAGTGCTGTGAGAAAGGTCCTGCAGCATCTGAGGCGATATGGAATTAAACTCAAGCCTAGCAAATGTGAGTTGTTCTTGTTCTGTGAAGATTGTGTCCGCAGAGGGCAGTAAAATGGATCCCGCTGACACTGCAGCCGTAAGAGCTCTGAAAGAGAGAAGACCAAGCACTGTGGGACAGTTGAGAGCAGTACTTGGCCTGTTAAGTTATTATAGGCAGTATATCCAAGACTTTTCCAAGATTGCTGGACCGCTCTATAACTTGCTAAAAGGAGCAGCTGAGCCTGAGGAAAGACGACCACATGGAGCTGCAAGTAAGGGTATAAAGAACTAGAAATGAGGAGTACCTTCTCGGAAACCCATTCTATGGTTGGAACATCATCAGCAGAGGCTGGAGAAGTTGATTGACTGTTTGACGGAGCCTCCAGTCCTTGGATTTCCAGACTTTTCAGAGCCATTTATACTCCACACAGATGCTTCGAACTTGGGACTTGGTGCTGTTCTGTACCAAAAACAAGAAGGGAAACTTCGAGTCATTGCCAACGGATCTCGCACATTGACAGCCGCTGAGCAGAACTATCACCTTCATTCAGGAAAATTGGAGTTTCTTGCTTTAAAGTGGTCAATCACAGAGAAGTTTCGTGACTACCTTTACTACGCACCTTCCTTCACAGTATATAGTACTGACCAGCGCTAAACTCAATGCGACTGGATGCAGATGGGTTGCAGAGCTCGCAGACTTCCACTTCATGATCAAATACCGCCCTGGAAAAGACAACATCGATGCATACAGTTTATCTCAGATGCCGCTGGACATTGAAATAATGATGGCGCAGTGTACGGAGGAAATTACATCTGATTGCGTTGGGGCATCGGTGCAAGCGATAGAAGCGCAAGACCAAACCATGTCCTGGGTAGCTATGACCTCACAAAAGCCAACAGAGTATACAGAGTTGACTGAGAACTACTCTCAAGACGAGATACGACAGGCTCAGAGAGATGGACCAGTAGTTAAACTGATGTTGGATGGAGAAAAAAACCCCAGACACTTAGTGAAGTACACAGAGTCAAAGTTTACTTCGTCATTGGGACAAGTTTTCATGAAAGAGGATGGAATTCTTCGAAGAAGAACAACTACTCGAACTCAGCTTGTGTTGCCAGAACAATACAAACCACGTGTCTTGCAGGAGATACATTGTAAAATGGGACATCAAGGAGTAGAAAGGACAATATCTTTGATTGGAGACGATTGGCCGAAAATGCAGGGTGAAATTGAACATTTTGTGACCAAATGTTGTCACTGCTTGAAACAAAAAAAGCCAAGTAAGGAAACTAGAGCACCACTCTTAAATATTATCACCACCCATCCATTTGAACTGGTCTCTGTTGACTTTTTGCACCTTGACAAGAATAAAGGAGGGTATGAATATATCCTGGTGATAGTCGATCACTTCACGAGTTTCGCACAAGCTTATGTCACCACATCAAAGTCGGCAAAAACCGGGGCTGAACGAATCTTTAATGATTACGCCTTGAAATTTGGATACCCCCAGATAATTCACCATGACCAGGGAGTTGAATTTGAAAATCAGTTGCTTTCCCAGCTAAAGAAGGACTGTGGAGTTGTAGGATCGCGAGCGACGCCCTACCACCCACAAGGAAATGGGCAGGTGGAACGCTTTAATCGGACGATGCTCCACATGTTAAAGACGCTAACGGAAGCACAGAAGTCCAACTGGAAGGAATTGTTGAACAAACTTACCTTTGCCTATAACAGCACGCGATGCGATGTTAGTGGATTCTCACCATTCTATCTCCTGTTTGGACGTTCACCAAGATTACCTGTAGATTTGCTTTTCGGATTGACATCAGAGGAAGGGACTGAGGACCACTCGGAATATGTAAAGAGATGGAGCCAAGGAATGAGGGAAGCATACAAGATTGCCAAAGACAACAACAAGAAAGTAACTGAGAGAAACAAGAGAAACCATGAGGGAAAAGTGAGAAGCTCTGCGTTGCACCCAGGAGATCGTGTTCTGGTGAGAAATCTTACGCCAAGAGGAGGGACAGGAAAGTTGCGAAACTATTGGGAGGATGCAATACACACGGTTGTTCGTTGTGTGGGAGAAGAGGGCCCTGTCTATGAACTAAAACCGGAAAGAGGAAAAGGAAGGTCAAGGGTTCTACACCGAAATCTCTTGTTACCGTGCAATTACCTACCACTAGAACCAGAGCCCCAATCACAGCCAAAAACAAAGAGGAATACTAAAGAATTGATCTCCAGGGAAAGGCGTGATTCTGGCTCAGAGGAAGAAAGTGAAGAGCCTGGCTATTATTACTTACCTGTGTTCCAGCACCAACAACTTGAAGAGAGAAATCACTCAGAAGAAATAAATCTACCTGTTATCAAGCACCAGCAACCTGTAACGGAGAATCAGTTTGCAGAAACAAACTTACCTGTGGAACAGAGTTGTCAGCCTGTGGAGAGAAGTAACGAGGGTGTGGAAAGTGAAGGTGTGAGGTTGGATCAAGGATTTGTAGCTGATGATGAACATTGCAAGAGAACAGGAGTTCAGATGGTCTAAGAGAGAGCGAAGACCACCGAAGATGTTCACCTATGATAACCTTGGTACCCCAGCATGCTATGGGATAGAGTGTATAAACCCACACATGTTTCAGTTCCCTCAATATGGGAGGCCAAACTTGAATCCATGGGCACCCCCAGTACCAATGTATCAGTTAGTATATTTACAGCCATACAAGGAATTGTAGGCATACTGAAAATAATAAATCAGGTCGTGCTGCTCAGAAAAAACTCTGATGGTGAAGCAGCATCCCTGTGTCTTGTGTTTTATTTATCATACATCTTCCCTCATCAGGCTGTGGTGAGGGCGCTACAACTGCAGCCATGAACACATCTTAGTTATCATTGATTATACCACTCGATATCCCGAAGCCTTGCCCCTCCAAAAAGCAACAGCCAAGTTCATTGGTATGGAGATATTCCCGTTCTTCAGCCGTGTAGAGATTTCCTCTGAGAATCACTTTTTGGAATTACCAGAATTACCTTTAGGAATGCTTGGTGCACCCACCACCTTCCAACAAATGATGGACATCCTTCTATGACTGCACCAGGAGTATGAAGGGCTTGACTCACAGCTAACCACAAGAAGTGCCATCTCGGTTTGGCTGAAGTGCAGTGCTTGGGTTTAAGCATCGGCAGAGGTCTTATACAACCACAAAGCTAGAAAGTCGAGGCAATACAGAATGCCAACCAACAAAACCCAGGTATGCGCTTTTCTGGGGTTGGCGGGATAATACAAATGTTTTATATCTAACTTCTCCTCTCTAGCCAGCCCACTGACCAACCTGACCAAAAACAGGCAGCCCGAGAAAGTAGAACAGACCATAGAAGCGGAGAATACATTATAAGTCCTCAAGCAGGCGCTCTCCTCATCCCCCGTGTTCATCATCCTCCAAAGGGGAAGAGCACCCCGTGGTGTACATCAGAAACTCATCCTGGCTGAATCCAGGTTTGCCACAGTTGAAAAAGAGGCTCTGGTCATTTAGTGGGCCATCCAGAAGTATTACCTGCGGGGCCAAAGCTTCACTCTAATAACAGATCATGCGCCGCTCATGTAGATGACCAAAACCAAAGTGGTTCCTTGTTACCAGGTGGTTCCTTGCACTCCATGACTTCCACTTTAAATCGGGCTGGAGCCTCTAATGGTAACGCCAACGGTTTGTCAAGGATGTGGTCAGGCTGGACATTACGGTCAGGTAATCTCCCCCCGTTTCCCCCTCTCTCCTCACAGATGCACACACCCTACCAGGATGACACTTTGGCCAGTCTCCCAATGCAGAATCAGCGTCACCATGGAAACAAAACACCCACAGGTATCAACTCTACAGCTGCCCGACCTTTAGCACCTGATCACAGTCTAACCCACCTCTTATAAGCGCAGGAGAAGAACAAAAATTATGTTTTGTTCTTCCATGCATACTAATGTGTTGACTTTTCTGTTTACACGGAAACCAGTGGCTGACGTTTGGCTCTCACTCACCAAAAGTCTTCACTTCCCCAGTACGCCTCGGAGCACCCTTTTGGACTGTCCCATGGTACAAAACACTCACATATTTCACCTTGTTCCCTCTTTGTTTAGACTATGCACTAAATATTGTGAAGAAAGAATCCTTTTGTGCCTGTATCATACAAGGTTATCACAAGGTTATAGTTTCTCAAACAATGCATCTCACAAGGTAATGAGCGCATATACATAACATGCAGGTATGCAAAATAAATCTTTGGGAAGGTAAATGTGAAAATATTTACTTGAACGGACATGACCTGCGGGCCCGCTGCATAGCTGGCACATTTGAAATCCATTAGAATCCCTTTAAATACCTTATATCTGCCCCGGTACCAACAAAAACCTTCTTAGAGTTTAGTTTCCCCATTAAGGAATCGTTTTGTCAAAACGAGCAACTTCAGAGGACGAATAGCATATAAAGAAAACAAGCTGTTGTGTTTGCATTTATGTCTCTTATAAGACCATGCAGTTCCGGCTTGCTTTGTTAGTAGCTTTGAATGGAGGAGTTTGGTTCGGTGACAAGGCATGCGAAAATGTAGAGAGAATAAAGGTGAGACAGATTATATAGTTCAAAAACACTCAACAATAGGGAACGCTCTCTCTGCGTTTTCCATACGATAATTAATCACAGTCCCGGTGAAGCCTCTAGTCTCGCTCCACCGTATCAGCACATTAGCCAGTCAGCAGTCCGTCTCTCCCTCTCTTGTCCTGCATCTCCGCCGGCTTTATGCTCCCCAACGCCACTTACTGTAATAAGTGTGGCAGGCAGAGACGAGACAGAAACAGAACTTTACAATTTGAGCCCCGGAGGGTGGTTTATTGTATAGGCAGAGTGGTGTATGTGACTCCCGGAGAGAAGGCCATGGGGAAGATGGCTCGTCCTCAGTCCGGCAAAGTCTTGTGGGTGCTCGTGCCTCAACATGGTAAGTGGTGCAGGTGCTGTGTAGCAACGGATGTTGCGCGGACGTTGCGTCGAGTCGGATAATCTGTTAGAGAGGGAAAAAATACCACACGTTAGTCAGGACTCTCTGTGGAGAACAAGCTCACCCTTTCCTCTTCTTTTGCAGCCTGTGGGGCATCCGGGACCCCTCCATCATGGGGCACACGAAATGGTTCGGGTCCCTGCAACGCCAACAGACCGGCCCTGACCTCCCCGCTGCCCTGGAGGCAGGAAGTGGGGCCAGGGGAGGAGCAAAGGGGTATGTGGATCCCACGGCGGGGAACCTGGGTCTCAAGCTCTACGCTCCTGACTCTTTGGTGTGTCCAGGTCCGGTCTTGGTTGTGGGGATGGAGAGAGAGATGCCATGGGTAGGGGTTCGCCAACCCCGGGGCATTCCACCATGTGATCCTCCGCCAGCTGGATGTCCAGTCCAGCGACGCCGGTCGGTGGCACTGGACCCACTCTGCCGTCTTCCTGGGTAGGCAGGTGTTGAATTATTCCATTACCACCCGATTGATGATTTCATCAACATCTTTATTACTGGTGCCATTTTCAAAACACAGCATTACTGTTTAATCACTTTTTCAGCTCGTAGCTAACACAAAATAAATTTTATTTATCATAATGAACATGACAAAGACAGAAAGAACAACCAATTCAACTGTGTACCCATCTGTATTAACACAATCAGTGCACTAGGGTTTTTGTGTTAACTATTGAAATATTGACATATTTCTTACCTGTTCAGAAGAAATAAAGCCATGCCAATTTTAATTCCCCATCACATTCCCTTTTTCTTTGTAAACTCTCATCAGTTCATTCTTTCGAATCACCTGACGAATCACCAGATCTCAGAGTTGCTTGGTGTTTAAAAGTAAAAGTACTAAACGCTGCCATAAATAATACTCAGTTGTATAAAATCCTACCCAGCAGTTGTGAGTACATGATACAAATCGCCTGTCACTCGCAGAGTCCACATGAAAGCTATCCTCTTCGTTTTGTTCACGAATGTGACGAAATGATGCATACACAAACGACACCAAATAAGGATTTCTGGAAAAAGACGACCTGACAAGGAAAATTACAAACCATTATTACAAGCTTTCCGTGGTGAATCCAGTGTGGGTAGTGACACCTTATTAAACACCGCTCTTTCATGTACTTGCTAAATAATTGGTTTTAGGAAACGTTTACTCAAAAGAACTTATGGACTGCAACTTTAAATAAATTCAAAATATCAAAACAAAATCACTCCACAATGACTATTACTTGATCTTTAGATCAGTGGTCCTAAAACTACTATCAGTTAATAAACGATAAGCAATAGCTTAAAACTCTCTTCATGATGTATGAACCTTAATTAGAAAGATGATAACATTCAGAACTTTCATAATTTACCATAAAGTATGTTAAATAATTAAATAATTTTAATTTATTTTTTGGATTCTCTTTTATATTTTGAGACTGATTGTGATCTTTTACATGGGGCACAATTAAACCTAAATAGACAAGGGGCTGGATTCACAGAACATTCTTTAGAAGAAAATTCTGCATACGAATTAAAAAAAAAGATTAGGAATATTCTTTTCTCAATATTGATTTACAAAGCATATGTTATTTCATTCTTAGGGAAAAAAAAATGTTTTTATGAAAAATCCTTCTTAAGAAGGAACATTCTTACGAACTTCCT
Organism: Barbatula barbatula; assembly: GCF_947034865.1. NCBI lineage: Eukaryota > Metazoa > Chordata > Actinopteri > Cypriniformes > Nemacheilidae > Barbatula > Barbatula barbatula. The sequence continues at coordinate 16,041,532 of NC_136771.1, forward strand.
ATAATTTATGTTGAGAACAGTTTCATGAATCCGCTCCCAGGTTTTTAATTTTATTGTTGTGTGTTTGCGTAACTGTAATAGACCCGCTTCGATGAAGACCAAGGCCGATTTCATGCAAAACCATTGTTTATAAATGGTGTCATGTATATTTTATCAAGCTGAGAACAGGAGAAGACTTTGTTTAATATTTTGCTCTTTTTGATATTTAGAACAGTTTTGGTTGTGTTGGTAATTTAACCAAATGAATGTCTCATTAAAGAACAACATGAGCATTTAAGGACAAAAATAATATTTGTTATCATTAGGGGCCCAGCCCTGAAGGGGCTATGGCCACTACTGCCTCTGTTGGTATTATTATTATTCTTAACCAATGGGAGTCTATGATAGCCCGTATGTAGGAAAATGATGAAACTTGACACACTCGTAGTGGAGGTCCTCAATAGTCCTGTGACCTGGTACGGGTCTCTAGCACTCATTCTACAGCGTTACAAGCAGTTAAAAAAGCATTTTTCAAACAGGAAATCCAGTTAGGGCATGCATGCTCATACCATTACAGTGGTGGCCATTTTGAAAATTACAGTACAGTAATATTATTATTATTTGTGAATCCTCGTTAGCGCCACCTATGGGGTCGCAAGATTACAAATATGAAATGTTGTCAGAAAACCGTGATCTTGGTGTCTACCGATTTCTCAGGTCATGCCGGATTGGGTGATTATGATTATATCAGGTCATGCCGGATTGGGTGATTAAGATTATATCAGGTCATGCCGGGGGTGATCATGATTATATCATGACTGGATGATTGGCCTGTACCCCATTTTGAAATTTGTCATAAATTGTGATATATTTTGAACCGTATGTCATATCTGCATGAATGTTGGCATGTATTATTGAAGTAGTGTCCTGAACGTACCTGTGACCTTTGAAGCCTATAGCGTTCATTAGATATATCGCATTTTATAAAATTGCTCATAACTCTTGAACCCTTTGTAAGAAGCTGACTTTCTGACAGTCGTTATGTTCCCTCGTTTATGCCGATTACATTGACGTCTCAATGTTTTGATGTCTCTTTTTTTCGCTACTCCTTATACAAATGTTGTTAAATTGAAGTTCGGGTCATTGTAACCTTTGGACAGAAATGTCGCACAGAAATGACTGAACAGATTTTCAATAGAACAGATTTTTTTCATTGTCTCTTTCACGTATTGAACTATTCTGACTGTATGTAATGTGTTGTGCCTTACTATACAAAATAATATTCTTATCTGTTTCACACGTACACTGTATTTCCGTTACTTTTGCTTTACTCTCTAATTTTAGGCCCTTCGGGGAATGTCCTATATCAATGATTGAAGCTCTGAAAGGTGATCCTCGGCAGCCAGGTTGCACTTTGTCAACTGAGTGGCACAGCCTATTAAAGCACATGCCTCGAGACCAGTGATGCCATTAAGTTAACACGATTAATTTAAAGTCAGGTGGGTGTAAACCTCTGTCAATTGCTTTTTTCATTTAGTAATGTCCTTCAGAAGATATATAAATAAATGGTTATTAGGAAAAAAGTTTACACCCACCTGACTTTAAATGAATCTTGTTGACTTTGTGGGCATCACTGAATGTTTCTATCTATTGTAATAGTTGTGTATGAGTTGTCCTCAATGTAAAATGAGTAATCTCAACATCATAAATGTACTGCTGGACATGAGTCAAATATCCATAAATGCTAAATAACTAAAGATTATGATTATATTATTTTGAAGATCAGTGGACAGTTTAATGACTCATGACAAACAAAAAACCTTTAAACAACCATGACAAAACATAAAAACTGTCATTGATGGTTAAGGTAACATCATACAGTATTAAGAATCAGGGGTGTGTAAACTTTTGCCCTAGGCAATTTTCTTTTAATTCTGTTATTATTCTTTGGTGTAAACCTTATGTTAACATTTCATTTGTGAAATATCTTGCTCATGGCAAGACTAAATAAAAAATAAACCTTGATTTAAAAAACCTTCTTCCTCTTCTTGCATTCTGCAAGGGTTGTGTCAAATTTTGAGCAGCACAATATATACTTTATAAATAAATACATTATTAATTATATCATATTGTGCTTTTGATAAAATGTATTTGATTGAAATAGAGGGAAGAGCAGTTTAATAAAGAAAGTACACTTTTTTGGGTATTTTGTTTAACCAGTTTCCATGTTTGAATCTAAATTAAAATCATGTAGAAAAAAAACTTGATGAAACAACTTGATGTTTGTAAGTATTTTGCTTAATCATTTGTATAATCAACTCAGCTACTCAGGTAATATACACAATGACTTTCTGAGTGTATTTACTGTTTTATAAAGGCATAAATACAATGTATGCTTACTCTGTACACTGTGGACTTTTAGCAGTTGAACTACTCATGGCTATGGGGAATCATAAAGCGAATATCAGTAATTACATAAAAAATCTAAAGGATAAATAAAGACAATGCAATAATTAAAGACTAATATCAGAAAAACATTCATTCCATGTTTTTTATGACTTCATCAAGTTGATGTGTCTTGTTGTGGACTATGCTAAAAAAGTTCCTCAGGCATGTTTTTCACTGACGTTGTTTTGCACGGGATTAGTATTATCTGGGGACCTCTTGTGATTTAGAAATTACCTCCCCACAGTAGTTCATGTGGCTAATTCGCACGGGATAAGTGAAGCTTGTGATTCTACTCAAATTTACAGACTTACAGTATTTCCGGGATATGATGGCAAGGCTATGCATATAGTTTGCATAGCCCAGTCATCCTCAATAAGCGGTCCGCGGTCCGGATCCGGGCCTTTGCTTCGTTCCATCCAGACCGGAATACATAGCCTAATAAACCATAGCCAACTTTTGACTATTTTTGTTGTTTAAATTGAGCCGTGTGTCTTCACAACGTAGGATCACATCACACGCGCTCTCAGGAACATTTATGTAATAGATATTTTGCCGCCAAACGCATCATTTGAACCCTTTTCCGCTTTGTGCGCGCTGCTTCAAAGACGCGCCGCATGAAGAGCAGCAAACACGTGCTTATTTAACAACACTGGTGCAAACACGCAGAGCCGGTAAATGGACACACAACAGTAAACAAAATGCAGCGAATATTAAAGCATTTATATCCATCAGTCTGTTTACTATATGTCTCCAACCTTTCAACCAGATTTGTGATATTTAACTAACCATAGCGGTTTTAACTACATTTAGCATTAGCATTATTAGTCAGCATGTAAACATTTGTGACACTGTGAAAACCCGGACTAGCATCTAATCATCGAAATGGTTACTATAACAAGCATCAAAGATTCTTTTCAAGTAGTAATTTCACTAAGATTTTGGTATTATTCAGTCAATACTGAAGATATTGTTATATTTTTACATATTATTCTGTAGGATGAGTTTATGAAGGACTTTTGCTGCAGTTTCACATTTTGTAATTAACAATATTTTAATTGGGAAATTATTTAAAGATGGAAGAAGTTCTGGTATGCGAGTGAAAAGGTGACAATGGCATGGAAAAGCTCATTTAGTTTTCTGTTTATGATTTAAATTTTTATATTACATTTGCTGTTTGCATGTTGTCAGTAGTTTTTATTTACAAATATTAATTATCAGACTTCTATTAAGAGGGCATTCCCCTAAAGCCACAGAGCCATACAGTATATCCAACTGGGCTAAATAATAATAATATCAAAACACTTCAACTCAGCCTCCATTATTCGCAAACGATAGAAAACTATTAGCCCGCCAAATCACAGAGATGCCGATTGGCACGGGATTAGGATCACAGACAACCTCTGCAATTATTACAAATGACAAGAGGTCCCCAGGTAATACTTAGGGCTTAAGTGTTTTCTCCTTGGTAACCACGTCAACTAAAACTTTACTACTGACCATAATAATTTTTGAACAATGCATACTTTTATTTTGCTTTAAATTAATAAAAAATTTGTATTTTGAAACATTTTACTCTTTGTTTAGATGTAGGTTAATCTATTATTTTATAAACTGGTGACATACAATTTAAGCACACCTTGTTACAGTTGAATTGACTCTTATAATCCTTGACAAATCGTTTAAAAATTAAATACAACTTAATTTTGCCAGTGACTGATAAATTTTTAATATAAAAATTGTACAAGAAATCTGATACAAAGTTCAAGAGGTATTTGGACAAAATATGAATAAAATTCCATTTACACCCCAAATCATATGCATTTTATGCAAAATAAAGTCAAATAAAATAAAATGCAAATAAAATAAAATAAAATGGTTGTGATACAAAAGATGCTATGTTAAATCAGTTTAAAATCTTGTCATTCTTTCTGGCTTGTGTTTGTTAATGAAAACAGGACTATTAAACAGCATCGGTAGGTTATCAATGTCACCATTAGTAAGTTTATGATGTGAACTTTCTCTGATGTAGATGCACTTTTCATAAGTGGGCAAAAAGAACTATTAAACAATCATCTACAACAAACATCACATTAGAACAGGTTCACAAAATATAAAAAAGGTTCACAAAATGTCAAGCTTATTTATTGTATGTTGTTGCACAAAAAAAAGAGTAGTAAATATTTAACTTGCATTGAATTAGAGGATTTTTTTAACCATTTTCATTTGACTGATATCCGTATAAATAATCAAGTTTACTTACACCTTTCCGAAGCTGTAAAATGTTGACCATAAAAAGAGATAACATATAAAAATGAAAGTTGTTTCATATGAAGTACTGTCCTGAACAAACAATTTCACATAACAGATGCTTATACAGTCCACAGCACAGAAAAATAAAGAATTATTTAATGTTTACAAATGCTTGATTTTTAATACAGTTCTGTTACATCAATGATGACTGTTTTTATGTTTAGGGAGTCATTAAGTCTGTTGTTTAATCCGAGCCATTAAACTTCCCATTCAGAAATATCCTCCTGCACATCCTTTGCTGTTCCAGAAGCTTCTGCATATTTGACCCTTTTCAACAGTGGCCATATTATGTTTACACACTGATTACAATTAAGGAGCTTAATCACAACTATTACATTAGATATTATACCAAAATTCACTAGTGCTCATGATGGAAACACGACGATCATAAAACAGTCAGGTGTATGTAAATGTTTGAACAGGAAGATTAGTTTACAAATGTGCTATTAGTTTAAAGTACTATTCATTAATGAATATAGTAATGTCCTTCAGAAGCTAAATTCATATGAAGAGTTTGTTTTTCCGAACTGCAGTTTGATTGATATTCATTAGAATGCACAATAAAAAAAACATGACCTTTGATTGTTTTAAAAAGAGTTATCTCATTTCGGAAATAAACTCTTCATATGTTTTTAATCAAATGATCAATCATCCTGTTCAGTTTACATCCACTGGACTCCTAAAATGAAAGGGAAGTTCTTTCAGCATTTACTCACCCTCATAAAATTCCAAGTTTCTTTCTTGTCCAGATAAGGTAACAGTTATTAGCAGTTATAGTCAGTTATTATTCTGTGTTGTGGACACAACTTATTCAGGTCAGTAAACTATAAACAAACCTAAATGTTTATAATTCCTCTTATTTTTCCAAATCATAACTTACGGTATGATCCCATCTGTAACACTGGTTTGATTTGGAAATTTAGCTAATGTGAAAATCAAAAGTAATCTAAGAAAATAATCATAATAAAATTAATTTAATTTGATGTTTCTGGTTCTGTGTTTTAACATCTCATATGCTCAAAGGAACAGTGATAACGCAGCAAGCTTAAAGATCACCTTTGAAAGAGATTCAGTTTGTGATGGTCCTGTTCTCAGAGCTGCATTGGTCTAATGAAATATTTAAGGCTTGCTTAGACTCTTTTAGCCAGTGACTCCATTGTAAAACCCCAACTCTTATGTTGGGACAGTACTAACTGCCCAACTCTTCTGTATACAGAGCATCTTGCTTGCTTTTAAGAAACTAGCTGGATGTCCTAAGAAATTTGGGCTCTTTCTTTAACTTGGTTCTTACTGCACCCCTTGTCTTATTCTCCCTTTGATTTATTTCTCCACTTTAATAACTGACACAAGAACCTGCTTTTAAATCTATTTCCTCTTTATACTATCTGCGCACTCTGGCAGATTTTTTTAATATACACACTTTTAAATATAAATGCTAATACGGACACAGTAAGGGATTCTCTTTTAGAGACAATGAGCTCACTCTTTAGCCAAATAATCATATTAATGCTTTGAAGGTGGCCAGGCCATTCTTTTAAGATTTTTTTGTTGTTACGCTGGTTGAAAGTCTCTTCATGTCCTGATGGCAATCACTAAATAACATGGTCTAAAATTATTTATAAATATAAATATCTACTGTGGAAGGCGCATGATCATAAAATGTTTGTCCATTCACTGCAATGGACCGAATTTCCTACTTTGAGATTGGTTTGCCATCATCATTGCCATCATTTGAGTCTTTGGTTTTACAATCTAGAAATATAAACCTGGAGGTTGATCATTTCCTTTAGTTTGAAATACAGTATCACATTACCCATCTTTAAAAAGTAATGGCCTAGCATTTGTTAATTCTACACGGATATTGAAAGACAGCAGGAAAACAGAGGAAGGGAAACAGGAGAGAGAAACAAAGCATTGGTTTTCTCAATTGTAATGCAAGAAACATTCACTGATCACTTATTTGAATTGCTGCGAGTTGTTAGCTGTATCAGTGGCAGAAAATACCAGATTCTATGTATTTTTAATGATGCACACTACGGTTTCCTCTCTAAATTCAGACTCTTCTATCCAGTACAAACAGCGAAATCCAGTCAGTCTTTATTTCAGCATTAATACCTTTTTTAACTTTATGAAGTACCAATATTACTTCATTCCTTCAAAATAAGTTTTTTGTATTATTCCAGTTGAGAGCAACTGACATCAATGAGCAAAAATCTTATTATTTAATTTTTTAATTACCAATGGTTTCATTAACTTAGTACCGATTTCCCCATCGTCTCGTTATTGTACGGCCAACAGACAATGCTTGCCTAGAACAAGTTAATAAATTCAAACCATTCGCAGAGGACATACGTTTCTAAAAATAAAGCAACAGAGAAGATAGCAAAACCTCAAGACTGATAAAAATGTATCAACTTGGATTTTGGGGAATGAACTGCGGTTTTGGTCACACTTTAGGGACACTTTGTGCAACACATGTGAAATGAAAATTGTATTTTTATAAGATAAAACTAAGCAAATTAGTACAGACCAAATATAGTCTTACTAAAGCTTTTAAAGTAACACTACATGCAGTACAAAGATTGCCTTCCCAACCCTTAGGCTAATGCAGCCTGTAACCGTACACATGTACTCCTTAGTAACATTTATGTACTGCATACAAATTAATTGCCATTTATTTGAATGAATTAATACCAGAAACACTAGCTAAATAGAATGGATACTGGTTTTAATTATGTCAGATGTGGTTCCTCCCATATAAGATCTGGCACATTTCTGTTAAAGGTACAGTAATTACCGTTGGCACTGTATCTTTAAAGATTTTTACCTTCATGTTGGACAACCATCATTGTTAAGTGTTATCCTTATAATCCTAAACAATACCACTCATATAGTTGCAAAGTGCAAAACTTATTTTTTTCTTTTAAGTTTTTTATAAAGCTAAAGCTATAAACATAAGAAAATAAAAGGAAAGGTACTTTTTTAGAGCTGAAAGCATGCCAGCTCAATCTCAATATCTAACAGGTAGATAAAACAAATCACATGTCACATGATTTTCTTTTCTCTTTTTAAGGTAAAATATTCCGAAGCCAACATAAAAGAACCAAGCTAGGCAAATGCTACTTTGTCTTGAAGTGAATGTCATTGACTTCAACATAAAAACAACCATCCCACCCTTACCACGCACAAAAAAACATATCAATACAACTGTTTTACACCAAAGCCCCTCGGGACATTATTTACATATTTAAGCCATTCATGCTCTTTTATGGGATTCTTTTAAAAATTGTCAATACACAAATACATAGAGTTTTTTTCATAATTATTATCATTTCTGCAGGCAACAGTCACAAATAAAAGATCGAAAGAGAGGTTTGGGTCAGGGACGGCGGGATCTAAGCATTCAAATTTTCAGTCATATGCTTCCAGTATCAAACAAAATTGTGTCCAATGAACACAGTGCGGCTTTGTCTTTTTCAAATTAACAACAAGTTTTGAGACTGTTATTTATGGTATGGCAATATGTCAATTAGAGAGGAGGCTGCTTTGAGGATTATGTTGAGTTTGAGGCAATAGGGTAGGAAGGGATCTGTTCTAATCAACCATGATGGTATAGGGGGCGTTTTTGTGCAGGTTGGGGTTCTGGCTATGCCTGTTTCTGCTTCTCACAGAAGAAAACATCATGTTGCAGCCAGGTACTTTGCACTTGTGCATTTCACGCAAGTGGACAGTTTTGTAGTGCACCCGAAGGGTCCCTTTGTTACTGTACATTTTGTGGCATATGGTGCATAGAATGCTTCCTGCCCCATTACCTCCACTAGATGGCAAGATGGATGGTGAGATGTTGGGATCACAGCGTAGAAAACCATCCTCTGTGTCTCCTCTTTCATACTTTCGGGTCTCTTTCTCATCTTTATCTTTCCCTCCCACACTTTGGTCCCCAGTACTGAGGGTGCTGTCCTCAATGTCACTAGCGCCATCCAGGTCATCCAGCATGATGCCCTCATCACTACCCTCATCAGACTCCTGCGAGGATTGCACACTGCCACTTGACTGTACACTGGAGGTGGTGCTAAGGTCCAGTACCATGTAGTCATCATTGGTGCCTCGGAAGTAGCCGTTGCTGAGTGAATATTCTGTGGTGGCTGAAGATCCCATCGCCTGGTGGCCAATGCCTCGTGGTGGGACACTGGCAGGGCTCCCAACCCCCTCCATTCCCAGGTGGTGGCCAGCGTAGATCTTTGATAGGAACTCAGCACGCAGATCCTTAGGCAGGGTCACAAGCTGGGAGTCCAGCACAATGTCATCCAGCTCTTTGGTCAGTAGTTTTCGGTGCAGATTAATGTTGGAGCTATGTCTGCAACAAGATAAAGGACAGGTTCTTGTGGTTATTCTGTGCTAGCATCTTACACATTCTGTTACTGTAGGACTTATCATCACATCAGTAGAGAAGCACTCTATTGCATTTACTGCATTTTTAGGTTTCATTCGAGTGACTGCATGAGTTTGTGTGAGAGCACACTACGTTCTGACACAGCAGGGAGTTCAATCACTCTAAACCTGCTTAGACAGTATTCTGCTAAAGTGTTTACTCCTGTCAGCACGTCTGCAGGCATGCACAAATGCAATTGACTCTGACTCAATTAAATAATCCACCACATTGAATGGGAGTTTATCAATTGATTTGAGCTGTGGTAATGCAATATTCGAGGGAAACTCAATATCATATTAACTCAGACTCGGACAGCATTAGCACATTGACTCACTTTTAAAGGTAGCTTAATCGAGACCCATAAACGTATTGTTCGTGTACTCCTCACTTTAATAAAGATGGACTTTCTCTCACCTGAGTGCAGGATCACATAGCACACACGAGGGAGAGAAAGTGCCTTTGCATTATTTCATCTCAGTCCGAATGTATTTTCTTAAAACTTGTTCTGCCCCTTCACAACTGCTTAAGAAATGACTTAGACAAAACTGAGACCATGCAATATGTCAACTAAAAATGACATAAATGTTACATATAGTGTCACAGAAAACCAAAGCATACCAACAGTTCTTGCATGTAGAATGGGGTAACAAAAACAAATGGAACAACAAACCAAGATATTAATGTGAACAGAGTCTTTGTGGGTTTTTAAAAATCAATCAAACAAACAAACCAATCAACCATTGCCAGCTACATTTGCAAACCAAACGATATGTAGAATTAGGAAAAGAAAACAAGCAAACAAACAAAGAAAGATGACCTCAGGGATCCCTGGCCATGCAAAAGTGACTTAAATTAAAAGTTAGCCTAAACGTAACTGATAAAAACATTACACAGTGTTGTAGAGCTTACCAGCAGTGCCATGGTTGATGCAGTCAAAAAGGGTCCCTTTTCTTTAATTATTTAGTTCCCTATCCGACATTCTCCTGCAAGAAGTAAAAATAAATTCAATAGAGGGACCCTTTCTGTTGATAAGATATACAGGAGCGGGCCACCAAAGCATCATCAACATTTAAAAGAGTAGCACTCTGATGAATGTGTTTGATGTGTGTACATATGTATTACTATATTTAGTTTATTTATACAGTGCAATACAAAAGCAGTCCAATATTATAGAAAGGTTGTAATTTTAAGAATTAACTGTTATGTATTTGAATTGCATTTTTAATATGTGTGCACTGGTAGGTAACTATTACCTTGTTTTATTCTATTATATTTGAAATACTTAGTGGTAGTTTAAACGATTTATGGAAATTACATATATTTGCAATATACTGTATGCTGGAGTATATTTAGATGTGAAAATGTTTTTTATAAAAGCTGTTGATGACACTTATATTGGCAACTCCTTTTGCAGCATGTGACCATCCCTGGAAACTGACCATCCCTCACACTGCTCATAAGCTCTAGACTGCCACAACTAATTATCAAAAACACACAGTAGCCTACTCAGAAAAACAGACCTCAGCTATATTATATTATTTGCATAAATACTGTATGAACATATATGCGTAATTAACATTACACACCTTTTTCAAACTATTTCAAGAAACCAAGCAAGTGGTACCTTTCAGTTAGTTCATTTGAAATAATCAGGGATAAACATAAAGCTCAAACCTTACACTGTGTGGTAGAGAGAGACTATCCTTTCATTTATCAAGCTAAGGTCTTCTGTCTCATTTTCTACCCCCTAGCAAACCTATTTCAGGCCCCTCCTCCATTCCCAAACACCTCTTCAGCTATCTCTCTCCCTTTCAGCCTCTAATGTGGCAGCCAAACCAATTTGCCCAAAGCTGGAGGCGGCGTCTCTTGAGAATTCTTTTTAACTCTGCAGAGGAGAGAGGTGTGGCTCTTAATGTGTCTTGTCCCAGGAACGTTAATCATCTTTAGGATTTGATGGCCCTTTCACTTCTAGCCAAGTGTGCACATTTGTGAAATGAGTTGTAATATTGAAAAGGGAAAGTGAGTCACATTATATAAAGATCTGCTTTGTTTTGCCTTTATCTCTTCCTCTAATGCACAGGTGTCAAACTGCAACCCGGAGTGCCTTTGTACCAGAGTTCAGCCTTAATACATACCTGAACAAACTAATAAAAGTCTTTAGAATGCGTTGAAAATGAATTCACACAAATCTGACAAACACCAGTAAACATAGGCAGTCTAAGTTGGGTGCTGGATTTAGATGTAAAGTTTCAGTAGTTTACTGTTTAGATCACACCAACAAATGCCAGTAAACTCATGAACTGTGAGATAAACATTAGCATACATATAAAACATGTTAAATGCTGTTAAAGAACATTGCCCGTCATTTTTTATTTACATTTATTTGTAATGTTATTGAGAACCCTATCTGTATCTCAGTGTTTACCAAGTTATATGGTAGGGGGAGCTGTTACACATATTCTGAAAGAGTACAACATCACCACACAACACCAAAGACAAGCAAATACATTATTTGTATCTGGTCAAACACCTTTACTCTTACAAGTATTGTTTCAAAAGGTTCATTGTAGTGCCAAAAAGGTTCTTTAAATTATAAAGAGGAAATGGCTCTTTTGAAGCACCTTTTTTAATTGTTGACAAAGATTAGATTTTTTTAGGAATAAAAAAATGAATGAATGCAGCAAGTTCTTCACATATGTTCTTTCTTTTGATATATTGAAAGTTTTATACTCTATTTGGGGCATACCTGTCAACATTTGTGTACCAAAAGCCGGGAGACCAGCAATCGGAGAGTTTGGTGTTAGGTGGTTTAAAAAAGTAAGAGCAGTTTTTCCCGTAGTTCGGTTGTTATAACTTTGTTTATCAGTTAACAGAATGTTTTTATTTTTCATTTACATTAATGGTTGGATTTACCAGTTTTGCATATTGCAGTTATTTTTTACGAGCACCGCTTATGGTCACAGTAAGGGAAATATTAGAAATAAGAAATTAGAAGTATTATAATCAGTCCCTCTTTTCATAACACGAAATTTTTTGGTGAAGCTATAGAAAGTGTTACAATAACAGCTAATGTGCTTTTAAAATCACGAGTTTAATTAGGCAGACTTTCAAAAATACGGTTAGAGTAGACAGAAAGCAAAAACAATACATTACTGACAGAGTCTGATACTTTAAGAGCTACAAAAAGCAAATTAAGTTTAGATACATTGCCCTTCCTTGCCTCACAGCGCTTTGGTTTACTGACTGCTTCCGCCTTTACTTCACCTTTAAAATAAATAAATGTGAGTCAATGGGGGATGAGATCTGTTTGGTTGCCGACATTCTTCCAAATATCTTCCTTTGTGTCTAGCAGAACAAAGAAAGGTTTGGAACAATCTGAGTATTTTCACTTTTGGGTGAACTATCCCTTCAATATTTGTTACGTAGTAGGTCACCCAAAACAAAAAAACACGTGGTGAACCTAATAACCGAACTATCGCAAGGCTATACTTACAAGTACAATTTTGTTATATTATTTGTGGCCCTTTGAAAATTTGCTCTTTTATGTTATTTTTCATTAGATGACATTTACGTCCGTGTTTGTGAATATGGTAAAAAATGCTGACGCTGGCTGGAAACTTCTTCAGACAAAAGCTGGCCTGAAAAGAATTCTATCTCACTTGAGTTGGACCGTTACCCTGTGTCTGTTTAAGTCTGTTATCTACAAAGAATAAACGTTTTATTAAACGTATATTTTCTAACCTACCCGTTTCTCTGTCAAATCTGCAGCCTCTAGACATTGATTATCGTAAATGGAAATCAAAACTTGTTATGATCAGGATGCAATTGATCAAATTGCCTACCTACTTAGGGATGCCATGAGCTAATTTAAAAGTCGGTGTGGGTAAAAGACACCATTAACGCTGAATTTAAATGCTAGGCTGTATTAGCATTTGCTTTTTACTTTAAAATTACTGATTCAAATTCTGACTGATAATATATATTTGCTATAATATCTTAATGCTTTAATGTAAAACGGTGATGTAAAATATGTGAAATAGTAAATGTAAATTAGTATGTGCGTGGACACACGTGAATATTTTATTAGTATACATTGTAAATGTGAAAGTGTTAGAGAAGAGTGTAGATCTTCTGCAAATATCATTTCTAAAATGATGGTACTGGTAATGACATACAGTTCATGTGTGGATTAAAACATAGACACAAAATATTTACAATGATTGCAAGGCCAGAATCTAAAAGCAACACTGTGTATTATAAATATACTATACTAATACATTACTAAACAATATAAAATTAACGGTTATTGCTGAAAAACTATTAAACATTATACGCCATTGCACAGCTTCTCAGTTAAAATACATATGAACTGATCTATCAGCAGATGACATACGTCATATAAAATGGCACTTGAAAATGTGTAATACAATAAGATAAGTTTAACCTACTGAGCCATTTGCAAACAAGACACCAGGCATCCTCTGCCTAAAGCATTCTGTTACCCTGGCATTGGCATTCATAATACCTCTAATTCAATTGCCCAATAACCTTTGCCATCCACTGTTGGCATAGATGCATATGACACCTCAGTAGAGAAAAACACCAGCATCTCCACTCACCTCATCTTAAAACCAACAGTCAGCACTGTTGTTTAGATTTGACTAAAGAACAAACTGGGCTGTGAACAGATGTCACCCCCTACAGGAACTTAAAATTAGGTAAGAAGTAGGGAGCTGTAATTCAGTTGAGCTTTACGTTTGTAAATTCAAGTAAAGGGGCAGCATGTAACAAACACACATGCATCTTCAGTTGTTAGCTCTAAACAAAACTGTGACTTGTCAGAGAGGGCACGGCCGGCCCAGTCTCTGTTGGTGCCCTAGGCAAGATTTTAGATTACGCCCCTATACAAAATAAATTAATGCAAATATCTGAAAAAGAATTTTCTAGAAAGCACATTTTTTATATAACATGAATTTAGATTAATAGGAATAAATAGGGATCACATTTCAGTATATCGATATTAACAAACCATGAATGACAACTTTTTCCCAATAAACTCTTAAGTTGTTGCATGTTAATAGATAGTAAGGTAGTTGTTAGGTTTAGGTATTGGTCATGCAGACTATGTGCTTTATAAGTATTAAGATGATTAATTATAATCGCGTCATGATGCAAGAAGCTGTTTACATGTGGAATTTTTTTCTCTCGTCTGGCGCAGCTTTTTTCATTTTGCGGCCTAGGCAACCACCTATGTCCCTTATGCCACGGGCCGGCCCTGAGAGAGGGGGACATCTTTCTTGGCTCAACAGCATCTGAGATTTATTTTCACTGCCTCTCATGCCCCCCAGAGTACTTTTCTGACACAAGGGCTACTGTATGTTAAAGATAAAGGCACGCCATCTGGGTTGGCATTCTGTACAAAAAGCATAAAGCTGCTGTACAGAAGTTTTCTTAAAAGAGGTAAATGGAGAAGAGGCTTCACTACTTTCAAGAGGATAAAGTGTAACACTTAATGAATCAACAGCCTTGTCTGCTACCATGTTTATAGTGAATAATCCTTTTTTTGTACTGTATGTAGGTTTTACTATGAAAATGCAATTTTTAAGGCAGAGCAGGAAACTTCTGGTTGTATTTATGTACAATATAGGGATGTCACAATATACCAATATTGTCAATAATCAGGATATTTAAAACCACAATTATCAAAATCGTGTTAATTGTACACATATTGTACTATTCAGCACCCATTAACAATTTTGCTATCTTTGCCTTCATACACGTCTTAAGTGTGATTTATGACCAAATAACAGAAAAACACAAAATAAAAAAAACTGATGGCATCATTTATTTATTTTTATAAACATTTTAACAAATACCAAGATAATATCATTACTGTGTTTTTTTGGGGGGGGGGGGTGTCACTGTATAAAACTACTTGTAAGTAGCTTTGGATAAAAGCGTCTGCCAAATGAATAAATGTAAATGTAGTGAAAATTGAATATTTTGACAGCCCTACAGTACAACTAGAAAAAAACATTATTTTTATTCGCATTTATTTATTTAGAGGATACTTTTATTTAAAGGGACTTATAATTGAAGAGCATTTATCTTTTTGTCAGTGTAGTCGATACGGCTATGCATTTAAAACTACAGTTGAACAAGGGCAAAATGAACTAGATGCCCCACTGCCATTACAATGAATGGGGAGGAATGCAATGCTCAATATGGCCGCGCTAGCAAAGGAAGTCCCGCCTTCCAGCGGAACGAGCCAATAGTCAATCAGTATTGACTGATGATTCTCTGGGGCGCTTAGCAGCCTGTGCGCATGCACAGTGGAAGAAGCGATCTTGAAAAAGGTGATTTTGAGCGCAATTCAAGCTTGGTAAACCCAAGTTATGGTACAGTTCATGTCCGGTTTGATTATCGGTCTTCCCCATTCAAGTAGATAGGACTGTGGATTTGCTATTAACTGCCCAGATGTGTTGCAAACATGGCAACCGAGTGGCACAACTTCCATAAACGGACTTTGATAAAGGCCACTAAAACTAACGATTATATTGGTAGCAATCTGCTCACTATCCTTTATAATGTCACCAATAATACTATGGGGGATCTTGCCAATCTAAACAATTACCTTTGGAGAGTATACATTTGACTGAGGATCTGTTTGTTGCTTGCCCTCTAGCACAAATGTATTCAAGGACTGTTTACGATAAATGTGTTGCCTAGCAGAGGGAGAGACCCACACTTCCTGATGTGTTAATAAATTCAGTGGTTTGACAAGCCTCAACGTCTGCTAATGTATGCATTTCTACCTGAGTGTGACAGGCGAGCAATTACAGGTAAACAGCACATTAATTCATTAATATGTGTCTGAAAAATGCACAGTCAACACATGTTCTTCTTGTTAATGGGTAATTTGTGCCTCTCAAACATGTAATAAAAACTCAGTTCCCCAGACTGTATAACTATTCACTGTTAACTATAACTGGTTAATATGCGTTACTTTCTGTGTGTACTTGTCTGTGCTTACAGTGTTTTCAGATCAGTCTGAGTTGCTGTGTGACATGCAATGGTTGTTTGTGCTTTCATATGGAATACGACGCCAATACTACATGGTTTTGGTTTGTATTCTATGGTTAATGTAGTTATAATAATTTTTGATATTACTCAGTATTTTTAAGTCAATTATAAATAGTTTGTCTCATTATTATAGAAAATCACTGAGATAAGAGGTGTGATGTTGCACCACAGGATCTGCCTGTAAATGATGTTTTAAACATGCCCGCCAAGAGCTTGACAAAGCATCCCAACCCGTTCAAGAATTTAAAGACCAACGGGTATGTGCTTGATAATATTATTAGGCTTCAAATGTACTGTAAGGAGGTTCGCACACGAGACACAATGCGTTGCGGCGCATCCTGTCTCGAACAGCTCACAGGTTTCGCACACCAGACAAGTACAATCTCTATGTGCAAGCTTAAGTTCAAAGTCTACTTCTGTTGCAAGTTGGACCAATTTGTACCTATTTTTACGATATTTTTATTAAACAATATGTGGTATTTGAACGTTATTTATTCAATAGGCTATATATCAAGTTGGTAAATCCGTTATTGTTATTCTGTGTCTGCTATTAATGTAGTAGAATTGAGTAACAAATAAGTATTTTTGTATTAATGCGCTATTTTTTTCCATTATTCCCAAACAGATAGATATATCTTGCAGTCTCTATTATTACGTTTATTTGTACAAAAAATATCATTTTGACGGATTAGCCTACGTGTTTTTTATGTGTGGCACTCTGTGGTGCGGCAGGGTTTTGAGGCCAGATCTGTAGCGGAGCGCCACCAATCAGACATCACATGGCCATTATGCTTTTTCCTCAAAGATAGAATTGTTCTTCAAAAATTATTCTTATGTTATGGTAAACAGATTACATATAATGAATAATTATATTTAGATAAATTTGTTGATACAGCACAGTGATTACGAAGAACAACATTTAACGGCACGCCATGTTAAAAAGGTTGAAGACCCTGATCTAGTCTATCTATTATAAACTCACCCCTTATTATAATAACATTAGTTTGCATATTAGATTTTTGTGAAACAAGAGATTGATTTGTCTCACCTATCTCTGCTCCGTCGGGAGGGGAAAGCAGCGTTGCACCCTGCGACAGTACACACGTGCATCTCTTTGAGGTGTACATTCTTGTAGTGCAGTTTGACACTGTAGGAGCTTTTAAAGCTCTTTTTGCAGACGTAGCAGATCTTAGGATCAGGGCTTGGGCAGAGATCACCCTCCGGGGATTGAGAGGGGAACTTTGGAGGGCTCGCTCCATAGCCAATAGAAGAGATAAAACTTTCATGTAATGCAGCCATACTGGCTGCTGTTGCAACTGCCATACCCCCATTGTAAAGGCTATACTGACCCATGCAGAACATATCATAAGTAGGATCATTTATCTCTTCCTTAATTTTGATAACTGGCTGGTGTTGAGACGATGGGGAATGATTTTGTTCCTCCAAATCTTTCTGGTGGTGTTCCTCATCTTCTGCCCTTTGCTGTTTCTTATCTAGATTTCTCCGTAGGACAGGCTGCTGTATTTCTGTGTCCATCATCTCATCACGGTAGAGTATCTTGGATTCAGATGTCTCAGACTCATTTTCAAAGTCACGATCATGATCTTGGTCCTCAGAAGTAAAACTGCCAATACAGCGCAGGTCATTATTGCCTCTACCCCTGCACTCTGCTGGGTCTGGCCGGAGTATGCCTCCAAGGGCTATACTTGTAATTTCATTTTGCGATGGGGATTGATGTCCGCTGCTCTCATAGTGATGGCCGGTGCTGCTTTTATTATTGTTGTTGTTGCAGTTGCCATTGACATTGTTATGGAGGTGGGATGGCTGATGGTGGTGGTGGTGGTTACAACTATTCTCATCATCATCTTTGTCATAAAAATCCTCCGGAACATCCACCACTTCTTTTTCTATCTTGACTGGCATACTAGATTTGCGTGGCTTCTTTTTAGGCATCGGGTCAAGAGTGGTGCAATCTTGGGTAGTAGGAGTTGTGGGCAGGCAATGAGTAAATTTTGTCGTTTCAGAAACATGGGTGTTATGGGAGCCAGCAGATAACATCAATTGTTGCTGGTCTGTCAAAGATGTGCTGTTTGTTGTGGTAGGCAGTATAGGACTAGTGGGAAGGGACACGGGAGGACTAACTAGGTCAGCAGGAGAAAGCAGCGTGCGATAAAAAGGTGGTACAGGTTGCACTGGCTGCACAGATTTTAGGGAAGGGAAGACAAGTGGGCTCTGCAAAGGTGACTGTAACATGGGGTCTAGAGGAGGGGTGGCAAAACTTAGCGGAGGCCGCCCAGGGCTTGTTAGAGTGAAACCACTTTTTGCACTTGATATGACAGGTGTGGCTGAACCAGAACCGGAGCGAATTAGGTCCTTGTCCCGGTTGTTTCTTAACATAGGCATGTGGAGGCGAGGATTGGGATTGGCACTATGGCGGTTCCGACTGCGCAGTGAGCTGAAAACCATGTTGCAGCCATCAATAGTACAACGATGTTTAATCTTGAGATGCACAGCATTATAGTGGATCTTTAGGGTGCCTTTATCATAGAAAGTCTTGCCGCAGGAGTTGCAGCAGACACGACCCTTGCGCGAGGTTGCGCCCATACGACGCATGCGATGCATTTTGGAAGAGAATGAGGAGTGTGTAATAGTCTTGGAATGTTCACTTTTTTCAAAATGGTGATGGATTTGGTGGTTGTTCATAGTGCCTGGCTGCTGCACCTGCTGTTGCTGCTGTGGTGTTTGTGACCGCTGGGAGTGGTGTGTGGATGGTGTTGGGGAGATGGACGAAGATCTGTTGGGTTCTGTCTTAAGTTCAATGGAGTTGGGAAAGCCCCCCACTGCTCCTCGACTGGGGCTTTGACCACTACAAAATGGAGAGAGCGACACTTCAGACTCACTGGTCTCCACTGGCTCACTCTGACCAGGAAGATTTGCCTCTCGCATCCTGAGACCTGATTGCTCCATGGTCAGTCCATTTGGTGGCAGTCCTAACATTGGGGCAGACACTGGATTGATATACTGAAAGGGCAGTAAAAAGGCAAGACTGTTTGGGATGTTCTCGAAATGGTGAATACTAGAGGGGCTATTATTCTCCAGGTGTGAAAGCAGCCCGGGACTACGTGTACTATTATTGCTTTCAATAAAAGTTCTGATGCCAGAGTCAATTTTTGATGATGGCACCGTGACTGCCTGGCCTTCCTTTTCCTGGATGGCCATCAACTCCACAATAGACTTGGTTTCACCAAAGCGCAGAAACTGTTGCAAAGTGATGATCTCTTCTTCTCGCGACATTATGGTCCATCTGTCCAGAACCTTGCCTGCAGAATCCTAGAGGCCATATCAGAAAGAAGACAAATACAAAAATTTATTGTTTCTGTATAGTCAAAGGCATTCGAAAAGACAAAGATGATGAAGGGGTAATGACAGTTAAATACTGATATTAGATCTAGGACTCTAGATTCGTCCACTTTATCTTTTCCTCTCTTAAATTAATCATACAGATGTAGACCTTACGTGCACATTTACCAGTGCAAAGCATAATACAGTCTTTGGTAAACACCCAAAAAGAATAACCTATGTTCCCACTGAGGCTTATTTTTGGTGACTTCCCATAAAATTGCAGATCAATAATAAATATAATATAATAAATATATTATCAGTGGGAGAATGCCTCCCTACTAGGACTGGGTGTCGATTATGATGTTCCGATTTGATTCGATTCTGATTCACAAGCTCTCGATTCGATTCACGATTTGAGTCAATGATTATAGATTTAATCTATCAAAATCAGTAAATATCAGATTACAATGGTGAATTAAAAAATGAAATGAAGAGCCACAAATCTGTATATTAAACTTTAAACACACCTTGGTATATTGAAACAGAACAGTCGCATACCTTGATCAAATCGGATGGAGGTTATTTAACATTTAAGATACAGTACAACAAACAAAATTTCACAAAGTTTGCTGTAAAGAGGCTGCTGGCTTTTATGGTAAGGTGATGTTAAATTCGACATCCGCCATTTTAATTAAGCAATGATTGAACGATATGCTCCCTGTTGTAACATCCACCAGTTGTAAACTACTTGTAAGTTGCTTTGGATAAAAGCGTCTACCAAATGAATAAATGTATAAATGTATAAATGTATAAAAGGAAAAGTGACATCTAGTGGATAGTAGTAGCGATAACATTCAAGTTAATGAATGCTCAATGCTTGCGGAAATATGAAAGGATTTTTTTTATTCACGGCTTTTGAGAATCAATATTGAATCCACCACATTAAAAAAAACAATTTATTGATTTTGCCCAGCCCTACTTCCCACAATTATTTACGTATTATTGCTGGTGTGCAACTAACTGCACTTACATTTATTATGCTGTATATAAGTATGTAAACTAAACTATGTTTACTGGATTGCAGAGGATGCATGAGAATAAACATTAAAGATGGAATATTTGATCAAAGGGAATATTTATTATTTAATAAACTATACATATAATCTCCGTTTGCTACAACTGCATATAAATATGACTAGAAACCAATGTTATTATATTTGACTAAAATGTAAGTTTAAAGCACTACAATTATAAAAATAAACAAAACTAAAACTAATATTACAATAAATTAATCTTATTTAGCAACTATTATCTATTAATAAATAAACAAATGAGTAATGAAATGACAAAGGCATAACAAAATAGCTCAAAACAATAACTATGAAACAATGATTTATATCAACATAACAAGCAAGCTTTGAAAAAGAACATAGTAAGATAACATTGTTGCATTTCAGACAAATCAGTCAAATGACGTGACAGCGAATTACTTTACTGACCATAATTTGGGGTTTCATTTACACAGGGATTTAAAGTTACAAACTTGACTTTATGTATGGTCTATCATAAATTGTATATACATGTTAGTTGGCAGGCCTGTAAAAAAGTGTGCCACATAAATGATTGAGTTTACTCTCCACTGGGCCTTTGAGACACCAAACAGGGCAACATCAAGGGAACAATTTTTGTTCTGATGACAATTACAGACGACGCAAGGCTATTGTAGGCCTTGTCTGCCCCATGCAATCTGCAAGGATCTATGAATGATAAATGGTTAACCCGATTTTAAGAGTTGTAAAAATCACCAGCACAAAGCACAAAGGGCTTTTAAGGTGCAGACAGAGAATAAATGTTTAAAGAGAGTGGGAGACTTAAAGAATGGAAGAAAGTGAAGAAAAGAGAAGATGGTAAGAGTGAGCGAGAGGTGGGAATACAGAACAGTTTCACAGCAACACAGCCTCAGAAATTTAAGATGGTTAATTCTCCAGAGACCGTACATCAATAGTCACTGGGGCGTTTGTTGTTAAATATACATTAAAAAACACTTTACTCTTTCATTCAGTGTTTGAGTATGACTTTAGCCTGGAGGTAGACATTCAATTTCAGCCTCAACAATATTATTTTATACTGTACAGTGGTTTGAGCACTGAGTATTTCATTTGATGAAATTGAAGCGAAAAAATGTAATTACAAAGGGTCAAATCTAATAACAAAGACAATACTTAAATAAAAGTAAAAGATATACCCAATTCTTTTTAATACTGTGGAATATTTGAGTTTGATTCTCTCCTTATCTCTCATTGTTTGTTTCTTCTTGTTGAGAATAGAAAAAAATCAGTTGTACATTTCATATTCATACGGTCTAAATCTTTCATTTGTGTATGTAACACTATAAATGGCAATTAAGATTCTACAGAACTGTGTGCCACTCATTTTTTAGGAAGCAGTTCCCTATACTGCAAAAAGCAAGAATAAAAAAAGGACTGGTCTGCCTGCATAAAGCCATTCTAAAACTGTTGCAACAAAGATGGAAACAAAATATATTCAATATGATATTGTATGGTAAGTCCTAGTGAAATAAAACAATACAATGCCTATTTTTTCATGAAATATCGCAGAGTTATTGTAGATAGCTTATCAATGTGGGTCATTCCCTTTTAAAAAATTGTGTGCCCTTATAATCATCAGTTAAAATCTGAAAATGCACTTCCGTCCTGTAATGACTATCCATCTTAAAAGACGTATGTTAGAATGCTTGGGCAGAGCATCCGTTAACTCCTCCCATTCAACTGTCAGTCATGGCCAAGTTTCACTTACGAATTTATCTCATTTTCTCTTCCTCATTTTCTTAAATATGAAAATAAAGCATAAAAAAGGCACTGAGCTATAAGTTTTACCAAATGGAGTTCGTTAGAAACGGTGAGGCCAGCCAGCTGTCACGATACAGGTCACAGGCTCCACTCTTTGGAGGGTCTGTCTAAGAGGAGTTCTGCAATCACACCCGTCTACACTTCTAAAAGGTCTGGCCAATGCTAAGTCGGCCAATGCTAAGTCAGCCAATGCTAAGGCCACACTCCAAACATACAGAGAAACTCAAAACTAGCGTGAAAAGCACACAGAATGGGCAAATGAGGAGGGGGTCAAGTTGGACTAGACTTTTGCTTTAAGACAAACATCGTGTGCTGTGAGTTACGTTTAGAAACCTCTTATTATTGTGTATAGCTAATTACCATCCCTACATTATATTCCTTTGGCTTTTTCAAAAAAGCCTACATTTTATTCAGATATACTAGTACAATAA
Source organism: Barbatula barbatula (assembly GCF_947034865.1). NCBI lineage: Eukaryota > Metazoa > Chordata > Actinopteri > Cypriniformes > Nemacheilidae > Barbatula > Barbatula barbatula. The sequence goes on from NC_136771.1 coordinate 16,064,427, forward strand.
AATACAAGTGTGTCTGACCACAAATCAGTCTTCAGCCTTAGTCAACTCCCCTACATTAGCCAGACAAGAAACCTTCCATTAGATGCACTTTTACACCAAGGCACTCATTACACCAATTAGCTTAATGTGGCCTCTATCTATGCGTTCTGCAGATTTGCCATACTCAAAAAAGAAACTCATTAGAATCATCCCCCACGCCCCCGTTATGATGGATTACACTGTCATTACACATTCTTGACTCCTTTACATAATGTGGCTGAACACTATTTGTGAGGTTAAATACAATTAGTTAATAATTACAGCATTAAGTCACAGCGTCTCATCTATCCACGGTGCAGCCGGCAAATGCTGCAACTGTGTAAACTCTGATGGCTGTATTTATCTCACTGCCACTGGTGTAACTTACTACAGTCCAGTAATGATGCTGGAGGCCTATAGCTTTGTAAATGATCTTCGAGGATAAGCAAAAGATGGCCACATATTCACTATGTCAATGCTGTCAGCAAAACAAAGCACTCAATTATGCAGTTCGGTCAACATCCTATTAGCATTCCCTAGTCTACAGGATACTGTCGTTATAACAATCATCACTTATCAGTGTCAGGGGATCATTAAGCTCCTCAAACGGCCTGTCAAACTCAGTATTTTGTTGATTTACTCTACTTTACTATATATTTAACTTTAGTAAATCGACAAACTACTGGCAATTGGTCTGGGAACTGATACAGGAAACTCTATGGACTGCCATACAACAGGACACAGGAATCAGTGGATGCCACAGGAATTCACTATTGATCAAGGTGTAGCTCTCATCTCCAAAACAAAACTGTGTAAGCAAAGGTTTCCCTGTGATCTTGAAGGTCTTCATCCAATGAATTGCTCAGTATTGTACTTTTTGACTTTTTTATCTTAACCAATAAATAATTGAGTAGGGAAGTGGCAAAGGGTGGCAGGGGGTTTGGTAAGTCAAAGACCGCGGCCTGAAGCCAGGACATCTGAGGAAAAAAGCTCACAGATCCTTGTGTAACCCTCATTGGTTAAATAGGTCTCGTATCTTAAGGACCTATATCACAAACACACGTGCACACACACAAACACATGCAGACTATTTAAAAGTCTGTGTACAAACTGGTACTGGCACGGTGCATGCAGGGGAAGAGAAAAAGCTAATGGACTTTTGCCTAATGTGATAAGAGCCATTATTGACATGCTGCCAGGAAGATGCAAGACCATTAGCTAAGACATGGCTTTTTCCTACCGTTATCTGCCTCAGCAGCATCACTATTCCGGCCTTCAGGCCTCCGGAGAGACCCATAAGATACAAAGCTACTGTGACTGTCACCAGCATTATTTACTGCTGACACATACAAACCAATATGCATTCAAGAGTGAATAGGAATGTGTGTGCATGTGAACAGGGGATGGGCAGGGGTTCACCATTAACTGTCGAAAATATTATATGGTGTTGCAATTTTGTAATGTAACATATACATGGGGAAAATCTGTAGACCATCAAAGCATTTATCACATGCATTTAAACCTATATGTAACTTATTCAACACATTCAATTTAGCAAAGGGTAAACAGGTTTAAAAAGTATATAAAGCATAGACAGTGGGACATCAGAGTACTGTGGATCCTGTTAGGTGTGCACCGAGGACACCTGAGACCAGACCTTGACCATTTCATTTTAGAGAAAACTGATAAATACCAAAAGATATACCAAAATACCTGTGTCTGCAGTAGTAAACACATTGGTCATATAGCTGTCATACAGAGACATCAACTAGATTCTTGGGGCGAAGATTCTTTTGTGACGAAACTAACGTCTCCCCGGTATCAATGCCACCGGTTCCATCAATCAGGCTGCCTACTGGAGTGGGCGTTTGAGAAAGGAGGGGCACTCTAATAACACGTATGTGGTGGCAAATGACCAGGCACACCTGACAGTAATTGTGCCTTATCACAGCTGCCTTAAAGTCTTTAGTGGTCCTCTTTATTGAACACCCGCCTGTGCAGTGCACGCACACTGGGCTAGCTTCCTGGAGATAGAACGTGCATTGTAGCCTGACATGCTTGGTTACTGGGTTGCTAAACCATGCCCCTTGCTTCCTGTGAATTAGGAGATGCTGAGCTGTTGGAGGGAACCTCCTTTAACTCACTGAGCAGGAGAGGAGCGTGTGTGGAAAATGGACTCAACTTCTTACCTGGATCAAACTCACTGAGCCCATTTTCACTGAAACATCTCCAACCAATTTCTATTTGGACATATGAACACTTTAATCCAATTTTTTCGCAATTATCTTAAAATTAATCTTAAAATGAAAGGAATGCATTTCGGAGACATGACACTACAAACCACACCTTGTAAAAAGTGGTGGTGGATACAAATTGTGATCTTTTCAATTTGAGTTTTTGCCACCAAAGTTGAATTTTAAACCTTTTCTTTAGAGGTGTCCTGGTTGATTTACTGGCAGAATAGTCATTGCAAAATGACATTGCACACACTGGATAACCCTTATAATCGTTTGCGCAGCACTCAGCGACCACATATTTAGCTCCTATTGTCCCAGGGGTTTCTGGGAGATGGAGTCATTTAAGCACACAGGCCTGCCTGAAAATCAAAGTGAAAAGTCATGCCAAGGGGCAGAATGGAGATTGCCCATATCCAGGGGGAGTTGACATACTCTTTGCTGAGCTGCTGCCACAGTACTCAAGAGCTATTAAGCAGGAGTCATTCCTTCTACTCCTCCCCTTGATTCCCTCTCACAAGTCCCTCTGGTCAAAGTCAGGTACAAATGGCTGTTTGCTGTACAACTCCCACAACATGTTTGTATCAGCTACATCCTTCACTTACAGCATGTAAAACAAAAAGAGATGGACCACTCTTATTCACAGATGCTTCCAACTGAGACAGAAGGTTTCAGATAGAGACAGGGAAGTGCCATTAGAACATCCAATCTCCCCACCTCTGTAGACCTTAAAACCTTTGGGCCCGGAAAATAAAGCAGCATTGTGTTCTGCCTATACACTCTTGCACACCTACACACTTTAGTCTTTTTCCCTGTCTGTCTTTCACTCTCGTGCACACACAGGCTCATTACTTTTTAAAGAATAAACTCAAACCGAATAGATGATCACCAAGGATGTGCTGCAGGATTTTACAATCATACACTGTAAAAATGCTGGATTATTTGTCTACACATGGTTGGTCAAAAAGGGTCGAACCCAACCCTTGGATTATAAATTATGCTATGATAGGTAGTTTCAGTCAAAAACGCTGCATTGTTTCAACCCATGGTTGGGTCAAATCTAAACATTTCCTGGGTGAATTGAACACAATGGCTGTGTTCTTTCTTTTTTCACCCAACATTGTTTGTATGACATTTCAGAGGGATGCATGAGGATTACTAAAAAACCAAACCTCTCACACCTGCACCATCACTCAACTATCCATCTGGCAGTGACAATTTAGGGAATGTATGAATGACTGTCAAGAGTTTTACTGTTGAGAACTTTCATCACCACATTCACGTAAAAAGGATGTCATCCATATGGCTGGCTGAGAGAAAGACAGCAGGATCATCAGGATGTCAGGGTTGCTAACTGTCACCAGCTGGGTTGAAGACTGAATACTCCTGCTTACAATATAGAAGGTCTCTATCACATCTCGGCCTGTCTTTCAGAATCACAGTGCCTCCGTGTGTCTGTGGCATTCTGAATCAGAGACATATTTCTCACCTCTAATTAGTGTGCAAAGCTCCTGGGGCAATCAGTGCAAGGTTAATTGGAGCCAGCCGGAACACCCTAGCGAACGGCAGTGTAACACCATCTCTCATCATAGACTGTCACCCAAAGGAAGTTCCCCTGAGCACTGCACATGCTCCAAAGCCCTTCCCTTATTTCTCACACTAAAAGATTACAGAAAAACAATAACTGCAACTGCATCATCTCTCTCATTTTATCTCCTGTTTATCATCTTTTCCTCTCCCATTTTCAGCCTCTCATCCTGTCACATATGTGCAATATGTGAATGTGTGTCATATGTTCTCTCACGGGTAGAAAAGGTGCCCGAGTCTGACACACTGGCAACAGCCTTCTTTCCTCTTCAACAAAAGACAAATGCACAAAATAAAAAAGTTCAAACTGATTGTGATTAATTTTGCACTGGTATTTACCTGCCAGAGGTTCAGGGCTATCTGGGATCTACATGGAAGTTAGACAATAAGTATAGATGGTTAGTCCCTGTAGAATATTTCTAAAAACAAGCTAAATAAATATCAATTAAACTACATTAGCCAGCAAATTAAAGTGTCTAGCAAGTGTCTAGCCAGTATTCTTTTTGGTTACTTGGCAAAACTTAAACGTGGCAAAGTCACACGACCCATTCAACAAATTTTTTATTTAAAAACAATTATATTCTATAAATGTAAATATAACTGTAAATATGACACTTGGGAACTTGAAATCAATGTTTGTTGACCCACTGAATTTTGATGTAAGAGCAAACTAAATTTATGTACATTTTGATCAGAAAGCACCAAGGGATATTTTACCTAATTTCCACAAAAACAAATGGATATGAAATTACATCTATCAAACACTATTTCTGTGTATGGTCTCACACCCTTGAAAGCACTTGCACGTTACATTCATTTACATTACATTCAATTTGGTAGTTACACAAATTTGTGTTGCATATTTTTGGTGCAATGCGAGTATGTGTATTTTGTAAAATGTTTGCAACTGTTTCTTATAATCTTTAATAGGGACAACAGAACAGACATTTACACTTATTTTACGTTGTGTGCTGAAATTAAAGAATTGTTTAAGTGCGTTCACATTTGCATTCTTCGCGCCCACTTAAATGTAAGTACACATGTGCAAAGATTCAAGTGTGAATATTTGGACATGCTCAATCCTTATATTATGTGCTCTTTGCAAGAAGCATAAATTATTGAGCAAGCCTCATGATTGCTCTTGCATCATGCGAGAGGCAATGTGAACACGACTCTCTGAACACGCGTTTGACCGTTGATTCATGTGGATTACTAATGTGATGTGCTTTTTGCTTCAAACAAGTTCAAGAACATTTATTGGCAATTAAAAAAACAGAAGACCTGCTAGCATGGTCATACATGGACTTTTCATGCAAAAAAAAGGCTTTTTGGTGCAATGTGCCAATGACATCACAGCAAATCTGCTGCGGGTCATCAAACACAGCTGGCCATAACACAACACTACAACAGCGTGGGAAGGCCCCTGTCCCTTGCTCATTTCCTCTGCAGTGCGTTTTAGGGGAACTCTCTCATCTGAAGAAACAGTGTAACAGTGAAATAGTAATTAAATATAGAAAACTAGCATCACTTTATAATATGAATTTTGATGCATTGTGATTTTAATGAATATTCAAATGATGTATTCATGTCTCAAGGACAATATAGTAAAGATGTAACTATCATCAACCCTTTATGCAATGAGCAGTGGTCCTTGTCTTTCTAGACTGATGAACCTGTGACAGACCTCAACTATGCTGCTGGCCAATCAATAACTAGCCTAGACCTATCCAGCAACTTTAAGGGAAGATCGCTGAATTCTCACTCTTTGATGTTGCTGACCCTGAAGAAAATTCAATTTCCCTCCCCTTCAACAATGACAGCCATTTCTACCCTGCTAGCCATTTCCTTTCCTAGCTACTTCCTAGTACTTGCACGAAATTGTATCCACAACATAAGACAAAAAAAGAAAAGATAAATTAACCTACTATGGGTTTGTTTCAACTCAAAATGCTGGGTTGTTTTAATCAATTGTTGAATCACATATAAACATTTTCTGGGTTTAATTAACCCAGTATTTCAATTACCCGGGATTATTTTAGAGTGTTGCTTAAATGTAATTTAAAGAAAGAGTATTTAAAGAAATTGAATGAAAATGTCATCTGTCATGCAGTTATTCGCCCTTATGGGGCTTGAAACCTGAAAATGACCCTTCTGTAGAACACTCCTTCATTCCTATTTATTTTGACTTGACTTTAGAATTTAACACCAAGTGACCTCATAAAATGCTTCCCTGCAGGAGAGTCAACAATGCTTTACTGTAACCACCAGTAGGCCACAAACACATTAATGCACTTGCTCAGCCTAGCTTAGAGTGTCTCATCTCAAATGCAAAGCCTTTCAGTGAGAGTGGTGGAGCTATTATTATGATAGCTCGAACTTGTATTGATGATACATGGTCGATTGTTGCTGAGAGGGTCCCCTAGATAGGAGATTCAGAAACCAAGGAGTTGCACTTTGGAAAGGTTTGCTTTACTTTCACTGAGTGGATTTACTGTCAACAGATTGCAAAACCATGCCTCTTCAGAACCTTTGCAAGCCTTTTCTGCAAGGCATACATGGAAATAAAGACAGACCTGAGGTATATACTTCTACTACTGCAGATCCAAGGACTGTATAAAAAAATAGTTTGAAAAAGTGCAAGTTTTTAAAAAAGTCATGCATATGTACTTTTGTGTTACACAACATACTTATTTACATTTTCGAGTGAGAAGAAGGCACTTGTTGGGTTATTCCTGACATGCATATGTGCGCAGTGTTTTTTTATAACAAAGTAACATCACCAACTACTGGCTTGCCATGCATAATACAGCATTTATTCTCATTTTCGTTGGTCTGTGTGAATGAAGATCATTATGACAATGTTATTGGGTGATGTGAACAATACTTTCTCTAGTCCGTTTCCGCTCCATCGCTGTAGTGTAGTCACAGAGTCTCATGGATTAACAAACCTGACTTTGCACATGGATTCAATTTTCCACCCTCGACATCATAGAGAGCGAATAAAGAATATTGTATGGTTCTGAAGCCTGTCTGTATGGATATACTTTAAGGTGATAATGACTGTTTCTTATGCAGTCCTTTTTTGACATGAATTCAATTACAGTTTTCTGGTATTAATGCATTTCGAATAGTTTATAAACTGCATAGGCTGTATTAAATCATCTCTTGTAGACCATTAAGACATGGTTTAACTCCATCCTTGACAGAGACAAAGCTTTTTTTGCGGTGGTGACCCTGTCAAAATTCTAACTGTGCTGGCTGAGAGATAAAACAAGAAAAGACAACTTCACGATAATTCTGGCATTAAATTTCATACTATTTAATTTCAAACGGGTTGTCCCGATTCTCCTAATGAGTAATGGGTGTTTTTTGGTCATAACGTGCAATGAACCAATCAGTGTGTCAGCTTCCATTCAGATGTGCTCGGATTTACTATTTACACGGCGGAATTAGAAGATCAGACACTTCTCCTGAGAGGTTAAAGTGCGCAAGCAGACAATCTACAGGACATGTCCTACATTTACATTTACATTTATTCATTTGGCAGACGCTTTTATCCAAAGCGACTTACAAGTAGTTTTTTACAGTGACACATTACTGCAGAGCAATCAGGGGTAAGGTGCCTTGCTCAAGGGCCCTTCAGTCATGACCTGCTGGCACTGAGATTAGAACCAGCAACCTTCTGATCTTATACATTGTAATTCATTTTTGGCATTATTGTGTGCTTCTGTATGTCCCTCTGTGTGTAATAAGCAGAATGCAAGAGCGCTGTTCACCCGCCTGTAGGCGCATATTCCTAACGTGCTCTTTAAATAAGTAAAATAAATTTCGCCACTAACTTTAGACTTTAGAGCAGGTTTGAGTTGGTCTATATTAAGTTTCTCAAAATAGCAAAACACCAACAATGCGGCTGAGCACAATACATTTTTAGACCAACACGCCCATGGGCGCACAAATGAGTGCAAATGCATTTGCTGTTTAAACAACACAGTGCAGGACCGGAAAATGAGATCTGCGTCGGGCTGAAATGAGCAAAAACACTTGCGCTGAGCCGGGTGTACGATACGGCCCATGGTATTAAGAAAACTACTTCAAATGTGTGTTTGGTTGTTTATTGATTTATTTACTTTTGTCTGAGGACACTTGATAAACGGAAAAAACGATTCATATTTGTTTGGTAGGCTGCGAGATTCCATTTGTCAAATTTGAAATCTGAACAAATGAATTAACTTGTGATAGTCCATTTCATTTGCACAGTTACTACTTCACATACTCTTTTAAAACTTCAAAATTGTAATCTCTAGGCCTGAACCCACACAAAAAAGTACAAAAGAAACAAAGCACATTACTTTCGACTTTGAATAAAAAGAGTTGAACACATAACCTGAAATGTTTAGAGATCTTTTATAGCATATATCACTTTAGCAGTCGAAAAAAGTAAATAGGTAACAGATAGTTTGTAATAAACAGGTCACGGTCAACAGCTACAGGTTTTGAGTAAACTTTCAAAAAATTATCTGATGATGTAATGAATGTTTATGGGAAAACATTTTTTTACAGAGGAAACATAGTTTTGTTAAGTTAAAAGATAAGGGTTGTTGACGTAGACAGAAAAAGAGAGAGAGGGAGAAAGTGTGGCTCAGAGCAGAGGGGACCGTGACCTGAATGATCAATGACTGGGGTCCAGCAGGCACTGCTCAAATCTGGACTCACTAATGAAGGCCAGATCCAAAGCTTGACTCCATGACACTGCTAGGGACCAGTGCTCTCTCAAACTGTGAGACACTCGGCGGGGATATGTGAACTGAGCACACGTGGTGCTGCACAAAAACCAACTTAAAGCTAAGTCTAAATATTTAAAATTGTATTGTCAAACTAGGGAACATCGATGCTCCCTGGTTTCAGCGTTACAATGTGGTAGCTTTTAGGGAAACAAACATTTCAGTGCACTGGAGGGAATTTGAAAATGAGACAGCCATTAAAAAGGACGACTCCCTGATCCTTGCCCTGACTACTGAACAAGGGAGATAATATTAATAGAAACTTTTGTCCAAAGGCATTGAAGATACATTTTTGTCAGGAATATTTAGCGACATTTTTGTATTCCCTGGGAACCAAACTCATGACCGTAGCATTTCTTGTGCCACTATCTACCAGTTAAGCTACAACGTAACCTGCTCCCCATTTTCAGTAGTCTCCCAGAATCACTGAAGACTTATACAAACTGCCATGGATAAGACGGAATGGAACAGTTTTTATATCCAATATAAGAAGTATTACTTTCAAAATCTTTTGGCCATTGTAACCTGCATATAACCCTACAACTTCAAAAACATACCCTCATCTATTTCACTATTGCGTAACTTGGGACATATGGTGTATAGTGACGAAAGCAGGCTGAAATAACAGAATGCAGAAATGAGCTCTGTTGTGCTGAAAACAAATCATATAAACTCTCGTAAAGATACTTTGAAATTTAAAGCCTAAGCTAAAAAGATGTAAGGTACAGTTCTGCTCAGCACTGCTCAAGTCCTGTTTGCTACAGTATTATAGAAATGGAAAAAAATAGAAGATAGGAGAAAAGCAAGTTTTTGTGTAATTAAAAGTATGATATGACAAAAGAAAAGGCGATTGTGATAACTGATGTGTAAGCTCATCTCCAGCTGGCCATTTGTTTGTGTGGGCAGGAGCCTGCTTTAGGCGGGGGTTGAAGGGGAGATCGAGTGGGTGAAATCACCTTGATTCAGTGCACCAAACCTTTGATGTGCCTGAAGCTGACTCTACTAGCCCAGAGCAAAGCATATGCCTTAAAAACTCAAATCCAGCTTGACGTCCTGAAATCATAACCATATGCAAGAATTCATTTTAGAAACACTGCGGCTCCGCACAGCCGATGGATGAGGCATAAGCCAGCGATAACAAAAAGCAGGTTAGATGACGGTGGGAGTCATCTGACCTCCAGTAAGGAGGTGATGGAGGTAAAGGGATGGGCCTTGGCACAGAAAGGGGTGTCAAGGAGGCATGTTGTACAAAAAAGGTTTGGTTAAGGATCATTTCCAAAATTTCTGTGCAGTGTTCGACTACCTAAAATGGAAGTTTCTCATACGAGATTAGAGGTAGGTTGAGGCAAAGGTTAGTGCAAGAAGAAAGAATGAGAGTCGCTGAAAACCTATTCCAGCATTTAGGTAATTGTGCACTCTGCTGTTTCATTTTGGTGAATAACACAAAGATGAGGAAGGTTTGTGTGCATGAACAGTTGGATTGACATGAAAAATATGCCATTAAATATAACTTTACAGTGTATAGACGCAAACGCACACCTTCGGAGGTACCGGTCAAGGAAGATAAATATCTATGTAGTAGAAAAAACGACCACACATTCACTTTTCATTAGAGGGACGTTTCGGCACTGACTCTACTCTGCCATGAAAGCAGCATCAGCGTCAAACATGTAAAAACAGTATGCCTTACATAGCTAGGGTAATTATTTAAAATGAACTCCTACTTCCTCAAATCAACTAAAACACTCAATTATGTTGAATTTCATTTACTCTAATGCCCCCCATTATATTAAACAGTATTCAAAGGCTCCCCCTCCCAAAAACTCACAATTTCTATCCGATAAATTATTTTAGAGCTTGACATTAACTGGAAAAGCATGTATTTATTATAAAAAATGGCCAAATAATAAGAAACATCTTGTTTTCTAGTTTTTGTATGTATTTCAAGGCTCATTTCTTTCATTTTAAATGATTAGTCATCTTGAGGCCAGCTGGTCAGCTGGTATACCCTTGTAGGCCATTGCCCCCCTGTTGAGAACCACTGCCCTAGAGTTGCACCCCCCAAAGGAGGACCCTGTTGTAAATGTATGGCTGTATCTGGTTAAACTGAATTATCAATGGCGCTCAACAAATGTAAGATATAACTAAAACTCAGCCGATGCTACAGCGTATCAAATTACTATACGTGTGTGTGTTTGCAATAACACAGTTGCTATAAAAGTTGCACATAACAAAGAAAAACTAGTTTAATGACACTTATTCAACGTAGCTGCATTAAACATTTCATGCCATTTATTTCAAATAAATCAAGTACCTAAGTGCAGAAATAAAACATTGGCTTTTTTGCATTGTATGCATGTTTTCATTTAAACGTCTAAAACTAGACCTTGCTCTTAATGACAATGTATGAATAAACGTCATTCACATGTACGAAAGTGATTATGTTGGTTTTTCACTGTTATAGCTTGAGGAAAGCATACTGATGCTGCTAAAGGGCTACTGTGTGATGTGTTTTTGTCTGTGTAATGACTGTCAGGCTGCTTGTGGTTGCAGTTTTCTGGGGTCTGTTACCTCCTTTCTTAATCAAATCATGTCTTTTGGCCAGAGGACATCCTTCATTAAATTTATCAGGAAGGGAGCATATTGTGCCTGGCTGAAGCACGTTGGGTTGTACCCCCTACAAATTCCTTTGCGCCATACAAGATGGGCCAAGCATACTGCACCCAGATGTCAGGTTTATTTGAATAAAATAGACTCATTGTGTGGACACCCTGGCTTGTCCCTGGGGGAGAAGGGGGGGGCTGGGTAAATTAATTCTGTGGGGGGTTTTAGCACATGGTAGAAGGGGAATGAAGGGGATGGAGGAAAAGAAGGCACTTAGCTTAGCTTAGCACTTACATCTGGCTCTCCTGGAATCTCTGTCAGAGTCAGAGAAACTGCATCTCATAAAAGAGGTAAAGAAAGTCAGCGGAAGCTAAATGTTCTACAAGGACAAAAACATTACTGGGAATGTCGCTCAGCCTGGGGCGAATCCACAAGTTGGCCGCCATGGACCCTTCCTCCACTTTCCCTACTCCTCCTCACTGCCTCTTTCCAATAGAACAAGAGACAGCCCAGACTGATCTGAATTCCATCTGTTGGGGAGAGGCCAAGTGACAGCAGAGAAATACAGGCATCTGGTCTCCATTTCTGTCAGGCTGGTGTTCCAGCTTACATCTTACAGCTGGGAAAGGATGAGGGAGAGGAGAAGGTGCTGGCAAAGGACTAGAAAGGAGGTCTGTGCTGGCATTCTAAGGGTTTTCTTCAATTTGTCACATATCACCCTGCATCATAACAGGAGATGTGTAGAAAGGTGCTTATGTTGCTATGACCGTTGAGCCCAAAGAAGCAGTATTAGCTCACCCCTCACTCTCACATACAAGTTCCTGTGAAGGGCCCAAAAAGATCACTGAGTTATCAACAGTCAAGACTCTGACAATAGATCAGAACAAAAGCAAAAGAACAAAGAAGCACACAAAGCCGGCAGGCAGGACTTCAGCAGCCAACGCGCTCAAACACACGCACATGTGCGTGCTCCTCTACTCCCATATGAGCTCATGTTCACTCTGTGGATCACTCAGATTTTTTTATACCTGCATCAGCCTTTCTGCATTAGCAAAATTTTATGGCAGTTGTTTACATTTTGCCTATGTAATATAATACAAACTTTTATAACTGACCTTATAATACTGTACTTTTTAAGTACAATGCATAGTATAATGCATAGCGTATGGTATAATTAGAAACATGGGCCTGTTATTAAATATGGAATATTAAAGATAACTTTATCAAATAAATATTAAATTGGTTAGTTATTCATTCGAAAATATTGCCTTATTGACGATAAGTGTTATGAGTGCAACCACAGACTCATTCAATATACAAACGTGTATTTAGAGTGAAACCTTTAGCAGACGCTTTATCCAAAGCGTACAGTAGTTTTCTTCTCTTTTGAGTATTTAGTAAAACCGATGCGCTAGTGATTACCAATTACGCAGCAAAACAAATAAAATGCTAAATTGACCCCCCCCCTAAAAAATGATGTGCATCTATAAAGTTTTTATAAAATCTAGTGTTATAGTTTACAGTAAAGTATACTGTAACAAATACCATTGCACATAACAGTTTTTATTAAATAAAAATTGATTTACTGACGATGAAAATTAATCTGAGACTCTACGATTACTGTAACAATTTCTATTTTCTGATCTATCAATTGAATATTATTTTGTAAATGTGTAAATCTTAATTTTTATAATATTTTTGATACTTTTATTTCAGTTTTATTCATTTGTTCATGGATTTTCATGTTATCACACACCTGCTCCAGATGCCCAATATAAAATAGTTGAGAACAAAAAGGCATAATTTTGGAAAAATTGGATAAAGGGAGAAATAGTTAATGGGATGAGAGACAAAGAGAACTAAAATACTGCAGGATGCCATAAAAAGGCCAGACATGAGGAAATCACAAGAGTGTGATACTGGACAAGAGGAAAGTGTGACAGGGAACGGCTTCAACTTATGAGAGAAAGAGTCACAGATACAGTATGTATTAGTGCTGACAGAAGTGTTATCTAGAAGACTCGACATTAAACAAAAAACGATTAACCATAAACCACCACAGAGTTTAACAATGACCCATAAAAACACAAATTGAATAAAGAACACAACACAATGCTGTGCTGTGGCACTGCAGATGTGTGACTAACTGACAACGAAAAATCTGAAAGGATACTCTTTAGCCGACTGTTAATCTGTCACCCACACGCACGAAAATACCTCAAATGATCTGATAAATCATACATAAAGAACTGCCTTATGTTTAAAATATTATTCTACATTTTCCTTTGCAATCTTCTTAATTCTTCTTAATTCTGTAATTTCATTACATTTAGAGATGTGACATTTGAGGCCTCCTGAAAGTGCACACAAACACAGAAGCACACTGCTATGTGCATACATACATAATCACAATCACTTTGTGTCTTTACTCGATCTGATTCCTTCACTCTTCCACGCCTTTTTCTTCTCTTTTATAACATGAAATATTTATGAGGGCAGAATTAAGATTCTTGCGCATATGCTCCTGCTGGCACCTTCCGCTGGTTGTGACATCATGTGTCAAGGCTCTGATTAACAATACTCTACGCTCTTGTCTCCAGACTGACAGACAGACGATGCAGAGATTGAAGTGAGCAGGTAAATAACAAGAAAACCAAAGGAGAGGAAAATAAGTCACATTTAACCAGAGAATGGAGGGGAGAGAGAGAGAGAGAGAGAGAGCAGACTAGAACATTCATTAGTGTTGATGTCAGGGTAGTGCTCTTTTGTTTGGTCAGTTATGAATCTGAGCTCTTACAGTACCTGCCTTGAATGGATGCTGGATGTAACATGGCTAACATTGGGAGAACTATAAAGTTTTTGGCCTAAGAGGTGAAGTTCTGTTTTAATCGTGCTGAAAAACCAACCGAATCTTTTAAATCATTGGTTTTCATCTGAATTTTCAGTTGATTCTGAGTTGTATGGGATACATGTCAGGTTTTGTAATGGACTAGGGGCGGTATCTACCAAACTCTAAATTATATCAGAATAGTATCACTTACAAATGAAATTATTTAAAAAAACAATACTAATATCAAACCTAAAAGCTTTGTGTTTGCGTTTCATACTTAACACTTGGAACAATACAACACGCAATACCCAACAGTGTCCGAAAGACCAAGTGTCCTTACTTGCCTGCAAACCCACAAAAATGTTGGACCTTGCATTTGGAGACACACTGGAGAAATTTAATTCACAAATTTCAGACTACATGAGATACAGGGGTTGATATTTTGTCATGTCATATTTAATGCCTGGGGCGTTATATCGGAAAAGGGCAGTGAGAGACACAAACAGACATTCCACACAAAACAAATATCTACAGAACTTAAAAAAAACTGCAGCCTTGTACAATTCTTTCCAGTCAAATGATATGAGAAAAAGTGTGTGAGAGGGAGAGATTTACTCACAGAAGCCATTTCCTTGTACAAGGCCTCAAAACCGCCTTCAGGCTCAGCATGTTGTTCCACTTAGGCATGGCCTCCAAACCAAAGCCATCCACCTCTCTTTCTGCTATTGGCGTTGGTCTTACAAGGCTAACCACAAGCACATGTTGAGTTGCTCTTAACTAATTCATACAGGAACACTTTGGTTTTGTTGCAAACCCAAAAGCCCTGTACCTTATATTAAAATGTGTCTGATTTCAATTAAAGGAGCAAGAGCGAAGGATTGCAGGATAGCGGTTATATGGTCTTTTTTATCAGCTGCAGTCACTACAGTTTCTCCTTGTACTTTTGTCCCCTTGTTTCTAACATGAAAGGTTGACAAAAACAAATATGATTCAAGCACCTATGATGAAAGGGTTATTTTAATTTCTATCTATTGTTTATTCACCTTAGGATAAATTAAGTGCATGTGTTTTTCTGAATGGTGTTTACAATTTGTATAGGATTTTCTGTTTTAATGTTTTTAATTTACCTGTAATATGTAGCCTCTAACGTAGTCTCTAAGCGTCCAGCCCAGGCCATGGAGGATGTGCAGAACCTCTTCCTGTTTAAGGACACTGAACAGACGGTCCAGCAGGATTTTTAACCTCACAGGTACTGCCTGAGTCCCATACAGCATCAGACTGCTGATGTCAAATACCACATTGGACTGCACGATTTCCACCTGTGTCGGGTGGTATAGATGCTGTGTGCTCAGCTTGTCGAGAGCTACAATCACAAAAGCAACAAACACAAAATTACTGCTATAGACTGCAAAGTGTTGTAAAACTAAATCCAGAAAACTATTTGTGACCCAGTCTATGAAAACTACATAATAGTAAACTAAAACAATTACATCATTGTTATAATAAATCACAGGGCCCACACAGAACTGAGCAACCGATGTATAATGCCTTCCAAAAAGTTGTGGTGTTTTGAAATCAAGGTATTTTCATTTTCCTGTCCATTTAGGCATAACAATATATTTAAATAAAACACGTAATGTTTAACTTAATACAATCAGATTCGTGTTAAGCTGGAATAATTCATACTTTTTCATCATTAAATAATAGTAATAAAAAAATGTAAAGTAACATTATTGTTACAAAAAGAAGTAAACTGTAAAACATTGCTGTAAATTCGCAGCAGGTTTGCCAGTAAATTACTGGGTGTAAAATTTAGTTTTAAGCATAAACTTCCCTAGTTTATATATTTTTCATTCATAAAACAAGACTAAATATCTTCTTAAATTTTCTTGTAAATGTACCGTAATTTAAGAAGTTTTATATATGTTTAATACAAAACAATAGTATTAAGTTGTAATTAAATCTACAGTAAGTTACTGGCAAACCTGAAAGCAACACTACAGGTACAGTTTTACTGTGTGGAATTAAATATGTAGCATAAAGCTCATTGTTCTGAGGTACTAAAACATCAAATGAAGCCTAATTCACACTGATCCAACAAATAGAAACACACATAGACCGTATGAACTATGAACTCTGTTCACATGCACAAATGCTCAAAACAAAGATCCTTTCCGACATCCTCTATAGAATGTAAAAGCACACTTTGATAAAGACACTTCAAATGACAAAATAATTCATAGATTTGTCTGCTTTTTTCTCCCTCTCTTTTACTTCTATGTCTTAGTGACACTTGCTTCCTTCCCTCAGTCCAGGACAGATTTTTGTGACTACTGTAGGTTATTGCCTGACAACAGTCCCTGCCAGAAAGGAACATGATAAAAAATGAAGAACTACATGTCAGAATTGCTGCCAACGCTACAAAACAAAATGAGAGGTCTGTGTCAGAATGGGGTAAAAAGAAGAGTGGTTGAGGAAGGATAGTGGCTGACAGTTCAGAGTGAAATTTAGACTAGTCAAAGGGCCCCATGTGATGGTCCCTTTAGGCCTGTCTCTTTTACTTTCATCCCAACCCAACAGGTGTTTCTTTCGTCTCTCTATGAACCCAACTGTCTTTTCGCCTTTAACTCCATCCTTTGTGACTGTCATCTCTTTCGTTTTATTTACACCAGAACTGTAACTACTTTTTGACCATTCTATGGTTTAGATTTTTCGCAGTTAGGAATTTATTTTATTGGTGTAAAGGAAAATCTTTTGAATTTTGTACACAGCATTGGAGAATTAAGACGTGTAAAATAGGGAGTCAGAGCGTATCGACTGGCCATTATAAAATAAAACAATAGAAAAAGGTGAAAGCCTGGAGAGTCTATGGCAATCCCTCTTTATGATAATAATGTTGCCAATATAAAATCAATTGAATAAATTTCGCAAATTTAAATTTTTTACAGTTTTCCAATTAAATTAATAAAATCTTTTTTAATACACCCCGGAAAAAACAAGGGGTCAACAAAAGTGCATTTTTAGTCTCAATTCTTTGCCTTTCACCTTTATAATCTTTTGATATTTAACACAATCAACATAAAGATCAAAAAGCACACTCTATACAGTATGTCATGAATCAATAGTAACAACTTAAATGAAACCAAATTAGTTATTCATACTCTGTTACAGCTGGGAACACCAACGGCCAGCAAACAAGCATCTCCAGAAAGACGACATGTATGAAAAATGATGAAAATACTCTCAGCTTCACCATACATTTTATTAGCAAAAAGCATATAATTACTAAAGAATGTAGACTGAAAATGAATAGATGTATCTTTCAACACTTAGCGCTGATGTTATTGTCCTGGACCCAAAATGGAAAAATAATCGTGTTTTTGTGTATGTATTTATTGATTTATAAAGTATTTTTAAATCCTGTAATATTGTTAAACTTGTTTTGATTGTATTTAATGTGGAAAATTACTTTTAGGCCATTGTATCTCTAGACGATAATTTTCCATCTGTATCTAAAATATGCACATTTGCTAATTCTGTACCCTGAAGTTTACTTAACATTATATCAACCAACTTCTTGTGGTATCACCCTGGAATGCTTTTCTGAAAGAGTTCACATTTATATTCGGCTCTTATTGATTGACATTCCTTCATCATTCAGAATACAGTACTTGTAAATAATTTTTGTAAATAATAAAAGTTGTGTGATTAATATCAAGTAAATATTAGTAATATTGATAAAATCAATAATATTAATACATTATTTTATTGGCACATTTGAGCTTATACCATTGGATTATTTTTTAAGATCATGATAAACATTCAAATTAAGTGACCCTAAATCTTACACAGTTTAAACAGTTGTGTAATATAAATAAAGAAAAATAGAATAATATATTATCCTTGTAGTGTCTCCAGTTGTTCAATGTTTCCCTGCTGCACTGACAAGTATTTACTAAAATCCAATTCAATTTATTTCTATTTAAACGCTGTGATTATTATTATGTTTTATTTATATACTTCACAAACACAGACACATTCTGTAAAATCCATTCATGAGCTATCAGTAAATATATAGTATATAAAAATATAGATATTTTCTCATTCATTTTGACTCACACTCACCATGAGCGACCCATCCATGCTTGCACTGGTCGCATGTCCTTAGGTGGATTTTTCCAGGTTGGAAACATTCACATGTGCAGTTTACCAGAGTACAGCGGATGGCCTGCAAATACACAAATAAATCATCAATAAACTGGATTTTCCATTCGAACAATTGAGAAGTTCGTTCTACAGATTTCACTCTTGCACTGTTTTATTAATACAAACAATGATTTGAATTCATTCATTTTCGCTCATTTTGCTATTGTCTATGGACAGAGAGAATGGTTTATGCTGGACTCTAAGTCGACTGACATCACGCTAACAAGTTTCCATTTTCTCTCATGTCATTCTCACATAGGCACATTTAAGCTAGTTTTTCTTCCTCTTACCTGAATACTGGTCTGTTTTTGCCCCCATTTAAAGTTCCCTTGTTTTGACAAAAACTGTCATTACATGATTCGGAGACTGAATCAGTGCTGACCCCTAAAGCTTTTAGCAACAAGGGGTTAAGTGTCCAATAAGACAGCCAGCCCGGCAGAACCAAACAATGGTATTGTGTGATAAGACATCTCCTTAATCACTGAGAGTCACTGAAAGTACTCCAGCAGGAAGAGAGGAAAGGTGGAGAGGCCATTGCTGGCACCTCTCTTGTCAAAACTGCTCACAAGATTTATTTAAAAGTGAGTTAAACACATTTTGTTTTCTTCTGTGATTGTAATTTTCAAGCATTGTGTGAATGTATTTTACTACATTACTACAAGTTATTTTATATTATTTAACACATTTTGATATCTTGATTATAATTTCAGTATATATCATAATTCTTTAATATCATTTTATTGATTCTTTGCATTACTTAATCGAAATTAAAAATGTTTATCAAGATTACGCTATTGTCACGTAACTTGTATCACATCCACTTAAATTCTCTCCCAGACTTTTTTCCAGTGACGTGACTGCTTAAATGTGGCTGCGATAGATTATTTAAGTATAACCAAAATAGCGATTTTGGTTAGATGGCATCTCAACATAAACATCGTTGCTCGCTAGTTTTTGCGTTGTATTGTGAGAATTTTTAGGGAATGAACATTTAAGTGAACTTGAAGTATTTCACGAATTAGACAGGCCTTAAAATGGCCTCCCTAATCAGTGCCATGATTCATTTTTAAAGTGACACAAAATTATTTACATTTTTTTGCAATAATATCATCTGTCAATTACAACACACACAGGTCAGAGTTTAGAGAGACTAGAGTTGATACTGGTGGTCAAATGAGGCAATGAATTGATCAAAATTGATGAAAAGTCTGAAAAGAGGTTTATTCCTCGTCCAGTTGTTGTTAGACTGAATGACAGGAATGGTACAGAAGATGATGATCTTGTTAGAACCCCTCCTTTGGGACATCCAATTTAGGCCATGCGAAGTAATTCCATTTTGCATTTAAAGGAAACACCCAAGCCATGATAAATGGAAATAGTGCAGATATCAAATGCTAACAAGTGGGATCTGATGACTTATAGTTTTAGTTTAATTAAACAATTTAGCATCTCAGTGGTGGAAATGCTGCACTTTTAATTTCCCATTACAGACCTTGCTGCATCACGCTGAGACAAAACAGCATCCAATGCTGAACCCAAATATTTTTACGTCCATTAATAACTTATGGAGTTTTTTGTACCTTGTCTCAATCATCGTTGGTTTGCTCACTGAGGGGTTATATATATATATACATATTTATATATTTATTCTTTTATTTAATCCATTTAAAAAGTGTGCAATAACCCAGCCGATCTCCAGAGATCTCCATACTTTGACATTAGTCTAGACATACAATGTTATACAACAGCCTTCTTATAACTGTATACTGTAGGTATGACATAGCAAATATGGTGCATATAGTGGACACTGACCAGAAGCAATAGACAAAGAGAATTCCAACACATCTGCTTGGACCAGTGAGGACCTTGTGAACTCTTCTCAAAACCTCAGCTGACAGAGATCAAACCAGTGACAGCCTACTGCAGTATCTAGAGACATAACTGTGTTCAAAGTGCTGGAATGAGGGGCACAGGGAGGGGGGGCACTCGGCCGCCTCGGGAGGACAGGGGAGGGAGGTAAGCCTCTCCTGCCAACGACTGATCTTCTTTCCCTCTACCTTGTTGTCTCTGTGCTGTCACACGCTGATTGATCCAGGTGTTTTATAGCTATCTGGAGGCACAGAGCATTCAGACAAAGAGAGGCCTCTGTCAATCCTTTTGATTGGGGCTGCACATTCCTGAGCCAGATGGTGGACAGGCCTTCTATGGACAACGCCAATCCACATACCTCTCTCCAGATCTCAGGAGAGTGTGCACTATCTCTCAGACGGTAAAGGTAACTGTTAAACATGTTTTTGAAAATATTACCATTTAAAAAATCTTAAGAATTTAAACGTCAAAGCCATTTCTACATTTAAGAATTAGTTTGGCAGAACTACAGATATATTTGTAGTTCAAAAACTAGATGAACTTGATGACTGAGATACAGTATTAAATATAAATAGTAAACAATATTCTCGCTCAATCGTGCATACAGACACCTTTAATCACTCTGAACTTTTAAGACATTTGGACTGTATTAGTTTACTGAGTATACAGGAACAGGGCCAGAGAAACATATCTGTATATTATAAGTCTGTAGAACAAATTGTCCTTCAAATACCAGGAATTTGATTCTCCCGATCTCTAAGTTTCAAGTATCAAACAACTGAAAGCAGACCAGGTTCCAGGCTTTTTTTGCACAAAAAGGAAATTATGACCGAAGGGGTAAGATATAACTTTTCTCAGTTTAGAGAGACTTTCTGTTATGTTGTTACGATTGTATTGATAAGCCAAACATGTCTTATGTGTGAGGAGCTGTTTACATGACAACATTTCAAACTAAAAATGGAAAACTTTTACGCATTACTTTTATGGCTGTCAAACAATTAATCTTAATCCCATCCAGAATAAAAGTTTGTGTTTGCATAAAACAACATAAACAAGGATTATGTGACCCAAACTAAACTTCCCGTAGACAATCCTCAAAGAATTGAGCAGTTGTTATTTAAATTAAAAATAAAACAAATTGTTATATTACTAACCAGCGGTGCATTTCCCAAATAATGTACTCTTGACTAAACTAAAATACAATTACATTTGTATATGTTTTACATATAGACCTCACTGCCTGTTGCTTGCTTTCAAGAGCATGATGTATGTCAACCTACGTATCATAATAACAAGGAACTATACTTCTAACCACAGCTCAAAAGCTATCTTTCAAACCACGCAACTTTGCAATGCTGTTTGCGATTGGTCGTTGGGAAACACTGGAAATGTTAAACTGCTTTTGGGAAACGAACCCAAGACGGATAACCAAACACAGACCGGAAGTAAACTCCGGGACAGGCAAACCATCTATAGGTATAAAACATAGGTCTATAGGCATGCCCACGTATACTCAAAACAATAATGGCGACCTACAGGACTGCTACTCAACACACCTATTAACATTTATTCCAGCAAAAAAGTAGATTTTATGCACAACTGGTACCAGCAGAGACACATTATTTACATTCATAACTAATTCTAAACACGCACCAACAAAAGATAGTCTATCCAAAAAGCACTTTCTGGTTATACGTGGATATGCGTATGTGGAGAGAGTAGAGGAGAGTAGTGTTATGTGTAAATGAAACCTTTAAAAAACGTTCCAGTTTTTTACTACATCATTGTCTGTAAACAAACATACTTGCATAAATCCAATAAAGGATTGTAACACTCAGCATGTGAATTTTCAAGTCCTTCTGACTCTTATCAGTTCTTTGCTGATAAAGATTCACTCCCAGCCACCTGCTCTGATTACCCTATAAAGAACTGTGTGGGATAGCAACCAAGACTGGAATAAACTGGACAGTCTTGCATAAAAAAATTCCAAAATTTGATTAAACACACAACCGACAAAGAGCAAAGCAACAGATTAATGTTTTCTGTGAGTAACTGTGGATCTCCTCACACTACTACAGTAGTAGCATTAGTCAGCGCACAAGCATTCTGCACCCAAGCTGACCCCAGAAGGAGAGGACAGCTACACATTGACTAGACAGGACAGGAGAGGATGTGTGGACACACAGACGAGACCTCTGGGTCTTCTAGAATTCAGCCCAATCATCTCTTCTCCATACAAACTCACTATAAACAGCATTTTGTACAAAACAAATGATTGAATACTCTAATTCAATTGAAAAAAATATTAACCCAAGTCAACACTGCTTGAACACATTCTGTAATGGTCAGTGCGTGTGTGTGTGTGTGTGTGTGTGCGTGTTACCTGGGTCTGCATGATTCATGCCAACTTCTGACTGTAACGCTGCCCCTCTGATAAAGATATTGTTTCTTCCAAATTGTAATCTTCATTAACATTAAGTGCATCAGACTGCTACAGAAAGAGAACGAGAATACTCGAGGACAGACAGAGTAGATAGTAAGACTCATCCTGGGCTTACTTGCACTCTTACATGACCACAGTGACAACTGTGAGACTCTCCCTCCCACTCCACCGGCCTCTAACAATCTGGATATATACTGGAATGTGTGTATACGTGTGTGTGTGTGTGTGTGTGTGTGTGTGTGTGTGTGTGTGTGTGTGTGTGCGTGCGTGCGTGTGTGTGTGCATTAATGCTGAGGGAGAGAGACTCAATGAAAGTCCATCATGCTCCCTTTATCAGACCAGACAAAGTTCACAGATAGAGCCGAGATGAAGAGGAGAGAAGAACATATGCAAGTCACAGGTCAATCTCTGCAAGGGGACCACACTTAACAACCAATGTATGTGACAGTACATCTACCAGCTACAGTAATGAACAAGATGCAGATTACCCTTCAAAAAACAGATTTGCAGAATATGAGCTTGCTTGTAATGTAAAAAACACGTTCCAATGTCAACGGAACAGTACTTTAAGCTAGGGAGGTCCGTTTTGCACATATGCAACAGGGAATGGTTGCCAGGGATTTGATTGCCATCCTACTATCGACCCAACAAAATTACCACCCCACTCCCTGGAACCTACAATGGTCCATTTCATTTGACTAAGATGGGCCAATACAATTATAAAACTATTGACGGATGTTTGTACGTCTTCCAGGCTGTGCAGTATTAAGTCATTAGTACTACAAATTGTGGCAGATCTTTTATTGCTACACAGTCTTGAGAAACAAGCAGTGGCCCAGAGTTAACGAGTCGCATATCCCCCCTCCCCACCTCCCCCAAGCATCAACTTCAACCTCCATCCTCGCTCCACCTCTCCCCAAGTCTGCATCCCATATTTATAATTTTACCACATCCTAACAATAACACGACTACAACTGGTGCAAAACACACGTCCAAGACTAATGAAACACACGTTACCACAGAAGGTTGTAAGTACAACCAGCTGTGACTGTCTCCTGTGAGAGCAAGCGAGAGAACAGGAAAAAAAGTCCGAAATACTGAGAAAGAGAAAAAGAAAGTCAGTCAGGCACATGTGAATGCAGCTGTAGTTAGGGGGAAACCACATGCTCTAAGTTTCCAGCTGCCTTCTCAGTGGCTCCTTCTTTCTCGGGCCCCTGTCCCTCTCTAGCCATTTGTTTTGACAGGGCTCCACAGTTCCAAAAACCTCTCTCAGATGTGCTGAGGTAAGGGAAAAACAAAACAAACTTCTTTTCTTCTGTGTGCACAAACACGCCGTAGTGCATTCGCATTCTCTTGTTCTTGTTACGCACACGCGCGAATTACCACAAGCGGTCATCGGCAAGCACCCTTTTTACAAATTCATGTATTTAATTCAACTTTTAGGATCTTGGCTGATGATATTTTCTTTGTTAGAAGGTTTCCATCAGATGCAATGATCTGGGAAGGTCGCATTCTTTCGACGCCGTGGGTGTACCTCAAATCTAGGAACTCAGCATGTGCTGAATTTTGAGCATACCTCGACATGTGTTACCTCTTTGGAATATTTACTTTGTAGGGCAATATGAAGTGGATAGCCAGCCAAATTCTGCTTTTACTGCTTTTAATGGGGGCCTCTCGCCTACATTGAAAAACAAATACAAATTGTTATACTTAAACCCTACTTAAGTACACAACACAGTTTTTTAAATCCTATGAAAACAAACAATACAGTCGTCCTCAACACTATCGCATCAGCATCAAGTTCCCTCACTAGAGTTGTGCTTTGTATCAACTTTTTCTTTTCAGTATTTCTAACAAATTTTTTACGCATGTGTAATTATCTAACTGTAAGCAACTGTGCAGTTTATTTATTTGGAATGAAGATTGGAATGCTTGCATTCTGTCGCAAGATATACAATATCTACCATCAGACCATTTGAAACACTAAATTAAACATCAAGATAAAATAATTAAAACAGGCCAATGATTAAAAGGATTGTAGTATCTTATTGTGCAGGAAATGATGGAGAAGATGAGTGGTGTTTGGAAATCTAGTGTTGTTTTTGTTTTCACCATTCATGATTTTTGCATGACTATCATGTCTGTGCCATCCCCATGTGGCGACTTTGCATAGACATTTGAATAATGAAGGGAAGTCATTTAACTATTCTCCTGGTATTAAAAACCAATGTTTTTTACACGATGCAGCAACATTAGCCATGTTAATTGGGCTCTTTGGAATTACTCCAAAAAAGGGACTAAATTAATTACTCATGTCGACAAAATATCAGAAACAGGCATTAGAACATAAAAGCTCCAGCATGCGCTTTTAGCATGGCTTGCATGAAATTCAAATTCAGAATGTTGACTGAATAAAACACTTCAAAATGTTTGATAGACACTCATATTTACAGTTTAAAGACTCCAAATGTGTTGTACACCATTTAACAGAATAAGTTATAACTGCTATGGATTATAGATTAGGATTTGACAGGTCTTGTATTGCTTATTTTGTACATCCATTGGTTTTGTACATACTTACAAAAGTCTCAATTCTAAACAATTTTATTTCACTAATATTTATGTGTGCCAATTGTTTGTGAACATTATTGCATTGACTCCTTGGTTTAGCATGAATGGTTTGAGCTACATCTGCCACTTACAGTGGTCAAGAGTGGCAAACACATTTTGGGAACTGCGGTGGTAAATGCGAACGTCGTCTTGCGCCACATCCACTGTGAACAAAATTTAAAATGATCATGGGTTCTATTTTCTTTTGTCGCGACACATCGCGTCAGTTGCGTTCGCTCTAGACGGGGTGTTATTATGGTTATCTGTGCGTGGTTCCAAATGAAGGCAAGTCAGGATCTCTTTGTAAATCTCTTTGTAAAGAGACAGCTAGCTAGATGTTGAGAGAGAACCAATATTGAACTTATTTGTCCCTGATCTTTCAAGATAATACAACCAGACACAGCCACAGACAGAACTTCTGAGGGAAGGGACTGCTGATGTCAGGTTTCAGCATCAAACCTTCCCTTGAAGTGGAAATAAAGCCTACGCTTGTAACAAATCATTTTGATTTTGCTTAAGTCAGTAAATTTCACACCTACATAGATTTCCATCAACTAAACATAGAGTGACCCAAGTTCAAGTTAAAGGAACAATACTTAAATTTATATTTAATTACTATTACATTGTTTTACATAGTCTATTAAAAATTGCATACACAAGCCATTAGCTTGTCTGAATACGTTGGCAATTGAAGTTCAAAATGTATCTTTTTTGTAGTTAACTGTTAACATATCCATGTGCTTTTTAAGAAAAGAACACAAAATGTGTAATTATTTAATGGGCATGGCCATATTTTAAAAAATAGTATTTTTTATTTTATGTATTTTATATTTCACATACTGTGCCAAAACACGCAGAAAATCTTGTTATCTTAAAGATACTAGTGTGCTGTCCTACTCTGATACCGTATGTGCAGTTGAATGGCTTTACATGATGAGCTTATTTATCAATTTACTATTGGTGGAGAGTACTTTACCAAACAGCTAGGGTATTAATTAGAATTCACTTGTTTTGTTCCATGGGTATTTGTGCAATATATTTAGCGGCCAAGAATACTGCAAATTATTTGTTTGCAAAATTGCTTTATTCTGCACACAACTGACATGTGCTTCATTAGCAATTCAGAAAGAGATCACTGGACAATTGGGGCGTCTCTGCCTCACAGTAGTCCAATGCTACGGTTCAACCTCAGTGGTGTGATGTGACTGAGGCACCCGAGGGAGAAGCCACAGTGACAGCTGTAACAGAATGTGGACCCTCATTGCCTGTTTCAGACTAACTAGAACAGCAGCGATCCTCAAAATTGCCTCAGTAATTAATTAAAAGGCAGTGAAGCTGAAATGTTTAATCAAGAAACTGTATTGTTAAAAAAGAAAGACAAAATACAATATTACATTAAATGCACCTGAGAGTAATTATGTTACGCCAAAAACCCCTTGTGTCCTGATAAAATAGTTTAGTTTTCTAAAATGTCGTCTGTGTTAATTCAAATATGCCATCTTGAAATAAAGCTTAGTTGTCTGTTTAGGTGGACCAAAAAGTCAGCGATGTAGCGCAGGATTAAGTCTGACCTGGAAAATGTCCTAATTCCACAATTTACATCTTTTATCCTCTCTATACTTCACCTTCCTTTAAAACAGGAAATAAAACCAAGCAGTCTTAAAATAATATAAATAAAAAAGGAGATGACTGAGACAGATGACATACAGTAGGATACTGGCAGGACAGGAAGTTTCTGGGATGGTACCAGGGACCCAGGAACCAGTGAGGTACTGGTAGCTCACAGAGCATTGGTGGTGGAGATTGTTTAGGGAGCCATAGTGGTAACTCAGGGAGATAGGGCTGAGCTCTGGGATGAGAGAGGGCACTGGGCCGTGGTATTGGACGAGATAGGGCCACTGTAAACGAAGAGCCAATCAGCCACAGCACATTATCGATGTAACGAGCAAGGCTACAGTATATGTGGTAGCACTTGCAGGTACCTGCTGGAAAAGGTGGTCATCCAGTCCACACCAGAAGACAGTCTTTAGAGTGGCATCATTCCAGGGCACCAGCTAGATGAGCTCAAGGAACTCCTACACATAGTCCTCAAATTATCGCCCATTTTATATTTACAATTATTCATTTAGCAGACGCTTTTATCCAAAGCGACTTACATAGAGTTCGGGGAGCAATAAGCGATAAGTCATACAAAGAGCAATAGTACAATAGGTGCTAATACAAAATTACTAGTATTAACAAAAGCAAGACCACTACCTGTTGAGAGAAGAGGGTTAGTGTGCTTTTGTGTAAGGGAGACTAGCAGATCAGCAGGTGAACCTCAACCATAGTGATGGGTGTAAATATCAATGATTGCACCTTTGTCAAAAGAAAGTACTATTATTGCGATGGACTTGTACAATAATGTGCAATGATTATGGGCCCGATTCTTACTTCAATGTACTGCCGCGGGAATAATTGAGCCCAGAATGTCGCAGCTGAGAATCACACAGCCGTGAAAACAATTCAATTTGGGAGGTCTTAAAAGTACATGTTATATATATATACATATGGACATATGTTAGAAGCTTTCACTTTCTCAAAAAGCCTTTGAAGCTGTTAGGTACTGAGTGTAACATCTGTTTACTATGAGGTTTCATCTACAATCATTTCCATCAGTCTAATTCTTAACAATCTAATACTATTCAGTGGCTACAAGATGTCCAACATCGGTGCATTATCCACTTTTCCATCATCCAATTTTTTTCTGGTTGCCCTCCCACTTGGATCTCTGAATCAAGATCCAGGAAACAAGTAGGTGAGATCATCGACTCGTCACTTCCTGGTCATCGCATATTTCAATTACTACTCTTAATTCTTAGTTCATGCCTTACAATGGAGTCTGCTGTTATTCTTTAGAAGAAGAAAATACTTTAATGTCTGAGAAACTTTCTAACATGGAAATTTACCTGCATTACCCGAGGATTCAGCAGCTATGACCATGTCAGATGGACTGAAAAAAGAAAAGTTAAGATACCCAATTTGTTGTAACCTTACAGCTCATTGGAAAAATGCTTCATTCCTCCTGAAGAGTGATGAAATTAAAAGATATTGTATCATGTATACTTGCATGCCTTTGGTATGTCATAGAATAAAGCGAAGAAGCTGTGGAAAAGATTAAATATTGCTTATTCTACAAAGATATTCTAAAATGGCCTGGACATATTTGTTGGTAGCCCTTAGAAAATATAATACATAATTGGATTATAGTGATATTTCAAACTAATACGTTTCTTTAATTCGTATCACACATGTATCCAATCTTGTCATCAGTCATTCAGCCTATTTTAACGGAGAAAAGTAGTGACTGTGCTGTTTGGTATCATTGTGTGCCCCACACTGAACATGGAACAGAGAAAGCACAGGATAGAGTTGTCTGAGGAGCTCAGAATGAAAATAATAGACAAGCATGGTAAAGGTAAAGGCTACAAGACCATCTCCAAGCAGCTTGGTGTTCCTGTGACAACAGTTGCAAATATTATTAAGAAGTTTAAGGTCCATGGAATTGTAGCGATGCTCCCTGGGCACGGCCGCAAGAAGAAAACCGACCCCAGATTGAACAGAAGGATAGCTCGAATAGCACGAAACATGGAGGAGGCTCTGTTATGTTTTGGGGCTGCTTTGCTGAATCTGTGCAGGGCTCAATGAAATCTCAAAACTATCTGGAGCACAATGAACTGCCCAGTGTCAGAAAGCTCTGTCTCAGTCGCAGGTCATGCGTCCTCCAACAGGATAATGACCCAAAACACACAGCTAACATCACCCAAGAATGGATAAGAACAAAACATTGGACTATTCTGAAGTGGCCTATGAGTCAATGAGTCTCAAAGTCTCTTTGAGAGCTACAGAAAACGTTTGTTGCAGTAATTGCCTCTAAATGTTGTACCGGACAAAAAACAGCAACAACGCAAACAAAAGAACAAGGCATGTATTTTCAAAGTGTACTTAGTTTTGCCAAATTATGCATTATGCAGATTTACATATACAGTATTTATCCACTGGCAAAAAGTTGGTTTGACGTTGGACGTTCGATAGTCTGAATTTAGGCACCGTCTCCAGAGTTACATAGGGTACACATTAATATACATGTTTCTAACTTCAATAGCATTTAAAGGGAATAACTTACAGCCACAAAACCAGCTGTACAGGGTTCATGTGGGTGTAATGCAAACCTTTTATATTTTTTATATTTATTAAAAAAAATGTCAAATAATATTTCAATATTGCTGTCTATTTCACTACTGTATGGTTTCATGCACAAAATATCCCATTATTCAAAGCTCAATAGCATTTACAGGGAATGACTTATAAAACCAACTGTACAGTGTTATGTGAGTCTCAGCTATAATGCACATCACTGCAATCCACTGTATTTCTTTTGCCCATAATAATATGTCATTTTTGTGTCATTGCATTTAGAGAATTATTGATGTGTTTTCGTATGCTTAGCTTTCTTGAGTAAACTATATTCATCATGTTTTATGTTCCCTCATTTGGTTTGTAAAAACACACCGCATTTGCGTTTTAAAGTTTTTTTTGTACAGCTAGATGTTTCCAGAGCCACGCGTTACTTTAGATGTTGATGTGAATCAAAATGTCAATTTAATTTTATACTTAATTGTTCTAATTGTCAGTTTAATGTTTTTTTTTTATTCAAGTGTGTCACTTAATTTATTATTTCTTATAGTTTACAGTTATGTTTATCTAAATGTATCTGACAAGGGCCCCCAGAATGGTTTGCTTAGGGCCCCCAGACGTCTAGGATCGGCACTGGGCGACACATGCATGCATTGCAGAATCAGATCCAGAAACAATGCCTCAAACATCTGTATCACTGTTAAAAGTGTAAAAAGATTTTGAGTTCGTTTTGAAACTTTGGCGAAACAAATTAGATGGTGGTGGGCCGTCATAGTCTAATGTGTTCTTTTTACATGCGCCTGGCTCTGCATTGCAAGTCTCCACTGATCCCGCGTGGGTCTTCCTGAATGGCCGAGGTTTTTATGAGTTATGAATAGGAAACATGCGTCCTTTCCTCCGGTCACTTACGAACACGTTCGGATGAAACGGGATGCTACTAATCTGACATAAAGAGGAATTACAAATTGCCTTAATTGTAATCCGTCAAAATGACAGACGGCCCCGGGAATTTTTTTTTTGTCAATGACAGAGAATTTTTGGTTAACGCGACCTCTGGTACTGACTTAACGACAGGGCAGGAATCATGTAAACAACCCATTTCTCTTGAGTGCCAGCCAACATGCCAATGTGCAACAGCTTGCCACTGGGATAAGAAACAATGTCACAGACACGAGTATTTTTTTCTGCTTAATGGTTTTATCAATGTGTGAATTAGTTAAGGCAGCTGGTGACATGGATTTGCTGCAGCACATCATGCATAATTCAGGCTGACAGGACCACACTCTAGTGTTGAGTGCAAATGGAAATGGAGAAAATCTGTCAGTGTTGGTAAACAAGGCCAATGACAAGGTAGAGATGATAGCAATGCTGTGCCTTTGACACACACCCTGTCTATGTAATGAATCTTTACTATCACACAGGTCTTAGATATTATACAGTATACATGTTGTCACAGTTCTTAATGATCAAGATCTTATCGTGCAATCCCTGATGAACCTGACAGATCTCTGTTTATGATGAGAAAAGAAAGCTTTGTGGATCACCAAACCAGTCTTAAGTAGCACAGAACATTTCTAGTAAAAGCCAAAAATATATTGTATGGGTCATAATTATAGATTTTTCTTTTATGCAAAAGATCATTCGGATCTTAACTGAAGATCATGTTCCATGAAGATATTTTACCATAAATATGTAACAATTTATTTTTGTGAGTGGAAGGCCTGCTACAGTGCCTCTGATTATCCACTTCAAAGGCAATTTTCCCATAAGACTGGATATTTTGTCCAGTGTCACATATTGTTTCTTATTCCTTACTGAGGACTGTAACCTGTTAACGCTAATCCAGGATGGTTAGAGCTCATTTGTTGCCACCTTATTATGGTGTAACTTCATTATTCTGATGTTGTTGATGTTGATAGATAAAGATAGACAGCTGAGCTTTTGTCTGCAAGAAGTGCCACAGGTGACATCGCTGTGTCTTATTCAGCTTTACACCCCCACCTAAATCATTTCTGTTGTCTTCTCTAGCTCCTAACCTAAGTTCCTCTTTCTTTTCCCTCCCTCCCTCCACCATCTTACTCTTCCTTCCTGTCCATTGCTGAGTTATAGACCAGATTTTAGTCTCAGGAGGAACGTCTAAGTCAAGCTATTGTCATTTCAAACACTGTGATAACTAGACTCGAGGCTGCCCATGAAGAACTCAAGGGAACCGGACAGTGTAGAATGTTTTTCTCTCTCTCTCTTTTTCTCTATTCTTCCTCTGGTGTGAGATGAGCCCACGCTCTCTGCCATCAAGCAGAGCTGTGTTGTTGTCTTGACTACATTGCTCTGAGCTTCAGTCAGGCTGCTGGGAATTGGGGAATAGTTGTCTTGGCTGTTCCAAGGTCAGGCCTCTCCACATGACAGTTACTGGCTTCCTACAAGCAGGGAAATCAATACTTTCGGACTGTGGCTGTGCCCTCAGTGTACAACAACACTACTCCTTGACATCTGACATGTCTCCAGTCAATGTCAAGCCCTCAGAACTCTGTCTGAGATATTATTCAGGAGCAGATCTGGTTTCTCTCTACCCCTTGATCCTCTTTTCGATATTATATCTGACTTAAGCCTCATATCCTTCCATTTGTTATACAGTTTGTTTCTCGCATATCTGGAATAGAAAAAATATTTTGTTGTTCACAAACCACTGTACATGGTAGTGTGTATGTGTGCAGTAGTGTGTTTGCACATTGTGAAAATGCAGCTATCCTATTATTTGCAATCCTGTTGTTAGTATATTCGTCTCAAATGCCATATTTCAAAAAAAGTCAAAATACCATAGCTCTGAATAAAAACAAGACGTCTTACCCCCAAATCAGCTCAAACCAACTTGTCATCTTCCCCTTAAGATGAAACACTGCAGTGGGGTTCTCTGTCAATTTCTATTGCTTTCTATCTTTTTCCCCTGGAAGAAATCGACCAAAATGTTTATTGCTTTGAGATACAATGAGAAGCGCTTCTAGTAGCAACTACCATCATGAAAGGGTCAGGCGCTCATTGCTTTCAATCCAAATTAAGCTTGCAGTTCATTTCTCTCCAGTTACCTACAGAAAAGGCATCAAATAAAACAGCCACTTTAATGAATTGGATATTGAACCATTCATTAAAAAATTCAAATTCACTTAAGTCAGCATATGACAATGAGACCGTAACACGTGATTTTCTAGCCTAGGCCTTTAAACTCAACAGGGACATTAAAAAGACCTTGTTAACCCTTCAAGTGTCAGTCCATCGAACACCGTTCTTATGCAGCAAAGCCAGCGCTGACTATGATAAACGTACATAACATTTCCTCAGTGTGGTGTCAGTAATGAAGCTTGGTCTTTGTGAACATAGGTTGCCAAGCATTTGTCCTCCATTAGTGAATATACACACTGTCTCCCTACTGTTACCCTCTTAAACAAAATACTTAAGGGATGCACACAGGATGCTTAAACAACTATAAAGAGTTTAAACAAATAAATGAGGTTGGTATACCTTGTTTTAAATTCACTACAATGCATGTGGTCTAGAACACAAATATTATATTTAACTATATACTGTACAGTATAACTATATTAAGCATTCTAAAACAGCACTGCCAACTGCTGCTGTGTCAGCACGGTCTATAAGATGCGTTTACAGTGATTATAAAGTAAATTCATAATATGAATAAAATGTTTTTTACACTTTGTTTTAGTATTAGTCAAAAATGTGTAAAACATGGTTAATAAACAGTTAATTGCTGTATGTACAGTATTGTTGCATTATAATATTTTCCTTTTTTATTGGTTCATTGGTGCATTATATTTTCCGTGACACAGATAAAACAAGGCACTGGTCTTTTCTCTGATTTTCTTTTAGGGGACAAAGTTAACTGTGTACCTTCAAGTCATGCCACTCGTTCTCTTTCTGGCTCTATACTCATTTTCAAAATGCATGGATACAACTTTGGCCCCTCTGAGGCTTTAGAGCATCTGTATTTTAAATGATCTGGATGATTGATTTCTGATAGCCCACTCAGAATAGTTGTCTACACAGCATCAAGATATTACACTTAGCCTTTAGAGTGGTTTGGGAGTGAGTGCCAGCAAATGCAAAAGTCTCCTTCTACTAAAGCAACATACTGTTTTTCTAGGGGTGAACCTGAACTCAGGATACAGGCGTGCCACTACATCAACAATGTCTGACACGGCCCTCTCCGGGGTGGCATCAAATGTGCATTTTATTTTCAAAGAAACTGTACAGGAACTAAACCTATGTTCAATATTTGGTGTATTATTTAGGGTGACGGTTGGCTGAATATGTAATTGTAAAGAGGATTGTTTTACTGAAGTGATGCACAATTGTTGAATGTTCAATAAAAAAAGTTAAATTACAAAGTTAAAAAAAAAGTTTTTGTAAAACAATGAAATGAACAATGTATTCTACCATGTATGCATTGAGCTAAAGTTGGGGGGTGCAATGCCAACATAAATGTCCTAATTTATCCGTTTCTCTCTCTGCTTTTCTCCACTAGTAGGTAACATGTGCAATTAGTTTAAATTAATAAGACTAACATCTTACTGTTAGGCTAGTGTAAACGGTACTGGTGGTAGGACTGTCTATTGAGTGTCCTCAACTATCCCATAATCCCCTTCAGCTAGTGGCTATCAGCCAGAAATTGTGCTGTTTTTGGCAAGCATTTTCATGTGGCTTTGTGGTACTTGTGAAGACTATTATTCCACGGTTTACACACACACACAAACGCACACACGCACATACATTTATATTCAAATACATACTGTAGTCTGTCCCTAAAGATCGCATATTATTCTTTTTTTTCCATACATACACACATGCATTCATCAAGTATCCTTTACTGCTCCTCATCTGTTTCTATTTTCTTGCAAATGCTCAGGTTTTATTGCCTCAGTTTAGTATTTCATGGCAGATTTGCCCAGCGGTTTGGTTCTTCCCCAACTATAGCTCTAATGACGGCACATCTCTTGTAAATTGTGGCGTACCAATAATCTTCTGCTCAAAGTGACTTTCACCCCCCGCCCACAAACACACACACACTCTTACTAAAACTCACCCATACCTAAGCACGCACTCAGCACTCTGAGGTGGTCTCCCCTTAAAAAAAAACACTGCACTGGCCACAGAAGATGGACCACTGGAAGCATGAATATAGAAGTACAAGGATGAATGTGGTGAACCTGCTTTGCTTTCACATTATACCTTAGAAATTAGCAAAATAACTTTCGTTTTCCTCATGAAATTATTTTCTTCAGCTGAACATGGATGCATGCGGATGTCTGATAAAAAGCACTGAGATACATTGAGCACAAATTAGAACAAAGACAGTGCCCTTTAAACTAAAGATCACTGGAATTCTAAACCCTGCATTGCATTTATGTCGTTTATCTCTACCTATTAAACCCATCTAACTAAACTGCAAATTTATTTTCCATCCTGACCCTTTTCCTGACAGTTTCTAAAAAGATTAAAATCTGTTTGGTTCAACACACTTTTCAAAATATCTTCTTTTGTCTTCAAAAGAACAAAAGGTGGTGAAAGGTTGTACCTAGCCTGGAAGGTTCAAGAATAGACAGTCACAAACATATACAGTTGCAAAAATGGAAGGATGTTGTCACCCAACAAATGGAATGGTTAATTGTCTCTTCACAGGTTTGTTTAAACCTGATGGTTCAAATTATTTCATCACAATCAATGGCAGCCACTGAACATCCATGACATGTTGCCAGATGTTCAGGGACTTCAAATCTCTCTCTCTCTCCCTCACAGACACACGGATATGCATGCACTCTAACATCTCACTTCAACTGAAGAATCATTCACAAAGAGGCTATTTGTGTTGTCCTGGCGCTAGATTATTAACACTTGAAGATATAGTTTGACATAAATATTGGCTTGTTATGGAGGTGGCTTAATGTTTGTTAATGTTAAGGCTATTTTCAATAGTGCTATACTCATCTAGACGAGGACAAATAAAATAGGCCAAACAGTGATAAATGGCACGATCTTATACTATTTGATACAAATTATTTTCCCTAATTGGAAAATATGATGAAATGTATAAATATAATTTTACGAATGGATAATTTGTCAGAAACTTTCAATGTTTAACTTGTTTTTTTTCATTTTCCTAAATGAAACACATGAGCAGAGAGCTGTGCCGAATTTGGAGTGACATTTTAATTTGGGTGGATGCAGAAAGTATCTTTTAAAAAGGATTCAGACAGTGTCCGTCAGTCTGTCAGTCTTTCACTGTCAATCATTTACACTTGGCTGGTTAAGGTCATGTCCGACAGGGTGAAAATAAGCTTTCTAAAACTTTTAATTTTACACAGGTTTTATATAGTCCTTGTATGCAACTATATCCTGGTAAGATAATAAGAAAGTCATAGTATTATATCTTCACTTTAAAAGACAGGAATAAATATAAAGAGAAAAGCATTGATCAGTAGAAGGGTAACTCTTTAAAATAAGCTTTCGTATGATGACGACTTAGTCATTCATTTCACCATCTAAAAATGAAAGTATTGACACAGGCTCTCTCTTCCCGCTCTAATGCAACACATGCTAAAATAAATCTGCAACCCTGCGGCATTCAATAAGCCTTAGATTTATTCATTTGAAAAACGATAAACAAGCAATACATTAAACCATTATGTTATTGCAAGCGGATGATATTGATCAA
Organism: Barbatula barbatula; assembly: GCF_947034865.1. Taxonomy (NCBI): domain Eukaryota; kingdom Metazoa; phylum Chordata; class Actinopteri; order Cypriniformes; family Nemacheilidae; genus Barbatula; species Barbatula barbatula. The sequence goes on from NC_136771.1 coordinate 16,100,509, forward strand.
CATGTTTGTGGTTGAGAATGACAAGAACATGATCTAGTATTTACTAGTGGTTTGTGTTGGCTTGTATTAAAGTCTGATATAAATTACATATGTGCATGATTCTCGTAATGGCACAAAGCGCCGTGAACTGCTTTTCTGGATTTAACTGCTTCCTCAACAGGAAAAGGCCCCTTTCACAGAAGAACAGAGCTTTAATGCTGAATATGATTCATCACAAAACCGGAAAAAGAAATGAACGATGACATTCTGCCTTCCATTAATGGTTGAGTGAGTTATTTGGCAGGCAAACACTGTCGCTGAGGCAAGGGTCTGTTCTGTGTAACAGGATTCTCCGTGCGGGTCCACAAAGTGTCTAAGAGAATAAAGTCACAAAACAGAGATAGAAAATAAGTGTTGCCTCTCATACCGCCTGCGTTTGTCCATAACTTGAGAGGAAAATATTCAAGTGCCATATATGATCGGTAGCATCTAAACTAAGACGTTTTTTGTGCTCCTAAGGGGGCACACATTAAACAGTCAAAGCGAACCATCTGCAACGCCATCTCTTTTCTCTCCAGAGCTGATTACTGTCCCTGTCACTAATGAGCTGCCGCAGCGCTATTGTCTGTGTTCAGACTGAGGAGTCACTTAAGGCATTCTGCACCTCATTAACAGTAATAAGTGGTATCTGCCACCTTCTTTGTCAGCAGGGTAAGCAATCAATAGGGTCATTTCACATCATAACAGCTACCGGGGCACATTACTATCTTGTTCATAGCGGGAATGGCAGCCATTAGGAGCTGGTGCAGATTAGATGGGGAGAGAAGACAGATGGAAAGAATTACATGTGGGTAAAAGACAGATCAATAAATGGATAGCAATGGAGATAATTCTGCAACCGGGAAAGACAAAGAGAAGCCTGCCGTTCTTCTCCGAAGTGTGTGTGCTTGTGTGTGTGTTGGCGCGTACGCGTGTGTAGCTGCATGGCCTATTGCCCCTTGCTGCGTGATGCCAGTGTGTTTGCACTGTGCTGTCATCACAAAACAACTCTGATCAGGGCTAATTACAGCACTGCAGTCTGAACAGATGCACCCACTCCTTTAATTACAGGAAACTCACTCTTTCATATTTTATGGAAGCGGACTTGAGCACAGAACCCCAACGAGTCTGACATTGAGGAGGGGAGACGAATCCTTGTGCCTCCCTGGCTCATCAGCCTGAGTCAAAAGAAGGATTTACAAAATCGGGATCGTGCCGTTCTGCTTTGATCTACTGTACCGAGACCCTCGTGACTATATTCTGTGTGCATAAAAAAAGATCAATTTAGGTGTTGAAGAAAAAACATTATCTGTTACCTTTGATTGTGACAGGAGGCATAAATGAGATCATAATTACTGAAGAAAGGGGACAAAACCTCGCTTTGTTTTCCCTGCCGTCTTAGATTTTCAGCAGGAACAAGTTAAATGCGGTGGAGAGCCTGCTCTCAAATATTTCGATTTCTTATCTATATTCGACTATATGAGGGATGTCTCAGATTCATGCTTTTGATGAGAGCAGGCTGATGGACGATTCTGCTCACTAACCCATTATCCTACAACCATCACAGATAAAATCCATTTATTTAGCTGATCCATTTTAGCCACTTTTATTGTTTTGCTTTCTAGGCTAGACACCAAATCCCATTTAATATAAGTAGCTCAATGAGTACAATTAGAGTTACCAACGCAGAGCCAGTCAAACAGTACAATAGTGTGATATACTGTAATTAAAAGAATGATATTGTTGTAAACACTTGGCGGTGAAATCTGCTATGAGACTCCACAAGCTCAAATGCTCTTCACGCCCCTGTGCTGAGAAGCGATATACGTAATGCTCTTTGATATGCGCTACCCATTAAAAATAGATGGTGATAAGTCATTAAAGGCATGTGAGTTAATTTAATTAGTCATTGCACTTGAAGAAATGCAAACACAGAGAAAGATGTCGATACGGGTCAGTGTTTTGTCAATAGGAGGGGGGTTGGGGGGGGGTGCATTTAAGGGAAAAGTAGAAAACGGAAAAGTTTTTCGTTCGTGTTTTTAAAACGCTTCATACGACAACGTTTTCCAAATGTAATACCTTTTAGAATCATTCCATACTGACTAACCATTAACATGTTTTCGTCCTGTTTTCTCTTTGTCCTCACCCTCTGCCTTCCTTGGTCCTCTCAGGTTAGGTTACAACAGCAGGAATGAGGGAGTGCAAGTTGTAACACAAGGTACCATGAGGAGCGATGTCCCTCCTGTCAGTGGTTTGCAGATAACAGGTTTCAAACCCCCCTTGCTTTTAAAAAGCTCCAGCCCTCCTTAGCTTCTTGCCAAAAGCTGAAAAGACAAACACCTACTCACTGCATCAAACACATTTTAGCACTATCACGCATAGTAAACAACCTAATACACACTTTCAGAGCGAGATAGTCGGAAAAGGCAGACCATAATCTTCTGTTCCTGTCTCTCTCCTCCCCTCTACATGTGTCTTGTCAAATTTTCTCAAGCTTTGTGTTGTCACAGGATATGTGTTTTTTCTTTAAAGTCACAGTTTAGAGAGTGAAATCCCTCTTAGTGACTGCCACAATGTATTAGCCTCACTTCCTATTTTTTGTTCAACCACCATTTGTTCAACCAAGTGTTTTATCTCTCTCTCTCCCATTTGAAGCGCTCAGTCAAAGGCTTCCTCAGCCTCTCTCCTGAGGCCCAGACAAGGACCTTTGACACTCTTGTGGCAATAAAACATTCATGTGACTTGGAATCTGAACACAATGCAATTTCCCTGGTTTAACCTGAAAGGAATGCACTAGTCACAACAGACTACATCATACTGCCATTAGGCTCTGCCAAGGAACCGCTTTTCTGGCTCTGCTTGGCTGCCTCTGACGGGAAAAGCACAGGAAAAAAATGCTAAAACAGAGAAAGAGACACACAAAGCCCCGTACATGCTGAGTTTGCACCGGGGCCATTTTTGACTTCCTTCGGTGACTGTCTCCACCTACTGTCACACATAACCCACATTAAAACATACACAAACAACTTTATATAAACAACCCCGTCATGCACACAACATAAACAGAGCAATTGCCATGCTTAAATAAATCAGTAATTAAAAACACAAATTGGGGAAAAACTAGTTTCTCTATTAGTCTAAAAAGGTGATAGTTCAACCCCCCAAAAAAATCTGCATTTATTCATTTAAACCTGTATACGTTTGATTTCTGCAGGAAACATTTTGGATAACATCAGTTATTGAACAACGGCAGTATCTATTGACTTGCAGCGGGTTTGTGTCCATATATTAGAAGTGAATGAGTATGGCCGTTGATCGGTTAACCACATTCTTTAAAATCAGCTCACAGGGTGAGTAAATTGTCCTTTAAAGGTGCATATATCTGGGAGCTGTGACAAAACAGAAACGCTGTAAAAGTTTGTGAAACTGTAAAAAGTGATCTGTAAAATCTCTCTAAACTGATTACTGTGTGTGTGCATGTATATATTTGTATGTGTGGAGGTCACAGACTGGTCAGCAGATGGAGGATATTTAGGCTAAGTTCAGATCCAAAAACAAACAGTCTCTCTTTTCAACACACACACACACGCACGCACGCACACACACACACGCACACGCACACACACTGTCACTGTACATGCACAGTGCGCTGTGGGCCACCAAAACACCTGCACGTCTTGGTAAAAGTGTAAATATCGTTTAATGCAGTAAAGACAGTGTGGCCTTGGATAAAATTAGACATGTTCGATTATAAAGGCATCTGCTATATTTGTGTTCCTCATTTCAATGAACTGCAAAACTCTAAATATACCAGTAACTGTACATGTACTACTTGCACTCCACGTTGTGCACACAAAAATATTTGAACTGAGCTGAACTGAGCGTAAGGTAAATGTATTGCCACTGTGTGTGGCCTGACACAGTCTGGATATGACTCAGCCACTCTCTCCAAGGGAACCTTGGGAACTGCTTATGGAACACTTTGGCTACCTAATAAAAATGTGGACCCTCAGAACAGCCAAAAGCCTATTTTGACCGACTTCAGCTCACAGTCAATGTCAGAGACAGCTGGGAAACGCAGATTCCGCTAGATCCTGGCTAAGCAAAAATTGGTTGAGGTTACGTTGTGTTGGCCTTAATTATTCCCCAAGTTTGAACCCAAATCCCATCACTGTAGGTGGAGTTTAAAGGGATGGACACCATCCAAATTTGATGGGCTCAACATGGTGATGCATTACAATACTCAAGTGGTCATGTGTTCGTATGAGTGTGGTTGTGTGTCTTCAAGACACAGTGAAGCTGGGTTTGCTATGGGTCACAGCTGGGGCGTGTCTGCAATATGTGTGTGTGTAAGAAAGAATTAACGAGAGTTGAGGAGAGAGAGAGAGTGTGTGTGTGGCCCGACGGAGAGAGAGAGAGAGGAAGGAATGGGGGCTGAGGGGAAATGGGAAAGAGTTGTTAAAGAGAAAATGAGCCCACGGCAGCACAACAGCGAGCGGGCGGTGGCAGCTGGCGTACTGTGCTAATTCAGCACTTTAACAAATCAATGCCACTTGAGGAGTACTTTCCCAACACATCACATCTAAAAAGCCTCTCTGTTTGCATCTGTGTATTTGGATTCATGAACACATGTAAATCAAATCATTCAATCATTTACAAGCTGTAGTATTTTAGGGTGTGTACACAGAAAATAAATCTGTCATTACTTACTCCATAAATACATAAACACCATAAATGTCTGTGTCTATCTGTGAGCATTTCTGCATGGATCAGATTGAAATTTACTGTACACCTCTGGTGTCTTGGAAATGTTTAACGTTTTGCATATTCAAACTGGTATGCTACATCCTTGTTACAACACTTGAGAGTGCTAATGACATTTGGCATCACTGATGTCAAACCTGGCTTGGCACATCATGCACGTGATTACAATTTTAGAGCTTCAGCACAAGGAAAGAATAACAGTGAATATTAACTCATCACACAAAGCGAATCATTTACCTTCAGATAACTTGGAATGTACTGAATGTCACATCAGTTGTACAGACTACTTTTTAGTTTTTTAAATTTTTTATGGATTGCAACGAAGCAGGCCTTTAAATGAAAGAGAGCGCCATAAGATTGTTTTCCTCTTTTAAATCAGTTACATATGCTAGCATTCATTTATGTACAGTATTAAGCATTTATATACTATATCAAAGGATTTTTTGAAAAATAGTAAACTAATCAAAAATGTGGAATAACACAAGGGAACTGTGACAAATATGAAGCGACTAAAAATGATGAAAAAAAGCTTGTTATATTTGAGCATCTTCAGTGTAGTCACTTACTGCCTGAAATTTGCAAAAATGTTCTCTTGGTATTTTATCAAGAAGCTTCTTGGGGGTTTTACTCTGACATGTTTTTAAAACTACATTGACGTAGTGCCCATCTATTCTGTGCTCCTATTGGCTGTTCTTTTTCATTATTAAGTCAAAGACATTCATTTCAAAGACATTCTTAAAAAAACACAATTATATTTTGTCCACAAAACTGATTTCAGACACTTAAGCATACAACTTAAGATCAAAATCCTGATAATGAGAAGCATTTCACTTAAGTGTATTTTAAAACGTAGTGTATATATAAACAAAGAGAACACACATAACAAATCAATATTATAAATAAATATCAAAGGGCATTGCTATGTTTATACATATTTGTGTGTGTGGACCTTCACTTTTAGCTGGAGGCTCTAATGACACACATGAGGCCTTTATCAATACTCTTATATATTCAGTTTCAAAACAGAAGCATGTTCCCTCTTGTCTGTGTGATGTGGATCAGAAAGCGAAAGCCCACGCTGGTTCCTTCTAGCAACAAATGTAGCCAGAGGCCTTTATCTGGTGTAAGGCACGTTAGGCTGTGTGAATTAGCTGTGCACTCAATCTCAAAAATGCATTAACATTTATTCTATTGTAAACCCCTCAGAGCTGGTGTACAGCATGAAAAGACGAAAGACTGCACCTTTAAAGAAAGCAAGCCCAAGCTTCAGAATGATGATAATAACACCATTAAGGCTAAGTGCCTGTCTATTAGATCACCAAGGTAAGGATGCATGAGGCCTTTAAACCTGCACCTTTCATTGGCTCTATAACTGTAGAACACTGTACTAGAGCGAATATCTCTAAGTAGATAAAAAAAAGTTTTTCTTTCTTTCTTGAGAAAAAGACCTCAATAATCCTAAATGCGTCTCATTTTTTTTCAAATGTCACAAAGTAAAAAGATTATGTGATTAATCATGGCAGCATACAGTATCTATTTTTTTTACTTTCTTCATAAGATTTAAAAAACTGAACATTGTAGGAATTATTCATTAATTGATCACATCATAGAAATTAAACTAATATATATAGTTATATATACAGTGTGTATATATATATATATATATATATATATATATATATATATAGAGAGAGAGAGAGAGAGAGAGAGAGAGAGAGAGAGAGAGAAATTACCAGCATAAATTGCTTGTCAAGACTCAAGAACAAGTCAGTAAAGTTGCTGTGTCCCAGACAGAGGCAAAGATAGTCCATCCTCAACCCTCCCCGCCGCCCGTGAGGTGATTACACTCCTCGGTTCCCCTAAGTAAACCGCCCATTCTTATCGCTGCAGTACAGTTAATCCTGCCCCTCTGTCCCTCAGGGGTGTCAGAGAGGTGGAGAGGGGAAATGCTGGAAGGAGAACACATTTGCCACTTGTCTATGACACATAATACCCGAGGTCCTTCAGGCAATCAACTTTTACTTCACATGTATTTGCTCATCTGAAGACCCCTGCCAGCTCAACCGCTAGGAAAAGGGGGAGGGGGGTCACAGGAGAGACAACCTAAATTAACACTTGACATTCAATACGGTCAGGCCCTTAATTGGCCAGAGCCTTCCTTAGAAAGCAATTTTCTATTCCCCAAACTACCTCAGAAGCATCGTGCATGCAATGAGGTTGAGGGGGAGTGTATATGTGTGTGTGTGTGTGTGTGTGTGTGTGTGTGTGCATGTCCGTTCATTGCACTATGGACTCCAGTGGCCTGATGGTCCCTTTCTCACTCTAATGAGAGAAGATCAATTATTTGGTCACGATATGAGTTGAACTGGGAAAGGAGATCCCGCCCCCTCGGACAAACATACACTCCACCCCCCACCCCCTTGCTTTTTTATTCCTTGTGAGTTATGACAGGTGTCTGGTGACTAGAAAATGCCAGAAGCAACCTCTGGGCACATTATTTTATGTGCTCACTCTTCTCTAAACAACACACACTTGCACACCGGCACAAACACAAACGCGTCCTTTCAACCCACACTTCACAGAGGATACCATTACTGGTGATGCTATTACTGCTTTCAACCTGAAAGGAATTAGCCTTCCTTTAGCTGATCAGACAGCATTTTAAACGCATCTTCTATGTATAATCCGGTCTATGCCACGGCTATGATCAATTAACTTTAAGACCTGATAATGTTCTTCTCCTACACATTTGCTCCTGGAAGTAGAGTTTCACTTTACATGATTATAATCCCTAGCCCTTTAAACATGTCATATTTGTTGAATGGGTTCAAATCAATAGTGTTGAAAGACAGGAAGACTTACCCGTCGCTCACTGCACACACACATCATATGCAATGTGAGACGGATTTATCAGAATGGCTGGATGCTCTGCGTAAACACACACACTCAACGGCATCGGGGTGACTTACATTTTCTCAAAAATGTGCACAATCCTAATTCAATTTCAGTTCATTCATTGATTCATTCATTTGTTTGTGTTTTTGTTATTGGGAAATGCCTGATACCTATGGATTAGGACAATGTCGACCACTAAAAGTACACAAGCAGTCCAAACCCCAGTGAACACGGAAGAATTCAAGAGCAAAAGCATTATGAGATTCATTCATTCAGTCTGCTACAGTAAGTAGCTTCTGATAATGACAGGGAACTCTGACCCCCCTGGTTGCCTAGATACACTGGCCACTTCATTTGGAGTCTATCACAAGAGCAAATGAGTTTGTTTGAGCTTTAATTGACACCATGGATTGGAGGCATGGAAGAGCAGTACCGCTCAATATGTGACAATAAACCTGACTTAAATCATCTGCCGTGCACCTGAGAATTTGTGTTGTGACATTTTGTAGGTTTTATGGACTTTGATGATAAGCTGTAAGCTAGTGAATTCAAACTGATTCAATGATTTTAAAACAACTGTTCAATTCAACTGACTATAAAACATAATAAATATTTCAAATATTGATTAAATAAAGGATATTTATCAGATGCTCATTAGCAGAGCATATAATAAAATACATTTGAAGGAGAAGAGAGAAAAATGTGACCGGTATACCGATCTCATAAGCATAAAAGTATGCGTGTGTGAGTGGACATCTAAGTGAGCTTGAAGTAACTCTCGTCAATATCCTTCATACTGTGATGTGGCTTTGATATTTCATATGAATGCAGAACTTGATTGTGTAAGTTTCAATAATATGAGCAGCATAAGTTCCAAGCAAAGCCTATTTTTTTCGAGACTATAGAGTTACAACACACATTCACACGCAGAAGGTTGTGATATAAAATCCACCTCCCGTTGATTGCAGTTGTGTGGTTGAAGGCTGCAAAAGCCCGTAAAGACACACACACACACACGCATGCACGCCAACTCTTTCCACAAATGGTAGAAAAATGTTCAGAATTAATCTAACCTTTCCGCTGTGTTGTTTGTATATGCAAGAAAAGATCATGCTAACATTCAGTAAATCTGTTTTTATATGGAAAAGGGGGATTAAATTTATTCTATAAATCATAAACATCATAGACAAAGAGACAGTTTATGCTTTTTCAATCACTAGTCTGATTTTATTCTGATTTTACAGCTTGAATGAAAAATGCATGTGATTCTTTATTGCAAATGTTTGAATGTGTTTGAAATATAATCAATATGTAATTCAAATGTTTACATTATTTACACACAAGTTTAACAATAATTACACATATTTGTGGTTTCTCTTTTTTGTCTTATAAAAATTCTCTATATATGTGAGTTTCAGTAAACCGGACATTTTCAGGAACTTCAGGAATGGTGATGCAAAAGATTGTTCACTTCTCAATCTAATACAGCATTTATTATTTCCTTCTATATTGCCGTTTATCCAGTATGTATCTTCTTCAGAGTTTTTCACATCCCTATGCCTAACACCAGTGTGCTGTCACTTTAATGAGGAAAAGCACTGTCAGCAACTGAAATTACAGTCATTATCTGCGAGCATATGTAACTACAACAATGGCGTAGGTGGTAGTAGTAATAATAATAATAATAATAATGGCAAATCAGCCACAACATTAGGTGAAATTATGGTGACACAGTCAAACCAGACAACAAAATGGAAAATGAGAGACTCTTTTCTGCAAGAGGGCAGTGTGATTTTCTTGTCTCTGTTCTGTTGATGGGAGAAATTGCCCTCTTAGCTGTTTAAGATGAGGTAGACTAACAGCTAAAAAATAGCGGCCCCTAAATGTGCCAATGGCATTGGCAACAATCCAACAAAGGAAAAAACAGGAAGCAAGGAACTAGAGCTTTCATACACTCATTTCATAGCCTATGTTTCCATTTCGCTGTAATCAAGGTGCACATTTTTCCAAAATGTTTTGGTCTGACTTATTGTCCTAAAACAAACGTGTATTTTTACACAAAGATACAGACCGAGTTTGTCTTTACATTTACTGAATACTAACAAGATTGGATAAACAAAGAAAAAAACTTTAAAAACTTTTATTTTCAGGATTTAGAGATGCTAGCTGCTCTACTAAACGAAAGGGAAATGTGTTGTTACACGTTGAATTAATTTATTCATATTTGCGTTGAAACTCAAAATAAAGAGACATTTTCGAACACATCTGATATCTGAGGTTACTCTGCATTAAAGACACCTTTATGACTTGTTTAGTCAAAATAACTTATTTTTATTTTAAGTTATTTTAAATAAATTTGTATTTAGTAATAAACCTACATGGTCTTTACCTGATGTACTGTACACAATTGTAATATTATTATATTATTGTGATGTTTAATTAATTTATTACATTTAGAAAGAATTGGATAGATTCGGTGTACCGATGTACCATCTTCAAATGTTACAAATGCATGTTGTTATGGATGGACATTACGCTTGTGTGCGTGTGTGAGTGTGTCTATGAGCGTATTAATATATTAAAGCTTTCTATTCCAAGAATCAGACACTGCAGACACCATATATGAGCATCTATGACACTATCTACCACTAGCTGACTGGGATTATCACCACAAGGCTCTTCCACTCTTACAAATATGTTAAACAGTGATGATGCCTGTTACCAGAGATTTTTTTCTGGATCCGAGGGAGCGTAAAGTTCTACTGAAATGTGAGATTTACTACAGCTGAAACTCAGTTACCTCAAAACACTTAGCAGGCCCTGGGGTCTGTCCATTTGATTTGAATGACCTTGATGGGCAGGTGTTTTCTAGATTAGACGTGGCATAAAGCTGCTCCAGTGAAGAGTAGTTGATAACTGACTTGTGTGTCTATTAGAGTAATTGTATATTATAATGGAACCTTTTACCAGCATACTGAGACTAATGTTGAGCACAGACAGTAGCAGCGACAGCACCGGACAAGGCAGGGTTGTGGGAATGAAAAATCAAGACCTAAACCTATTGATTTGAATTCCAAAACACATGTTTTGAAATGTTCTTAAATGTTCACATCTTAAAATTAAGAAGGTTTTTTCATATTCAATAACTTTCCAGCGGAGAAGTGTTTAAAATGTTTATCACAAAATGACTACAGTTGTAATCATTTAAAATCTTAAATACCTGAGACATCTGTCAAACCCTGTGTTAAAGCAAATCATTATTTTGTAGAGATATGGTATATGTTTCTACGCACCTGCGACGCCACATTCAGTTTTTGAATAACCATGTCAGCATATGATCTTTGTATCTGGAAATCGGGGCTAAGTAATCTAGAACACGTAGTGTCATTTATTTGTACACATAAATGAATAAGTATAACGGTACATTTTGCTTCATGCTGATGGTTCAGAGACATGAATAAATAATTGAAATGTGTATGCACATTCCTGTGCAGCTTAGTTTCGATTTACATTGAGGTGGCTTGGCTGTCTCATCGCAGGCACCATTGTCCCTCAGGTCTTGCCTATCAGATCTCTCTGCCTCTAGATGAGGTCTGGGAGGCCCGTCTCTCCCTCTCAGATCTCTAAGGTCTGAAGGACAGCTGCTGCATTCTGATTGTGTCAGGCGCTCGGGGAACTAACAAGACACAGAATGATGGTAATGTCCCCTCATTACCGCCACACCAGGGGTGGTGACATCCTGACTCAAAGACTATTGAAACAGCAGTTTCCCTTTTAAGCAGGACTTCCCTTCTGCTTAGACAAACAGTAGTTCTGAAAAATGACAAATTTTTCGGTATTCACATATACGTACATATATATAACAATCAACTACACTTACTACTTAGATCTGTTCTAATCATTTACAATTTATTTAATATTGTTTTACATGCATTACATCACAATACATTAGAATATGAATCATTATATGAACATTATGAATTTATGCTTTATAAATGTGTAAATCTGAATAAACTGTCCCCTCTGTTTGAAATAATCATGACAGCCTATGAAACAAGAATTTAATGGTGTTCACTTTGCAATGTTAATTACATTCTAATTGTTTCAAGAGGCTTCTGTTTGCGTGAAGTGTTTAACAGTTTAATCGAGTGCCTACATGTACCCACAGGAGAACAAAATTATGGGAAATGCCCCAAGTGTCCATGGCTACTTTTCAAAGCTCTTCCTCTCAGAAAACAGCGAAGCAGATGGTCTCACATTTGTATCATGCCTACGTCTTTTTAACGCACACACATGCATTATGGCCATCACTGACGCCTTCTTTGCGTCGCTATGAAAAGCGCAACACTGCCTCTTCACTACCCTGGAGACAATGCTGCTCTGTTTACTGGTACTCCAGAAACGTATTTCAGACTGAACACGTGAGTGACTGTGTCACCCCTCAGGACAGACAGAGAGGAGATGTAGCACTGCACAAGCATGTGAGTGATGTGCCCAGTGTCAGCTATTGATCATAGCCAGAGGAACACATATACCAAACACCTACTCATATCCACTCACTGCTCCAGAGAATAAAGGAAAGATGCCGAGCAAATCTTTAGTGAGGCTGAATGAAAATCTTAACTGAATCGATTTGTGTGTACTTCAGAGTTGTGCTCGGGGGGGTGTCCCCGTCGCGCAGCACTGATGAATCTGCATCCAAACTGGCTGCAAGCCAGTATCACAGAAGAGTGAATTTCTCTGCCCACCAGAGACCACTTCTCTTTCCCCAAAAACAACCCGCTTATGTCGCGCACTCACACTTGCCATCTCTCATTTTGAAAAGTCTTTTGAAATACTTAGAATAATCCAAATTCAAAAGTAAAATGAAGATTAATAAAAAAAGACAAAAATGGGTTTCACAAAGAATATCAGATATCTGATTTTTAAGATAAATAAATTAGACTTATTGTTCATAGGAAACACAATAAAAGACTGCAGTGATATTTCTCAAGAGTATTTTAGTTTAATATTCCAACACTGCTTTGTAAACAGTAAAATTAAATCATGAATATTAAAGCCAATTTAGCACTGAAACTGTTACAACAACATGTTTATTAAAAGCCATAACTACAACAAATTGATTAACTAATTATGTAATCACTCATATGGTATTATGAGGAATTCAGAGAAATATGGATGTGTGTTTGCTTGGGTGAGGTGATGATTTCAACAACTAAAATATTATACAAAACATGTTGAAAGGCAGGGATGTACAGGCAATACAAAAGCGGGCATGGACTCGTGAACATACGTAACACAAACTGCTGCACCTTGTATGCACTCTCTCTCCCCTCTCTCTCTCATCTGAACGTCATTTTATGCACCTTTTTGTAATACTTGACTTTAACAATAAAACATGCCGGCAAACACGCTCACTTTCCAACAAAAACCTTTTTTTTATTTGCTCTCAGATCTTCACCCTACCTTCTCTGCTTCCTTCACATTCCAGGCTCTCCTTGAAAACATTAAGAGGCTGTCTGTCGGGGAAAGCGAAAGGAATTAGGAAAGAAAGCATCCCTGAGTCAGGTGAGATTACTCCCCTCAGCTGAGTCCATTACTTAATAGGATCAGTAATTAATGGCAGGAGCCAGATCCATTCAGCACAAAGACTTCTGAACAAGCAGCCTCTCTTCTGTAAAGCAACACAATAACTCAACAAGAACTTACTCTACAGACCATTTTGAAACTTAAATCAAAATGTATTTTCCACCATGCAATCAGCTTTGACTGGTAAATCAAGTCTGACAGCTTGCCTTAGTTTTTGACAAAAAAGACAGATATCGTCCTGTCACCACAGCTTGGGACAGTCATGCTTCCTGTGAGTACCCCAACTTAGTCAGCACTTCAAGGAAGGTGTTGATCCTGCCCTAGGCTCTATCTGCCGAAAATAAGTTGTGGGTGTCTCCCTTACCACCTATCCCGGTTCACTCTACTCTCATCCACCCTTCTCTTTGGCACAGCCGAGGATAGGCAAGAGTAGTTTCATCTCGCACCCACACAGGCATGCAGAACAGAAGGGGGGGGGGAAACACACACTTCACTCCTGTACATTTTGATTGTCAAACAGACACACACACCTATATCAAATTGTAAAAAACGCGAAAAAGGAAAGAGAGAGAGAGAGAGAGAGAGAGAGAGAGAGAGAGAGGGACCACCACATACATGATCTACAAACCAATTTCTAGTGAGCTAGAAATAAATTCCCGTTCCGTTGCCAAAGTCTGAAGAGAAGTCTGTTTTGTATTTGTAGGACAAATTGAGAGAATATTTTAAAAGAAAAAAAAGCCCCGACGAACCGCATTTAACAAATTATTCCTGTAGCTATTAAAATGTTTTTTTTCTAACCGTGTATATCCCAAAATAAAGAAGAAATGAAATTACAGAAATGTTCGTTTAGATCATTTTTCGGTACACAATAACTCTTCAATAAAAATATGAGAAGGGATCAGTCTGTATAAATCAAATATGAACATTTAGCTTTATTAAAATGTCTTATTTATTTTTTATTATACATGTTGCATTATATAGTGTCGCGCCCGCAACCCGAAGATTGTTTTATATTTCGTTTGAGATGATTTGTGACAATACTGGAACTCAATACATTACTTAGGAGCAAATAAATCGATAGAATTAACAAAATTTTAAAACAACAAAATATTTTGACAGCGCCACTAAATTAGAAACCTAAATAGAAACCTTACTTAGGTCCGAATCTAAATAACAATGGCGCTTTCAGCAAAACATTTTAGCAGGAAATCCATCTATTTTTAGATGGCAGTATTATTATTATAATTATATACCAAAAAAGGAAAAAGAAAGATTTTCCATTGCAATGATTAATATTTTGCAAAATAATTCAAATACTTTCTAAACAAATCATTCATAATAAAGAGCTATTTGTATAATGTAGGCTATGTTTATTAACATCACCATATATTTGTATATTTTTTGAAATAAGACGAAAGAATGCTGAGAGCGTCTGTGACAGAGCTTGACTGCACCCCATCATCTCAAAGGTTTCACCGGAGATGTGCTTAGATTCAGCACCGGGAAAAAATGTTACCGATCCAAACTAATCACTGCTCGGTTTCAGCACCGCGACATCACATTCAATTAAGAACCTTTAAAGCGCGTTAATACGGCAACCAGCAGGTCAAGACAGAGCAATTATGACACATTATTGGTTATGAAGTAAAACTTAATATTTATGTCGATTACAAGATTGTGGAGACGATACCAGTCAAATACGCTTGGTTGATAAAAACTGGTGATGATGGTGTAGGGGTCTTCTTGTTAACAGTAAACGGTCAGCTGATGTTACATTCTACATTTTTAAGCTCATATGACTTTAGGGCGCATATAAAGCACGCTCAAAAGAGGCTTGCAATCGCTTTTTGAAAAAATATTGAAACCCTTATTTCAATCATTGCTTTATTAATGGGAAGAGCATTAAAACCAGAATATAATTTATACTGTTTTATTACTTGCTCTGCCTGTATCTAATATTTGCATCTTCATCATATTTTTAATAAATAGCCTACGCACAAATTTAACAAGATTATTATTATGTATAATCCGGCTAAAACCTTTAAATATTTATAATACTCCTCACAAAATATTTAGAACCCCAACAAGTTCTATTAAGTTTGTTTTGTTTTTTGTTTAAGAAGCATATCAATCTTTTGTAAAATAATCATTAATTTCAGGCAGACTACATTATCGTCAGTACGCATTACGTGCCAAGGTGTCTTGATAAATCATTGTATTTTCTGATTTTTTGTATATATTAAAATTCAGGCTCAAATAAACTGCATTGAGCATTTTATGTGACTAATGACAAGGATAAAGGGGAAAAGCGCTGGGAAATATTTTGTATAACGATGCGTGATATTAAAACAATGCCACTTAGCTAGATTTATACATAACGTGACACCGTTATAAATAGCAAATTATGATTTCACTGTGTCCGTAAACTCGCATTGTATGAGTGTCTCAGTTTTGTGAATAAGCGCAGGACAGAATCCACCTGCGCCGATGCGCCGAACAGCGCAGTGATCCCGTTATCCATACCCTTCACATCTTTGCTCTCACGGAGAATACGCACTTCAAGGAAAACCGAAGAGTCCAAATGTTCAATTATACATGAACGAACCTCAATTATTTAGTGAAATGTGTACTATAGACAAAACAAGTAAAAAAACTAAAAACTCCCTTTAATACAATGCACATACCGGTGTCTCTGTTTTGTCCGTCTACACTTAAGACGAGACGCATGTCAGTGTTGCGTATAAACAGAGATAACACAAAAAAAAGTTCGTGAGAAATCTGGACGGTGTTAGCCAAAGGGAGTCCAGGGGCCTGCGCTCGTAACAGTTTGAGCATGGCACAGAGAAACCAGCCCAGATGATTAATGTTCTCCTCATCATCCCTCCTTTCGCAAACCCCCAATCCTCCCCCTTTAAACCTTCCGTTCAGATACAAACACGCACCACAGCAACTTTCGAATAAGTGTGCACTTACGTCGTAGAAATATAGATTTAAGATACTGTCAGTTAAAGTTTCAGCCGTACTTTTTTAAGTAGTTGTTCATTTTACGGATTCCAGCGACAAACAGAAAAAAAAACATGTGGGTACCACAGCTTCATTTGCAAAAGGATCAACAAATTCAAACAATTGTTGTTTACACAGCTACACTATTCCTTAATGCAAGATAATATGTCATATACTGCTTTTTCTATCATACTCTAAAACTTTAAATTGAAGGCTGTAGTTTGTTACATATCATAGCATACTTGACAGTTGGTGTCAATTAAAGTGCTTGAACTCAAACACTCCCACTCAAAAAAAAAATACATGGCTATTAACCACTAAACCTCTACCAGTCAGAGAACTTAAAACAGTTTACACAGTAGCAAACATTCAAATCGTTGATACATCATCTACAATACATCAATATTCCACAATACTTTGTAAACATACGAACCAAAATACTTTGTAAACAGCTACACACACAAACCATGCACAATTACTCGTACATATTTGCAAACGCACACACAAACATGCACTTAAACACCAATAACAGCTGCACATTACAGCACACACACCGCAGAACATACAGTGAATAGGACGTACAGGAGAACACACAGAAAGAAAGACAGGACAGCGAAAGGGACAGCGTCCCACTGACCTGCTGGGACATTCTGAAGACGAGGTTGCTGTCAGTGCTCTGCTGTGTCCATGTCCCCATGAAGCCCGGCTCGGCGCTGGCCGGTCTGGTGGTGAACTGCATGGAGCTCTCTCCTCCTCCTCCTCCCCCTGCACCACTGCTGCTGCCGCTGGCTCGGGCTATGGACTCGCGTGCCCTCTCTCGATCTTGCTCTCTCCACACCACACTGCCTCTCACATCCAACTCTGTCTCCTCAGACTGCCGGTGGAGAAGAAGGGGAAGGGGGGTAGATGGGGAAGAAAGTATGTGAGGGTGGAGGTTCAAATAGGCAAAGGGTGAATGTTCTTGCCTTCTGTCCTGATCTCTCTCTCTCTCTCTCTCTCTCTCTCTCTCGCTCTCTCTTTCTTTCTTCCTTTCTTTCTCTCACTCTCTCTTTGCGATCTTCTCTTGAGAGAGGGGGAAGAGAGTGTAGGGTCTTGCCTGCCGGTAGCAGGAGGAGTGTGTTGAGTTAATTCAGGAACAGGGCTGCACAATGCATATTTCCTCTGGGGCATGTGGTGGTAGAGGGCAGGATGAGCGTAGCGTCGGAGGTAAGGAGGGAGGAAGATAAAGATGGGGGTGTGAGGTGAAGGAGAGTGAGAAAAAAGGGGGATGGCAGAGGAGTGGAGGAGGAGATGGGAAAGGAGGGAAGAATCTTTTTTTTTGGCAGGACCCCCACTTTTTCTAAATGTCAGTCAGGCTGTGTATGGGCTGTCCTCCAAACATACAAGGACATATACACACATACATACATTCCGAGCATAAATCAATCATCAAACAAACTCACTCAACCATAGCCTGGCCTTTCAACCTCTTACACACCTCAACAACCCGCACACAGATACGAACACACGCACACACACACACACACAGGCAAAACACCACATTAAGATAACGAAAAAACTTTGAAGCTTTACTCATAGAACTCTACACTCACTTGAAAATCAAAACCATGACTATACTATAATTTTAGTAATGTTTACTTAAATTGTAAAGAAAACTGCAAAATATTACAAACCCCCCAAAAATAAGAAAAGAAAAATCATCCCTCCCATCTCCCATCTCTCTCACCAGTAGTGTCCAGCGTGGTTTTCCTCCCAGCTGTGTGGAGATCAGGTGTTGGAGTGTGTCAGTTCCAGAGCAGCCCCTCCTCTCTCTGTCTCTCTCTTTCTCCTTCCCTCTCTTTCTCTGTACTACTCTTTTCTTCGGGCCCCTTTTCTCCCTTAGAGCTGCCTGTCCTCTCACTCCACACTAACTACTCTCTGCTCAGATAGCACTGTGTGTCAGTGTGTGCATGTGCAGGCAGCCATGAGTGCATATGTGTGGCGTGAGGTAGAGCATGTGTGTCGGGCCGCAGCACGTCTGAGTTAACTGCTCCTCTCTTCTTGCTGGCACTCAATGACACGGCTCTCTCTCTCTCTCTCTCCTCCACTGATTTCCCACTGAGAGAGAGAGAGGGGGTGAGCGAGAGAGAGAGAGCAGGAGGAGAAAGCTGGGCTGTCCCTGTCTTATTACCAGCTCTCCATGCCTGATGCTTCTCCACTCCAGACCTCAGTGGGATTGAGCCACTCTCTAATACGTAGATGCGCACATACACACAAAACTGCTCTCTCCACACAACTACTTCAAGCAAATAATGTATTTGTCAATACCACTGGACAAGTTCCAACTTCTATAATAACCTACAAAAAGACAACTCAAAGCCTTTCAATTGTGCAAAGTTGAAAAAAATAGTTTTAAAAAATATCTAATTTAACAGTAATTACAAAAAAATATGCATCATATTTATACATCGCGCCTAACTGAATACATTCACAACAGTCGGATTGAATCCAGAATGTGTTATAAAACAACACTGAAGCCAGGTATTTTAAAGTGAGCACACAACCATTTGATTTTATTACAAAGTCTAATTCCTTTGTCTGTTTTTCTTCCCGTGTATTAAACAGCTCTAGCTAATAGTTCTACGTAATCATTCCACCCCCCACCTCACACACACATACACAAAACACACACACACACACACACAGTCTTTTGGAGAAGTGCGGCAGAGCACATAATCATACATACTCTCTCCCACTCACAAACACACACACACACACACAGAAACCTCGAGTGGATGCTTTCAGATTTTAATTAAGAAAAAAATGAGAAAGAGGCTCCATTTTTGCCAAATTGGTCCCTGCAGCAGACAGTCTCACAAAGGTGGGGAAAAGAAAGAAACCCCTAACATATGCACTTACAATAAGTGGCAGCATCTCTTCCTCACTGTACATGGCAAAACATTTTACATGAGAGATAAATTGTCTAATAAAGTTATTGTTCTTTAGATTTTATTATTGCGTCTTTACCTTTTTTCTACACCACTCTTGCTCACATCAGCTGTTAAAATTATAGTCCTTGACACTGTGAGTATGTCTGAGTGAGATGTCACTGTGATCTCCCTTCTATGAAACAGAAAGAAAAGGAATTAACTTTTCTTCCTTTCGCTACATTAAATGGCTTCTATGTAGAAAGCCACTTGAAATTTTGTGGCAATTTGAAGGAGACAGCTGTTACTGTCTTTTAAAAGCCTCTGTACAGAACTAATGACAGCTCTGGCTAACCTTTACCTGAGTAATATGCACAGCATTTTGTCTGATCAAATCTAGTGCTTCATTTTTTACAACATTTTTTTATATTGAATGAAAAAAGGCAAGAGGAGTGGTGGCCGACACAATGAGAACTTAATATGCCGTTTTGTTTTGTTTCTTCACCATCTCTCTTCATCTCTCCCTCTTCCCCTCTCTCTCTCTCTCTCTCTCTCTCTCTCTCTCTCTCTCTCTCTCTCTCTCTCTTTCTCTCTCTCTCTCTCTCTTAGTGCCTTCAGCAGTAACCAAAGCTAGCAAAGACCACACACCATTACAGGCAAATGGACACTAATGGGAGAGATGCTCAAAGCCTACTGTCACACATTTGTCCCCTCCATTTCATCTCTCCTCAAAGAAAACAACATTGCCATTGAGGCATACAGTAGTACAGACACCAAAATAATCATTACATCATTTCTAAAAACAGTTAGTACATGAGTAGCTCTCCATAATACGTCTATTGTTTCTTCATTAAGCTTTGATGATCACATCTTACAGTCACATATATGTCTCAATTTCTCAATTTCACCCCTTCTCCATTTCTGTTTCAGCCTCTCTGTCTGAAATGTGCTGGTCTCTTGATTTTTCAAGTGCCGCTGAGTGTCAAGCTGGCAGCTCAGCTTCTGACCTCCCCATTAATAGTTGTTATTTGTGAGAGGTTTAGAGAACTCTGCCAATATCCCTTCTCCTTTTTCTCCGACTGGCTCTGTCCTTCTCCCTGCCTTTTTCCTCAGTTTGTCAAGTCCTCTTTTTATTTATCCACGGTTGAGCTCAGTCCCTGCTGTTGGTGGCACCAGCAGCAGTCAAAAAGAGCAGAGAGTCACAGTAATGGACTCCTTTATTAAAACTATTATTCTGCAAGCCTTCAAACTCCCCCCAGACCAGGGCCATGTCGAAGCTGATATAATTAACTAGAGGCTCAGCTACGGATCAATTACCAGACAAGCAAGTGATAGCCAAATCAATGAAAGATCATCAGCCACATTATCTGTGTTGCAACTCATTAGAGTAAAAGAGAGGAGAGCATGCTGGGAGTCCTGGGGCTGTGGCACTGCGGCAGCACAGAGGGCATTGACTTTTTCATAGTGACCCATGTCAGCGCGTGTTTATGGGCGTTAGTGTGGGGCTATGTCATTTTTGCCTCTATGCCTCACATGTCCCCAGGTGACTCCATTACTAAAATGAAGAGTGGATGTAACTTAGAATGCAGCGATAAGCAACAAAAAAAATCTCTCCTTGCCTCGCAAGAGAATGGGACACAAGCCTTAATTATTCATGAGAAGACATGAGGATGTTTATTTTACTGCAGGAACTTGGCAGTTGGAAGATTACTCCCCCTCCCATTTTACATTATAAATTATAGTAAATTTAAATTTTAAATAGTGTGGTTTGGTCTCTTATTTGACATTCTTATTATTGTTTATAGGGGTGTTCAATAAATTTTCTATTTAAATGTATATGTATGCTTTTATAGTATAAACATCATAAAAATGTCAAATTTCATTTTATGAATTGTATCTAATAATTTGTAATGATTTTAAAATAACATTTTGAACAATGTACAATATTACTTCTTCATATGTTTTTAGTTGGTTGTACTCCTAAATGTGTCACTTGGATTTTACCTGTTAAAGTAATAAAACAAATAAAAAACAATGTATATTGAGATTACCGTTATGTTATTACAATATAAAAAATAAAGGTGTCTTTAATATTTTTTTGAGAAATATTTTCACAAAACAAGGAAGGTCAAAAGAGATGAATTAAACATAGAGAGACAATAAAGGAGGTCAATGAAACATAAATGTAAATGAAACCCGGGTTCTCGAGAGTGTGGACGGCAGTAATCTGTCCACAGGAAATAAGTGTGTTTCTAGCAAGTGGGTTGTGATTCTAATCTCTCCTCTACACATCGATGCCCACCTAATGATGTGGGTAGGGTTTGCTCAGTTATTTAGAGTATGCACTGGAAACAGGGTGATCCCTCAATTCCCTGAATCCCTTTTACAAAATCAATTGCCACAGTGGCATTTTTCTCATCTTTTAATCTAATGTGTCGAACTCATTTAAGATGGAGAGGTAAACCTGTTAAATAAACAATACCTGAGAGAGAGGAAAGCAGAGGGAAGACAGCGGGTGAAGGCGTGATGCCGAGTCAAACACACACACACAAGTGAGTAAATGAGCGGAATATTAGTGGGCTCTTCATGTGACTTGAAGACAGTGTGTCGATCAGATGGCAGCATGATAGAACTGTCACTGTTCTGTTTTGCTCCAAGACACAAAGGGCCACAAGATATCATATGACACCATGTTTAAACAACCTTCCACTTGTGTGTGGTACACAAAGTAGAGAGAGAGACAGAGAGAGAGAGAGAGAGAGAGAGAGAGGGGGAAAGTAAAGGTTCTCTGAACTCACACATGATTCTGAAGGTTCTCTGAAACCACACATTATCTCAAAGCCACTGTACTCGTTCAGTTTCCATGTATCACTGTGACCAGTTAAAGCAAAAGGCCAATGCTGATTCAGATAAATTCAGGCCAAATTTAGAATGACATGGCAATCATCGCAGAAGCAGTTTGCCATAGTATACAATTAAATACAACATCCTAATACAAAGACTAGCAAACTGCAACTAATAGACTGGCAATGCTAATAGACTGGCAGATACTGGTTCCAAAAGAAAGCAGAATCTCATCGAGCACCCATGTTAAAATGGGCAACTTTACAGCTTTTCAAAAAACATGTTTACAGCCTGGTACAAAAATGATTTTGGGCTATATAGCTAATTTTACATTTCATGACAACTGTGACCCACCCGTTTAACATATATTAAGCCTTAAAATTTGGTGCATGGCTTCAGCAACCAGGTGTCTCAGCTCCAACCACGTCCCACCTCTTCGCCCATTTCCGATTATTCAGGACTGACGCGCTGCTAAGATGGCCACGGCCGGCTCCACCCACTTTAAGCTTATCAGCTCCTCACAAACCTATGGGTGACATCATGGGCACTACGTCCATGTTTTATTCAGTCTATGGTTCTGTCACATCTGTGATGTTAACCAATGGGAGCAGAGATGCTCTTCCGTAAACAAATTAAACATGGCAAAACAATTTCTGCTGCTAAGTGGAAGGGAGGAAATTTGTGTGGGCCTATGGATACTGGTATTTTGGAACCAATATGTGAATGCAGACTTATTAGTAAAATGTCACAATGCCTTCACTAGTGTGACATTTGTGTATTTACAAGGTAAAGTGTAAAGTAATTCTGGTAAATTGATAGTAATTTACAGTGACTATTGTGTGAAAGGGACTATTGTATGGGAGACAAAATTGTTTAGTCTGACACAGTCACTATCACAACAGACAATAAAATCATGTAATCGAAACGAGACATTAAAGAAAGAAAATCAGACAAAAAAGGAGAAAACAAAACAGAGAAAAAGAGGTGAACAAGAACAAAGACTTTATCTTCTGAACGGCAGATAATTAAGGTTCATTTTACACCTCCAACTCTGAGCTGCATGACGGTACATGGTGATATAAATAATTTCCACAGATTTTTTGATTCTGTGTATTCCACTGTATGTAAATAAGTGTTTGTGGCCAACTCATGTGCAGCACTCTAGACCAAAATTGAGGAGTTGAATGTTAAACTTATTAAAATATGAACACAAATCAGGAGGTTCCAGAAACGAATCCCGTTGAGAAGAACTGTAAAACTAAAATTTTCATTCTGTGAAAACATTTTGATCATGCCACCCACCGCTAAACAAACATTTAAAAAAAATATAAATAAAATTAGATTATTGTCAAACTTGTCCCACATGTTTCTATTGCTTCTGTAGCTTTGCACACATTTGAAATAAGTAGTGCTCCAGTGACTTAATTTTCATTAATTCACTGCAATAACTACACTCCTACCCTTCCCAAAATAATAGGATTATAGTGGCCCTTGTTGTCTCACCTCCCCGCTGCTAACTGAGGTGAAGAAAAACAGTTGAACTTCACTATTGTTGGGTTCTTGTTAGTATATGTGTCCAGTGTCTTACTGTCACTCTTGCTCTGCTTCACATCCTCCCCGGGCATAATTTACATTGTACATTGTTTTACTAAAATGGTGCTCATTTCCAGTGCTACAGCTAAGATAATTTCCGACAGATAACAAAACATATTCCACTGAAGAAGAATTCTGCAACAATCTGGACTGTTACCCAGGTAACAAGTTAACAATTGCATCTTTATGCTGTTCAAAGAAAGCCATTTAGCTTTTCATTTTGACTTTAACAAATCCTCCAAATAAATCAAAATAAAGGGGAATTTAAATGCAAAAGCCTTAAATTGTGCACACAGTTACGTATCAACCCCGAAAGCACTTTAAAAAGGAAGCAAATTAATAGGCAGACAATACTTCATTTTTCAAAAATGTCTCTGAATCAAAAGCCATTTCGTGCTCAGTTCATATGATAACAAAGACATCTTGGTTATTGTAATATTTGTGAGAAAATAAAAAAATGCGACAAGGAAAACATTCACCCTTTAAAAACTTTTTAAAGATGGGCTGTGTTCAATATTTGGCAC
Source organism: Barbatula barbatula (assembly GCF_947034865.1). Classification (NCBI taxonomy): domain Eukaryota; kingdom Metazoa; phylum Chordata; class Actinopteri; order Cypriniformes; family Nemacheilidae; genus Barbatula; species Barbatula barbatula. The sequence goes on from NC_136771.1 coordinate 16,124,645, forward strand.
CATCAAAGAACAATAGCCATGCATGTGATTTGATGTTATCCCTCAAGGTTCTGTTTTAGGGCCATTGTGGTTTTCCAAAAATATTAAACCATAAAATAATGAATAGTGACATTTATGCAGTTTGAGAATAATTTGAACGTGACGATATCAATTTGAGGGAGAATCTAATTGTGTCAATTTAGTCAATAAAACACTTCTGCCTAGGATACACTTGTACCTGTGTATCCTCACTTACAACTCCTCAGTAGGCTTCATTACCCCTTATATCTTACCTCCTCTTAAGTGCTAGTTTCCAGGTCAAATGCTGGAGGATGGTTTTGGGTTGAAGTTTGCAAAAGTGGGATAGTTTTGGCAGGTTTGTAAATAATAATAATTATATAATATAATTTTTTCAAAACAAGAACAGGTCAAGAACAACTTTTAAACATGGTAAGGAACTGGATTTTACCTAAACCTTTTTGAAAGAAGGGTAGGCAATTTTAAGATGCTAACAATATAGCAAACAAGCTTTGCCATCAAACAGACCAATAGTGTCATGATTCCGCTATCATGTCATGTTTATTCTTGGTCTTGCAGCGGAGTCATGGCATAGCCTTAGGTTTTGGGTGAGAAAGACATGGCTTTGTTTTGATTCTGACATGCCATGTGCTTTCTCGTGTCTCGTCAGTGTTTCCCGCCATCTCGTTTCCTCGTTAACCTTCCCTGAGTGTTTCAGTACCCGCACCTGACCCTTGTTAATTATCCTTTGTCTGTCTCCCTTTAAAACATCCTCGTGTTCATTGTCTTGTGCTGGTTCGTTGTATTTGTTACCCCGTACTAGTACCCTCGTTGACTTTCCTAGAAGCCTTGTCGTGTATAGTGCTTAAGTTTATTCTAGTCTTTGTGAGTGTTTGTTTAGTCTTAGTGTTTTATAGTTGAGTTCTAGTTGAGTGTTTAGTTTTCAGTTTATCAGTTTATGGTGTTAGTTATTGTGTACTGTCTTTTTACCCCCTCGTGGGTTTTTGTTTTCTGTATTTATTAAAGTCTATTTGTTAACCCCTTCATCCCCGTTTCGCTGCCTGCAATTGGGTTCTCCTTACACAGTTCATAACAAATAGCAAATAAGAGACTGTGGCTTTAAGTTCACAGCATATACTGTATATTCACTTCAAAGAAAATCTTTAGAGCAGTTGAATAGATCAGATTGATCAAATACGGTTTACTATGTGGTAATATTAGTAACGTTAGTAAAGTAATAGTAAATCTGTTTTTGGAAAATAGAAGGTTTGTTAGTTCAATGTGGTCTTCAAGCTCAAACCATGTAATTAAGATCTAATAGGTCGATTTTAGTAGAGCTGAGCTAAAATCTAAATTAATTTAGACCAATCAATGATTTTCAATTATTATCCTGCATCTAAACATATTAAAACAACTGGCATCCAGGATAACAGCACAAACATGAGATTACAGTACATATGGTTAGATAAGGTATGTATAGTATGTACAGTAGCCTAATATGAAACAATCATGTTTGTGATGTAGTGTAGCTACCGTTATTCCGTTATTCAAAGTGATAGCTCATAACAGTATGTTAAAACATACATGAAGGCTCAGTATCACAGACAAGGCTAAAACTTACTCCCAGACTAAAATGCACACCAGTAATGTTTTTAAGTCACATTTACAAAAGCTAAATAAATGTCCTTAACTAACACCTGCATGTGGATTAATTTATCCCCTTCTGTGAAACCAGCACAAAGTGGTTCACCTTCATAAAAAAATTAGAATTTGTATTTTTGCCACATGTATTCTTTATTGATGCTCTAGCTATCACATCAGCAGATTTAACACTTTTGATGAGAGGAGTTACAGGCTTAATCAAATATGATTATGTCAGCCGAGGATTATATATTATACAACCTCTGTGTATACATTTGTTTGCTTCTTAATGTTAAAAGGGCCCCTCGATCATGAAACATATTTGTCCCACTTTCGCTGTACTCGGCCTAATTGGACCATGTCCCTAAAGAGATAGATACTCATGAGAACTGTGTGTACCAGCCACCCCAAAACCTTAAAAGATTTCAACTGTCGACAATAAAGCTGATTTGACCAGATCTGAGAAGTGACAATTATATGTGTGGCTTTGCTTATACTCGTGCCTTTCCTTTAACATTTTTGGTCAAAATGTACTTAAAATGATTATTATTATTGTTCTTAGATAAGTTTTACACTTGATGTGTTTTTATTTGAGACATATCTCTGTACAATGTCTCTATTTATGATTAGTAAACATCTCAAATCTTACAGTGTTTTGCGTGTTTTCACAATATGCTGCTGTTTAATGAAGACAACAAAGATAAGCAAGAGAAACTGGATAAACCTAAAGTTGGAAATAAAGCAACCTGAGACAGAGAGAGATGTAGTCACACAAAATTTGAGGCTTTCCTATTCTGCATATGAGGAGCACTGGTGCATGTCCCTGGAGCTCCTGATTAGGTTTACTCACTCACATGCCTGTCATCAATTACTCCTCTTTGACACATGGACGAGTCTACTTTATTCTGCACACAGGGGGTTCCAAAATGGTCTCTAAATGGTATGAGCCTCACAGACAAATAGTCGACAGACCAAACAGATTGACAGCGGCTTTCATGCCATACTTTTAACACAAATTGATCAGCTTTTTTCAAACATCACGTTTTTAATTGTTTTTTAATGTTTTCATACTACCACTAGATTGACAGCTGCATATTACAGGTTTAGGCCATGGAGAATTTTTTTTTTTTTTTTTTTCACTTATTTTTACCACCAACTGTATACCTGTACACTGTGTTGAAACATGGCAGCTGACGCCATTTGGCAAAGTAGCTTTTTTAGAAGTCTCTCACCGATACATCCTTTAAAAAAATGGCTACGTTTGTCAATTGATCGCATGATCATTAGATTGCTGAACACACACTTTTGTCTCAGTTGTATATTATTTCCGTAACAGTAAACAAACTAAAAAGCGGTAAAAATTATATGTCAAATGGTTGAATCCAACCCAACCCTAACCCATGATAGGGGAACCATTTTTTTAGTGCTATATAGAACCATATTTTGGTTCTTCAGTGTTTTTTTGGGATGACTGAGGTGCTATATAGAACTGCTGAAGAATGTACTGGGCATAACAGATTCTTTATACGGAAACGGTGCACCTCGGTCACCCCAAAGAATCTCTAAAGAACCTACGAAGAACCACTGCAGCACAAATATATTGTGCTATATACATACCTGTCAACCTTTTGGTACCAAAACCCAGAAGACACGCGATCAGGGGGGTTATTGATGCGGGTGGGGGTAAAGGGTATTCCTCTTTTATAAATCTTTTAAAATCTTTTAATTACTTTATATCTAAAATTATTTTCATGTCAAATTCTTAAATTTAGTCTAATACATTTATTCAGAAGGCAATGAATGCATGAATGGTATCTGCAAGGTATTATTTTAATTTTGTATATATATTTTGAGATCTCAACGTCAGAAATGAAATACATCTTAACACGGTTTAAAAAAGTCTGAGGAGTTTGTCCCTTTATGCATCCCGTAGTTCGGTTGTTTTAATGATGTTTATTAGTTAGCATAATGTTTTTATATTTTATTTACATGGATGGATTTTACAGTGTTTGCATATTGCAGTTATTATTTACAAGAACTGCTTATGGTCACAGTACAAGAAATATTACAGATAAACTCTATTTCACCAGTATTTATTCAGAGTTGTCTGCAGAAGACACTCTTTTAATAACAAATGTATTTGTAAAGGCTTAGAAATTGTAACAACAACAGTTAATGGGGTGTTAAAAGATGACATTGGTTTCACTAGTTTAATTAGGCAGACTTCCAATAATACTGTTACAGTAGACCAAGATTATGAACAATACATTACCCGCACGGTATTGTTGTGGTACATTGATCTGAAGTTCCAGTAGTTCGGTTGGTAGAGCCTCATATTAGCAGTGCAAGAATAATCATGGATCCCCAGAAACAAAAATATGAATACAAATTTGACTTGAATGCACTTTACATTGATTTTCCAAAGTGTCTATCAAATACATACATGTAAAAGTAGATTTAGTTCATTTTATATTGTACACACAATGGGTTGGGCAGGCTCAACAAAACAAACCTAAACACATTTGTCAGTGAACATACAGCTTCAATAGCCATCACACGAGACAGGGGTATATGAGTTACTGATGGCCGGCATGGCCAAGACAGAAGAGACAGGAAAACAAGAGTTTCTAACGGCCTGTGTGGCACAGAAGTTACTGACGACTGCACGTAGGAGCAGGAAGAACAGGAAATAGGCTGGCCTCTGTGGCAGAGATAAGGGACTTGTCATACATGGGAGAGAGGGATGGTCACTTCAGCCGTGACGGTATGGACCCCCCTCCAAAATGTTCTTGCCAGAGATCACTGCAAGCTGCCCACAATAGCTAAGGCCATTATCGACAGTATTGTGACCTCATCATAACCGTGGTGTCAACTCTGCAGACCCTACAAAGGCTTAAAATGCCACTTACCACATGAAAGTTACAACCACAAAATATAATAACTATGTACCCTTACAATGCATTACAAAGACTCCAAGTTTTGCTCTCTCTCTCTCTTTCACTCTCTTTCTCATTCCCTAATATTCTGGAGACAGGACACAGTCTAGGCTACAGCTTTCCAGTCCTTTCACCCAGAGACATGACTAAATTATTCAGTCATTCTTTGCTCTCCTCGTGCTAACAAAAATGGAGAATGTCTCCAGCCATTAAAACTGTTAGCCTCTTGAATGCACCCGCCACCCTGCTTCTTCATCCCGCAGCGGCGTAAGGCCATCTCACTCTGCTACAGCGTTTTAAAATGCTGCAATGGGTGTGCATGTGTGCACAGCAGTTGCTTGAGTGGCTCTATGTCATAGCAGTAAATAAATAAATAAGCAGGTGTGTATAAATGTATAAATAGGGCTGGCCACAGAGCTGACATCGAAGAGAGAGCCACCATGCAGCATCATGACAGGACGAGAGAGAAGTGTATCTCTAGGGTACTGTCCACTCCATGTCTTTCACTCGTCTCTTTCTCGCTCTCTTTCTCAGGCGTGTCGTGACCAGACTCGCTCTCACTTACAGAACCCCAAGATTTTGATTAGCCTCAGTCCAGGGCTGGTCACACCGATGCTTTTTGCTGTTAATTCAGAGGGCAGCACAGAAAGGGTGATGAGCTATTTTACCACCATTTTCTGCCTGGGCCTCTGCCTCCTACGAAAACACGTTGCACTCTTTCTCTTTATTTTCCCAGTTTCTGTTTTTACCCCATTGATCGAGGTGATCTTTCTTAATAGATCCCTTTAAGTCTGTCTTTATTTATTGAAAACATCTCTGTGTCTCTCCTAGTACGTTTACATGTGTATTTCACCTGTGTGTTCATGTATGAGTTTGCATGCTCAGTCTCATTAAATTGAACCACTTAAAGGGACAGTTTCCCAAAATTGATCATTTACGTATCCTCGAGTTTTTCCAAATCTGCATACATTTATTTGCTCTTCTGAACACAGAGAAACATGTTTGATAGAATGCTTATAATCAACCCAAGTTTTGGGTGAACTCGCAACGTACAAGCAAGCACAACTATCTCTTGTATGGAAGATGAAGTTCAGGACTACTGTTATGCTTTAAAACTCATCCAAATAGCTTAAGTTTCCGATAAATACATAGAATGTCTGTTAATCGTTTTTTTTCATGCCTGTTTTATTGTGTGAGTGTAATGTCACAAGCATGGTCATCAGAAGGTTATGGGGTAAAACTCATTGCTTCTTAGTGATTAAAGATACAGGCTGCAGGAATACTGGCTACACTTCCACTCTCATTTTCTCCCTCGCTTTCCTTAGGAGGATGCTTCTCCTTGTTCTATCTCTGGCCAAATTGGATGGGTCCCAGCCAGAGACAGATTACACAAAATACAAAGTAGCATATCAAACATAATCAATCTTCAACCCCTGGAAAGCATCACGCTCACTATGAATAATTACTGTTCTGCTTTGCCAGAGCCAAAATGTTGCCACCACTGTTTTTGGTCCAGCTTGCCATAAACTTTAACGATAGAATTAAAATGTATTTTTAAAACAAGAGTTTTAAGATGCTTTTTACTCACTTTCCCCATCTTACCTGTGTTTTTTCTCTGCCTCCCTGTCTCTCTTTTCACACATGTAACGGAGGAGAAGAGATGACAGTGCCTTCTTCCAGCTATTAACTTCTCGCTCTGCAGGTTTCCGCCTCATTCGGACAGGAAGACTGCACAGGTCATCATTAACCCCAAGTGCTGTTATTTGTGCTCCAGCCAACACATTTTCTGCCTACCAGAATGTGTGGCTACGCAGCCAAAACCTTTTTGCCTCCAGACTGCACGTCAAACACTCCAAGGGAGTGTGCAACATCGTGTCCGGATAGCACGGTAAAAGAGACGGGTATGGAGAGAAGAAGAGACTCAAGTACAGGTGAAAAAGAATTAGACAGAGAAGTCTTCAGGTGAACAAGCACATCGGAGTGGGTTGCTTTGGAAATGAGGCAGCTCCAGTAGGAGGTTTCAGAAGCGGATGGGTGTCTTATCTGTTGTCTGTTGAGTGATGAGGACCTAAAGTGAGAGTAGTGGGAGCAGACAGACTCAGTATTCTACTAAAGATAAGCACTTCAGATGGTAGGAAAACTATATATGTGGCTATACTGTAACTCTATTATTACCATATTTGAAATTATCACCCGCCAACCCGCCAAATGAGTGTAAAATCAGCTATGGCAGGTACTGCTGTCATATCACTAGCCTGGATATGTTTCAAAAAATATTTTCACACATTTCGTTGGAAAAGTTTGTAAAAGCCAAACCTGAGCAGATTTAGCTTTAATTTTGCTACTCGTGAGTCATCATGCTATAGAAAACACAGCATAAGTGTGCAGAATCTGGACACGTATGACAGACATGAATGTACCAGTCACTACCCAAAAAAATAATGGCTGTTTGCATTAAAGAAAACAGCGAAGACAAAAAAAAAACATAATGATGTGGTGATTGCCTGGTGGAATAATGGAAATCCCCCCAAGAAACAAAGGGGCACACGAAAATGTAAGTTTTATGCCAAGTGGCAAGCTGAGGTGCGTTTGAACTGAATGCATTTTTGGTTAAAAGGATAAAAAGTGTCATTTATGAAATATGTTTTGTATAATAAAAACGTTTTTATAGCCGTTTCTAAATAGAAACGGTGATCCAAAGATGTAAATGGAAGTGTAAAAGAAGCATTTAAGTACATATGTACATTTGTATGCAGTATTCTTAATCCACCACACCTACGAAGCGAGAGGAAAACACAATATACAAGATGATGACTCAAGGAAATCCAGTATCTTTGGAAATCCAAAATCTCGAACCTAAGGCCTGTCATGGTAAGATGTTTACAGTATATCTAATAAAAAGATAGTGACAATGGTAGGTGTAGGAACTCTAGAGAAGACTAAGACCATGTAGGCCAAGTGTCACTGTAAGAAGCCTAAAAGAAATGTTTTACTCTATTTTTGTCGTGGCGTGTTTCATCCTCAAGCTTGATGTATATGAGCCAGGCTGTAAAAGTAAAAAAACAGCTGCATTTGATTGCTTTAAGTTCCATTCCAGTTAGGAATGATCAACAGCATCACCTGGCTAGATTCACAAGAAAAGTCTTCCTGCCTTTGTTGTACAAAAGTATAACCGGTGTTTAATATTTTACATATGAATAATTAATACAATTGTACAATTAATGAGGAAATGTATTTTTACACATACAGTATTAACTGTTGTCTACCACCTAAGCTGAGAAAAAGATATGAATTAAATGAGTGTGATGGAGCTTCGCATTATATTATTATATTATAATTTTTATTACTCCACAAAGTACAACAATAAACATGGCTTTTTTTCTGCTGCATTCTTTCACCAAAGAGTAATTTGAAGAAATACATAGGCAGACTAAATCTGTTACAATTATTTTAGCTGTTGATGCTGGTGTCATTATGTTTTTCGATATTTAAGACAAAAAAAGGAAAATCTCCATCGCCATTACGTAAACAGCATTTTAGCCGACTTACAGTCAATAAGAAGATAACACAAGCTGATTCCATCATGCATCTTACAAATCATATGTACTGTAGGCTACACAGCTAATTCTGACACTAGCGTATAGCTAGATGGGCCTAATACACACCTTTTCTTGGCTCTATTCATAAAAAAAAAAAATGATTAATCTTGTTTGCCACAGACATACGTGGAGTTATAGTGCGCTTCCTATAGTTTGAGATTCTCTTCACATTGAGAGCGCATCTGCGATACCTAATCGTGCTACCCACAGCCAGTTTGGGCTAAGTGGCGTACTGTAGTTAGTGTCATATTTAAGTTTTGTTTAAGGCAAAAATGCTAAGCAGGGCATGATTTTCTCCAATAAATCGGTTGGTCGCACATTATTTTCTCTCTCTTTAATAATCTAAGCAGCAATCACATGTGTGTCAGTGTGCGCGGCTTCACCGGGGGAGCATGGGGAATCCTGAATCGGCCTGCTTCCCTCCCGCTCTCACGCTTGCACACTTTCGCTCGGCAGTGTGGGGTTTGGCATCGAGGCATCAGTATTTTAATTGCCTCGCTTCTCATGCGAGGAGAGTTCAGAATCTGCTTTGCCTGGAGGGTGGCTGGCCATTGCTCTCTCCCTGGCCCGCTCAGCACGCACATGGGGAGTAGCATTAGTCTAATTAGCAGTGGTATTTTTGTGGCTTGTTTTCTTAAATTCGAAATGTGTGATCTGAATTAAATATGCCTCAGTATTTGTTCCTAATAAAAAAGAAAAAAGCAGAAACACGCCGAGGAGCAGAAACACTAACCTTATACTCTTAGCGCTCATACGAAAGTAATTTAGCTTTCCAGAGAACTGTGTGCATTCTTTTCAGGGACTGGTTCTCTCAGTGGGTGTCTGTGGGCCCTCAGTGCCAGTAATTGCTTCCATACCTCCGGAGAGAACTGTGTGCTGTGGCCCTACCCTGTGCTCCAACACGTGGGATGCTTTCATCACATCCCCACTCGAACTCCCTCCAATACATACACACACATACACAGCGCTAGTCCACCTCCACTCTGGCTCTCCAACTCAATTTCACTACACTTACACCCCTTTTGATCCTTCCAGCGCAGGCTTCCCAATCGGCACTCTCCACAAGACACTAGACACTATTCGACTTGCCCTGAAGTCATATAAGCAGGAAGTTCTTCTCGATTTGACATATTGCAAAACACAAAGCCCAGAGCTCTGAAAATGTGCTGCTAAAACGATCGGACGCTTGTATGGGCTGTAATGTCAGAGCTAACTGCTAATTCCAAGGTAGTGTTTATTAAAATGATGTTTACAGTTTGTCTTTTTATGAGCCTCGGTTGTAGTAAAACGCGTCTTGTGAAGTGTGTTAAATCAGCACGGCTCAATGGGGCTGATGTAAGAATATGAAGCTTTGAGAAACTTCAGGAGAATTATTGCAGCGCTTTGGCATGCTTATGTTTCTCAACGCCTAGCCTGATTGACATACACGGCATGTCGTGACAAACCACAAGCACAAAGACCTGTATATCACACGTGCCGTCGGTTTACACATAAAGGGAGACGCTGGTTACACAGAAGTGTGTGTGCACGTGTTTATGGCGGGGGTGTGGGCTACCATTTCTAAAACAATAGAGGGATGCTAAGCAGATTAGAGGAAGAGAGTGAGCGAAAGCGAGAGAGGACACTCTACCATTGTCGGCTCTCATTATAACAGCAATCCTTGAGTATGAATGGGAATAGCAGATGTTGGGACAGCATGCAGTCTCTCTAGTGAAGACACTGTGGGCTTGTCCAGATCACCGGAGACCGAATGGCATAGTCTATGTAAATGTGTTTGCATGTTGAAAATAAACATGCTCTTTCCTTTCAATGTAAGCGGAATATAGTGTTTCTATTGTAGGGCGCAAATGGTGGAAAACACACCACAGTCCATTGTTAGGACGAACATTATATTTAAGACACTGATTTTCAGGATCAATCGTTTTTCTTGACATGAATCTTATATGTGCAATGATCCATTCATTGCACAAGATGTCAGCAGCTCATCAATGTCATTGTTAAAATACTCTTTTTTTGCTGCCTTTTTTCTGCTTTTGCGAGAGAGGATCACGGAGATGCGTCAGAAATGATTTAATTTGAAAGGGGCTTAAATGTGCACTTCCCATGATGGGAGACGTGCAGGTCAGGTCATGCAGGGGGTTAGGCCTGTAGGTGTTGGGGAACATGAGGACACCGTGCGCATCGGTCTCTGTTTGGACGACAGGCATGCTGCTACTTTTATGGCAGAGGTGACAAGGTGCTATTACCTTCATGTTCACTTCATTACACACTGTCAACAGTACTCAGCAAACGCACCCCTCCTCTTCTCTACCACTGCCGCTGTGAGTCTGGCTTTGGGACAGTGACAGGACTGGGGCATTGATGCTTCGAGAAGAGGAGAAGCCACCATCACACCTTTAATAAATTATTTAGATACAAATGGCATGGCATATACAGTAAGAGCTGTGGCCTGACAGCTAGCCACATGAGCTCCAGATAAACAGAGCTATGGTGTTCAAAGGGGTCTTGCATTGTCTTTTGATTTGGTCTCCCCCGTTGCTATCCATGATTTTATGTCTTTTTTCCGCTATCACTGTTGGAATACACAATATATATTTTGGCACACAGTAAAACTGCATCTAAAGTTTAAGCAAAGTTTATCCATGAATATCCATATGACGCACTGATCAACCTTGAAGGTGATCAGTGGTCCTGGCTTTGAAAATGTAAAAAGCTTTATCATGCTGTTTAAAATGTCAATGTTAGTCACATTAAAAATCGGCAATGGGCAGATTACACAAATTTGTTAAATTACACAAGTTATGTGTTAACGTCACAAATGCCATATGGGGGTCTAAACGGGCTATGTTGTGTGTTTGTTATTTCACCACATACCTGTCTAATATGTCCACCAGGGGGACAAATAGTGTGAGCTGCAGGTACAACAAAGTTGTACAAAAATAAATCGGCTCCATTAAATTGTGTACGCTATAGAAAAAGACACCCTCCCGACACAAAAAAAACTTATTTGAATTCTCTTTATCATTGTATTTTTACTCTTTTTATATTGTAGTGTGTTTATTTCAAACCTAGAATAAAAATAACATTACTCACATTTATCTGTACCTCCAACTTTTCCTCAGAGGTCCAATTTAGTCTGTTAGGATCAAAAACATCAGGAGGGACTACAACAAAATCTTATTCTTTGATGAGCGATTCAGAGTTATTATGTTTTTACAGTTGCAATAATGTTGCAAAAAAGATATATAATAATTTAAAAGCACGTTTAATAGTTTACCAAAGAGATTGTGTATATATGCGGCATACTTTTGATACTCCACCGTTTAGTCCAGTATTGTTTTAAAGAAGTTAATTACATTCATCTTTCTCCCGTAGAACTCTAACAAAGGCATTTTTTCTTTTTGCTTCTAACTGTTGTTACATCTTTAATAATGGAAAAATCGAAGCTGGTAAAAACCCCTGACTGTGATGAAACATCAAGACCACACAGATTTTATGAACAATAGCTCGCCTTTGATGTGCTTCGAAAATGGCCAGTTTCGGCTTTTTCTTAAGTATTTTATTTGGCACGCACTGAAAAGGTAAATGAGTGCCAGTGTATTTAATACATGCAAAGTAATCGACAGTCCACCAACTGTAGTCTCCCTACTGAGAGCTTGAGTTACATGTGTTCATCAAGGGCACAATAGTTACAGAGATCTCTCGGGGATAAAGTATATGCAGAAAGCACTTTATATATGTTTTCTTAACTAGAAATCGAAGCCATGTCATTAAGCATGTCTCATTCTGTCTAAATGAATCCTTTAAAACATGTTCTTCATCAAATGCTGAAATCAGAGAGGAATCTGACTAATTATTACATTTGACTAGGGGCCTGAGACAAAGTCACACATCTAACAGCATCTTAAAGTGTTAAAATCTCACACAGGATCACGTTATTAAAAGTTTATTTCAGAGTGCAATGTGATTTGACTCTGGATATGGGAAAAGAGAGAACGGAGCGGAAAAAAGATATAGGACATGAGAAAGCCATTAAAGATGACTTTCTATTCATAACGCTCGTTTTCACTTTGCGTGTTTTTTTTTGCAAAAATACGTAAACACCGATGGGTGTGCTGTGGTAAACAAGGTTGAGGAAAAGGTCTTGTGCAGAACTGCTACGCTGTGATCAAATTTAAGGAGAAGGGCTGTGTGTGTATAAACCAATCAGAGAAAGAGAGAGAGTGAGAGCGAGGAGATGAGATGACTAAACCAAACAAACTGCGGTTTGGAGAGATGGGAGTTTTAGATTTCCAGAGGTCTGTCTCTGGCCTGTGTGAGAGTATGAGGGAGGCTACAGTACACATATAAACACACACCCATACACACATACTGTACACAAATAAGTCAATATAATCCCACTGAGCACAGGAGACACCTAACAGCAAGATGTGTCTAAACACTACTGCAATATACTTTGTGCTTCTTCGACATTCATTCTTGCAAATATTTGGCAATGCCAGGGTGGCAATGCCTTTTATAATTGCACAAGGGAGCAACATCTGTAGAAAATATTTCCAAAATGAATGAAACAGTTTAATGTTCATTTTGCCTACCAATGTCGGATTATCTTTATGTGAATGTGTACAGATGCACACACCTCAATACCAGGTTACAAACAAACAACTGAAAATACTGAAACAAACTCTTAAGTGCAAACATCTGGAAGAAAGCATTAAACTGAACCTATGTTTTATAAATGTTTGATGTTGCAAACTGCCATTAAAAAAGCTGCCGCTGTAGTTAACTACTAGAGCTCCTCCACAGAGGCAATTTATCTGACTTTTTTAAGACAGTCTTCCAAGAAGTAGATGTAATGGCACTGGTAAAGGATGGAGCCAGGCTAGCTCTAATGATTCATGGTTCAGAAATGACCCTTTGTGCTCTATAATACTGCTAAATTAGCCTGACAGCTCCACTAAAACAATTACCTGAGCAGAGCACTCACAGAGCCGCCTGGAGACGTTACTGTCCCTGTGAGTGGGGTGCCACGGGTGAGTCTAAGCCACGGGGGATTGTGTGTGTGTGTGTGTGTGTGTGTGTGTGTGCGGTCCCCACAAGGAAGTATTAAATAGTGCCTTGATGAAAATCTAAAAATGTTTTCTTCAAGTATTCGAAAATAGACAGAAAATATCATCAGCTCAATATGAAAACAAAAGAGGTCAATGGAGAGTCTCCACAATGGTAGTGTGTGTTATACACAACACGTGGTAAATTCTTATAAACACCCACAGCACTTACAAAGGTTTCGGTCTTTAAAAGTCAGTGTTTTCAAGATCAAAATTCAAGTATAGTTTTACTTTCTAATAAAATATTCACAAATCTATATTTATAGTAGTACTTCATAAAAGATATACGCATAATTGGCAATATACCATACGAAATTATTTTTGTAGAAAACAGACAATAATAATAACAATGAATAGTTAATAATATTGTACTTTATTTTGTTTATGTTCATAAGATAAAATATCATAAGAGAGAATTATATTTGTTTTTAGGGTTTTTCGCTGTCACACATTTATGGTTTATTTGTCAACCACCATACACCTGCACGTGATACAGGATTTGGACTTTATATGGGTGAGTGAATGTGGTTTGTTTTTATTCTTCATCTACTGCTCTATGTTTGTTTCTGTTTCTGTTGCTGTTTCTTTAAACATGCTGGAGAATATCCTAGACACTCACACACAGATACACAGTGTTCAGCCTAAATTCAATCATGTCTAATGTTTCCATCTGATTCAATGGCCCTGATGAAGGCCACTGATATAGACGACACACACACATGCACGCACCTTTACAACTGTCACATTTGCAGGGCGAATGGACCTAAGCCACAAATGTAACCTTTCGTTTTAGTTTGCTTTTTCCATGAGGGAGATGAATCAGAGCAAATGTAAGAAGAGCAAAAGACTGAAAGAGAAGTAGCGACACAGAGAAAGAGAAGTTGAAAAAAGTGAAAGAGATAAATAAAGACCAGCATGCCTGGTGTTTATAGGTAGTTGGAGTGCAAATATACGTATGTTCCCTGTGAATAAAATGAGCACAAAAAGATAGTAATTATTGCTGAGGAGCCATTAGGGCCGCTTCTTTAGCCGTCTGTGCTGCCATAGCTAACTAATGGAATAACAAGAGCAGTCACTGCTGTGCCATCTCATGCTTTCCCACTCAGTCTGTGGAGTGTGTGTGTGTGTGTACGTGCGTGCGTGTGTGTATATGTTTAGCTGTGTCTAGCCTTTCAAAGCTGTTGACAAAATCACAGAAGTGGATGATTTGTTGGACTACAATGAATAATAGTTCTTCCTGTAATTCATTTGTGTGTGCGGGGGGTTTGGAAGTAAACCACCATCTATGCCTTTTTATCTTTTCTTACTTTTTTGTTCTTCTTTCTGAAGTCCTCCAAGTGTTTATTTGTCCTCACATCTTTTACACGTTACCTTCATTATTATGGATGTATGTCTGTAGTGTTTGTTGTTTATGACTGACATTTTCTACATCTGGGCTGTGCAGATTTCCAGGGGTGAGGGAAATTGTCACACATGAGATACAAGATATAGAAAATGACCAGAAACAAAATCAGAAAGTAAAATGAAATCCTATCTCGCCCTACAAAGACAGACCACTATATTGCAATACTATGACCAAGGTCATGCTTGTTTGCTATGGCCAATATGGAAGTGAAAAAATAAATGTCTGCCACTAGACAAAATGTTAATCTGTTATACAAAACAGTACCAAATATAGGACATATCAAGGCACGGTTGTTTTTTCTGAGTGAATAAAATATAAAAAACATTCCAGACAAGTCTCCACTATGGGCAACACAAGAAATGCCAGTACTTGCAGAACATTACATACATTTCTGCCACCACAACACGAATTTAGATTTACATTTAGGAATATTCTGATAAACAAAACTGTCTCATGCAGTTTGGTTCTCACATTTTAATTCTCACAAGTTAATATGCTGTATCCTAGAAAAGAGGCAGCTGGCAAACTGGTAAATAATTTATTTTAAATATGTACCGTCACAATTATTTGTTTTTGCACATCTAGAGATGAAGATAATTCTGAATGATGTTAGATATCAAATTCTTCAAGCTATTGACAAATAATGGGCTGATTAAGTCAAAATGACTTAAATGCAGCATAATAAATGTCAAGTCTTTTTATTCTAATAATACACAGCATCCACTATTTCAATAAGCATAATATTGTCATTTTTATGACAGTTATATGTGTAAAATAACATATCTGTTACCTGTAGCTAAGTTGACACTATTTATATATATATATATATATATATATATATATATAGTATATATCTAACTTATTTTACAAGATTGCTTGTTTAGAAAGTAATTCTAAGGTTTATGTCAGAATAAAATGTACCTTAATTTGTGTCAACGAAACACTGAAATTCTGGAGCACAGTAACGGTGTGCAGGAAGAGGGAGACAAGAGTACACAGTTCTCCTCTGGGAGTCATTTAAACATTACATAACTAGCCGGCCATTCACACTTGACCCCTATTACTCTGCTCAGTTACTGTCAATTACAACAAACAACGATCATATTCCTCCACACACGGTCATGCTCATATAGTTTTTATCTTATGAACATAGACACGCACCCACACAAACACACACACATACACAGCTTTGACTTGACACTCACATGTGCAGCTGAATTGACTTATGTTACACAAGCGTTTAATTGCCCAGAGTGTTGCACCTGCTCGCCTAGGGCACTGCTGCTGGCACAATCCCACATCACACAAATGAACTTCTGCATTAACCTGCACTGTACGATTCTGTCACTTACCTGCCTGTAGGGAAAAAGTGAAGACACTTACCTTTAAGAGTGTGACAGCAGAAATGAAGCGAGTCAGGGAATCAGGAACACATGCCAGGAGAAAAGAGGAAAAACAACAGTGTGAATATTATAAACAAAGTACTTTTTTGACTTTCACATCAATTAAACTACATGACAGATGTTGATCTGCTGAGAACGAATACAGGCCATGAATCTGCACCTCATTACTTTAACGATGGAAATAGTGCCAGTTATGCCAGATTTGGCACCTTAGATGAGACCGTATCGTCGACCCCCCTCCCTTCCAAAGAATAAAGTGCACAAAATCTACAACCACAAACAGGAACAAACATTTGTTCCGACTTTGTAAAGAGTACAAGAAAACCCACAAAATTTCCAACAAATAAATCAAATCGTTAAGGGCACGTTAAAAAAGAAACAACTTTTGTTGTCTTCGATACAATATAATTTACAACATCATTACAAAGAATCTTGAAATAATCAAATAGATAATGCCAATCCCAGCTAAGACTGCTGAGCAGTGTGGGGGACATAAAAAATCACATTACAAATTCAAATTTCTTCTTGGAAAAAAGGTAACACTGAACCCAAAATATATGTTTGTGTATGTACATGCAAAACTTAATTGGAAAAAGAATGCTAATATGATGACTGGGATGCGCACATGCAGAGCATGAATGAATGTTCTTACAGAGACACCCTGTCTAATCGAGCCTCTATTGACCTATGTTTGTAATGAGTTACGTCTGCATTTTACATGACAATATAATATTCATGATAAGCACAGTGACATGTTGACATAATGCTTTATGTTTAAAGAATGTACATTTCAAGATGTTTTGTATGTTTTTTGTATGTTTTTTTCACCCAAATTCTCCACTCACTGTTTCACCTGAGGTTTACATTTACAAGGATTCTAATGAAAGAACACACAGTGCATGGTGAATTCTGACATGAGTCACATGTTTAGGCATTTTTCATTTGACCTGTGATGGCACGAGAATGTTTAAGGGACAACCTTGCTTTAAATGAGATGCTGCTGCCTGCAGTAATGGGGAAATTGTACGGAGGGAAATGACAAGTAATTATAATTTTCTAGAGGCCCCAGCGGACAAAAAGTGATTTACTTGGAAAGCCGCCGTTTTCTGTACTCAACTAACTGCTTGCCAGTCTACTCGGGCCTGTGACAGCCTTCCAGATGTCAATCAAATTACCCACTATTTACAGCTGATTTGGCGGTGTCATTCGCAATATTCTTTCTCTTCTCTGATGATTGGGCCAGGAGTGGCTGGGGAGGCGGAACAGAAGAGAGGTGGGACAGCAGTGGAGCAGAGAAGACGAGGGTCTCTGTAAAATGTCATATGTCCACTGATTGTCCCAGATGAGGCTGGGGGAGGAGAGCAGAGGAAGGACATCTTCTATTTGTGAAGCATTGCAGCAGCGCATGCAAATCTGACCCAGGGGAACGACAAGCACTGCTTTTAATGGAGTTCAGGAAAACTCATTTTACAGAGCCAAGACTCAGCAGATAATAATAATAATGCATTACGAAAGGATGGTGTGTGTGTGTGTGTGTGTGTGTGTGTGTGTGTGAGAGAGGTCTTCTGTGATCTATATGGTACTGATAAGCACCTGAGATTGAATTCAGGGGTTTGTAGCTAATGAGAGAGACTTTCTCAATCCAAGGCAGTTGTATATGGTTATCTGACAGGTAAACCGTATGGTGTGACATATAAAATATTTAGAAAAAAACTAACAATGAAGATAAATCTTTCTTTATGCTATTATATATTATAAATATAAAATATGATTATAATATTATACACCATAGGACTCGACACATTTATATACAGAACGTTTATTTGTCAACAACCCACAAATCAAATGAGACACCAAAACATGTTCGGTGATATTCCCTTTTGATACAAGGCTGTGACTCAAAGGAACATGTATCCAGAAATAGTTGCTGTGGAGTTGTGAGAGGAAAAAAGACATGCATTCAGACGAAAGGAGCAGACAAGATGTAAGAAAAAAAGGTGGAGTAGGAATGAGTGGCCTGATTGATGTGGTTTGATTGAATTTCCAACATGTAGAGACATTTTGGTGCCTTCAGCAGCGAGTTGAGAAGAGGGAAGATCAGCTGAGAAGTGCCTTTCAACACTCAATTCTGCTGATATTCAACTAACAGCATAAATCTCCCTTTTATAGACCTCCATAATTGGAATGAATGGAGGAAAGGGAGTTTTAAAAAAGACAACCTTCAGACTCTTGCTGGTTTGTGATAGGTATTTCAAATGCATTGCTTAAAAAAGCACTGGACTTATTCTCATGTGCGTGTGTGTTTCACACGGAAAATCACTTCTATTCATTACAGATATATAGCCGGACTATGGTTGTAAAAGAAGTGAAGCAGAGCTACTATCCTCTCTCTCTCTCTCTCTCTCTCTCTCTCTCTCTCTCTCTCTCTCTCTGTCTCTCTGACAGAATGTTCTCCAGGCAGATTAGGCGCAACCTGTCACAGCGCTGACACTGAGGGCTTTGCCATCGCACAGGCCCCTAATGCCGTTCCTGTCCTGACAAGAATCAACACAAGCACACCTACAGGCACCACACCTTCCCATCTTCCCCCACTCCAGAGACACGACAAACTCTTTTAATCTAACCTTAAACATACCAGGCTTCTAACTGTTCTCCACGCCACTGCTGATAAGTGGCTGAGTGTGTTTTGTGCATTGGGTGCGGAGACGGTTTCTGCTCAGATCTGCTACTGCTCCACAGAGGCCCACAACCAATCAGTTGGTGACTGAAGACAGCGGCAAATGTTTGATGCCCTCCTGTAAACACACACACATATACGCCGAGCCAGCGAAGAGGAAACTTCCTGTGGGCCGCAGGAGAGGCACGCAGTAATCACTGTCTCTCTACTGGAAAATTACCTGAGCTGATTTCTGCTTCAATCTGTCTCTCCCGTCTCTCGAGAGGGGAGGAAGGGGGACACATCCCATCATCTGTACACAAACGCTTTCTGTCCTCCTACGTCTGGTCCAAGTGGCTGCACTCAAACATTTTGGTCGGTTTTTGCTAATTTCTTATTGGAAAGACGTGTTTTGTCCGTTTGCTGGCTTGATTGTTTGTCGTACGACTGCTCACCACATAAGGAAGTCGAGGGGGCATGTAAGTAGAAACAGAGGCGAGTAGGCAGTAGGAGGGGGGATTGAAAGTTAATGTCAGGATGTGCCGATCTGTAATGAAGGTTAAGCCCTTCAGGGAGCTTTGTACCCCACCCCCAGACCGGAGCAGTTAGGAGTCTGATTGGGGATAATTGGGCCTTCACTTGAAGTTATCGTTCAGCTACGCAATCTGTGTCGGCTGTCATAAGACCAGGAATGACTGGACCTTATTTGCCACCTGGTGTCATGAAAAACGTTTTTAACTTGAGCGTTTGCAGAGGTTAAAAACTTTTTAGCCTTCTTGGACTGACCAACGATGATTTGACAAATGTGAAACTCTAGCAAGCTTTTAGCATTTAATTAAATAATCTTCCAGTATCAAGCTCACGTTATGGAGGAATGTATCGAATTAGCACCAGCACACTCTTTACATAATGGATTAAATCACACACACACAATTTCCCAGAAGGTGAGATTCGCATTATAAAACAAAGACATAAGGAATGTACTGTCTTATGGAGTTTTTGACACAAGCCTTGTCACTGAGCACAAGGGGAAGTGTGACCCTTTGAGGGTGTTTTGTTATTCATTTTTGTTTCTGTGTGTGCGACTGGCGTGCTATGGAGCAACACAGCAGCCCAAGCAATCAAGAGGGTTCAGGAGCCTTTTTCCGCCCCTGACCTGGAAAGTGCACATCAGCACCCGCACTCCGCCGCTGCTCTATTCCGACCTTAACATGCCGTGGGAGGGGCAGGGGAGACTTTTTGTTTTGAATGGCAGGAAATCCCTGAGAATGTTTTCTGTACTCCTGGTGACAATCGGTTAAAGAGAGAGTGAGTAAAAGAGACAGAGCGCCTATGCCCTCCCCTTCTTCTTGCCCCAAGTTGTCTGGGAGAGGCGAGTAAACATGGCCTTAACTCACAAAAGCACACACACACAAACACAGTTACTCCTGCCAGATGTCTCTTTCTCCGGCAGATTTCCCGTGGTTGCAGGAGTGGCTGTGCTGCTGTGTGCTGGGAGGTTGGAATGCTGGATCAGACGTGTGGAGGTGTCAGGCAGAAACACCAGTACTGTGCACGCCAGGGGTGCCGCCCAAACCATTAAAATTTCTCTCTGTCTTTTTTCTAGTTTGTCTTTCTCTCTGTGCCCTTCTCGATGTATTGTCCATCAATCTCGTTTCACTGTGTATAGTCACTTAAGGCATTCAAAATGAATACTGATAATGATTCTTTTTGTTATCATTTTGTTTCATAGCTTTACAGCTGGGTCACAGTAACATCACAACCTGTCCGAAATACGGATTTCACCCACATTTCTACATCAACATTACAGCTAGAGTTTTAAAAATATTAGTTGCCATGAATTCCCTTCACTGTAAAAAGCAATGTGCTCAGTAAGTCATGTTAATGCATGTTTGAAAAGTATTTGACCAATTTCAACTTGATTTTTGCCATACGAAATGCAGTTACATATTTAAGCCAGTTTAATATCATTTAAATTCAAATGACTTCAATTCAGAGCATCAAAAGTAACATTGTGCACACTCTTTAAAATAAAAGTGCTTAAAAGGTTCTTCACACCGATGCCATAGAAGAACCATTTTTCTTTAAATAACCATCTCTTTCTTACTTTTTTATAATCTGAAGAATACTTTTTCACCACAAAGTACCTTTTGTGAAACAGAAATGTTCTTCAGATGTTAAAGGTTATTTATGGACCCAAAAGGTTCTTCTATTGCATCGAAGAACCTTTTGAAGCTCCTTTTTATTAAGAGTGTATAGTAGATCTTATACAAATGAAGGTACTAAACGAGTTGCTTCCCGTGGTTCCAGAATACCTTCTCAAAATGATTATCTCCTCCCTATCTTTAGGGTATGTTTAAAGAACTTTCAGACTGGCTAAAATAAAACCACTTATCCAAACGCCACAACTGATCTTTGTGAATTAAGTATAGATCTATTCATATGTCCCCTTTATGTCAGACATTTTCGAAAATGTAAGAAAGAGATGGTTCTTTAAAGAGCCTTTGACTTAACGGTTCTTTGTGGAAGCAAAAATGGTTCTTCTATTGCATCGCTGTAAACAACCTTTTTTGCACCTTTATTTTAAAGAGTGTTGTCCAGCTTCATATAGGTGTTGTTTTCAGGAAACATTAAATAATTACCTCTGTTTGCTTTGCTGATAATATATCTGCCAGGAAATGTTATATTGTAAGCTCTGGATTCAACACAAAGCACAGAACTGGATTCACAATACGAAAGTTTAACAATATTTTGAACGAAACAATAAAAAAAGAACTGCAATGTAATTAAAAGATGTATTAAAAAAACATTAAGAGTTTTCAATAATGTTTGTTATTGTTTTAGTGGTCAAAATGTCTGGGATTCTCTGGGTTGTCTCTAGTTTTAAATCATAGATGCAAAAAATGCCAATATATTTATGTATGAAATGTCAATAGCATTTAGAGACAATTTCATGAATAAAAGATTAGAATCCTACATTGTTGGATGTACAGTCCAAGTGTACCAATTGACATTCACTTCTTGGACTCCGCCCACAAGAAATGGACACTGCAATCTTCTATTACAATAAAGTCTCATAAGGCTCACAAAATTATTGTCTGTTGATAATACTTGGAATTTTAAAATCCACCAAAGGACACCAAAGGCTCTTCTCTAACGCTTAGACTCATCTCTTTAGCCAAACATAGATTTATTTGAGCAGACCAGACTGTAGTAATGCCGGAATCATTTACATTCATGCATTTGGCTGACGCTTTTATCTTGAGCCTTACAGTGCATATACTGTACATTGTATTAGCACATGTCTCCCCTGGAAACTGAACTCAGATGCCCGGATCACCAATTGACAGGGATTCCAATATAGACAGGGCTGTACAGTATATGTACATATGTCGCACATGCTACGGAAAAATCGGTCTGTGCTACGAATAAATAAAATAGTGTAGCACGCATGCAATACAGTTTGGCAGGTGCATTAGCCAGAGCCGCTTGTGTGTATGAAGTGCGTTTGTCGTTCATATGTGAGGTTAACAAATGGCGCACCACTATTTACATTCATTCTATTTCGTATTTGCAATTAAAACTTCTTTTCCAGCTGATCTAGAGCCCTATGATCTGTGTGGAATTCTACTATTTAAATATGTCCTCTGCTGGTTCTACGAGTCTATGAGTGAATGAGTTGCACACTTTAACATGTTACAAGCGTGACACTCTTGAATATGTCTGTATCTTACTACACAAGGACATGAATCAATTAACTTCATCCACAGAGTTCTTCTAAGTTTACTTTACGAACATTTCATTGTTTGAGTGAAGCTTCTTTCAAACACACTAGCTGTTTCTGAAGTCGCTTACTCTCTCCTATTGGCCTATAGTGCACTATATCCGGTGTCTGCCATTTTGTAGTGGTGTCCGAAACCTCAGTGAACTACTTCATTCCCTACATCCGTTCCCACTTTTTTACCCACAATGCACTCTGATTTTGATTGTACATCCGAAGCACGCATTCACTATTTCCCATGATACAACACGAGACAACCGCTTGGTTAGAATCAGCTGGAGGACCGTTAATGCCACAAATGTTAGATTATACACACATATGTTTGTTTTTGTTGACAGTTATGTTATACTTTTAAAGAATATTCAGATTAAATAAATGACATAATCAGCAGTGATTAATTAAAAAAATTATTTTTTAAATATATAAAATAATTGTGTTCAACGTGATGAATACGAATGCCTGCAAATAAATATGACGGTTGTTTTGTTCTCTTTATTTCAAAATAATACAATAAACGTGACAAAGATTTTTTGTAAAACAATTCACAAAGCCACACAGGTGTAATAAACTCATCGTTATGTTAATGACGAACGTCTGCTATTGTACAGTTAGACGCAGACTACAGTACCCTCCACTATTATAGGCGCCCTTGGTAAATATGAGCAATGAAGGCTGTAGAAATAAATCTGCATCGTTTCTCCTTTTGATCATTTTTTTTTATTTACAATATTCCAACATTTCATTAAAGTAAAACCATTTGAAGCAGGGGAATATCAAATTATGAAAAAAAATTCTCTAATACACCCTGCTCACAATTATTGTATTCAAAACTTTCTGCAACCTCCATTTGCATGAGTCTTTTCCTTTGTTTGACAAGATTTGAGATGGCGAGTCATCCGAGTCCATTCCTTCATACGGAATCTCTTAAGATCCTTCAAATGTTGGTGCTCTCTTATCTTCAGTTCATCCCACTCATTTTTCACCAGTGTGCTGATGGAAGCTCTAACCCGACACATTATAATATTTCTAGCAGAGCAAGTCCGGTTTTTATTTTTAATTTGTTGGTATTTGACATAAAACATGATGCCATGTATCTGAACAAGATGTCCGGAACCTCTGGTATGAAAGTAGGTTCACAACAATAAAGATCTAGCTGGAAAGAACTGTGGACATGGGGCATTTTTATCCTTGTGTTATTGCAACCCAATAAACTATTTTTAATTTAATTTGGCCATAGAACCCAGTCCTGGTTGAAGTTTTAGTCTGGCAGATTAATATGGTGGAGTTTGTTTTTGGATGAGAGCAGAAGATTTGTTTCTCCAACAGTGTCCCAAAAAACTTGTGGTGATGGAGGTGCAGTTTCCCTTTATTTTAAGTAAATGATTTCTGACCCCAACATTCAACTGAAAACTGCAATTTTCCATCTGTGCTCTTCACCTCTCTGTGCATTGAGACAATATAGACACACATCCAGTCCATTAAAACTTATGGATCATTGCCCTGATGTTGAAAATGATTATTATTTTATCAATTTCCTTAAAGCCATTTTGTATTTTGTGTAACAGAACTATATTGTACATCAGAACGATATTCTTTGGTTTTATCCATTGTAATGAATGATTAAGGGGGTTTGGGCTTTGTTACTATTATTTATTCTCCTGTGCAACAAGAAGTCATGACTGGACAACCTCATGTTTCTACCTTGGGAGGTTTTCTAATGTGGCAATAATTGTGATCAGGGTGTAAAAAATCCATAATTTTATATTCCCTCCACATCGATTTGTTTTACTTTAAGGAAATGTTGGATAAAAGATCAAAAGGGGAAACAATGCAGATGTATTTTCTTTGCTCATATTTACCAAGGGTGCCAATAGTAGAGGAGGGCACTGTATATACTGTATGTCAGTGTCCGAAATCACTCACTAATTTTCGTTCACTTCTTCCCCATATAGTGGACTCAAATGTAATTTGCTATAAATATATATATATATATATACTGCCAGACAAGGGTGGGCTAAGATGCAATGAGTCTTGGGTTCCACTTGGGTTTTCTTGCCCGTCATTTAAATGTATGAACTCTGGTCCTTTTGTAAAGCCACACTGTGGGATAATGTAGTGTGTCTGGTCAAAAACACTCTGTGAAAGCAGGTTTTAAAACTAGTGCCTCAATTACAGTCTCCAAAATGATTTGCAACATTTAATCATGGCTATCTCCTGTAGAACTACGTTCAGCGGTATGTAATGCGTCCACAACTCTCTTGGTTTCGCACCAAATCATTTGGCGCTCGAAAGCCGAATTAAACAATGCAGATGTGCGCTTGGAACAAAATGCTTATGGTGTGCCCCTGCAGAGGAGGCCAAGAAGACCCTGTCCACAGTCAAGTGGAGCCCCCACTGACCCTCAAATTACATTTCTCCATTGTTATTACTGCTATAAATATCACTGCACACTTTTATGGCTCTTGTTATCATCGGTGTTATTCATTGTTCAGGACTTTTGAAATATCTTATGGTGTAAGTGCTTGTGAATGCATGGTTACAGCCCTCGTATTTATTTACCCGTGTATGGTTTGTTCGAGGGCTTGTTTAATTTTGCTTTTTTAATGTGCAACAAAGTGCTGGCAGTGGAGTATATGTGACTCCATCCAATAAAGCTGACTGATTAAAAGCACATGTCTGTCTGCAATTAGAGCTTTATTCATAAAATCTGCAGAGACAGCCAATCAGCTCAGTGCCAAACAGGCCTTTGATATCACCTGTGCTGGAACGAATGACAGCAGAATCTGGGAGGGCATATGGGGCCTAGAGGACCGGACAGAAAAGACATGAAAGACAGATTACAATACACGAAGGTTATGTCAAAACCTGCAACTTTCTAAAGATGCTCCTGCTTGAGCCTCCACCTATCACAAGATGTCTGAGCTTGTTAGATGGTGTGACTAAAGCTAGGAGGGAACTACAGGAACAGACACACACCTTTAAACGTGACTGTGCTGAGTGCAGGATGAGCCAATTCAATCAAAGACATCATGTCCTTCCAAGCAAATGGCATAAAAGAGCACTCGAGACAGAAAGACGGGGAGGTGTTACTCAAACGTGTAAAAAAAGTGAGCAAAATGCCATGCGGAAAAACGTTTGCAAATTATGCATATTTTACTCTGACATTCAATGCTTTCAGATGATGGGCATCAAAGCTGTCCGGTGCCGCTAGTGAAGGTAACCGTCTCTCTCAGGGATGTGGGCATATGAGGCTCTAATAACGGGCTTGCATGGTTAACGCATCCTTTTAGCGCATTGCGACTCAAGTGGGTGGAAGTGAGTTAAGAGCAGGAGCAGATGTGTAATTGAGTTGTAAACCTGACATATGCGTTTGAGTGACGGGTAGTGCCATGCTAAAGCTACGGTGACGCCAAGCTCTGGCCTTTCAGAGCATCAATAGGGCCCGATGAACACGTTAGGAGAAAATGAGCACTCGGCATGCAACACAAGAGGGCGTTGTGGGAAGGTATGATTGGAAGATATGGATAAGGGCCGATTTGTGACGCTTGTGTCACCTTAAATATTAAATTTTTATCTTCCATAGCCAAAGCACGATACAAAATACAGATAGAGATTTGAAAGAACAGTAAGGCACAAACTGAGCTGTTTCCACAAACATTTTGGGTGTCTGAAAAACAATTTATGAAAAAAAGATTGTATAAGCAAGACAACTGAATCTTGCCCAAGAGACGAAAGTCTTGGTTTACAACAGCATATTATAGATTTTGGAAGATTATGATCATTCTCAAATGTACAAAGTAATTTGTGTGACAATGGGTGAATAGCCTATAGTGTGTTCCCCTCAGGTTGTTGGGTACTTTCCCTATAATGCCGAACAGACAAACAATCTGACAGTGATGGTGTCTTGTGTGTGTGTTTTTGAATGCTAAAGTGAGTATGAACCTCTCCCTCCAGTGGTGTCTTTAAGAGGGGGCTGGTGCATTCCTGGTTCCTGGACCCGCTCAGGGTCACTAATCCCCTGCAGCTGTGTGTCTATGAGCAGCACAGCCCTGTGGAATAGATTTCGCACTGCCTACACACTAGTGACACATGTAAACCAGTCCCGGCTTTCTCTTCCACTAGATTCTGCAAGCTGTAAAACGTTCTCCTCATCTCTCCTCTGCCTTAGCCTTTAAACACAAAGACTTTATAAATGATTGCATTTCTTTAGTATGTTTTTAAAAAAAAAAATCCAAATAACAAATTCAATCAATTGCATAAAAAACGCTGTCTGGTAAGCTCACCCAGCCCAGCAGCGCCACCAACACCACTAAGCATTCTTACTCAAGGCATGAGACTAGAAAAGGGGCAATATTTTAACTGGTATGGCAGCAGGTTAGTGGGGGTTTCTCAGAGAGGTCTCCTGTAAAGACAAGATGTGGTTAATAATGGCATACTAGAGGGAGAGCACAATTCACATTAATAAAGTGACCCGCGGCTGGAGCCCTCTGTTTTCCCTGCGCACGGGCTCAGAGCTGTATCGCAGCAGCTGGAATGTGGAAGGGCGGTGAGAACACTAACCAAAACAAACCCCACACAGGCAGCCTTTCCACTGAGGGAGCACTACATGATCCCAAAAATACTCCACAACCTTTTGTCTTTGGCAAATTTTCGCTCTAAAGAATAGTGTTTTCGGTGCAGAGGAATACTCTTAGTTTTGGCTGAAGTATATTACCACTTTGGCTCTGAGCAAATCGCCTTTTCCAGCAGTAAAAAAGTTTTTAAAAGCCTAACACCCGTTTTCAAGAACGAAAAATAAATCTCCCTTAGCAGACCTATCTTTCTTTCTCTCTGTTAATTTGTTAAACTTCCACACAAGAAATCACACTGGAGTTCTGAGGAATGCAAATGGAGCATTTCCTGATCTCTTCATCATGTCCTCTCCCTTTCCAGACTCTGGACTTTGAAAAGGACCCAAAGACGCTGCCTCATGCACAATCCAGGGGACTTCCCCCACCAGACCTGCCAAGAGTTTCCAAAGTCGCACCTCCAAAGCGAGTCAGAGATATCCATCTGTGTGGACAGGTATGTCGCCCCCACACACATGTGGTTCAGATGGTGCAGGACTAAGATGACTCACAGTGACTTGCTCTCTCTTTGTCTTCCAGTCTCTCTCTCTCCCTCTCATTAAGAACCGCTGAGCTCTACTGCTGATTGGTAAACATGCAGTTCTTTGCACTTCTGTCACCTAACTAATTCCCCAGAGGGACCAAAGAGCTCTCAGTGCCGGAACTGCTGGGAATGATACTGTACCATTAGCGTCTTTTAATTGACAGTACGTTGAGTTTTTCTGCAGGGGTTTCACAGATTTCATGGGGACATCTCTTTGATCACACGAGCTTGTACCAGAAGTGAGTAGAGGAAGAAACTGCTTTCTTTTTATCTTCCAATGTTTTCCTCACATAGCCTCTCACCGGCTGCCTTTAAAATCTAAGATCTATCCCATCGTCCTGCCAAGCGTCTCAGAGGATGCTGGGAGGGAGAACGGCGAATATAAGGTGGGCCAGTCTGGCTCTGAGCTAAACCTTTGTCACACCCTGTGATTGTGAGAGCCCCGTGGTTTTTCCTCTAGTGTCAGCAGCTGAGGACTGTGAGACAAGCTCTCACAGTCAGCACTGACAAGGCAGAAAGAAAATTCGAAGGGGTTTTGATGTTATTTGTTTTGAGAAAAAGAAGAGAGGGCAAGGGCCACTATGGTATCCATGCTTGGCCCCTTCGTGAGTACATTCATGTTTCATTCGCTCCCGAAGTCGCTTCCAACAAAAGAAACACTGATCATCGTGAGAGGGAACGGTATCTTGTGTCGTGTCCAACATCTGAAACTACAAGAGTCCCTCTTAGATAAATATCGCATGCACAACCGCTCCAACACACACATTCCAGTACAGTCTTTCATATGTGTTGCAACACAACAGCTTCTATACTCAGCGGCTTTTCGCCTCCTAATAGCTTAGCACACCCGCACTAAGGGTTCACAGCGTAACACTTTTTTGGCTTTTCTTTACCATTTGAGGCCCCTGTTGCATTCTCCCACCACAGACAATCATCTTTCCTTTGGCAGTGGCCTACAAAGCCTCTTCCAACTGGGACACCACTGTTATTCCTCACTTCTTAACATATGGGGCCAGGACAGAAGAAAAAGTGTGACTAAACAGGCTCATGTCTCACTCCGACCCCCACACCACCTACGCTCGCTCTACCACCGCTCCCCACGTCCAGATGTATCAGAGCTACGCAGGCCTCTTATCAGCGCAATGTGTTTCTACTTTTCTAATCTACATAATTTATTAAGGTCAAAAAGAAAGACTGGGGAACAAAGCCATGTACAATATTATGTCTTGGCTTTTTGAGTGTTGTTGAAATGAACACCATTGCCCCGAACATATCACACGCAGCTCTCCCCGACCACGAAACTGTACAGTGGTACAGAAGGAAAACAGGGGGGAGTGATGGATTGGTGGAAAGGCACAGAGGTGGGGAATGGGGGGGGGTTGGTGGGCGGGGGGCTCACAGACTCTATGTTTGTAGCTTTTTAGCCTGAACTATGGGACAGTGGAACCGCACAAAGACCTAAGTGCCGTTTACAAAACAATGTTTTCAACAAAAAAAATGTAAAACTTATATGGGTTCTGGCTGCACCTGAAAGCGCAAACTTTAGAAAATTATGCCGTTATGCTTTTTGTGTAAACAACAAAAAAGCATATCTGTGAAAACAGATGTGCAATACGCATGCTCATGTCTGCATGGTCAGTCCATAGACATGCGCAAGTACATGCAAAATAATAATAGTGTAATACAGGACTTTTTGTGCTGCTCAAATTACATTTCTCCAGCAAAGTGTGGATTTACTGCACCACTACAACCAGCAGAGACACGTGATTTACATTCGACAAATTGTAAATGCACATACACCAACATGGGGTATTAAAAAAGAGGAGACCTGGAAGGCGTTTCGACTTGCAAGGAGGAAGAAAAAAAAGGGGAAGAAAAGTTAATTTACATGGATACTTTTTAAAATCCAAATACATAGAGTCCAGTATATCTAGTCGAATTTGGTTTGGGCTATAGGATTCTTGACTTGAAAAAGGTTGACTTGTACTTAGAGCCTAACCTATTGCTTGGCTATTAAATCAGTTTGTTCCATTAGTGTTTGTACACTCAAAGAATTGAGAGGAAGTATAGTAGAGCTATAAATTTAACTGAGGATAAAGACATAAATGATACCTTTGCATAGCTGTTGTTTGCTTTCAAAGGGCCCTTAAAGGCCTGACACAAACTTAAAACTTCTCCTTCCTTTCACAGATGCGTGTAAAGGCTTGGGACTGTGCGCATGCTTCTGGTGCCATCAGCTTTTCACTGTTGGCCAAAGTAATTAGTCGCATGCCATTTATACCTCAGGTGATTGGTTAAAAACAACCTGGCTTGAACATCCCTGGCAGCTGAGCAGGAGGCCATTAAGATGAAATGGAATGCTAATATATTGCTTTCTCCAGGTATAGACCTCATTAGGCCTACACAGGCAACAACAAAAGCACCACATAACACATAGCAGTTGATTTTGGGATCGTAAATTTTTTATTTGTTTTGGCTGTTAGTTTACATAACAACTGCGTTTTGGGGGACTGAAAATGCAAACGTTTGAAAACGGGTTTCAGAGTGCAAGTTTTTGAAAACGACACTGTTGTAGTCTCTGTACAAACTCTGGAAAAAAACAGATGAAAACCCTAAAAGGTGAAAACGCTGACGTCATGCATATTAAATTTTCAGTCTATAGGCAGACACAAGTATTGTCAATACAATGGCGGCCTCCAGTACTGGGTGCTTGTACTACATATTAACCTTTCTCCAGCAAAGTGTAGATTTACTGCATTATTCTGACAAGTTGAGAAACAGTATTTACATACAGCAAACTCTAATCACAAATCTATGACGACAAAGGGTTTTAAAAAGTGTTTTTAGCTTTTTCATCATGTAATCGTGGTCTACACTAATCCTTACACATTTAAAATGGACATTTCATTTTGGAAGACTTTTCATCCAGACTAGCTTTTTCTAAAAGTTGCTCATCCACACTCAAACATCTGAAAATCCCTACACTACTGTGCATTAGTAAAAAATAAGACTCTTAAACATCTGTCATTTCTGTCAGACGTTTATTTACTTTCTGACTCTTTGAAAAGTCATGGCAATGTATAGGAAAGGCTTCGGATTATTTAAATAGAATGAGATGGAGTTGTTGCTGCCGCGAACCCAAAACTAACACGCTGTCTACACCGGACGGGACGTGAGACAACGAAAGACAACAGAAGCCATTGTAATTTTTTATTTGGATGCTGCGTGATGCGACATGACAAACCCATCATGAACAAGGCATTTGTTGTGTAGTGCCCGGTGTAAACAGGGTGTAAGTTGCTAAAGTTGCTCCGCCGCACAACAACAAATGCCAGTATAGTAATCATCTCATTTTAAGAAACACTGTCTCAGTGTAAACAGAACACTATCGCCGTGTGGACGGAAGGCAAAAACAGATGCGTTTTTAAAATGTATAACTGTGTACCGGGCCTTAGCAAACTACACCTGGCCATGACCACATAGAGTGGACTTAACCAAAGACTTTAAAGCCATACTTAGACCTACTGGCAGTCAACCAGCTACTTCATGTTACAAATACAATCATTTCGGTTAAATAACGTAGGTAACCATAAATGTTTATGAACAATAAGGATTTCTAAGTAAAAAAGTAAAAAAAAACTCAATAGCAGGATTTTTTTAACATTCTGAATGGATAATTCAAGACAGATGAAGTGCTGTGCGGTTGCTTGTGTAAAAACCATAACACATGCTTCTGTGATTTCAATTGTGCTGAATTTCCCGTGAACATTTCCTGTATTCCTAAACTGAGATTCACCACATTGTCACTATGGAAATACATCACTCCCAATGCTTCATCATTGCATTAGTAATTCACTCAGTTGTTAGGACACGATCACAGCAAACTGTTTCTAGTATTCTGCCTCAGTCCAATTGTTGTGATTCATCTAGGAGCTGCGTAGTTTGTTTGTTTCAGAGTTAAAAAATTCTTTATTGATTTATGTTTTTGAATGCCTATGGAGTAAATGAATGGGGAAAATACTTCCGGAAACCAAGGCAGCTGGAAAAAAGTGGGCGGACGCTGTTTCACTCTATTCCAAGAGCAGAAAATCTTGATTCATGGTCATGGTTGCATGTAGCCAGTTAGGAATTCCCCGCATCATTGAAAAAAATCTTCTCCTTTCTAATATTGATGCATACATCAACACTACATTTAGCTGTAAGGTAATTGCTGTTATCTCTTAAATAACCTCAATTGTCCCGTTTAAGATCTATTATTAGAAGTTTAGGTTAGAAACATACTTTAGCCATTATCCACACCCATGAATGTAGATTTACATGACAGAAGAAAGAAAAACACATGTTGCTCTAAATGTGATGCAAATATTACGTTTTATAAACGTAAGAACAAAACAGAACAAAAGTTTTTGTTAAGAACAATATGCCAAAAGGAAGAAGAAGGTTTTTACTGAACAGCAGAGGAAAACATTTCCTTTGACACATTTTCGTGGAGTTATGTGTCCTGAAAATGGCAAAGTAAATGTTCCCTTACACTGGTAAAAGCAATCCAAGACAAAATAGCTTGCGCACTCTCAAGCTCAAAAACAAGCCACTGAATATCTGCAAATTACTCTGCTTGTTGTGGACTCCAGCCAATCAAAGGTATGCACTGAATGGACAACATCTGCAGGAACACATTTTCTGAAGGCGAGCGTTTCGGGGGAGGAGGGTTGGGAGGGGGGTTTCATCCAACAGCACGGTGGACGAGGTGGGAGAGCTGGACATTCCTGCCTGATGACAGCCATCACAGTCACACACACAGGCACAGGAATGTTCAGGGGGAGAGGCCAGGACCTGAAATGTGCAGATGGATAAGAAAAAAGAGACAACTAAGAGAAAAAGAGGGGGACACGATAAGGAGAGGGAAAAATAAAGATGAAAATATCACTGCCGCAATTCGTTATGGCTCAGGGAAAGGGACAGGACATACGGTGATTTACGTTGTACCCGTAGCTCGATCTGCAAACCCTCTTGCAGCAATTTCTGTCACACAACTGGTGGGAGAAGATCGCCATAACAACATCTGAAATGATCTCATGGAATGTGTCTAGTGGCACTGGAATAACCTGAATATGCGCTCCAGATGTGTTGGCTGTCACGGCAAAAGTAAACACATCTGATGGACAATGAATGACTGGATGGCCTCTCGGTCCACCCTGGGGATTAGACACAGGAGGGCTGTTATGAAGGAGAAATTCTGCGAGCGTGAAGAAGAAAGAGAAAACGAGATGGGGCATTACATAGGGCGGAAAAAAGGCACCGGGCACCCTGAGGACCCGAGCAGCCTTACAGGCTGCAGGAGAGGCAGGAGCACTGGGCTTGATTGTTCCCGGCCTGTCCCTCCTCTGTGTGGCCTCCGAGGGGCTCCTGCAGCCTCAGCGAATTTCTGTCTGGCACAGACCTGCGAGCTCCTGGGAGCAAACTGAAATATGAACTGCAGGAAGGAAAGAGTGAAAAAGAGAGAAGAGGGGTCTGGGATGTGTTCAGGGGCGTCCAGATGGTGGTGGCAACCTCAAAACATGCTTTTATAACGCAGCCATTAACTAGCGAACACTGATTTTAAGTGTGCCCGCTAAAAAAGTATAAAAGCATATTGCTGCATTCAGAAACATCAGTTTAACTCAATCACGACTTGGAATTGTGGCCAATCCTGGCATTGGCGATATAGGCATTCGGGTGTCACGTTAATCCAACTCTCTATACATTGGGATGTCCACTTAAACTCCTCTCGCTCAATTCTCGCTGGGTTCCTTTTTGAACATGAATTGTGACTTCCAGGTCAATACCATAAAATGATTCCTAAAATGTATACAGTCAAGGGTTTAGTTGAGAACTTTATTGCTGATTAATGTCATTCTCATATACCACATTGTGTATGATGACTTTGACAATTTTACAGCTTGAAGTTAATTATTTATTATATTTATAGGGGCGCCTCACGTCTGATCTTTTCTACAGCACCATGTGTGCCAGGAACGCTACTTCTTGGATCCTGGGTATGTGCTTTAACTCTCTGTCTGTTGGTTTAGTAGCAGAAGTGTTGGAACTTCTGCTAATGTCTGTGGCAGATGATTGGTCTATATACTTGCTATGTGATACTTCCTCGTAACCTTATAGGACAGTGTTGTAAGTGTACGGAGGATAAAAGAACCACACACACTGAAAAAGGGAGAAGGGGGGCTACTCAAGCAGACTGGTTCAGCTCTGGCGCTGCGGTAGATCTGCCTTATGTTAAAGCAAACGACAGCTACTTAAGACATGAACAACTTAATCCCTGTACAATATGAAAATATGGGGTTAAATGGGCGGTTTTAGAACTCTGATCCACGTAGGTGTTATTCAGTGTTAATGTGAAGGAGCTTGAAAAAAGGTGGAGGGGACGTAATTATAGATTCCAGATGTTACCACTGTACCCACCATTTCATACGCTGTACTAAGGCGGGTTTTTTCATGATATGTTTTTAACATGGTTTGTTTAACTTTTTAAAATAAGACTAAATGTAAAAATACACTCCATATTTCATTAAAATGCTCAGCATACTTTTGTGGAACACTGCTGGACACCATAATGGGAAAGCTATGCAAAAATGGGGAGTTTTTCTTCTGTTTTACAAAACTCTGCTTCCACACAAAGGCTAGCGGGAGGTGTATTTATATGATTTTGCCTGGAGAGTGGAGCGGTTAAAAGTCTGAGCAAAAAGTGCTATCACTTGGTCCATTATCGCTTCATGACATTTCTAAAAACATTTCTTCTGCGCAAGACATTTATGATATATTGCAGTTACAGGTAAGGTGCTTCCAATCTGACAGTGACCATCCACACCCAACAAACTGATATTGTCATAATTAAAGACTATATACAGCTGCAGAAACAATTTAAGAGACCATTCCAAATATTCTACATTTACATTTCTAGATGTATTGTGGGCATTCCAGTTAAGTATCTGTTGACACTGGCATGACAAAACTGTAATAGAAATTAAGTTTATCACATTTTTTTTACTTTTCCAAAATACACGTAGAAATATTAGTATTGTATTCCTAAAAAGAGAATATTAACTTTTTGCAGTATTTGTGGTCTGAAAAAACTGATCATCCTTTCTGATACTTTGACCTGTTTCTTCAGTTTTCATTTTCTGCAAATAAATTCAAAAATAAAAATTATTATAATTTGGGAGAATTATTATTAGTAGTTCACAGAATAAAATAAAAATGATAATTTTACAAAATCACATACTTGAATACAGAAAACCTGAAAATAATTTTGAAATGGTCTCTTAATGTTTTCGTGGCTGTCAGTTGTGTATAGCATCAGAATAAATGCTGCATGATGGTATGTTGTGAGATCAACCTTAAAATATTTTAGTATCTTCAAAGTAGTCACCTACTGGCTTTTAAAAAATGTACTTTTAGCAACATCCAGCATCTTCTTAAAGTCTCACCCTATGGTGCTTTTAAACAGTATTGAATGAGTACCCATTTAACCTGGGCTCTTACTGGCTGTTATGTTTCAAAGCAGCATTACAAAACATAATGTTTTAATGTCTTAAAGCCTCCAGCTGGGGGAAGTTTAACGTCGCCTCTGGCATTATAAAAGATGTGCATATGCCAGCTACTATGTGTAATACGAATCATGTGTACATGGAATCATTTAAAAGATGCAACATTTCATTTAATCTGGCCAAGGTAAAATTAGGCCTGCCCTGTTTTTTTATCTGTGTACACTGATGTGGCCTTTGCATCACATCTTGAGACCCTTGCATTCTTTTCCATCCTGTGTGCGTCGGTGCTGGCTGCATTTTTTGTTTGAACAGGAGCCTTGAAGTCATTTGTTTTAATAATAAATTAACACGCTTTATATATAATAATCACAGTAAATGAATGCATTCTGTTGACAGCCCTATTATTGCATATTGTGATGTTCAGCAAAATGTGATGTTTTCGATTGATTCCAGTGACCAGCACAAACATATAGCAGAAACACAAATACATGGTAAATTTACAGCACTTTAAAACACTTTTTACACTTCATGCAGCAAATTATTCTTACATTATTTTTTAAATGCGGTTAAAAAAAAATTACAGAAATAAAATGCAAATGTTATGAAACCATGTAATTCTTTCTACCAAGCCCCAGTTGCCGGAAAATAACTGTTTATATTTTTTTACAGCGCACCTTAGCCAAAAGAACACAATGATAAACATGTTAAATAAAATTGATAAACTAGTACTCTTGCAAAAAAAAACACTCAGGCCTATAAATAACTTTTTTGGGTTTCTGTCCAACAAACTGAACAAAAAGTTTTTACTGAGGTCTTTGCAATGCATTATGTGTCCTGTGTAAACAAGGCATACCCATTTGCCACATTCTTACTTATTTTTCTAAGGATTTTTATATATGGCCGCCTAAAAATAAGTAAGGGTATGTAACCAAGGCTTCCGAAACAATGTGGGTGAGTTGGCATTTAACCCAACACTTTTTAAAAGTGCTGCAATTGATCATTTCGTCATCCTACCAGGGGGATTTTTCTATGTGCAAGCTCGTGTTCACTTTAAAGAGCTCTCCCACAACTTGCCGCAGTGCCAGATGCATGCCTGAACAGTCCAGTGTACACATTAAGTCAAAATGCCTTCCTTGGCGAGATATTAATGTAAAGAGTATTGGTTTATATAACAAAAAAATATTTTTGTCTAAACATTGGGTCTGTAAAAAGAATACGCAGTATAAATGCATCATAACCCACCACTGTTAGTTTTTGCTACCAGACAACAATAATGCAAAACCTGTATATTACGTTTTTCTTCTGTGGAAGACAAAAAAATAGATTTTTGAGAAATGTTATGTTGTGTTGTTGGATTGTTTCTGTTTTGTAAAATAGCCTAAAAATGGGCCAATGCTGTTTGGTAACCAATGGTCTTTCAAATATCTTCTTATAAATGGCTGAAATTCAGATATTATATTACCCCTTTGAGATTCATATAAGTGCATTAAACAGTGGCAATATGCCACAGGATGGTTTTAATTTTAATTCACTAAAGTTCAATTTTTTTCAAACAATCATATTTCCTGTTTGAGATGGGGTCACATATTGGTCAGAAAACTGGAAGTGTAAGGGATGCTGCTGCTCACACTGTGTAAATATTGTACATCTATATATTAATATTTAAAGTAACACTTTTAAACAATATAATAATATTACCTGGTTGGTTGATAACTTTAACAAACCATTTAACATGTTAGTGTATTAGTTTGTTTAATACTTTATCATTTATTGTACATTTAAAATATATTATTGCTAGTCATTTCTAGGTATAGAAAAAACAAACAATAATGAATCATTAATATGTGTTTTAATTTGTTCCTATGTTCCATTTTAGTCTAGTAGGACTAGACAATGCCAGCAAGAACCTGTGATTTCTCTATAATCTGTTTCTCTGATTTCTCCAGGCCAGTTAAGGGTTATCAACAGTATGCAAAACTACCATATATGTATAACATATTATATTTTTTTGCCACACATATACTGTATGTATATATGGGTGTGTGGGGTTTCACAGTTAGCACATCCCTACAGTCACCACTACACCACTAGTAAAACGTGCGGTGACTGTTAACAAAGTTTCTGTCTATTAGGAGTGTTTCAATCAATCACTTATAAGGGCTCCATTTTAAATGGTGTCTATAAGCAGTGAGCAAAGGCAAAATCAGTTTGTACTTCCCGAATCCTCCAGAAACACTCAGAAGTTGGAGGCCCACTATCTTGCTGTCAAGACCGGGATTGGGTTCACCCTCAATGCACCAGTGCACATCCCGCAAGGTTTAATGAACTAAGTGACCAAACTGCTGACACGCTGTCAAGCCATGGCACATGAGTGAACCTTCTGATTGTCAAGGTGATTCAGGGTAAACTCAAGCACAAACCTGGTCCACAAGCTTGACAGCATCGCTGCAAACTGACAAAAAGGTATGGTTTCAGAGAAAAAAAAAACACTTTGAACTGTTGCAGGTTTTGAGCATACACAGAGCGAGAGAGAGGAAGAAAGCTAGAGAGCATGTGTACACTTTGTTAAATTGCATTTTATAACTAAGCAATAAGCATTTTAGTTTCAGTGTGACCTTTAAACTTCTTTTTAAACTCCTCTGATATATACACTATCTATATATATAAATGCTTTGCTGAATGCATTTGTAATAGAGTAACGCAGGGATTACGTACAGTATTTTGTATGGTTAGCATTTTTTGTTTGTTTTAATGCATGACAAACAAAAGCGTTATCGTCTCTTAAAAACGGCGGTTGCTGACAAGTTGTTAAAAGCTGCATTGTTGTGGACGTTAGATGTAATCTCAAATATAAATTGGACAAATAATGCAACATGGGCACAAATCTCTAAAAACGTTTTAGTATTATCATTAACTTACCAGGAAACACATGTTTTGAAAGAGTTGTCGGATGATTGGTGGTGGTGATGTTGATATCAAGCAGCAGTGGTGTAGTCTGTTCATAGCATCATGTTAGCTTTTATTCCTGGCGTTTAGATTAAGGCTTAAAAAGAACAAATGTTGTGTTCGTTTGTGAAAATGATCTTCGTAGACAATACGAGTAAGTGTAAAGACGTGTTTTTTGCAGTTCTCTATGGAAAAAACCTGTGTGATGATAACATTTGGGTTTTGCCTTTAAAAATACATCTTCCCTGTAGCACTCTATATTGTAAATATGCTAAAAACCATGCTAGCAATTCCCACTTTAAGAGAGAGAGAGTAAGGTTGTCGATATTATGAAGATGCCACTGCATTATCATGTAACGCACAATGTTTGCCATGCTGTTTTAGCCCATTTAAAGATGTGTTGTTATCTGGCCAATAAAATGTAATTGGAGCTAATTATACCACTGATTAGCCTAATTAAAGCTTAGCTTATTCACTTAAGGATTAGGCGCTAAAGTAAGCCTTACGCTGATTATAATGTGAGTGTGTTCAGAAATCCTAACTGTACAATTCCCTGGCTTGCCCATGAGACAGAGTGCACACCAAGTCACATGACTGCAAAGCTGTTAGAGGCTGGAAAGGAAGTCTGGGGGTGACGGGAAAATTAAATAGACTCATCCTATGCAACCTATTCACAGAGTCAAACTGAGTCAGCTCTACCCCAGGGAATCATAAACACATTTACATAGCAGCCTTCATGGTGCCAAATCACAGACAGCGGTCATACGCTCATTTTAGCCTGGTACATTTGTGAAACCATAGTATATTGATGGATACTGCATGTTTCACATGAAATGTCATCTCTCAGGTGTCCACTTAGTTTGAAATTACCTCTCCCTGGACTGTAAGGAAGCTGTGTACTGTGTCAAGTTTTATAGGCTGGGTCTCCACTTCTCTTGTCGTGTATGCATTCACAAAGGAGGTCATTAGCTGGGACATGAAGACAAATATTGGGTTGAATTCTGTGAAGCACTGAATCTGAATTGTTGCTTTTAACAGTCAATTACATTTGCCTCAATAAGCTTTATAATATTGTAAGCCTGTTTCTGGCACTTCGAACATCCAAGTGACGTTATATAATTACGACTAATAGCTTGTGTTTTGCCACCTGAATGAAGTCTGCAAGCCCTACTGAAAACAGCTAATGTTGTTCTGTGCCCCTGTGAATATTGGATTATTGTGACATTTTGGTTTCTGAGGCTTCATGTAAGGATGAAATACTGTTCATTTGTGGCATCCCATTTTGTGTGCTGTGGAATTTGTATTTTTGTACCGTGTGCCAGGTTGCATCACTGCTTGAGGGCACAATGACCTGTGTGCAAAGGAGCAGGACGACCAGCACTGATTTAATGTTCTCTCCAGAGCTGATGGCCCCTGAGCTACAAAGTTGCATCTATAGTGAAATGAAAGAGAACATGGAAAGTCTTAGTGCCTAGTGAAGAACTCTGCCCTAGTCAAGCTTCCTCTGGGTAACAGACTAGACCAGCAAAACAATTCAAAAGCCAAGCTGCAGCACCTCTCATGAATTTAGATATTCTACGATACACAAAGATTTCCTTCTCACACTGTGCAGTTTGTAGTCCATTGACTTTTAGGCAAACCCATGGCCTAATGTTATCTTTCTATAGTAGGTACTACAGTGCTTGGACCAACTGTGTTAATGGGCTACCTCGACTATGGGTGGAAGGAAGGTGAGGGAAGCTTTGATGTGAGAGATGGGGTAACTCCTGAACTACTTCAACTAAAACCTCAGAAAAACGTTGCGGATGAAAGAAACAACAATGACATACCAACATGTTCTTAAATAAAATATTTGACCAAAAATCACATTTCTGTCACGTAAGTCATTCAAATCCTGTATGTCTTACTCGCTTCTGTGGAACGCAAAAGAAATGTTCCATAATATGGAAGTCAATGTATCCATAGTGTGGAAGTCAATGTTGTTCTTTGAAATATCTTCTATTGTCACTTTTGGGGGAACTTTCTCTTTAACATGTTCTGAGAGGTTAATCTAAAGTGATAGTTCACCCAAAAATGAAAGAAGTATGTTATTATTTACTCACCATCAATTTCTAACCTGTATGACAAGATATTTTGAAGAATGGCACCCATTCACTTGCATTAGTTTTGTGTTCTTGGTCTATTGGAAGTAAATGATTGCGGGGGCTGTTCGGTTTCCAACTTTCTTCAAAATATCTTCTTCAGAAATTAATTTGAGATCCCTAAACCAAAAAAGAAGGAATTGAGCAGCGCTTCCATGTGTTTTCTGTGTGTCAAGAAAAGCAGTTTAAAATGTCATGGGCTCATAAAAAAGGCCTAAAGCGCTGGAGTGGTAGACAGTGGCATTTACATGTGAAAACACGAACACGGGACTTGCTCAGACGACAACACTGAATAGGGAAATCATAAATGGTGTCACCTGTTGAGCTACTGTACTAACCAACCCTTCCATTAGAGTGTTATAGAAACAGAGACTGCTGGCTCACGTCGGCAGTAAATAAAGATCATGCTCGTGCTGAGGAAAGTTACTCAAGTTACTTTGTGTTACATGGTAAAATGATTAGGTCTCTGGAAGTATCTAATTATGAGTATCTATGAGAGGGTGGACTAGTCTGTAATAACAGCTTGGTTTGCAAGTGGCACTCTTTCTGTCTCACTTTCCCTTCCATCTTTATCTCACCAAGCTGTTACAGGAGGGATTTTGAGCATATTTACGTGTCCATTTAAAGGGAGAATACAGATAAAAAAACCACATATTACAATGCCAAGAGTCAAATACGTTTTGTACGTAAACATTCACAAAATACATATCTATTGTTAGGTCTTTACAATAGGTGATCTTTAAATACTCTATAAATGTTACCAAAGCGTCGTTGGGTGTCCTAATCTTTAAGCTCCGAGATACCAAATAGAATGGCTCCTTTCATAACCGTCCCCAGACATCAGCCACACAGAATCGGCCACAGGCAATCTGACTAAACCAAGGACAAACACACAGGCAGGAGAGCATTTCTGCAGGCCTCCTTCATCTCTATTTGACATGTGCTGACTCTTTGCTCCATTAGGACTTGAATAAAGCCTTCCATACAGAGATAGAGAGAGCGCTTCAGATTTGAGCTGTACTGTATGTTCACAGGAAGGGTACACTGACTAATCCATACTCATCCCTGCTTCTGCCCCTGAGACACAACATGCTTTATTAGTCTGCTGCCCCTCACCTGAGGCACAACCAAGAGAGATATTTGACCAAAACCACAAACCCAATAACAGACTATCGATTAGCAGCCAACACTTCACTATAGCACAAAGTTATATATCTATAAAGAAATTAAA
Source organism: Barbatula barbatula (assembly GCF_947034865.1). NCBI lineage: Eukaryota > Metazoa > Chordata > Actinopteri > Cypriniformes > Nemacheilidae > Barbatula > Barbatula barbatula. Next base: position 16,166,181 of record NC_136771.1, read on the forward strand.
AAAGTGCCTCATACCGAGAAACATTTTGAGGGTCTTCACTAGTGCCAGAGCTGTGCGTTTGTTTCTGGTGATGTTGAGATGCTCGAGAAAGAGAGAGTCGAGAGAAAAGACCTAATAAAGGAACGTCTCTTTATTGCATTTATCCCAGAGGCTTTCTCTGTAAGACAGTAGATTTGACTGTAGTTTGAATTGCAAGAAAATCTTTTGAACCTCCTTTATGAAACATTAAACATGTTTGCATGCACTCTTAAATCTTAAGACGTTAACACAATGACATTTAAGATCATGTAAACACCTTACATGTCCATTTCTGCTTTTCTTCTGCACGTAAATGCACTTTTTTTCGACATTTGGTTGAAAGACTTAGAATTTTGACATAAAAACTAAAGGAGATGACTTTACTCCTCTCATGATTTACTCACCCTCAATGTGTTCCAAACCTGTATGTGTTTGTTCTGTTGAACACAAAGATAGATATTTGGACGAATGCTAGAAACTGAGATTCTGAGAGATCATTGACTACCATAGTAGGAAAACTAATTGTTGGTATATATAAAGCAAAAAGTTCCAGGGCACCGTTGACTACCATTTTAATGTTTTCTTCTACGGTAGTCAACGATGCCCCAAAAATGTCAGTTGCTAACATTCTTCCAAATATCTTTCTTTGTGTTCAACCGAACAAATACATGCATACAAGTTTGAAACAACTAGAGAATGAGTAATTCATGACAGAATTTTTATTTTTGGGTCCCTTCAAACAGTTTGGGATGTCTGTGTAGGAACATGAACAAACATATTTCCCCTAATTCTTAGTTTTTATTCAGATCTTCATGAAGCTTTGCAGTGTCCTGTTTAAAGATCCAGAATTGTTCTCCTCATATTCCTTTAGAAGGAATGTCATTACGACGGCTTTAATGAGCTGTTAGAGGGTTATATCATCAGTTACTGATGTCGGCTGTTACTCTGCTCTAGTATTAAGGCTATAAAGCTGATGTAAATGAGAACAGACCCCCATAAAAAAATTGTCGTCACAACAATTTTGCTAGTGAGAAATATGAGAAAGAAAAACTAAAATCCAAGGCATGTTTTTCTGAAACAAAAAGATACTTTAAAGCTTGTGAATTCTTCACTGAAATGTACTCTTTTTCAACGGTTGAGGTTAGAAGACTACTGCTACATTTAATGAACTGGGTACAGAACAGGGCCTGCATCTCATGTTACTATTGTTTGAGTTTGAAGTATTTTTATGCAATTTAACAGGCAGGATGGTTAGACATTGAAATAAAACATTGAAATGCATGTTACATTATGATTTGTGTACAACAATTAAAGCAGAATGAGATAGATGTAAAAAAAGTGATAACCGAGTTGTGGAAGCCTGAAAAAAGAATTATGTGGGGCATAGCTAAATATTACATTTTTGGTATCTACAATACATAATCACTGTAAGTATTTTATTGCAATTGTCTGAATATGACTTTGTAGACTTTTATTAGTATAATATTCCAAAGAATACCGCAAATAAGCTTTATTATAATTTTACGTGTTATCATTTTAATTTTTAGATAGAAGGTAAACTAAAAATAACCTTCACGAAGAACCTTAACAGAAACTGTAGATTAAATAAGACATAACATGAACATTTTATGTAAAATACTGTCAAGTCATTGGTTTTAAGTAAAATGGTATTACAAAGGTTAAGGTATTAAACCTTAAATGGTATTAAAGTAAACTATTATGTTTCATGATATTTCATTTAAATAAAAGCTTTTTTACCGATAATGTAGATTACAGTGTTTGTGTCACATTTAATATCATTATTGTTTTAACGTCATATGTGTTACAATGAGTGTGTACAGTATCCGTCTAAAACTATTGCCAACTGTCAAAAGAAAAGATTTTTTAAGGGAGTTAACCACCTTTAATATGGTGTTAATTTATAAATTATAAGGTACAAAGCAGATTTATATAGTTAAATTATGTAAAACAATAAATGCATGTTTTAAACTGTAAATTGTTTACATTTTACATATGTAATATGTTTTTAAACAAAAAAAGGTATTTGGGCCTCAAATGCTTAAAAACTCATTATTGAACACTAAATTGCACCACGCTCTTGTATTTATAATGTCCTAATATCAGTTAGCCCTGGTTTGAGCATTTTTGATCATATAAAACAAGGCACTTCCAGTGAAACTAAGATGTAGATCTTTATTTAGGCACCTATTTAATACAGAATTCCTACACTAACTGTTTGTGTTAGCAGTAAACTTCTCCAGTGGAATTGTCATCTGGCCAGACAACTCTTCTCCCTCCCTGTGTCGCTCTCACACTGAGTCTTGGGCGCTATCAACATGTGGCGTATGTCCTTGACACACTCAGCAAACTCAATCACGCCTCATTCCCCTCACCTCTCCCTCTCTTTTAATATGAGGTTGCCGGGTAAAGAAACAGGAATCTAATAATGGTGACAGTGGGGCTGTTTTGTTACTGTTCCCTCAATCTTGGACAGAGGTGCTGCACAGAACATTGAGGAAATGAATCAAAGTGACATGAGCTAGAAAGCATGAAATATTCTAATATTGAAGTACGCACAACCTACTTTTTTAAATGATGCAAAGGACATGATGTGCTGAAACAAGCGTTTAATTGGTGGGACGTTTGCTTGCTCATGCAGGTTGGCATTTATTCCTCAAACGCCTTGTTTGTATGTGTGAAGGTTTGCCTATATTCGAAAACAAAAGGTAAACATGTTCAACTTCATTATTAAAAGTTATAAATAAGCCCAATCATCTTTAACTGTGGATCTAACAGGATCATATGAGGGTTAAGAGTTAAAAACAGGGGTGGGATCAAATATTCACCAGACAGCAATGAGATGTCCTCACAAATATAGTCAAACAAACCTAGGTTTGTGCAAGAGACTTTGAGCATGTTGGCTCTGTCCAGTTCACAGATGCTGAGAGGAATTTTGCACAGGGTTCTTTGATAAATGTTAAGGTCACAGTAAGAGAAAGAGAGCCAGAAAAGTGACGGCAGAGGGTGGATGGGACGCATGTCTCGTCTTGTGCATGCTGCTGTGACTGCATTAGTGGAATGCTACAGTCACATGAAAGAGCTCTCTGAGAAGCAGCATTTCTGTCGGCTCAAAAGCCGCACTGTCCTCCTCTCTGCACACACACCTAAAGGCACACATGTAGACATAAACATGCCTAAAGCCAAGCACACTGACACAAAAATACTAGAATATATTATTTAGTTACATGTTACCTATTAAAGATATATTAGCTCAAAGCAAGAAGAAAAACAGCGCTTTTTCACAAACATATATTACGAAATGTTCTTGAAAAGAAAGAATTCCTTACTGTTAAAATGGCTTATATATTTAAGGCAGCAAACTAAAATTAATAATATAACGGGAACTAATCCCAGAAATCTGGAAATGTGCAAGTCATAAGGTGAATAAAACAAAATCAGACTTTTTATGTTTATTCTATATTTCTCTTTATTCTCTACCTTCGTATGGACGTGTGTAGATCAATAATTGGAGACCCAGCAAAACGGAGTGAGAAAATTAAAAATCTAAATCCACACATTAATCCAGAATAAAACTTCTATCATTTCAATCCCTAAATCAGAAGTCACACATTTGAATTAAACCTTTTCAGAGATCTCAGCAGTGGACCAAAGACAATGCGTTCTCTATTCACAATCAATTCTGAGTCCTCAAACAGGTCTATCCCTGTCCTTTTTTATTAAGAAACGAATGCATTGCTGAAAAACCCATGGTAATCTCTGTATCCAGCACACTCTGTATGGCACAATATGGTGTAATAGCTTACTATATACTACCTCCATATACAATATAAATCACACACAATCACCGTACACCTCCCCACTGGGTACTTTAGTTACTGCAATGCTTCTGTTTTGAGCTTGCCTGCAAATCCACAACATCCCCAGCCCAGCTCGGTTCACTCGACCAAATAAAGTGAATTATTGTCTTAGTTCTTTAGAGGTGCAGAGGTTACCCTTAAACTATCATTTCCGTAAGTCATCAATCTAGCCGCAGCAGTTGACATACTTAAGCATTTCTGTGTACAGCATCAAAATACTGCGATCCAGCAACAAAATAGTACCAATAAAACAGCAATACAAGAAAGTCTGACACGGCGTAAGAAAATAAATGTACTTTTGTAGAAATGTTCACATTTTCAATTTAGTGTATGCTTTCGAACAACGATGGTATGCATTTGCACTATTCTGTTACAAACCACGACAAAACCACCAACCTGAAAATAAAATTGCGACAGCAGAAACAACATTTATTTCATTTTCCATGCAGTATGATGTTCACCGCAAAATGTGTGAATGACTGGGATCTTATTTTAAGACTTAAATAAGAAATAAGCAGCAAAGTCTTATTACTTTAATGCCATTGCTGCCATAATCCATATATGTCTGTGTGTGTTTTCAATTTGTCTATTCTTTGGGAAACGTGATTACCATCTTCTGAAAGTATATTGTTTTCGATATGATTCTGATTTGCTTGAAGAAAAGTATCAGTGTCACAATGTTCCTTACATAATCCACAGCTGGACAGCGGAGACAAGAATTTCTCAGCTGTCTCTCCCCTAAAGTAGGAAGAGTGTTTTGCACTGCTCTATGTTTTGCAGGTGTTATGACCTACCATTTGTAATAACCCACCCAGCCATTCTCAACCCATGATGATGTCTACTGATGTGGATATGTTTTTTTTATAGATTACACAAGCCTTTTTATTTACTGACGACGACTAATAATAATAATAGAAAATTATAATTGCAGGCACTTTTTATAAGTACTCTAACAATTCTACTCAAAAGTTCTGACAGTTTTACAACTGCCACCAACTCACTCAGGAGAGCTGTGAGATCAAATGAGCAGTGTGTGTGTGTGTGTGTGTGTAGGGGAGGCAGAGGGTCAGAGAACACAGGGCTAAGTGGACCTGCTCTTCATTAAGACAATGTCTCCAGGGGATGTCACTAGGTCTACCTGTCCGTGCGCTTATTGAACCGTCTAACCATCATCCACCCTCTTACTCTGCCAGGGCCCCTGGAGAAACACACCAGCACCGCTGACAAGTACAGCCTTAGACTGCGTCTGCAACATGAAAGCACCTCTTCATTTTACCTCCCTCTCTCTTACACACACACACCCTCTCATTTTTCTAACACTCCTGCCCTCTCACTTTCCCCTGACTGAACCTCTGGTCTTTTTTTCTAAGCAGCAAGAAGATGAGAGTGTGAAAGACAAAGAGAAAGACGGAGAGAGAGAAAAAGATAGAGATAGAGAAAGAGGACATAACTGCGTTTGACTCTTGACATGGAGCAGATGAAATGTTAAGTGTCCAGACAAGTCCAGGGAACCGTGCAGATAAAAGTCATCAAATGACACTCTTGGAATGCAAATTGGCATTCTTGACTGCAGCACATGAACAACTGTGGCCCATCACAGACAACGGCAGAGATTAGGACAAAATGTGATGTAAAGCACCAAACCTTACAAAGGCTTCAGCAGAGAAGCAAACTGTAAAATGGTACTGTACATTCAGCGATATCCTGACAGTGTTTCTGCATTCCTTGCAAATAAAAATCAATAATATTTACCTGCCCTTGTAAATCTATTTTTCTATCTGCTGCAGAGTTAAACACACACTATACCCGTTTTCCCAGCAAGTGATGATTTTCTTAATTATTCAGTGCTACACAAATTTATAAAATATACATTTAAAATGTCAATTTTTACCATTTAAAACCATACAGCTGAAAATCAAGGTTTTTGTAAAAAATATTGAGGACTCATTCAATAATCAAGAATTTAAAGTCATAACACTTGGGTGAAGTGATTTTATCGAACAGGTAACTGTTAATGCTATTTTAAAAGAACATTTTTATTATTTGACCCTAATTTACTGTATGTATATATACATATGTCTCCGATTTATACATTTGTTATAGAAACAATATTTCTTTATGTTTCTGAAATATTCCTACTTTTCTCAATAGTCACCTTAAAGTGTCTTTTGTCTAAGAAAATATATTGTTTTGTGGAAAAACGTGTTGTCACGCTGGATGGGGTAAGTTGTCACAAAGGAACATGGAAAACTAAAAAAACATCATGAATCACAGAACAATTAATGAAAACATATACAAAATAAGAATATACATACAACATGAACTATACAAAATCTCAAAATTACCTCAATATCTAAAGCTATTGTTTTGGCCAAGAAAAAAAAACATAGTTTACATTTACACAATTTCATATACAGGTAATAACTTGTCCAGTAAAATGTGACACCTTTCAAAAGCTGAAATGTATTAAAAAACACCCATCCTCTGAAAACACCCTACCATTCTGGTTAAAATACTTATATTGTGCAGTTGACCTGGTGTGGTATAATTGTATTTACGACGAAACAGCAAAAACATGATGATAATGGAATTTTAAAATTCATAAAAATATTCCAACCTTACGTGGTTTTAAGGGTTTTGACAGTGTGTTTTTTTTTGTCACTCGAAAAATGCACTTTTGACTTATAAACATATATATATATTTATAAAAAAGAATATAAGCTGGAAATAATGTAGAGAGAGTTTGTAGACAGCATTACGAAACTACAGTATGCATACGTTTGCTTTATTTTAGTGTCTATCTATTATCACCTTTTTGCTAAAGTTACTTTAACAGTGCACACATTAAAGGCGTACTGTACTACGGTCAGATGATAGCAATCCTCAGGTAAAGCGATATCTTTAACGTTAGTTTGCCAACATGCTCAGGATGTCGGGATGTTTCTAATCCTAACGCATTCGAATAACTTTCATAAGTCATCAATAAACAAGTAGGCTAAAACGCATAAGTAGTTTAGGGAAATGCACATAAATCTGAATCAACTCTATCAAAGTTTCATGACATGTTTGTCATTGTGATTTAATGATATATTCATCGTTATCCAATGCACTTATGATCGCTAATGTTATTATTAACAGTTATCGTGAAGTGCTGATGTGTTGATCGGTCATATAGCCTACTCACCATTTCTTCATATTGTGTGAATGGCAGAATGAAGTTCAGTCAGATTTCGCCCTCATGTGGGGGGACTCTCTCCTCTTTTCTCTCTTCTTCTTTACGCAAATCTCTCTTAACTCACTCAAAACTTAGTGTTTTGGGTTCTCAGATCGTAATCGATAATGATAACAGTCCGTTATCGTTAAGACGATAAAGAATCAGTGATAAAACCGGAGTCAGTTTTACGCTCCCGTCAATCGCATGTACTGTAGCATGGCTCTGTAGGCGAAAGAAGCCCGTTGGCTGAAATATAAGCAGCTTCGGTGGATCCAGAAGCCAAGCGCTGGTTCTGCGGCTTCAGATCCGCTCGTTTAAGCTACTCCAGCGGGACTGAAACGGGACTGAAGTGGGTGGGTAGTTTGAAGCACCGGGGTAAATCTCTGGCTGTCCGGGAAGAGAAAACTCACTGTCTTACTCAATCCCGGCTATTTCTTCTGCATAGTCAGCTCTCCCTGACTGCTGCATTACATTGAACGGAACATGGTGGGCTAATATATTATAGTGTAGGGTAGTGGTTCTGTAGCATAATTTCATCTTGTGAATCTTCTAATATAGCTGTTCATTTATTGTCTTCTAGTAAATTTGCTAGTATCTTTTCCTCAAGTATATGCTGGTATAGATGGTAGTATATTCTCTTATGTAAGTTTCTACCTTTAATGTGTATGAAAACCTAAAACTCTATACAGTGCAAAACTACAGTATTAAATGGAGAAGAAGGAAAATAATGATACGTTTTCAAATCAGTGTAGTTTGGGCAGCCAGTGTCATTCACAGTTTAACCTACCAGTTCAACAGTTGTAAAGCCAATTTAAGTAACTGAATGTCACATAGGCTACTTGACTGTCACCGGACAGAACATCATTTTTCATGCTGCGTAAATCAGTAAGTACGTTTCTATAGGTTGTTCGTGATGCATCTTTCAAATTCACCAACCAAGACCATTTCATTTCCCCTTAAAGGCGCACACAAGTTTTTGCGAATTAGTTTGAGAACGCGTATTTTTTACATTTTTTTATATTTTAACTCGCGTCCCTAGACTGTCTGAACAGAGCCATCATAAATTAATTATGGAGTTGTATTTCCCCCTCTACAGTACACGCAGTGCTTGATTCTCAAGAGTGTAGACTGAGGGAAAGCAAATGACAGGCTTCTCCTTTGGACCAAGAGAAGCCCCTAAATCCCAAGGCAGTCATTTTGATCAAGCTGAGTGCCTACGAGCCCCACTCACATGTTTGGTCAAGAGGTAAATAATAGATCAGGGATTAAACTTGTGTAGAATTCGTTCTGGGGTAACAAGCTACACACTCCCTGGATATGCATATTCATCTAATGTGCAAGGCCATGGCAGAGTAAATACCATATGTCTGGTAGTTAGACAGCTTAAATCACTAATTAAATGAGATATTACTGTACATTTCACCCTGAAATTAAGCAACAGAACAGAAAAAAAGACATTTTAAGCGTTTTCAAGATAAGGATACATTAGTCACGTGGTTGACCAAAGCGACTTACATTGCATCGCACTATACATTTCTTTCTGACTATGTGCAATCCCCTGGGATCGAAGCTGAAGTTCCTCAACATGAGGTGAGAAAAACGAGTAATTCTGTGTTTGATGTCAGCTTCTAGCTTGTAGATGTGCCTCTGCTCTCCGCGCTAAATTGTCTTTCGATTGAATTTTTAAAAATCATATTAAACTACTCTTTTGATGCTAATCTTTTGATTAGAGAGCATGAAATGAGAATCATTTAGTCAATTAAACGTCATCAAGTGGCATGCCGTGCTCTAAGAGTTGACTTCCAAGAGTCATGAATTCAGTATAGCTTGGCTCCTTTATTTGCTTGAGAAAAATATGACATTAAAGCAGCTTCCTCTTTGAGAGCACCCGAAATCAACTGCAAAGCCACCTGTGGTAGCTGAGTATAAGTATTGGTTTATGTCAGATAGTGAAAGGGCCCCTAACAATTGTCTAATTACTCAAAGGGCAGTTGATGATGAGCTATTGAACCTTCTACAGGTCGAGGTCCTTCGGGATAGCCATAAGCTGTCATAGACTGTGTGTCTGTTCAATAAATGTCACACGTATTTCCTGTTTGCGGGCATAGAGGAAAATGTCAAGCTGATGATGTTTGCTGACTTGAGGGAGGGGATCACATCGGCTTTGCTCTATCGTCACCGTCCACCAGTCCATTCACAAATACTGAAGAGATCTTCTCTTGTGTAAACTTTACGCACCTTAGCCGGAATATTGATTCACAGTTACGTAGAATGTAATATGTATTTATTAGCTAGCCTTGATGTCATACTTTCAAATGGAAAAAGCCAACGACACCTCGTGCGCAGACGTTTTGAAGCATAAACAACAACAAAGGAGTGAAACGGTTCTTCGTGTTTGCCAGGGGCTTACTTTATTTGAGCAGTAGGATCCTCTCAGGGGAAATCTGATACAGCCTGTTGGGGAATCGCTCCACTCCTCTTTCCCACAGTTCAACACAGACATATGGGGTAAGCATCGCTCCCTCCACCCCGCTGGCTCCCCCTTTCCCCCCATCGCCTACAGGAAGAGAGCCCTCTTATCAATCCCCTCATTATCCAAACCCACTGCCTGCTAAGGACAGTTAGAAGGTCATCAGATGGAGCCAGAGACTCGGGCACGGGGGACAAATGCTGAACAGTCAAGCCTGTCCCGGGATGTGGAGGATTCTGTGGGAGCTTCGGGTGTATTGCATGCAAACGGATGGGCGCGTGATGATATGTTTGCCGATGGGGAAGTCTAGAGACACTTGCCCTGACATGGATGCAACTTTGTAGGTTGAAAGTCATGGAAGAGTATGAATGTTTCACTCTCACAGCTATGTTATGAAAGGTCTGTATGCGCATGAATTGTGCAACTTGCCTTATACAATAGATTTACAAGGAATTACTTAAAATTCTAAAATATAGCTTCGGTGTATATACAGTATATAGATAAGGTGGATAGCTCGTTTCTGTTTTAATGTTATTCTCCCGAGAGACATACATTTTAGTAGCATCTCTGGGGATTTACATGTTGTACTCCTCTTTAAAATGACTCTCATTTCCATTCCAAAGTGACAACACCTAGTTCTCAGTCGGAGCATGTCTACTAAGCGGGTGTCATGTACATATTTTGTATATTATAAAGTATGGCAGTTTTTCCCCCCTCTTTATCAAAGGAATCTCTAAACACTCACCAGATGACAGTCCTCCTACCTCAGATTGCAGGCGGAGAACCGGTGCTTTCCCAATCCTCTGTGGTGAGATACTTTCCGTGCTCTGCCTACTCAGTCAACCAAGGTATTCCTGATTTTTTAGCACGGTATGCTACTGTGATTTGCTGTGAATACATCTCTGTTTTTTAGAGGGCACTGAAAGGAGATTAACAATTAGGCTGAATGGAATAATTTTAGATGAAAAATTCTAAACAACGATCTCATATACTGTATATATATATATATATATATCATATAGCATACAAAGACCCTTCCAACTATTAATGGCGCATTTAAGGAATAGATCTTTATTTATGATTTTCTAATTACAATTAATAAGTAAATCCTTTTGTGACATTATTAGTATGTAATAATTGTGCCCAGTTTGAAATGTATAACTTACATACAGTACTATACAGTAAAATTGTTATAGACTCAACTACAAAAATTCCCAGTTAAAAATGTAAATGGTACCGTAATATAATGCAGGACTACTTGTGCTTCAGCAGTATGATTTTATATGATTGATGAAGTTATTAAATAAAATATACATGTACGCGTATGGCAAGAAATTGGGCATTGTAAATAAAAGTGGAATATACTGTAAGCTAAATGAATTGACTGAAAAAGTTAAAAAAATGTAACCTAGGCCCACATATGTTGTCAATTGTCTAAAAAAATTCTGTTTGTGTTATTTCTTATTCCCGGTTTTGAAGGTTATGTCCAGAATTAAATTAAATTGATAACCAGGAGGAAAACTGCATTTTTTTCCTATAATTTAACAACCTCTGCTTGGTTGTCTGTTGATCTGAACTTTTAACAGGCCTTAGGGGTTGTAAATGGAGCGTGTTACATTTGTGACGTTTGGCCGCTGTTAAACGGAAACTGATATTAGTGCCAGAGAGTGCATGTAAAATCACATTCGGAATGGATGACTGGGAACTATCAGCAGTAAACAAAGGGCTTTGTTGAGCAAGACAGAAGAAAAAGTTGATGCATAAATGCCATGTGTCTGCGCTCCTAAAAGGGGCAGATGTTGCAAATTACCAGCCAGTCTACTGCCTCTGAAATCGCAGCTCAAATGAGCATCCTAATGAGAGGCACTGCTTGCGGGTCAAAGAACAGCCTAATCACGCTAAGTCAATTGACTTCTTCTGGAGCAAGAGAGCACACAAGCTCTAAAGCAGATGACCTGCTGTCTGTTGCACCCCTGAAACCTCCTTTATATCTGTCTAATCTTGTTTCTGCGGTTTTAATCATCTACCCTTTTGAGTATGATATGAATTTAGCCAACCAGGACAGGCACACTTGTTTACATACCATTATGCAACATTTCACCCTTGACGCCTTTAAAGAATGACCATCAGTATGGAAAACATTTGATATTTAATTAAATTTGATTCATGAACATAAAATACAGTACAAGGGTTGTACAAATCATTGTGAATTCATCAATACCACCAGTGTATTGCTATTACTCGTATGGGGTAACCAACACTGTCATTGTCAAAAAAGGTTTCTTTGAAAAAATGACACACCTGCTGTATATTGATTTATTACGATTCACTTAATTAACGGCATGACAGTAAAACTATAACTACCATAGTAACGTTGTAGTAAATGAGCTGAATATATTTGTATAGCACCTTTCAAAATATACGTTTCCCTAACGCAGTCTTATAATGAATAATGGCCTTCAAATCCCCAGTAAGCAAGCCAAAGGCGACAGTAACAAAACTCCCTAAGATGTCAGAGTATGCAGATGAGAGAGAAACCTTTCGAGCCACTAAGACTGGGCTAGGAAGGCCCTCCTCGGGCTGACATACATATTTATATAATACACACATGCAAATATATACACAAATGTGATTTGTACACATTTGAACACATGTGTTGTAATTAATGCTGATTTTGAATTACCAATAGATTTATAAAAAAGTATAGCCTACCCTGCATAAATCAAATAGGATATGCAAAGCGGTGGTTTAGGTGGGGATGCAGGTGCAGGACAATAAGTCATTTTGTATGAATGCATCAGAAAATGCCAATACGTTCATATGCATTATATCAAAGAGATTAAAAGATTAGGAACGTTGTTATTTATACATTTTCAAGTAACTGTATAGAATGGAGAGTCCATAGAGACACACAAGTCGTAAAGTGGTTCTTGCTGTCGTGAAGTGCTGCAAACAGCTATGTGTCAAACGCGGAACTGGCGCGATGATTTGAAAGAGTTCATGGGCTAAAGTGTTGTCTTTTTATTGAATGAGCTCTGTTTGTATAGCTTTTACTTAGCTTTCCTCTGATAAAGGCATACTGATAGATGTCGGACTGGTTTTTAACGAGATCGCAGATCATCAGATCAACTTTACACTGAGTGGTATCTAAGGACGCGCAGCAGGTCAGACAACACACGAGTGAGTAGTTTTTGTGTGTCATTCATAAGCTCTTTATCTGCAAATATTTGTATTATTATTGTTATTAAAAGTTTAACAGGCAAGTTATGTGTGGCGTGTATATCGGCTTGCACTTCTTAACACTTAAATGTGCATATTGACTTTATTGTATGGTCTTCATACACCACGCTTCCTGTGTCCTCATAAAGAAAATCGCACAAAAGCATACAAATGCCAAAAGTTTTCTGTGATTGTTGGGTTAAGCGGTGGGTTTAGGAGAAGTGGATAGAATATACAGTATGTACAGTAAGTCGTTACGTCTATGACGTGTCCACGTAAACCACCCATGCGCGCTGTTGTGTTTGTTTGTTTTAGCTTTGTTTTTAACTTCTTAAAGTGATTATTTCTCTTTAACACAATAATAATAATTTAGTTGTTGTCATCGAGAACTATTGATCTCAGTGTTTGATACTGTATGTCTGTATTATGTTTTCAGTCAGCAGCCTAATGGACTCCAAAGACAATGAACGTGTTTTACTCCTTGAAGAAGAGGTGAAGAGTTTATCCGAGGAGCTTGCTCAATGCCAGGTAGATTCTTTAGGGTACTGTGTCTTCTGACTATTGTGAGGTCTTTAGGACACTAGGCTTATAACTGTCAGACCATAGTAGCAGTTTTAAACTTTAGTTTTTCCACTAACAGAACAACCTTTTTTTCTTTTATCAAAGCACATCAGAAGCTCAAAGATAATTTCCTGTCTGCTTTTTTTTTGACAATCCCACTGCCATCTGATACGCGCTTACATTGCTGCTGATACTAACTCCTATAGCTCTTAGGCATCGTGCATATTGTTAAAGCCCCACCAGGTGGTGCCTTACAACAAATGCCTGCATTTTCAGTAGTGTCTCCAACATTTAATCAGTATCATACAAGTGACATTCTCAGCATTGATCTTGGTGACGGCCCGGAGAAGAGCATGAATGACCATTTCATCTTTTAAGATAAGTACATAGTTACTCTCACCCCCAAATAATAATGACAGCCTGTCTAGCATTTGTGTTTATGGTGAGGTTTTTGGTTGCCTGCAGATCCCCATTGATTTTCTTTGACCCATTTTACCTTTAATGAGGAGAACGTATGTATAAGAATCACATAGAATTTATGTTAAAGGCATAGCGCCCTCGTCCATCGGCAACCATTATCTACAAAATGTTTGTAGTGGACTTGAGAATTACCATGGAGTCAGTTTACTTTATTAATATTTGTATAAATTGCAAGATTAAAATCACACACTCATCCAGTGGGCATTCATGGTGTACTGTATAAGATAAATAATTCATCAATAAGACTGCCCAATAAGACACATCAAATACTTGCCTTTCAATGAGATAATCCCTGTTACGCGAGATGCACAATCTTCTTTGCAGTGAGTTTAAGCACAAGCGAGGAGACCATCTATTTGATGGACAACTCTTCTTAATTTGTCATTAAATGCAATGAAGTCTAAGGATAGTGAGAACTCTATTTCTGTTTGTTTGCACACAAACTCTCTCGTACTTGCTACTTTGTATGTTTAGCCTATGGTCTTTCAAGGTCTGCCTGCACCATTTAGTAAATAATTAATTAGACACTTTTGAATAGGGTTTAAAATGCATGTACTAATTGGACACTAGCAGATTCTGCAGGGATTTATGACTTTAATCTTATAATGATGTGGACATAATTTAACAGATAATTTTATATTAAGTTGATCTGTTATAATTCTGTTTTTTTAATGTCGTTTTTAGATGTTTCTCATTAAATGTAATGAAGTCTAAAAATCGTTGAAAGCCATTTTAAAAGACACTTGAAATTGTAAGCGTGTCAGGCATGCCTCACTGCCATCACTTCTACGCTGTCCTTTTAGGCTACTATTAAGCACATATTCACTCTCGTTCTTTATTTCTTCTGTGATTGCAGGAATGGTTTATGCATACTGATAGAGAAATCCTAACACCTGTTTGGGGTTTTGTTTTGGTTTCCACTGCCAATAGTATACTGAAAGGTACCAAATATACAATTAGGAATAAGCTAAAGAAGTCCATTTATGTGAACACCCTCTTGTATAGTGACAGTAAGTGTGGGATTTATTTGACTGATTTTCAGGTAATGTTACCTCTAAAATTACGTTATAATCTGAATTCTATTTCTATCTTTATTTAACTTTCTAATGTTACATTCCAAGCTGGTAACATTTTCTTCCGCAGGTTTATTTTATATTTATAAAATGGATAGTTCTGTTTCTGGATTCTGATTGTTTACCGTATGACTTCTTCACTGAGCTACTATTTGTATCACTGCTTAGCACTCATATAGTAGCTGATCTTTGTTTGTGTGGCTTAGCATCTCTTGTTGGTTATGTGTCATGAACTATACTGTATCTTTTGTAGGCAGGATGAAATTTAATGACTTTACCTACAAAAATGTTAATAGGCATTTCTTAATATATTCATTATGTGATAACCCTTTTATAAAAGCAAAAATGCGCTCAAGGCTGTGCCATATTATGAATATATTTAACACTTAGCTGAAGGGTGTTGTTAGGCATAACATGAATCGCTAACACTACAATAAGTCTTCATTTTTGTTAATATTAGTAAATGCATTAGCTAACGTCAACTAACAATAAGGAATATTGTTTTTCAGCATTTATTAATCATGGTTAATGTTAGTTAATGTCAATACAATTGTTTATGTTAGTTCATTGTACAGTAACTAAAGTTAGTATGTACATATTTTGATATAGATGGAATGTCATCGCGCTTCCAGACACGTCAAGTGAAAATAACACGTTTACAGCCTTCACGTCATTTGTGTCACCCGGTCCGAATTTGCGTCTTTGCAATGACTTTGTATGTTATTTGCTTTCACAACTAGTTCAATTCACTTTCGGTGTGAACACAGCTTAAAAGTTTTACTTTTTGTACTTTTAATAATCATAATATCAAGAAGAATCACTGCTGAATATGTGCTCCTCATATGTAGGAAACTAATAAAAATACTAAGTGAAATAAATGGCACACGATATCAGCAACTCGTTCAGAAGCAGCAATTTAATTCGTTTGTTGTTGCATTTGTTTCTAACAGGCAGACAAGGAGTTTGTGTGGTCACTTTGGAAGCGGCTTCAAGTGGCTAATCCAGACCTCACTCAAGCAGTGAGTCTTGTAGTGGAAAGGTGGGTCACTATACAACATCACTCAGTTTAAAATGACAAACCATATTAAACTACATTACAGCAACTCTTCTGTTCTATTGCTTTAATTTATGTTAAAGTCGTTACGCTTTTAGTCTGAGTCTCGGGCTTGAAATAAATACTGTTTCCTCTGCGTGAAATCCCTGATTTGCGAGCGGTTCTGCGGGGATGTGTGTTCCGTGACTGCGCCGTTGAACACTGTTATGAGAGACCCGAGCACAGATGATGATCTAAACCCTCTTATCCTCCGCACAGACTCCCTACCTCCATTCTCATCTAAACACTGAAAAAAATCTTCTCTTTGAGGGATAAACACTAGATTTAAGATGACTTATGACCCTCAAAGAGCGTGTGGGGAGCTACAAAAGTGGCATGGGAACCTGTTGGAAAAAAGAGGTCAAATTCAAATTCATAGACTTAAAAGTTAACATTATGATGACAAGATGATGACAAAAAATCTTTTTTTTTCATGGGAAGAAAGGACTGAAAAGGTTTGGTAACGGTAGTGTATTAAATTGGCTATATATTAAAGGACTTAATTGGCCTGAAATTAGTATTTTCACCCAGATAAAAGGTCAGAGATATGGAGAGCTTACCAGAAGCCCGTGTATATCTTTATCTCTTTTCGCTACCAAAAGCCGCAAGCTTAGAAAATGTCTTCCCTGACTCCAGAACAGGCGGAAAATAAAAGAGCCAGGCTGCGTACTCCTGTATCCCTCACGAGCTCACTCCGCAGGCACAGCCAACAAAACGTGCTTCTCCTCAAAGAACTGGGAACATGCACCTGAGGGCATGTGCATATGTATAGTGCCACACGGGAGATTGACATGATAATTGTGCTGACTCTGTGAAGCACTCAGGCTTATGGGAATTCTGGTCTGGTAGCGAGTGAACGCTTGGCTTGGGATATGGTTAACATCGCCAAGCTTCAAGGCAGTGGTGTACTCTGAGGAGACCCTGTATCATGTCAGATGTCCTCAGGGAGAGATGGAATGAGAGAGGGTGGAAGAGATTGAAAAAGTGAACCAGGGAAAGAGAGATCCCAGGTGAGTGGCGGCTGTTCAAACAAACTTGCCCCAATTGTGATTCTTTTGTCTTTTCCCCCCCAAACACACACTAAAGAGGGCTAGATGCTGTAAGGGAAGGAGTGTTTGCGTTCCCCTGTGATTCTGTTTCTGTTTTGATATGCCGATAATTACTGATACCTGGAGACTAGAGTTATATCCCATCATTCCCCGTTGACCTTCCGTGGTATAAGCCGGGGGAACGCGCTTAGTGGTTGAAAGGCAATTTCGCCCGTTTCTTCTCCCACAGCTTCTAGTCTGTTTTATCTCCTAACAGAGTACTGCAGTTGCATCATACCAAATAGATTTTATATTTGAAATGTGAATGGTTAACCGAGGCCAGTGGATTGCATTGCCCTCTTCTGTATTCCTTTACTGCGACCCGTGCCACTAACGTTGTTCTTTCCTTGAATCTGTGTTGTACTAGAGAGAAGCAGAAAGCTGAGAACAAGGACAGGAAAGTTCTGGAGATTCTTCAAGCAAAAGACTACAGAATCCAAGAGCTGGAGCAGGTACCGGGCGAGCTTTACACGGCTCTGGAAACTAGAGCCTAGCAGGCGTGTAGCGATGCATGTGGTCTGCTAAACCGCCGTTTCTCCTTTTTTAATGAGCATCTCTGACTGCTTGATAGATCTACTTGGATGACAGCTAATGATGAAGCCGTGTTGTTAATTCACCTTTAATCATGCCCCTTAATGAAACATCTGTCCGTTGGCTTCATTAGCTGCTCTGTCTCTTCACCAGCAGAGAGTCCATCAAACATGTCCACATGTTCTCCTCATTTGTGTAAATAAGATCAGCCAGGACTCCAAGACCCATCCTTTTTCCCAATATACAGATGTAACTGTGTTATTTTTGTCGCTTTATTGGATATGCATAGAGGACAGGGAAATGGTGTCAGCCGACATCACACTAACATTAGTTTATTAACGCTCATGCATGACTTGTTAAGAGCGCAAAAGATGATGTTTCGAAGAATGCCTTTTTCCATGTTATAGACTTTTATTGTAAAACTAGCCAAGAAAGGCGTATGGGTTTTTTAACAGCATGAGGGCGAGGAAATTCATTCAATACAGTGATTCTGTAATTGTTTGAGGTTCAAGACTTTGTTCATGGAACTTGACAAATATATAGCTTTAAAGTTTAAATGTAAGTTTTAGTGTCCTTGTAGTGGAATATCGCCGTTGTGTTTTAGAATCTCATTCATAGTCAGGATTCTCGGTACCACTCAAGACCACTGGCATTTGCCTTATCCAAATTTTGCGCCAAACGAACCCAAATGGTGATTAATTGCTTTCCCTTCCTTGGCCGTGTGATGGTCTGTTGAATCCTCTTCTCATCTCCGCATTTCCACACCAACTTTAACCAGCTTCCCCCCCATTACCCCTCTTCTTCCATTTTTGTAACATAATTAGCTTTCATATTTGAACTGCACTGGGGATTTCTAATGCTAATCTCTCTGTCCTAGACCTCTTAACTTTTTTCAAACCTTTTTTCCTACCAATTGAGAACTACTGGGGTTAAAACAGTGCTTGCCTACCTCATTATCAGCATTTTGACTCGAGCTACGCTTGTGTTATAAATCTCTATTAAAACCTGCATTTGCATGGTGCACAGACTGAACGTAAGTCCTCTATCTGGAAAGATTCAAGTGATTTCCTCCAACATGGCAATTAATTGCCTCCCACAGCTCAGTGTTATTTGCGAGATATCTGTAGCCAGCGTTGAGTTCGCTCGACCCAGCTGGCTGAAGTGTGTAGTGACAGGAGCAAGTTTTGAAAGATGTAAGTAGATAACTTTGCTGTAGAACATCAGATCTCAACTTTTTTGGACTCGGGGCCACAACCATTTTGAAAGCCCCCCACTCACAAAATATTCCAGAGCTTGGCATAACTAGAAAGATGTATTATTGTTAAAATAATAATCAAACGCTAAGAAATACATTTTTAATTTTAATGCTTGTTTTAATTTAAAGGGATCATTTTGTCATTTTAAACCTATATGACTTTTTTTCTTCTGCAGAACACAAAAGAACCACGGTGGTACCTACTGAAATTGGTTTTGTGTCCATACAAAAGAAGTTAATGGAGTACCACCATTAACCACGTTCTTCAAAACATCTTCTTTTGTGTTCTCTGGAAAAAAATTCATACAGGATGAGTACACAGAATTGAAATTTTTGGTCGAACTATCCAAAACATTTAAGTCTGCGCAGTGTTGCACTGAACATACAGTATAGTAATCATCATGTATGTTTTATTGTATCTGGCTGTGTCTTGATTTCAAACTACAGCTAAATTCATTGGACGCATTATGCCTTTTGCATTTAGCAATACAACTAAACTCAACTACACAGCTAAAAACAACCGCCACATGACATACGTTCCCGTGACTGCATCAAAGCTGCCCCAATAATGAAAGTATTAATGTAACATCGCGCCTAGGCCAGTAAACACACTTAAACCCTGATTGCTTGTGACTAACGGCTGTCTTGCTTAACCGCTCATGTGGCTCTTTAAACAGAAAGTGAAGGCACAAGAGCAGGTGATAAACAACCAAGTCCAGCGGTTGCGTGGCAGCGAGGAGGAGTGTTGTCTAATGAAGAAGGAGCTGGCAGCTCTGCAGCACAGACTGGGGAATAAGAGTCGACAACTTAAGGTTTGGACAAATTTCTACTGGCACCGCTTTTAAAGTGCTGCCTCTGTGCCTGTGACACCGGAAAGAGGGAAAGGGAAAAAACCTGACAAGCCCCTGGAGGCAATCGCCTAAGGCCTCAAAATCCCGGGTCGGGTGGGGGTTGCGGGGTGGCATCGGCAAAGGACAGCAGAAGCTGTTCAGAAAAGCAGCTAACTTTCCCGATAAATACTTAATGATGTCCGAGCAGAGGAACGTGTGTGTATGTGATGTGACTTCTCTTTAATTACCTTCTGATGGGACTGGCATGATTAATTGATAAAGTGAAGATCTGTGGAGGGAGTGTCTACGCAGGGTCTCTCTTAGTAAAGGGAGGGAAGGATAGCAAGGGGGAAAAAGGAGCGAGAGATCGGCATCAAAGGCAGGCGGGCAGGACTAATAGCGGAGCTGGTCTCATTAGAGCTGTCATTAGAGCTGAAGAAACGTCCTGCGCTGGGCTACCTGTGTGGGTTTGGGCTTGCCCTGGCAGCACAGGTGAGCTCCGAATCTCCAGCCGCCTCTCTGCGGTCCTGCCTGACCTCCCATTCTTTCATCTTGATACTGTGACCGTCTTTCTTTTCCCCGGCAGGAAGTGAGGAAGCAGGCCGAGGAGAGCGAGAAGGAGGACAGGCGTGCCCTACAGGAAGCAAGGCAGCAATTAGACGCCCAGCGCTCGGCCTCACAGGCAGAGCTGGAAAGGTTGCGGGACCAAGAGGCCGTCAGCTGTGCCAGAGTCAAGGTCCTTCTCACTGCATTTTTTCCCTTCTAAGAGGATGCATGTAAATGAACTTGTCTCACAATGCACACGTGTTAAATATTGATGGAAGTGTTAGGGGGGGCGAAATAATGACTTTAACACGGAGGGTTCCCCGCGCAACCCTCGCCAGAGCTGTTTTACATGTGCATGTGGCTCTGAATCTGTCCTCCCAGGTGTCCCGGTGCTTAGCGACTCCGGTTATAATGAGCCACTACGGCGAAACCGTTGTGTTTGTGTTCTGTAGGGTCTCGTTCGTGTTTGTTTAATGGGCCTCGCGGGTTGAGTGACACTGAAGCACTTCAGTGATAACCCACCTCTTCCTGTACATACAAATTTGTGTTCGACACTTTCTATGCGCAAGGACAGAGATAGGCCTGCGTGCACCTTAAAGTCTTATCTAGTTTAATTAAATTGGACTGTAGTGGGGCTCAGACTGTGTCCCCTTTCCTCCTGTGTTTTCTCTCTCTCTCCGTGCCCCTGTCTGTGCCGGCTAGTTTTTAATGAGGGCTGCCCCATGCTCTCCGTGGCCTGAGCGTTTGATGCTAGGCATCTGTTTGCTTCTCATTATCTCCTTCAGCTCCTGTGATATGCTGCTGATAGGCTTCCTGTCGGAGCTCACTCTTTGTCCTTTAGTTGCTCGTCTCCCTCTCTGTTGTCTTTCTTTTGTTTCTTATTAGGTCATGGCTCCGCTTTCTTTGAGATGCTATGTTTTTCTTTATCTCTTTCAGAAATTAGAGGAGGAAGTGTTCAAGTGCAGACAGGAAGTGCTGGAGGCCCAGAGTCGCTCGGCTGCATTGTCCCTACAGCTTTCCTCTGTAGAACAGAAAGTCACTGACAAAGAAAAACAGCTCTGTCAACTGAAGTAAGTCTGACTGAGCTTTGAACATAAGCCCCGATCGTATGAGTTGACTGTGATTAGTACTGTATGTGTTCAGGCCGGAGCTGCAGGATCTGCAGTGTTTGTACAAACAGAGCGTCGAACATGCAGGGGAACAGGCCCAACTTATTCAGCAGCTGGAGGGGCTTAACCTGGACACGCAAAGAGTTCTGCGCAGCCAAGAAGAGGCCCAGGCGGCAGATGCTGTCTCGTACCAGAAGGTACAGGTCACTTTTCCAGATGATCTTGGCGTATGTCCTCACAAGTCACGGTGGAACCCCAGGAGGTGTGAACCTGTGTTCTAGCAAGGACTTAACTACATTAGCTGAGCTTGTCCTTCTCTGTCTTTCTCTGCTGTGACAGCTCTACAGCGAGCTGAGCATGTCATATCAGGCCCTCCGGCACAGCAAAGAGCATCTCTGCCAGCGGGAAGCAGCCCTCTGCACGCAGCTCAGCCAAAGAGATCAGCAGGTCCAAGAACTCCAGGCACAGCTGCAGAGTTTCACAGCGGCCACGGGGCACCGCGAGGTGAGTTCATGCGGGGAGCACCATAACAGATTTACATCACGCTCAGTGCCCTTTGTATGCAAAGCGAGCCGAATGAGGACTGAGGCAAAACCACACACCGTTCTTTTCACTCTTTCCCTTTTCCCCTCTTGGTCAAACCGCATCCACAATAAATGTAAGACATGAATGAGTAGATATGGTCAGGAGTTTTATTCATTTTTGGATGGCTCATGCTGTCTGACAGCTCCAAAACATTTGACATTAACCTTGCCAGAGATTCCCTCAGAATGCAATCTCTATACATTTCCTGCTCTTCTCCGTAGATCTCGCACTCTCACCAAAAATAGCTTCCCACCAAAAATAGTTGTCTCCTCATTGAATGACTGTTGAAGTTCATAAACGCTCTCCTGTTGTTGTGGGCCGAAGCCGTTCTCTAGACATACACCCATACAGATGCAGGATATCATTGTTTCCATCGCCGAGCGCCAGGTTTTACACTCCTGGTGTCATGTCTAAGCACATTATCCTTGAATACAAGCAGCGAAGCCCAAGACACCCCAGACAGGGCTCCAGATGGCAGCTAACTGGTCGCATTTTACGACCATTTTTCTTGCCTGCGCGACTAAATTTTGTTAGAGGTTGCACTGGTGCGACTACCAAATTGGCCAAAGATTGGATTATGCGCTGCTGTTTTCCGTTTTAAATGAGAAACACCAAAAGCTAAATACTCAAATTGGGACGACACAGTGCTACCCTGTAACCATATTAAACAGCCCCAGCATTCTAAACGTCATTGAGGGAAAACAGCAGACCGTGTGGCATGCTTATTTAAGGATATTTTGCAGTCCACAACTCTTACAATCTTACGTTGCGTTTCCTGTTGAAACATTAACTACTGGCAGAAATGCTGTGTGTTTATACTAAATATTATCGTATTTAGGTCAACATCAAATCCATTCAAGATGAGCCTAATGTACGCATTAGATTTTAATGTAAATAATTCATGTGAAAACAAAGCACAATCAGTTTATGTTTTTTTAAGTTAACTTCCAATGAAATTAATTTTCTTCTCTGATGATGTATTGCACACATATTTTTGATTTAGTATTTTAGTAAGTATTTAAAAAGCATATTAGCATTTAGAATCAATGACTTTACTTCATTTACGAATCTGCTAAAGAAAGCAATTGTTTATAAACATGTTAAGTAAAGATAAATGAGATATTGGCAGTTATAATATATATATTTTTAGAATACATTTACATACATTTAGGCATTTAGCAGACGCTTTTATCCAAAGCGACTTACATTGCATTATCCTATACATTTAACATAGGTATCTGCAATCCCCTGGGATCCAACCAACAACCCTGCGTTGTTAGCGCAATGCTCTTACCACAATAATAAATAATATTATTATTAGATTAACATAAATGTCTGCATTTATACTATTTAGAATGATGGTAATTTCTAAAAATAGAATAATATATAATTCGTGTTCGAATGATTCTCAAAGATCTCATTTTGCATGTTTTCAATCCACGCATTTACTTGGCAATGGAAAATTACTAAAGATGATGAAGAGCACTAGCAGTCATTGTTTGTGGTTGTCTTTGGGTCATTGCTGTAAGGGTTGGCTGAGGAGTATGAATGTTTCAGTTACTAACTACTACTTGACTTTCCCTGACGTCGGTGGTGTTGCAAATGTAGTCAGACGTCGTGTGTGTTTGCATGCGCTATAAGGAGGCACATCACATCTTTTGAGCAGACGCGATAATCAGACCGCATTTTATGCAGACATCCAATGTATTGCTTTGAATATAAAATTCTGTTTACCGAACACATGTAGCGTCTGCTTCGCTGTTTTGTTTCTTAACTGTTTTACCTACAGACATCAAAGTGAACTGATCAGTTATCCCAAGGTGTAACACAGTCAAGAGGGCTTTCTGTTCCCAGCTATAATTGCACTGACTGGGATGTGTATTCTAGCGTAATCTGAAATTCTGTATCAACTTCTTCCTGAACACCTGTTACAATTCTAATGCACAGGTTGTTGGAGCTTTATTTTAAATGTTAGGAATGATCAAAGCGCTGATCTGCAAACGGAGCTGAGCACGACCAGACTCTCATTTGAATAAGGGAGGAGTGATGGATGCAAAAATAAACCCTGTTGTGTGGATAGTCTGCGTAAATAACAACTCAAAGGCCACCACATGCAGGATTTACTGTCGCTGCTGTGGTTAATGAGGGAAGTGTGACCTGTCCTATGGTAGTAATCTAAAAAGATTGAGTTGTATTATTATCTTTTGAGGGTTCGGCAAAGGGGCTCTGAATTTGAATGCATTTTTCTTAGAAGTAAAACATAAGTAATGTACACTAACCTTCAAAGTTTGGGGCCACTTACGCATTTAGATTAGTCATATTTTCCACATTTTAGAGTGATGGTAATCTTATCAAAATTAGGGAATAACGCAAATGGATATTTTGCTGTATATTTTATTTTTAAAGTTTCACAGTTTCAAAAATCTGTAGTTTTTTATGAAAGAAACTGTCATGTTTAAATTTGAACAATCATATTTTTGTTTTCAAAATGAGTTTTATACATTTAAGAACCTTTACATTAAAAATGTGGGGTATTTTGTATCTAATGTAGTAACATTGTACTCATTGAAGGAAAACTTTTGAAATTGTGTTTGTGGACAATACGTTGTATTATGACTTTTTCACCACGGTATGCTTAAAACATCGATTTTGTGACCCTACCTATGCAAAACCAGCTCAAGTAATGTTTGTGGTTTACTCTACGTAACAATGTTACAAACATTCTGTAAAAAATGTTACCTTGATATTTTTATTTTAACTAAGGCTATGCCAAAAATTGCAGTCATTGTGAAATGAACGATTGAAGTCAAACCTTAATGCTTGTTACTTGCAGGGTAACATACAATTTGAGCTTTCGGCTTGTCTGTTTGATGTAATCTGACTTCTTAAGAAAATAAGCATAAAAACCCGGTATAAGTGCCAAAGAGATAAAAGTTGGCAGCTTTAAAGACACCTAATCTATATTAGGCCCATTATTATTATTACTATTATTATTATTATGATATAAAATAATAAAGTGTAATGTTGAGTGTTCATTTTAAAATAATTAATATTGGTTTGAAATCCTCTGTGAAGATGTAGGCAACACAATGAAGTGAGATGAGATTCTACTAGCACAGAAATCTAGAAAATTCATCAATTATACAGTTTAATGGCAATTAGGCAAACCAGTTCAAATCAAGTATTCCAGAGAGCCATGTAATAATTGTACTGTAATGTAATGATGCATTCAGGTAACCCTACATTGCACAACACTGTAAGTACTTACCCTCTCCAGAATGAATACAAAATCAATTATAGCTTTTGTTGATTATAAGTCACAGGTTTACTCACCATTTGTTAGGAAGAAATATTTGAAGTGCTTTGCTATATCTAGATTTATTTTTCCACTTGCTGTTGCAGTCTGGCTGGTTAGTGATCCATGTTGTCGAAGTGCCATCTGTGTCATGTTCTGGTCTGAATCACAATTAACGTAAACTGTAGACCAAGGCCTTATGGGCTTTCCCTAATTCTTGTCGACATGCATAGAAAACCAAATCTACAATTTGCCTCTCGAGGATTAAGCTGAAGTGGTGTTTTAGCGATGCATTTAACACTGCAGTAAATGCACAACTTTGGTAAAAAAATATTTTGCTTAATTCTATGCCACATAGCAGTGAAGAGAAGATTTTTTGAAATCGGTTGGAAACAGAAAACCTTTTGTCCCCGTTGACTTGCATTGGTTTTGTGTCTATACAAAAGAAGTCAATGAGGATGCATTTTGGTTACCAATTATTTTTAAATATCGTATTTTGTGTTTTGCAGAAGAATGAAAATCACACAGGTTTAAAATGACAACAGGTTGGAAAAAGAATTTATCTTGAAGGTGAACTATTCCTTTACATGCAGTGTATTACATGTAGTCATGTAAACATGTAACATCTTGAAACTGTGCAGTGATGTGCCCAAAGAACATCTGCATGGCTTATCACGTCTCTCAATGTCTCTCTTCTAAATCTGCTTTGGCCTAATTTAATTGTATCTGTCGAATCGTATCTATCATCTTTGTGTATGCAGATTTGTTGTTATACTGTTCAAAGGGGAATTTTCTTGCAAGAGCTCTATATACATGTAGCGGTCACTAAACCGGGTTTATCACCTATAGAAGTATTTATTTAAAAGGTGAAATTTCATGAATTTTATTCAACTTTGAGATGGCGAGAAACCTCCCAGGTGATGAAATTTCAATGTCTGTCTCCACGTTCCTCCCTATTCGAGAGCCCAGACGCTCCTCTCAACATCTGCCTCTGCGTGTTATTAGTGTTAGTGAAAGCTGAGCTTTCAGATGTATAATTGAAGTGTCCGCTCCCTGCACACACGGCTTGTTATGTGGGGTCATGTTTAGATGAGTAGATGTGTTTCTTTTGATCACTATCTGACGTTCAAACGCTGAGCTTCCAGCATACCGAGAAGCTGCCGATGTGTTAGGCTTTAAATCTTTAGGAGGCAGTGCTTCCATCACTGTGGGCTGCCTCTTCAGTTTGTTTCACTCAAATTGTTTAGAGAACATTAGCAGGATTATGTCTCATCAGACCTATTGTTAACTGTGTATCTACATTTTTTCAAACATACCATCTTTTGTCCAGAACCACCATCTAACCTAAGGGCAAAATCATGATATTTATACTAACTGGCAACGATCTAAATTTATTCTAATTCTTCGAATAACCACAGACTATTTGCAACTGTTAAGGGTTAACTGACAAGACTGAAATAAAAAATGTTACCTAACTGGTATCATGCAATAACATGATAACATAAAACAATAACACGTTTTTTGTTAATAATTGGCAGCATGTCTGTGCGATCACCTAGATACATACAGTGTACAATGCATCACATTTTCTTACAAAGAATAAAGTTTTTTCATTTAGGGCTGTCAAACGATTAATAATAACTATAAACTGACCTATTAAAACACAATACAAACATGATGACAGAGTTAAAAGCGTATTTCTTTATATAATAAACCAGAGTTATCTGTTTTTGCAAAGAAACTCTTCAAAATAGGTGAAGTGCCAGCTTTTAGGCTATATTATTAGTTCTTATTGATGTTTGTGTGTGTTTTTCTTAACATTATATTGGATTGTACTCATACCGAACGTTAATGTTAAATTGGGCAGTTTGCATTGTTTATGCTTTTTTTTTTATTAGCTGTATTTTTTAATGTCTCTTAAGAGAATATTATAGCAATGGTTTGCATGTTATAGTGTGCTCAGATATACTGTTGCTGCACTGTACTGTACTTTTAAAATGATAAATACTGTTTTTTCAAAGTTGACATCCAATTTTTAATGTTTGTTGACTAATGATTTGGCAAAAAATTATTACGATATATGGAGATATCAGGTTCCAGAAGGACAACCATATGTGATAAAACCTTTCATTGATTTATGTTTATTTGTTAAAACTTTGTATTTGCATACGGCTGTCATGGAGATGCATTTTTGTTTAGATTTACTAGTAAATGTAGGCATATAGAAGCCTAGCAATAAAAGACTAAACATTTACTGAAGCAAATCCAGAAAAGAAAAAATAAACTGGCACATATAAGAATTGTTGGCAGGGCAAGTAAAAATTCAAGCTAATGGCCCGAACGGGCCAGCTGAAAAAAGCATCTTTATTGTTGAGCTCTGGTGATGGATGAGCATGCAGGTTTAAACAAAGAAGCAAAATTGGGGTGTAATGTTGTACAATCTCACTCTTAAATCATCTTTAACCAAATGACTGTTGTGAGTACTGGCAACTGTAGGCTAATTATTGCAGGTTCATGCCAGTTATAAAATTAAGAGTGAGTTGTTTGACGTCAGAGGGGTCTTTAATGGTGGGATAAAATCAACCCTTAATTGTCTGAATGCATAATATCAGCAAGGCTTATGCAAACATTTTTATTTCTTAATAAAACCGTTTATAAATGACACGTGACAAATGACAAAATACCAACTGGTCACAAGATCCACCCTCATAGAACTATGGGTTGTTTTGGGGAACGGAGCTTTGTGGAGTCTTTCCATGGTCTCTACCTTTATTAAGATCATATTTTTCTTGGCAGTTAAAACTATCAGGAGATTCAAATATGTAGATTTTCTTCTCTTTTAAATACATACACTGTGACCTTGCTGGGCTTCTAAACTGTATGAAGAGGAGAAATGATTAGTGTTGTAATACATCCAAGGTTTATGAAATCTTGTCATGTTTAGACATATTTGTGACTAGCTCGATCAAGACGCTGCTTGCTTTAAAAAGGCAATGCTGCTTCTGGTTGTCATAAAACACTTTGTCGGATGATGTTTTGAATGTTTTCGACTATAATGATATGAACTCTTGTACTCAAGTGCTTTCATTAGATCAGCAGCGTGTGTACTGAGACTCATTAATAAACCCCAGCCATGTGTTAAAGGCCCAACCGGTCACTTATTCACTCCCGTAAAGTCCCTGTCCATCTGCGGGGGGCTCTGATCAGCAGTTAGAAGCACATTCCTGCTCCGATACGACCCTGACCCGCATCACCGCTCGCGTCTGCGCGCCGGCACGCAACCAGGTCGAGGTGTTTCAGGGGACAAGCGTGCTGGGAACGCTTTTACTGGCAACTCACAATGGCTCTCATCTACGGGCTTCATTCGGTTGAGGGCCTGATTATAGTCACTTCATAATTAACAGTGATCGGATTTGTTGTTGTGGCGGAAATAGTACATGTGTAGAGCAGTCTAATTCAGATGCAGCTCGTAGCTCTGCCAGCAGACGGGTCATGGGCCTCGGGGAGAGCCCCTCCATATGTTCCCTCTGCTTCTACACTGAGACCACCAGTGCCAGCAAACCTCCCAGAAGAACCTAATCGTGTTCTGTAATTACAGCACGCTGTTGTCTATCTCTCTCTCTCCATCTCTTTCCCGCTCTCTCTTTCTCTCAGCCCTTTTCTCCTTCCCCCTTCATTTTCCCTGCTGGCTAGAAATGAGGGGGGAAAGGCTCAAACACTCCCTCATCAGATCATTTGTAAATTGCTTTATGCAGCTGAGGCCGAACTGTGTTGGTTTTCAACTGTTTGAAATTATAAATAATTGTAACAGATGCGCCAATGTGGCCGGCCTCCAACAAATGAGGCCCCAGATAATTTGGCCGACCCTTTTGGCAGACCAATTTAATAAAATGTGAACAAAATCTACCTGCTAATAATTTATCATCCCCTCTCCCAATTGGTTAAACTTAATTACCCTGGCAGTTAACAAGGTCACGCCCAGATGCCAAACCCGGCTGTAGTTTTGATAATGCAATCAGGAACCCAAAGGTGATGACAGAGCTGTTGTTTTTTCATTATCAAGCTTTTAGAGACAAACACAGGTGCCAAGGCCCACTTGTCTGTTGGCAGTAATTACCCGTCGTCACAGGCTTGAACTTATGGTTGCCAACATGTGAGAAACACGGATGAACGTTTTCACATCAAGTTGTCTCTTCGCAAAGGAGGATTGAAGTTTTGCTCATTAATCTACTAATAACGGAATGCAAGCTGACACACGCCACAGATCCCCATCTGAGCAGCTGATTCGGATGACGTTAGTTAGAGCGCATCACTTGCGCTGGGTTTAAATAAAGCCGCAAATACAAGTATGACAAGCGCAAAAAAAACGTCTTGTGTGATTCATTTAAATACTCTCTTCCCATAAAGTTTGCGTCTGAAGAGGAAACTCCTACAATGCATATGCAATAAAGTCAGTCGCATAAACATCTGTCCACGCATTTTCAGTGCTTATTTTGACTGCATGTTTTTAGGTAATACCGACAGTGGTGTTTTACACCAAAAAAGGCATTTGCGCTACCGCAAGCTGTTTGTGAATCTGCCCTTTAATGTGTCCTATGGTGTAACAGCAAACGTAGACAAAACCACTAATAATGGTTGTGTGTTATTGCTTCTGGTTAACACAGTCTAATTCACAGAAATCCTGTTGTACGTGCATCCTTTTTTGTCACATCCGTAAAGCATGAATTCGTCCCTCTTTTAAAATAGAGAACTTGTGTCTGGACTCCATCATCAGGGGATGTTTCAATATATTAATAGTAAATACAATCTCTGAAGTACTTTGCCTAAAGATGACTTTCGCATTCCATTACGCTGGAATTGTCCCTTCCTTGCTCAATGCAGAAATAACTTTCAAGTGCAAGTCTGTCTGTGTCCATTTGTACTCCATATGGCCACATTTGGACGTTTCCGCTTTAAGAATAAGTTAGTGACCATACAGTATTTTTGAGTGCATGTTACATGCGGCAGAAACTGCCACCTCCTTCACTAGACAACCTAAGATTGATATCAACTGATTAAATAAAACGAGAGCATGAGAAACATGATCATAACTTTAAGAGTGTGTCTGGAATAGGTGTATGACAAAATATAGTGTTATCAGCAATGCCTAGAACCTCTGAGCACGCAGACAAAGCCGTCCCCAGAGAAATCCAGTACAGGAAGTACAGGAAGCATGTCAGCTCCTGGCCCATTACAGATCTCTTTATTTTATTATCTCTCAGCAGATCTGTTTTATTACCACTGACAGCTACAAATGACCACTCGCTGTCATCACTCGCAGTTGTTACAGGCAGGATTTGGAGGCATTAATGGAGACCATTTTAATGTTCGCAAATGCAAAAACTAATTGTTTTTTTAATGATTACATATGCAATGATGTCACATTTTCCAACGGGTAGTTAATTTTTAATGCATTTAGCCTCTTCGTTGTGTGAATGGAAAATGTTAAGTGGAGCCGTTTTATATTGGTATGTTATCAGAACGGAGACAAATTGCATATCTTTGTTGTAAATACATAAACACTTGCACTTCTAAACCCCAACTCCTCTGCCCATCACCCCCGCCCCCAATATACTGTGGACTCCTGGGCTTCAGCCCATGTAAGCCCGTGCATTAAGGTGCCCCTGGGCTTTTGCAGTATGTTTTGGGTCTTTGCCTTGATGGAAGATTAATTGTCCCAGCGCTCCTGCAGATTGCAGCTTAATTAACTCCTATTAAAAAAACTCACATTTTTTTATAATATATCTTTACTGTCATTGCAGTAACACATCCCCAAAGCCTAATATTGTCCTCACCCCTATTCCCTTGAGAAATGTTGTTCTCCGTGTGGTGTAATGTGATTTTAGGTTTGCCTGACATACTATACTGTAGCTCATTGCCATTGTTGCCTGAGTTTTTTTCATCTTTTGTTCCCGTTTTATTTTTCTTGAAATGTTTTCTATTTAACTCAAATGAATGGCCTGTTATCTGGGAATTTTATCTTCCATACTGTACTTGACATGCCATCTTGGAGGCCAGTCCATGTTTTTCTGATTCCTTCTGACTGGTATTTTCTTAAGAACTTTTGGTCTAATTGGTGTTTTTGGTTTTATTGGTGTAAGGACCTTTAGATGGTTTCAAAGCAGCCACATAAACAAACGTTACTGTGCATGCACACTTTTTTAGTCCAAACTGAAAGGGGAACTCTGCCGAAAAATGAATATTCTGCCATAAATTATTCAACCTCAAGTCGTTTGACAAGCCTAGGACATCCGTTCATCTTCGCAATACAAATTAAGATAGTTTTGACGAAGTTCGGGAGCTTTCTGACTCCCGCCCATAGACAGCAATGCAACTGACTTTCAAAGCGCAGATTTTCAGTTGTAATTTTAATTTACCTTTATGAACGGATATCCTAGGCTTTTAACTTCCGGTACACATCCGCAAAGAAAAGAGTCCCCGTAGATTATTTCTGATAACTAGCAAAATAAATAACTAGTAAATTGAATTGGTGGCTAAACTTAAATGCAACAAAAGTTACACGACCCATTCAACAAATTGTTTATTTAATAAAAGAAATATACAATCAAATTCAAAAAAGATTTTATTTAATACAATTGTTATACAATCAAAAATTCATTTAAACTAATGTTAATATAAATTAAATTAAATATTCAGTAGTTATATTATTAGCCACTTGTCAGGCGGATCAACAAACAGACCGGAAGGTAACTTCGGGCCAGGAGCGTGCATCCGATGACACGGTCTATTTTGTTGGGATGTTTTAAAACATGTGAAACAGCTCACCAGACAGGTGCACTCCAGTCAGATCATTATGAGAACATCACCCTTTTATAAAAGCAATAAGGGCGTTGTGGCACATTTCAACGCGGAGTGCCTCAAACCCCCTTAGCTGTTATAAAATGCACTTGTAACCCACTGCTTCGCGGAACTTATTGCTTTTATAAAACAGTGATTCCATATGCGTAGCATGGTTTCATAAAATAAAGTAAATAAAGGGATATTTGGGTTATTTAATGCGGTCAGCAGTTATAAATCAGGGTATTTTATAACTGCTTAGAACTCGGCTCAACCACTCAGAATCAAGGACCTGAACTGACCGTTTTATAACTTGGGTTATTACACAGCTCTCTGGAATACTTGATTCTGATAGGTCGACTGCTACATTCCAAGGTCTGTTACCTCGGTAACAACTGCTAAAACTAATAACAGAACGTTTGAAGGGTACTACACCTTAAAGCTGCAATCCGTACCTTTTGCCTCACTGTCGCCATCTCTGTTTGAAACTTAAAATTTCATTTTTTTATGTACATTTCTTTGCATGTGTTGAAGATTAGATTTTAGTCTGAAGTATTCCAGCTTTAGTGTTTTACTCCACTGTCTCTTTTCTCATGACAGGTTGAAAGTTGTTACAAATCAGTTACTTTTTATTTTACAATTTATTTTAAGTCCATTTATTTTCTTAGTGGCAAGTAGCTCTGTAATAAGCAGGGTATTATTCCTTACTTATCCATATCTGAGCACTTTAGGATAATAGATCTGTTTTTTATGCCCCCAGAGTGATAAACCACATAAGAACAACAATATCCTTTGTGGGGTTGTCATAAGGGTTAATTTATTAAGTGTAAAAATATTTTTTGAGCCCACAGTTTGATGTTTTTATTTGGAAATCATTTCGAAATAAATTGTTGGACATTACAACATTTGAACATTTGCCCTGGTCACGTTGAGACTTGCGGTGATTGTCGGTTCGAGTGATACAGGGAGACAGAAAGATGAACTGTTGCCATGTACTTCAGCGCACTTTCAGAGATCCACTCCTCCACTGATTATCCTGGTCCTTCTTCATTTTTACTAGCAAGCCAAGTGTGCGCATTTGCAACGTGGATGTGACATGACATGCGGCGTTCCTGCTGCACTGCAGATTGATTCACCTGCAAATGAGAATACAGTTTTTTTTTAGCATTTGATTATTCATGAACATATCTAGTATTAAGTAGGGTGAACACTTCTATATTGAATGTCTTAGGTTTTAATTTACAAAATGTCTTCTCATTGGATGTTGAGGAGCTCTCCCTCCTAAATGTGAAATGTGTTTTCAGGAGTCTGGCCACAAGCAGGGTAATCCATCTTCACCCCACTTGCATGCACACAAAGAGCAGATGTCGGTGGACACTGGAACCACCAGAGACCTAAAGACACAGCAGGTACAGCCAAAAAAACTGTTTCACAAAAACGCTTATATTGTAAATGAGAGACTTCAAACTCTTTTAAATGTCTTTCTTCTGTGGAACACAAAAGATGATTGTTTAGAAGAATAATCGGCCACACTTGGTAATTGGGCAATACATTTAAACACTAAAAATGTCCAAACAATACAGTACAGGTGATAAAAACTACAGCTTTGACCTGGTTGCCATTTTTTAAAGGGATACCTGTCATGAATCCCCCCCAAGTTGTTTCACACCTACATGTATATCAATTTATTTGTTCTGGTGAACACAAAAATATATTTGGAAACATGTTATCAACTGACATTTCTGGGACATCATTGACTACCATAGTAAATAATGCCCCAGAAATTTCTGTTGCTTCCATTTTTCCAAATATATTTGTATGTTCATCAGACCAAAGAAAGGTTTGGAACAACTTGAGTGCAAGTAAATGATGACAGAATCTTTGGGTGGAGGACTCCTTTATGTAAATTAGGTTACAATTTTACATTTAAAAGTTGCTAATGTTGATATCTGCTACATTTTGCCAGGCTCCACACCCTCTTTAGTCAAAGTGTGAGCATATTAAAGTAGTCCTCCCAGACAGCTTTTTCTTTAAAGATGATATCATTTGTCTTCCAAAGCCCTCACTAAAGGATTCATGCTTGACTAAAACCTAGCTTGCTCAGCCTGACCCTAATGTTCTTTTCTTTAAATATCACATTCTAAAATGTTTTTAGACGATCAAGTAGTGCAATGTGTAACTTGCGAGGACATAAACTCATGCCTACATGTACAGACATATTTTAGCTGGCGGCAGAGATTTCTATTAAATAAGTTTGGTCATGTCTAGCTGACAGTGGCCTACGTAATAAAAAAGCTCTTTTCTCAAACTCACATACTTGGCCTCATCGTATCAAACATCACATTAATGCTGATAGTTTACTCTCCCTTTAACACACTTACCGTCATGACAGGGCCTGTAATCTGTAAAAGCACTTAACCATGTCACTCATGCGAGTCTATGCAGTACAAGAAGACTAATGCTATGCCACTAGTTTCCTGACTGTTGGGCCCTTTCTTTGTTCTCCATATTCAGCCATTATTGATTTATTTTCCTTTGTAAGCTTCCATTTGACTCTTTTGCTAATCCTTGCTGGCTTGAGGTCTTTGATATGTAGGACACTGTTGTTCCTGTGAATGCTGGGAATGTTAAGACTGGTCTTGGGACATGTGTCAGAGGAAGGTTCAGCTACAGTATGTCGGTTATGACATGATTAAAGACTTCAATAGGTTGATCCATCTGGACTAAGAGCTCCAAGAAAAGTTACTCGAGTTAGTTTTATACGTCAGCAGCCTAGTGAAAAGCTAATCAGCTTTTAAAGGATCTTTTCGAGTCTCAGAAGAATGATTTTTCTGCTCAAGATTGAGAGTTTTTGATCTGCCCCCGAAGATCTCGATTTCTCAACTGTAATGGTACGTCTGCCATTTCGTAGTTTGACTCCTTCACAGTTGATCCACCATCTGGCCTTTCTTTGCCGAGCAGACCGAGATTTTCTGGTTTAGGTACTTCAGAAAGAGCCCACTTCTTTCTATCTCTTCCTTCTCTCTGTTTTCTTTCTCCCCAAAGTCTGCTTCTGTTGTCCTATCAAGTGTAACTCCGGGCCCTGATAGAGCAATTAAAGGCACCTCCCTCCCCACCTTTGGTAATGAGGCCTGGCGCGTTTCTCACTCTATAACCCTTTTGTCTCCCCTAATGGGACATCATTATTGTCAAAGAAACAATGTAAATGGAAATGAACATGCTCATTAGGTCCCTGCACAGAGAACCCTTTGAGCTGCATGCCGTGAGCAGTCTTCCTCGCAATTCAGCCCGTGGCCCCAGTAAAGTTTCAGAGAGCGTGCGTGCTGCGGTTCGTATGTTTGTATGTGGGCCTGTCGCTTAGTTGGTTTTTCATATTTGCTAAATTGCCTTAAATATTGTTTAAAAGATGGCAGTTGATTATCTCGATTTCCTTCTGTGTTTATCAGGGATCCAGATCTTCGTCTCCAAGTGGCAGGAGCAGCGCTGACGGAACAGCCAGACAAGAGCAAAAGATTCAGCGACTACAGGATTTGCTCGCGCTTAAGGTGAAGACTAAACACTTCCTTTTTTCTGCCTTTGCCATTCTCTTTGAAGACCTCTAAGGAGATTGATGTCCTTGCGTGAACATTTTAGCGACATTCCTCGCGTCCCCCCCTGAGAGAGAGGTCTTTCCACCCTTGTGCCTGATGGCTCTATTATTACCAAATACAATTACAGCATAGCTGAGTTAATGTCCTGTAGAAACAGTGCACGGAAGGTCTCATACACTGGCAGCCTTTCAGCTCATGGGTGAATGATAGTGTGTGTATTTGCATACGTGTGTGTACGGGTGTGCGTCTCAGCTGTAGCCTGGCAAAGTTTAGACATGAAGAAGCTCATGCCAGGTGGAGACTGCTGTTGTCCTCTGACCACTGCCCTCTACATGACCTCAGTACTTCATCATCAGCGCGCGCACACACATCGACTGTCTGCAGAGGCAATGAGGCAGCGGGAGGGGAGACTGCTGAAGAACCTGCGCTCTTCGCTAACCAATCATCCATGTCTCTCTTTTGACTTTTCATGCCTCTTTCTTTCTCTTCTGCTCACGGATGCTCTTTCTCTCTCATTTTTCTTTAAGTCTTAGGTAAACTAATCTAGTCTAACCTTTTGTCTGTCAAAAGTTTGTAAGTTTGTAACGCTCAGTGGCAGTCGGCGGTTCCAGCTGTGCGAAAGTCCTCACCCTCTGCACATGGAAGGAGGTTGCGCTGGCTCGTATCGATTTTGATGCCCAGGTGAATGTGTGTGAGGGCGCTATAAACAGACGCCTTATTCCACGGTGTCACTCAGACGTGAAACGCCGAGCACTCAATCTAAGCAGCCCTTCATTAGTGCTCTGCTTTGTTTTGCTTTGCCGTCTCATATTCAGTGTCTTTCTCTTTCAGTTTGGGTTTGAAGGCTGAATGTCCTCTTGTGAATTTCTGAGCAGTAAATCCATACTTGTCACATTGGCAGGCAGACTGGGGCTGGCTTGTTCTCTTTGTCCTTGTTAATAATAACAGGGTTCAGGGCCCTGCATTTCCCGCCCAGCAGGGCTGCCGTGTCATAGCAGCGGTAAACAAGCTTTCCTCCCTTTCAGAAAGCCTTTCGTCAAGTCTCCTGGCCCTGGCCACTCAAGCTGAAAGGTGCGCTTGCTGTCTCTGGCAGGGTTCGCCTCGGCTAAGGTCAGAATAATAGAGGGCCGTCTTGTCAGGAAAATCTATATGTTCACCCCTGAAAAGTCCCATGTAATCTTTGGTAGACCCCTGCC
The DNA here is from genome assembly GCF_947034865.1 of Barbatula barbatula. NCBI lineage: Eukaryota > Metazoa > Chordata > Actinopteri > Cypriniformes > Nemacheilidae > Barbatula > Barbatula barbatula. The sequence goes on from NC_136771.1 coordinate 16,203,049, forward strand.
ACCCCCCCCCATTTGTTTTCTTCAAATAGCTATGAGGCAGAGACCAATATTTACGGACATTTGGGGAACGACCCAGCTCACTGAGGCGTTTCTCCTGCTGGGGGGTTTAAGTGGTTAGAAAAGCCAGCCTTTTCCTATTGGCTGAAAGGGCGAAATGTCAGGCCACAGTAATGCTACAGGTGCCAGGTTGGCGTAGAAATGCTTATCAGTGCTATTTTCCCAGAAGAAGCAATGACAAAACAGCTCTAATAGTATATGAAAAGCTCAAGAGGGATGTTCAACAGTTCATGTAAATGTGACTTTTTTGGAACATTTGAAAGGATTAGTCATTATTATCAATGCAAGAAAGACACAGATATATGCATAATATGCTTTTCTAGTGCGCAGTTGAACCCAGACTTTCTCTGTGCAGATACAACAATGGATAAGCCATTTGATTTACTTCATTGCTTTTTTAAATGCAAGCTGTTTCAAAATGAATGAAGGAAGAATGAAACCGTGATGGAAATGTATTGGTAAGAATGTTTATTCATTCTAAAAGTAACAATCAGAATCATAAGAACTGTAACACAATGAAACCATTGTGATGCAAAATATAAAGACCAGAATTAAACAATACTTCCGAAAGCCCTATGAATAGTATTAGGTTTAAAAATAGAATAGATTATTTCAAAAGACAGTTTTGTAAGGTGCATTGTAAAGCCTTCTAACTTGTGTTTGTGCAAAAATATTTTCTCCTTTTTGTCTTCATTGCTGTTTAGAATGTCGGGGATGTTTATATGATTTGAGCTAGCTTATTCTCTGAACCTCTATGGGAAGCCCACATGACTCCATATGTGGGATTCCCACAGAGGTTTGAAAGGGAATATTCTGTGTCTAATTCATATGAGCTGCACCACGCTTCCTTACTGGTTTACACAACGCCTTTCTAATTGGTCTGCATTGCCCAGATGAGTACGGTCCGCAAGTACACTTCGTCTGCACTGTCTAGGCGGGCACATTGCGCTGTCCATTTGGCTGTGCGGATAATTCATTTTTGCCGTGCTGTTTAATCAGCTACTGTTATTTTGTCCCACTTTCAAATCGTTTGGCTGTTTGTGTTTCCCATATGCAATAGAAAATGGCAGCACATAATCAAAAAGAGTGGGCAATTTTGCAGTCGCACCGGTGTGACTTCTAACGAAATTTCGTTTCATTGGCATGAAAATCTAGAGCCCTGAGGAGTCATGAGAGTCAGGCCCAGTGCAGAAGGTCCTTAACAATCTGGAACATGCCACTGAGGGTACCTTAATGGGAAGCTTTGCTCATGGGAGCTGATGATTGTTGTGGGGGGTTTCACTTGCGTCTTCTCATGGCTGTAAATCTAGAACAAGGATGTTGTTGGATGTGTCTCAATCAGATCCTAGCTCCCTAGGTTGTGAAACAGTATAGTGTGTACACGGGTTCGGGCACTGGCTAGCGAGATGTTTTTATACATAAAGTATAATAAACCTTTGTAATTAAAGTTCTGTTGCGTTTTATGATGTTTATTGAGTTGGCTCATGCAATTTCAGTTAGATGGCTTTATTAAAAAAATGTGTTGCGAGATGTGATTTCCGGTAAGAGAACATAATAGCGAGCATAAGTGATCACTGGTGTTTGCATTGCATTGTGGGAATGTTCAGGGCACAAACATTTCAGTGCGCTAAAAGGATTTTAAAATGAAAATTCTGTCATCATTTACTCCCCTCGTGTCATTTCAAACCTGTGTGACTTCCGTAGATTACAAGAGAAGACATTTTGGAAGAAAGTTCGTAACCTAACACCCATTCACTTCTCTCCTATGGACACAAAACCAATGCGAGTAAATGGGGGATGTCACTGTTCCTCAAACAACTCTCTTCAGAATCTTTCTTCTTTTGTATTCTGTAGAAGAAAGAAAGCCACACAGATTTGAAATGACAAGAGGGTGAGTAAATGATGACAGAATAAACATTTTTGGGTGAACTATCACTCTTAAAGGTGCATTGAGTTGTGACAGTCCCCATGAGCAGACACAACCAATGCTTCCGGAAAGAAGCTTTACTATCGTCATAAAAAAACATCAGCCACTGTTCTCGGCAAGCAACATCTGCCCAATGCTTTCAAGAAGCATCCTACAGTCTTTTTTTAGAGTTCAGGTATATTGATTTTATTATGAGCAGAAAACATCACTGCATCCCTAATGTGATCCCTAATGTGTCTCCTACGTCGCTGGCTGGAGATTCAGAACAAAGTGTGTCCGTAAAGACATTATTATCCTCTACTTATGAAGATATTGCAAGGTGGCTTTTCTATATTGTGGCTATACTCTTTTACACGCAGTAGTTGAACAAAATCTTGTATAAAAATAACTATACTTTATTGTCTTCTCAATCCGCTTTGTGTAGAATACTTCAGCAGTTTATAAACTTGTTTTGAATGCATATTATTTGAGGCAGATTTTAAGTTCATACTATTTACACACTTATTTAGATTTGGGTGGTTGACAACATACCGAACATGTGTCCTTTTGGATTAGGAAACAAACTGTTAATAATATATTTTTCTATTTATATTATATAAAATATCTTACATGAGATTTATCTTTATTGTTACATTTTTCTAAACCTCATAGGACACATTTATTCACTTATTTGTCAACTTTCCATTTGCATGTACACTGTATGCATATATGTTGACTTCACTGACAGTTGGAAAAAAACTGAAATAGACTAGTGAATATATTATACACATGTATATTCTGCATTTTACAGACGCACCCCAATACTGCAGACCGCTGGTGTTTTGTGTTGTACTGAGCGTATTTCTTCCACATCAGTGAACATGTTCTGTAAGACATGTCTTATCTGATGCCAAAAGTACTTCTTTTGTGCTAATACTCAGAGGAGGAAGTAAGAGTCCAATGTAACCTTCACAACACTTTGCACTCCAGCAGTTGAAAGGGACACTGCTGTGAAGTGGGCGGCCTGGGATGCCATCTGCCTGCTGTCCGCTACACTGTTTTGACACAATAAATTGCAAGAAAGATGGGCGTCTGAAACTACTGGTAGAATAAGCGAAGGTCAACCATACCTTAATAGCTGTTTTGATATTTAAACTCTTATTAGATGCATGTTCCTGCTTACAATGGAGCGTCCGTAGATTTCGACTGCACGTATAACCTGTTTTTATGCCCTGCAGATTAAAGAGAACGAGGATCTGCGAAGAGCCCATGCCAAACATCACGACCGTTTACGTGTCATTCAGACCAACTACAGGACAGTGACAAAGCAGCTGAAGAAAGCTGAAGAAACGCACGACTTGTAAGCGCTTACTATTTAAAGAGTCACATCTGCATATTGAACACTATAAAGGTTTTCATCAACTGTGTTTTTAGGGTGTGACTACTGGCAATGGTCAGGTTACATTTTTTTCCTTTAATCTCTATGAAATGTGGCACGAGCTTTGCCTCTTAAGACGAGTGCTTCATCCCGAAAAGGCCAAGGTTACGGTGTATACCGGCAGAAAAGCAAGAAAGAGAAAATCCGTGAAAAAAGATTGAAAGAAAAAGGTTTTGATTTCCTCCTCCGAGTCTTTGGTTTTAACCTAAACCCCTAGAAGCGGTGAAATGTCATAACAATTTCCCCAACCCCCTTAACATTTTCCCCTTTCTTTTTCGCGAGCCTTTTAAACGTATCTAATGGAAGCGTATGTTGAGTATCCACATGGGATGCAAGTGTTGACCTTGTCAGCTTTGCTCTCTTTGGGTTAATTAAAGAAAACAGCAGTGCAATGTGATCCCGTGTGAAAGGAGTGTGAATTCAACCACCTCTGCTGTGTGTATGTGTGTGTGTGTTCCATTGTAAGAGAAAGAGACTCTGATAATCTCCTCGCTCTTAGTTTTGATAAGAGAAAAAGAACACTTACTTTCCCGAAGAGCTCTTGTTTTATTAAGCTCTCCATTCTGTTGTTATTGGGACATTTATATTCCATACAGAGCTTGATATTTACCCACCCATTGCTAAGGCCAGCTGCCTACTTAGTAACCCAAAACACATCGATAATGATAGGGGATGTCACAACTATCGACTGTTGATGCTGAAATTTTGCCACCTCTCACTCACTGCTTAGACGCGGAAGAGGGGTGATCGGTTAAACAAGTTCCTCTGACCTTTCTCACCGATTCCCTGTCATGTATTGCAATGCATCATTATGACAGCCAATCAACGCGAAGCCTGCCGGCATAAGAACAATAGCACAACGTGAACGTATCACCGTAGACAACAATTTGTGTCCTCGTGCAAATATGTGCCCATCAAAAAGTTAAGAGCAGGTCACCGACAATTTTCTAAACTATTCGAATTGCTAGTGCCAAAAAAGCAGGGCCGTTTCGTTTACCCGCTGTTTGCGCTAGTTTTCTAACAATTATGCAAATAAGGCGGATGTCTGAAAATCAGTTAGCGAGCCACCATCTTCAGGCTGCAGAACTATTACTGATGGTCCGGTCTGTATATACTGGAGCAGTTAGCATTATTACGTATATATTAGCAAGAGCGAAAAAGGACCCCAGCAGGAGTTTCGGCTCTCCGCTGCAGACTAACATCTCATTAGAATGCCGCAGCCCTGTGTAACTCGCCACGTCACTCATGATTTTCTCTAGCACTATTAGGAAAGCGCAAAAACATACACCGTTTTTCTCCAGAAGGAATTTTCCTATTTCTAAATCAGACTGTGAGCACTGGGATGAGTAAATAAAATTAAAACTTATTAAAACATCCGCACGCTGATCAAAGTTGCACTCATAAACAGATTCGCCGAATGAAAGCAATTAGCCACTGCCTTTCCAAAAAGTTCTCGCAGTTTACTTCTCGGCCGTGTAATGAAGCGAGATGTGCAGAGAAGGTGAAGCGGGCTTGAGGGGAATGGAGATGCCTTTTCTCTGAGCTCTGGTTTGCGATTATGTCCTTCAGGAGACCATTCACAGCCTAAACACTGAATTTCACAACGGATTAAGACAGAAGATCTCAGGGCTGCTGCTTGTTAAGCTGTTAGGTGAGATGTGGCTTCTGAGGGGGAATGTTTTCACATGATGTAGGGCTGCTCCCACAGTACCCAGAGGCACTGTGCTGTACCGTAAGTTCAAGGACGTTATGAGGGGAAAGGATCTGTGGATCTGAGGGTTTAAATAGTATTTGTGTTGTTGAGTTGTGCTACTTGTGCAGTATTGTAGTGTGTGGAAGGGACTGCGTAAACTGAGAGACGTTTTGTTGCTTGGTTTTTATTGCAGTGTAAGAGCAAAGAACTGGCAAAGACACTATTAAACAAGTACAAACAAAGTCACTTTTAAGGATCTCAATTCACAAAATCTTTCTTTTTTGTGAATGTATCAATTTATCATGGGAACAAATTTTGGCTAAACAAACATTGGGTCCATTCTCTTACTATAACAATGATGTATCAATGAAATCCTCAAGGCATCAAAATAAATCAAATATACTGCCACAGATAAACTTAAAAGACCATTTCAGAGAGCCTTTTCCTCATTTTAAAATCAACTATTTATAGGTATGTTTAGGTAAAATTATCATTTTTGTTCCATGCTGTGAACTACTTACAATATTTCTGCAAAATGTTGACATATTGATAGAAATTGAAATATTGATTCTATTTGCATTTATTTGCAGAAAATGAAAACGGGGCAAAATGTCAGAAAATATATTTCAGACCCCAAATACTGTAAAGAAAACATGTTCATATTCAATTTAAAGCGATACTACAATAATATTTGTACATGTATGTAGACAAAGTTCATATATATTTTTTTCACATTGCTGTTGGATGACTTTATATCACTCCTGAGGTTTGATTTTGTTGAAATTCAACAGACAAATGCTGATTTGAAATGAAAATTTGGAGCCTCTTAATTTTTTCCGTGGGTGTATATTCTTTAAAGGGATAGTTCACTCAAAAATTCTGTCATCGTTTACTCACCCTACCCTGTCATGTCAAACCCTTCTGCAGAACACAAAAGATGATATTTATAAGAATGTTGATCATCAATCCATGATGGTGTCCATTGACTTCTATTGTGCCTAGAAGTGAATGGATACCGCCGTTGTTTGGTTACCGACATCCTTTAAAACATCATCTTTTGTGTTCTGTAGAAGGGTTAGACATGACAGGAGAGGCAGCGTAAATGACAGAATTTTGGGGGAGTAAATGATGACATTTTATGAACCGCTAAGACTTAAAAATACATGTCATAATTTCAATCACAAGTGATCATTTGAGGGGGCGGACAGCTTTTGAAAAGGCAGACTCACTTGGAGAAACGCTTCACGTTTATTTGTGTTTTGTTAACATTGTGTAGGCTAAGAGGCAAGACACAACTACAGCAGGACAGCGATGAACTGTGGAACGAGCTAGTGCTCTGTAAGGAAGAAAACAAGAGGCTTCTCGCTGACAAGTAAGTGTGTGTCGTTTTGTCAGGTCCCGTTGAGCTGTCAGCCAGTGTATCACAGTGTCCTTTTTATATAGTCATTTTTAGCACATGGCAGGATACCACAGAAGATCATTAGCTTTCCTCTGACTGTGAATTCACATTTATAAAAGAAACATCACAACGATACTGCCATGCTGTGTATGTGTAACTTTTGTGTGTGTTTGTTGCACATGTGAGGTACTAATAGGAATGGCTGAACTCAGATGACTGTAACTGTGTTGAAGTGTATTGAATCTATTGTCCAAGAAATGAAATCTGTCCACAACGAACTTCTTTTTTTAAGCCACCTAATGAAAACAAGACTGCAGACGCTCGGTGCAGCTACAGATATTTATAGCAGCTAAATACACTGACATTCCTGTCTCGAGGTTCGCTCCCTTGAGAATTTCAGGGGTACATTCAATGACAGTCCATGTGCGTGTGTGTGTTAATTACTGCTGATCTCGTCTGCTGGAGTTGTCGCGCTTCATTAGGCCGCCTTGGCCCTCTCCTTGCCAGGCCTCATTTGGCCCATCCTTTGCTGAGGGGTCTAACCCTGGCAGCCAGCGCGGCCTGGCCCTCCCCTGCTTGATCTCTACCCCCGGCTCGCTCGTACAGGAGGGCTCACTATTTTCTTGCCCCCACCTCGCCCATTGCCTGTCCTCCTAATCCCAGCTGAGCTCATTATGATGTAGCCTGGCTGCTTCGCTCTCTCTCTCTGAGCCTGAGCTGTCCAAGCTAATTACAGGCTAGCAGCCAACACTCCCTGTTAAGGGCCTTCTGCTGCGGCACTCGCGCTAACGTACTGCTTGGAAGTGACCTGCGAGGAGCACGAGGGAGCTGCTCTCTTTCCAGCCACGCAGCACCTGTCCTTCGGGGTTAGCCATGATCCCTGTCATGCTCATTGCAGCGAGCGCTGAGTAAACTTGGGCCGGCCGAACTCATGCTTTCAGGAGGGAAAAAAGGAAGGGGGAATAAAGCCCTACCATGTGGGGTTGGAGGGTGCCTTTGATCTCCACTTGCCCGAGACGAACATTACCGACTGTCTGTGTGATTGCGGAAACGTCGGCCCCGTACGCGCTCTCCTTATTTCTTCCTATTTCCAACTTCGTTTGCACTTAACCTTGCTTTATTTATTTGTTGTTTGCAGTAAGAGGAGCGGGTCAGAAAGCACGAGGTGTAATTAGGCCGTGCTTCTTTATCAAGCTGTTATGCGGGGCGGCAAGCTCGGTAACTGTTGATGGCCAACAATTAAGGATGGGCCGCGGAAACGCATACGCGCTGGAAGAAAATGGCAAGCTGCCATATTACTGACCATATTAGGATGATTGTGCTTGTGAAGGTTGCGCTCGTAAGTGTTGCAATGATCTGCTAATGGTTAATTACCTTATTGCGGCCTGTAGTTTTCGGCCGTCTTAATTGCCGGCGGAGGCTGCTACGGAGCAGCGGTGGGCCGCACTCGGATTTTCAAGTGCTTCTCACAGTCAGAAGCTCTCCTTCACATCCTGCCCATTCAAAGGGACACGGAGTCCAAATGGACTTACTCTCCGTGTTTGTGCGGAGAGCGCTCCACAATGTCGCTTAGCATTAAAACAGCACACAAACTGTGATCATTACCGCCTGACTGTATTTGTGTGCGCATTTCGACACAGATCTTTTTCTTCGCCCCGGGGACATATGTGCAGACTGTTAATAGCAAATTAAAACCAGCATGAAGGCACCCATGAATGCCCGTGTTTAATAACAGCGAGCCCACCCGCACCCATGGTCAAGAACAGGTCCGGGATGGCACTCCGGAGAGAAATTTCAATTTCAATTGAGCAATTCAGTCCATCGCTGGGGCAAATAAAGCTGAGCGCCGGCTGCATTGAGATTAAAATATCTTGTTTTGTAGCGATGCAAGAGTGCATTTGCTGTGGTATCATTTGCACTGTGAACATCCCCCCATTTGTAATCTACCCCCGCCCCCGGTGCTTTTTTTCCACTTGCTCTTTCTTCCTCATTATGCATCTGTCTGTGCTGGAGATGTCCGCACTTGTTAATTGTTGCTTAGGGTCTGTGGGTAAAAAGAGCCAGGAATTATTTAGGCCTCATAAACAGAATAAACAGCCCTTAGACAGTGATAGCTACACTCAAACGACATCAAAGTATAAATTACCCAGCCATTAAGCTGGAAAAAAGCCTTTGAGATGATTTACGCTGCTCGCCCTCCACTGAGAGTGACCATTACAGGCATGATCCCCGACTTTGACTTTAATGAAGTTTAATAAAGTTTACCCTTCTTGTGCTGCTGTTTTTTGCTTTTCATCTTGATTGCTATAAGGTATTAGGAGTAATGAGTGTCTTTTTGCCCTGGGTCCCAGACAGAGAGACAGAAATGGAAGAACGTTTAAAGTCAAAATGCTTGATGTCTGTTTTGAAGACTAGCACAACTTTTGCCCCTCCATTAATTATTTGTTTGATTAATGATGCCCTAAAATATGCAGCTCACTATTGAAGGCTTGAATGTTTTGCTGCGCCATTTAGCTCAATCGTTTAGAATAGGAAAATGTAATGTCTTTCTGCGTGCATCTTAGCTAGATTAAGCACATTTAAACGTGGTATATTTAAATATAAAAGTTTGCAAATTTGCTAATTTTAGTCTCTCTGGGGCTCAACAACAATGTTTAAGCAATGCTTGCCCGGCCATTTTAGTAATTCAGATTTGTACTCGCTCTGCCAACTTTTTCTACCATTTTATTTTTAGCAACAAAATGATTGTTTAATAAGTGCCACTTTTTTAGGTACACCTTTACAAGTACCAGCTTGGACACCTTTTTGGTCATTATTCTTTCTTTTATATAAAAGCTTTAGTTGTCTGCATTGACAAGCTGGTTATTTTTTTGCAAGACTGCTGTGCTACTGAATGAACATGGCTGTTATTTCCATCTCCGTTGAGGATGAACAGCTCTTGAAAAAAAAACATAATTTTCAGTCTTTCTGTACTTTTTTTTATTTGTAAATTTAATATTTTTAGTTTAAGGTCATGATCAGTTGTTTAAATCTGTGAACTACTGACAACAATCCTCCCAATTTCCAAATACATTTTATTTTATTAAGTGAAAACAGGACAAACTAGTCTGAATAACAATACAATGTTACACAATACTTTTACATTTTCAGCATTACAATGCTACATTGTCTTTCCATATACACTGGAATAGTGTGAATGTGCATGATGTTAAAATGTTTGTTTGCTCAAAAAAGAAAATTGTCCTTATTTGTCAACACTCCACTCGTTCAATTCACAATGGCTATCTTTGTTTCTTTGCAAAACAGAATGGTTGTTTTGTTCATTCCTCTTAAAGTGAAACTGATTATCTCTTCTCAAGCTTCGAAAGTACACAAAACCTTCATAAAATACTAAATAAATGTAATCTGCAATTAAATGTTTTATTTTATGAATATCATGACCCCTGCCTCTTCTCTCCGCGTGCCTTCTATGTGCCTTAACTGCGTGGCTAAAGCAGTTTTAGAGCTTCATTTTTAATAATGTGTGACAATATACAGAACATATTAACAACACAAGAGTAAAGGAGTAAACTGCGCTGTTTGCTTATGCTCCTACACTGAGAGTAAGCAATTCACTCCCATCGTAAGCAGAAGACCAGAAACAACAGATAAATAAAATCTCTGTTTTAACAGAGCCATTAGGGGTTTGAATAACACAAGGGTGAGTTAATAATGACTACATTATTGAGTTCAGTTTTGACTGCCTTGTGTTATTTTTATATAATTTTTTTGAAATATACAGATGTGGAAAAGATTAAGACACCAATTCAAAGAACGTTAACTTTTTTTCTGAATTTACTATTTATAGGTACAGTATGTGTTTGGGTAAAATTCTCATTTTTGTTTTATTCTGTGAACTAACAAAAGTTCTCCCAAATCTCAAATGAAAATATTTTTTCTATTTGCAGAAACTGAAAACTGGAGAACAGAAAAGATGCTCTGTATTTTTTCAGACCTCAAAGAAAACAGCAAAGAAAACAAGTTCATATTCACTTTAAAGCAATAACACAGTAATATTTTACGTGTTGTAAATTGACAACGCCTTGACTTTAGTCACAGTTTTCATTGGTCTTATCATGCTTTCAATTTTTCACATTGCAGTTGGATGACTATGTCACTCCTGAGGTTTTAGATTGTAATCGTCTCTTCATTTTTTAGACAGAAACCCATAGTTACGCAATAGTGGTGATCAGAATAAATATGTTTGTTGATCATTTGCCATATGTTACAGGGATGAACATTTCATTTAGCCTAAGATGTGTTCTTTTCATGAGGGGTTGAACTTCTTCTTCTGCACTTCGATTTTGTCTTTTCGATATGTTCCTGGTTTTGATTGTCCTGTTCTTGAAGCAAAGCCAATGAAAATGTAAAATGTCAGTGCGAGACTGGGGTTGCAAGTTACTGCTCTGTGGCCTGTGACTTCTTTACTTGGAAGATCACATGATGGGGAGAGATGGATTACGACTGTCATTGGGTCATAAGCGCTCCGCCCTGAGACTATATTTAACAAGCAATTAGTTTAGTTTTGCTCCTTCGCTACTCTCTCCCCTTATTGTAATATTGTATTGTGAGAATTTGTGTTCATTAAACATGTTTGTAAGCATTTACCCCCTGTGCTGAAGTCAGGTCACGCTGTCTTTTAAAGATACGTTTGATGTTTGTTAATAGCCCTCTGTCTATCGATTTGTATGTGCGTGTGATTGTTGATTTTTTGTACATCTTTGCTTGTGATAAACCTTCAGCAGCACGCATCATGTGTCCTTGACCTACTTGTGCTGTGTTCAAAGAACATCCAGTCACAGCGGTTTCGGTTCGCTACTTATTCTCTTCCTTCTATCTCCGAGGCTTCTGGTTCGGATCTTTATTTACACCGAAATAAATCCAAACAGCATGGAAGCTCTAGAGAGGGGCCTGTTAACCGTCCTGTATTAATAAACATCTGTTATTCAAATGATGTACTCGCGCAAACACGCTGGGACTGAAAAGCAGAGGGGATTGACAGAGCAGAGGTTCACACCACCTCGGAAAAAAACAAATCTATGCTGTTGACATGAAAGGAGGAGCTGTAGTAACTGTGTTTTGATAGAGTGGCTGGCAGGGTCATAAGAGACCCACAGCTGATCTCTACAGCTGGAATGCTAATAAACCACCTTGTGCTGCTTACATCAGAAAGTTTATTATAAGAGTGCACGTGACAAGTGAAAGGCGATTAGAAAAGTGAGATGATTTTTAATTTGGTGTTGTTTAATGGAAAAAAAGAGCTATAACTGGTTCCCTTGTTGTGCTACGGCTGGAGAGTTCCTATACCGAGAAGAAGTGAGTCTGGTGAACTCAGCCACTGCGATTCAGCCGAGAGTTTGAAGTTCTTCTGCAGCGCTAAAACAAATGGGAGGGGAACTTTCAGGTGCAGATGTCTCGCTGGGGCCTACCCCCATCCTCGGCAGACTTCTTTTGGGTCCTAATAATAACTTGAAAGTGCCTCTTTTTGCCCCTTTTAATTAGTCTCTAGAACGAATACAGCTAATTGGTGGTTCTTAATTGGGTTTAGATTCTGTACTTGTCTGTTTCGATCCCCCCGCATCCCACCCCAATCCCTGTCTAGGTGGAAAGAAATCCTCACACCCCAGCCAGGGGTTTTATGTTGCTTGTCACTTAGCACTTTGATTTCGTGGCGAATTAAGAGCTATTTAATTAGCAGGGTTTCTTTTTATATCTCCATCTCAGTGGGAGAGAGATTTGGATGGTGTCAGAGTTGAAGCGGTTTAAAGGTAAAAAGGGAAGTTTCTAAAGCAGTGGCTTAACACACTTTGACAGAAACGTATTGCATGCACGGCGTGGAATAGAAATGAATAGAATGACTAAACACATTCGCACAAACTAAAGTCGCAGTCTAGTTACACGGTAAATAAACTGAAATATACTCTGGTTTTATTGTTTGTAAATAGGCCATGTGTTAAATTGCAATTTCATTTTTGGCCAATACTTGTGATATGTGCAATTGTAGAAAAGATCTTCTTTGTCATCTTGCTAATAACAAATACAGCGTATATAAGAACATGTTCTAGCCAGGTCCTTCCCAATCTGAAAGTGAGGGGTCAGGGGTGGGGTGTCCTCAGAAAAATATACCTCATCAAAGTAGACGTTCTACCACGAATGTAAATGCAGTCATAGCCATAGGGCAATACTTTTGTCCAATTACATTAACTCGATACAGCTAAAATAATATTTTAACATGTTAACGGTTGCTTCTAAGACCTTTGTTTTCACCTTCCTCTTGGTTTTCTTCATAAATCAGAGCAGAACTGGAAGAACAACTGAACATTCTACGCGTGCAGGCAGTCCTGGAGCAGACAGAGCAGAACCTACAGGAGGAAAAACAAGGTATTACGCTCATCTGTCACTGTTCTTTCCTATACATATATCACAGGCATCAATGCAGTTACACTTATACTCTGTGGAACGAAATAGAATAAATGTAATTGATTTGTGTTTAGATGTTGTCTTCGTTCTATTAATGTCACGTTATTAAAACCCGGAAGGATTCCCCCTGGGGGAATATAGCTGATCCTTTCCAGCTCCTCTAATATCATATCCTGAGTAAATATGGTCATTTAGGTTAAGATGACTTTTATTGGTTGCCTAAATAAGGTTAGTTCACAGATGCACACAAATGCTTCATAAATGAACTCCGAGTGACTCTTGTTGTGTGTCCAAAGTGTTTTGAGGGTATAGAATGGTTTTGGTGAAAAACAAAAGTGTAGTATAGTAAGTATTTAAGCAGTAATATTAAAATAATAAAGCAATAAGCCCCCTGCTTCACGGCATATTGCTTATATAAAACATTTTTTTCATATGCGTAGCAAAGTTTTATAAAATAAAACACAGCAAATAAGTAAAACTTATTATAATACAACCGGAAAATTGTTGTCCACACTGGATGCGGCGGGACGCGACAAACCCATTAAGAACAAGCAGGTTGTCATATCACGCCGGTCACATCCAGTGTAGACATGCTTTAAGGCTACGCAGGCAGTTATAAATCTGGGTGTTTTATAACTGCTTATAACTCGGCTCAGCCAATCAGAATCAAGGACCAGAACTGACCGTTTTATTAAATTGATTTAAGGTGGCTTTTCTTTCTGTGGGAATTTGCACAAACAGCCAAGTTCACTCCTGTACTGTGCATAATGCTCTTCTATTGCGGATATCACTGATACGTTCTGGTTGTTGCAACATTAGTGTGTCCTTCTGGAGAGAAGAGGAACACCTCACACTGATAGGTTAGGTTTTTACTTTGTTCTTTGCCAACCCATTTGTGTACGCTTATAGAACACTTGGAACATGGAACACACAGAGTTGTTTTATGAAGCTTGAGAACATTCCGTCACAATTCATGCCTACTGTAGGCAAAAAACTGTTTTTTATCTTTGTTTTGGTTCCAAAGAACAACGAAAACTAAAATGTTGGAATAGAGGGTAGAGAGTATATAAATACAATATTCACATTAGTCCATCTGTAAAGATATGAAGAACATTCTTGTGTTTTAGTTTGCTGGTATTGTCATAAATGAGATGAAAGTAATTAAGAGCGCGTGAACTTCACACATTGTGATACTGGAGATGAATATCGACCGTGTGACCTAATCAAGACAACACTGTCAATAAATGCCCTCCCAAGCAGAGCTGTTCTTTTTCACATTGCACCCTTCTTTGAATGTTTTTCTTTTTTATACACAAACATTAGTTTTGCACACATTTATAAAAGCAGTGCTTTATGACCTGCAGCGAGGCCACAATAAAACCAAAGGCTAGGATTTTCACATTAGTCAAACGGGACCCAGTGAAAGAAGGCCAGGAATCATCTGATGCGAGTTGACATTTTCAAGAGACAACAGTGATGGGTAATTTAAGAAACAAACGTCTCAGCTGTCACGGAGACGAGCATGTTTTATGTGTGCATATGTGCATTCACCTATATTTTGAGGTGAGAGTGTTTTGTTGAGGGTTTCAGTGTGAGACAAGTGTGTGTTCAGGCACATAGACGAACGAGTGTGTGTGTGCGCAAAAGAGAGACAGTCCAGTGACTCACTAGAATTTCGGCTCTGCCTGTCTGTCCAAAGGTCAGCGTGGAAAAAAAGCAGATTCTAAATATTTCACAACATTTTCATTCGACAAATGAGCCTCCACATTCACCATGAAACTTTTATCAACCCGAGGCTACAGGAAGTTCTGCCCTCCAAATGTGTTTATTTCCCCTTCTTTAAACAAGCATAGCAACAAAGTTCCTGCCATGAAGTCAAAACACAAACTCCATCATACCTTGAAAATGACACTCAAAATTCATTTCTATTGCTTTTCAATAACCAGCAAGATTGCTTCGGGTCAAAAAGGCTTTGATTCATGGTTGTGAATCTCCTTTTTTAATTCCGTTCATTAAATGCCACTTTAGGAGCTCAAGCAGATGAATAGTGAGTTGGAAAGAAATTATGTGTCATTAATGATAATTGATTTTTATAGGGGGAAAGGCTGTCAGGTGACACTATTAGCTTTTGTTTCTTTAGCAGAGCTCCTGTTTGAGGAGGTGCCGGAGGAGGAGGTCAGGAGGAGCAGCACCCCCATTAAGACAGCCCGAAGAGTGGAACAGACTTTCAAAAAGGTACCAACTATAGACTGCCTACTGTGTACATTTTTCATCAAATGTTTTAGCAAGAGCCATGAGCTATTGGCCCCAGAAATGCTCTTTAAAGTTCACGCAGAGCTATACAAATGCATTTAGATATCAATGAAGTAACCCGATTATAAATATATATATATATATGTGGACAAATATGATGTAATGCAAACTTGCAGTGATCTAGAGCTGGTGTCATGCACTCTGTAAAGCTCAGTAATTGTGGCTTTCCCGAAATGACCTACCATCACAGTTTATAGAGCAAAAACCACCTGTCTTCCTTTAGTGTGATGTGTTGGTTCAAACCCATTACCACCAGGACTATAAACAGCACGGCAGATTCTTTAAGACACCTTTGAAACGACTAAACCGCTTTTTTGTGCGTTTGCTGACAGTTCCAGTATTTGACACATGCTAAATGGCTCAATCCTTCAGCCATTTAACACCAGTAAATCATTTGTCATTAGTATTTAGACCGAGCAGATCGTTCCCACAGTCTATTCTGAAGCACTTCACTTCCCCCAAAGCAAAATTTAGGCTGCCGTTTGCTGAAGGGGCTGGCGAGAAGTGAGAGAAACGTTGTGAGCGGAGGACTGAAATGGTTTGTAGAATAATTCGGAGCAGATGATGGCATTGTAAACTGTGCCAGCAGCTGCCATATGGTCATGTAATGGGGGCTGTCATCGCCTTTATTACCGAATGACAAGCACCATGTTAAACTTAATAACCCACAGGGGCAGACTGCTGTTTATGTGCTCTTGCAAACGCATTATAAATGAAATAATTTTTGATGGAGTGCCGGGAGGAGGAGGGGGGGGGGGGTGAGTCGTTGTCAGCCACCCGTAAAGGGGCCTAATGTTGTTTGAAAGGTGCCGTGCCATGGCGGTACGGCAGAGAGAGTGCTAAATAAAAGGCAGCGATTTGCCTGGGGGTATACACCCAGCAGGCATCTCCTCCTCTGTTTCACACCCTCCACCAGGATTTGACAAGCTGCCTAAATGGCCCACTTTTATGTTTAGCCATGAGTAACAAATTTGGGCGAATGGTAGACTGCTTGCTCGCCTGCCTCAAAACAGACCCTCTCTGTAGAGGCCAGTGAGGGTAAAAGGCCAAAACAGTGCTCGGGAGAATGTGATAATTTGATGCGTCTGCTTATACCAACAGATAGAACAGCTACAGACACAAATGGTTTCTCTGGAGAGTGAGATTGTGCGGCTGCGAGATGACAATCAAGCGCTACAGGAAACGAACAGAGGGCTGGCTGGAGAAATTCAGCTACTCCAGCAACGCGCGGTCGTTCGGGCAGCAGAGGACGCCCAAGCTAGAGCCGAACGGGACAGACTGCTCGCACAGCTTCAGAACTTCAAGAGAGAGGCGGAGAGTGCCATCAAAGCAGCAAACCAGGCCAGAAGCAGGCTACTGAAGCTCCGACAAGAACTTGGAGTGCTTCGAGCAGAGCGAGATTTCCATCGGTCTTCGGTTCTGTGCAAGGCCAAAGCTTTCGCGATGACTAACAACAGGTTCCGTTCCAGAACGGCCTCCAGTGGTACACACGCGCATTCCAAACAGAACAGGATGGACAGTCCCGCCAAGGACGACTGGGAGGACATGAGCGCAGACAGGTACTTCCCCCACCTTTCACCATCCTTGTCTCCTTTTCGCTCTCTGTCTCTCATGCTCTCATTATTTTTCTGACGGTAGGGACAGCACGCATATGCAAAAATACAAGCAGTCGGGTGATTGAATCTCAGCTCCTGTCTCGTTGGTATTCAGAGGAGAAAAAAGCGGAAGGGGGGCAGAAAAGAGAGAAAAATGTCAGATCCTTTGAATTACCCTGGGATGTCTTGCCTAGGAGCTTATTGACTGAAATTTGCATGTAGAATTAGCCACCTCTGAACGGCGGAGTTGGAGCGCTGCCAGGATGCACCTGAACCCACCCACAGCCCCTCACTTTCTGCCCAATGCCATTTTCCCACCGTCACGAGGCCTAAAATTGACAGTTTGGCAGGTTAATTTAATTTGTGCTTCCTTTGCATATTCATTCCTGACAGAGGCGTCGTCCCAGGCAAACGTGGGCCAATCAATTCCGTTATGCTGTGACACTCCTATTTCACCCCGATCCCAGCGTCTCTTTTCTCTCCTCCTCTTCCTGTGCTCGATGTAATTTAACGGGATACATTTTGAACGACTCCGTTCTGCTCTCCACCAGATGTCTACAAGCTGTTAAACATTCCCCAAATCAAGCGGCATCATCAGTAATTATTTCATGAAAGTTTTATGTGGGCTACTGCGTCGGGGTTTGTGGCATGATGGATGGCATGAGGATTTTCAATGATACCAGTTCTCAGATTTATTTCACCCAAATGCATCGCTGCTTCAACAGAAGAGCATGCTGGAACCTTTCCAAGGCGGTCTCTGAGAGGCTATTCAGTGACACAGTGCAGTGTTTACAATTGCAAGAATACTGTGTGTCTTGGCAGTTTGGCAGTTGGCACTCACAGACACACACACGCACCCATTGCACCTGCAAATGAAATATTTAGGTTTGCGTTCAATTGTATGGTTGTTTGCTCTTTTTAATTGCCTGTTTTTCATATAGATGCTGTATCTCACAAAGTTGTCACTTTATGTCCACAGTGAAAATGAAGAGTTCTCTG
Organism: Barbatula barbatula; assembly: GCF_947034865.1. Classification (NCBI taxonomy): domain Eukaryota; kingdom Metazoa; phylum Chordata; class Actinopteri; order Cypriniformes; family Nemacheilidae; genus Barbatula; species Barbatula barbatula. The sequence goes on from NC_136771.1 coordinate 16,220,908, forward strand.
ACAGTCTAGAAAGTCGATACTCTGCGCCGAACCGTCAAGCACCTCAGAGAACTAAGGTTTGTCAAACAGCAATATTCGAATTTTTAATACTGTCATATTTTCATCCATACACTGGAATTGCCCATCTGCATTTTAAACCGAGATGACTTTATAGATAAAAAGATACATATTGCATCTTTAACTACCACAATACTTAATGTAGGTTTTTGAGAGCACACACCGAATTAGTTTGATATTTCGTCTACAAACATTTTAAATGTTTATTTTTGTGCCGCCGGCATCATCAAGCAGAATAGCAAATTAACAACAACAAAAACTTCCTTAACTCTCCACCCATCTTCTTTCATCGGATGAACAGATAGTCAAGCGTACGCTATGGTTTTTGCCATTGTTGTTCTTTCAGGCTGGTAAGGATTCTGAGACAAACAAAGCGATGTTTTGATAAAGACAGTTTTTCCACATTTCTGGGGAATGCATCTCTGAATTAATTACTTGTATTTGTTTCTGCAATTACAGCAACCTGGGATAGGAGAAAGTTTTTGAACGTTAAAGAAAATTAGACATTTTACCTTGAAATTGCCTTTCTCATTTAGTGAAAAGAAAAAATATTTTCCTCTTGACTGTAAACAGTTGCGTTGACTGGGAGATGAGTATCAGTGGTGTCTGTTCCTATGAAGTGCGATCTCTTCTCGACAGTCTCTCAGGGATCTGTTGGCTCTCCCCCATCCCCTCGGAGAACGGGGAAGCTTCATATCTTCTCTTTTCTCTTCCTCTCAGCTCCACAGCTGTCAGCCTTCTCTCAGATCCTGCCTGAATGCCTCTGTGTACTCGTCATCCGCGCTGGCTCACATCGGCGTGACAGTGGAGCAGAGTGCTGCGCCGCCCGTGTCACAGCAAAGAGCTTCTAGATAAATCCGTGATCAAACCCGTGGCAAGAGAAGGAGAGAGAGACTGATCAAAACCTTTTTAAATAGTGTTCGATACAAACGAGGGGAAAAGCCGAAGCTCCTTTGAAGTGACTACAAACGCTTCCTCCGTCACTCTTCCGCCACGTTACGTTAGGTTAAACTGTTACCTCAGCTTATTTTGTCATCTGTTGTCTTTCCACATATCCCCTGTCTGCAGGGCTCCAGGTACATGCTGATTTGCCCCATAGACAGGCCTGAGGAGGATTTACGTTCGGCCCGTTCTCACTTCGGAAACATTCAATTCCAAGGTAACCTACTTGATACAATAAAGATGAAGAACAGCTTGTTTCTTGAGTAACTGTTGACTCTTGAATGTCCGGGCAATTTAATATTGAAAACATTCTTTACCCAAAAAATCTTACCCACCAGTTCTGCCAAAATCACAAAGCTGCTTTTCCCAAACGCTTCTTTCACTCCTGTTAAGGATGCACCGAATGTTTGCCGATCAAAATTATTTATAATTAATAGTAAAAAGTTAATTTGACCAAACAATTATGTTTCTGAAGATGCGATCAAGTAGATCACGCTTTATAAATGGAGCCAGGTAAATTTCGGAACAAAAGATGGCAACGGTTGGTTTTCTCTAGAGGAGGGGGCCGGTGGTCTGACAAAAGCAGTACTTCGACATCACAGTGGTGGCATTCTCACAGATCCCAAGCCAGTTCCCTAGAACCTATCAAGGTATGCTCTTTGCATCCCGGCCATGTTTCATGTGAGAAAAGCTACTGTCAAACACGCAGTAAAAAAGTATTTGTGACAACCCGTGAAAAAAATGTCTGGTTAACTTAAACTATGACATATAGTCAAATGAAGAAAAACCTGTTGTATACCATATTATTTATGTTTATAGATCGTATTAAATGTGCTAGTTAAATTTGTGCTAGTTAAATTAATAAAAATACAGCAAAAATTTGACTGGACTGTTTAAAAAAACAAGAGCAGTAAATATAGTAATCAAAGATAAATCAGAAAACCGAGCTTTTTCATTTCTGTCTTCCATTATTAGACAAATATCCTACCTCACACCAAACTCAAGCCATTGGTTAAACTAGAACCATGTCATACCTCTGACCCAATAATTGTAAAAAACATATTGATGTTAAAAAAGCACCACTTGAAGTCATGAAGTCACCAAATCGAAAACATGCATAGGAAACATATTTTTACATTGAAATGATTACGCAGAAGTGATCAAAAATGGAAATTCTGTCATAATTTAATCCCCTGCAAGCTGTTCCTGCATACGTTTCTTTGTAATGTTGAACACAAAAGAGATTTTGAGAAATCTGGAAACCAAACAGTTCTGTTTTCTTTTCTTATGGTTATTCAGTAGTTCCCCAGAACTGTTTGGTTACAAACATTCTTCCAAATATCTTTCTTTGTGTTCAGAGGAACAACTACATATATACAGGTTAGGAATAGCATGAAGGTGAGAAAATGATGACGGAATATTCATTTTTGGGTGACTATCCGCTTAAATCTTTTGGAGCCTGCACTCTTTTGCAGTGTACATTGACAGTTTACGGCTTAATTCTCGTGTATCCACTGCCATCTTTAAAGACACTGACTGTAGTATTAAGTGTGTGTACTCCTCTCTCCCCCCTCAGGTGCCTCCCGACAAATGTCGAGAAGAAGAAAACAGACCTCTGGTGTTTTGCGACAGCGGCTTCTGTCCCTCCAGCAGCAGGTTACTGCGCTTCAGGCCGACAAAAGAGCAGCGCAGCAGCTCGCCACAGAGCAGAACCGCAGACACGCTCAAGCACAAGTGCAACTGGACTCACTTCTCAAGCAACTCAACGCCAGCAAGCAGCTCTCGAAGGTACTGCAGGGTCATCGCAACGTTGTACTGTCTCGTGACTTTACTAACACCTCATTCAGTTCTGGATTTCGATAAATAGCCTGTCATCACTTGTCATACATGTGTAGACCCGTGAGACCCATATGTGTCATTTTTTTTCCACATGCGCACACACAGAGCTGCCTGTCGGCCCCTGTAGGGTGTGCCGCTGCACGGTTGGAAATACAGAGACCGCCTGAGACTTGATTAAGAGTCAAAATGAACGCCCTAGTGACCAGATCTCCCTTTCTCTCCCTCCCTTTCTTTTTCCTCCATCTCCAAACTCTGCTGCAGTGACACTGTGTATATGTGTGTGTTTCCACATGCGCGCACATGTTTGTTTATTTGTTTGACTCGGAGTCTTGCAGTATTCATGAAGTGGTGAAAGGGCAGCAGGTCTAGTGCCCCCACACACTGCCCCCTGCTGCCCTGTGGTGTGATCACGCTCTTTAATTGGCTAGTGCTAGTGTGTCCGGATTTGATCCTCTCGGCTGATTAGGTGATGACAATAAGTGTGGAAGATAAGTGTGTGTATTGTGGATGTTCATTTGAAATGTTTCAGCTTTTTCATCTTCGTGCTAGTGTAGAAAAAATTGCGATGTAATTATTGTGTACATATGTGTTGATAAATCATCCTCACTTTTACATTGTCTGCATGGATTGTCATTTTACTCTCGTCTAGAGATGCTAAAGAGATAGGTCACTCAAAATCAAAATTCTGTCATCATTTACTCACCCTCTTGTCATTTCAAACACAATGAATGAACACAAAAGAAGAGATTTCAAAGAATGTTGGTAACCAAACAACATCGCTACCCATTGACTTCTGAGTAAATTATAACATATTTTTGAGTGAACTATCCCTTTAACAATTATTCAGATGGTTACAATTAATCATTTCATCGATTATCATATGACACTACACTGCACACTAAAGCGATATTTGGCTAAATATATTCTCACTTGTGTCTTTATGTGTAGTGAAAGCCCCTGTATCTGCTTAGTTTAGTATACATTACCATTTATAACGTCACGTAGTGTCACTTATTCATTCTTTGTTACTGTATAGATGTTTCCATATTTTAGAATAACAGTTAATGTATCAAAACTATACAAAAAATATAAAATATATTTTAACGAGGTTTTCGTTTTGTTATAAAATGTTTTTGTATTCATGTTTAGCTTTTCCTCAAACAATCAAACACATGCCGTCCGTGCAAAAGGAATGTAAGATTAATTCAACTTTAGGGTCCATTGTGTCGCTAAACATTTAGCATGCATCATGGTATTTTATTTGTTGCAACGGTTGCTATTATGTGGAGTTGATTTGCGCAATTGATTGTCCATGTACGGTTTACGGTATTGAGTTATTGATTCATTGATCAGTAATTTGAATAATAATCGATTAGTGATATACCTGAAAATTTACATCCCTACTGTTGACCCTAAACCCACCCCAACCTTTAACTTACTCTGAACATGTTATTTCAATAATAAGAAGAATAGATGTGGTAGTGGGCGATCGTGTTTGTTGGATGAGGCCCCCAGTCTTTGGAGAAATAAACACTGTACTGTGTATTAAGCAGGAAGTATTGTCACTTATACGAGTCTCCATCGGTGCTAACTATGGCAACCAGGATTAAAGAAAACAGTCCACATTCACAACATCAAATAACCGAGGGCAGTGGGGGTTTAGCGCCCTTTGTCACCCGTATCCAATCCAGCTGTGCACCTTTGAATGTAAATGTACTCGTGTATATGCATGAGTTCACCTAGCCCTGCGCTGAGCTTTTATTTTAGATTGAACCGCTTGTATCGTGTGATTCCTCAGCACCGGGGGTCCGTGTCTGTACCGGCAGATGTTCCAGAAGTCCTGTGATGGAAGGAGACGGAGGTGGCAGAATAAATTAATAGATTTATGCACTAATTCTGTCATTTCTTTGCACCTAAAGAAAGGAAGAGTACCTTCATTTGATATCAAGACTCGGGTGATCATTGTGGCTACCATATTGAGATCAGATAACCAGCTAAACACTACTCACTTTATCTCACCCCCCCCCTCCTCAGCACTATCAGACACTTCTTACAGTAAATACGAGCTTTTAAATCAGTACCTCTTTTTTTCGAGGATCAGGAAATGGAAAGAGTGTCTTTATTGCATGAAGCTCTTTACTTGCTATTATAAATCACATGAGTATTTAGAGAAGAGCATTGCACCAGCGTGGACGCCGGTATCATAAGACAACCTTTCCTTACCGACCGAGTTCCACGCACAGAATAATCACATTGCTTTAATTCATTTACAAGATCCGGTGCTTTTTTCTGTCCGAATGAAAGTGAGCGAGTGTCTGGTAGTTTCTGTTTCTTCTATATTAGCGTTCGTGTCAGGTGTCACACTACACTCAGCTCACATTGATCCCCGTGCCCTTTGTGGTCCAGTATCGATCCTTTGTCTTGCTCATCTTAATAAGTCTCTCTCTCTCTCACTCTCATTTCATTGCCTAGGCAGAAAAAGACAAGGCTCCTGTGATAAACGGCCAAGTTCAATTAAACAAAGCAGCAGCGTAGTCGGGCTGTAGCACAGCGGCAGAAGTGTCGCAGAGCTGCCGTAGCGATTACACAGATGTCATATGCGGTATCGGTAGGGAATGGATCTCTTGTTCAGAGTCTGTGATGTATATTAGATGAGTTGCATGGGTTTCTCTCTTCCTGCATGTGTTAGAACTGCGATTGATGGGTGTTTTAGCAGCACATGAGATAATGCATCTGCTGACGTGGGTGCGTGTGCGCGTTCCTTGTTCTCTCTAAGTGGAACACATGCTCAGCAGCGAAGTGACACTTTCATCAGTCAATCACGGCACACATCCCCGCGGAGCACCCAGCTGTTCTCGCTCGATCTTAAAGAAATGATCGCTGCGTTTTTCTTCAATTCAACAAGTGCCAAGGGTAGTGTCGTGATGCAAAATGATTGCAGGTGACGTACATACTCCATTCGTCCCTCGTATGATCTCACTTAAACATGAAAGAGTAACTGTGCTTTGACAGGTGGGATACTTACCTGCTCAGCCTCCCTGTGAAGATAGCTGTCACACCTTTGAGCCGTTCAGATTAATCACTGCGCCGGGATTATTAGGAACGAGTGGCAGAAGCTCTCCCGTCGCCTCGGCGGAGGGGCTTGACAGCCTGTTTGACAGCCCGGGCCTGTAATCTGCGTAATTTGCAGGTGTTCTCCGTGTTCTTCTTTTAGGAAGGGTCGGGATTACTTCAGGATTAGACTGCTGCAGCAGTCTCGTCTGACAGGGAGGCTTTCAGGGGCTGTTAGCACTAAGCCAAACTAACCTGCCCACATCTCCTCCGAGTTGGGCGAGATAGACAAGTGTGACTCGATTCTAACAAGCTTGACAGTTTAATTTACAGCTCCGAGTGACTGACTGGTCACAGCCACTCGTAAATCAGTGATCTATAGACATTAGAAGTCTGCTCAACCAAATTCACCCTTCAACTCTTGACTCCTTTTTTTCCCATTTTATTTTTTGCTGCCTTTTTAAAAGCGGAAATAAATGGTGCGTGGAACTGCTGAGTTTAGTGCCTTGTTAAAATACAAACAATTCTAGGATTTCGTGAAGAACATGAGATTAACGTTAAAGCAATTTAGTATTAAAGTGTAATGTTAGGAGAATAAATTCATAAAATGATGATGTTAAATGCATAACCTGCTTAAAATCATTCATCCAACAATTAAAAAAGCCGTCATATTTTATTTACGCACATGACGTACAAACCCTGTATGACTTTCTACATTGATTTTTTTGTCCCTACATTGGAAGTCAATGGGTACTAGTGTTGTTTGGTTACCAACGCATCTTCTATTGAGATTTGCAAAAAGTGAAAAGTCAAACGGGTTTGGAACGACATGAGAGGGAGTCCAATATAAAATTATTTGTGGGTAAATTACCATTTTAGAGAAGAAATATTAAATTGTTAACAAATGGTCATTCATATCTGGAAGTGATAACTTGAGGATTACAATCTTGTAAAAATGTCTGATACGGGATTATTGACAGTGAGGCAAAGGTGGTGTTGTCTGTGCAGTTCACAGTTAACATCCTGCGGTCTAAGCCATGGTTTTCCATTACGATCCTGGAGACCTTTAATGAGGTGTTAGGCGCGCATCCGAAATGTGCAATGCTGTGGGTTCCCAAGAAGTGAGAACTATACCAGTTTAAAAGACTTCTTGGACCACCGGATGTGTCTGAACGTCGTCAGAAAACCACATGATCCTGATGACACTCCAGTGCAGCAGGGTTATTCAGAAACCCTCCGATGACTGGAAACGCCATCAATGCCTCGCTCTGTGCTGCCGGGCTGTCTTTCACAAGCCCAAACCTAAAAAAGAAAACGTTCTATTAAAAGGTCAGAAACCGGATATCTCTGGCTGCATGAATGGTGTTTTTAGACACTGCACATGCGGTCAATTTCCTCGTGATTTGCCGTATGGTAAGAATGGCGCTGTAGCTGAAGAAATCATTATGTTTTGGCAGAGGGTGAAGTATTGCCACAGAGTGTTATTATAAACTCTGTGTGTGGTTGTATTCCCCAAACAGAGCTTTGTGTTATTCACTTAGTTCTATGCAGTAACTGTGCATGTTAGTGAGCGAGAGCGCAATTAGCCCTGGTGCTCAGCTTTCAGCGCTGATAAACTCCCAGAGTGCATTGGGCCGAGCTGACAATGGCTCTATTAAGGCTGACAATCAGACGAAGACACTGAGGAATGATCTGCCTCCTTATTATCATACTCCTCTAATCGGATTTAAGGCTTTAATCTCAAACCGCTACGTTGTCCTGAGACTGAAAAATGCTCCTTAATCAAAAAACTCACCGGAAACTGTTTAATCAAACTTTTTGCCTCCTTGTCATTTTGCTCACTTAATTGATTTTCATCTGCCTCTTCATTAACCGGCTGTTGTAAGAGACTGGGAAATGTGTTTGTGTTTTGGGGAGCAGAAGCAGGCATGCGAACTGGCCGGTGTGGAGCAGCAGAAGGCGTCTCTGCAGATGGAGCTGGAGCAGTGGAGACAAATAAGGCAGCAAACGACAGCCAACCCCCCCGCTGTAGCCCCCGAGCACCTGCAGGCCCAAGTCAAACAGCTTACACACCAACTCAAGGTTTGCCGTTTGATAGATATACAACAACAGATGATTAACTGTTTATTATTGGTCTGCCGGAAACATGCACATTGTTTAAGATTGTTTTTTCTTTACTGCTGTTCTTAACAGTATAACTCTTTTAAGTTTTACTCCTCAGATAGATTACTGATATATCTGCAGTTTAAGTTTTAAGCAGGATTTGAATAGTGTATATACGTTATGGATTGCACCATAAACGGATTCTTTAAGATGGCATAAATAATATGCTTCTTGATTTGCGTATGTGGTCTGAAGCAGCCTTAGAAAGCATCCTTCAATGTAAAAACATACCGTTTTCAAATCGTCGAAACTGATTCTTTAATTCTGGGATAAAACAGACTTACAAAACAACAATCAGTAAATGTAACAATGAATTATTTAGCGTTTCGAATTATTCAGGTGTTGTTTTTCCTTAACTGTCACTCAATGTAGGTGCTGTCAGGTAATGTAAAAGAAAAGATCAATCGTGAAATTTAACCTGGATAAGGTGGGGGTTTACTGTATAAATAGCACATATAGTTAGTAAGCTGCTTTAACTTGATTCTGTTTGTCTTTGTGTGTCTGGCCTGTAATGTGTGTTTGTGCTGCAGTGAAAATATGTACAGTTCTACTACCCATTTGTTGCAAGGAGCTCAAAGTCTTATGCGTATTACAAAATCCAACACAGATCTCCCGTTCTACATTGTTGTCTAGTTTCAAATGCAAATTAAAAGGAGTCGATACATTCAGCTTTGAATCTTTTCTATTATTATAAATCACACTTCAGAAAACTTCACAGTATTTTATTGCATACATTTTTTCTGTTTTGCAGCTACCAATCCACAGGAGTGATTCATTACATTAACTATGAACATGTTCCAGTAATATTTTATAAGCAGAAAATGTCTTCATTTTTAAATCTTTTTGTTTCATTATTTAAAAGCAAACTAATCTATTGTCCTGGAATGCTTATGCTGTCTTTTCATAAACAAAATGGTTTGATATAATATTGTTGTGACATTTTTAAGGGTTCATTTAGTCAAATTCAAGTGTGCTTTAAAAAATAACACCTTAGGTTTTTGGCTGTCAAAGATTGTGAAAGTTGCTCAAAATAAATAAAAGTTGCCCATTAAAATATTCAAAGCAGATAAAACATAAAAAACAAGCGCATATTTTAAGTGAATCTGGTAATCGTTCAAAGCGACAACCCAAAATGATTCAGACACCAGATATCATTTTTGATATTTTTTACTAGTGGCAGCTTTTAACATATTATACACAAAAACTCTTCATCTAGTTGTCTACCAGTACATTCAGACACTTTGACCTGACCATGTTTTGCTTAAGTGTTTTTGCTTTAATTGCTAATGGGATCTTTTTACACCACAGACTGAACAAAATGAAGCATTGCTTTGTCATTGGTTGCCCTAAATTGTTTACTTAAATGTATCAGCTGACAGCTATTCAACCTAATCCATTACATACCGTTCTATCAAAGTTATCTTGCATTATTAACTTGAATTTGTTCAGACAAGATTTAAGTTCATTTTCTAAACTTAAGCGAATAAACTGTAATAATGTGAGACATGTGGAATGTGTCTGAATACATTTTAGTTTGACTGTATGTTTGGGATATGCTGGTGGTGTACCACATGTATGCAAGTCTTCTGTTCATTTCAACTGAAGCCATGTACATAAAAATAGCCGTCATCCTACATGACCTCCCACTTCCCACCTTGTCCTGTCATCAGGAGTTTTTTTGACTGTGTGTGTGCCTCTTACCTTGACACACATTCACAGAGGTTGAACAAATGCCGGACGAAATAGATCACTTTTTATTATTTTTACAACTCGCCCCTTAAAGAACCTATACACAGAGCTTGGTTACTTAGTGTCTGAGCAGTCAGTGTGTCAATCATTTCCTTTAAAATGCATTTTTCAACATGTATTTGTCTTTCAACATTTAATATAGACTTGATATCTCTGCTAGATAATATTGGAGATATTGTATTAAAGTACAAAAAAATGGGTAACACTTTACAATAAGGTGCTTGTTGTTAACAATTGGTTAATGCATTTGCTAAAATAAACTAACAATGAACAATTTATCGAACAGCATTTATTAATGTTTGTTCGTGTTCATTTCAGCATTTACTGATACATTATTGCAATTTAATTTGACATTAGTTAATGCACCATGAATTAACATGAATAACTGTATTGACATGAAGTAACATTAACAGGGATTATTAAATACTGAAAAACTAAACTCAGCTAATGTTCGCTGAAGCATTTACTACTGTTAACAAATAGCACCTTATTGTAGTGTTACCAAAAAATGCAGTGCGACAATATGAAATAAAATCTAATTCAAGCCTAAAAAACAGGACATGCAGCTGTATGAATGGATTATGGTTAGCATTACAGCATCCACATTAAGAGCCCTGATGGCTCTGTATGCATAACGGAGTCGTGCATGATGGGAATATCAGATGATAGGATAAATGTGTGACTCTTTCTCTCCACAGAGCACCAGCAGTGAGATGAGCAAACACAGTGCTGCTAACAAGAGCCTGAGGGCACAGTTAGATGAAAGAGATCAGACAGTGAAGGAACTGCACGAGAGGTAAATGCTCTCTATCCCTCTCTTTCTGCTTCCCTTTCCTTCTTGGTCTTAGCTATTCCCCCTGCTTTACTAAGTTAATGCTCCTTCTCTTTCTGTCTCTTGGGCTCCGGGTCACATTTGCAGTGTATGATTCCACCGTGTGGCAGCTCTGCGACTGCGTAAACTTCCACACCGTTCGCAGACCATGGAGCCGCCTATTAAAACAGATACTAGACAGAGCCGGAAAGACAGTCAGAAGAGCTGTCATTTTCTTTTCGTGTAGTTATGCGCTATTGGCATAAGATGCCTGTCTCCAAGTCAGACTGCCTATTGTTTCTATCCACTTGCCTACTTTTACCTCACAGTATGTTGTACTCAACGCCTGTTTTAGCCATTTTGCTGGAAAAATAGCAGTTTGGGAAAAAGCAGCACATTTTGGTATTAAGGTTTTGTGCTTAAACCAAACGCACTTGCTATTTCGCATGTTTGCCTCGCGGGTAAATACGTCTCGTTTCACGGATGTTTGGATACTTTTTACTAGACAAAGATAATGACCAAACGCGTAGGATTTTTTTCAGAATGCACACTCTACGGTGCGTGAAGGGCAGGCCATGTCCACAGGCAAGTGAAAACTCTGGTCTGCGACAACACGCAAATTCACGGATGAGAAGTCCCTGTGAACAGCAGCCGCCTTACGCCACTCGGCTCGTTTAAATGAAATACATGTCTAGACGCTGTAAAAAATACATCTCCAACACTGAGGGGCTGCTGCACTGCCTTCAAAAAAGTGAATTTCAAAGCGCGCTGCCATGTCCTGAGTCAATATCCGGCGCAGAGGTCTCTGCCTTATTCATAAAGGCCTGCCTTTCATGTGCCGCCTGTTGTCTTTCCATATCATACATGTATTCATCTCCTTTGTTTTTTGCTGCAAACTGCACATCCATGATCCGTGAAAGCACTTACAACTGTATTAGCACCCGTAATGCATTCCGAATTAGCAATCTAACACCTCGACGGCAAAAAGAGACAAAGGAAAGAGTGCAACGGAAAACGTTCAGGCAATTTAGCGAGCCGGCGCCCGTAGAAAAGCTGCTCGCGCCGGCCATCAGTATCATCCGGCTATTCTTGTCGGGCACGAGCGTTCCTAGAATAAATGTTATAGATCTAATTGCCATTTGCTCTCTTGAGCTTTGAAAAAGATGGAGTGAAGTGGGGGAGGGCGAGTGAAGCATCACTGTAAGTCAACAGGAGAAACGACTACATCCACACTGCAAAGGGGTCAATATGGGTTTTCTCATTAATGGCTCTGTTCGGTAACCTGACTCCATGTCCCCAGGCCACCCGGTCTTGTTTAATTTAATGTCACTCCAATAAGAAGCTCTCACATTTATTCAGCGCATTTGCTTCGGGCTCTCTCTCTCTCTCTCTCTCTCTCTCTCACCGGAATTTGTGGATATTTATTTAAAAAGGACCTTTGCTCATCATTACAGCGGCTTTGGTCAAACCCGTGGTCAGTAAGACAGGCCTTGAATGTTAACATATTCCGGCGCTTTTATCATCTTGTTCACTCGAGAGTGTTTGATCATAGGCCATCTGGATAGAACCTTTTTGGAATTATTTAATGCAGTTTATTTCATTTCTATTGGGAGGTAAACAGAAAGACAATAAAAAACTGTGGACCATTGTGGTAATAATATATTTTATAGACATGCTTGTACTGTATGTTCACAGGGTCAGCTTGTTAGAGAGAGATGTGACAATGAAAAGGCACCTTTTGGAAGATCTCAGGAGCAGACTAAAGATCTGTCAGGACTCTGAGAGGAGTCACAGAGCGGTGACCGAAGACCTGGAGAAGAAAGTAGGTCCTGCTCGAACATTAAAACAACAGTGACAGCCATATAGAATAATGAATTATGCTCCATCTACTGTATGCATAACCGAGTTACAATTTCTTGATTTTATTCTATGGAAGCATATTGAGGTCATTTAATGTTGGGGAGTGGAGACTCCAGCTTTGGTTAATAATTTTTTTATATACTAGATAAAATCTCTCTCAGAAGAGTCGACTAACCGGAAAGCTCTGGTCGATTCTCTGAAGAGAAGACTGACAGTTGCCACTGAGGAAAAGAAACAACATATGACAACCAGCCAAAAAGTCAAAGAGGAGCTACAGAAAAAGGTTTTTCAGCACCATTCATGTTTTTCCACTCAGTTTTAGTTTTCTTTTATTGTGTTTGTAATGTTTTTTTATTCACATAATTACCATCAGAGTTGTTTGATGTTTGGCCTCAATGCCAAACTTTGCCCCAATTTTTCTACACCTTTCTTCTGCTATTGATCTGTGGTTTCATTTTATCATTGCACTAGTTGCCATTTTAAGTCTTATAAAGTAAAGTCTGGGTCTAATACAAAGCTGGAATAGACATTCTTGATTTGTTAAAAGGGATAGTTCACATTCAAAATGAAATGGTCATGATTTACATGCCCTCTTGTCATTTCAAACATGTATGACTTTCCTTCTTCTACATAACACAAAAGAAGATATTTTTAAACATTTTGGTAACAGTAAACCGTTGGTCCCCATTGACTTGCATTGGTTTTGTGTCCATACAATAGAAGTCAGTGGGGACCAACGGTTTTTGGTTACCAACATTACTACTCCTTTAATCACCGAACCGACTTTACCTATTTTCCTTTTTCACATACAATCATTCACACCGATAACTGTGACCGATCGCTTTACAGGCGGTTCCCTAACCCAAAAAATGTCTTTCTATTTGTGTGCGTCTCCCCAGGAGCAAAGATTGTCTGTCCTGCAAGCGCGGGTAACGGAGTGTGATCGGGCCATGGCTGAGTTGGAGCAGGCTGCTTCTAAACAGATGCACGGTTTGGTCCAGCAGAGCACACAGACTCTGGAAATAATGCAGAGTAAACTCACGCTCGCTGAATCTCAGCTGCATCAACTCCGCACATTCATCGAGGTGTCTGACCTGTCCTACATTCACGTTTTGCCTTTGTCTCGTATATTTAGGTTGAATTCTACGTAATTCAATTTAAAGCGATATTTAGCGCACACTGTTGTCAAACCCAGCGCGTATTGTAGCCTGTGGTTTCGTATAGTCAACATATTTAACCTGTAGCTGATTCCTGCTAGCCTGTTAATGATGGTCCCTGTAGACAGCTCAGCTCTCTGGCCTACATTCCCCTGTCATGGATTGATGAGCTTTGAACATGCCATCCTGTCAGGAAGGTTCAAGAAGCATCTTATGAGATGATTAAAATGCCATTTTTAGAGCTTGAATTATGCAAATGTTTGGGGCCACGAGTAATTGATTATATTTCCTAGTCCAGATTTTCATACAAATGCCTATTCCAGTCATAAAGACATTTTTATATGACTATACATTACCGGTCAAAAGTTGAGGAGCACTTCGCAAAAAGGTTTCTTGTGTCTCTGTGTTTAAAATGACTTTTAGACAAAAAATATCGTGGTAACATATTATCTTCTGGTATTAGTAAAATTGATATTTGTTTTATTTGAACAAATATTATTTTAGAACTGGATTACTTGGATAAAATGATGAGTAAATAGTAGCTATTAAGCCTCCAGCATAGCTGGAAAATCCTTCAATAGTGTTTAAAAAGCTTCTCAGGTTGAGATCTCAAGAAGCTCGATGATAAACCAAAGGTACGAATTTGCTTATTCAAAGCTTGTTATACTAGGGCTGCACTACAAATCGAATTTTCACAAATATGCATATCTCAATAGTTTGCAATAACTAAATAAGTTGAAAAATTCCAAAAGTTATATTTGATCAGTGTTTCAGGCAGCAGAGCGACTGTGCGAAGATGATCAATAATCACAAATAATGTGAAACATTAATAAAATTAAGAGACCATTTCAGAGACCGCTTACAATATTTATCCTAAATTAGAATAAAAATATTGTTTCTATTGGCAATTATTTGCAGAAAATATAAACAGCTGAAACGGAAATTCCAGAAAAGATGCTCTGTATTTTTTAAGACCTCAAAAACTGCATAGGAAACAAGTTCTTATTCACTTTTAAGCAACAGTAATATTTGTACATGTATTTAGGAAAATATAAAAAAAATTATTTTATGTGATAACCTCAATGGATATCAGTTTTCATCTGTCATGTCTTTCACATTGCTTTTGTCACCATTGAGGTTTGACACTGAACTGGAATGGCCACAGTAGCTACATCTAAAAATGCTGATTTCAAATGGCTTCTTAATTTCTTCTGTGGCTGTATGTTGGTTGTATAATTTTTAGTTTCTAAATATATTTTAATATGGATTATATTTATATTACAGACTTAAAGCATTAACGTATCGCGGACCGCACAGCACAGTATTAAACACCTTGTCGTATATTGCATTTTTCTTCAATATCGCACTGCCCTAGTGACTACTTCGAAGATGCTTAAACATAACATGTTCATTTTGGATGCTTTTAGTCACAACACATTTCCCACAGTTGTAATTGTGGTATTCCACGGTTTTTATGAGTTTACTATTGTACTGAAAGTGGAGAAAAACTAAGAAAAAGTAAGTGATCCTAAACTTTCGAGCTTAAGTGTATTTTTAAGCCTGCGTCCAGCCTTTACATTGTGGTCTGTAAACGCTTGCCTCCCTGTTCAAATAGCGTTGAGAGTCCAAAATAAATCCAAATGCCACGTATGTCACCAAAGATTTAAGATAAAGTCTAATTTCTTTTCTCAGTAATTTCCTCAGCAGTTTATCTTCTAATATAATCCAGTGTGGTTTAATGCGGCTAAGTCATTTATAGAGGAATCTTTCCCCTCTGCTTGTCTAATCCTCCTCCTCTGCAAGAGAACTGGTAAATTGGCCCTGTGGCTCGAGTGATTGTGGGTAAGAGCCCTTCTCCTCTTGGCCCCCATCACGCTTTTCCGCAGCTCGACTGGCTCTCGACAAGCGGTCAGGGGAGCTGCGCAGAGCATGTGATAAATTCACTTAATCTCTTCCCGGATTTTTCCATGTGTCGGACTTAGGTCAATTGAATCTAGCCTTTGACTAGTGACAGGGAATATGTATTAAGCTTTAAATAAAGTCGTACGCTCTTTTGACAGGCTGTTGATGAGCCGGGCATCCCTCTGGAGAATTCCCAATGTTGCAGGTTTAATAATGTTTGTGTATGTAAATGCAAAAAGCAAAGAGATGTTAAAGTTCACGTTCGGCAATTTATTGCACTGGAATTTTCTAACCCGGTGGACCTATAACACAAACTATTTGCATAAATTTGTTGTTTCGACTAGACTATTGCTACATGCAGTACGTCCAAGCTGAGCATTGACGTTCAGAACTCAAGACCAGTTTTACTTTGTCTTTAGTTCTTAGTGGCATTGCGGCATTAAGAACAACAGCGTTTGTGTGTACAGGATAAGGACCCAGGACCGGCCTTTATGTAATCCAGCAGCATCCCCTGAAATGTAATGAAGATCCATTTGAAGTATTTATGATGAAGGCTTTATGAAACAAATAACCGTGATGGGGGAATGTGGGAAATGGAGCATGCCCCAAAGAACTGCGCTCCGATCAACCGCATGTGATTGCTCTCACTTATACTTCTGTGGGTTAACCGGGACCATGAGTGAGGGGAATCACGCACACGCAAACTGTCCATTCCAAGGTCAGGTTTTCACAAGGCTTATGGGGAATGATACAGGAGATTATTGCAACGATCAATAAGCTGAAAATGAAACAAAGGGGAGCTCACTTTATTGACTTTCTCATGTACAGTGGCAGCTTTAACATTTAATTGTCTCTTAGTATTTAGCAACAACTCCCATTTAGCTCAGCCCTCGACGGCCTAAACAAAGAATAAGACCCGGCGTTCCCCACCGTCATTTTAATAGCCTCTCATCTCACCCATTATTTATACTCTTCCGAGTGCTTTACATATGCGCCATGCAAAAACAAAAATAAATTCAATGTGGAGTTTTTTTTACGACTCCGGGTCTGTTATGTTTAATTCCTCTTCAAATCGACGCGAGAGCCTTCAACGTTTACTGCGTCTTACATCAAAAGTCAAGAGCATCAGGCACCCATTCGGTTCGCTCCCTGTTCGACAAAATCATCCCAAAATGTGGAGCTGGTGTTCACAGCGAGTTCATTACACCATTAGATGTTAACTTAGACAATGATCTTGTTTACTTTTTTAATCCTTCCTTTTTTTAAAGGCACTGGCTCACGAAGTGGCACGGGAGGTGGACGACACTAAAGCACGTTTGAGGAGGAAACAGAAGAGTTTAAATGAAGGAAACAGAGTGTCTAAATGCTCACTAGAGAAAGCCGCATCTATACTCAACATGACAGAGACTGACCTGGTGGACATGCTTGAAACGGATGAGGTCAGTGTTGACTACGATGTGGAAGTTACAGATAATTAGAGATTAAACACAAATAACAAAGACAAAAGCCATAATAACAGAAGTTTTGGCCTAGTGTGATTTTCTAGGACCTGACCAAAATCATGTGCATGGGTGTTTTACACGCTGGGAAATGTTTAAGAATAAAATGATTTTTAAGATGCACAGCCTTTGGGGTGATCTAATGACACCATAGCACTCACACACACCCACTCAAAATAAGTTTGGAGTGTTTCTTCATGCCTTTTAATGGCATTTCTGGCTGTGTTGTGTTAAATGTTTGTGATTTGCAGTGTGAGGAGGCGTGTGCAGGTCGTGGGGCAGAGACAAATTGGAGCGAGCGTGTTCAACAAATCCTACAGCAGCAGGTTTGACTTCCGTTTATCAAACGCATTTTGTGCAAATATTTTGATTTAATTTGTTAAAGTTTGATCATTTAAAATCTTGCTTTATAAATAGTCAATTCATTTTAAGTGTCAGCTCTTGCGTTGCTCATGATTGCATGCTTTTTTGCATATTTAATACATGTTTCTTTGCTATAAGTGAAATTAAATTTCTTAGCAGAAACTCATATAATTGCTAAAAAGAAAAATCATTATTTTATGATGGTACATAATGGAAGATTGCGCAGATTTGTTATTTGGCACTCATGTAGTCTTGAGTTGTAAAAATGTCCAAATGTGCTGTATTTTAATCTAAATATAAATATTTTCTGATCATTTTGATTTTATAGACTTATTTTATAGACTTAGATTTTATAGATATTGTATGGTACCTGATTTAGCATTTTTCTTAATTTACAAAAGTAGTCTGATTTATCCAGAAGTACCGTTTTTCACAAAGGACTCAGTTAACACCTGTGGGTGTGTTCTTCGTGCCTTTATGGTGATCATTTAAGCCCATCATTTTCAAAGTCATAGTCATGTGATGACATACAATGACTTGTCAATACAGACAACAAGTTATCAAAGATCTAAAATGATGGACAACTGAAAGCTTGAGTCTGGTGAAACAGTTCAGATGTATTTATTAATACACAGCAGGGGTGCCAGAAACCCCATCCCGACGTTTAGCCCACTCAACCGAATTTAGTGGGCTGATATTAAACTATGTGCCTCTGCTGGCTCTCATTAAAAGCACATTTCTGATACAGATTAAAATTCACTACAGTTTGAGCTGGTTGTCTTTTAGCCTCTGTCTGAAAACAAACGGCAGATCCCTAGTGCTTCTGATCTAGTAAAGAGAGCACTGTTGCCAACTAATATTAAGGAGAAATTGGTTGATTTGTTGCTGAAAGTAGCTAAATTATGATGTGATGTCATGACATCATTTCACAATTTACATAATTTTGTATAGAATATTCTTAGAGTAATATAAAACATCAGTTCATTTATAATGCTAACCCTATTATAAAATGAACTAATTTACTCCTTATGAGGTGTGATCACTGCCATTTCTTTTTTGTTTTAAAATGTAATGCTTTTTGGAAAAACAGACAGCTACAATTACATGCGGCCAACACATGCCACATCTAGAGGCTGCAGCTCTTTCAAATGAGTGTGTGTTACAGAGACAATTGCTACAATTTAGTTAGTAGATCTTTTAGTTTGTCATTTTTCAAAAGTTAAAACATACATTTTTGAAATTTGAAAAAAGTTACCAGGACGTTGTGAAACACATTTTATAAGCTGGTGTCAGTGAAAGAGAACAAATTGTTATAATTCATTGTTTAATTTGAGTCTTTTGTAATGAGCTTCGTATAAGATATGTCATGGAATGTCACATAGATAAATGAGATTCAAGAGAGGAAACTTACAGTTATGAATTATTGAATGTGCAACTATTAACACATAGCGTTTTTACATACCAGAAAAGAGCCTCTCGCAATTATTATTATTTATTTGTGAAAAATGTCATATGAAAATATTTGAGGAAACAAAAATAGTTTCATGTTTTATTTTGATAGTTATTCAATTATCCAAATTGTATTATAATTGTTGTCAATTACAAATCAGCCACAACATTAGCACAAACTAATTCTTATTCAAAAGGTTAATCTCATACTCCATGAAAAGACAATCCCTACAATCTTTGTCTCCCAATCTAACATTTATTCTGGCGCCGTGGAGTTTGGAAACATGTTGCACATTAAAACATAAGAGTGCTGCCACGTTGGCACGTGGTTATTAATAAACGCCACAAAAAGGACCCATTCATTTACTAGCATCAAGCTATAACAACAGCTTCTGATTTAAAAAATGTATTAATACATGTTGAAACTTACATATATTATTATTGATAAATTCTGTAGAAATATTGTTTGTTTGTTACAAATCTATTGTGTTACTAGTTGGAACCTTATTCTTAGGTGTTAGATAAATGTATTGTTATGATTTGATATTTTATCTTTTCTTTCGTACAATAAATTGGGTAGAAGGGGTGAATAAATTAGCACAATAAATGCTATCAGCATTACAATATGTGAAATAATGGAATAAAAGTGAATGATCTCTTCCCATCGTGCGTACATAGAGTTTTAACATACAGAAATAGATGCACTGCTAAATATTATGTTTGTTTTAATTTATAGATTATTATTATTATTATAATGAACACATCATATAGTCCGAATTTTAATCTTGGGTAACATTTGATGTGTAAAAAGGTGCTTTTGATGCTAGATTAATTTAATGTTACATAATCGTTTCAGACACACTAATATGTCACAGATATAATAATGATTTTATTTCTTTTCAGAATGATAGGAGAAATAAAGTAAAACATTGTTCTGTACCTGGTTAGGCTAATGGAAATGATGTTAATATCAGATTTAAAAATATTTGCACGTACAGTACAGTATATTGTCTCTACTGTTCTGGGAATTCAAATCTGTCTTACCTGCATTGTGGTAATATTTGTACCAGACATTTTTGTTTTAATATGTCAGACAAGAAAAAACGTATGCTAACAGAAACTCTGGTGTGTGTGCTTGTGTGTTTGATTGTCAGCCTGTAATGTATATCCAGTATAATTCATGGGCTCTAACATGACACTACAGCGCTAGTGGCAGTGACCGTTGACCTCAGTGACCACTCTACACCCCATCTGCACGTCTTTGCCTCTCACCGCCTTGCGCTTTAGAGGACTCGGGCGACTGCCATCAGGCAGCTTACTCTCTTTTCCCCTCACTCTCTCTCTCTCTCTCGCTTCCTCTGCTGGGCTGTGAGACCCCGAGGCAGCTTGTTAGTGGTGGGCCAAGTATTGATCTGGCAGGTCTGTCGATGCAGGGAGATTGAGCCGAGCTCCACTAGAGACTCTCCACCAGCAGGCTACTATTGACACATACACACACATACACACAAACAGAGAAGCGGCCCGCTGGAGACTCTTCACAGGCAAGTTGCTATCGACGTGTTCTCTGCTAGACCGACACAACTGCCTGCTGTATGACAAGGCTGAGACCGGCTCTTGTCCCAAGAGAAGCATGCTGACACCAACACTGTGACCCGGGCATTAGTTTTTCTTTTCTTTCAACTCGCTCATCCTCTGTTTTTTCTTAACGTACTCTGCAGGGAGGGTGACTCTTGCTCTGGCTAGTGATCAAGGCGAGTTTATTGGCAGGTTAGCTTTTTTTAATGTTCTCTTTTTTGGGGGAGGGGGTAAGAAGACACGGACCTCTCAGTCAATAGTGGCAGTTTTTTTTATGGGATGCTTGCGTGCAAATGCCTTGATGTTCATGCGATACACCAAAGCTACCTTTGGACGAGGTCAAAAAATCATCTCTTCCTTCATTTACAATAAACACCTGGTAGAAGTTCAATGGGCATTACATGTCAGGCCGGTGGCCGTTTTTGTGAACAGTCGAGCACAGTGATGCGTGCAAACTCGTGTGTGTGCGCGCGCTTCATCTGTCAGGCTCTGTATATGGCGCGAGCTGTCACTGTCAGCAACTAATGGAGGTACCACTGTGACGACGTCTTATTACCGCTGTGGCCCTGTCAATAGCGCAGCCGTCATTCCGGTGCCACATGTCAACATAACAAGCTCACGCATGTCAGAATAATGTCGGGCTCAGTCTGCGTGTTTTGGAAGGGAAAAACTGAAGAGATGCCACGTCATTTATCCACCCGTCTAAAACGCACCTGAAGGCGTACACTCTGTTGCTTATGATCCGTCGTCTGTGCCACAACGTGTTTTTTGCTTTGCTGGCTTCGTATGCCATTAACGAACGTTTAGCTCTCTTCGGATGGCGCATCTCTCTTTTATTTCCACACGTTTTCTGGCCACAACGTGCACAAAGCACCTCTAAACCCCTTCCCATCTCTCTTAATGAAACAACAACGCTTCCTCACCCGAGGGTCACAACCTGGGAATAGCGTTGCCAACCTATAAGCATTTAGAGCGCAGTGCTCCCGACGGCTTAATGTGTCAGGCCGTGAATAACCCATCCCGAGCTACGAGTGTCCACCCACAGACCCTCATCCAGCCCAGGGACCCCCTTCGCCCAGTAGCAGTAGACATTTAATTGCTTGCGTTTATTTGTGGATTCCTAATTATTGACTAGAGGTAAATTATAACACCACGGCCTTTATGAAGAGACGGAAATGACTGTTAGAGCTAATGAACTGAGCCACCCTGCCTCCAGTCATTTATCAACCACATTCATCTCGGCCTGACAGCACATAATCATTTTAGAAGTCGTGGGCCCCCTACATCCTTAATGTATTAATTCGTGACCGTCGGAGCTGGAACTCGAAGGGCCGAAGAATCCCACTGTATTGAATGTATGCGGTGCTTACGGGAAGGCTTTTCTGTTTCGAGTGCTCTTAAAGTGTTTTTTTATTTGTTGTTGTTTTTGGACCGACGTCTTGATTTGGGGGCAAAACATTGTACACCCACTACATGTATGTGGGAAGTGGCACTAATTAAACTTATAATTACTGTGGCAATTAATGCAGTGACTGAAGTTGGCAGAGCCTGCAGCCCACAGTAAAGCTCCCTCAGGCAACGATGAACAAAGAAAACACTCCTCGATTACGGTCCTTACTTTTCGCTTGAATTTATATGTATATTTAAAATAATCCAACACATTTAACACAAGGTCCCAGCCTTCACGTTCCACCAGTAATCCACTTGATGTTGTTCATTAGCTTGACATCAATCTACAGTAGGAGAAACATCTATCTTTGTTTCAGCTTTCTAAAAAATGTCGACGTCGGATCCGTTGCTTGACTTATTTCATTCCCCGTCTGGAGATTTTCCAGCCGCCATCGCTTAAACACCAGCCTTCTATATAATGACTGTCACTCCAGTCAGATTTATCAGCGCTTGTGATGTCAAGCACCAGTGAACTTGACATGACAGCACCGTCAGCCGACCGGTCTTTTCTGAGCGCCGTGCTATTGTTTGATCCTCGTTCTGTTCCCTCCCCTCCATCAGTTCCTAATGAGAGAGATGGAACAAAGACTTCCGAGTGGGAGTCCGTATTTATTCTACAGTGTATTTAGGTCAGATGTACCGGTTCAGGTTGTATAGACCTGACGATGGAAGAAACAACATTTAAAAAAAGAAGGAGTTTTAATTACAAGTATCTGTAGCCCCAAGTGTCCAATTCCCTTTCATACTGGTCTCCAGTGGCGTGAAAGGGAGAATGGAGAAGAGAGGCAGTGCAGGGTGGGTAATTACTGGCACAGAAGAATAGATTGGTGCTATGCTTGATTTTCTTACCTGATCTCTTGTTTTCCCACATGTGACACATTCATTATCTTCTAATCAAATGCAGACTTTAGTAGGTCTTGGGTGTTTTGGTTGTTGTGTGTGTATGTTTTTGTTATTCCCACGTTCAATCATTTTGATTTCAAATTAAACGTGTGAAGATCAAAGATCAGAAAGCTTTATATTCTTCTATGATCATCAGCTGTGTTTTTCTTCCGCACTCCGCAGTGGCCTACATGGGTGAGAATTTGTCGAGTGGCATTAAAAATAGTCAGTGGCGGTTTGGGAGGTTTCGCTGGCAGGAAGCAACGATGCTTAATATGAGATATTTAAAAATTTTCATAACTCACACACTACACATATACTTGCCATCTTTTGAGTGTGCCAGAGGTGCAATTCAAGCGTTATGGATGTGACGTTTTCAGTCAAAACTTGAAATAAGATCTCGGAGAATGTTTTTGAACCGTCTGTTTATGTTGACTTAACTACTGATGATAAAGTCCAGACATCAGAAAAGAATCAGACTATACACGAGTTTTCTATTTTTAATGAGGAAAACATGTATGTGTTATGCATGTGACCAAGAAGTCTGCCGTTTGTAGGTTTTTTTTATTAATAAAATGTGCAAACCAGAAACAATAATACCCAACAAATGGAGAAGGTATGGCTCTTTGTAGAACACAAAATCATTCATTTGAATGAGGAATATGGAACGTTATGCATGTGACAGTTCACCTGACTATGGAAGTTTTCTGTGCTTTTAAAATTCACAAAGAAAAATCCTTGAAGAGAGAATTCACATGGATATTTAAACCATCAGATATTGACATCCGAGCTATCACTATGTGTAAAACCTTTGGTAATAATTGCTAAAATATAACAACCCTTATTATATAAGATCTTATCATTTCTTTTTATTATTCTTTAATAACTAGTGTTTTAAGATAAATATCAGTTTTTGTTTCTCTTAGAAGTGTATTGACATGTGCCATTGAAATGGCATTTAAGATTGAAATGTTAAGTGTCACTGCTATTGCCTCCTCCCCCAAGCCAAACTTAAACACTTTTTATTATTAATTTCCCAAAACACGTCGATGCCAACGCGACCTTCCTTTCACACATCCTCTTCTGATTTGCACTCAGATTGGCCCCACAAAGGGCTCGCTTAATGCTGATAACAAAAGGAGCCTGATCAATCCATTATAGAGAGCGTCTGATGGTGTGAGTGTGTGTCTTAGCAAGATGAAGCTCAGAGTGTATTGTGACTAGGCCTGTAGCTTCGCCCCAGGCGTCTTCACACTCTATGAAACTAGCGTCACTTAATTGGACTATAAAACACCTTCATATTGTTGCCGGGGTTTTTTCCCACTTCTCCTCAGGCCAGGCCAGTCGATTCAGAATCAACTCCTGGGCGTGTTAATGAAAACACAGCCCAAAAGAGAGCTTTGCTGAATAGTGAACAGCTCACTAGGGCTGTCCAAAGGGAGAAGATTACCTGCTAAAGCAGCTGTTACATGATAATGACTGAGTCTGCCATCCCTGTGGGCCTGTTCGAGAGAGCACAGCCAAGATGTGACTCGGGCCTCCCAGGCTAGCGTGGCATCAGATAGCTTTCTACGTCGTCCCATAAAATTACACCTTTTTAAGCATAATTAAATATGGCATTCCTTTGCTGGAGCCCTCGAAGCCATTTCTTGTGTATGTGAAGTTTAGTGCAGCTCAAGCAAGCTTTTGATGAAGTCAGCACATACACTGGGTTATACTGCAATCTTACACCTGCCTCCGGGGAAACACTGCTCTCCCTCTCTCCCTAATGAGACACACTTTTCTCCCTTTGGACTTTTTTCCTCTTCATTTAGGATGCGTATCTGCGTCTATTTTAGGTCCGCTACCTAAATACATTTGCACTTGGGTTAACACGCTGTATCTCCATTTCGGTCAGAATGAGTCGAATAAAGAATCTTTGTGTGCGAAAAGTCGCTCAATGAGCAATATAAAAAATACATTTATTTTTTCAATATTTATGGATCATGCAGCCTTTTGATGCCCCAATGCTAATTACCACAGTGTCCTTGAGACGGATTTGGGGAAAGAAGAAAGCTACGTCATAGTTTATGTTAACACATCCTTCACGTCTGGCTTAAGTTTATAACACACGCACACACGGTTTAACATTCCTTTCTCAATCGTTGCATCACGGAGAACGGTGTCAAGCCTTGAGTGGCACGCTGGCAAATCAAACCTCAAAACAATCCCATTTACTATTTGAGGAAATGCGATTTATAGTTTTTTTCCAGAAAATATTCGCGCCTCAGCGACCTGTTCCCTGAATTTGTTCCCTGTCATAATTAATCAGCGTGAAGTCCAAAGTCGAGAATCGTCATCAAAGCAAAAGACACCCCGGAGAAACTGTCTGGTGTCAAAGAACGCCAAGCAAAAAAGCCTCACTGTACTTTTTGACAGGTTTTTCTTTTCTTTCCCCTCTCCTCTCTCTCCCCAGATCCCCTCTGCAGGCCTGCTGATGGACGCCATGCTGGTGAAGATGAAGGAAGGCAAAGTGCTGACAGAGGAACTGGCCACACTACAAGCTGCAGTCAGCAAAAACGCCTGACCAGAGGAAAAAAAGACAGGGGGGAGCTGGAGTCTGTAAGATGGAGTGTGTGCCCTGCTTGGCAGTGGATGGCCCTTGTCTATGCAGCACTCCACCCGTTGCTCTGCTCCTACATCCTTGTAGTCCTGTGCCTCCGAGAACAAACAGATTTATTCTTGGCTAAATAATTCAATGCATTGATTCGCCTCCAAAAAAGAAAAACATTTGTTTTGCACAACGATAAAATGATGCAAGACTTGCATCGTTTTCGGGTTTTTTTTTACATTTTCACATTGCGGAAATCACAAATGACTTTAATGAGAAGCAAAATAGATTATTATCGATCTGGTGTTTAATGAAGTATAAATTATTGTGCTTTGTTTTGATTTGAATGTATAATGTTTTTGACACGTGTGTTGATGTCTGCGTAAACACAACACAATGTACATCTGACCGCAGTTCACACAACAAAGGTGCTAAAATTGCACCATTTTCATAAAATTCTATTCATTCTACTGAGTAACGCCTTTAAAGTATTTCTGAGGAAGAAATTAAAATGTTAATTCCGTCGATACACTTTTTGTCTCATTCTTTTGCGCTTACTTAAATGGATCTTTGGGGTAGGATTGTTTTTTAACAATTTATAAACACATCATCATTGTCTGGATCAACTTCAGAAAAAGAGCCCTTACTATTTATACGTTAGAATGATCGTACGATTTGATATTCACTGATTTAAACTTGAGGTAGACAGTATGTTATACGTTGTATAGAATATCATTGATGTTTTAGGAACTAGTTGTGGGTCAACCGTGTTCATTCTTAATTCTAATCAAAGAAAATCGCTTTCATGAAGGACGTTATCAAGGACAGAAATTGATGAGTTCTTTTGCTTGCATCAAAATATTTTCAAAATAATTAATAATCTAATTATCATATGCTTTTACTCTGGATTTTGATTTCAGGCCTGTGGCGCAACGTGGAGCCATATAAATCCATGCCACCCTTGATGTTCAAATATCTGGGTAATGATTGTAAATGGTCTTTACTGAGTAGCATTAAATACTGCAGTTTTATTTATACAACAGATGAAAATTTGAAAAAGTAATTTCAGAATATTTATATATTTTTCCATATTTATGTTGCACTGTAAAAAGATGTCAACTTTGAGTTAAAGAAAATAAGTTAACTGGTTGCCTTACAATTTTGAGGGCACCTTTGACTACCATAAATGTTTTCCTACTATGGTAGTTCCAGAACAGAAAATTGCCAACATTCTTCCAAATAACTTTTTACCGGTATGAAATTACATATAGTAAAGGATAACAGAATTTTCATTTTTGGTAAACTATCTTATTTCTATATTGTTGAACCAACAGAATGTTTTTACAGCAGTGTTTCCCGGCTGGATTTACCCGTACTTAAAATCTTTTTATCTGAGAGCTGGTTCTTTCTGTACCAGATTTTTTATTTCATTTACATCAATTCAGAAATGTTTTACATTTTTGGGTTGAAATATGATTCTGATCTGGTATCTAAATCTGTCCTTGTACAAATAATGTAAAAAACCAGTCCATCGTTTTCCTTATGTCTTATTTATAATTTAGTTTTTTCCATCGTTTTTTTGCCTCTTCACTCATTTTTCCCTTTGCCTGCAATTAGAAACCTTGTAAACCGTGTAAAGCCATCCGTTCAAAATGAACTAGAAGAATTCAACTTCTTATCAGTTTTATGCTAATGATGTCGTTTGCATTTATCTTTTTGTAATGAAGGATTAGCTCAAGACTCTGTCTTAAGCAACTCGGGGACCAATTTATCTGCCACCCTGGATCTGCGGGCCCCTGTGGTTAATTACCATGCGTTAATGTAGTTTGGCTCTTTTCTTCTCTGAATACTCGGGAGCACGCCATTGTCAATATTTGTCCCATGTAAATTTGCTAGTTTCCAGTCCCTGTCCTCAAGCATAACATTGCTAATGACAAGCATTAATAACTCTGAGGACGAAGGGGCCTGGCATGCGCGTACGGGGATAGCCGTGTGTAAATTAGCATGCAGAGGCAGCGTTTCTTTAACTTGATCTCTCTCGCCTTAATGCATAGTCAACATGTTTCTGTACCCACTCTCTCTTCCTGCTGTGGCCGCTATTTCTATGACATTCAAATGCACACAACTCCCCGAGGTTTAATTAATAAGGCCTTCCTCAGCCACCCACTGAACATGCTAACGTTCGATCCCACGTCTCGAATCCGACCTCATGTGCCATGTAATATCTCATTTTTAAGGAAAGGAAAATGAAACCTATCCCTCTCAAAATCTCGCTGTCTCGCTGCTGCTGCCTTTTGTGAAAGTCTCATTAAGAAATGCACCTTAGGGGACTAACTGATCAGGACTTCTAAATGCTAGGATTTTACCATTCCTGCATCCCTTTGTTCCTCTTATCATTTTATCTTTCTCTTACACATTCAATCGCTCAATATTTTTTACCCTTAATCTCTTCTTTTTGATAGTCTTGGCAGGTTCTTCTCAGAGCAGGGGGTTCACCTCCCACTGTGGGTAGCTGGGTGCCACAGGGGCTGTTGGGAGTGATGATGAGGGGCTGCTCGAGCTTCAACCCATGAACCTCCCCTCCCCATTTCCAAAATCAATAACGGAGAGCACAGAGGTCTCCTGCAGCATTACTTCAACGGGTCCATCACAGGTCAAACTCGAATTTGTGCCTGGATGAATCGGCCGAGAGGCCATTTTTTGACAACTGAAGTGTCAAACATGTTCACGTTGATCTGTTTGAAGTAAACCGGATAACAGGAATATATTTATATCATTAATTACAGTAGAAATGTTGTTCTAGCCACATTTTGTTGCCTCTGCAATGGCTTTTGTTGCCTTGCTGAATGATGTCTAATGTCTCTATTGAAATGTTCTAAGGTATCTTATGAATGTGGAATTAAAGCTTAAGTATATAAATGTTTAGGCTACTCCTGTCTCATTTAAATATGCAGAGATGACTTGTGAGAAGTGACATGCGTGTGTAAGCGGCTGGTTGAGGTATCGCATCATATTCAAGCGCCCGATGAGCCTCTGACATCCGCAGTGTCCGAGAAATCTTTTTAAAAATCATTTTTTTCTCTCTTATCTGGGTGTGATGCAGGATTTACACACTTTATATTGAATTCTATATTTTAGAGGTCAGGTTTGACTGGTTCCTTTGCCACAGCGACTGTTCTGTCATACACGTCGTGCGTCTTATGTTGCGTTTCAGGCAACCTGTCTGTTATTTGCCTCCGCAGCCCCGGAGTGTCTGGATTAAGTGAAATTAAAAGTAAGAAGTCACATTAAAACATAAATTTTTCTATGATTTAGTAACGTTAAAGGTATTTATGGACACATTAGAAGAGCGCAGTTCTGGAAATGATTTCCGACTTAAAGTGGGAAATGTCCTAAATCCGAGGTGTCAGCCGCAACTTCAAATCACCCGCCAGACTGTAAATTCGTGTAAATCCGTAAGAACCAGCGTTAGTTGTGCATTCATACACCTTATAAACAAACAGCATATATATCTGTGATTATAATTCTATCAAAACACACCCAAACTGATATAAACCACAAGTTATTCTTGCTTTTTTGTTGAGATGCGAGAGAAACAACGGTAAAATAATGTCAAACACAAATGCTGTTGATTTATGTGGTGCAGGTTGTGAAATTTGTACTTTCGTTTGTATTATTAATTCCAGTATAATAAATGCATCATCACTCCCTAAACGCCATTACATCTGAAAGATTTAAATGTGTTATTTTAAAAAGTAAACATTGACTCCATTGTAAATTAAAAAAGCAATAAACACGTGTATAGAAACATAGACAACATGTGGGCATACAGTAGGGTTTTTGGAGGTCTAGTTAGTGTTCGTGGCGATGGTGAAATTTCTTGTATTTGTCTCGATAGACAGGAAACCTCTCAGCGATGAACTTGAAGATCCTCCCAGCGTGAGTTTGCGGTCAGGCGAGTCAATCGCCATGAAGAGCAGACAGATGTAGCTGCGGTTTGCCTCGCTGAACGGGCCATTCTGTGTTTTTATTTATTTGATTATTCACTCATCATAGGCGTGTGTGCTTCTGATCATACCTGTCATTCAAAATGTATTCATTCATAAATACTTGTTTTCTTACCGTATGTCTAGTAAATACGGTGCATTAGTTCATACGTCACTTCTGGAGCAGACTTCTAATGAATTAAACGTGCGATGTGTGTAACAATTGAACAATAGGAATTCCTGTGTGACAGTGTAGAACCTGCCTGCGCGCGTTAAATGAATGAATGACAACTATTGATCATTTATATGGCTATAACAATTGTTGGACTGCGACTAATAGACTTTAGTCAATTACTAAATTAATTGACACGAATGAAAATTAGTCTGTAAGGATACACGTGCCGGCTGATCAATAGGTTGCAGCCCTACTGTCTCACTTCCAATTTTCACATCGTTTTCCAGATTTCCCCTGGGATGCTCTTTTTCCGGAAAGAAAGTGTTTTGCAAGCTACCTCTGATATAGCGCGACCCAACTTATAGTGTAGCCTCTCTACTAAATGTCTACTGTGCCGCCTCGTAGGAATTTCCTAAATGTCTATATGGTGATTATTATGGTCTTGGCTGGATCTGAGGTCAAATACTTTTTACTTGAATTCAGAGTAATACACATACATTATTATTTACAATAAAAATGGCATGAATACTTATATTTCAGGTCAAAAAGACAAAGTATTAAAGCTTCATTATTTGAAACAGTTTTGTTGTTGGAGAATGCATTCAGTTTTCTAGCATTCAGCCTGTTAGATCATAAATCCCTCTCCATTCAAAAGAATGCACAGCACACGAGATGCGCTTATATCAGACTGGGCTTTATTTCATGATTTGTCTTGTCTCATTATTTAGTGGTAACCATCATTAATAGAAAAATGTTGTCTAGATATGCACTTCCGTTATTTTTACACTAGAGGAAGCCATAGTCGAAGACTAGATGGCTTGATGAACGCGTTCTTATTAAACAGGATGATAATAAATATGATCATTTATTTTGATACAATGGAAGTTCAAGATCACATGTAGCTACTCCAAGCGAATGCAACCTCTGTAAATAAAAGTTTACAAACAATTAAAACGAATACCTGAAAGCCAATCCTACAGAAACAGAAATGTTCAGATTGTGGACTTCTACAAAATCTGTCACTGCTTTTTAAAAGGAATATAAAATGTTATTAACACTTTTCTATTTTCTTAAGATGTGTCCTTCTATTGGAATTTGAAGCAACGACTTTTCATGTTTGCAGACAATCGATTAACGCTTAAAGCTCCACCTCAGAGGTTTAATTGTTTTATAAAAATACTGTTTGTCACATTCATTTTAAAGGTCGAATAGTAATTTATTGTTCTGAAACAGCAATGGACTGATTAAATAAATTCTCCAGTATTTATCAAACAGCTGTTTGATTTGCCTATGAGACAACCTGTTACATTTCTTTTTATTTGCATAATATTTAGCCATATAAAATAAATAGCAAAATAGTGTTTCTTATAACTTCATGAGATTTTGAATGTAAAATAATGTGTCTCCTTTATATCAAGTGGTGGTTCTGGCTTACGTGATGCAAAAAGTGAGCTAAAACGGCCTAATGAGGCTTTTCTGCAACATTTTGGTTGTGGTTTTATAGGTTTCTAGGCAAGAGGTAAATTCGTGCAAAATGTATGTTACTTACCAAATTGACATGAAATTCACAATGGCTTTAATAGCATCTTAGCTGGTGTGTGGGGATAATGGGGATATGACGCCATCATGTGGTTATTTCTGACACCAGAACACAGTGTACCGTTGGTAGTGTAAATTACACTGAATAGAGGAAGCATTTGCACAAAAGCATCCCGTGATGCAATGTCAACAATACCCAACAGTCTAACTGGTTCTCTTGATAAAATGTTTTTGGGAATTACAGTGTTTATATTACTACTGGATTTGGATGGCTTCTTTTGGTATTTGGCAGTCGGAAAAGAAGATATTTTGAAGAATGTAGGACAGCAAACAGTTCTTGGTCACTTTTGACTACCATTGTTATTCTTCCTACTACAGCAGGAAATAGGGGCACGATCTGTTTGGTTACAAGCATTCATCCAAATATCTTTCTCTGTGTTCATCAGCACAAAGAAATGTATACAGTTTTGGAATAGTTCATCACTGAAATGAAAACTATAGTTGCCGTTTACAGACCTTTGAACAACATTTAACTTCATAACTGTTCACACTTAAACATTGCTTTTCATTACACCTGTCTATCTATCTGATATTTTAGATTATTCGATTCATATCTTCATATCTTTGAATATCTGTTCCCATTTCAACACACTGAGAAAGTGTTTTTTTTAGATGTACAGTATATATGCAATCTGGCTTACATTACAAATGAATTACCACAAATTACCGATTGTTATTTATTTAGTGTAAATACATTTATTTATCCTAAATAGTGACCCCACCTTCCTTGATTTAAGTACACTGTAAATTGTAGATTTATATTATACCAGGGGTCTCCAACACTGCTACTGGAAAGCTATTTTCCTGCACAATTGAATTCTGACACCAATCAAACAAACCTGTCCTGAACCATCAAAACACGTTGTTCAGGGTTTTTTGAAAATGATGAGCAAGATTGGAACAAAAGTATGCAGGAAGGTGGCTTCCAGGAGCAGGGTTGGAGAATATTGTTTTATGCAGAGGACAACTTAAATTATTATTACGTCTGGGTTGCGTATTTAATCCAGTTTGCTGAAAAGCATGCACTGATGCCTGCGACATCTTAAATCACAAAGCAACGTCGAGATATGCCAACAAACCATAAAGGGGGCATGCTATACACGACACTCTATAAGAACCCATGCCACCATAATGAAAAAATGTCTGCCCAAAAAGTTGTAAAAGACATTACTGCAAAAAGTGTTGGCCTTAATACTCGACCAGACTATACATCCTTAAGAATGCATGTAGAGAGGCCAAGTTTGCCTTCTGGCCGAAGAGGTATACGAGTTTGGTCAGAATTAATAGTTACGGTAGATAGAGCCTCAATCAACAACAACAGAAAGTCAGTCAGAAACAATCAAATCATATACATCTTTATTTTAGCCCCCAAACTATTAATAGACGTTTTTCATGTTGTGATAGAACCTAGTTTCTAGCCAACGATGAACAGATATGTTTGGGATTTTGCTCCACCATAGCACAGAGACAGCACTGCTCAGAATTACAAATGACCCACTATTAGCATCTGATCGCAGCACTTAGTGCAGCGTTTAATACAATGGATCAGGGATCTCCAACCCTGTTCCTGGTGAGATACCATCCTGCAAACTGGAGCTCTAGCTGAAGATTTAGCAAACATCCCTGAACATCTTGATTAGATGGTCCAGGTGTGTTTGATTGGGGTTCGAGCTGAAATCTTCAGGACGGCAGCTCAGCAGGGGCCTTTGAGAAATCAAATTGTGGACGGTTTCTACACACTAAACATTTCTTAAACATTTTATAAAGGTGGCCATAGATTATACCATTCTAATGATAAAAAAATTATGATGTCAAGCTTTAGCCTTTAGATCTTATTCAATCATTACCACTTTGTTTATGTAAGTGATGTCAATTATCCAAATAATCTCTGGTCAAATGTGGAGTGCCACAAGTATCAGTGTGAGGACCTATCCTTTTTTCGATTTACACTGTTCCTCCAGGAGACGTTATCAGAAAACAAGAAGTCCAAGCTTTTTCATTTTCTCAGAACCTGGCAATACCAAGCAGTTACTCAAAATAACAGACTGCATAAATTACTTTAAAAAGGAAAAGCCAGCAATTTCTTCTGATAAATTATAGTAAGTCAGTGAGACTGATTATTTTACTAAATGGGCTACCATATATAATATATAATATATTTAGTTGCTGTGTGATGTCTAATAGCTGTCATTTGACAGTCACATCTTCAGTGTGTCTCGGAACATTCCTCCATCTTTAAAATCGTTCAAAATTGCAGCCATGTTTTTCGTTAAAGATGCAGAGAAACTTACTCATGCATTTATGACCTTACATATACATAACTGTAATTCATTTCTGGGTGGGTCTCCCGCAGGACTGTCAAACAAGCTTCAGTTGGTTTAAAATGCAGCAGCTAGAGTGCTTACTGGATCAAAGACAAATTATCATATCAGCTGAATTTTACAAGCACTCCACTTGCTGCCTATTAAGTTCTGTATATACATATAAAATATTGCTAATAACTAATGAAGCATTAAATTGTCTTGCGCAATGGTATTTTAACTACTTCAAATTCTTGCCTGTAAATAATTCTGAGAATTTCAAAATCATCTAAAGGAGGCAGATCTCTTTAATCAAGTATTCACAGATTTTAACATGTGTGTGTTTCTCTGGTTCACAGCTCCATTTTGTCCCAATGCTCACTCCAGCTATGGTTTGGCCTGATGCTATTTCCAGTCCTGCAGGCTTCAGAGTTATCTCAGATGGAGGGTCAGAAGAGTTCAAAGAGATGTTTATTGATTACATTCCAAAAGCAAATCTTTATCATGGCTTTATTCCAGGGTCCTCAACATAATCCTCAATGTGCAAGTCCCCTGACATAAATTTGATCCACTAGATCCATATTTGGGTCAGATATTCTGTAACCTAATAATATAATAAATAAATATAAGATATATGGGGTGTGGAAATTTCATACCACTAGTGAAAAATCCCAATTTTCCGTAACATGACGAAAGGTGACATTCTGATTTTCGTCAGAGATTAAAAAAAGCTTATTTTCTGTTGAAGCACTAGTCCTCGTGTAGATGTAGGGTGCTGAAATACATATATGTGCAAATTAATGCTAAAACAAATATTATAAAGATTTGGTTTATTTTGATACATTTTAATCTCATTCGTCAGAACCTATACATACATTACAAAAACACATTAAGAAAACCCAAGAATCAACACAAATTTATTGAAGATACATATAGCTGTAAAGAAATGCATTTTATCCAGGGTAAGATACACTTATTTTAACTTGCCTAACCGGCTCTCACGTTGTCACAAAAGACAGTAGTGGATGACAGTGTTTTAAATTATTGATGTAAAACATGTTCTGATAAGACGGTAGTTTTATGCATATTAGCTTTCATGGTGATCTTTGATTTCAGTGGCTGGCAGGCTGGTGTCAAGCGCACATACTACCTGTGTGAATATTAATATCTCATCATCTTTTGGCAATTCATTTTACTTAAATATTTACACATATAGAAGCTATGTCATTTTTTATATATATTTTATTTTATTTTAGATCTATAGACAATGCCAGTGTCCATGCAGACTGGGATCCTTTTAAACAAAACGGTGCAATTCACCAACACGTGACAGCATGAGAAGTTAAAAAAGTTATCAAAATATAATAACTTTGTTATTAGATGGTTAATAGTCTCACAATATCCCCTGTTGCATACTGATACTGTTACACCAAGATAAAGGTCAATTTACTAAACCATGGAGAAGATAAAGAGAAAAAAGCTACACTATATGTTATGAAAAATATATTGTGGATGAAATTTATGCAAATTTAAGATTTATATTTTATGAAAACTTAGGTCTGTTTAGCTACGAGTATAAAAAGAACAGAGACATAACAAGCAGATGAGACCAGAAAAGTTATATGATATGAATTGGCGTACCGCAGACCTGGCAATGGTTTTATATAGGAAAAATCTAGTGTGTGGAAAGATATTGAGCCTCAGTGAATCAGTGGCATCAGTGAAGAAGACAGGAATGAGAATTCAGAGTTGAAGAGGAAAGACTTTAAAATGGCCTATTTCATTAATTCATCATTGACACGAAATGACAGAAAAAGCCTTTAAAACATTCTGCTGGGCTTTATTTTCCATGAATAACAGGTGCTTTTCTGAAATCTATTATTAAAGTGGGGAAAATGTTTCTTCAACTTATTTCATGATACTGTTTGGTTTTAGACAAACAAAGATGTTCTTGTTTAACTGAGTTTCTTAGTTGTGACATTTCATTAAAAAAAATAACATCTTACTTTTTGTGTACCACAAATGTATTTTTATAGGTCTCTTATAGGTTACTTCTCTCTCAAGGGTGCCAGTGCGCAGTTATGAAATGAAGTATGAAAAGCAAAGGAACAATAATGGCAATTGGAATTAGCGGTAATAAACTGGTCAACTGAGACCAACTGTTCATCAGAGCTTTCTTGTAATTTATCAGGGAGACAGGCCTTTACACTCAGTTTCACACTCTATAGTGCGACAAATTGCACTTATAGCAATGCTTATAAAGGAAACTGTTAGGCTTACTGTAATGTGACTAAAACGCCCACTAGGTGGCGGCAATTATTTGGTGTGTCGGTGAATCATTCAACCATCTCGTTCAAATGGATGACTCACTGAATCAGGATCTCGTCCCAGATTCATTTAGGGGGAAACACCGCAAAAAGACAGACGAATGCGTTCAAATGAACGTTAATGCGCATATGTAACATAAGTTAAGGCACTACTATAATACCGTTGAAGAAACAGAGCGGGATCGCAGACATTTGGAAGCTTTATCCGTCCGCCTCTCCTCCAACCACAGTGGAGGAGAGGCGGGACAAACACTACTTTGACAAACCATCATACACAACAATGGAGGCTTTAATATAGCTGATTACTGAATTTTTATAGCGCTTATTCATTAATATTCTTTAAAATAAGACACTAGCATAACCGGGGGAAAAGGGTTCGGTAAGGTCCGTTTTAAGCGCAAATTACTCAAAATGTACACATATATTTATCGATGTTTCAGTAACGAGGTCCAATGATGGGGAGAACACAAGCCGCTTAACGAGGCTGAATCCAGCTTCTTATTCGCAGTTTCTTATTGACGCTATCCGTTCCACCTTAAAAACGCGAAGCAATCCGCTTTTCCAGTTTCTTATTCACGCTTAGTTTAGGGATCATCTCGCGTTTCTCTTCTTTTACGTTTTTAAAATAAAAACTTTTGTGTGCGTGTGTGTGTGCGCACGTGTGTTTGAGAGAGTGCACAAAGGATGGGATGCTGCTTGCTGTCTAATTCATGCCATGCTGAATGCCCCTTGGATGAACGTGAACTTCACGTGGAACCTCCATCACCCACTCACCCTACCATTCTCTATATTACTTTGATAGGACCGTTTTTTAGGCAGCCTAAGTGCACTTATGGGACATTTTAGGTGCTACATCTCAAAAAACTTTAAGGGTGCGTCAAAAGTTCCACTTAGGGGTTATACCCAGTATCCCTGACTACCACCTGGCCAAACAACAGACAATTTTACTGTAGCATTTTGGAGTTATTGACCCCTGAAGTTGGCATATTTCACAGTACTCTTCAATGGGCCGTTGCACTTATGGGACATTTTGAGGTGCTACATCTCGAAAACCTTTAAGGGAGCGTTAAAAGTTCTACATATAGGTTATACCCAGTATCCTTGACTACCACCTGGCCAAAAAACAGACAATTTTACTCTAGCATTTTGGAGTTATGGACCCCTGAAGTTGGCATATTTCACAGTACTCTTCAATGGGCCGTTGCACTTATGGGACATTTTGAGGTGCTACATCTCGAAAACCTTTGAGGGAGCGCTAAAAGTTCTACATATAGGTTATACCCAGTATCCTTTACTACCACCTGGCCAAAAAACAGACAATTTTACTGTAGCATTTTGGAGTTATTGACCCCTGAAGTTGGCTTATCTCACAGTACTCTTCAATGAGACGTTGCACTTATGGGACATTTTGAGGTGCTACATCTCGAAAACCTTTAAGGGAGCGTTAAAAGTTCTACATATAGGTTATACCCAGTATCCTTGACTACCACCTGGCCAAACAAACAGACAATTTTACTGTAGCATTTTGGAGTTATTGACCCCTGAAGTTGGCTTATCTCACAGTACTCTTCAATGAGACGTTGCACTTATGGGACATTTTGAAGTGCTACATCTCGAAAACCTTTAAGGGAGCGTTAAAAGTTCTACATATAGGTTATACCCAGTATCCTTTACTACCACCTGGCCAAAAAACAGACAATTTTACTGTAGCATTTTGGAGTTATGGACCCCTGAAGTTGGCATATCTCACAGTACTCTTCAATGGGCCGTTGCACTTATGGGACATTTTGAGGTGCTACATCTCGAAAACCTTTAAGGGAGCGTTAAAAGTTCTACATATAGGTTATACCCAGTATCCTTGACTACCACCTGGCCAAAAAACAGACAATTTTACTCTAGCATTTTGGAGTTATGGACCCCTGAAGTTGGCATATTTCACAGTACTCTTCAATGGGCCGTTGCACTTATGGGACATTTTGAGGTGCTACATCTCGAAAACCTTTGAGGGAGCGCTAAAAGTTCTACATATAGGTTATACCCAGTATCCTTTACTACCACCTGGCCAAAAAACAGACAATTTTACTGTAGCATTTTGGAGTTATGGACCCCTGAAGTTGGCATATCTCACAGTACTCTTCAATGGGCCGTTGCACTTATGGGACATTTTGAGGTGCTACATCTCGAAAACCTTTAAGGGTGCGTTAAAAGTTCTACATATAGGTTATACCCAGTATCCTTGACTACCACCTGGCCAAACAAACAGACAATTTTACTGTAGCATTTTGGAGTTATTGACCCCTGAAGTTGGCTTATCTCACAGTACTCTTCAATGAGACGTTGCACTTATGGGACATTTTGAGATGCTACATCTCGAAAACCTTTAAGGGAGCGTTAAAAGTTCTAAATATAGGTTATACCCAGTATCCTTGACTACCACCTGGCCAAACAACAGACAATTTTACTGTAGCATTTTGGAGTTATTGACCCCTGAAGTTGGCATATTTCACAGTACTCTTCAATGGGCCGTTGCACTTATGGGACATTTTGAGGTGCTACATCTCGAAAACCTTTAAGGGAGCGTTAAAAGTTCTACATATAGGTTATACCCAGTATCCTTGACTACCACCTGGCCAAACAACAGACAATTTTACTGTAGCATTTTGGAGTTATTGACCCCTGAAGTTGGCATATATCTCACAGTACTCTTCAATGGGCCGTTGCACTTATGGGACATTTTGAGGTGCTACATCTCGAAAACCTTTAAGGGTGCGTTAAAAGTTCTACATATAGGTTATACCCAGTATCCTTGACTACCACCTGGCCAAAAAACAGACAATTTTACTCTAGCATTTTGGAGTTATGGACCCCTGAAGTTGGCATATTTCACAGTACTCTTCAATGGGCCGTTGCACTTATGGGACATTTTGAGGTGCTACATCTCGAAAAGCTTTTAGGGAGCGTTAAAAGTTCTACATATAGGTTATACCCAGTATCCTTGACTACCACCTGGCCAAAAAACAGACAATTTTACTCTAGCATTTTGGAGTTATGGACCCCTGAAGTTGGCATATCTCACAGTACTCTTCAATGGGCCGTTGCACTTATGGGACATTTTGAGGTGCTACATCTCGAAAACCTTTTAGGGAGCGTTAAAAGTTTCACGTAGGAGTTATACTCAGTATCCTTGACTACCACCTGGCCAAAAAACTGACAATTTTACTGTAGCATTTTGGAGTTATGGACCCCTGAAGTTGGCATATTTCACAGTAATCTTCAATGGGCCGTTGCACTTATGGGACATTTTGAGGTGCTACATCTCGAAAACCTTTAAGGGTGCGTTAAAAGTTCTACATATAGGTTATACCCAGAAAAAATACAGTATAGACAAACACAGGAAATGGAAAAAATATATATATAGAATAACAATAAAATACATCAATGATGAAAATAATTAATTTACATTAGATGTACAGTTAATTATAGATATGCAAAGTATTACAAAACAGTGTATACTATGCTTTTATCATGCTTATATCTATGCTCTCTCAAACACACGTGCGCACACACACACGCACACACAAAAAAGTTTTTATTTTAAAAACGTAAAAGAAGAGAAACGCGAGATGATCCCTAAGCTAAGCGTGAATAAGAAACTGGAAAAGCGGATTGCTTCGCGTTTTAAAGGTTGAACGGATAGCGTCAATAAGTATGGGATGAATTTCGACTCAAAATGATTAACAAATGCACGCACATGCAGTCATCCGTGAACGTGATACACGTTTCATTTGTATTTTACGATTCACAAACAAATGCCTTATGATTTGATTCTGTGAAATTTAGATTTGAATAAACACGAAGCGATTTGTACAAATAGAGGCAGATTTGTGATCGCAATGTTTTATTTTGTGTTCATGTATATTGATTACAGTGCAGTAGATTCTGATTCAGGCAAGATATACATACACACACTGCATCCTTTGCACTACAGAACTGTATACTGGTACTGCATTAACTCATCTACTGCACTGTAACTTTAATAACTGCATTAACTCATCTACTGCACTGTAACTTTAATAACTGCATTAACTCATCTACTGCACTGTAACTGTAATAACTGCATCTATTAACTTTATGAGAAAATGCTTTGTCTTTGAGATTAAAACGCCTTATCAATTTGGTATTTTAATTAGTTGTCAGTTATAATCATCACAATTAAAATAAATAAACATTTGAAATATATCAGTCTGCGTGTAATGAATTAATATAATTTAAAAGTTTCACTTTTTTAATGGAAATAGTGAAATGCATACATTTTTTGATGATATTCTAATGATATGACCAGCACCTATGGTTTCCGTAAGCCTGCCATCTAGTGGTAGTTCTTATTTTCTGCACGGTTGCGCATGGATCTGCAGTTGCGTGTGTCTGGATTTTCCAATGCAAAACCGCGTAAA
Organism: Barbatula barbatula; assembly: GCF_947034865.1. Classification (NCBI taxonomy): domain Eukaryota; kingdom Metazoa; phylum Chordata; class Actinopteri; order Cypriniformes; family Nemacheilidae; genus Barbatula; species Barbatula barbatula. Next base: position 16,261,087 of record NC_136771.1, read on the forward strand.
GAAAGTCTCAAAATCCAAATGAACCGAACAGGATGTATGAACGCGCGTCACAGGATCCACAAATGCACAACTTCTCATTGGTATGCGCAAAATCAATATACATGAACACAAAATAAAACATTGCGATCACAAATCTGCCTCTATTTGTACAAATCGCTTCGTGTTTATTCAAATCTAAATGTCACAGAATCAAATCATAAGGCATTTGTTTGTGAATCGTAAAATACAAATGAAACGTGTATCACGTTCACGGATGACTGTGCGTGCATTTGTCAATCATTTTGAGTCGAAATTCATCCCATAAATAAGAAACTGCGAATAAGAAGCCTAGCCTTGTGGCCGCTTAAAGGGTGTGGCATGATGAGGCAGATCGCTGGCGGGTGTGGGTAACTGCAGAGAGGGGACAGGTGAGGGAGCTTGAAGAAACAAAAGAAATGGAGTCCGGACTGAAATCTCGGGGAACAAGGAGGAATTTCCTTTTTGTGTAAACTGTTCCTTTACAATGTGTCGCCGGTAGCGAAAACAACTACATAGGCGTAGCTTGATGATAGTGTGGAGGAGCATGGAATGATGGGTTGTAGTTTTCAGTTCTACTGATAATGGAAATCAATCCATCTTCATACTTTGATGTCATCCACAGCAGGTCAGTCTGCGCTGGCACACATCAAGTCAAACACACATTTGATTTCTACAGCAGAAATGGTTCTGCGCTTTGAATGTCAGTTTATTTCTGTCTACGGGGGGAGTCAGAAAGCTCCCGGACCTCATCAAAACTATCTTAATTTGTGTTTGGGAAGATGAACGGAGTTCCTGCCTTATGACTTCAGGGTAGTTAATTCATTCATGAATCATTGTAGTTGTCACTAGGGATTGCTGTTGCAGCTGTTTGGACAAAAACTGTATCTGGACCAGACCATATTCGAGGTACCAAATAGCGGTTTATTAACGTAACTTTGCGATTCCCATATTCGTTATGACAACGTAACATTGGACATTGTTGGGACGTGGTGATTACCTCCTAAGAAGTACCTGGACCAGACCATATTTGTCTCAATAATGTTTCAGGGAAGTAAGGAGAACTTCAATGAACAAATTCTTTTGAAAAATTCAGGTGCCCTAATGATCACCGGTTGACTATGTCTCCCTCAGGTAAGTCAAACCTTTAACCATAGTATGTGCGCCTCAACTGCTATAAATGTTACTGCTTCCAAATATATAGAGACTATATGTGTCCCCCGAATAATACTAAAAATAAAAATTTTGGCAAAAGTCAGAGAAAAAATCTGATCCTGATTAAACCTGAAGACAATGTAATAAACAACCAAAACCAATTTATAAAGTTCGGCCGACTTAATATTAGATCACTAAATTCAAAGGCAGTAATTGTAAATGAAATGATCACGGACAACAGTTTTGATATACTCTGTCTTACCGAGACCTGGCTTAAACCAAATGATTATTTCGGCCTAAATGAGTGTACCCCACCAAGTTACTGTTATATGCATGAGCCACGTCCGGTTGGTTGGGGTGGCGGTGTCGCTACAATATTTAGAAACTTTCTTACTGTAACTCAGAGAACAGAGCATACATTGAAATCATTTGAAGTGCTTGCGTTGAACATAATTATTCCTTACAAAAGTAAAAAACCTTTGCTTTCTTTTACATTGGCTACGGTGTATAGACCCCCTGGTCCCTATACTGATTTTCTGAAAGAGTTTGCGGACTTCCTATCGGACCTATTGGTTAACGTTGATAAAATACTAATTGTCGGAGATTTTAATATCCACGTAGATAGCGCTAACGTTGCATTAGCACTGGCGTTTACAGAACTACTTCAATCTTTTGGGGTAATACAACACATTAAAGGACCCACTCATCGATTTAATCATACACTAGACCTGATTATATCTCACGGAGCCGATCTAACCAATATAGATATTATGCCTCAAAGCGATGATGTCACGATCACTATCTTATAACGGGTACTTTGCGCGCGTCAGGAAACAGCCCTTTAACTCGTTATCGACAGGGTAGAACAATCATCTCCGCTACTAAAGATAGCTTCGCAAAGAGCTTGCCAGATCTGACTCCTTTAATAACCATACCAATAAATAAAGAATCGCTCGATGTCATGACCAGGAAATTGGGCACTATTTTCTCTAATACATTAGAAGCTGTTGCACCTACGAAGTCAAAAAAGATTAATGAGAAAAACATAGCACCATGGTACAATAGCACCACTCGCGCCCTTAAAAGAGAAACTCGCAAACTAGAGCGCAAATGGATAAAATCTCAATTAGAAGTCTTTAAAATGGCGTGGAAAGAGAGTGCAAATTGTTATAAAAAGGCACTAAAAGCAGCAAAGGCTGAGCACCTTCGTAACCTCATAGAAACCAACAAAAACAATCCAAGGTTTCTATTTAGCACAGTCGCTAAATTAACAAATAAACAGACTCCACCTGACCTGGCTATTCCGCCGCACCTCGGTAGCAATGAATTCATGAAATTTTTTACAGAGAAAATCGAAAACATTCGTGACAAAATTGTAAAAACTCAACCTCCAAACCTGTCCTATGAATTAGCACCAAACATCGCTCCAAAACAAAGGCTCCAGTGTTTTTCACCTATAAAACAGGAAGATTTAATTCAACTTATCGCAACTTCTAAACCTACAACTTGCTTATTAGACCCCATACCAACTAAATTATTAAAAGAGCTACTACGTGTTGCAAATGAGCCCATCTATAACATTAACAACTCGTCAATTAATCTAGGCCATGTCCCAGGACCCTTTAAGATGGCCGCCATTAAGCCTCTAATCAAGAAACCAAACTTAGATCCAAATGAACTTAGAAACTATAGACCGATTTCAAATCTCCCATACCTGTCTAAAATACTAGAAAAAGTAGTGTGCACTCAGTTGTGCTCTTTCTTACAAAATAACAACATGCACGAAAAATTTCAGTCAGGCTTTAGATCGCATCATAGCACTGAAACTGCGCTCGTTAAAATTACAAACGACTTATAGTATCAGATAAAGGTAACATCTCACTCCTGGTCCTGCTTGACCTTAGTGCTGCGTTCGATACCGCAGACCATAACATACTTCTAGATCGCTTACACAATTATACCGGTATTGAGGGACAGGCACTACAGTGGTTTAGATCGTACTTGTCAGACAGACATCAATTTGTCCATTTAAATGGGGAATCATCCAATCTAACGCAAGTAAATTATGGATAACCTCAGGGATCGGTTCTGGGACCCGTGCTGTTCTCCATATACATGTTTCCCCTCGGAAACATTATAAAAAAACATGGAATTAGCTTCCATTGCTATGCAGATGATACTCAGCTATATATCTCATCAAGAACAGATGATTCCTCCCAGCTATCCAAATTGGCAGAGTGCATTGAAGATATACAACATTGGATGATCTGTAATTTCCTTCTTTTAAATTCTAATAAAACAGAAATGTTACTTATCGGACCAAAGACACGCAAACCAAAATTTTCTGATTATAAACTGCAAGTTGAAGGATGTACTGTTACTCCAACAAATACAGTAAAAGATCTAGGCGTTATATTAGACAGCAACCTGTCCTTTCGAAATCACATCTCAAATGTCACAAAAACAGCCTTTTTCCACCTAAGAAATGTTGCCAAGTTACGAAATATTCTGTGTGTTGCTGACGCGGAGAAGCTTATTCATGCATTTATGACCTCAAGACTTGACTACTGTAATGCGCTACTTAGTGGTTGTCCTGCATCATCAATAAACAAACTACAGTAAGTTCAGAATGCAGCTGCCAGAGTTCTAACCAGGTCCAGAAAATACGATCACATAACTCCAATTTTATCAACCCTTCACTGGCTACACATTAAGTATCGTTTTGACTTTAAAGTTCTTTTAATCATTTATAAAGCCTTAAAGGGTTTAGCCCCTACCTACCTAACAGAGCTTCTATCACACTACAACCCATCACGCTCTCTAAGATCTCAAAACGCACGACTTTTGATAATACCTAGAATAACTAAATCCACCAAAGGGGGTCGAGCTTTCTCATACGTAGCACCTAAACTCTGGAATAGCCTTCCTGATATTATTCGAGGATCAGACACACTCGCCCAATTTAAATCTAGATTAAAAACGCATCTTTTCAGCCAAGCATTCACTTAATGCAAAATATGCTAAATAAACCACCAGGAGATGCTGACATTAGATATTATTTACTAGAATAATTTGATTTATTATATAACACACCATGTAGTGTGTTTTACCCTTTCTTGGGTTTTTCGTTTTTCCTGTAAAGCTGCTTTGGAACAATGCAAATTGTGAAAAGCGCTATATAAATAAAATTGAATTGAATTGAATCTTAAAGGTTCCATAGAATGGAAAACGTCTCGGTTACGTTGTGAGAGACTGACTGGGGTTTGATCTTGAGAACCTACCTTCTCCGAGATAATTAATTATAAAACGCCAATGGGCTTGGCGAATGGCACGCGCACGCCAGTCTCCGCCCGTGCATACGGGTATAAAGGAAAGGGTAAGTCATTCACTTACCCTTTGCACTGAGGAACCTGAGAGGGCACTCCCGTTCACTGCAGTGATTCGGTGCAGCGTTGTGGCATGAAGTCACAACGTCTCGTTCCCTCCATCAGGGAACGGAGGTTACAGACGTAACCGAGACGTTCCCCTTCAGTCGGTCTCTCGACGTTGTGAGAGACTGACTGGGGATCAATCTTTAACGCCACAGCGCTTGCACCGATATCAGGACCTCTAGCGGAGCGACCCTGACTGGGCTAGCGAGTCACAAGAGTGCTACCGCGAGACGTAATCTTCCAGCCACATAGTATTGGTCATACTGAGAAGCCTCTACTGACGGCCTCACGGACAGTGGCGTACGCCTCTAGTAGCGAAGAGCTGTCCGGAGCCGAACACTGGGGAAACACTGCTCTCCTCTTAGAAGAGTGTGTTACGGAGGCCACATCCTACCCGGAGGGGAGGTTACATGTGGAGACATTAACATGGTCTCCCCGGCGGGGAGAACAACATGCGGAAAGGTGTTAGCCCGAATAGGGGGACAATCCAGGTGGGGTTACCACCGGCGGGGAGGTCACAGATTCACCAATCGGGAAATCCTGAGTGAGGAATTCAACACACGGGACGACCCAGAGGGGAGTCACTACGTATGGGGCACTAGTCCTAATTTAGCGGTCTACCTGAGCAGGGATGACTCTACCTATAATGGACCTGGTTCTAACAGACGGCTCCGCTCAGTCTGTTACCAAGTGCAATGCTTAGTGATGGATGGAATGCCTATACTTCACCCGAGAGGGGAAAGTAGGGAGGCTACAATAGCGCACTAGTCTCACCTGGTGAGGGGAGAAGGCGCTTTCGCAGGCGTACGCCCAAACCAGGAGTCCGTCCTACACGCCGGGGGTGTTGAGGATATGGGCTGCAACTGGTGCCACGCGAAGATTGTAAAACCTTGCGAAGGTACTGGGCGTAGCCCAACCCGCAGCACTGCAGATGTCTGCCAGAGAGGCGCCTTGTGCCAGTGCCCACGAGGAGGCCACACTCCGAGTGGAGTGGGCCCTCACTGCAAGCGGGCACGGGCGATCTTGGGAATGGTATGCCAGCGTGATGGCATCCACAATCCAGTGCGCCAATCTCTGTTTTGAAGACAGCCCCCCCCGGGTGCTGTCCTCCGTAACAGACAAAGAGCTGCTCGGAGCTTCTTAGGCTCCGTGTGCGGTCCAGATAGAGGCGCAGCGCGCGTACTGGACACAACACACTAGAGGTTGGGTCTTCCTCCCCTGAGGGGAGCGCCTGCAGGTTCACCACCTGGTCCCGGAAGGGAGTGGTGGGAACCTTGGGCACGTAACCGGGCCGGGGTCTCAAGACAACGTGAGAATCGTCGGGCCCGAACTCTAGGCACCCTTGGGACACGGAAAATGCCTGTAGGTCCCCCACCCTCTTGATGGAGGCGAGCGCCGTCAGGAGTGCAGCTTTCATCGACAGCTGAGGGAGACTGGCAACTCCGAGGGGCTCAAACGGGGCCGTACCAAGGCCCTGTAGGACCACGTTAAGGTCCCAAGAGGGTACAGAGCGCGGTCGAGGTGGATTCACCCTTCTCGCGCCCTTGAGTCGTAAATCCAGCAGGTAAAATCAGTCTCGAAGTCGAGTATCGCGTGTAGCATGTAGCAACACACAGGTTCCGAAGAACAAAGGATAAGTGAATGACCGCCGCCATCTTCCTTTATACCCGTATGCACGGGCGGAGACTGGCGTGCGCGTTCCATTCGCCAAGGCCATTGGCGTTTTATAATTAATTATCTCGGAGAAGGTAGGTTCTCAAGATCAAACCCCAGTCAGTCTCTCACAACGTCGAGAGACCGACTGAAGGGGAACTGTATTTAGCTAGGCATAGATGAATAATAAGAGGTATGTACATGGAAATGACACATCGTGAGCCTTAAACACTATTATTTCCTCCTTGTGTCAACCGTGTGCATGCAAAGACCACTGAAAAAGACTGTGACGTTACAGTCGGATGTACCCCCCCCAGAGTTGCATATATCATGTTCCAGGCCAGCCAGATGTGCACAGTGGAATCATCAGTTCTGCAGGTATTGTGAAAAGGGTTGGGAGAAGTCTACAAAATCAGCATCGGACGATGTCTACAGTGAAAGATCGCGATGAACGATGACATTGTGCAAATTTGACTGTTGCTCCACTCCCTTGGCTTCATGGGATAGAGTAGTAGTAGACCATCCGGGTATTTCTCGCCTGCTGTTATTTACATACTGAGTTTTCGGACTGAGTATTCATGAATCATGACTAGTGATTTCGGACGCAGCCACAGTTTTTTTTTAACAGTAAAATCAAGAATTGACAGTTTCATGCAGGCTTCGTTCAGTGCTTTATACTAATTTTATTATATTAGATTATATTTCCATTACAGCCCCTAATGCAATCAGTAAATAGGGATTTTATCCACTTTTCCCATTTCAGGCCTGACAATAGCAATCTGTGAGCTACTGGCACAGCGAAACAGCCAATCAAATCAGAGCTCAACATCAATATTCATGACTCTTTTAAATAAGGTAATGACAGACCTTTTCATTTTAGGGACAAATCCTAAGGTTGTAAATGGACATGAAAAAACGTTTCTGGATCATTTTTGCATGTAATAACGTCACATACATTCTATTTAACAATTTAACATTGTATCAATGAATTCTTTGGCACCTTTAAATTAAAATGTGAAAATACACTTCCGCCCTCAGATGAAATTCTTTTTTATATATTGTCTCTTAAAGATATTATATGTTCATATACTACTGAATGTGAATGTTTCCTTATGTGGTGAACTTCTATATGTTATTATATTCATAGAAAAATGCTAGCAAATTCTGTACTTAATTGCAATTTGTCTTTGTTGTAAATGGAATCTTTAAAAAATATCTGTTGATTGGTTGGTTTATTACATTTTTTGTGTGTATGTGTTATTGGTCCATTGGAAGAAGTGGAATGTATTTTGTATTTGTATCTCTTTGTTTAATGTGTTTATTTATTATTATAAAATTGTAAGCTTCAAATTATATCAATCAAAAAAAGCAAAAAAGAGAGACGTTAACTCCTCCCCTCTAACTGTCAGTCTGCTGCCAGTTCCATTTAAAAATGCAACGCCTGTTTTTATACATCCAATCAAGTTGCAGTTTAAAGCACAAGCCATGCCCACCCTTTTTTCTCAAAAGTCCAAATACTGGGCAATTTTCAAAATGGAAGTGAGCATCCCTATGCCTCCTCCCTTCGAAGGGCTGAGCCCTTGAAGTGAAGTCTTTGAAGGGTGTAGTGCATAACTGTCTCTTGTGTATTAGTTTTGGAAATTCCTTCACAAAGGGAATGACTGGCCAAATCTTACCTTGACAATGGTACTCTTGCACTCTGAATCCAGCGCTCGTTGGTTGAAAAAAAACAAGATTTTTAATACTTCTTGTTGAATATTGTGTAATTATGTCTTATTTCACCTTGTTTTTTCACTCCACTTGGTATTAATAAAGGAAATAAGGTTATATGATAAAGGAAACCTATAAACAAGTAGCTATTTTTAAACATACTAAACATGCTTTCCAATCAACTTAATTATCTTATAGTATATTTTAACCATCTTAAATCATATTTATCACTGAAGGTAAAAAACAGGGTAAAACAAATACAAACGTCAAAATCACGAATGTGATCACAAACGGAACTCACTTCATTGACATTTCTCAATATGTGTTCTTGTGTTCTTGCTCTTCTCATCATCAATAACCGTCAAAGTCTGGTTTCAGTACTCAAGAACAGAGAACGCATGAAAGTACCCGGATGTGTTCTCGATATCAAAGATGCCTCGTAAGCAGCATTGAGTGCCTACGGAATCAGCTTGAAGTCCCAGAAGCTTGAAGTCCCAGAAGCTTGAGTCCCCTGTGGCACATCCATCCAAGTTCGTTCTTTCCGAGGCTGCCTCGCAAGACCGGTCTCCACAAGAACACAAGTCCGTTCTTTTTGAATTGAATTGAGAAACGGCCTAAATTATTGTATCAAAAGTCATATTTATAGCATTCGTTTTGACGTCAATAATAGATATTTATTTGATTTATTTATTAACTCTTTCATTCTTAAGCAGGGATGATTTTACTCTGACCATTAATTTGACATACAGTAACATAATAAACAAATGACCAGATTCATAAAACATTACATGAATGTCCAGGTTCTGCAGATCAGTATAACACGTCGCTACCACATTCCATGAGATTAATTCACAACATAATTTGAGGATGTGACCACAACGTTTCTGGGGCTTTGCTAAGACGTCTTCAGAACATAGTCAATGATGTCACGCTGACCAAATTGGACACCTTCAGGATGTACTTGTGTTTGCTATAGGATGGCATTGTAATGACATCGGAGGCACAGTTTTGTCACACATCTACTATTTTATTCAGTCGAACATTTTTTATGTGCTTTTCAGAATTTATGTACATCTTTGTGTTTTCATCAAGCTTTTTAATGAAAAATTCCAAAATGCACATTAATATTGGTGGTTTGGAAACACAGCTAGTTAGACTCCACTGTGTATGATTATAATTTGTATTGAGGCGCCATAAAAATTTGCTTTAAGTATTTTCGTTTGACAATTGATACTCTCAAATTTATCAAATACATAATATTTTTTTAAATATAGCGTATATTTTATCTTATATTTAACCTAATCTGGTTGGTCTTAAGTCTTTTCTGTAAAATGTAAAATTGTGTGTCGCCTATTTTGAAAATTTCATTGCTCTGTGATGTTCTGCATTTACCAATAAATGTATAAATAAGTATTTCATTAACTTTAAAATAGTCGTCTTTGTCAGTAAAAACCATATATTGCTATATTATAACAGCCCAACAACATAGCTTATTTATTTGGCACCCTAAAATCAGGATGAATGTGGTGATACCGCATGCACGCTACTGAGCCACACAAACTAACCTCACAGAAAATTCCTTCACCTCGACAGCCCTAGTGTCCAGTATGTTTAAAGTTAATGAAAAGAAACAAGCTAGAAGCACCTCTCACCAGCATATCAATATTCATCTTTAAAATAAATCACCACATCACTAAATTCATCATTATTAAATATTTAAAACATCCATGTCATATTTTATTTAATTCCTTTATTGAATAGTAAAAATCCATATAGATTATTACAGTTGCTTACCTTTAGTATGGAAACCTATAGAGTTAAAACTTTACAGTTTATGTAAAAATTTGCACCTGAGGAACAGTGAATTTAGGAAATTTTGACAATTTTCTGAAATGAAATGTTTCATACAAATCATTGTTTACCTGAATATTTACCTATAAATGGTCAAAATCAACCCATAATTGTTTAAGAGTGCAATCTAACTGCTAAAACAAGCATATGGTGACTGTAAACAAGTCTACATCTTTAGATCCAGATATTGCTCCTAGAAGTAATGCCAGTGGGCAGAGCCAACAATGCAATGTAGGTGTTGTGATTTTGCTCTGGGGCAGGTCATGAAATGTAATCTACCTTGTGACATCACATATTCAGCCATTTTGCATTCTGTTTTTTCTAGAGAACGATTACTTAATGATGTTTTATTAACAAAGTTTGGGAGGAGGCAGAGCATATAATCAAGCCCGGCTGATCCGCATCAGCAATCACGCTACCCTATCAGCTCAAGCAAGCTATCCAATAAATAAGGTAGCTGAATTACCTGCATCATCTCTAAAGTCATTCAAGATATCAGAGACCCCGGACCGGGCAACGAGCAAGTTGCGAGCCCCTAGCCACCTTAGCCGCTAACATCCACTGCCCCCATCTTCCCTCAGGCCCACGGCCCACCTTCCCTCTGACCACCGCCCCGGTTGTCGGCACTAGCATAAGCATGCCTCCGTTAACTTCTCCGGAGGCCACAATTCCCTCCCTCCTCTCTCTGCCTCTGGCCCGCCCACACCACTCATTGCCCATAGCTATAGCCATGCCCGTCCCGAACAATGCCCCAGTCCTGGAACCATCCCTTGTCTACAGAAGCATCAGGACACAGATTCTAGCAGAAATTCAGGTTGTTAGCGACGGAAGCGGACCCCTTACCAACGCGAATGAACCACCCTCTAAAAACCCTGCTAGAGGCCTCTTTCAACTCCATCATCCAAGCCGTTCACCCAGGACCCTCCAATCCAACCTCACTGCATGGAGGAGCTTCAAAACATTCCACCACATTTACAACTGCCCCTTTCCCAATTTTCTCTCCTCACCATCACTTCCTTCATCTCCTTCCTCAACATCGTCAAAAACCGTCAAGCCAACTCCATCAGAGGCCACCTGAGCGGAGTGCAATTTTTCCACAAATTCATCTTTAATGCACCCTCCCCAGTCATAGCCAGCTCCCAAACAACCATGCTCATCAAAGCCTGCCCAGACACCTGGCAACCCATCACCCTAGAAGTATTGACAAAATTTGTTTCCAACCTTCGCAGCGGCTATCACTCTATGCACACTCGATGTCATGTTCATCCAGGCGTTCTTTGGTTTTCTCAGAGGCTCGAAAATCTCCACCACTTCCAACTTCGATCCCTTAGCTCACTCCACAATCTCCGACCTGTCAGTAATCGATTTGGAGACAATTTAAAACTTCATTAAGCAAAGCAAGACGGATCAGGCCAGGAGAGGCCACTTCATCTCTATTTTCAATCTCCAGTCCCAATCCAACCGTACCAAACCCTCCTAGCCTACCTTTGCTTTAGAAGACCACAGGCCAAATCTTCATCTTACCCCCTCTTTGTTGACGACTCCAACCGCCCTGTCACACGCTTTTGGTTCCAAGAACATAGCTGTCAAAGCTGTTTTGCTCCGATCCGGCATTCCGGAAGACCATTTTTCCATGGGTGCGGCAACTACAGCCACCCAAAAAGGCCTCTCACAGGCTCAGATCCAAGAGTCTTTCAAAACATACATCCGGTCACACCACTTCCTCATCAGAGAAGATAAATAATTTAACACCAATCTTTCAAACCACCGACCAGACTTAACCTCTGCCCACGCTCTGCCAAAGCAGACACCAGCCCACGATCTGCCACAGCAGACACTAGCCCATGATCTGCCGCAGCAGACACTAGCCTACGCTCTGCTGCAGCAGACACTAGCAACCTCTCTGCCGCTGCAAACACTAGCCCACGCTGTGGCGCTACAGACACTACCCCAAGCCCACGCTCTGCCGCTGCAGACATTAGCCCGCGCTCTGCCACAGCAGACACTAGCCCCTGCTCTGTCCCAAGCCCACGCTCTGTCCCAAGCCCATGCCCTGCCGCAGCAGACTTCCCCTCCTCCCCACCACTTCCCTCACTTCTACACTCCACTGTTCAGTAAGCACCAATTCAACAGGACCTATGCCCCACTAGCAACCTACATCTCCATCAATACAGTCTCATGCTTACTGCTCCAGTAAAGCTTGTGACCTCTCTCAGTTGCCGCAGCAACCCTGCTCCACCAGGAGCTCGCATCTCCTTCACCACAGCCTGAGCCGCCCCACAGGGGCCAGCTCTTTACATGGCAGCAGACTCCTCACCTACAGGAACCTCCATCGTCCCCAGGCTACCACTGCAGCTCTCATGCCCAATTGAGTTTTCCTTGCCTTACACCTGATGTATTAATGATACCAAGAGATCAAGGGTAATTGAATTGCTCGTACTATGAGCCCTTTAAATCACAAAAGAAACCTGGAACTGAAAACGCAAACTTTTGAAAACCGGTTTCAAAGTGCAAGTTTTTCAAAGATATGCTGTTGTCGTCTTTGTGTATGAAAACGGGAGCCATGTGCATGCGTGTTTTGTGTTCAGTCTGTAGGCTTTGTACGAGTATATTCAAAACAATGGCGCCCTATAGGCTCTAAATGCCCAATGTCCCCTATTAGACCTTACTTATCATCTAACTTGGGTACAGTAGTTTCAGTCTCTGATTGTATCCTCTTACATTCACACACGAGGAGGGTTAGGGTTCGATTGAGCTACAAAGATGTGTAAACCTACTATTTTTATAAATTATGTTTTACATTTATAGCTTGTGAATGGTGATGCCCTGCCGCCGTAATGATTTATTAGGGGAGAGGCTATACAGTATACAGAGTGTAATGTGAAGTACTTGGTAACCTTTGCGCAGGAGTTGGAGCAAACTAGTTAAAAAAATATCAGTCCTTCCCATTCCAGAAAATAGGACATTAATTCAATTATATAGTACTTAAATAACTGCCCATAGGCCTTGCAAATACAGCTGTTGGGTGCAATGACTTCTTTACGGGAATTTGGATAAGCAGATCTGCTTGCCTAAATCGCTCTGTGACTGGCACATATTTAAACGTTTTTTAGCGTTGTCATTTCTGGTGACCACTAGGGGCACCAACCATGCTCGTCAATGGACTTGCGGTATTTGAGAATGAATTGGTAAAGCAAGTTTTTGGAAGAACTTTTTTGAGTGTCTTTAGATGGTAATCATATTTCATGCAAATCTGAAATAAATTACAAAAGGAATAGCCCTTGAAGTTGGACATTGAACCTTTTGAACTCAGGCCTGTCGGACTGTCAAATTTAATGGAGAAATTCAAATATAAAATTTAACAAGATATAAACATTCAAATGCAAATTTAATCCGTGCACAGAAACTTAAGGTGTCTCCAGAGACGTGCTAGACGACCTGTTGTGGTAAACCAGACGACCTTGATGTGGTAAAACAACCTGCTTTCGGCAACCAGTTACACAAGCCTAATGGCAGAGCTTTAAAGCAGAATGTATGAATACAACCCATATGAAAATTAATCATAGTTTTTTTGTAGTAAAGTATGTTTTTGTGGATTTGTAACCCCAGTTTTTTTACAAATACCAAGGTTTATCTTCATTAAAATCAAAACGTAGTTTTTGGTTATAATGGCTTAACTGCCATCTTGTGTTTTTGACAAAAATATATAGATATATGAGTGGGTGTTTCAGAATGACAGTTTGGTGTTGTGTGATAATATAATATATTACGCTTTCTTTTAAATTGTTTGTCCTAGACAAAAATGTCCTAGAAATGTTGGTCTCACATTTGTAAATCGATATATGGATAAAACCTCAAACCTGTTATACATTGATTTTGTCTCAAGATCTGATGCTGATTTTGTTTCTTACAGTCAATGTCAATTGAGGCCAATGTCATTTACTGAAATTCTTCAAAATGTCATTTAAATGTCTTTTGTGTTCTGCGTAAGGTTTAAGTTACGTAAGGGATCAAATAATGAAATAATTAACCTCTAATGTGTTTATGACAAGTTTATTACCAGCCTGAATCACTATACACATACATACTATAATTAAAAAAAGTTTTTTAACTAAAGGTGTAGTAAAACAGGCACATTCCCAAGTGCTGCGCAGGTCTGACCTACGAGATCCTCTTGGGTTGAAATCCTGAACTTCTATCAGGACAAATGTTCCTCGTATAAATGCTATAAATAACAGCTATAAATGCTCACCAAAAGGTATTTATCAGAAAGAAATTCTGGGGGCACATCGGTAGAGAATTGATTCTTCAGATAATCCCGATTGCTCACCCTTCTCTGCTAAATGACTACATGTATTTGACTGCTGCTGGAGTGTAATGGTGTATTCATGTCCCACTCTTAACACGTCTCGGCGCGAGAGAGTATGGAAGGCCATTTAGGCAGAAATGTCTTTAGACGTAACGTGTACAGACGTTAGACACGTCGATGCGTAATTGCGTGTAGACGCGTAAAACCACAACTTCTAAACTAAAAGTCACATCAAGAAATGTAGCCCTTACCATATTTCATTTTAGCTACACTTTCCCTTTGACTCTTTTTATTTTGCTTAAATGCATGGCGACAATACAGTTTAATATTATTATATAAATAATTACATTTATAATTACTAAACATAGTATTTTGTGGAAAAAACTCTGTTTTGTGTACTGGTTAACCAATATCATATGCTGCGTTGAGTTTGCATTTCAAAACATATATTTTAACAAAACATATTATTCACAATGGAAAACTCAGTATATAGAGTGCACTTATAAAACAAGAAGGCATAGGTCAAGCACCAAGAGAACATGATCAAACACAAATAGGGCAAGACTCACAAACCAGCAACTAGGCAATGAATTGCCCTGGCAATGGATTTTTTTTACACTTTAGTCACTTTTCTTAAAAATATTTTTTATGTTTAGGGAAATACAAATAGATGTCACACTAGACAAACGAGATGAGAATTACGCTAAGTGACACTTATGCACGCATGTTGTTTGTAGACTTCAGCTCTGCTTTCAACACCGTCATCCCTTCCAAGCTAATCGTCAAACTTGGAAACCTAGGCATTAACAACTCTACCTGCAATTGGATTATGGACTTCCTGACGAACAGGCCTCAGCTTGTTAGGTTAGGCCACATCTAGTCCACCACCACCACCCTCAACACTGGTGTACCACAGGGCTGCGTACTGAGCCCCTTTCTCTACTCCCTTTTCCCACTCGACTGCAGGCCTGTGAGCGGATCTAACTCCTTCATCAAGTTTGCAGACGATACAAAAGCGATTGGTCTCATCAGCAACAACGATGAGACTGCATACAGGGAGGAGGTCCGGCACCTGGTGCTCAGACAACAACCTGCTCCTTAACACCTCCAAGACAAACGAGATCATCGTGGACTTCAGGAAGGCGAAAGGAGGCACACACGGATCCACATTAATGGGATGGCTGTTGAACGTGTTTCCAGTTTTAAGTTCCCGGGGACCCATATTTCTGAGGACCTGTACTGGACCACCAACACCTCATGCCTGGTAAAGAAGGCTCACCAGCGTCTCTTCTTTCTGAGGACACTGAAGAAGAACCAACTGTCTTCAACTATCCTGGTAAACTTCTATCGCTGCACGATAGAGAGCATCCTGACCAACTGTGTCACAGTCTGGTGCGGGATCTGTTCTGTTGCTGAGCGCAAGGCACTGCAGCGGGTGGTTAAAACAGCCCAGCGCATCACAGGGACTACACTTTCTGCCATTGAGGACATCCAGAAGAAATGCTGTCTGCGTCGAGCTCGCAGCATTCTCAAGGACTCCTCTCACCCCACTCATAGACTGTTTACTCTCCTGCCTCCCGGTAGGCGCTTCCGGTGCCTTCGGACAAGAACCAGCAGACTAAGAAACAGCTTTTTTCCCAGAGCTGTTTCATTATTGAACTCTGCCCCCAACTGATTCCACTACCTCTCTTACCGTGAACTCCAAGCTGCTATAACATCGTTTACATTTCACTACAGGGCTGCATGCATGACTGAACTGTACACACCAGTACTTCATGTTATCTGCTCTACTGGACTGTTTACACACGCACAGCATCATTTGCACTCTATACTGCTCACTTGCACATCTGAAATATGCTCATTTGCACTAATGGACCACTTTCATAACTGCACTAACTTATCTACTGCACTGTAACTCTATTAACTGCATCTACTCATCTATTGCACTGTAACTTCAATAACTGCATTAACTAATCTACTGCACTGTAACTCTATTAACTGCATCTACTCATCTATTGCACTGTAACCTCAATAACTGCATTAACTAATCTACTGCACTGTAACTCTATTAACTGCATCTACTCATCTATTGCACTGTAACCGTATTAACTGCATTAACTCATCTTCTGGACTGCAACCTATTATTAACTCTTATACTGCACCGTAACTTTAATAACCGCATTAACTCATCCACTGCACTGTTAGTCTAAATTATGATCTGCTCATATCCACCTGTACATTAATGTTCATAGTGTTAATGTTCATAGTATATAGTCATCTGTATATATTGTTCAAAGTACATACCTACTGTCATATTTTCATAGAACATACCTACTGTGCACTTCTGGTTAGACCTAAACTACATTTCGTTACTGTACTTGTATATGTGTAATGACAATAAAGTTGAATCTAATCTAAGTGGGAACACTGTGAGGAGTAGCAGATCACTTGGCTGTTAAGGGGAAAAAACCTCCACATTATCTGACATGCAAAGATGTACACATTCTTGAAAAACACGTCTGCAATTGTTAAGAAAATTTCGCAATGCCATTGCTGTTCCTTGTCTACTTCTACCGCTTGTATTTTGAAATGCTCTCTTTTTCCTTGTCCTAAAATTACGTATTGCTGACGCATCCGGAACGTATCCGGAACTAGGACCATATGCAATGACACGCATAAGGGGACGTCACGTTTAAATGCATTATTCATGAATGACTCGTGGCTACGTGAACGATGACGTCACGGCTATATGTTTAATCAATTTTATGCAAATCATTCCGTTTTGGGGCTTACCATTGGCTAAACCAAAACGTCTGTACGCGAAATTACGTCTTTAGGCGCAATGTCTGTACACGTTACGTCTAAAGACATTTTTGCCTAAATGGCCTTCCATAGGAGAGCGACTGTTATCTTCGGAGAGGCGGTACCTGACGCGTGACATCATTGACTCGTCAGCATCAGCTGCTATAATCAGTCTACGCTTGTGGTGATTCCCAGTCTGCAAGGCTTTATCTCTGAACGCATCCGCGGTGCATTTCTAAATATATTAACATCCTAACACATCACATCCAGGCGTTCGGACAGAACAGCGGCCCTCCAGTCGGAATCATGTCTGTAGCGGGACTAAAGAAGCAATTCCACAAAGCCACTCAGGTAAGGTGCACCGCATTGACAGAAACGGCGCTCCGCCGTCCATGACATCTATGAAATGGTTTGCTGCAGTGCTTCTCATCGCGTTCGATCAGAACAGAAGGCAGCTGGCATCGTGTGTCCTGAATCGTAAAGCGGGTCTTCAATGAATAATGTATAATAGGCTACTGTTTTTATGACCACGCCATAAACAACACCACCACCATTGAACCAATGAATATACTCATATCGGTATACACGCAAGTGGTGCAATAACACATCTACAGTCATTTAGTTGAGATGCTTGGAGATGAGAATATGTTGTGTAACGCGGTTTCATTCCGCCGTCATTGGCACATATGGGCTGAAATGCGTGAACATGTATATTTAAGATGCTGCGTAGCTTTGTGCTGTTGCATAATAGCTGATACCCTTAAATTGACCTCGTTGCCCTCTAAAGCGGTCGTGAAGCTCTTCAAACCCATACTGTTCCGATCCCATCCGAGAGGCTGTAGGGTGCAGTGCTATGTGTCGTCAATACAATGAGATGGACATCTCACGCACTGTAAGATTTGTATCGCCATGTTGTTGCTCTTGGACACATCATAGCTTGTAATGTAACGGTTTTATTGAGCTCAGATGTCATTATTGTTGCGCTTAAAAGAGCATCCCAGCTGGATTAGATCATGCCCAGGTGTCATCAAATTTGGGAGAGACCGAGACAGTTCCGTTTTATCCTGTCCTGAAGCTTCACATTGCATTTAAACACGATTGAGAATCTCATCAAATGGTGACAGCAAAGGTTACAGATGAGGGATTGTTTGTGCATTGTATTACATACATTTGTATACATCTATTGGAGGCACGATGCTCACGTGCACCTTCTCACACTGCAACCATCACATCTGGCTCTGTGCATCACTGCGTTTTATTGTAGGCCATCTGTTTGTAAAGGGAGTATAAATGTCCGGGAGTTGTGAAGCTGGGTTAAACAACATAATCCCTCTCTTTTAGACCAATCATCATGCTGTGACATCATCAGCGCACGCTGCACAGTAGAGAGGATGGCATGACTCAGAGCTGCTCTGTAGAACAGATGGTTCCTCAAGCACACTACGCTCTCCTCTTCCAGGCCCTACTTTATACATGACCTTCATGCAGTCTTGCATTTGTGACAGAATATACGATTGATAGATGGACGCAGGTTTATCTTGTTTCACAAGTTCTGTTTGTTCTTAGAAATCAGACTGCGATGTTTATCCTTGATATTTATAATCAAAATATTTGTGCTGTTATTCCACATGTCTTACATTTTAACTCGGTGTAAAAAGCAGGTCTTGCAATTTCACGTCGTTCATGGGCATTTATAGGCAGTCAAGGTTTGATGCGGCTTGTTTTTCCGTAAGCATTGTGACTTGCTATAAATGGCATTTTCGAGGGCTAAAAATATTTTTTTGCCATATGATACAAACAATAAATATTTTGTTTAATAAAGCTGAATTAAACTTGAGATGCTATCGAACTATTAAACTATAGAACTTTAGATCTTCAGGTTTTGTATTTTATCATGAAATGTATTGAAGAACTGAAGCAGGAGATATGAGGATACATTGCCCTTCTTTTTCCTTTCACTGCTTTTGCACCAAAGCGTCTGTTGTGTTATTCTGCTTGCTTCATTACAGATTCTACACATGCTTACTGCAGAGTGCATTTGCCTTTTCAGAAGTGTTTGTCAGTTACAACATACCTGCAGCCTGTGTTTTTCCAACAATACCTTTGTATATTTACATGTTACATGTGATCCGTTTAAATGACTCGTGAACACTAGGATCTATGACAGCCCGACATGGTTTTGAATCTCTTATAGGATATTCAAGTGTGGTGTCTTTGTGTGCTGTTGTTGTGGTGGAAATCATTGGGCAGCCAGTGATGTGAAAGCGGTCTCAAATTGTAGAAAGACGTATACAATATATATTTAATATACTGTACATATTTCGATATGGCATGTTGAACATACAGAAGATCTTTGAGGAAAAAAACAAATAATTATAAGGTGGTCTCTGAGGATTGGTGAGAGCAGTCTGAAGTTAATAATACGGTGTCTGGGGCCGGTTGTTGGTAATAATCAGACCCTGTCCAGCAGATGGGGGTGCTTTATAACAGCATGTCGGGAGTATTATGGTGTGGGGGAGTGAAGTGTTTAAGTTGATGTAGCTGAAAGGCCATTGAATGTTTGATAGAGATCTTGGGGTGATCTTGCTTTTGTGAGATTTGGTTATTAATTATAGCCAAAAATGTTTCACAATGACAATCTATTTCATTCTGGGGAATTTTTTTAAGAAACAGGTAGTGAGTGTACTAAATACATGCATCTATATAGAAGAAATTCTTAGAAAGAAAACTCTTCCTTTTACTGCTTTTATTTCCAGCAAATGTAGCAAGTGTAAATATTTGTACAAACAGTTATTGCTGTGAGATGTTACCCACTTCCACCAATGCTTATGTAAGTTCATGCACCCTGAAATGGAATTGCAAGGACATTGTAGTTTATTGCCCTGGCCACGTCTGCTGTCACATAGGAAAAAACTGTGTAAAATGCCCTCATCCTTGAATACCATGAACTATGATACACATGAGAGCATTATGTTTTGTTATATGAATCACTTAGTTTTTGGAAGCCAAAAATACAATACAATACTTAACATATTTGTTTTTATTAAACATCGAAGAATGTTTCCTGGGCAGGCACACAATGAGCATGTTTTTCTATGGTGTGTTACCTCAAATCTGTAAAAACCTAGACAAACATGAAATATCGGACAAAACACTATTAACAGTGAAGATGTTCCTACTGTTTTAGTTTCCTTGACACCCTTAACAAATTAAAAGCATTTCATGTCCGGCCCTCAAATATTGTTCCGGCAAACGGTATTTGTTTGCCTTGCAAAACAGAAGTTTCAGTTGCAATAACTTATTTTTGCTATTATTAAATGTTGATGGTTGATATTGTAATGATAATTGATATTTTCACTAAGTCTAAATTGAGGCTAACTTTGGGACAAACTGGTTTGGCTAGTAAGTAAAGAGGGTATGTAAATAATGGCTATAGTTGTGGGCTAATGCAGGAAGTATTACTGTAAATACACTGGGACTTTGAGAACATTAGTATTTCCTACTACGTCTGGTTTTCTCACCTGTTATGTAATCATATACTCCAGACAACGCAAACTGACCTTGTCAGCAACCAACCCTTTAATACTTGCGTTAAATCCACATTCTGACAATAATGTTCCTCTCTGAAATGCCACATTAACTACCCTATCTCATCATTTGATTTTTCTATTCTTACTGTACTATTACTTACTATTATATTATTTTATATCATATTATTTCGTTGTTAGGTCATGATCCCAGTGCAGTAAAGTCAGTGCATCCCAGGACAGAGACAGGACGTTGTTACATAAGAGCTTAAAAATTACATCACCATCACAGTAACATTATTTCCCCATGGCATGGAAACTACACTGGATGGACATGTGCACATAACCTTGGTATTTTTTCTTTGTCAAAGATTTTTAATGTGAAATCAAGTTGATCTCTGGGTTTTTATTAAGAAATTCTCAGCCAACAGTTCCTGTGATCGTACAATCTGATTGTTATTTCTTTAACCGTTCATCATCATTCTTGCTTGTCACATTTGCTGTATTTGTCACAAGTTGGGACTTAGCTGACACTATACTTGTACTGTAATCTACTTTTGTCTGCATTTTATTGTTTGCAGACTTATTAATGTGTGTATGTTCTTCACTTTAACTGTTCTGTGTGTTAAAAATGTGCCTGTATGTGTAAATGTGGACTGTTGGAATGTTTTAAACTCATACTTATCCAAAATAGCCATATACCGAAGTGCTGTTAAACGCTATTTAAACACAAAAATAGCAACAATTGTAATATAAGTAGTACTTATTAAAATATTCACATTTTTGTGAATCTTGTCATTTTTACAGCTGTTATTGTTTTGTTATAAACTCTTTAATAAATATGATGATAAAGAGTCTTTATCTACACTTGCAATCACAAAATAAAAAAAACACATACAATAATAATACTAACACTTATAAATATATAAAACAATAATAATACGTATATACAATTATAATTATTCAAAGCAATTATAATAATATTAAACGCAAGAGAGACAGCATCCCTGGCACCCCTTTCTCTGCCATGCAAACATCCTTTATTTGTCCATCCATCTGTTCTATTTATAATGCGTTAATCTTTGGTAGTAGTAATCCAGGACTCGCAGACCCAGGGGAATATTTAAAGACTGCCTAACTGGAGGGTGGGGTTGGACCGCCCTTCTCCATGAGCTGCTGTCACATTGGGATTCATGTGACTTCCAGCCACCTAGTCAGTATTACATCACTTTCTTTCCAAGTAACAAGGCTAATTTTAAAGGAAGCAAGACCAGATTAAGGCTTAAAAAGTATTCTCTCCTTTAGTATTATTACTTGGGCTGTAAAATAAACATGGTTTGTTTAAAATAAATCTCTAAATCTCTGTTCCAGCTGTATTTGCCATTGCTAACATTGCTCTTGTTTTAGGCAAGCGGTTACTACTTAGAAATCTAGAGTTGCTCAACAAAAAAGGGTCACCAAACGATATTAAAAATACAATCACAAGCAATACACTACATAAACGGAGACAAACACACAATTTGTTGTAACTACTCTATTAGCCTAACTACATGTACAGAACGTGACTCTTAAATAAAGTGCTACCGACATATTGTTCGACAGAAGTAGATAAACAACATTTTCTGAAAGATCATTGGTTCATATACAAATAACACGTGATAAATAACTTGAACCGTGCCCATTTCCTTTCGCAGCTCATATTCAGAAACAAAATATAACAAAATTCAGAAACAAGAAATGTGGACTTCAAATATGGTCAAACTTAGCATACTGAACATGTTTGTAAGAACTAAACCAATAGTATACTATACAATATTATACTATAAATAAATGAAGAGTTCATTTGCAGAAACGGATAACTCTGCTTAAAAATAAATAACAAATCATGTTTTTGTGATATGTTTTTATTCGGTTAGTTCGATTTCTGAGTTATCACAAACAACAAAAATGAGGTTACATTTTTTTTAACTGAGTTATCTGTTTTGCAAATGAACTCTCTAAATATACTTTCAAAGCTTAAGGACATTTTATGCTGTACTCGTGTGAGGCATTAAATCATTTCACCTAGCTGTTAAAGTTATTCTTGCGATGTTCTCAGACTTTAATTACTTTAAGTATTTATTTAAAAGTCATTTTGGTTTAATCCCTTGGGATTTATTTATATATTTTGCATAGTGACAGCTCAGTCTGCGACTCACAATACACAATACACTCGCAAACCTTTGGTAGCAGAACGAATATGACTAAGTATAGCAAACCTCCATATCAGGTCTTCTTTAATTCAGACTGCAATAAAAGGTGGGCTACATCATGACCAAACCTGTTTCACGATATCATATTTATTTAAAGGTAACACTATGTATCACAATATATACTTGTCTCTCACTTTTGACTACTTTTATTTCCAGCAAATGTATAACATTTTGTATATTGTATGACGTTAAAAAGAGTCTTAAAAGGAATTGGCTTAACAGATATGACAAATAGAAATAGAATGCACCCTGAACAAACTGACGTCAAAATTGGTTTGCATCTGTGGGCACCATAAATTCTGCAATACTCTTGTTTCTAAACGGTTATTATTTATCTTCTGTCATATGAATGCATTGTTTAAAAAGTTATGTGTTCAACAAATAAATATGATCTAAACGTGAACTGACTTTCTCTGGTCTTCTCAAATGTGTTACTGAATTATGAGTGGGTGGCTTGTCAAAATTGCAGAGGTGGTGCAGGTATCTGTGCTACACATACATCACTAAGTAACAGAACGCCTGTTTGAACCGTGAGTTTTGAGATCCATTGCACCACTAGTTCAAGTACATCAGACACTATATGCAGTGCATGTTATAATATGTTGCACTGTAAAATAACAGATAGGAACAGGACATAAGATTTAGAATAAATTTCTAACAAAATGAATGAGTAATTTGCTTTGTCATCTCATTTTGGTAAAACTCTGTTGTCTTTTTTTTTGCAGAAAGTTAGTGAGAAAGTTGGAGGGGCAGAAGGAACTAAATTAGATGAAGACTTCATGCTAATGGAAAAGGTGAGTGTCCTGCAGAAAAAGTCATGATTCATACTTACAGTATACTCTATATTCTCAATTGAAATGTGGGAATTACGTTATAGAAAGTAATTTACAAGAATCGTGGAAATCTGTCTTTCCTTCAGTTTTTAGCTTAAGATGATCACTTCACAGTGTTCTAAATGGATAGGCCGATAGAGTACATGGTCTCTGGGGATTGTTCAGTACAGTAAATGCAATCATGGTACCACCAGAACACACATCAAAGCTGTAAACATTGGTTTATTGTTCATGATGTGATCTGTTTTTCTTGCAAGAGCACTTAACATGAGGGAGCCCAGAATAGCTTAATAAAAGGTCTCCCAAAAAGCATGGAGCCTTAAGCCGCAGGTATAGTCCGTCCGTCCGCATGACGGAATTTCCTGCACACCCAACGAAACGCGTACAAGAAAATGTTAAAAGCCCGCTAGGTGGTAATACAAACACGGAAAGTTTGCGGTGTGCAGCTGTCAAAGAAGACCGCCACAAAAGCAACACATCGAAGCGGAGGAGCCAAAACTCTACATCAAAGAATTTGAGTACAATGGAGAACGAATTTGGCGAATGTTTGTTTGAGGAGATTCTAAAATATCTGCATTTATATAGTTCAAGCTTAAGAGAGTATAAAGATGCGTTCAGGGTGGCTAATTGTTTACATTTACATTTAGTCATTTAGCAGACGCTTTTATCCAAAGTGACTTACAAAGAGTTCAGGGAGCAATAAGCGCTATGTCATACAAAGAGCAATAGTACAATAGGTGCTAATACATAGTTACTAGTTTCAACAAAAGCTAGACCACTACCTGTTGAGAGAAGAGGGTTAGTGTAAGTTTATTTTTTCTTCATTTGTCTGTCAAGTATTCACAGAAGAGATGGGTTAAAAGTAGTTTTTTGAAGATTGTGAGAGATGTGGTTGACCGGACCGCATTGGGAAGAATGTTCCACCAGGAAGGAGTTGTGAAGGAGAATGAGTGAGAAAGGGATTTACTGCCCTTATGAGAAGGCATTACAAGGCACCGCTGGTTTGCTGAACGCAGGGTTCTTGATGGGGTGTAGGAGTGTAGTAGGGTGTGAAAGTGATAGTCCTGTATGCAAACATCAGTGACTTGAATCTGATCCGGGCTTCAACCGGTAGCCAGTGGAGAGAGATGAAAAGAGGTGTCACATGAGCCTTCTTGGGCTGTTGGAAGATGAGGCATGCTGCTGCGTTTTGAACCAGCTGAAGTGGTTTGATAGCCTTTGCAGAAAGACCAGCAAGGAGAGCATTGCAGTAGTCCAACCTTGAGATTACCAGGGCCTGGACAAGGAGTTGTGCCGCATGCAGATGACATTATCTCTGTCTGCAATGGTGGAACCAAACTTTTTCTATCATTAATTAGCACTGTGAATAACGCAGCTCAGTGCTGCCCTCTGACGCTCTGGTGAGTGTACATACTCATTGTACAGCGCATGTGTCAAACTTGTCCGCCCGTGCGTATACAACATTGAATATGCGCAGGAAGTTGTGCGAACATGTTTGTGCGTGAGAGAAATACGGACACGGAAAATCGTACCTGCGCCTTTAGAATTTCGTTCAAGCTCTTTCCTGTCTTAAAGCATTCTTTTTTGTCAACCTATTCTTTTGTAGAAAGTTGATGTCACAACAAGGACAGTGTTGGACATTATGACTAAGACAACAGAGTATCTGCAGCCTAATCCAGGTAAATGTGTATAATAGAGGCATTTTTTATTATGACCCTTTTGTGAAAAATGAAAATACTATAAATCTGTTTTGCTCTTGCGTCTTTGTGCAGCAACTCGTGCTAAACTGAGTATGATGAGCTCCATGTCTAAAATCAGAGGAGGAGATAAAGGTCCTGGTTACACACAGACTGAAGCTGTCCTGGGAGAGTCCATGCAAAGGTTTGGCCGGGAGCTTGGAGAGGAATCCAGCTTTGGTAATGCTTGCTTTATATTGCTTTATAGTTACTTAGTTAGTTGAATGTCATGTTGAGTACACAGTGGTCCACATTTGGTGTACGTCAGAAAACTGGGTTTAAGGTTGTTTTCATCTATTTCATCTATCATCTATAGATCTATTTATCAATATGGATGTGGATCCAATCAAATCTCACGTCTGGTTTCAGCTTGTGTACGTAAGATTTTAAGCTTGTGTGATGCCAGTCTTTTGAGAAATGTTTTCATTTAGTTTAACAAACAGAAAATAATTCTGTGTGGTTTCTCCCACATGAAAAAACATTTTGAAGGAAATTTTAAAACACCCTATTATTGCCATCTGTATTGCCCATCAGTCGGTACAGTCGATTTTTTCACATGCACATATTTTACATTTTGAGTATTTTTCTATATTTGAAATAAATCCTATTTAAAAAAAGCAAGATTCGTTCAACTTTCAAGATCCACAGAGATGTTCGCTCTCATGGCCAGATTACATTTCTTCATGTTGGGAGAGGCTGAAATTATACTGGGTCGATGTTTATTTTTTATTCACCACATTTATCATCGAACAATCTTTCGTATGATGGAACTGGCGACACATCAATGTTTCCTGAATCACAAAATGCTGTCGTAAGCTTATTTCTGGGCAAGGATCTGTCCTATGTTAGATTGATAAATGTGGTCCAGTATGTCGAAAGCTTTGACACCATGGTTAGTTAAGTACACCCGGGGCCTGAATAAGTAAGATTCCACATTAAGGCAACTAATTTGCTTGTGCAATTTAACAAATTCTTTCTTTTATAACATAATTGGGTAATTTAAAAATAATTGTGGAATAGTCACACATGTTTATGCGTGGTTGTTAATGTAATTAATAATAAATAATTTATTATAATGCTCAGTTATGACAATTCTGAATCTGTTATAATATTATTTTCTCTATTCAAACACTAATATTGTGATTATTTTTATGTTAAGCCATCATACAACAGATTTATGCTGAAAAGAAATGTGGGTCACACTTCAGTATAGGGCTGTCACACACAGAAGACAACGGAGACCGTCGTTAACTCAAAACTTATAGTTTATTGACTGTATGGTAATAGCTGGAAAATGAGAGATGAATGGAAGTCCAGGGAAAAGGCCACAGGCACACAGACACACTCCAGAGCCACCAGATGTTAAAAGGGAATTGGTATTCCAAAGTATCCACTTGACGACGCCAATGAGAGATTCCTCCAAGAGGCAAGAGCGAGTCAGGTTTAGTCCAAATGTATACACAAGGTAACATAGACGAGACCAGACAGTGTCTGTGTGTGTTTGTGGCTGGTTTTTATAGTGAGTGTGATGAGTAACAAGTGCTACAAATTAGAAGTAAGGTGATTGTGATCTGGGATAATTGGTTGTGAGTGCAGGAGGACCTGGCAAATTCGTGAGAAGGGGGCAATAATCGCTATTAACAAACCATTAACTGCGACTTCTCACAATAAACTCTTAATTTGTTGCTTATTAATAGTTAGTAAGGTAGTTGTTAGGTTAAGGCATAGAGTAGGATCAAGGATGTAAAATATGGTCATGCAGAATATGTACTAATAAACAGCCAATATGCCAATAATATGCATGCTAATAACAACTTATTAATAGTGAGAAATTCGATTTGCCTTCTATACTGAAGTGTTACCGAAATGTTAAACCACAAACCATTTTAAGTGCTTTTTTCTTTTGTGTATATATACAGTGGGGCAAAAAAGTATTTAGTCAGTCTCCAATAGTGCAAGTCTCCCACTTAAAAAGATGAGCAAGGCCAGTGATTTTCATCATAGGTACACTTCAACTATGGTAGACAGAATGAGAAAACAAATCCAGAAAATCACATTGTCTAATTTTTAAAGAAATTAAAAAACAAATTATGGTGGAAAATAATTATTTGGTCACCTACAAAAAAGTGAGATTTCGCAGACATGTAACAACTTCTTTAAGAGGCTGCTCTATCCTCCACTCCTTGCCTGTATTAATGGCACCTGTTTGAACTCATTATCAGTATAAAAGACACCTGTCCACAACCTTAAACAGTCAGACTCCAAACTCCACTATGGCCAAGACCAAAGAGCTGTCAAAGGACACCAGAAAAAAAATTGCAGACCTGCACCAGGCTGGGAAGACTGAATCTGCTATAGGTAAGCAGCTTGGTGTGAAGAAATCAACTGTTGGAGCAATTATAAGAAAATGGAAGACATTACTGATAATCTCTCTCGATCTGGGGCTCCACACAAGATCTCACCCCGTGGGGTCAAAATTATCACAAGAATGGTGAGCAAAAATCCCAGAACCACACGGGGGGAACTAGTGAATGACCTGCAGAGAGCTGTGACCAAAGTAACAAAGGCTACCATCAGTAACACACTACGCCGCCAGGGACTCAAATCCTGCAGTGCCAGACGTGTCCCCCCCCCCGCTTAAGCCAGTACATGTCTGGGCCCGTCTGAAGTTTGCTAGAGAGCATTTGGATGATCCAGAAGAGGATTGGGAGAATGTCATATGGTCAAAAGAAACAAAAATATAACTTTTTTGGTAAAAACCCAACTTGTCTTGTTTGGAGGAGAAAGAATGCTGAGTTGCATCCACAGAACACCATACCTACTGTGAAGCATGGGGGTAGAAACATCATGCTTTGGGGCTGTTTTTCTGCAAAGGGACCAGGACGACTGATCCGTTTAAAGGAAAGAATGAATGGGGCCATGTATTGTGAGATTTTGTGTAAAAACCTCCTTCCATCAGCAAGGGCAATGGAGATGAAACGTGGCTGGGTCTTTCAGCATGACAATGATCCGCCCGGGCAACAGAGGAGTGGCTTCGTAAGAAGCATTTCAAGGTCCTGGAGTGGCCTAGCCAGTCTCCTGATCTCAACCCCATAGAAAATCTTTGGAGGGAGTTGAAAATCCATGTTGCCCCAAAAAATCACTGCTCTAGAGAAGATCTACATGGAGGAATGGGCCAAACTACCAGCAACAGTGTGTAAAAACATTGTGGAGACTTACAGAAAACATTTGACCTCTGTCATTGCCAACAAAGGGTATATAACAAAGTATTGAGATGAACTTTAGTTATTGACCAAATACTTATTTTCCACCATAATTCGAAATAAATTCTATAAAAATCAGACAATGTGATTTTCTGGATTTCTTTTTCTCATTCTGTCTCTCATAGTTGAAGTGTACCTATAATGAAACTTACAGGCCTCTCTCATCTTTTTAAGTGGAAGAACTTTCACAATTGGTGACTGACTAAATACTTTTTTGCCCCACTGTATATAATATGTATATTTTGTATTGACATGCTTGGAACTGCTTATAATCTTAGAAGTTCAAATGTTTGCAGCAAAAAATGTGAAATTTTTATGGACATTTTCACACTTCTTTCTGATCTCTGGAATTAAGCAGTCCATTTTGTCTAAGATGTAAATGCCCTTATTTGAAGTGAAATGAGAGAGCTGCACTTTTCATAACCATGCAGGTGTGAGGTTGAGTGCTGTATATTTCAAGTGCCTTATTCATTCGTTATGACCACATTGCAAAGCCTGCATTACATTGTGTGAAGTTTACAATACAATCCAAGCTTTAAAACAAATGTTCAGGGCTATTCACAATCAGGTTTGACAAGATTTGTTTAAAGAGTATATATTTTGGTCCTATTTTGGTTTATGGAGTGTCCAACAACACAATTACGTACATACACGGTGTGAAAACACTTTCATTTTCTAATAATAGGCAGTTATTATTACCTTACTTCTTGACTGACTCTCAAATGATTTGTTCGGCAATTCATCTGTTTAATCCCATCTTTCTGTCAGCCGACTCTGGTCTGATTTGATCAGTTGGTCTTGTCTGCTGTGATTCGTAGGTGGGCAACACACGGAGTGACGTAAATCTGATCCGGTACTGAAATTAGAATGACAGAAGACTCGTTCGCGTGATTCAGAGACGACTCCCCAGCCAATAACTTTGTTAATTGTATTATAATATTACACACTGCATGAATCTGTATTTACTGCAGTTTAATTTACTTACCATATTTTGATGTAGTAAATTTTTATAGTAGTGTTTTTGCAATCTGAAAAAAAACTAAGAAATACACAACTGTATATGCCCCCCGTATATTAAAAAAATATTTGACTTGTCTATGTTGTTTAAGACATCAGTGTAAACACTCACTGTTATGATCGGCAAACAACCTTTGTTTTTGTCTACTGGCATAAATATCAAGAGGAATAGGTGTAAGACTGTGACCTAGGTCAAGACCCAATCCACATATGTGGATGACCACAAGATCAGGGCTCCAACTCTGATGGAACCGAAAGAGATGCAACTGCTTTGTTTTTTTTCTCTCTATGCAAATACCCTATGCTCATTTTCTACCTTGCAAATTTCTGAACAATACTTCTCAAAGTTAGAAAAAATGCTGGAAAAGTTGGAGGAAAAAAAAGAGTATTAAAAGTATAGGTAACCCAAAAAACATTTTCCTCCAGATTAAAAAAGAAAGAAAGAGATGATTCTTCTATGGCAATCGCTGTGAAGAACCTTATAAGCCCCTTTATTTTTAAGAGTGAACCCTATGTGTATATATATCATTGTCCTTTCTAGCATTGTAATGCCATTGAAGTTAGACTTTGAACATAAGTATATGAGAGAACTTCACGCATAATAGCGGCACACCATCTCCACATATCTCGATGTCGAATCCCTCATTGGCCCTTCATGTTTCAGAACTAATATGCGACTTTGACAGTTCACTGGCGTCTACATTGCGAGCTCACCGTGTAGCAGTCTTGCATTTTATAACCGATATAGCAGGTATTGTACTCTTGTGTTTCAGGTCTGGCTCTGATCGAAGTTGGAGAAGCCATGCGAGAGCTAGGTGAGGTTAAAGATGCTCTAGACATGGAGGTTAAGCAGAACTTTGTTGATCCCTTGCAGAATATGCATGACAAAGACTTAAAGGAGATACAGGTAAGATACAACAAATTCATTTTCCTTTATTTTATAATAATATTTCATGGTAAAGTTTCAGATAATCAACACCATAACATTAGATTATACTAAAGTTATCAGGCATTGTTTACTGTATCTATTACATTTGGAAATCTTCAAGTTGTTCTCCAATATTAATGATTTAATACATAAATGAGGTTTAGGGATTTTGTAACAGGCTTTGTTTAAGAATTTTAATAGCAATAGTTTTTCTGTCAACACCGTAATTATAATTCAAAAAGATTGTACAGATATTGTCTATTTAAAACAAATGTTTTATTATTATTTAATTTAAAGCAGAGGATTTGCTTTTGCCATTAACTTTGGGAAATACATACAGCCTATAAAAAACCTGTCAGATTTGAAGATGCCTGTAATACAATATCATTCATAATCATTTATCAAATTAATTAATAAAAAACATTTTTACATGCTCTGTGGTCTTTGGCTAAATTGTTATTGCGTGAGGGAGGAAAAGCTTTGGAACCATCAATTTGATTGATCATTTGATGGATTTTCACAGCATCACCTGAAAAAGCTGCAAGGACGAAGATTGGACTTTGACTATAAGAAGAAAAGGCAAGGCAAAGTGACAGAAGATGAGATCAATCAGGCACTGGAGAAGTTCGATGAGTCAAAGGAAATTGCTGAGCAAAGCATGTTCAACCTTCTAGAGAGTGATGTAAGTAGCCCATCATATACTTGTCCTTCATTCATCTAGCTATTACACTCAACTTCCATTTTTATACACAATCAATTGTGTTTCAACAGATTGAACAGGTCAGCCAGCTTTCTGCTCTGGTCCAAGCTCAGGTGAACTACCACCGACAGGCCACAGAGATCCTTCAGCAGCTATCCAGCAAGATAGAGGACAGGTTTGTGTTCTAGATTCTAAGTTTTAGGGTATGTTCACTTTCAATTCAATTCACTTTCGTCTTGTGGTATCAGACTGTTAAAATAGCATATATAAATTGTTAATATTTTGTATTAAATACATTTTAATTTATATTAAGAAAGAACTGAGTTACTTTGGGCGTTTTTCATGCCCTTGTCTCTCTTATCAAACTTCAGAATAAGAGACACAGCAACTAAGCCAAGAAGAGAATATGTTCCCAAACCTCGCACATCCTTGGATTTCAGTGAGAATCATAATGGCAATATTGGCAACAGTGGCCCCCCCAGGTCACCAGGTAGATTAATAATAGAAATAAATCTGTAAACTAAAGCATCTCTTGTTCTTTGCGCTTTGTACATTCTTGTTTCTTTCCTCTTTTAGCTCCAATGGACCAACCTTGCTGTAGGGCACTTTATGATTTTGACCCTGAAAATGAGGGTGAGCTGGGCTTCAAAGAAGGAGACATCATCACCTTAACCAACAAGATCGATGAAAACTGGTATGAAGGGAAGGTCAACGGGCAGTCTGGCTTCTTCCCTGTTAATTATGTGGATGTCCTGGTAACCTTACCCCACTAAGTCCTATGCATGTACCCTAATCTTTACCTGACCAATCATATCACTTCTTCTATAAGAGAAGAAAACAACCAAAACAAACAGCACAGAAAGATCCGTTGTGGTTTATGCGCATAAGAATTGAAGACTTTGGGAATTGTCCTTCCATAAATGTTATTCCTGGTTGGAATGAAATGCTACCATTTTATTGTATTATTTATTTATTTATTATCTTATTATTAGATAAGTATTTATGGTTGATCTGATCTCTGCATTGCCTGCTGCTGCGTCTCCTGTATGTTTGCCTGTTTTCAATAGCAACAACAAGCCATGAACTGCTCTTTTAACCTAAACCTGTTAACAAAATAAAATGTCAGCAATAATATACGAACACTCAATGAGTCAACGTCTTTCAGAATTTCGTGGTTGGTATAATGGATTTATTCAAACACCATTTGAAAGGAGTATTTAACAAAATAACATGTGTTTTCCATGCAATTATAAAAATAGCATGGACGCGAATAAACCGAACAATTTTACTTTCAACTCTTTCCTGCTCCAAATGGTTGACCATAGTGTGATATGTTCTACAGTTTGTTACTGTCTGAATAAAACAATATTGTGTAAATAGAGTAACATTTAGTAAGTAAATCATTTACTTATTTTGTCACATTTTTGTCGTTTAATAATCTCTTATGGTCCATGGATCCATTACATATCACATTCCATAGATTACCAGTGTCATGAAACAAATAGTTTCATGTTTGATGTTTTTGTGTGTGTGTGTGTGTGCTTGTTTGTATGTGTATGACTATTAACACGCCTATGATTGCGTGTGTGATACCTGTCATTTAAATCCATGAAACTGTGCATATTTCTCTCATATATTTTTATTGTGAAGTGTGTAATTTCTGAGCCACAGGCAACAACAATTGGTATTGTAGGACTTCGACTTTAAAAACATGTTTTCCCAACACTTATTGCGCATTCCAAATGCTGCCAGTTTTTTGGACGGGTGCATATTCCCTGAACAACTCACACCGTTGGTGGAGCCACATCAATGGGGACAGACTAGTTTTGAAAATACCTCGTATGTTTACAGTCTTTGGAAAAATTAAACCAACAAATTGAAAAATATATTTTATCATAGAAAAATTGCACACATCACCTTTCTTCATCTCTGCCTGTAGTTTTGACAGTTAAAGTGTATATACCTGCTTTGAAAGAGGTATTAAGTTAATAAATTAGTTAGTACGATATTGATACTAAATGTAAGACACTTTTTTGTTGACCTTTCAGGATTTTAACAGAAATTATTTTTTTCCAGTGTTATCCTCAATGAGGTCTGTACAGCCTTTTTTGTGTTCGATTTCCACTGTGTATAGTCTTGTAACTGTAGTACCACGTGTTACATTTGGATCAGTGTTAAAGCTAAATATAAAACAAACACTCAATATTTATTATTCTAATTTACTGGAGGAGAATTAAGGCATAGAACATTTCTTCTCTTCAGCATGAATTTGAATGACACATCTGAATAACAGGCTTGTACTGATGAAGAAAAACATGTAACCACAATAAATGCAAGAGATTAATGGTGCACACAGTGTATGTGTATTTTGTTTGACAGCCAGTAGGTGATGCTACTTCAACACATACTAAACAACATCGTTTGGTCTAAATAAAAAATGTAAACAGTTTGACCTCAGAAACCATGAGTAACTTTTATTCATTTAAAACAAATTCTGCACTAGTTTAAATATTGTGTAGACTGAAATAACTGGCTACACTTTACTTAAAGCATATATGTATAATGTAGTAGTTTCAATGTATTCATTATGGCTTTAAATGCACCTTCAAATTTAATGGCTTATGCACAATGTTAACTACAGTTAATACATTATAATACTTTGCATTTTTAATTTGGTTATAACAATTATAATGCATCATAGTCTTTAATAACCATCTATAATACATTATACATAAAGGCTTTAAGTGAAGTGTTATCAAATATCTTAAATATATTTGACAGTTTAACACGATTTTAAGTATTTATCCATGTCGACTGAAGGTCAGAAAGGTGTTGTCCCACTGCCTGCCCAGTTTGTTTTGTTTTTATATGTGGATAATTCATTTAAAATCATATTTTAATGTATTTCATTGTTTTATTCGTAATGTTCATTTTAATGACATGAAACATGAAATCCATAAACGTACTTAACCAATAAATGTTAAATTAATTTCCTTAATATTTGAAAGTGAATATCATAATTCACATAAAATCCTTGTCCATCCTTTATGAAAATGAACAATAGCTTACCTGTTTTGTTTTATTTATAGTAAAACCCTAGTAGCCACAAATGAACCATGGGTTTATTACTGTAACCATAATAGTGTAACCATGATATTTGTGTTATGATTCAAAATCCATAGTTCATCTCTCAAACGTAAATATTTGTGTCAAGAAAATGCGCCATGATGATTAAAGACAAAATGTTTGGACATAATATAAGTTAAACGGTACAAAGTTATACATTACTGTATGTGGGATATTGGTTGCAAGAAATGAATGTTTATGTCATTGTAGGCAATTTAACAAAATGAAAATGTCATTGCGATACTGAAAATACAATTATCAAATCCCAAGATGTTTTGAGGATAAGACTGTTCAACAAATGATCAGTTTCATATATTTTGATCATGACATAAACAGTTGATCATGTAAGAAAAAGCTCATAATTTCATAAATTCACCAAGGCATTAGCCATTTGTTTAAACGATGTTTGTGTGAACAAATAGTTTTGAACTATGATCTGAGATATGAAAGTTTTCCATTCTGTTATTCTACTATTATTCTATTCTATTATCGCTGCAGTTTTAATGATTTGGAAGCATCAACAGTTTACCTACACATGGAGGTTCATGTCTCTGTAATGTGTATACACTATTAAAACATTACATATCCGCGATCAAGACAATATGAATCGATCTTTATTATTCAATATGCTATTAATATTTAATAACAGGGTGTGGAGGGGTAGTCAAGCTTTCAGCTGTATCTTACCCACCGATATCTCCACCTCCACTCGAGTGTGGCCCACCCAGACACTGGCACGCCAGGGATGTGTCACTTCACTCCAACTGTACTTAAAGTCAGCGAGGCATGCCACATCCACCCAGTGCATGCTCCACCCCACCGCTTCATGTACACAAGCCAACCAGAAAGTGCTCTCACATGGCCACAGTGTAAACATAAGACCTGTTCCCAGCCTCACTGCGTGTCGGCAAACACACCTAACAGTGTGCATTGCATATAGTGTGACGGAAAGCACATATTCATTTACTTATTTCTATTATTTGTATTTCAACTCTGTGTGCATTTTAAATAGGTCTTTCCTTGCCCTAACCCCAGTGTGTCTATATGTATATTAAGATAAATCAATATGCTGTATGTAGCCTTTCGTTTATACATATAGGACACATTTCATCTTCATTATCTATCTTAATATATTAGATCAAATTAAACCTTTTAAAAATGAAAATCAAGTTTGTGTTTGTGAAAATCAAATTCTGGTTTATTGATCATTTATATAATCACTTGTTTTATTGATCTATTCAAATTGAATCAAACTTTGAGCACGTTTTTTGCCAAGCCACACTCACTTTTTACAATGAAAAATCTGAAACTATTCCTGTAATGACATTATAAGTCTAACAGGGTAGGAACATTTTATGGATTAGCTTGTCTAAAATATGCATTCTCTCTAACATCAGTTCTCTTTATTTACATTCTGTTCGGCATCCTTTGAATGTGTCCGCATAGTATTATTCATAATCATGAATAACTGAGCTTGGTCAGTGCTTGTTCTTGAAACTCTACCCTATCCTTACATTACAAAACAAGAATATTCTTTTTTTTTTAAATTGCGGGTTACGTAACAGGATTGACCGAACACAAACAAATATTATATTAGCAATATAATAAACAATCTCACCCTAAATAAATATGGACCTTTATTTATTTCGGGTCAGGTTGAAATTGGTTGCACAAAGCATTTGTCATTAGGAATTCCATAGGCATCTAATAAATCCATTTAGAGATGTAGGTCATCGCATCCCCTCTCCACTTATTGCCTAAAGTATGACATGCCAACAACATGTAATAAGACAATCTTGGGGGATGTGTCTGTGCTTATGTTCTTACATGTTCACTTGCTGGTGTTCTCACATACTTTCTCTTTTGAGCAGCAAGCTGAGCTCTCATCACCAAGCAGAGGCTGATAATTCCTTGTCTTTCAGCTCCCCTCAAAAGAGCTTGTGATTGGAGATGACAAATGAGGCGGTAAGACAGGTCAGACTGCAACAAACTCAGGTGTGCTAACATGACTGTTAGTGTGTGTTAATGCATGAATGCGAGAGACAGGGCCCATCCAACAATAGTCTAACTTATGTCTCCTGTGAACTACTATCTTCTATAAATTCACCATTTACAATATCGCTGACACACAAGCATAGGGAGAGAATACCGATTGTATAATATCTATCTAGGGTGCAAAGTCTTTTTAACAAAAAAAAGGAACATGCAATTGAATTGAACTGTTAGATAATGTAGACACTAAATAGAACAAATCCTCTAAAGTGTGTAACTAAAACCTGTTATTAATTATGTAATAAGAGATTTACAGACAACAAAAGCCATGCCAGATTGGAGTCAAAGTGAAATAGAAAATGAAAAGGTCATAAGTGCTAGTAGGAATGTGTGTGTGTGGGTGGAAGATGAAGGAATCTTGCTGAACATTGTGTCTGACGAAGTGTGCCTGTCTGCACCAATACAAGCTCTAAAAGTGAGCCTGAAGCCTATTTTATGATCTAACGTCCAAACCTGGGTCATGTCTCCAGTCAATCAGGATTTGTGCAGGAATTCTGATGAGGGGCGAGATAGCAAGACAGCAAAAGTGGAGAGATTCTGTCCTTGATATGTCTTATGTGTTTGTATACATATTTGTAAACATAAAATATATGTGAAAATAATAGATTCAATAAATTAAATGTATGTAATGCTAGGACTATTAAATAACACATTTCTGGTCTGAGAGTAAAATATTTATCTGTCAATCATGTGGAATAACTTCCATGTTATGTTTGTAATCATTGTAAATGCAAGATGAACAATTACAAACATTTGACAGTAGTGTAAATAAACAAACCAACCAGAAAAGGTCCTCAAATCATTTGACTTGTGTTTACATTCAATGCAGACACTACATAAAAAGCCTTTACATGTGATTGACAGAAATTCAGTGGGGAGATGAGTGACAGCTGGACACATATTTGGGTGCAGGTTCAGAAAAAAACAAAGCAGCCGTTCACCCTCAGTGTCAGCTAAAGAAGCAGGCACACACCATGCAAAACAGCTCAGTGAGAGCACCATTTGTTGTGCAAATATACTAGTATATGCAAATGAAGCCACACAGACACACATTCGCATATTCTTCGACATGGCATGGGACAGCCACAAAAGCATGACAAGCACAAATAAAAAAATTGAGCGACGATTATTGATGTGTTTACTGAAATGACACAGACTAGGGTATTTTTCCACGGATGAAAAGAAACGCTTGTGATGTGATGAGTCTATAATTCAATGATTGAACCATATGCATTTGGCCGACGTTTTTATCCAAAGTGACTCAACATGCACTTAATGTATATATTTGATATGTATATGTGTTTTCCACAAAATTGAAAACATTAGGTGGAGATTATGTGACTTGGATTGGAAACACTAATGCATTACATTTTTTATATTTAAACATGATTTTCCCTAGTAAAATTCTCCAAAATGAACTTTTTAGTAAGAACAATAAAGATCTAAACAGTCAAAGGGAGGTGTCTACAATATAAGACTGTTGCAAAAGAGTCAAATTATGCACCCAGAATGCACCTGCTGTAGTGTAACCCAAGGCGGTGGGAGTTGTTTATTGACAGGGATTACTTTGATTGTCAAGGTGCTTCCCTGTCCAGGGTGAGCCTGTGTCTCTAGAACAAAATCTCACCTTTTCACCCTTTGAACCAAGTGTCGATGTACCAATCAGGTGTGAACTTTTGCTGCATTTTCATTGAAAATGTGTTTTATTGCTTGTTCCTGCAAATGCTTTGCATTCGCTAGA
This sequence comes from Barbatula barbatula, assembly GCF_947034865.1. Taxonomy (NCBI): domain Eukaryota; kingdom Metazoa; phylum Chordata; class Actinopteri; order Cypriniformes; family Nemacheilidae; genus Barbatula; species Barbatula barbatula. The sequence goes on from NC_136771.1 coordinate 16,299,188, forward strand.
AGGTGTCGTCTTCAAATAAGTGTGAACATATACCATATACATTTGAGAGAAGGGTTAACTAGTGTTTCAAGAGCAGGAAATTAGTGCTTCACCGTATCATAATCAGACTACTGCCAGTAATAATAGACTAAATCCATCCCACAAAGTAAAGAAAGTCATGTGTGCGAGAACTTGAATACTTGTGCGCAAGATGTGGCTTGTGTTGGCTCTCTGCCTTAAGAACAGGTAATCCAGTAGTGTCAGTGATTGAAGAGATACAAATCCTGCAGTAACAGACATGCAGGTGGCACTGGAAAAGAACTGCATACCATGCTACTTTTTTCTCTTTGTCTTTGTTAGGCATCCCCAAATGCCAACCATCTACTCTCTCTCTCTCTCTCTCTCTCTCTCTCTCTCTTACTAGATAGGTAGGTAGGTAGGTAGGTATATAGACAGACAGACAGACAGAGACATACAGACAGACAGACAGACAGACAGACAGAGACAGACAGACAGACAGACAGAGACAGACAGACAGACAGACAGACAGACAGATCTAGCACATTTCGTTTTATTTGTTAAGCTCAAGACGTTTTATTGAGATTTTGAATTCATGTTTGTTATATTAAAAGATTCTTGTTCTTCTTAATTTACATTAGAAACTTGTTTAACAAAGAGCATACAAACACAAATCTGGTTTCAAATTGTTCCTTCCAATCACCACTTTGCCATTTGGCTCAATAGATAAAGAAACATCAAACCGAAAACACACCACACACATCTCATTAACTCAACTTTATTTTATCATCATGTCCCAATGAGGTGTGGTCACATCTGTCCTCCCAGACAAGCAGTTTGTCTAATGAGAGAAAACATTCCATGGAGAACATTGACCCTTCACACTCACAATACTCTGGGATTGAGCAACCCATTCAGAGGCAGGCAGGGGGAAAGAGAATGAGCTTTAGAGCCAACAGAAGTCGAGATGTGCACTTTGGTGGCCAATATTTCCCTGAATGCTCTCAGACACAGAGTCAACGTGAAGATTGCGATGGGCATTTGTATTCATTCTGTTTTTGGAAGATCATCGCAGATACAGAGATATGATACGCTAATAATGTTTTGAGGCGATGCGGCAAGAAGTGCTAACAAAAGATTACATAAACTGACCCGAAAACTCAATTTAAATCCAGTTTGAGGTGTTAAAGAAAAACGCTTCCTTTTATTTGAAAATAGATTGCACATTGTTTGATTTGTATTTTTCTAACGTTAAGAAGACACAGCCCAGATCCCAAAGCAGGCACACAGCCTTTGGACAAATGTCAACTTTGAATCTGTGCTGATTGGCCGTGTCAATACAAACAGGTGGCTGCTTGTGGAGGGGCATAAAGAGTGAACGTTAGCCGACAGAGGCAGCATTCTGCTTCAGTTATGTAAACTGGCCAGGCCTGAGAGCCAGTCAACCGGCACTGGGAGTTTGCATTGCCATTGACAGAGTTTGAGTCGAATGCAAAAAGCAAACATACACCAGATACACACAAACAAACACGCATGCAACCATGAACACACCAACACACAATAAACAAATGAAAAAATCCTCAAATAAATAACAGGAGTTTACACACTGAGAAACACTTAGATGAGAAACAAGTACAAGCCGTTTAATACTTATATATACAGTATATGTGTGAAGGTATTATATATGTCGGGTTTAATTTGTTTAGTAAGGGATCATGTAAAGGCAGCCGGTTGTTATCACAGAAATAAACTCCGACAGGGGGTCCTTATATCACACTTAAGGGGCTTATTTCACAATTACAGCCGGATGCTTGTACATTATCCCGCTTATTAAATGGCTACTTGTCACATGAGAGAAAATCTGGACGTTAAATGTGAATTTGAAATATTTTATTCGCTTGTTTTTACCGAATGCAGACCTTCCGCGAGGAAAAGCCGTTTACTTTTGGTTTTGAGGTAAGAAACGACGTTCAAATGTCACAACAGGCAACTTGGTTTATTCATTTGTAAATACAATGTCATGTGTGTTATTAAAATACATATTTATATTTAATTAGTAATAAAACTGTCAAAATGATTTGCTGCTTCCGGGTTACTGTGTGTTATTAGTTTTGAGCGGTTGTTATTTGGGAACAACGAACCTGCAGATGTTGTGACTGGCCAATCAGAACCAAGCATTCCCACGAGCCGTGTAATAAGATGTCATATGTCACTCTAGATGAGGTAATCCATTGCATAAAATCCAGTACACCATATAAATGGAAGACTGTCATTTGTTTATTACATTTTCTTGGAGACCCGTTTTAGAATCATAACTACCCCACATCAGTATCTTAACAATTAAAAGATCTCCAGATTCTGGTCCATTTAGTTCGCTAACAACATATTCATATGGAAACTAATAAAATCTATACACTGGTTTATACTGAACCCCTGTGCGGTTAATCGAGTTCATTCGACCACGAGAAACACAAGTAAGACCCACCCAAGACAAATAAACTGTAATCAGCAGTAATGAGTTATTTAGAGAGTCAACAGATATGCACTTGGAATAACAAGTAAAATTAGATGGAATATTTGCTAAATTTTAATAGCATTACTGCTGCAATTAAAAAAGGAAATCAAATATACAGAATACATACAGATGTAATGGTGAGTTTAAAACAAATAACAAGGAGATTTTGATGTAAATATAAAAACCGTAGTGTATTTTTATACAACACCTATTTAAAGTGACTCGTCTTTCAAGATAAATGTTCTGACTTTCCTTTGCATGTCACCATTTTTTACCTGTAGAGTGAGGGGGTGTCAGAGGCCTTTGCATGGCTTATAATGACAAAACACTGATTTACATAATTCATCAAGGGATGGTTTTTTTGACCATGTCAATAAGTGAAATATTGGAAAGACACAGTGCAAGCTTTGACAAACTTATCAACATAAATTCGACATCATTTGAATACTTGAAATCCTTTTTTTTCAAATTGTAATATTTATTAGTGCTGTATAAAAACTGCCTTTAAACTCTGAGATACAACTTTAAACACTGAGATACAAAAAATATCCATAAAAAATTGAATTTACCGCAAAATAATAGTTTTTCCCTGTAAAACAACACGTTTCCCGTTTTTCTTGTAAATGTACATTTTAAATAGAAACTTAACATTTGTTCCAGTGCTAGCAAATCAATCTTTACTATAGTTAAACACTAAACTTTGAAACCTACAGCACATTGAGATGAGAATATTGTTCACAGTCTTTTGGGAGATATCAGGAGGATGGATTAGTGTTTACACTACAAATGTAAAATATGTGGTCATGTGTTTCTGACCAACTCCAGATGTGGTTGGAGTGTTTCGATCACAAATCAATTTGGACCCTGTTTACATCTGTATTTAGCATTTTTGCTTTATCTGTATTCACATAATGTTATTTCCAACTGTTTGTAATGCAGGTAGCAGGCATGTACTGGAAATTTAGTTAATTGGAAAATCATGTTATAGGTACAGTCTGTGTGCCAAACCTTGCTGAGGCCTGCATGGAATCTGTGCCGGCAAACCTCCAAGGAAACACGCACAGGAATTACACAGAATCATTCACAAAAGTCTATAAAATACTCAACCCTTCGTCTGTCAGGATCATTGCACAAACATTGGCCCTTAACGAAATTTGCAGATATCACCACCCCAGAATTCACAGAGCTTGTAATGATGGATTTCTTTGTGACAAATGTCAGTCTCCTATGCAGAGTTATCTGTTGAATGCTGCATATAGATCATCTGAATGTTCAAACAGTTCACACGCTTCACACATATGGCAAGTATAGCCTACTGTAGATGTGTGATAAGCAGTAACTTACCGTGGTATGGTATAGCTGTGTGACAATATGCAATTCAGAATCTGAATTCAAAATGACAAAAGGTTTATTTGAATATGCTTTTCAAAATAACCTTGCATGTCAAGATTTCTGTACACCCACACAAGGCACACCCAACAGCCATATTGTAAAAATATGCAAGATCTTTTCTACGTCAACTCATGTACTGTCAATTATTTTCTACCATATTCATGTATTGTGCAATTCCATTACACTGAAACTGTACGATAGAACTTTATTCATAAAAATACTTCACTGCAATTATTACTATCACCAAATGAAATCTGTGATGGTCGGACATGTGTTAGTGTCATTTTCAGCATTGTTCGTGTTTTTTTAACAAATCATCTGATATATTTACATTTTATGCATTTGACAAACGCTTTCATCGATACCAACTTATATTGCATTCAAGGTATGCATTTTTTATCAGTATGTGTGTTTGTACTACACAAGCCGTGTTGTCCAACACAGAATTTACACACTCATGAATGTGCCAAAAAAAATGTCTTGGATAAATGTCTGGCAAATGAATAGATAATTCCATTGTAAATTAAACAGAATTATAGAGAATGTATTCATGCATTAGACAATATCATTTAGATATGGACAACACAAGACTCAAGTTTTGAGAGAATATTTTGACAATTCTGTTCATTTGTGCAAATAAACAATTTATTTATTTGAAATGCATAATCTTACGTATATATGACGCTTGACTTTAGTTGTTCACCTTATTAACTTCCATATAATATGCAATTTAAACATTATTTTTGTAATATGCCAAATTAGCAATGCTTGCATTCAAAAAGACCTATAGGCTAATACTATTCAGATATAAATATGACAATTATATCATGCTTTATATGACAGGGAACTACATGACTCATATCTACAGTGTTTTCTGCCAAGTGCACAAGGGTGGGCAGCCCTAAGGAAATATCCTTTATAAATCCACCAAGCACAAGGGATTACCCTCAAATGACAGGTGAGGAATCTCCCTGTAAGCCCTAACAATGTTTAACCTTTATAGAGAAGCTCATTGTGTTGGCGTCTGTCCGAGGATGAGCTTAGCCTGGGCCGTACGTCTAAAGCATTTTAGTAAAGACTCCCGACACGAGACACTCCAATTAGTCTCAAGTGCAGATTCTTAACCCGAAGTTTCGCCTCAGTGTTTGCTCAATTCTGACTGCCTCCAGAATGAATCATACCACAGAATATAGAGCATTAGACTCAACTGATCAAAGTATAGATCATAGATGGGAAGGACAGAGCGCTTGTTCAAGGACAAAGAACAGAACGCGGCTACGTTCATTAAAGAGCTTGTAAATTATACAATAAAGTAGAAATTGTGATTTTAATTAACTTTATTTAACATCTTCCCAACATGTAAATAAGATATGTGGCATAGGTATCAGTCTGTCTATACCACCACACCAAAATGTGACCCAGATTTGCATGCTGTTAAAACAGAGGGAGGCACAGACTGTGGCACCCAATCACATATTTACATCTTCTCACACAAATGAAACCGCCTGACACGGCACTACAGAAAAGAATACACAAGAAAGACCATTGTTACCACTAAAAGAGCTATTAGAGCTTAATAATGCCCCGCTTTAGCCACAAAACTAAAGGTACATGTCGCCCGGGAGTTGCCGGAATAAAGGCAGCCCGAAGATGATGGTCATGGTGAAAGATGTTCTGCTACACGTAGGATAACTACACTGCCAGGAGCCACCAATTATCAACATAAACAAAAACAGGGTAGTCAGACTTTTGGACGTGTAGCAGTTAATATCACAAAATGTGTCAACAGTTCCTGATTTAACTCGGTCGTGCGAAACCAAAACTAGAAAGTGCTTCTGTTAGAGTGAAGAATGTGTGTGTTGTTTGAGACATACAGGACACTTCATAGGCGGAATAAACTATCAGATAAGTCATTGCTTCTTTTCTTATAAACTCTACTGTTCAAACTAAATGTCAAGTATTGTGAGAGCGCTTTAAAGAAATCTGCAGAGGTATGTGTTTTCTGCCACGTGATAGGTAACCTGCTTGAAGGGGTGTGGCTAATAACTCTACAGGTAGACTGTTCCTCAGGTAACATAGCCAGTTATTGACTGTCCTTTCAACTTTACGAAGCCAGACAGACACTAGACCTTCAAACAAGACTGCCTATGTGAGTTCTATCTTGTTTTTGCAAGAATCGTTCAGAATAGCCAGCATAGAACATTACAGCGTAAAGAGGCACCTGAAGAGATGAAGTGCTTTATCTTCACTGAAAGAAACTGACATTTGTGTTTGGGATTTTAAGTGCCACATTATGACTGGTATGCTTTCACCACAATATCTCCAACAAGTACAACATTTGTTGCTCTTGACAAAGGTCTGGCTCATCTAAACTGACGAATCTACCTTTGGAAAAGAAAGAGTCTGAAAATTGTGAAGCTGTGTTGGGACCCTTTGTAACCAGTCATGCCTGTGGTTAAAGTGGAGAGCGATTCTCCCTCCGCGACCACTCTTCCAGTGAATGACAGTCAGAGAGCAGAACCACAAAAGGGCCGGCGGAGGAAGAGGCCTCTTCAGCGAGGCAAACCGCCATACAGCTACATTGCTCTAATCTCCATGGCGATTGCTAACTCGGCTGACCGCAAGCTCACGCTTGGGGGGATCTACAAGTTCATCATGGAGAGGTTTCCGTTCTATCGAGACAACTCCAAGAAATGGCAGAACTCCATACGTCATAACTTGACGCTCAATGACTGTTTTATTAAGATTCCACGAGAGCCCGGTAGACCTGGAAAAGGCAACTACTGGGCGTTGGATCCCAACGCAGAAGACATGTTCGAAAGTGGCAGCTTCTTACGCCGCCGAAAGCGCTTCAAGCGCAGTGACTTCACTACGTATTCTTCATACATGCATGAGTCTCCCGTCTTTCCCTCGGTTCAGATCGGACGCTCGGCCTACGCCAACACCGTCTACTCAAACATGGCGGTGAGCCCACCTTATGCCCAACAGCTACCTTCTGCCTATTACCAGTCCGCCTCGCCCAGCTTCGACTCGGGCCAGTCGAGGGTCTTCAGAATCAATTCTCTTATCGGAACACCCGGCAGGATGGGTCCAACCACAGAGATGATGGCTCAGCAGTCGTGCCGCAGTTTCAGCCCGGAGAGCGGCTCCTGCAGTTTGGGACTACCGGGCTTTCAGCATCCGTCCTGCGGTGGGGAGACCATGCTGTCGTGCTGCTCCTCAAATAACATGGCCTTTGCTTACTCCAGCCCAGGACATGGACAAACTCAGGTCTCATATCCACAAGGCAGCACTCAGACCTACGGGCAAACTGGGAGAGTGGCCATCTCCAGTTTGTCTCCCCTGGCTGGTGATGCTGTTGGTGATCCATACGGCAGAACGTCTCCGGCACAGCTGGGCACATTTGTTCAGTACAATACCTCTGGTCCAGTAGGCAGCTCAGGACCCTACATAAGACATCCAGCTTACTCAGGTAATATGGACAGGTTCGTGTCTGCCACTTAGTAATGGGCAAAGATGATTTTCCCATTGCACGGACTGACGCCTGAATGACACAGCGAAGAACATTCGTGGAGTTATTTAAGAACATTTTAGCCGATAGAAAATCATAACTAGCAGAAAATGTTTACAGAACATACATGGAAAATGTGATATTTAAACAGTTTTTTTTCCCAATAGACTTGAATTTTAAAATGACGTCAATAAAGAACCTTCCTATCAATGTAAAAATGCACGAAGTGCTTAGGTTCAAAACTTTCTTTTGTCAGGGTCTTTGCTTTTTTTTATTACATATGAGTGAAATGTGTTCATAGGTTTTGTACTTGCTCTTCTATTAACTGCCAGCTGTGATTATATTAAAAGTGTAAAACGTTTCCACTGATACATTTACTTAATTCCTTGACATAAAAATGTTTCTATACAAGGCTGTGTGTGACTGAATCTTTACGATTAAATCGCTTTTTTTGAGGATTTCAGACAAATCCTATACAATTTCACATTTCTAAGTTGAATAAATTAACACAACGAATTAATATATTAATAATCATGTAGTCATATAAAATAGTAATTTCATTAAATTATTGATTTCTATAAGACGTCAGAAAATTTGAAATTTAACAAAACCAATTTTTAAAGCAGGACATAACAAACAATTCTAAAGAATAAAAAGGATTAATAAAGAGTAACAATAAGGCTGTCAATTTCCCATCCAATTCAAAACAGCTTAACAGAAGACAAAAAAACTGAGTTTATTTTGAAATAACATTAGTTTGTATCAGGAATTCCTTACAAAAACAAAACGTTTGCAGCAAGCTTTTAATTGTATGTAAAAAACGGACGAACAATATAAATGGAATAATATAACCATTGTTGCTGCTGTTAATAATATTGGTTTCACTAACAATATTTTATGAATTATAAACTAATAAAAATATTAGTTGCTCAGGACCAGAGAAATGGAAAAAGAATGAAAACAAGTGCCCAATCTGTCAGCTTTTTAATGATTGTGAACAAAGCAAAGTAAATCCAAAAAGCAAGCACCCATAAAACAGTTCTAGCATGGTGAAAGCAATCGCTGACATTAATGCAACCAATACAAACATTTTTAGTTGCTCTAATCAACTAACTAAAATAATTTATCATTTTTAGTAAGAAACTTTTTATATATCCCCTATAAGACAGGACTGAGATTTCAGAGTATTTGAGTGGTAATTGTAAAACTAAAAAAATCTGATTTGAAAGAATTGTATGACTTCAACCTAATGAAACCCAATCGTATTATTGACAAATTCAAACAAGCTTTACAGATCAGGTGGATCTTGAAGAGAAAAAAGTCAAAAGAGTTGTGTTGATTTTAAATGGTAGCTGCAAAGAAGAAAGAGAGGTATTGAGTACCAGTGAAGCAGAAGAGCACATCACACTGAACATTGTGCTAGAATAAGAGAATTGAAACAACTTTTTATCAGGTTTCCACAAGCACTGGCATGATCAGAATCACTGTGGTTAACTACTGGACTTCATCTGCTCTTCAACCAGCCATTATATGATATATCACAGTCAGTTAATAGTGTTAAACACTATCCAGAATTCATGTATTATGTTGAAAACACTTGGCAACGTTTTTTAAATGTTTAGTTTAATATATATCTACAGATCTTTAATTGATGACACAAACAAATATTTCAATAATTTTTTAAACACTGTCAGTCTACCGGTTGTTACAAAATGAGCTCATTGGCTCACATATCCCAAAATATGCTACCTAAAGTTAACAACAGCCACAGACACTTCAGTTTAAATAAGAAACTATGAGAAGAAAATTACAAAAAGAACATTAATTTAACCGTTATATGCTTAAAAAATAACAGAGATCGAAATGTGTAACAACTTATCCAAGGAATTCTACAAGCTTTTGGAGTTCAGGACAGCTCTTGACAAGATCGGGAACAGAAGACAATGTCTGTGGATGAGAAATCGGACATTTGTAAACATTTCCAATGCACAGATTTTATAAATAGGCAGATTTGTAAATTTATAGGGGCCTCTTACCCGCCTCACTGTCTCAATCATATCATCAAGCAGATGTAGTTCTCGTTCCATTTTGGTCTGGTTCATGGCATGGACCCTTTGCTACAGTTAATAAAACACAGAATTGACATTAGAAGCGCACATAACACACAAAAATCAACAACATTATTAAGTCCAGCGGTCTCTACTGGTGGTGGACGTAAAGCCCCTTCTGCGACATTTATGTTTTCAATCAGTTTTTTAAAATTACAATTACACATGTTATAAATGTTTAATAAACTCAGAATTTCTGATATATGGGCAAATATAATTATAGTTCATGTATAATTGTTTATTAATCAAAAAGGTGTTTTTGATTTGAAAATGTTGAGAACTACTCTAATTCATCTAGAACTTAAAGCAATTTGTTTAAACAGCACGCATTATACTTTTGGTCATAGATAAAAATAGAAACGTAATCATAAAATATATACATTCAAGAATTCAACTAAAGCTTGATTTTCAATTCCCGAGTAATAACACATGCGTATCTGGGTCACTCAGTGATGGAAATGTAAGCACTTACATGTCTCTTTGCTCGCTCTAGGACCTTGGCACGATTTTCCTCATTTTCCATTAAATTTGCCTTGAGTTTCTCAACCTAAGAACAGAGGGTGTTTGCATAACGCAAGAAAGAAAAGCTTACTAAAACGGCCCCTTACAATGAGGAGTTTATTGAGGTTTACGGTGATGTAATAAAATGCTATTTTTGGTTTGTGAGCAAAATAATTCAGGCTTAGGTTAGTGGTGTATTGGGGTTTATTGGAATAATACAGTGTAATTGTATTATATTATGTTTATTGCTAGTGAGAGAAAATCTGGAAGCTATCATACCTCTCTGAGCAGTTTAATTCTTTCATCTAAAGCTGTAGTACTGGCAGCTGATTGGAAACCGGATCGCTTAAGCTCCTCCCTCAGGACCTGAGCCTCCACCTGTGCCTGTTGCTCCGATCGACGCAAATCAGCAACCTCTCGACGCAACTCCTGTTTACCACAACCAGCTAAGATTAGTTATTATAAAACACAAAACCTGTGTGGTTATCATGGTCTAAAAAAGGTATGAGGAAATATTACCAGTATTATATACTGTCAATGTGTACTTACACTATTTTCTGCTCTGTATTTGTGAGCTGCTTCCATTTTTTCCTCCAGCTCACTACAAAGTTTCCTTAGGCTTCTTTCGTCCTTTAAAAAACATTGAAAATTCATTGCAAAATTACAACCCATAATGCTAAGGCAAAAACATCCAGAAAAGCAATAATAAATATGAAAAATGTCAGCATGAGTTACATGAGTTTTCTGCTGCAGGGCCACAGCATCCTTTTCCACCCGAGACTGTAGTCTAACAACATTCTGCCTCAACTCGGAGATCTCCAGAGTGTGTCTCTGAGACGCTTCCTGCAGCGCCTCCTGCAGGCCGCATCTAAGAAAGCAAGTCATAAACATAAATGTTACCAAAAATGATGGGGTGAGGCAATGTCTCAAACTACAAATTAGTGCAGCTGTTCGGATTATGGATTTTATCAAAATTAAGATGTAACCTTACCTACATTTGTATCAAATCCATTTTTATTACCAACAAGCAGAGGTGGACAGTAATAAAGTCAATTTACGGCTGGCTTTGAAGGGCCATTTGGCAGATTTTGTTACGCAAATAAAGCAACCCTGAGATTTTCCCCGCTAAACTAATGTAAACGTCGGCGCTAGTACACAGCTGAAAGTGCTCTAAAAAGGCAAAAAGAACAAGAAAAGACGAAAAAGGCACATGCTAAAGTGTAGTTTAATGATCTGTGTGTTCAACTATGTGTGATGCATTGCTGAGAACGAGCGCTATGATCAGTCAAAGATCATAGAAGACATTGGCATAATAACTAATTGGTAAATAAACATCAAATACACCTTGAGCTACAAGACAGAGAAAATGGAAAGTTTTCATTAACAATTTCATGAGATCGCATAGCCAGTGTTAAGGAAGTGTACATGGGTGTGAACTTCTTATCTGCTGCGATATCATTTAAAGCCGTTTGGAAAATGAATTCCTGCTGAATAAAAACAATAGAACCCTGCCCAAAATACAACAGAAAATGTCATGAATTTAATGGCTATAATGGAAATTGTATTGTATGGATACTTGTTGTCTACCTTTGATGGATTCTATTGGTGGGTAAATCCTATTGGAATAAAACCCAAAACACACTAAAAAGAAAGAAATTATAGAATTTTTTTTTAATTCTAATTCACAAATTCATTGTTTTTGTTTCAGCAGGAATGGTATTTGCAGTTAAACAACAGTATCCACAAATTTAAAATGTTCTCTATACTCCGTTTAAGCTATTTTTAGTAAAACCACATTAACTAAAAAAATACCATAGTAGCTATAGTTTGTGTTTGTAGTTTAACCATACTCCGATTAAGCTATTTTTAGTAAAACCACATTAACTAAAAAAATACCATAGTAGCTATAGTTTGTGTTTGTAGTTTAACCATACTCCGATTAAGCTATTTTTAGTAAAACCACATTAACTAAAAAAATACCATAGTAGCTATAGTTTGTGTTTGTAGTTTAACCATACTCCGATTAAGCTATTTTTAGTAAAACCACATTAACTAAAAAAATACCATAGTAGCTATAGTTTGTGTTTGTAGTTTAACCATACTCCGATTAAGCTATTTTTAGTAAAACCACATTAACTAAAAAAATACCATAGTAGCTATAGTTTGTGTTTGTAGTTTAACTATGGCAATACAAATGGTAATAAATCCAACAAACACACTACAGTTTACTATATACAAGAACCTTACTACTTATTGGTAAAAGGGATATATAAAAAATAAAAACACTGCTCATAAATACATAAAGTATATGCCTAGAGGGATAATAAGGCTAAATCATCATATATCTAAACTAAACAAAGATCTTAAAGGAGCCATTACAAAATAAACCCCCACTGACATTCCAAGGTAGGAATAACAATGACTATGGAAAGTGAATAGGCAAATTTTGAAGTAAACTACAAACTTTAATACCACTGATACTGTGAGCTACGTAAAAGCTTACTTCTGTACTTTTACTTAAGTAAGAATCTGTCTTTACAACTTTTACTTGTAGTAATATTTGACCAGTAGTATCTGTACTTTCACTCAAGTAAGGAAGTTATGTACCCCGTCCACCTCTGCAACCAAGAGACAATTGTAAACAACTTTATTTACAGCACAAAGAACTTGATTGAGTCGACTTTGTTCTATTACCAGTGAGAATGTGTGATTTAAGATGTTATTCATGTAAAAAAGGAAAAATTCACAATTTATTTTTTCTGCCCAAATCATGCTCATAATTACAAACTAGCTCTGTTGTGACCAGCATTTGAGTAACTCACATGGTCTGCTGCAGAGTCTGCTGTTCTGTGTCTTTCTGGACTTTCAGCTGGTCAATGGTCATCTGAAGATTGGAAATGGTCTCATCAAGATCTGACAATAGCTCCAACACACAGCTTCGTCTCTCATCTGAGACAACACAAGTATATTAACATCAACCATTAATAAGACACATTTTTACAATAGGTAAAATAACAGAATTATACATTTTAAATGAAATGTGATCAAATATATTTCATGTTCACTTACACAATGTTTATAAGAGTGTACGATTACAATGCATGAGTAAAGGGTTAATGAATGTGAATGTGTTTATTAAACACCCATGTCATTTTCACCAGTAGAGGTTGTATATTCAAAACAATCACAAAGCCACAGCTTGATGTTAATGTTACACTCTCAGAAAGCCGATAGCTTGACACAACTACTACTACAGCATTATGTTCACGAGACTCAATGTTTGCCAGGGTTCAAATGTTGAGTATGAAGTTATACTGGATAAAATCGTAAATTTGTCTGGAATTAAACAATGTCGGAAATATTTGGGTTGAATTAAGCACAAAAAGTACAAATACAATGTTTTTTCTATGAAAAGAAATCACACATAGTGTTTTTAATCAGTAGAGAGAGACTGTACCTTTCTCTTCTTTTTGTGTGTTTGGGGGTATTCGGGTAAAAGCACTGATTTCACTGCCAATGCCATCTTGTTGCTCCTCTGAAAAACATACAGGTCTGCTGTAGATGATTACACCATCGTCACACTTTAATCTTTCATTAGCATCAAAAAAATAACTAATTAAAATTATTGAAATTTCTAAATATTCTCAGCTTTGTCATTGAACTAAAATGCTGCAAACTGACACTTTAAATTAGTTACAGCTGCTGTAATGGTCAATATCACTATAAAGTGGCTTTGGTGTTCTCATCAGAATCACAGAGCCATCATGAACAAAGCAGAATGACATTTTGAGGTTTATTATAAATGGCCAAATATTTACACACATACAACTACAACCCCAAAACAGAAAAAGTTGGGACAAAGTCTTAAATTAAAATTAAAACTGAAAACAGTGATCTGAAAACCCTTTTTGGTGTGTATTGCACTTAGAAACTTTAGACTAACCTTTGTCTGATGTTTTACAAGATTAATTTTATTGTCTCTTCAAAATAAACACATATGCATTTTGAGTCTTGCAACATATTCCAAAAAAAGTTGGGACAGTAAAACATTTACCACTTTGTAACATTGCCATTTCCTTTCACAACACTCAAAAGACGTCTAGGGACAGAAGACACCAAGTGATTTAATGTTTCAGGTGGAATTTTGTCCCATTCTTCCTGTAAACATGTCTTGAGGTGTGCAACAGTATGAGGTCTTCGTTGTCGCATTTTACGCTTCAAAATGCGCCACACATTTTCTATTGGAGACAGATCAGGACTGCAGGCAGGCCAGTCCAGCACCCGCACCCTGTTCTTTCGCAGCCATGCCTTTGTAAGGCGTGCAGAATGTGGCTTTGCATTATCCTGTTGAAATATGCATGGCCGTCCCTGGAAGAGGCGTCGTCTTGAAGGCAGCATATGTTGCTCTAAAATCTTTATGTACTTCTCAGCATTAATGGTGCCATCACAGAAGTGCAAGTTACCCTTGCCAGTGGCACTGACGCAACCCCAGACCATGACAGACCCTGGTTTCTGTACTTGTTGCTGATAACAGTCTGGTTGGTCCTTTTCAACTTTGGTCCGCATCACCCGACGTCCATTTTTTCCAAAAAAAACCTCAAAAACTGATTCATCTGACCATAATACACGTTTCCACTGTGTCATGGTCCATTCTAGATGTCTCCGAGCCCAGACACGTTGACGGCGCTTATGGACACTGTTAAGATAAGGCTTCCTTTTGGCACAGTAAAGTTTGAAGTGGCATTTGTGGATGTAGTTTCGTATTGTGCTGCTTGACAAAGGTTTGTCAAAGTAATTCTGAGCCCATGTGGTTATATCAGCTATGGAAGAATGACGATTCTTGATACAGTGCCGTTTTAGGGCACGGAGGTCACGGGAGTTCAGCTTAGGCTTGCGCCCTTGGCCTTTACGCACTGAAATTGCACCAGATTCCTTGAATCTTTTAATGATGTTGAATACCGTAGAGGACGAAATATTCAAATCTCTTCCTATCTGTCTTTGAGAAATACTTTTTTTAAACTTTTCAATAATTTTGTCACGTGTTTCTTGGCAAACTGGTGATCCCCGGCCCATGTTTGCTGCTAAAGGACTAGGCCTTTCCTGGGTGCTGGTTTTATACCAAATCATGACTACAATCACCTGTTGACATCACCTATTTCAAATCACATCGTTAAAAAATGTTTTACCTCATTATAGTCCAATATCTACCCTCCGTCCCAACTTTTTTTGAAAGGTGTTGCAGGCATCACATTACAAATGTGCCTACATTTTCCATGAAATAGTTTTTTTTTCTTTTTCAACATTTGATATGTTGTCTGTACCCGTTTTGCAACTAAATATGAGTTTATGAGATTTGCAGATTATTACATTTTGTTTTTATTTGCATTTTACACAATGTCCCAACTTTTTGGGTTTTTTTCTCATAATATTCTTCATTGGGTGTAATAGGTGAATCATTTTGGAAAGATATTTGGAATATTCTTATTGTCCTTAGAATAGAATAGAACTTTTTATTTAATTCTATTGTCATGATAAGAATTGTGCACATGTCCCTGAAATGGAATGCCCCTTTAAGTAATCAACTGTTTCAGTGAAATACCGTACCCTATTTTGCCTATCCTCAGTGGATTTTTATTTTACTTTGAATTTGTCCATGACAGGGTGGACATCTTATGTGGTTTAAGCATACATTGTCTGCTTGCAGTAAATAATTAAAATGTGGGAGCTTGACCAACATAAATTTCTAACAGCCGAAGGTCTCCTTAATACAACTAATTTGAAAGGGATCATTTACTAACCCTCTCGTCATTTTAACCTGTTTGACTTCCTTCCTGCCTTCCGCAGAACACAAAAGAAGATATTTGGAAGAATGTGGATAACCGAGCAGTGGTGGCAGCCATTAAATTCAATTGTATGGACACAAAACCAATGCAAGTGAATGGTTGCCATAGCTGTTCGGTCAACAAACTTTTCTTTTAATATCTTTCGTGTTCTTTGGAAGAATGAAAGTACAAGAGGCAATAACAAGAGGGTGAGTAAATGATAGAATTTTCATTTTCGGGTGAACTATCACTTAAAGTTAAATGGAAAATTTACCTTGAAATGCAAACTGTTTACAACATATTATGATTTTTATTATTTTCTTAACTTGACTCGATACAAAACATAGTGTCTTATTTTAAAGAAATGTCAAACACACCTGAAACCACAGGAGGCTGCGTGTCAGATTCCTTCATCATGGCCACCATAATGGAATCCACAAAAGAGTTAGAAGGATGTCGATGAGACTGCAACATCTTATCTGAACTTTCGGATTCCTGTGCAGTAAAATAAACAAATCATTACCAGGACAAGCGTACCAAACTGTTGTTTAACCGGGAATAAGTTTGAGGAGGAGTTACTTATCTATTCATTTCCAAATGAGTAAATTAAGAGCATAAATGATAGGAACTTTAAGGCATAGTTCACTCAAAAATACTGTGACCGTTACTATTCGTGTTGTTCAAGACCTGTAGGACTTTCTTTTGTGGAACCCAAAATGTTGTTTTGCTACCAATATATCTTCTTTTGTGTTCTGAAGACAAAAATAAAGTCATACAGTTTGGGAGTGACATAAGGGTGTGTAAATAAAGAAAGTAATTTAATTTCTGAGTGAACTATCCCTTTAAGAACAATTCAGACATCCAAAACAATAATATATAACATTAAGTCAAAGCATGAACATTGACACGTTTAAAACGGAGACCTTGTTGCTTAGAGATTCTTTTAAGATGTTAGTGAGAGAGCAGACTCTATGGTTTAGAAGGAGGACATCTTTAGATGCCTGAGCCATCTTCTCTCCTTGTTCCAGCAGCAACTGTCGAGCTTTATCTCGTGTGCTGTCCAGCTCTTCCTGAAGAGAGTCCTTCTCAAGCCTTGACGCATAAGAGACAGCATCAAAAAATTTTTTTATTTCTGATCAGAATTACATTTTAGAAAAACATTACACTTAAGAGGGTATGGACAGGAATAGGTTTATACCGTAGTTGTCCCAGTGCTAGTTTCAGGTCTTCACACTCTAGGTTTCTCTCTCTGAGGCCCTGTAAGTGACAGCGCAGCAATCTCTCACTTTCCTCCATTTGTTCCCTTGCCATTTCATTCTCTGCCTGCAGAAACTGAATGAACAAAGAAAAACACAATGTAGGGGACCTGATATGAGATCTAATGTAAATAATATCTGCTAAATTTGTTGTATGGAAATGACTAACCTCTGTCATTTCTTTGGCACTTGACAGTTCAGTCTTGATCTGAGCGAGTTGATTGAGCTGACGGTGATGAATCTCAGCTTCAGCATGGAGTTCTTGAATCAGACTTTCTCTCTGTGATAGCACTCCTTCATAATCCTGTATTTGTTTCCTGGTCGTCTCCAACTCTACCTCAAGACTACCAAAGCATTTGTATAAGCATACATAAGCATACAGCCATAAACAAAAGAAGACAGATGGGATTCACAGATTTACCCGTAAGCTTTCTCAGTAGCTTGATGACTGTCATGCACTGCCTGCTGCATCCTAAAGTAGGCAAACAAATTGTAAATATAATATATAGAATGCTTTTAACCAAACAGTTCATGGACCCCATTGGTTATCATAGAAGGGAAAAATTAGGAATGGACCGACGGGTGGTAACAATAACCGATAATTTTTTAACATTGGAAGCTGATAACTTATATATTTGCCAATATACAGTCTCTTAATATTTACATAAAAATCCTCAAGATTGAAACAATATGCAAAAAGTGGACAACTGCTTTGATTTTAAAACATTCACTGCAGAAAACAAGGTAACCCTTTGCTCTCTTTTTACCCCTGAAAAACCTACTTTAAACTAGTTAACCATTCTTTAACCTTCAAACTTTCGTGGGGTATTTTTCATTGAATAACCAATGATAAATGTTCTTCCAGAGCAACCCAGAAAAAGGTTCTTAGTAGCCACATGTCTAACAGGTCTCAAGAAAGAAAGCATTCAGTCAGCAATCTGATTCAAACAATATGCTTTTGTTCCTATAATGTACACATTCATAAATACTGTATCGACATCAACCATGTTTTGCTAATAGCAGTAAGTGAATGATCACATACTTTAGTGAATTTTGACTGTGACACAGGCAGCTGAAGAAGTTTAACCAGAGGAAATTATTATTTATCAGCTATAATGTACCAGACACATTTTATTTCTCAATATGGCTGATAATTTATCGTGCATCCCTCAAAAAAATACAATGGTTGTCAATGGGGTACAAGAACTGTTTGGTTATAAGCATTCTTCCAAAATTCTCTCTCTAAACGTCTCCTCTGAAAATACGGTGTGAATGCAGTATTTCCAAACCAATGTTTGTGTCTGTTAAGTAATACAAAGACAACTGAATTCAAAAGGCAAGTTTCAAGAGTGGTTGATTACACACTTGGTGGTCTCAGAAGCAAGGGTCTTTTCTAGGAAGGCATATGAGGCCAAGGTGGACGTGACAGTGGCCGAGAGCTCTGTGTTCGTCCTCTGCAGCTGAAATCGCTCCCCTTCTTCCCGATTCAGCTGCTCCCTAAGCACTGACATCTCTGAATAAACACACGCAGCGTCAAGCAAAAGCTTGCCCTTATGACTAAAACACACAATAACCCAATTGAAAGACATAATAAACCACTGTTCTACCTGATGTCATGATGGTCTGCTGCATGTTCAAGTCTGCAATCTGTTCACTAGCATTTTGCAAGCTTGACCTCATCTGCTCCACTTCATCCTCCAGCTGGGGATTTATGAAAAAGTAATAAAAGATAAAGAATGTGTTTTAATGTTATCGAAAGATAGATTAAAGGGTAACTTCATAAAACAAATAGTATTGTATTTTGTATTAAAGATCGGATAAAATGCCGGAAGCAGGGTAAACGCTTGTCCGGTAAATGCTCTAGCTCGGTTCACTACATAGAACAGTTGCAGAGACTTTATGCTGATTTGTCTAACATATATCAGATCTTGATGATAATAAAAAAAAATCGCTTAAAAAACAATGTTTTTGTAATGTTTGTTTTCCCTATTTTTACATCTCCCAGTAAACCATGAACAAATCGGACGCTACTTTTGCTTTTGGTAAATAAAATGAAAGCCTGTGAGAAAACAAGCTGAATGTGTGCCAGATATGAACTGCATGCGGCAAGTGAATCGAAGTCATACTGTAATGTCTGTGTTTTGTTGGCAATCGGCGTGAATGTGCATAATATAAAAAACACAAAAGGGTTAATGCGATGATGTATTGTGTGCTCGTGCTGTAGTTTCGTCCCCCCTGCCTGCTTCCAGGAGCTCGTCTTCTAAAAATAACCGTACGGCTGTATCTCTCTTTTAAAGATTTGATCAAACTAAATACTCTTCGAAGATACGACGTATTAAATACTACTGTATAGGTACTCAAGATTAATATGAGATTGGCCGAAAATGCGTGTGTTACCCGATCTTTAAATTGTTTAAGAACATATGGGTTGAAAAAAAAATAAAACAAAGGTATGAAACGGACCAGGTCTCTCTCCTCCACAGCTCTGTCTCTCATGGCCAGGTGCTGCTTGCTCTGCTCCAGGGCAGTCACAGTCCTCTGATGGAGCTGGTAAAGCACTGGATTTGTCTTCTGAATCAACTCTTGAGCCTTTCTCAGCTGCCAAAAGAAAAAAGGTGGCAAAACAGTTACTTTCTTGCCATTTAATTTTAATCTATAGTGGTGGTTGCATGTGAAGTCTCACCTCCTCCAACAAACTCATGTGATCCTCGTGTTTCCTTTTCAAATGGACATTGGCAGCATTGATAGACTCTGTATAAGACTTGCTCAGTTCAACCTAGGAAAATTTCCACAATCAATATACTTGTTTAACAATTGAAAATTTGGGAATATTTAGTATTTTTTGCGCTGCATACAAAGAAAATCAATGCATATTAAACTAAAAATACATAAAAAAATACATAGAAATTTTCATCTTAGGCCATGTGTCCACCAAAGTGTTATTCCCCAGTGTGTTCTTTTCAACTGTTTGCAATAGAAGTGTCTTGCTTTTAATAAACACCAGCAGCTGGCAATATGTTCCACAGCGCTTAGCGTTTTTGCATACTCAATGTTGGCTCTTGTCATTTTTCCCCCAGTTGACAATAGTTGAAAAATATTTATATTTAGGAAAACGCAGCACTCGTCAATGTCATCATAGTGGCAGGGAAAATACCACACACATTCTACTTGTACATCATATTTCTGTGTCCAGTTGCACTGAAAAACAATGCAGAAGTTAATAATTCTGCTATACTGTAAAGAATCTGACATTTTTCTGGCAGCTGGGACGCCAGAAATGAGCTGTCAAATAACAGTTGTAAAATTACATGTTTTCCCTGTTTTTGTTGAAATAACATCTTATAGCAACCAGTGTCTTGGCTCAAGAATGCTGTCAAGCACCACAGCCTGTGTTCTTAGAAGAGAGCCTGCCGTTTTTAGGCGTGTTACAACACTTTGATGGACACATGGCCTTACTTTTGGTTATTAAAATTTGGTAATTATATACATAAAAGATTACAGGTCATTTCTTCAATCAGGAGATATTTTAATTATTTTAATTCTCATTTAATATTTTAATACGGTGAAGCAGTTGAAATGTCAGACCAGGGATGGGTAGGCCAGCGTGAGTGCGGACATCAGTTCCTGGTGAGATCCAACACTCTTTTCTAGCTCTGCCACCTGACTAGCATGATACTCTCTCAACTGTTGTGTTACACTGAAGGCCTGCACAAAGACAAATGGCAATTTATATAGCAAACAATTACAATAATTGTTGATAGTCAAATATACTTTAAACACCTCATATGTGTTCAATAAATAGCTACAAAAAGAAATGTCTACCAAATAGCTACCAAAACCAGGTACACTGTATTCAGGTAAAATATGGTGAAACGTGTACTTACCACTTCCTTCTCCTGTAGAGCCTTTTCCATGTTCTGTCTCATGACGTTCATCTTCTGATCCATCTTCTGCAGTGTTTCCCTGTATCTTCCATACATAGACTTCATCTGACTGACCTACAGTTCAGTACACGCAACCTAATATGAGCTGTGATTTCAAGGCAAGGATCTTGCATAAAGCAGCGACTACTGATAATTAACTGATGGGAATGAAATACATACCTGTTTAGATAACGTTTCCTGATCAACATTAACCATGTCTCCAATCTGTTTTATTGCGAAGATAGCATCCTCTGTGCTTGACTTAACTGAAAACTGCAGAAGAATTACATTGGTTTTTAATAAAAAAAGCTTTTAAATGTTAAAGGATTGAAAATGTTTGTTTATGAATTTGTAGAGCAACTCTCACCATTTCAACCCTCATCTCTTGAATCCAGTTATATAAACTCTGAAGAGTCTCTTGATCATGCTCGAGACTCTGAATTCTCTCCTGGGCAGTCACATACAAATCTTTGTACATCCCATTCTAACAAACAGAATTTTTTTATTTAATACTACACATAACTGTATATTTAACTCATGTCAAGTTCTGGCTGTGATTTTGTTGTTTTGCGCAACACTTAGCTTTGTGTATAATGTAAAAAACATTTGGGATGCATGACATGTCTCACACCTGGATACAACAAGGTGTTAAAGGGATACAAAAATAAATTCTGTCATCATTTCCTCGCCCTCTTGTCATTTCAACCCTGTATGTCATACTTCTGCAGAACACAAAAAAAACTACATTAAAGAATGTTGGTAACCAAAAAGTGGCGGTGCCCATTGACTTGCATTGGTTTTGTGTCTATACAATGCAGGTGCTGCAATTCTCGGTTACCAACATTCTTCAAAAAGTCTTCTTTGTGTTCGGCAGAAGAAAGTCAAACTACAAGAGGGTGAATAAATGATAGAATTTTAATTTTGGGGTGAACTATGACTAAGCTACATGCCGTCACCTGTCTGAGCTCAGTGTGGTCTGTCTGGATAAGTTTATCTCTGAGATCAGATGGAGAAGTTTCTTTGCTTGGATTATAACTCCGTGCAGAGGTGAGTTGCTGGGAGAGAACCTCCACCATGATGAGCGTGGAAGTCAGTCTCTGCTCCAATTCTGATCTGGACAGATGCTCCAGATTTCCAGAAGTCAGGCTTTGGAGACAGTCACAAAGAGACATGTAGATCGCATTCATGCAACAATTGATGTTATTACATTTAATTAATTAAAAAGTTAAATGAAAGCAAATTTAACTATTTTTCTTGAAGATAGCTGCTAAACTTGACTTACTTCCATAGAAGAGAGTCCGTTCTAGTGCTGGCATCAGAAACATCCTTTACAATCTCTACCACTGCTGAAGTATTCATGCTCCTTTCCACCCCCTGAACAGGGGTTCCCCACACAGAAACACTGCGCTTCTGTACTGGAGATGTGCCCACTGAAGCATTGCAGTGATTCACTGGTGCAGGAGTAGGAGCAACCACGTTTCCGGATGCAAGCATCAAGAGTTCCGCCATCTGTCTGAGCTGTTCCTGAAGAGGCCCGTTGCTGAAAACCGGAGGGTCATTCAATACCTTTTGATTATCCCAATTAGCCTCCAGATCTTTTTCCTGGTGTGGTTTTGCAGAAATGGGTGTGAAGCTTAAAGTATTGGCCAGGGTTGTGGAGTTGAACTGTGGGGGAGGTATGGGACTCTCAGGCAGCTCGGGCCACAGACGGCTCACTGTGTGTTCATATGAAACAGTTCTGCTTACGACAGACATCTTCGGAGTACATGGACTTGTCAGAGGAATAGCACTGGTATGATCTGGTGGAACAGAGACAGCATCGCCAGTCTGATCACGCAGACGCATGACTTCAATCTCGGGAAGAATTCCCTCTTCTTTTAAGCCCAGCGCATTATTATTGACGTTGTTGGATTCAGAATCAGCTATTTTAGAGACGGCATCTCGAGGTGAAGATAAACCCGAGGATAAATTTACCTCTAGACGATGGTCGAGGTGTTCCTCGACAACCTTTTCGGCGATGATGAAGTTGTCCTCATTGGGCAGCTTGTGTTTATCATCGCTGATGGATTGTACAACGTCTGAACATCCCATCTTATTTTCATAATGGCTCAGTGACAAGTGTTGGCTGGCAAAAATGTTTGACGCCTCAATTTCCAGGCCAAAAAAAGATTCAGACATTTTGTCTGTACTGCTTTCATGAGGCAATGTTATATGACCATCTGCATTTTCTGACTTTTCCTTTTGACTTTCTGGGAAAACCTGTGGCTTGGTACAGATCTCAATTTCAGAGCTTGCTTTCTCCATCAATAAATCATCTTCTGTAATATGACAGTAAAAATGGTCAACGTGTTTGCTTCGAGGTGTTAAAACTGCAACGCTTTGACAGTCATTGTGACTGATGTCATTTAAAGAGTGCTGACCCTGTTCCTTGTCAGGATTCACCATACACAAAGACATTTCAGACATCTCGGATAGATTGGCAATTTCTAATTCAACCTCAAAGCAGCTCAAGGATTTAAATGTGATCTCTCCTTGTTGACTAAATGGTTCGTGACGTCTTTCAGAGAGATCAGTATGCTCACCATCGCTGCGGTTGTCTGCGTTTTTCTCACAGTGAGTAATGACATATTCCTCACTTGACTGAGAGGTATGAAACATGGCATCAGCTGTACTTTCCTCAGATGAAGCCACATGGGCCTTCAAATCACAGTACGAGTGATCCATAGGTTGATTATTTACTGATAAAGCCTCTATGTACTCTTCAGAAATGTGAGTTTTGGTACCAAGACTTGGCAAATTATTTCCCAATGCTAGATCCTTTACAAGAATGGATTCATCTGTAATAACTGAGCTTGGGTCTGATATCTGGACCTCCCCATCTAGACACACGAGTGACTTGAATGTGACACTCCCCAGCTCACATCCAGAAGCCTCTTCCCTTTGATTTGACATGGAGGAGAAATCGGAATCATCAAATCTGCACACATGAGGGTATGGATGATCAACATGCTCTTCATCGGTCTGATGATCATATGTACACTCCACTTGGTTGGTTTCATTCAGGTCAGTTTCAGTTGACTGATTATTCTCCATAGCCAGACGTCTGATGAGAATCGACTCATCTGACATTGCAGGTTCATCATCAACTACAACTTCTCCTTCAAGACACACAAAGGATTTTAATTTGACATCTTGATGTTCATCGGTGGCTTCCACAGTTTGTTCATCGCTGTAGGCTTCTGGTGTGTTTGTGATAGTTTGCACATTACATTTGTTGGAAAAGGTTTCCTCTATGGCATTTTCAGGCTATGTGAAAACATAATGTCAAAATATACAATTAATATTAGTACCTAGGCAACACTATTAGGAATAAATAAAATGCAAGTGGAGTTGAAGCACCAAAAACACGACTTCTTACCTTGATATCAGGGATCTTCTCATGTCTGGGGGCATGTTTAGGGATTAATTGAGTCTCCTGCAGATTCAGCAGTTCATTCTGTACATCTCTGAATGGGACTCTGTCTGATCTTTGCTGTAATGTAAACATAAAACTATATTATTAGGGTGCAAACGCTCAATATCATTTTCACAGCTATAACATAGATGAGATGCATTTTAATATTTACATTTAGCAGACGCTTTAATCCAAAACGATTTACAAAGAATTCAGGGAAATATATAATATAGTTAGAAAATAACACTTACATGTGACATTTCCCCAATCGATGACGTTTTCAAATTAATATCTGTAAATACAAGAATACAAAGGTGCACATAATAGACACGTGTAATAAACATTAAATAATATTACAGCACAATCGCCAAGTAAACACAAACTGTCATCCGCTTGGATTGTGCATGAAACAAAACGTTACCGTTAATCATGGTTCACAGTTCTTTAAGACATATAACTTAAATGCATAGCCCTTAATAATATTGCTAGCAAAACTTCTTGTTATGAATGCAATCACAAGATACCACCAAATGTGTACTGACATCATTACAGTAACGTATAATACGTAACGTTAAGCTTATAAACTTCTTTAAACCACGTATGCTAATAAACGTTGCGGTATTGTTAGATTATGGGTGTTCTGATAGTGAGTAAAGTACTTTTGGTTTATATGTCCACAATTGTAACGTCACGGTTAAGATGCAGCATAAACGTTTGTGATCAAAGAACCCCTTAGAGCATTATAAATCGGAATTCAAACAAAATGTGACTCTTACCTCAACACATTTAATTCTCGTGCTTAATGATTCGTGAGCGTTAAACGTAAATGGATCCTTTAATCGTGGATTTAGTCAAATAAACAAAAGCGTTACAGATGTAACCGCCACTCTCACGTTCAAAATGTGACGCACGACCATGTCATTGGACGAAACCAGCGAGTGACATACGGAACCCCGATTAGGTCATACCTGGTTCACAAAACGCGGCTGGAACATTACATTGCCCTCTAGCGTTTGGTTTTAGGACACGAGACCTCGCTTTTCAGAGCAGGGGTCAAAGTGACAGAATTCTTTGTGGTTATTTGACAAGCCCTTTTAAACCGTCCCTTAGTTGTTGTAGATTATCATTTGCAAAATGTCTCAGTCCGTCTCTTCGATGTAGTATACTTCTCAACAACTCTATATTTTTTGTTATTTAATTTAACAAACAGTTTAACAAAATTGCATTAAGACTTAAATCAGTCTCAAAGTAAAACTCGTCCCCATGTGCCCCACACATGGGCAACTTGTGAATCTCTTATTTGAAAGAACCTTTTGTGTGAATCGTGCTTGAAACTCTGCGTGAGTAACCGGTCGTCCAACATTTCTGTGCCGACCGCAAAACACGTGTTCGTGAAGCAGAGTGCGAGGGGGGGTGGAACTGAAAGCAACAAAACCAGTTTACTATTGCAGAATAAAATAGTCATAGTTATACTTATTAGTTTTATTGTTACATTCTGTCATCGTTAAAATGTCAACGCCAGTGTGCACTTGTGCCGAACAAGTCAGAGAACTGACACAACAAGTATCAGTCATGAGAAGAGAGATTAAAAACATGAGGTAGGTTTTGTTGTCTGTATGAGTTGCGTTGATTCTGAAAAGCTCCATTAATTGAATGTTTCATGTTAACCAAACACAGACAGCAGATAGACGGATCTATGCGAGCACATAGGAAAAAGATGTCATCTCTTCATTCGATGCTGAAAGGTTGTAATAACCACGAGTCACAGTTTCAGAGCAAAAGCCCATCAAAGTGCCTCAGTGAGGTGAATCAATTAGAACAAGGTAAGATTAGTGTTATGTGTAAAACAAGCCACACATTCATTGTACAAGACAGTTCACGCTGTCAAGTCATTTGACGCTGTCAAGTCATTTGTTACATTTGTGTTCGCTGGAACTCGTAACGTTATGTCTTTTACTGTCTCAGGGCGCATTTATACGGCTCCGATTGGATACGTCAATTCGTGTTTTGCGGTCAAAAATGGCACACCACGACAACCCACCATATGCAGTTCCTCTCGAGCCATCTTGAAGGTTGAATCTTCAGTCTTCAATAACCCTGATCATTCTTTAATTGGGCTGGAACAGTACTCTCATATCTGGTGTGTAGTAAAAGCACGCCTGGCTGTATCCTCAATTGTACACTACAACAGAAGATTTACATTTGATGCTTGATACTTTACAGGATCATTTTTCTTTTCCATAAGAATGGGCAGTTGAGCTACAAAGCCAAAGTCAAGCCACCCCGTCTGAATGGTCAGAGGGTGGGGGTGTACTCCACCCGTAGCCCCCACAGGCCCAACGCTTTGGGGCTGACTTTGGCTAAACTGGAAAAAATCACAGGTAGGCCTACTATTTGCATTGTTATTATATTAAACTTTAATGGACTGTCATTACAGAATAGACCTTGTTATGTACTTCTAACTTGAAATAGCACAACCCGCTAGTTCACATTTAAAATGTGCCAAAGCTTCCCGTGAAATTCCACTGAAAGTCGGTGATCTTAGAAAGCAAAGCCTGGTGAACAATATCATTTAACAGTTTTCTTTCACCGCTGCAACTGTAATGTTTCATGCGTGATGAAGGAACTTGACGAACAGATATTTATTCATTGTTTAAATCACTATTCTGTGTCATTGATGCATTGAGAAAAATATATTACAATATGTCCAAAGTTAATGCTTTTTATTTGCAAATAGATACTATATATGTAAAAGTCAGCGTTAAAGAGGCACAGTTAATTGATATCAAATCCAGATTAAACATTGAAGTAAAGAAAAATCACTCAATGTTGTTTGATTTTTAAGGAGATACACTTCACTTGTCAGGAGTTGACATCATCACTGGAACACCTGTCCTTGACATCAAACCATATATACCAGACTATGACTCCCCTACAACGAGATCATACGAAACCTTTAAAACGTCATCATTCATAGACCTTCCGATGGCCGAAGACAAGGAGCTAGATGAAGAAACAGACATCTTCGAGACATCTTTAAAACATTTTACAGAGCTTAGCCCAGAAACAAGCATCTCATGTCCAGCCAGTGCTTCAGATTTCTCTCAGTCAAGGTTTGGATGCAGCGGTGTGAATGATGTGCTAGCAGAAGTCAAAGACTACCTCAAACACGGGCATGTGGTCTGTGAAAAGACAGTTGAGGACAAAAACACGGATTCTCCCAAGTGCGATTTAGCAGGACCAACCCCTATCAGTTTATCCAGACTGAGCTTTGGTCGTGAGTTAAACAGCACTATTGCTGCCTGGGTAAGGGCGCCCCCTATCAGTAACCTTGATGTGCGATTTACTGTAAATGCTGAGAAGGAGCTTAAAGAGTTTGTTCCCTGCGACAGTACAGGTACTTATGTTACAAACATTTATGAACATTTGAGATTTTATTTGACTGTATCTTTTGTTATTTTGATCAATTATTTTAAGCTGTAAATTAAACTCATTTATGTTGTCAAATTTAAAATCATAGATGTTAATTGACACATTTTGTAATTAAACCAGTGGTCACATTTGTCATTTTGATTTAACAGACAGCAAAAGGCCAAAGTTCCAGTTCTTGAAAGGACCTGATGAGGCAATGGCAGCCATCCACGGCATTCTCTCAGCTGACCCCAGATCAGTATATCGGCGTGCAAATTGTCCAGACCGTCTGTTTTTCTTCACTCTGGACACAGCTGACATCACTTGCTGGTTTGGAGATGGCTTTGCTGAGGTTGTGAGAGTCAAGCCTCTGTAAGGTTCAGGACCTACTGAACTTGTCTCTCTCTGAACTTACCAAAACAACCTTTTGTGTTTTTTTTATTCTTCCTAAACATAGCTTTTTAAATTGAGAAGATTTTATTATAATAAGAAACAAAGACAACATATAAAAGTTGTTTTATTTCAAATAGTCGGTTACAAATGAACAGATTCTTTTTCACAGAGCCTTAAAAATTTTATCCCCAGAGAGGGGCAACAGTGATGTACTATGAAGTCAATTCTCTTCATTTGTGTTTTATGTATAAACTTTTGTTTGATGAGTAGCATACACAAAAACATGAACAAATTGAATAAATATACTGTATGTTGTTGTTCTAGATTTCCAATTAAAATATTTTGGCCAACTTGTTTGTTGTTTTTGCATTATTATACAAAACAGGTACTCAAATAAGGGGCTCAAGTAGGCTTTCTGGATAGGACGGAGCAGTAGCTGGCACTGAGACTTGAATCTGTTCAGGCACCTCAGTACGCTGTTCACCTTCATCTAAAAAAAAGTACAGAATCAGATTCTTGTAATGCAATAAGTTGTTATGATAGTCCAATAGTATCTAATGGTAAGGGATTATTTCTAATACCTGAATCAATGACAAGGCTTTTTTGAGATGAAGGCACGTCTTCCTCCTCATCAGGTCCTAAATCCTCAATGAAAATCATATTGAGCGTTCTTTCCTTTATTGTTTCCAAAGACACTGGTGCTGGTTGTGGAGTCGCTGTTTCAGCTTCTGTGGGTAATACAGGTGGTGTAATGCAGGGAGGATCTGTTTCCTCAACCACAGTCAAATCTTCTGACACAACTCTCAGGGGCTGTTTGCTTGGACGGCCTTTTCTTCCAGGGGTACCACTGGACCACTTTTTTGCTCTTTTAAGGCTTTGTTCCCTGCAGTCAATATTAGGACAATATTACAAAGTAAATATGTTCAGAATGCTTTTTAGTGTTCTTAATGTTCAAACATGTATTAATTTGTGCATGTAGAATTACCACAATGTGATATAAAAAAAATCAATGATAGTAGTTTTAGTAAGTTTAGTTTTTGTTCAAATCTCATCCCCACCATATCAATGTTATCTTTACCCAGACACCCACTGGTTTGTTGCCTTTTCCTCTGCCTCAGCCTTTCGTTTCTTCAGCAGGTCTCTGTCTCTCAGCCGTAGCCGAATACCACCTACCAAACAAACAAATCAATCCTGGTGTTTTATTTGGAAAATTACAGTTCGCAAACAACAAAAGTCATAGGCATTCTTTTTTTTACGATTGTAAGTGTATCAAACACATGCTCAATGCACCCCAGCCTAACTACAGAACTGTCCGGAGCCCTTAAAAATATATATTATCATGCGCAAAAGAAAAAGAATTAAGCAAGTGTTTAAGTAAACATAGTCCTATACCATGTGTGGAAGACTGTAATTACAGTATAACAAAACATTATTTTAACAAAAGTACAACAAATTATGCACATGATTTAAAGAACGGCTTTATTTTAGTAATTTATTTAAAAAGATCTGCGCGTTATTTCATCTTCAGAAAACTTTAAGCAGTCCTTTGTGATGATTTTATATTGGATTGAATTGAATGAAAAGTCATACCTTCATTAGAAACGTTTATTTCAGATGGCGGATTTTCTTTCTCCAATGTCTCGTCCATTTTGTTGGCCTATCACGAGAATATAAAGTATTGAAATGATAGAGCCAAAAAATTGTGCTCATTTACTTTTCTTGCCTCAGAGAGAATAATTATCTGGTTAAACATTACCGTAGTGCTGGGTGAGTTTGTGCAGTTGTGCTCTTATCTTATTTGCAGAGGTGGAGAACTTGGCACAATATTCACAGAAGAAAGTCAAAAAAGGAGGTCATACAACTGGCTGCCAGCCCTGATTGTATTGCTGTTTAGATATATTTGTATGGGTCTATTTGACAGTTTTTCTGCTTTTAAAATATATTTTATTAACTGGTCCACAAGGCCAAGAGTTGTCTTATGTTATGTGTTAAAAGTGTAGTTAACATTAAAAAACATGAAATAATTCTGTTTGATTGAATGTATATGTAATATAGTTAAGACAACAATAATAACTTCTGAAGATATATTATATCACAGTGCCATCCAAAAAAGCATTTGCTTGATCTTTAGTGGGTGAAATGTTTATGTACACATCCAAATTCATTTCGCTTCTGAATTTTGACAGGCCATCAGGCGTTATAGTACATCATCAATGGGGATGTGTGAGGTTGTCACAAAACACTCACAGTCATTAAATATGCAACAAAGTACTAAACATGACTCCTATAATCTATGTACGGTGTCATTGTCCCAAGCATTATGGTGCCCAAACATAACTAAAACACACACAAACCCAGCAAGGAACAACAAATAAACAATAAAACGTCATATTAAAATAAACACACAAACTTTGACTTTAAGGGCTCTTAATGCAAGTAAAATGACAGCCTTTACTGGCTGGATCTTTTTATCTCTGCTCTTCATTTTCTGGGTGTGTTCACAATCTTTTTAAAACACATTGATGTCTGCTGTCCCACCACATAGATACTGTCACCTCCCTTGGAACAACTGTATAATAAATATTACTGTATATAAGACACTAAGAAAATAAAAACAACCCCACTGCTATAACGTGTTTACAACTGGCATAATAATAGCAGCACAGGACAACATTGTAATACCAAAGGTTGCAATTGGTCACCTTTTGCCTTCATAAAAGCTAAAGTAATTTTTGAAATACTGTTTCCATAATACTGTCTGAGCTGTAAATGTATATAATTTGAAAAGGTTTATTTATTTATTTATTTATATAGAACTAGATTTTGTAAAAAAGAAACATTTGGTTGTATAAAACACCTTCACATTTTAGCTGCTATGCAATCACGCAAAGCATGTACTGAACTTAATTATGCCAACAAAATGGTAACCCAATTACAAATATCTCACTATAGTTATTGCTGTTAAAACTGGGTCAGAGATCTCACATGTTGATATAGTTTTGTTCTATCATCTGAGGCTTTGTATCAGCATGTTAAGTGTCTGTCTGGTGTAGGTGAGCTTTGACCACTGATCTTTGTCAATACAGTCTGTCGATGTAAACAAATGGTGTTATTATTTCTAAATAAACCATAAAAAAGCCTTTACGATGGTCACAATTATATGCTATACAACTTTATAATTGTGACCAATGGATTTGCTATTTAGAAAATAATAATGTGGCTTCTTTGGCAAAAGCTGCCTGTACCTTTGGTAGCTGATATTTGCTTATTTGTAGTATATTTGTAATGTGACTCCACTTCTTTGCAGACGCTTTTGAAATACATTTCCCATTAACCTTAGATGTATTCCTTAGTTTCACTTCATTTCAACCACCTCTACTTGCTATTTAAGGTTCGAAGCCCCATGTAAAAATATGCCCTCTCCTGGTAAATACTTGCTTGAACAACAAACAATACAATATGTGAAAACGTCTGTATACACAATACACAAAAATCATACTCTATTGTAATACTCTTTAAATAATTTAAATTGTATAGATTCGGGTATCTAAAAATAATAAATAAATAATAAAGGATTTTAAGGCCCGGTTTCACAGACAATGTCTTAGTTTAAGCCAGGACTATGCCTTAGTTAAATTAATTACAAAAATACCTTAGAAGAATACATTACTGGTGTGCATCTCAAGAAAAAACAACGGCACTGTATATTTCTATTTCTGGGTAAGTTACATTCGGTTAAGTCTGCGACTAGTCTTAAACCTTGTCTGTGAAACCTCGCCAAAGTGTTTTGAGGAAGATTTTTCTAGTTTATAGGCAGTAACCGTAATTTGAAATTAAGAATGTAAAATTATAAGGCTTTGTTTAAACCACGACTATGACTTATCCTTTTAGCATGTTTAAGATACTTGAATGAAAACAACATCACTGGTGTGATCATATGTTGTATGTATAGCTGCCACCTTGGCCAGGCACTCTTGTAAAAGAGATTTGAATCTCAATTAGTTTTTACCTGGTTAAATAAAGAATGAATCCTTGAAACAAAACAATTGCGCTGATACATTTTAAGATGTCAGGGCAAGTTATTTTCAGTAAAGACAGTTCTAGCATAAATTTCAGTCTGCGACTGAATTTTGAGTAGGCCTACTTTAGTATCGTTGAGTGTATACATTTTTTTAAATACTTAACATTTATTGGCAAAACCTAGCCACCTAATGTTTTGTGTTAGGAAGTGTACGAAGTGACGGATATACACAAAACGCTGTCATTTGTGAAACAAATACATTCATGTTTTAGTATGTTCTAATATAAACACGACTTCTTATTCAAATTAAAATACAATGTAAAGTAAAAATCTATTCCCTTTGTGTAACAAGTAAATTCAAATAAGTTTACTGCAGATATGGCACAAAACGTAATGACCTAATTTTAAGCCAGAGAGAAATGTACGAGTAACATTTCCAATTCCCAGACAAACCCAAGCCGTAAACCTCTCTCTACCACAAACTGTGATGCAGCAGTGTTGCTGCGTTCATCGTGTTTGTGAGACTGCAGTGGGAGTCGTTGAGCAGAGATGGCGCTGTTGAGTATATATTTGTTTCAGTGCCGTTTCCCCCCATGGTTTCTGCTCTCCCAGAGTAACTTGGCGCTGGGCTCAGATCATTATACAGTCCCATATTCTCCCTCCATTAAGGCATCTTTCTACCTTTTGGGCTGAACAGAAATTCCCCCAAACCCAAGAGGAAAGAGTCCAACTTTTGAGGGCGATATGGACATGAAAAAGAGGATTCATTTGGAGCTGAGGAACAGGACACCATCTGATGTAAGTAATTTTGAGCCACACGCTTAGTTTTATGCTCAGCCATGCTAGCTGTGCTACTTTCCACTTCCAAGTGACCCGTGGGTAGTTTGATGGTAAGCACATGGGTGATATACCGCTGGCACAGAGTTAGAGGAGAAAGTGCAGTAACGTTGTGTATGTTCACATCATTAATGTCCATTCGTGTTGTTTTGATACGTAAGGACCCAGACTGTTTAAGCTAGACGGAGTAACGTTAGTTAGTTTGGGCGGCTGAAGGCGTTATTGCAGCATTTAAGTCCCCCATGCTGGATGTGTGCATTCATGGTGTGATACGATCAAATAGTGAATATTTGCTCCTTTTAACGTCGTTGTTGTTAGATATGGACGGGATGGTTTATTTAACCGCGGTGGCCATTTTTGTTGCTAACATGAGGCGCCCTTTATTACAAAGCACTTTAAAGCTAAAGTAATCAACCTGAAATATTCCAAGACAGACACAAATTAACACGTTTTCTGAAATATTGGTCACGTTTTCAAACCGTCGCCCTTCGGTGTAGCTTTCGTTCTATGTCTCGAAAGAGACGTATATAAAAAAAGCTGTAGTTTTTAAAAGTCAAGGTAGAATTTGATGCACAGTTAGTCGCATTATAAATGTATTCTTAGTAGTGACCGACGTTTCCGTTTATACATGAATAGAATGATAAACGAAAATTAAAGTCTTCAGTCAAACTGCAAGGAGATGTGCAAAAGCTGATCGTAAGACATTTTATATTTAACGCGTTGTGTGTTATTAATACACGAACTGTGTTTTACTCGCTAATGTTATATTGTCACTTTTTCGTGCGAGACTGTGGTTCCCGCCATTACTCACCATTACACCCCACGCGCCACTACTGACCAACTATCGCTCGTGGTCGATATATGAACGTTTTCGGAATATTTGTAATGTACATTAAAAGTGTAACGTGTGCCTGCTGCATCGCAATGTACACAAAGACCGTACGAATGTCTTGAGCAAAAAGAAGCTACATTCGCTAGTTTGCTTGGTTTGTCACTTCGACGAAACGTTTGAGAGCAGTTAACGTAACGTTACACATAAAGTGAACATCACGTAAAACATGAAGCTGTTAGCTAACGGACAGCGTCGTGTCAAACTTTCGATCGAAGTTTTTGGAGATCGGTTTAATGCGCAGAGAAGCGTGAGCTTGGTCTGTCTGAGGAGGCGCCATGTTGTCAGGAAAGAAACTCTCCATTTTTGTCTCTGTAATTTCCGCTCTATCTTCGTCTTTCGCAGCAAGGATTCGCCATCGACACACTGCGTCTGTCTTACATAAGCTTTTAAATGCACTCCATTTGCAGTTTGTCACACACAATTTCACGAAAGATGGTGGTGTCTTTGGGATACGTCCATGTTGTCTGGCAGTCGACGTAAAATGCTCATTTCTCATTGGTGACTTGCTGCCACAGTCTCAGCCATAGGGCTAAACAACAACGGCAGCAGACTCTTCGATCAGTAGTCGGTGGTTTTAATGTTTGTTCGTAAACTTGTATATTAACGAACAAAATGTGGCACAATAAACGGGACAAAATCCTCACCGTACTAAAGTGTATTATAAAGGTCAAAGGTTGAGCAACTCTTTGAACATGTCCATGTTGGCGTGTCCAACACCTCTGACTGTTAGCACGTGTTAAAATGAATGCTGAACTTCTCGGTATTCTTTATATTATGTATTAATTTTAATACAGAAAAAAGTGGTTGAACTTGAAAGCTACATAAAAACTGTCTACTTCTATTTTAACCAGTTTTAAATGATTAAAGGCTTGCACTTCACTGAAATTGTTGTTACATTGTATTCTTTTCTTTCTAGGTACGAGAACTCGTCCTTGACAACTGCAGATCAAATGAAGGGAAAATTGAAGGCCTTACAGTAGATTTTGTAAATCTTGAATTTTTAAGTTTGATAAATGTTGGTCTACTTTCAGTCTCCAACCTTCCAAAACTCGTAAAGCTTAAAAAGGTAATCCTTCAATATGTATATGTTCATTTAAATGCGTATCTTTAACTTTTGTTTGGGGTTTTGATATGGGATATGTTTGAACTCTTCCAGTTGGAACTCAGTGACAACAGAATCTCTGGTGGCCTTGATGTTTTAGCTGAAAAACTCTCCAATCTCACACATCTAAACCTAAGTGGAAACAAACTGAAAGACATCAGCACATTGGAACCCTTGGTTTGTACATACCTCTCGCTCGGACCACTTTTGATGTTGTTTTACACATCGCAGTTACACTTGTCAATAAAAATTATACAAATAGCTTCTGTTCTCTTTGACAGAAAAAGCTTGACCATTTGAAGAGTCTTGACCTTTTCAATTGTGAAGTCACAAACTTGAATGACTACCGGGAAAGTGTCTTCAAGCTCCTTCCACAGCTCACATATCTGGATGGCTATGACATGGATGACCGAGAGGCATCGGACTCTGATGGAGAAGCTGATGGAGTTGATGATGATGATGACGAGGGTGAGGGTTTTGCTTTTAACTTAAGTGTTTAAACGTGGTCTGTTTCTAGGGTTTGTATGTCCATTTATATAACTTTCAATGCAGAAGGAGAAGACGAGGATGAGGATGGAGAGGAGGAAGAGTTTGATGAAGAAGAAGACGATGATGATGATGAAGATGAGGTTGAAGGCGAGGAGGATGATGAGAGTGGAGATGATGAGGTAACTGTTGATCTCTTTATCTTTTTTGGTTCAGGAACACTACAACATAAACTCATGTGCTTGTTGGTTTTAGGAGGAAGACTTTGGTCAGGATGGAGAAGTAGAGGATGATGATGATGATGACGACGAAGACGACGAAGAAGGAGGTAATTTTGGAGTCGTCATTTTTTGTTAGTTTGCCGTTTTAAAATTATCGGTGAAAGTAACAATGTTTCTCTCTCAGAAGAAGAGCAAGGGGGAAAGGGTGAGAAGAGGAAACGAGAAGCAGATGATGAAGACGAGGAAGATGATGACGAGGACGATGATTAAGAGCCGACAAACAACTCTGTTACCAACCCTTCCCTCCCTCTCCTTTTCAACAACTTGGCTATCCCATCAACCTTGCTATCCCTCCACCCCCTCTTTCTACCCAAGCGCTAAGCTCCCTGTGGGGGCAAGACTGTACTGGACGGGTGGAGCTGTGCATATGGAGCCTATGAGCTGAATGAGAGCCTTCAGGATCGGTGGCTTACTCAGCATTCCACAAGTCTACTGTCAATCCCCTGCCCGTTTGTGTTTCAAAACCTGTGGGGACTTTGGGGACTGGTATTTAGTTTTGGGTCTGTGCTTTTAATATTTTGTTAAAATGAAAGTTTTTCTTCTTTTTTTGACATTTCCTCCCCATTTAGTTTTTGTTCCAAATTTCCCAATACGAATGCTATAGCAATGTGTAACAAGCCAGCCATAATTTTAGTGTGGCAGTCTGTGGCACAAATCAAGGTTGTAGCTACATTTTTACTTTCTGTAAGACAAAAACAAACTTTGTAAATAAAATAACATTTTGTGCTTTGCTCG
The DNA here is from genome assembly GCF_947034865.1 of Barbatula barbatula. Lineage (NCBI taxonomy): Eukaryota > Metazoa > Chordata > Actinopteri > Cypriniformes > Nemacheilidae > Barbatula > Barbatula barbatula. Next base: position 16,335,825 of record NC_136771.1, read on the forward strand.
CTCTCCTACGTTTCAGTCTTTTGTCTTAACATGTAGTTGAATGCAAAAAAAGAGATATTCTTGGGTTAAGATGAGACGGGGAAAAAGAAAAGATTATTTTTGGTCAGTCTATTTCATATCTGGACTTTTCTGTATTTTAAGCAGGAGAAAGCCACACGGTCCAGTTTGTTTAAGCTTGATCCAAGTCACCTTGGTGTGTTTTTTTTTCTTTTGTTGAGCGAATGGTTGCTGTGTTTGGAGTTGTGACAAAGAAACGTAACTTTAAAAGTCACTGCCTGTTACACAGCTTCATATTTCTCTCATCGACAGCAGCAACAAATTGCATATGCCACCCTACATTCAGTTTGCCATTGTCCGTTGCAAAATATCTATTGCAAATTGAATCCGTGTGGTTGTGCCCGCAAAAGCTACTGCAGCTAGAAATGTGAGGTGTGTTTAGATTTTCTCTGCAGTGTTAATAAAACTCAATGACCATGTTGAGCCCTGTTATAGGACAATCAGCCACCAATAACATAAAAACTACGGAAGGTAAAACAGTTGCTTGCTTGTTCTTTCTTTATTCGAGTCATTTTCTCACAAAGTACACTTGGTTTGTTTTAAAAGACCAACACAGAAATGTTTTCAGCAGCACAACAATGTGGTGTAGTTATTTCATCTACCAGCAGGGGACAGCAAGCTCATTGTCAACCAACCCCAATAACGTTCATGGCGAGTTGTCCTTCCCTCCCATGTGTGTAGAAAATGTCAACCCTTGATGTAATCCGGTCAAATTCATTTCTAAAGGCTACTAATTTTCACAATTTGGCATTGATGCAAAGCAGCTACACAGAAAACAAGTTGGGCAATTCCGTGAAAATGTCAAATGTTTTTACTATACTAGCTGCAGAGCCACAGATATTAACATTTAGTGTTATCGAAGTTTTTAAAGCATTTGTTTGATTTACTCAGATAGGATTGTCACATCCACAATGGCACGTACCTCATATATGGGCACATAACATTTTAAACAAATTACTGTATGCCCTACATAGAGCCATCTCTTCTCTATTTGTTGGGTTTAATTGCTTCGGGTTTGCGCATTTAAATTCACAGAAATCCTACTAAGTTTGTCCACATGTTTCATCCATAACGCAGGTTTATCTCCCTTTTTTTAAAACCAAAAACTCGTGCATAGACTGATATTTTTCTGTTGTTCAAACCATCAACAACGGTTTAGCAAAATATAAACAAATGGTTCAGTATATTGGCAACAAACACATTCTCTGAGCGTTTTTATGTCACGTGTCCGTAACTCTGGAATTGCTCCGTTGTAAAACAAACGATAGTTCATCCTAGAATTCAAGTTTCTTGTTTATTTACTCGCCCTCAGACCATCCGAGATGTAACGTTAAGGATCACGCTTGTGTTGGATGCGCTTTTAGAAACTCTTGACCCCTTATACATCCATTATACCTAAAAACCTTTATTGTTCTACTCAAGGAAAATGTCACCTGAGTCTCGGATGTCCTGAGGGCAAGTACATAAACAACAAATTCGAATTCTAGGATGTACTGTCGCTTTAACTAAGTATTAAGTATTCAAAAAGTGTGAAAAGCGATCATTGAACAGAAACACAGCAGTCATGCAATGAGTTTGATGTATGACATGGCTTGTAAGATAAATAGATTTAAGACATTATACATATTTTCTAATGTGAAAATCCTACGTAGCAAGAAAAGTGAATGTATTTTAACGGGTAGACCATTCAACAGGTCTAAATAAAATAGTGAAGTGTGAACTTTTTAAATACTTCATAAGGTTTTTTTTCAATAATGCACAAAGCTTAAACTAACAAAACGGACAGCATTAATTCATGTTTTATTCTTTCGTGTTGGTTCATTATGCATTCATTATGCATTCATTACTGCTAACAGACAGTTAACATTAACTGTTGCATCCGAAAATGTATTAGTTAATGTTGAAATTAACATAATTAAACAATAATTCTTGTAGGAATGAACTATACTAAATATAACTTTATTGTAAAGTGTTGTTAAATTATGCAAGAACAATGAACCTTATTCAACTAGTTCTGGACACATCTTGACCGTTTCATCGGACACGCGCGTCTGGACTGCAGTTAATTTCCGATTTTGTGTTTGTTTATCGGTCTGGCTAATGTCTAATAATATAGTTATTGATATTTATCTTATTTATTGTATAAAATAAACTATTTGTTGAATTTTGTTGTATATTACTTTTATTTAATAAACAATTTGTTTAATGGGTCCTGTAGTTTTGTCGCATTTAAAGAAACCCTATTGGACATTGACATCTAGCGGTTGAGCTTGGTATCGCACTCTAAATAAAAAATATTGGAGAGGCAAGGTTAGCCAAGTATGGGTTGTTCTCTGTTTCTTTTGCCTACAGGCAATCTATTGTTTGCAAATGTGCACCAGAAGTTAAGGGTAGTGAAAATAATAATGTAGGTTTATCGCATTGAAAAAGACAAGATCAGATCAGACTTTTGGCAAAGAAGCGTGGCAACGTGTCAGTAACCGTAGTGCTTCAAAAGGGAGGGGGGAAGTGAGCAGTTGGTTGCAATCTGCCACCTCACCACTAGATGCTGCTAAAATCTATGCATTGCTACTTTAAATATTTCTTTACAAATCTAAAGAGGCTGCAATCAATGCTGTTCAAACAAAATCTATATGATTAAGAGAAATATCTGCGCAATCTAAGGTTTGGACTTATTCTGATTGTGTACGTGACGTGTACATATTAGTATATAAACAAACCGTTATTCAAATCATTTGTAAAAATAATGGCAAAAACGTAGTGTTGCATCATTTATTTGTACACAAAAGCAGCAAACACAGTGGGTAAGAATAAAGCAGTGGGTGACATTTTTAATTCACCTTATAAATTGATTGTTTACAGTGCATCAACAAGTCACAAAAGCCAATCATTTGACAGAATATAATGTGATTAAATATACAATATGATTTTTTCAATGTGTGGCCAATATTAATACACCTAAACTTGACCTTTGTCAGAACCCCAGCTCGTTTAAACGGTGTCTCAATAGTGCATGCTGGGATTAGATATTTATCTCATTTAACAGCATTTGATCAAAAAAGAAAACTCATCATCTTAAACATCTTCAAGATAATTCTGTGCATATTTAAATACCACTAACCATATTTGAAGTTGTTCTAAAACTTTGGATTTGCATCATTATTGATTGTAGCATCAAACCTTCTTGTCACACAACTCAACCATAAAAAAACTGGAACATTTAAATAGCAAATAAATCAGCGAAGAAAGCATTATTATTTAAAATCATATTCAATCATAATTACAGTTTGTCCATGTATAACGTAAAGAACACATGCTTAATTAGACACATTTTCAACAATAATAATAAAAAACATTTCAAGTAAAATTACATCTAAACATTCTAAATTAAAAAATTGCATAGTGCTGAGGTGTAAAACACTTCCCGGAAGGTTGTATTAATGGACAAAATAAACAGACTTGAGTAAACGGACTTGAGATAAAGAGAATGAATGTGTTTCCATACAGTGTTTTTATATGAGGCCATAAAATGAGTTAATATGTAAATATAAGTGAGGCAGACAAACGTTTGTAGCCGAACGCTCAAGGAGTGGATTGCGAGTTTTTCACATTTTTGATCTCCAGTTCGAGTTGTTTTATCCTAACGTCCTTTTGGTTAAGCAGCTCCCTCAACCTTCGGATCTCGTCCTGCTGCTTATAAAAGCCTTGCCGGAGCTATATGCAAAAACACATACATCAACTTAGATAAACATGGACATTATATTACAGACAAGAGCATTCAAGGAAAGAAAGACCACACTTCTACATACTTCACTCCAGGTCATTTATCACAGGTACCTTTATTCAATGAAATGCTGATTATACGTAGCATACCTCATTCTCTGTTTTTGGTGGCGAGCACTGCGTACTATCCAGTTTTCCGTTGCTGAAGTCGGTTGTAGAGCTGCTGTTCTCATTTGTGGATGGAGGCAGTGTGGTGGAGTAGGATTCGTTTTGCTTGTTGTTTTCTTTAGTATTCAGCTGTTCCTGAATTAGCTGCGGCAAACCTGGTCGACTCTGAGAATGATGTGTCTCGATCGACCTTAACTCTGCATAGTCCAGTTTACTTCCAGGCTTCAGTGACATCATCACGGGACCTTCATAAGAAAAGTGAATAATTAAGAAATTCTATTTATAATATCGCACAAAATTAAATTAGTATAAAACAACTTTAAACATAATAAAAACAACAATAACACTTGTCCAATATCCATGGTGTATTTATTGAAGTTTTTTTCTTGTTATATACACAGGTCTCTGCGTAGAAGTTTCGCATTCAGAAAGTCTAGTGTGACCGTGACATGATTCTATTCTAAAATGTTTTTTAAATGTTGTGGTTCATGTGTGAAAGACCTTTCATCTAACCTTTATCTAGACCACGGAGCCACTCTTCTGCTGTCAGAGCAGGCCTGTTCCCGGCTGTCATGGGGTAAATGTCTTCTTGATAAGACTCTGACTGCAGAAAAGAAAACGTCACTTTTAAACACTTGCCAGATTATAAGGGACCCTATAATCGGAGTGAGCGCACAGTATGTAACCAATGTGAAAACCTTTGTCGCTATCAACCAATTAACAAACCTAAAGAATCATATGTATTCGAATGGCATTATACCCTTCTTGGCACAATCATGGCTAGAGGTTCTATGAGACTTTTGATCGTCACTAGCTTGTAGAATCTGAACACTTCACAGGAACACACATCCAGTCCTCGCTTTGGCATTACACCTACAAGAAAACCAAAGACTTTTGATTACAAAATCCACATCATGTGCAAAACCGTTTCACAAAAACTTGACATGCAAAGAAAGTATTTGGACACTTAAGCCAAATGGCCACTTAATTTAATGTCTTCATTAATACGATGACATTCAAGTTTGTAAATGCTTTTTGGGGGTCATTGTTAATGAGAATGTTCAGTTCACTCAAAATGCATGTGACACATATGTGACCCTGAACCCACAAAACCACTCAGAAGTAGCACAGGTATATTTGTAACAACAATACATTTTATGGGTCAAAATTATCGAGTTTTCTTTTATGCCCAAATCGTTAGGATATTAAGAAACTATCATATTGAATGAAGATATTTTGTAAATTTCGCTAACGAAAATGGCTAGAAACACACCTACAAACCTGGCTCACTGCTCTTTGGGAATAACCCACTCAAGTTTGGTGAATATTTGTTCCACATGTCATGACAGCGTTAAGCCAATAGAGAGCGTTATATCACGGGCCTGTTGAATGCTTCAATCTGATTGGTTGACAAACGTTCCATGGGTATGCATTCTCTTTCGGTAAATACACACCTAGGTAGGTGTTCCAGGTCTGCTGACCGCATTACAGTTCCATATCACTTTGCCAGGTTTAAATAACAGAAAGGTTATAGTGTAGCCTACAGGCCATCGCCGCATCCTGCTCTTGATCTGACGTTTATAATGTCAAACTTTACTGCCAATGGAAAGCACGGTTTCGTTTCAATAAACAAAGCATTTCAAAAACAATATAGAAATACATACACTGAAATCGAATAAATAAAATAACTAAAACAAAATGCATTTATAAACCCTGATAGCTTACTGATTCGTTTTCCTTCAAGCTGCTAACAACTGATAACAAATATAATTTGATGGACCTACTCTTTCAAAAGCTTGCATGATTTCTTTGACTGTTGATTTTAGAAACAATACGAGGAATAAATGATTTATTCACTGGCTTATAATCACTGGCTCTTCTATCACATTACTGCAAACACACAGCAGGTGTGCGTGCGCGGTCTCTGGCATCCAAGGTGTATTACCATTTACTTTTGAATAAAAGAACGGCGCGTCGTCAATTATTCCTTACTTAAACTTCTTCTAAGCAACATCCTGCTAAAGCATCTTTGATGGAAAACTTTAAAGGCGATTTTCTCAATATTTAGATTTTGTTTGCGTTCCTCAGATTCCAGATTTTCAAATAGTTGTATCTCTACCAAATATTGTCCTATCCTAACAAACAACACAACAAGGAAAGCTTATTTATTCAGCTTTCAGATGATGTATAAATCTCAATGGTTATCACTGGTTTTGTGGTCCACATATGAACGATCCCATATGCACCAAACATTCTATAACAAAATGAATATGTGTGTGTGTATTTATTTTATGAGTATACCTCTGCTGAATTAAATCAACATCATAATGACAACAGATAAAATACAGTAGTTTTTTTCCAACTGACACAGAAATGAGACCTTGCTTTTAAGTCATTTTTACTATTCAAATCATGTTGTCGCCGTGCTTGCATGTGTGTGGGGAGTTGGCATATGTGGTTTATGAGGACATTTGTAAGACAACATGGGTAGTATATGGGTTCAACAACACAATCATGGCCAAAAAATGGATTGGTAATACTCACCTATTCCCTTCTGTGGCAGAAGAGATCGGTATTCAGTCAGGTATTGCACATATGGCTTCTCTGGGCTGATTTCATAGTATCTGATATTACCATCACCCTAAAGTTTAAGGGAAGACTGTGTTATTCATTAAAGGAACAGTTCACCAAAAAATGTAATTCCGTCCTGATGAACACCGAGAAATATATTTGAAAGAATGCTTGTAATGGCCGGAATACGCTACACGTCTTTTCAAATCTGAACAGAATGTTTTTAACTAGACATCATACACTTGCAGACTTTTTGAAAGTTTCCGATGGAAACACACTAACTGATCAAATCTGCAGACTGGCACAGACTTCCTGCAACAAGTCCAGACTGAAGATCTGGGCAAAGATACTTGTAGTGTATTTTAGCAATACCAAACAGTTCTTGGCCACCATTGACTTCCATAGTAGAAAAAAATGCTTTATACAATATTCTGTTTTCTACACAAAAGAAGATATTTGGAAGAATGTAGTGAAGCAAACAGTTCTGGGGCACCTTTGACTACCATTTTAATAGTAGCTTTCTACATTATTTAAAATACTGTCTTTTCGCAATCCTATTAAAGTGGAACTTTTAAAACTAGTCGCAACTCCGGGCATATGTACTTACTTTTCCAGCTATGTACAGCATGTGTGTGTCCGGGTCATAGAACGGAAAGAGAACCCCAGAGGAGCCATCCAGGTCCTCTGAATAGGACGGCTGAGAGAGGTCCTCCTGCAACACACAGGTATGTATATGTATTTAGAAATCAAAATATACCATGTCTGTTTCACCAGAGGAAACTTTATGACTATGTGATTGATTTATTACTTATACAGCCTCTCAGATATTAGGTTGATAACAGTCCTCCAATGTAGTTTTTGTTAACCTTAGTTACCGTGCAATAAACCAATGTGAGAAAAAACAAAAAGCAATGATGTTGCTATTAACTAAACAGTAACCATGTTTTTAATAAAGGAAGCTATATTGCTCGTTTTTTGTTATCTAATGCATGAACTAATGTTAATGACTAATGTAAATGTTAGTAATAATTAAATGAAATTAATGAATTGGACCAAAAACATGATATGTATGTACTGACATAGCCAGTATTTTGAATGTAGTTGAGCAGGTCTTACTTGATCCCAAAGTGCAATCTGACGATGGTTCCAGCGGGAATTCCCTGTGGAAAGGAGCATTTTCATGTTTCCTAGAAATAGCACTTTACTGGCTTTGTGTGTCTTGCAATTTGTCTCCTGTAACCACACAGTACACGTGAGTTTAAAATAAATGCACATTTCCTCCTCCATCCGACATACTGTTTACTGAAAATATTTCCTTCGCTGTCTAGCTGAGTCACACAAAGAGAATGTATGAAGACAAGCTGATGCTTGACCTCTGGATAACACGTCACCTAAAGGTGCTGGTTTAAGATGTGTGATGCTTATAGAAATGTACAGCAGGAAGTACATTTCAGAACAGTCACACATACCGCAGACAAAAAGGAATGTGGATATGTGTCGAAAGGGTCATGACTTGTTTTACTCTTCACTATATGAGATATAGAAACAGTATGCCAAGCACAATAACAAAGAACTATTAATAAGACTAATGGCCACACACCTGTAAAAGGACTCCAGTGCGTGGATCAATTACTCTGATCTTTTTGTCTTTGCAAGAGGTGGCGAGTCTGCTGCCGTCTGTGTTAAAGGACATGGACAGAACCACATCCAGGTGCAAACTGATGGACTTCACAGGGTTCTTGATCACTTGCTCAGGAATGTCAAGATTCCACACCATAACCTGTACATAAACACAAAAAATTGCAACACAAATCTTTAACGTTTTAACTACGGTTGTAAAACGAAGAAATCTGATTAAGGCTTCAGATTATTTTCTTTAAGCAAGAACCCTACAGTTACTTCTAGGAAACATTGCAAAGAACGTGAGATGACGAACGTGTAAAACAAGAAAAAGGGACAGATGCTGTATACGTTTCATTAATCATTCAGGGGATTTCATTATAGTAACCTGGTAAACTTCACTTGCTTAGAGACGGATACACAATAACTGCATCCTCGCCACTGTTTGCAGACTGTTTTGCACTGTTTGCCTGGCCGGGGGGCTGCTAGAATTTTATAGTTTTATTTAATTAACACCGCATATAGGATTTTATAGTGTGTCTGATATTTGACCTGTGTTTTGACTCGCATAACCTTTTATGTTTTGCTTATAGTCAATGTTTTCTTGCACAGCTGCTTTGTAACAATGAAAATTGTAAAAAGTGCTATATAAGTAAAGTTGACTTGACAGTTCACACAAAGCTTCTACATTTACATTTACATTTATTCATTTGGCAGACGCTTTTATCCAAAGCGACTTACAAGTAGTTTTATACAGTGTCACATTACTGCAGAGCAATCAGGGGTAAGGTGTCTTGCTCAAGGGCCCTTCAGTCATGACCTGCTGGCACTGAGATTAGAACCGGCAACCTTCTGATCACAAGCCCAACGCTCTAACCATTAGGCCACAGCTGACTTCTGTGGGAAATGATGATTCGTAAGGAAGTCTATAGCTAACTTAAAGGTATCTGTCATCATTCACTCACCCTCAGGTTATTTCAAACCAGTTTACATTTCGTTTTTCCAATGTACACAGAGAAGAATACTTGGAAGAATGTTAGCAATTTTCAGTTCTTGGACATCATCCACTACCATAGTAAGAAAATATTGTATTTTTTTGTTCTGTTGAACACATTATTCTGAAGAATTCAGGAAAACAAAGGACCTGAACACGGAACATTCTTCCAAATATCGTTCTTTGAGTTCATCGGAATAAAGTAATTTATTCAAGTATGAAAGTACATAAGGGTGAGTAAACGATGACAGAATTTTCATTTTTGGTTGGACTATCCCTTTAATATTCAGTGCAGTTTAATACTCTTTATCTCAAAATAAATACTGGATGTTTGCTGCATTTGACGTGACTATTCTACTCGCACTTGCGCCCTTACCTGGCAAAAAGCTTTCAAATTTGATTGTGAATGAATGAATGAATCCAAACCATGGCCTTGGGATGCATGACTGTTTCATAATTATATATTTCATCATAATTCCATATAGTATTTATCATTCTAATATAAATATACATCATGTATAAAATCTCGATTCTATGAATGACTGACTAAATGTAAAGAGTTCATTACAGATTTATTACATCAAACGTAATTATTGAAGAATGTGACTTTACCACATAAGCGATTTATCTTTTCTACACGTTTCTGAGGTCGAGCATAACAATACGAATAAAAAAAAACTTTTGCACCCAGAAGGGACACATTAAATAATCCAATTTCATTTCTTTTATTTTGATGGTGTAGTATAGTATAACATAATAATAATGTGTTGTATGAGTTCACTATGACTCCAAAGATTTGAAATGCTTTCCTGGGGCTGATTTAACTGGTCAGTCTTCATTCCCTGACACAATGTGTCTAGTGCAAATACCTGGTAGTCATAGCCAGTGCTGAAAATAATGTTGTTGGCAGTGGGATGCCACTCAATGAGGCCAACACGCCGTGAATGACCCTGCAGCTCTTTCCTAGGCACTGTGATGTTCTTCATAACGCCATGTTCAGGGATGTCCCAGATCTTTACCTGGAAAACAATTACACACATGCATGATTATCTATATACTGGTTCAGGTCGACATTAATCAGATCAGTTTAACTGACACCAGTGTGAATTTGAAGTGTATTCCGTATGTTCACACTTACTGTGGCGTCCTCTGAACACGATGCTATACAGAAGTCATTAAAAGGATTCCATTTAATGTCGAGCACATTGCCTCTGTGACCAGAAATCTTTGGATGGTGAGGATCGACCTTGCCAGTCTGTGAGAACAGATACACACACATATTGATGTACACACACAGGTACATACATTAGAAAAGTAGTGGCCAATATAGATGTCTTGAGGACAAAATTATTGGGCAAAAAGTATAGCATATCAGGGAATTTGGGTTTCAGTTGAATATACAAGTTTGTATCTTTAACATAAGTGTGTTTTGTTCTTGTTGACTTGTTTTTAAAATGAAAATCTCACCCATCCAAGCTTGCAGCTACTGTAAACAAAGGAACAGGATAAAACACACCAGATCCATTCTATGAAAACTAGCCTCAATAACATATGCAAATTGGACTCTTTGGTAAATATAGCTTGCTTTGCATCTATTTATATATTTCTACTTCAAAACAAGGCAAAGATACTTATTAAGAATATGATTTTTTCCAGTGAAGAACAAAACAAAAGTGCTTACAAGTTAGTGCAAGAATCAAAGCATGCCACATTTGTCTGCGAAAGACAGCAGAAGCAAGTCTCAGCAAGGAGAGCATCCTTTAGTAGCCCAAGGACAATTACGCAATCTAAATGACTGCGTCAACAAGTGACGAAACTTAACTTCATCATTATTAAGATCTTAAAAGACAACTATACGCACTGTTTCTTGTTGCCCTGAGATATGCATTACATTAAATTGTGATGCAGTCAGGCCACTATATGTTTTGAGCCTTTTTACGTAAAGTTTGCACGTTCTCCCTGTGTCAGCGTGGGTTTCTTTCCACAGCCCAAAGACATGCAGGCTAGGTTGATTTAGGATGACAAAATCCCCCCAACTAGTGTTTGTATTGACTGGTTCTCACCACGAATATAGCCTGAGGTGCTGGAATGGCGTTAAGAATGAATAAAACAAACAAACTATGTGTTTCGCAACTAAACAGAATTTTACTGTACACACTTATTTTGTATTAAAATATTTTTTTGACAGACGCAACTGATTGTGGGTGAGAGTAATGATACAAAATGAGAACTGCAGCATGTAACCCGTGTCATTCCTGAGACATGAGGTAATATCTCTCTGAACATGAGACGCTCAAAAAAAACCAATGAGTGTGTGTGTGTGTATATGTGTTCACAATTCTTATCAGAAGTTAGCAAAATATCGCCAAATTTCAATCAGCATTTGTACGTTTTTTGCTATGAAACTGTGCCGTGTTTGGTTGCCCTAAAGAAAGAACACGTGAAGACACTAGACTGAAGAAAATCTGATAACAGTGAGTCTACTGTGAGGGAGATTTAAAATATACACAAATATATGTTACTTTCATATTCAAAAGCAACAATTGAAACACTTAATCGACCATAAACTATTCACCGACAGTGGTGTCTCAACTCACCAGGTTCTTCTTAAAAGAATGCAACATGACTCATATATTAGAGTTTGAAAGAGAGGTAGGGCGCTTACATGATGAATGGACAGCACCAGGAAAGCCCCGCCCCCTGCACATTCAGTGATGACAGCGATAAAGTGAGGGTTGATGGCGCAGAGGTGGTTGTCATGAACGCTCCGGGTAATGGGCACACCATCATAGCAATTCTCTTTTGTGGCTGGCTTCCCAAACACGTGGCGATACTTGGAGCTACGGTACTGAGGACGCCATGTCATCTAGAGTAAAACAAAAAACGATCAATAACAAGTCCTGGATAAATGTCAGTAACAATAATATCATATTTTAATTGAATTCCTAGATGAATATCCCCATGATCTCGGCATAGCAAGGGCCATGTAGCCTAATATCAGGAACATGAGAACATTGCACATAGAGGCACTTTACATAAAATGATAATTCATCAATTATTAAGCATTAAAAATAACGATAAGACATTGATGCAGAGATGTGGTCTCCATTTTGTGTTATGTTTATAGCAACAGCTCATTCTCCAAACATCGCAAACTACAAATATTGATAGTTCTGAATGTTAAACATGTCTCAACACATGCACCATGAGTGTATATTTTTTCATACGTTTCCTTGTCTTTCTTGAAAATGCTTATGTATGACATAAATCCTAGATCTTAGATCTCTCTTGGGAAGCCAAGAAATATTGAAGAAGATATTGAAAAGCACACACTAGATCACTACAGAACAGTGTAATATTGAAATGAAAACTTGTGATCAAAACCAGGCTTTTCAATAATACAGCTGAAAATGAAAGGCACTATCGATTTCTTTAGATTTCAAATTGTTCAAAAAGTTCTAACCATCCTCTAACCCTTATGAATTTCTTTCTACTTTCTTCTACCAACTGAAATATCCACGTGGGCCTTTTCTATCATCTTTACCTACAGGAAATATCAGAGAAAATCCCTAAATGCCAAGTGCGTTTGACTTTGACAGCCAGTCTTTAGTTCACAAAAAATGTCTGTTGAAACCTAGATGACCTAGGAGATAAATGCATTGTGAAACCAGTAAGTCGGTTTTTTATATGAGCTAAAGTTCTTGTGTACTGAGAAAAGCACCCTCAAATCTATTCATGAGGAAACCTGTTGTTCCAACAGTTGTTAGATGTGCACAAGTCGTGTGTGTAAATAAATTCTGTGGGTGAAGATCGGATTGGAGAGTAGGGTTGGCTAGTGTTAGCAAAAATCTTTAGCGCATATTATCACAGAAGTGAAAATGTGATTTTAAATCAAACGTGAATGATTCTTTAAATAAAGGTTTTTATATTTGAATCCACTTATCTCTGCGCACAGTAGGATCGATGTTCAGCTATGTACATGTGGGCATCGACTATACATGTGCCATGCATTGATCGTGCTATTTAAAGAACAAATGCCAAATGCTTTTTTTCACCCTTGAGGGGCGATGCATTAATGCGATGCTGTACAAAAACATTATGAGCAACTGAATCCCGTATGAGAGGGCCCTTCCAGACGACTGTTGGCAAAGGGAACATAAAAGGGTCTCTTTAAGGATATACATTTGTGATTTGTAATTCGTGATCCTGGGTGGCGATTCCTTTTCTAAACTGAGGTCATTTGTCTGAGATGTTCCTTTGAATGTAAAAGCATTTAAAACATTTGCACCACAGGACGTGACAGTACTTAAACTGGAATAATTGTATACATTGTATTGAGAAAATTTGATTTAGGGGACAATAAGTTCTAAACATGCATAGGATTTAAAAACTATCAAAGATAGATGTCTCTAAAGCCAAAGTTTCCAAAAGTGATGCTTGAAGCTAAAGATGCTGCTTCCGCTGACATACAGACATAATCAACCAAACCTTAAAAGTCTTATCCATTCATGAAAGAGCAAGGGAGCACAAACATGTATCACACCCCTCCTAAATCATGTGTGTATCACATAATTATGAACATGAATTAACAGTCGACAAGAAACATACTGTACTGCTCAGATTAGATGACGAAACATCGTTTATAATGGTGTTTGCATATTATCAAATTATTTTGTAATGTTTGAGTTGTCCGGCTTTGGAGGGCTAGTGTAATGATTTACAGAATGATGGATTAGCCAGCGTGGGTGTGGTGGTAGGTAACAATATATCAAATTGATCAGAGTAACTTTTGAATTGCAATATCTCAAATAACCAAGCCACAAAACACAAATTTCCTGACTTCAAGTTTAAGAAATACAGGATTTTCCTACAATCACATCCACTACTGGAAATGATAAATGAGAATATAAACCATATACTGCACACTGAGTATCGTGACAAAATATCACGTTTTCCTCCATCCCTGCAAACCCCTTACAGGCAAATTCTGAAACAAAAACTAAATCACCAATATTTGTTATGAAAACTACTCACCCTGTCTGTGCGGCGAGAAAAAAAGAAATGCGCAAAATAGCAGAGGAGGAGAGGTAGTCCTTGTTTGCCACTTCCACCGGCAGAGTTATAACTCCATTGTATCTGACGTGTAGATTATAGAAGCAAAGAAAAACAAAGGAAGATCATCAATATAAGAGCGAGAAAAGGAGACCTGAAACACAGATGTCAGGCGTCTGCCCCGCAGCCTAAAGGTGGACAGAATACAAGCAGCACGACCAGTGTTTGTGAGCAAAGCAGGTAAGAGATCATGTGTGCACACTCCCTAAATGGGCGGTGCCTTCCAGCAGAAAGCGGAGCAGAGCGGGTTAGTGTGAAGGAAAGACAGATCCGAAGTTCCCCACAGGCAAAATGACAAGCTGTTTTTTTGTGAAGTGAAACTCATAAAAAAAACGACTTTACGTCTCAATGTCTGCATTTCTGATGCATTTGTTCAGGCAACGTCACCAAATTCCAATATACCTATAAATGTTGTTACAGTAGTGATGTAGGAATCAGCACTCCAAGAGTCTTAAGCCTCATGTCTATTATGGCATCTTGCTACAGGCCTTGGCGAAAAATGTTTCATTCCAAACCTGTATGAATTTCTTTCTTACGCCGAACACAACAGAAGACATTTTGGACAATGTATTTAACCAAACAATATTATAGTGCCCATTGACTTCCATTGCATGGACGCAAAATCACTGCAACATTTCTTAAGATATATTTGGTGTTTCACAGAAGAACGAGTCATTGGTTTCAACAATTTCTTGACAACATTTTTCCATTTGCATTTAATATTAAATAATGCAAGACAAACATATTTAGCATTATTTAGCATATTAGCATTATTTAAGATAACATAAATGAACAGGAATTGATCTACAGTTGTTAAAGCGATGGGGCGGCATTGTGTTGCTGGATATGTGGAGTGTAAACACGCACATGGACGAAGTCCAGTCCACAGGTCAGACTCGGTCTGACGGAGCAGACGAAAGCTGGAACAGTTTCACTTTTATCAAATAATATCACAATATACCTGGGTAGCAAAGACGCTAAGATTTACAAGGCAAAACATGATGAATGCTATCTTATTTTTTTGCCGACTGCTGCAGTCGAACATAGATCACTAATAAAAAGAAGCTTTTACACCACCGTTGGCAATGGGTTCATGCTCTGCTATCAGAGCAATTTAAGAGCAGCTTGACAGGAAGCTTCTGGAGGCCTCAAAATCAGAGAAATGTCCAGAGATAACAGACATGATGGTAATGGCTAGCAAGGAGAGAAAAGCTCTATATGCCTAGACCTTTTAGTTTGGAATCAGTCAAAGGTATTTGATCTTAATAGGGGCGATCTGCATTTTGACAAAACAGCACCTGGTTTCAGTTTCTGGGCCATTAAGACCCCACCAAATTGTATGTACATCCCTGAGATTCTATGGATGGGGCACTGTCATTAGCATTGTCTTGGATTACCCTGGGCATGGTCTGTTGTTATGTTAATAGTCTCGAAAATGCACCTTTGCAATGTCTGGTTGAGTTTCCCAATAAAAGGGGTGTTTATCCTGTTTTACATTTAAATTCTCGCAAAGGAGGCCTTTCGGTGAGGTATGTTTTGGAAATAAATAGCAATGACAATATAGTGTATATAGGTAGTGGACAAATATACTGTGTGTCCTATGGTGCAACAGCAAACCGTTTGAAAACAAACGGTTAATATTTTATTTTATATTATTTATAGGAATATTTATAATACAAAATAGCGTTAGAGAGATTTATCTTAATTTCTTTGCTGTCATACTATACACATTTAGAGTTTTATTTGTAAACTACTCAATACCAATGCCATTAAAGTGAAATAAATTTTGATATAAACATTGAGATTTAAAAGTTACCGGAAATATATTATAATACACTATTTATTAGACTCCATACAAATCTCATGGCTATGAATGCAACAGGAGTTAAGGGGTGGTTCACAAAACTGCGAATATTTCAAGCAAATTCCAATAAATTTGTGTACGTTTTGCATTCGCCCACCCCATGCGTCTTCAAGCAGTTTGCTTTGCAAATAGGGTAATGGATCACTGAGGGAGATGAACCACATTTGTGCTCTGTGTAAAGCCTATTGGTCGAACAGATAAAATAATAAAGGGAGTTTCTGGAATCCTGTTTAGGTAGGCCTATAGAAAAATGTAATGTAGTACTAAATCTACAGGCTATGACTCGTTTGTAATCTTTTGCTTTTTCTAAGAGTGGGAATGTTCGATTTGACTTTCAAATATACATTTGCATAACAATATCCTACACAAAAAAATGGTAGAACAAATAAAGTTTTCCTGGTCGGTAAATTCAACAATAGAAACATTTATACAGATTAAAAAAATAACTTTATATTAAGATGTATTTTTGAGCAATACACATCAGGACCTATAAGCACATTTAAACCTTTAAACCAGGCTATAACCAAATTTAAAATATGGGTGGAGTCAGAAAAGTGCGTTTATGTGGGTATATTTGTATACACATTTGCACTGTGCGACAAATGTCACATACACTTTTTTTAGCCGACACATTATTGTTCCAAACAAACTAACAGCACCTTAACTCAAGAAACTAAACTTAATATTGCTTGCTTAAGAAAACAACGATTTTCAACTTCCAACTTAAGTCTTTAGCATTCCAGATTCTTAACTATTAGGCTATACCCCCTTGGCTGGATTCGCTGTCAAAAATGGGTAATACAGTTGTATGCGAGAAAGACTGTGTACACCTACACTACATTAATGGATTCATTTATTGTAATGGCACAATGAATATTAAAAAATATATTTACATTTAAGCTTTTAGCAAAGGCTTTTTATCCAAAGCAACTTAAAAATTAAAACTGAAAAAGTTTTGTTTATATAAACAATGTCCATTCATGATATTCACTCATATAATATTGCCATCTGCTCATCTATGCACTATGACATTCAGAAGAGAAACCCTATACTAAATCAATATGTTTATTGACTACTAGAGGGAAAGGATGTACTGCACAAACAAACTGTAGCGAACGACTCGAGCATTACAAAGGGCAGTTAGGTCAGTAAGATCTCATCCTATTCAAAAACCCACTTAAGCAGAGAGGATGCTGGGAAATGCTCCGATGTTTTCTTTAGAGTGGGTGCAGGAAACAAAGGGATGTTATAGTAGACGTTAATTTGATTTTGATGCACTGCCACTCTAAGAGACAGTGAACCATTAGAGAGATATGCATTTGCTATACGCTACAAAACTGCATTCGAGGTCCTGTAAATTTTTGGAGCAATCGTTTTTCATAATCTTAAAATCGGCCCTGCAATGGTGTTTCATGCATGACTTATGACGCGGTAAGTGAAACAGTCTGTGTTTTGTTGGCAATGTGTGTGCACGTGCTTTAGCTGCCCAAGTTTTCGTCACATTCATATTTTCATGTCTGTTTCAATGCTAAGCTACATGCTATTAACTAGCCACGTAATACACAATAATTAATTCAGAGGCCGGTTACAAATGAACAAAAATGCACAAAACAATTGCATTTTAGAGGACAGAAAACGGAAACTTTTCAAAAAGGGTCTCAATGTGCAACTTTTTGAAACGATGATGTCACATGAGTATAGCCAAAAACAATATGGCGGCTTCCCATACTGTGAGCTCTCGCTGCTCGACTATGTATTAATGTTTCCTCAGCAAAATGTGGATTTGCTGCACCAATAAGACCAGCGGAAACACACTATTTACATTCACCAGACTTTAAACACACATATACGTTGACCAATGGTATTAACTGGCCTGGCGTGCATACTACAGCGTTTTTAGGCGTTTTCCTGTATCCGTGTAAATTCAGACCGTTTTGATAACACTGTCATGTGTACGTGAAACTTTTTTTTTCATCATGTAAACATGGCCTCAGTTTAACCACTTCTGTGTCACTTATTTACTGTAGTTGCATTTGTGTTATGCAGCTGTTACAAAGCAGCTTTTAACTAGTCATTTTAATTTGAAAGGAAAATCTGTCAAAACTGATTCACGCTTGTGTCATTTCAACCTAATATTTTGAGAAATGCCTATACAATTAAGGTCATGGGGGACTGGGGTGTTGTTTGGTTATCAATGTTCTTCAAAATATCTTCTTTCGTGTTTTCAGAAGAAAGAAAGTCATAAAGGTTTAGATTGACGTGAGGGTGAGTAAATTATGAAACTAAAGATTTTGTATCCACTGCTCCTTTAACCACAGATATCTCTCCTTTCCCTTCCACGTTAGAACTGGGGCCTCTGAGATTTTAAGGGGAGGCAGATTTAGTTTCCTAACAGACACAGGTACCGAGACTGCAAATGAATACACACAACACTTATGATTCAAGGGCGTGGCATCTGCACCATTACATTTTAAGATTGATAAATATGTGTCCGTCAGAAACACAGACATAGAAAATAACCAGGTGGTGACATAACAGACCAACCAATCTAAAAAACACAAAACCGATCACCTTGCTTACAGTCATTAGTAACGCCAGAACTCTGACTACAGCAAAGTCTGGTGCTTTTTGCAGCTTAAACTCATCAATAAACTGCCCACCCGGACAGAAAGAGACATTTGACTGACACGTAAAGCAATCAATGACAATTAATTTACTTTTTTTTACACGCCACTGAGGGGTAGGATTAGAGATACATGATACCACAATAATGGACCTGCATGAATTAAAAGAGTTAAAAAATGTTGCTTACGGTCAATCAGAATAATGCTTATCTTGATGAGTATAGTCTTTTATTGCCTACAATGTATGTGGGCATGCAGGGTGAGGATAAGTCTCCAATACACTGCAAACTTCAAAAAATCCATATTTGTTATTTAGCAGACCATTCATCTGAATTGTTCTAATTTACAGAACAGAAAACCATGCTGCCGATCATAATATATTGTTCTTCAAAGTCAATTGCTATAAGTAAGCATCAGACAGATAAACAAACCTCTTCAGCCGTCGACAATAATCACCTGTTTGCAAAGGTATAGGGAAAAATACATCCATATAAAGGAGTGCCCCACATGGACAACAGAAACAGCCAGTGTGTCCAGGACAAGACCCAGAATGCAGCAGCACTCAAGGCTCAGGGACATGTTTGCACACGACCACACCTCCCTTTAACATGTCTTACCCTGAGGACTTTGACACCTGGCAACCTTCATAAGCTATCTTTACCAGTACCCATCGAGAGTCTGTCTCACTCGGGCCGTGCCATTTCCTCCATTTAGAATCATTTAATCCTGTACATATGTAGGAAAATGTGTTATGACATTACCATGTAATGACTTTGTTGTTTGCACAATGCGTTAATAATTGTGCAGGGCAAATTGCAACAATCCAGAGATTCTTATCTATTCCAAACAAAATGTACGAATTTGAAATATGTAATAGAAAGAGTTCACAAAAGGAACAGGTGCACATTTATTATAACTCACCGGTTCACACCTGAAGTAGCCCATCAGTCAATGATCTTTACATAAATAAGTTACTTTACTTATAAAAATAATTATTATTGAAACGTCACATGTAAACAGTTTAATAATAAAGTGTACACTGAAAAAAGCAGAAAATAAAGAGGGAAATGTGTTGCATAATAGAAAACACAGGAATTATTAAGCAGACAGTCATCTTGTAGTGACTGTGCCAATCACAGCATGACATGCAAAGCATAACTAGGACGATTCACTTCATCTCCTTCAAAATAAATAAATAATAAAATGAGTTTAAATATAACGCTGCCCTGAACACATTCGACAGAAAGAAAACTACACGTTAGTAGGAAGAGAATTCGTTTTCTTACCTTTGTGATGATGATCAAGTAGTATGAGGGGAAATGACGGTACAACCCACAGGTACTAATTCCGCGTCTTTTTAAACATCCGTAAATGAGTCACACACAGAAATGTGTCAGACAGACACAGAGAGAGACAGAGAGAGACAGAGAGACAGAGAGAGAGGGAGAGAGGGAGAGAGGGAGAGAGAGAGAGAGAGAGAGAGAGAGAGAGAGAGAGAGAGAGAGAGAGAGAGAGAGAGAGAGAGAGAGATAGGAGTTCACAGATGCCGCAGTGTTTGAGGTGAAGCGCAAGTACTGAATCGGGTGGCAACAGTCCTTGTAGGATAAAAACGTCTCTTCCTCAAGGTGGCGCTTGGAGGCTCAGAGGATCAAACCTTTAGTTTTTCAAGCCCTAGTTCTCTTTTGTTTTATCAGAGTTAATGGGAGACAAAATGCATAGTTTGCTTTTATTGATGCTATTCATTGTTACATAAAAAAGAAACGGAACTGTTTTCGAACATTAAGCCTTTTACAGTCACCACAAACTAGTATGACTGGTCAAACCTTTGAATCTCAGGGAAATGTGACAGGATCCACGTGACCTTTATTTAGATTTTCTAATGAAACTGTCTGAACAATATTTTTCTCCATCAGGATTGTTGACAAAACCTTTTTAGCAACACAACTAGAAGAACACAGTGCAGAGTTTAAATACGAGTATTGTTATTTGGACCCGTATGACAAACAACTTCCTAGTCAGTAAGCCACGCCCGTTTCAAGGCTCGTTTTCTGATAACCATTTGTTCCCGTTTCTTCGATTTCTTCGTAAGGGTGTGATGCGCCGCTGCGGTGGGCTGGAAGATGATGAGAGAGATGATGGAACCAGTAGCCCGTGTGCCATCACCTATCAATGCTGGATATTGCATCGCAACATTGTTGATTTGTCGATCGATTTTTTGTTAGTAAAGTTATCACACGAAGGATCAATTATTAGAATAAAAGTAAATATTTAGAATGTCTACCGCTTAAAATAACTTGTTGTTTACTAAATATTATAAATTATAAATATTATAAATTATATTTGGTTAATTCTAGCGTTAAGTTTGGTTCCAAAATGGGATAACTCAATTTTTTAATATTTTTCAAAAAACTTGTTTTTATAGTGTTAGTTTGCTGTATTTTTCGCGTTATTATGGCTCAAATCAAAACAAACTAACTACAGTTTGATTGATAATTGGAATGCACAATAAAAACAGTATATATATATATATATATATATATAATATTTACATATCACGAGTATTATCTATTATAATTTATTATGTTTCATATATATTTATTGTTATTCTTTAGGCTATTTGTATTCAAGTATAATAACGGTTACACTAAATGTGAGATGCCTCAAAAACTTAAGTTCAGTTTAGTACATAAAGAGGGAGGCATCACAGATTTTTTACTCATTTGCATGACTGGAATTTGTTGGATTCTTGTTATCATTCATGTAACAGTCATGCTTTATACCAAGTTAAACATTTAATGATCAGTAACTATTTGTGCTTATTTAATATTTACTGAATAGTGTGTAATAAGCAAGATAATGTAAAGCCAGCTGCTCATGATTTCTAATTTCTGTCGATCCCATCTGCCGTTATGCACAAATTTGTAATATATTTTATTTAAACCTTAATTCTATTCTTTAAACAACTGATTTTGATTCCCATCTACAGTATATCTCCTAGTACTGGCACACTAGTACAGCATCTAGGCTGGGTTTGAAGACAGAGCTTAGAATTAAGCAAGGAGTAAGATTTTGGTAAATTAGTACATATGAAGAAAAAACATTACTGATGAGCAAAATAATGGCAATGACAGCTGTCAAAAGCAGTAACTAAAAGAACCAAAACATCACAGAAAAGTATTAGAGTTTATTTTTGTGTGGCTTGTTTATCCATAAATTAAACCAAATTTAGCAAAAGCTCTCCAGTCTTAAAGGAACCTGAAGTATTAGAGGGTCTTCAACAGTGTTGTCAAATCAGAATGCATGGCAAACACGTAGCTAGTGTGAACACAACGCAACAAGTTGGCTGAGAGTGGTTGATTTTTTGTTAATAAGCTGAAAAAAATACTAAAATCAATTGACATCAAGGAACAAAAAAAGAAAACTTGTTCTTATGGTGTCCTCTACATGGAATGCTCTATTTAATGGCCAGCAATCCAATGTGAAACCAAACTTAAATAGGCCAAAACTTGACAGACAAGTTGATAACTATGCACATGAGTAGAGAAGGCAATTGTGCAGAGCACATACATCAATGAAGTCGCTCACCATCACTCAACTTTTCAAGCATTTCGGAAAGCAGACGGATCCTTTTTTGCACTATGTAATACAAAAGAGGAGCACCTGTTTTATTTTCTCTTCTTCATTATTAGTGCAAAGAGCAATCCAGCCATCCTCTACATCTGTGTACGGTGAGGATATACTCACTGGGTGTTTTGATTCTGGTAAAGAAAGCATTCCTCTGTGTTTATTATCCTAGATATTAGTTTAGATGTCATTTGTTGTTTCTTTAAAATGTAATGGGTCAAAAAAATGTAATGGGTCCAGTTCAATTAGGTGGCTAAATGTAATCCCTGGATTTCTTTCGCACTGGCAAGCAACTCTTAAAATTAAAAAGGTAGCCTTGAAAAAAAATAAAAAAATAAACAGAAGATCAGATGAAATGTCCATAGCCTTCAATCTCTTTTTCTAGGCATGTAAGAGAGAAGTTAATGTTAGCAGTCTTTCACTTTCACTAATAAGTCAATACTTTTTATTCATCATCATCTTCCTCCTCCTCCTCATCATCATCAAACTGGTCTTTTGTATCCAGGTCATCCTCATCTTCAATCTGCAGGGAAACATTAAAACCAAAAGAAAAGAATCAAATTTGAAAAATACACCACAAAAGAATATCTAACAACTTCAAGTGAACCCGTTATTAAACTAATCGTCAGTTTTCGGAGTGCAAGTTTACCGTCTCTCCCAGGTCCTTGAGTTTCTGTTTCAAGGACGTAATCTTCTGATCCTGGTCAGCAAGTAGCATGAGAAGATCATCCTGCTCCTTTTTGGAGTCCTGCACCTCCTGCTGCAATTTGCTCTTCTCCGCCTGCAAGATGGCAACTGTGCTTGTGGCTGAAGCAAGCTCTTTCTCCATTGATTCTTTGCTTTCCAGAAGCGCTTTAACTTCCTCCTATTGAACAGTGAGTATGGTGGAAGCGTAGGCAAAAACAAGAATTTCCAAGATCAGACAATCGGTTGGCTAATGAATACGAATGAAGATGAAATTGATAGTAAATGAAGCGCAGGAAGATAGAGGAGCACTCATTATTTTGAGTAAGACACCTTGAGCTTTTGTGTTTCAGTGTTCTGAGTGGAGAGTCTGCTCTCTAACTCCGCAATCTTTTCCATATCTTCTCCAGTGACTGGGACTGTAGCCTAAGAAAAAAGAAAATGCTGATCTAAAATCATATGCCAGGCAAAATGACCAAGCTAAGCTTGTTTTGTTTGCGTGGCTGTAGGGCAGCTGTAGAATATGGGAAATTCTAGCGTTAAGGATGTTACATTTGTAGAAAAAAACTTAAACAATAAACTACATTGGTATATAGTTTTTTTATTAATAAATTGAACCATCTGTTTACATGTTCCTAGTTCTCTAAACCTTTTTGCTTATTGTTTACAGCCAGCCAATTCAATTAAAAGCTCTTGTTGTGTTTGCGTCTGAAATGCAACAAATGGTACATGGATGGTTCATGTCTGCGGCTCAGAGTACACTCACCCTGTTCTCACATCTTCCAAGAAGCTCCTGCCTTTCAGTCTGCAGCTGTGTGATCTCTGCTGTCTGGCTCTGCAGCTGAGCTTTCAGCATCTCCACCTCCTGTAACCAACCACAGAACAATTCTTTTGAACTCCATTCAATGCATTCTGTGTAATTGTGAGAGCAGGTACAGAGAGGTGCATGATGTTACATAATGTACATTGAACAATGAAAGGAATGAATGGCACATTACCCTCAATATTTCTATGTTTTCTGAAGTTGATCCCTCTGCTGATGGTACCCCCTCAGCTTTCTGAGTGACAGATAAAAAAGATTCTTACATACCAAATACATAATGACACAACTAGAAAAGGCAGAAACGCTATTATAATAGCATATAAAGGCTGGGGTTTAGGATGAGAGACTCAACTCGTACCAGGCTTGTAATTACATTGTCCTTTTCAGTGAGTTGTGTCTGCAGCAATTGGTTTTGTCTACGTAGATCCTCCAGTTGTTCTCGGAGTTGGCTCAACTCTTCTAGCTGCAGGCCGTTCACATGGGCTCCATCTGCCTGGCTACCTGTCTGCTGATAATCTTTACCTACACAATGAACACCATTATTGGATTATTAGAAGAATTTGACATACATCTCTTTTTTCATTATATGCTTTGTGCATAAATCATGACCTTTTATAAAGTTATAAACGTTTATAAATATTATATCACATAATGAAATATAATTACAAACCATATTTTCATATTTAAATGTAATATATTAGTAGTTATATAAACAGTATATAAACAATGCTAATGACTTTCTGGAGAGTTATTATATTCTTACTCAAATTAATAGACATAAAAGACCACTGAAACATTAAAAATACAAAACATTTAGGACTAAAGGTCCACATACGGTCCCAAATGTTTCGTATGCATTTTTTCGTATTTGGCAATCTCTGAATGATCAAAACGCCTCTCAAAATGCTTGCTACGGATGCAAAAAACGCAGACGCTTTTTTTTATGAAGCACGAAAATATCGGAGGTGTAAATGTGACTTACACAGCGTGAGTTCGTAGTTATTTTTTAAAATGCCGAAATTTCGGACTCAATGTGCAATGGCCTTAAGTCTTTCGCACTTTAACATAGTGCACAACGGAGAAGCAAACATAGGTTCACAAAGTGCCAAAGGGTGCAACATAAATAGGGGGAAAATAAGAAGCGCCGCAGATAGTACTTGGCTTATTTTACAGTATTAGGAACACTAGTTTATTTGGATTCATTACAATTTTAGTAGAACAGAAGCAAACTTCTACCAATATTGCTCTTACCTAGTTTGAGTTTAAGGATGTTGTACTGGTCCTTGTGCTGCTGGATCTGAGAGAGCTGTTGTGTTATGGTGTCCTGCAGCTTATCATTCTGTGACGTAAGTGATGCCATTTGCTCCTTCAGCTCATTCACCTGAGAGTCCTTAAATCGAAGAGAAATTTTTAAGACACCAGTCAAATGATATTCATAAAGCAGAAGTCACTATATACTGTGTAATACATATTTTTTAATAATTTCAGGTCTTCATCATTTAAATTTTTACACGTTTAAAATCAATATAACTTTAGGTGAATTAACACAGTTCTTTGTTGATTGAAAAATATCACCTGGATTCTGATTACCAACACTACTGTTGACATAGTTTACCCGTCATGGAAGACTTGTGAGATAAATTTATAATGACAAGTCAAAGATCAAGGCAATCCATGAATCATGGTTCTCTTCTGTGCCAAGGTCAAATGTGGCAAGGTTCGATGTGATTCAGAACATTACATATATCATATATGCCATCAGAAGCCTATAAGGTTACTTGGATGCATGAGAATATAAAATTAAAAACTGAATATAGTGTTGTTACCTGTTCTCTGATCAGCTCTTTGTACTGCGTAACAATGCTGTCATGCTGTTCTAGTGTTTTCTTCACCTCTTCTTCTTTTTTCTCTTCCTCGCTTGACTTTAGCACAGCTTTTGTGATCACGCCTATTAACAAATCAGATTAAAGTGCGTGTTACGCTCCCTTTAATAGCACACTTACTGTATTCTAATATGTTACTTTTGATTTTAGACACACTTTAGTGTACAGACCATGTGAAGAAGGCACATTTACAGCTCAGTTTAAGCGATAGTTCACACAAAAATAAATTAAATTATTCACTCTCTAGTTGTTCAAATCCTGTATAAATGTCTTTGTTTGGTTGATCACAGAGAAATCTATTTGGAAGAATGCTTGTAACCAAACAGTACTTGAACTCCATTGACTACCATAGTAGGAAAAATAACAATGGTAGCGCCATAGGTTTTCTTTCCTAAATTCTTCAAAATATCTTCTTTGGTGGTCAACAGAACAAAATCAATTATAAAGTAATTTTCCTACTATGGTAGTCAATGGGGTCCAAGAACTGATTTGAAACAATTCGAAGGCGAGTAAATGATGACAGAGTTTTTATTTATTTATGGGGAACCATCCCTTTAATAAAGGACTCAGAATAGATTTGAATCCCATTTACTGTGATGCATCTTTGCCCAAGACAGATCTTTTTAGTAGATGTAAACAGGGGACTGTCCCCTTCTGATCACCCAAAATATATACCGGGGTAAGAATCTGTGCCCAAGACTCCAACACTAACCTTCTAACTCTTTGAAAAGTTTGGTGAACTCATGATCAAACAGCATGTGCTCTGGGACAGAAAATGCTGGTTGAGGTTTCTGAGCAGCACGGGAATACAGTTCATGTTTAGTTACAAAGCCCAGCTTCTCCACAAAGTTTTCTTTCCCTATGCGCTTCTCAATCAACTGTTTCAGCTTTTCTCTATGGAAAGGAAGAGAAACATGTAATATTGTACATACTGTTCAGTAAATAACAGATATGGAATACCCGCTATTACATTACAGTCTTAACATGTTAACATATTAAAAAAAAATCAGTATAGGCCTTTTATTCATATAAAAATATCACATTGTTTACAGCTACTGCTATAGGACAAAAAAGCTGAAAAAGAAAAAACTTAAGAAAAAGAATATACTAAAAACTTACTTTGTGTAATTCTCCAAGCTGTTGTCATTATAGTAGATACAAATTCCCAACAACAAGGCACACAGACCCTGAACCAGTCGCTCATCCTCACCCAGGTTTTCAGAGATCTGACCTGTTAGCTACAGACTTAATTTAAAGAAACGTACAAATCAGAATTTAGATCTAAATCATGTCATTTAACCCGACACTAAAAAAGAAGATCGAATCTTCATTATACTTCAATCAAAATCATGGGCATAACCACAATGACTCTATAATTCTCAGAGAAACGGATAACTTGCAAACTATTTTCAAATTCAAGTTAGTAATTTTACAAAATATAATGGGAACAGTGATACGGTGTTGGTCTGTTAAGTCAATCAGGTGTGTGTATTGACAGAAGGATACGAAGGGAACATTGTCTTGATTGTGCAGGAAATGCATGACAGCAATGGGACAGTTACAGATCCAGGTGCAGAGTACCATGAGAAGACCCACCTTTGTCTGCACCCTACTGCCCTGTGCACACAAACACACACAGAAACACAAACAACACAATCTTAAAGAACACTGCAATACATTTACATTTAGATAATATATATATTTTTTATCAACCCGTCATTTGTAAAAATGTAATCTGTAATTTGATGTTAGATTTTCAGGTTGCCCCACACCCCGTATGACCATATCTGCATATGGGTCCAGAGGGTTGAATTGTATTTACCATGTTTAAAGTAATAAAAAAAAGGCAGAGGGAAACTATTGAAGTGAAAGGATTGTAATTGTTAGCACTGTCGTTTCAGAGTAGAGTGGCCCAGAACCCAGACAGCTACAGAGACCACAAACAATCCATATTCTATCACCACTGTGCCTTATAGACAAGTATTTCACTTTTGGTCACTCCTGGCATACTTGGAATTAGTTACTGTAACTGGATGAAAATCTGTTAGAGACAAAGAACATTTAAAAGCTTTTTGTGAAAATAGTTAAGTGGTGAACTGCAAAACAAAATCTGAGGTGTCTCAAAAAAAGAAAAGGGGTGGGGCCAGAGGGGCACTGGTCCCAGTTGAAATCGTATTAGCCCCTGAAGTACCCCGTCCTCTACACCTGCGCTTTTTGGTTGAACGGATCACAAGTGGAAGGCGTTAAATACAGTTGTAAACGGGGTGTGAAAAGTTTAGAGCTTGTTGACTTTCTACCACTTCCAGAAGAAGTGGAATACGCATTCGGCCTGATTGTGTTTGTTATACGCTCATGCGGTTGAAGGCGTTGGAGCACTGGTCACGTTCATAGGTAAACTAAATGCTTATTTCGTCCATTAAGTTAGCTCAACAATTTCTGCATACGTCTGCTTTTAATAGTGCTTATGTTTTCACTACCGTCTTCCACTTAAAAGGTAATTCCGGCCTTTAATTACTAACGCTCAAGTAGTTTAACATCTGTATGACCTCAATTTTCCCCCAAAACACAAATGGAGGTAGTTTTGGTTCAGTATTAATTTATATAATGTGACGAGGATACTTTTTGTGCACAAACAAACCAACGACTATATTAAAAAACTTCCTGATTTGAGTGTTAGTTTCCAGCATCGCTCGACGCATGCATGTTATGATGGAGAGCCTGTATGGTCAGAACGCGTACGCGTCGAGCAATGCTGACACCGGATTCACTGACATGTGGCTTGTGTGTTTGATTACGTGCAGTCTGAGGAGTCCTATTTAACACTTTAAAGTAAAAAAAACAATGTCACTGAACTTCTCTTTGTCTTACGTTTTTGCTATTTAAAACCTCTCTCTGGATAATTCGTTCATCAGGCTAATCATCCATAAACACATTTCACAAGCCTTGAGGGATATGAAAGCGGATATGACCGTTAAGCCGCATCATTATCCTGCAGCTCGCGACTGGAGCAGGCATAAGAGAGAAGAGCGCAGTTGGGGATCACAAGCGTGTGGACCTCTGCAGTCGACGCAGCTGCGAACGGCCCCTAGTAGGTGATTGCGTTTTGCTGGATATATGCTGGATTCACATGGTACGCAGAACTCGCTTCTGTCCAATTTTTAAAGGGAAAAACGCAAACTGCTTCGTTGGTGGAGCGTGAATCCAGCATAATGCTGTGTTCAGACCAAATGAGAATTAAGTGCTTTGCAGAAGTAAATGACATACAAAGTCAATGCAATGATGCGAATAGACGCAAACTCACGGCCAGCGATGCGAATGATGCGAATCGGGCGGCGCAATTGTGGCAAACATGCGTCAATCACATGAAATTCACGGGAAGAGCTCATTGACACATACCGGATGACATGTCTGGACGCATGAAGACACACCCCGTCGTGTGATGTTTCTCGCATCACTCACACGAAAATAACGAACTTTTGCTGGAAATAATAAAGAGCGGGGAACGCGATTATTCGCGTTTAGTGTGAACACAGTGTAACGCGGCACGCAGTGAGCGGTGGAATTGCCGCGCCGCAGCTACTTTTAACGCGATGTGGTTCCCACTGCAGTTAACAAAAAGATATAATATTTGTATCTTCTGCTGCGCATTAAAAACAATTGGTAAATGTTTTATTGGAAAGTTAATGTAGCCAGGCGAGTTGATCTTGAGTTGCCACATAGTCTTAAATTCACAATATAGCCACAATATAAGCTTCTATTGCTGTAAAACGAGTTGTAAGTATATCCGTTTAATGAAACCATAGCACGACTGGCAAGCTTATGTTGATTTTGTGACAACTGGATGATTATTAATCCTAGGCCTAGCCAGCACAATATGTAGCACTTCGTTGAGAAACGTTGTTAATAATACAGATTTTTTTGACTTTTTTCAATTTTAAGTAATTAAAACTAATGTTTTAATTGTCTCTTCATTCTGACATTATTTTCATAATATTGATTGTTACATTTGACATCAGAATAATTGACTGTTAAAATACCACATGCTAGATTTTGTCATGTACTGTGTAGTCTATATGAAATGATTTCAAGCACAGAGCTCAGTGCAGGCAATAGTATGACAGTAACGTTACTAGGCTTCGGCCTAAGATCTTTATATTAAATTTAAAATTAGATAATGTTCATTATTTCATTCACTTCTATCTCTTTCTCTCTAAGCTTTTATGTCTCTTAGGAGTCAATGAAAACACCATCAATTAGGTTGATCATTAATGAAGTGGTGCATGAATGTGGTTGATGTAAAATAATTGTGTTCTTTTTTTATATATTTTTTTAAATTCACATAAAAGGTGAAACTCCCCCAAAATGTCCAAATGAACCTAAATTCACCCTATAAAGGGTTGTTATTGATCAATTCTAATTTTGAAGTTTTAATTGTATAATTCATCAACTCCTTATTTAGCACCACTGGTGGTCGTGTAGTGAACTGCAGCAAGCAAAGTTTCGTAACAAGCAATGGCAATAAAAAACAATTAATACTTGAAATTTCTTACATATGGCCCTTTAAAGGGGTGATTCGCCGGAAATACGTCTTTGTCTTTGATAAGTTGCCCATGCATGTACTAGACACTTAAAATTGCAAAAATTTAAGTGTCGGAACAAAAGATGTATTTTATCTAGAAGTGAATGCTCACCCAGACCTGCCTGAAATGGCTCGTGTAACCACACCCTGGCGAATCTATGTCAGTTAGTTAC
This sequence comes from Barbatula barbatula, assembly GCF_947034865.1. Classification (NCBI taxonomy): domain Eukaryota; kingdom Metazoa; phylum Chordata; class Actinopteri; order Cypriniformes; family Nemacheilidae; genus Barbatula; species Barbatula barbatula. The sequence goes on from NC_136771.1 coordinate 16,366,324, forward strand.
ATGATTTGATTAAGACTGCCCCAAATCTTAACGCAATTAAGGTGGGTGGTCTTGTAAATCTCATTGTTCCGTCGCAGCAATGTCGCGGAGACGATGTGTGTTTCGTAGTGAAAATAAATCCTCTTTGTTTGCCCTGCCAAAAGACGATACAACAAAAAACTAATGGTTACATTTTATTTTCAACACTGTTCCAGAGATGTACAATCCAAATGTTCAGGTTTGTGCAGAGCATTTCACCAACGATTGCTTCACGTATCTGGGAGAGATCAAGACCGGCTATGCATGGAAGCTTTTGTTAAAAAGTGGGCCAATTCCAACAGTTAAAACTCTACAAGGACTGTCTGGCGCTTCAGATTCACAGCCCGTAAGTATATATTTTCATTGTAAAAGACTTTGTTACGGACTAACACGAGTTGAGTTTGATGATGTTGTTTCTTTGTGTGACCTGCAAATGCAGACACGCGCGCATCGTGAAAAAAGACAACATAAGTCCTAATTATCAGTAATTATGTTCCAACTAGAGGCAACAAATATCGTGTTTATAATGGAATTAATTGTCTTTGTTGAGTTGCGACGAGACATGGGGTAAAACTGGTTGATCAAGAAGAGCCGAAGCACTCGCGGTATTTATTATGTTACCATTCCCTGCTGTAATGCGAGCTTGTTTCTATCTCACACAAACTCTGTTTGATGAATATGGTTGTTTGTTGTTAGTTAATTACTCTTAACCAATCCTTTACATCCTGTTCCAGTCACGCTGGCAAAGTTGTATCGGCTTGATCTTCATTTTCGGGCTTGAAGGAAGGATCGATGCCATTTTATCACCTGTAAGTAGTTTTGGAACCTGATGTTCAAAGTATGGTAAGAGGTGTTACATTTCCGTGCAGTATTCGACCAATCACTACGCACTAGTGAACTGGCCAATCATAGCACACCTTGCTTTTCAGAGCGATGAGCTTATATAAAATATCATCACGTTTCAGAGAGGCGGAGCAAAGAGGAGATACAAACATGCACTGTATGTGGAAAATACAGCGTTTTTAAACCTTAAATCGTGTATACACATTGTATTACATCTAAAGCAAACAATAATATAAATATTTGCCGTGTCAAATGATCCCTTTAAGATGCCATTCCAAACTAATTTCTAAAGTAATCAAAAATGCTACTTTTAAAACTTAAACTTATATATTCAACTAAGCAGAAAGAGGTGAGATTTTAAAGGGGTCCTATTATGCCCTTATACAAAATGTTCAACCATTTTGGACATATCCTATGCCTTACCATAACCGCAAACTTCTTAGATCTAAGAACTGGTATCTGCCTTTAGTATGTTTGTATATACATTAGTATATGAATATAGCGACGTTAAGACTTGTTGTAGAAGAAGCACGTTGTAGTTATTTTTTTAGCTCCACGATTTTATTTTCTGTTGGAGAGAATACAGTATCTTCCTTTGGAGTGGACTTTGTAACGCTTCAGACCTTTTTATGCTCAAGTAGCAACACTACATAAAAGATGAAATTTTTAAAAAGCATAATAGAACCCCTTTAAAGAGACAAAAAAACTGATTGAAAATGTCTGTATTTTATAGAACAAGACTAAAAGACCACAGCATGCGGTCAGCCATTAAAAACCAAATGGTAAAAGCCAGGGTTGCCAGGGTAAGTTAGGGCACACAACAAACAGGACGGAAACAGCAAACAGAAAGACAGCAAAACAGTTCATGAACCCCCAATGTGGAAAATGTAGGGCCACCCTGCTGAGTCCAAGCCACACCATCACATAAAACAACCCACGCACAGTACTCACCCTCCGGTTGAGCTTATCACCCTGCAAAAATCACAGCACATTTCAAATTGAATGTGAGTGATAACCACAAGCTCCCATTCTGATGATATCCTAGTTTCCCAAAATACATTTACGTTTAATGGGATCTGATCAAATATCCCAAAACTAAATACTTATTGTTCTTGAAACCAGTCCAGTCCTTTTGAAAAGACCAACTCAGACCAGCATGAATTTCAATGCAGGTTGAAGTTGTTTTGGTGTTGGTTTAACTGGTGCATAGTCATGATCCTCACCAATAAAACACTGTTGACTGCTAACGCAGAGACAATCTAGCACACCAAACAGCCGAAACATATCACATGTTGGTCTTTTCAAGAGGGAGCATCCAAAATAGCAGAAACACTGATGACAGCTGGTAGAAATTATGAGGCAAAAAAGTTCTCTTTGAATAAACGTTAAGGTTAACAAATATCAAATTCAATTTGCTTTTGCACAGCCAGCCTTGAGGCCAAAAAGTCTTAAATTTCTAAAAAAGTAATTGATTCTCACACACGGCGAAACATTGAGGTTAAGAGATGTACCTGGGATAGAATATTGGTGCATTGTTGCAGAAGGGAAACAGGTGGCTTGCCCAGACTGGTGGCCAACTGTACCCGGAGCAGTTGTTCTTTCTGGGTGAGGTTATCTTGCAGCGCGTGGGCCAGAGCCACAGCGGCACACCAGTTTGACAGAGAGTCGGCCGAGAATAAGCCTCCACATAACAGCTGTCCCGCTGAGATAGAGTTAGCTTGGGGACAAAGAGACAAGATTCTTGAACAGGATCCAAATCAATCAAGTTATTTGAGAGTAAAAAGAAACATACAGGCAATGTAGCAGAGAAGAAGAAATTGTAAAGTGTAGATCGGTAGGCTAACTAAGCGCAAAACAGATCTTTTCAGGTATCTTTTTACCTGGTAGCTTTCAGTGACCAATCGTATTGCATACATCACTTACTACATCAAAGTGTTTTGGCATGTTTGATAAAGTGCAAGCAAGTTTTTCTCAGTTATAACTGAAAACGATACAGATACATTCGGATGGAGTACTTTTCTGTCTCGCTGTTGCCATGTATAAAAGCCAAACTGAACTTGTGAACGGGTAAAACCCCTACCATCTATAGTGGAGGGCAGTAGTGTGGCTACTATCTCCCCTTGGCCTTTATGGTTCTTGTAGAGGAAGCACTGGAAGCAGTAAAGCACAGCACAGCGTAGAACAAACGGCTGTCTCTCGTTCACCATAGACATGAGAAGAACCACGATTGCAGGCCTAAAGAAAACACTCAACATGTTCATATTTCCCTCTCTTTTTAGAAGAAAACACAGAAAATGTTTCAACAGAGGCATGTTAAAGAATGCAGACCTTGGTGGATTTGATGGAGCATTAACAGATGCAAAGTAATCCTGGTTCACTTCGGAGCCACGGATGACCTCTGACACAGTATTAATGGTCTACAAGACAAACGGTAAATAAATATGTTCAATGCTTAAAAGAACAAACACTGTTTTAACGCAGTAAAAGATCTGGGCAGTTAGTGTGAACAAAGCTAATGAGACGCATTATCTGAGAGCAATCTGACCTCTGTGAGGATGTCTGCAGGAACACCTGTGGCCATGAGGATAGTGCATAACTGTTGGAGGAGCCCACATTGGAACATGGCCTTCTGACAGCTGGACGTGGCCCCAGGAGAGTTTACTGGAGAAACCATCACGCGCACAAGCTACATACGGACCAAAGAAATCAAGATATATTTACATACTTCTCACACTTCAAGGCTACTTATTCCACTGGACAAGAGTAAGAACAACCTGCACGACACAGGCTGTCAAGCTCATATTATGTACCTGAAGCATTAGATGGAGGTTGGTGACTTTCTGTGCTGACCAGCCAGAGTTATCATCCCCCACTTCGAACCACGGTTTCATCCTTTGGATATAAGATCCTTCTTTGAAAAAATTCTGGTTGGAGCTATTGTTCTTTAGGAGATTGACCAACAATAAGAGACAGTCCTCCACCACAATGCCTGTGAGATGAGGATTGAAGTAAACAAATGACCTTTAAGAACGCACAAGTTTCTCTTCCTAAAAGCCAGTTTGAATATTTCACTTATTTCAACCATTTACCTCCATCACTTGAACCCTCCTCTGTGATGATATCAAGGAGTCTCTCAAAAGCGTTTTCAAAAGCCACGATTTTCTGAATTGCGGCATTGCCTTTGGTTAGTTGCTGAAGCAGCAGAAGACCCTTAAGGACAAAAAATTATGTATTAATAAGGGCTGTCAATAGATTAAAATGTTTGATCGTGATTAATCGCATCCTTTTCGTGCCATTGGTGAAATTAAACAAACGATTTATTTTATTTAACATGTTTATTTTAGCGCTGGCAATAAATAAATCGATCTAAAATGTACTATTGTTTTCCCCTACTTTGTAAGTAGCTTTGGATAAAAGCATCTGCTAAATGACTGAATGTAAACTAACTACTCAAACACCGCAAATATGTTTTTAAATATACTTTCACAGGATTTGCGCTAATGCGCTTCCATTCTTTAAAGACTTTTTTTAACTTGTTGAAGACTGTGCTTGCGAAAATGTGCTTTCTGGCATAATCTTGTGCGTTTTTGTTCATTGAAAGAGACCGGCAATACAACCATTTCAAACCGTGCCTAAACAGTTTAAAGGTGTTTATACGCAGAAGAGCATGATTCTAAATTTTAACGCTAGACAAAAAACGGATGTTGATTTAATGTCGTTAAATATTTTTTGCACGAAAAATTTTTGACACCCGTAGTTATACATGTTTCTTTGTATTACCTTAAAAAAACTATTTTGTAAAAGTGAGGATTATAACTTACATCATTTCGGATAACTTCCCTGGAGTCAGCAAGGAGATCCATTAACCTGGACACTCCTGCCGAGTGAAGCAACATATTAGTTAGTAGTTTACTCACTATGTTAAACCGCAGCAATGGCATTTTGTTTTATTTATTTGACAAAGAAGTGAAGTGGGGTTCGAAACAGAGGACACATTTGCACACTGGCAGCTGAGTTTGTAAAATGACATAACCATCACATTTCTAATCATCCTTAGTGTTTATTAATTATTACTTTACAAATGAAAATGTTTCTTTTTTGGAACATAATGGATGTAAAGCAACATACGTGATAGATAATAAGTACTAAGTAGATCATCATACATGTATGATGGATGTCATTAGGAAACCCCAAATAATCACGCTAAAAACAAACCTTTACTGGGTTTATTAAGATCAACACATTTTTGGACTCACCCATGGGGCTCACCAGGATGATGCCTTGGAGCTGGGCACACTGGTTTTTCAAAAGTGCAGTTAGAAGCTTAACACCTGGCCAGCGCACATGAAAGTCAAACTCCTACCACAAACAAAACAGTTGTTCTTAAAATAATAGGTCACCCAAACATTTAAACAAGCATTACAAAGTACTAAATTCCGATATGGTGACATTGTGATTAATTTAAATTATGTTTTGTGTATATATATATATATATATAATAGTCTTGTTTGAATTATTTGGGGTTGGGGTGATGTGGGGGAAAAACTTGTTTCCGTACTGTATCTATCTTTTTGTTGTTATAAAAGTTTAATAAACAAATTAGGCAGAGGAAACTTTGAAAGGAAGTCACACAAACCTGGGAAGGCATGAGTGCGAGTAAAGTATGAGTTCTTTAATAAACAATTCTAATAAATTCTTTAATAACAAAAGATTCCAGCTGATTCTAAACCTACCTCCAACATTGTAAGGAGAAGAGTGATATTATCTGGTTCCTGGATAAACTTGTCAGTAAACTGAACTCCCATATCATCCTCCTGCTTTTGCTGGTTCTCCTCTGAAAGAGAATACAGATCATTTTTTATGCTTTTAGTTTGTAAGTTCAACTCATAAGATGTAGGGATGAACAGATAAAAGGGGGAGGAAATGGAATATTATGCTAAGATGATGCAGGGAATAGCTGTCCAGCTGGATGGGGATACTTTTTGCTTAAGCCACCTGATCACAATGCAAGAGCTGGTAAATAAGCTATTTTCATCGGAAGGAAAAGCAGAGAAATGTGTCTGTTGACAAAGAGTGTATTAATACAATGAGGGAAAGACAAAACGGCACATCAACCCACAGGAAAAAGGAATAGCGGACCCTAAACGAAAACTATCTAACCACTCTCATGACCCTGCAACCTCAATGGACGAGTCAATGACGACTTGTCATACACGAAAACCACGTTTGACGTTACACCTGAAAAGATACATATTATGGCACTTTATTTGATTTGAGTGCTATTACGACAATTATTCATTGACAATACGTTTAGCTAATAATCAACCTTAGGTCTCTTCGTAAGACTGGGAATATAGTGCATTCATTTCACGAATAACGTTTTTGGTGCTTTATAAATATATTGGAGATTGCTAGTGCCTATTCCCTTTCTATTATATGGAAAAGAATAGGTAAGACATCCTTCAAAACTTAATGTCTTTTTGCTGCATGAGAGAAAGAAAGCCATATGGTCGCTATGAGGGGGAATAAATCTATTCTACAAATCTTCCTTTTATGGGTGAGCTATTCCTTCAGGAAACTGAGACAGTGGACAGGGGTAAATGCATACAAACAAAGCCAAACAAATAAAAAATTATAATAACAAGACACAAAACAACCTTCAAACCTTGACCTCTTCCAACAAATCACACTCACACAGATGAACTACATGGGAAATCAATTCCGGGATAACTTTTATTACTTTACTGACAATGCTTTCATTTTCAGACACAAGATCATTGTTTGAGCTTGCTTTTTAAGTGAACCACACACTGTTTATCCAGTTACTTCAATTATTTTAAACTCATCGAATCTGATTCAGTTTCAATAACTTAAGAAGACTATTTTATGTGAAGTTTTTAAAACAACATTTTTACACAAAGTTAAGTGAAACCGAAAGTTCTGAGATAATCTCTGAATTAAAAAAAACACGCTAGACGAATTGCAACTAACCGACATGGTGACACAAAATATATTATATGGAACAAAGAAAACATTTCGAGTTTCTGTTCACTGTAAACGTTTCCGATACGCTAGTGTTGTAGAATAAACAGCAGAGCATAAAACCTCTGTGAATAAAACTGGATAAGAATCAAACGTCGGAGGACAACTCAAGGCATGGATAGGCTAGTGGTTAGACAGCATCATGCACAAAAAAAGTGCTTTACCTTCAGAATCATCTGGATTAAACATAAAAAGAAAAAGAAGATCAGATATACACCAGCATCAGACTGAAATTATGTCAATTATTATGATGCTATACATAGAAATAAGGAAACGGGAAAGAAGTATTACTATCCCCACTTTAAACCCTCAAAGTCACATCTGGACAAGTTTAAACAGTAACCTACCTTGTTCCTCCTCTTCATCGTTGCAAACAATATTGTATAATGTGTCCAAAGCATAACCCAGGATTTCAGTATCCGAGCTGTTTCAGAAAATTTCCAGAAAAATCACAATGTGTGTTAAATTACTACGGTCATATTTTCATAGTCCATGCCCACTGTGTAATATTTTCCTAATGTTGTATTCTGTATTTATTGTATATCCTGCACTTGCTAATTGAACTTCTGGTTAGACCTAAACTACATTTCTTTACACTGTAATTGTATATGTCTAATGACAATAAAGTTGAATCTAATCTAAAAAAGAAATTAACCTAAACTCCACATCGCACCATAGCATTAAAAAAACAACAGAAGTTACAAATACATGTGATACTTCAAAATAGTATAAAACACACCTGTCAGTCCGCAGTATATGAAGCAAATGGTCCATTGCCTTTGTGCCCACCTCCAAACGGTATTTCTGTAATTAAAACCCTCCTTGACACGTGTTTCATCGAAACAATACATGTATATATTTGCTAATATTTCAATATTATATAGATTAAAGTACATGCTTTTTTCCTTCATGATAGAATAAAGACTTGCTTGTGAAAACAACTTCTGCAACTAAACAATGTGATGATGCTCAAAGTCTTTTGTTCAGCGCTGATATAAAGGAGCTAATAGAGCACTCCTGGTCTCATTACTATTAATACGAGTAAGCATATACAATCACAACATGATGACATCAACACTTGCTAGTCACCTTTGACAGAGACTTGAGGGCTCGGACAGCATCTCTTCGATCCTCCAACAGGGTGGATGAAGCCACACGATCACATAGCTTCTGAACCTGATAATGAACAGTCACACACACACACACACACCGTTAACGAAGCCTTTGTTGCCCATACATCAGAAAACACATGCGAGGTGATCCGCATCACATAAACACAATTCATGGACAGGGATCGAGTGCATACAAATAAACAACAGAATCACACACACTGCTTTTAAATCACAGGAATAAAGTTATTTTCACGAAATAATTCATCACGAACAGATATTAAACTCACTGTTTCTGCTCCAGTCGGTTGTGGGCCTGCTGACTGTCCTCCGATAACTCCAAATATGTAATTCATCGTTCTGTTCGCGTGAGTAATAATACCTTACAGTTGGATGTTAAGCATAAAACGCGAATCGACCCAAAGAGACCCCCCCCAGGACAGGTAGAGAGTAAACGCTATTAAAAACAGCTGCTGCCCGATGTTGATCTTACATCCCACCTCTACGCAGCCCGGAAGTGACTCTCACGCGCATGCGCAGAAAACGTGGCGATACGTGGCTGACCATAGGATCAACATGCTCTTAAAGGAACAGTTACACATCAAATCGAGATTTCCAATCGTGGTAAGAGCTCTCTACGACCGGGTTTTTGTCTCCGTCTGACAGGTTCAAGAGTTTGTGACTTGCGCTATCGAAAGCAAACCTGTTAACATCTGGTATTTATTATAACTTATTGTTTAGGCTCACTATATACATTACTGCAGATAACATGAAATAACAAGGGGCAATCCTTGTCAATCTTAATGTTAATTTCTCAATCATAAATCATAATTTTTCTAAACATTAGTTCATACACAATAAACTATCACAAGCAAAAAATGAGCAGTTGTGTTAAATATAAAAAAATGAATTCATGTTGAATAATAATGTTCATTGTTAATGTTAGCTAATGTTAATGGGATAGTTCTCTCAAAAATACAAATGTTCATCCTCATTCATGCTTGGTTTTCTTTCTTCGGGCTTGAAAAAACACATGATGAACAAATTGTCCTTTTTGGATTAATAAATGGGTCCTTGTTGTAAAGTGTTACCCAATATTGTCGAATGCTGAACAAGAGTTGCAACATTCACGTAGACGTCCGTTGGAAGAATGGAATGCGGAAGTAAGTATTGTCATGGAGGGCTCTGTAGTTCACACATTGCATTGAAGCCCAAACACATTCGTTGCAAAGCTGATAAAATACATCTCTGTAAAACTGGGGTTTATTATAAGGATGTTTTTGAAAGAAAATATTGGTTTCCTAAATAAAAAAATGTCTGTGTGTCTGTATTTGTGGTTGATATTGATATTTATTTATTGATAAATTCCTTACGAATACTACATAATTTACCATTGGTGTGTAGTGATGATCATAGAAGCTGAAACAGAATGCATGCATACTGTTAATGTATTGCACATCACGCATTCTTTCTAGTTAAACTAAACGCACAAAACGGATTCATATTGTCTCTCTAAAGGGCCGTTCACATTATACTGTAACAATAACTGTAACTATAACTACATAACTACCTAAATATTTAGATCCACACCAGCGGACGATAACAATAACGTTGTGTATATTGTAATCGTGCGCGTTGTAGTGTTCCCAGCAGATGACTTGCTTTCGTTTTCATTACCGAACGTCTTTTCTCCAAAATATGACAGTCTGGATGGATGGATGCTCTCAAGGCTGGAGGTGCGCTCGTTGTTCGGGGGGGTGGCACATGACATGTGCCAGCGTGCCTAGACTCAAGCGTTACATATAAAACGTTCCGACCACTACAGTCCTTTAATTTCGACATTAAAACCCACATTGCTATCATCAATGGTCAAACATTATCCGGCAGAAACTGTCAGTATGTTTTATCATTCATCAGCTGCAAGAGAATAGTTCTGAAAGTGATCCCAACGATATCATTCTCTGTATCTTTATCGTTATAGTTATGGTGTGAACCCCGCTCTTTTCCTGAATTAAGAATGATTTTTAAAACGTATTTTATAGTTCTCGTTATAATGTGAACAGCTTTCAGTCACTCATCAGATAAAATGTTATTATACATTTTATCTTTGATACGTTGTGATGGTATTAAGTGAAATTTGTTGCAAATACAGCTGCAGCAGGTGACTGCAAATAACAGTGTAGGCCATCTTCTGGCCATTATTGTGATAACACGATTTACAAATAATGAAATTTCTCCCCAGTTGGCAGTAATCTGTCCCATTCTCATTTTCAAAATTCTACAAAATTAAGATTATTTTAAATTTTCCCAAATATTGTGCTTGTTATTGCGCAAGAAGTGCTTGTTGATATGTTTTTTTACCTCATGTTGGTGTTATTCACATTTCTTTATTATTTCCATTACAAACTGAAAAGAAAACTGAAGACTGTTGTTATGTTAGCAGCATTGTTTTGGTACAGAACAAGAGAATAGATCAACATTTTAAAAAGACCTGAAATCTGTTAAACTCAGGATTTAAATGCACAATTTTCTGTTTATTGTGTCACGTCTAATACATTCAAAGCTGAAATGGAAATAAAAATACAACAACAGTACAAAAAGCTTATTTTCTTTGTCCACTTAAATAGAAAACTACATAACATCTTAAAACGTCCTAATAACTGGATGGAAACCAACTGAAATATTTTACAGTATCATTAAAAGATGACTTAATTGAAAGAGGATCTGCTTAAATGATATGAACAAATGATACGAGTACTGTATAATCTGCATATTTTCAGAATTGAAAGCACAGTTACATGACCTGCCTGTACAGTATGGTGTGATTTCTGCATTTTCTATTTGTCTTTCAAAGTATTTGGCTGTTTGAAGTGCTGTAAAGTCTAAATAGAAAGGCCATTGTGGCATTTATTTACACAGTTATTTTTACGATCCAGGTCCAAAACTCAAAACAAGCACTAAGGAGAAAAGATCGGGGAAAGAAGTCTCTAGGTAGGACATGCTGGCATACTCTTTTGAATTTTCAGAGTGCCCTGCAACCACAATGTCTTAGTAGAACGAGCAAGCCCTCAAAAAAGGAAAAGAAACTAAAACAAGTGCAATGTCCCTGATGAGGATTGTCCAAGAAATATTGCAAAACATCTAATATATGAAATCTACCTTACATGGAAGACATAAAACATAAAAAAATAGCGCTACATCAAATTGTAATTTAAAAAATCAGTGCAAGTATTAGACTGCAAAATGAAAGCAGTGCCCACTGCAAAAATAGTTTCTCCAATTCACATTTTCTTTACAATAAACAAGGAGAATAGTTTGTGCGAGTGGGGGTGTAAAATTTGACTAAAGTCAGCTCAAATAGTACTAAACAACAATTTAATCCCATGCATGCCTAGAAAAAGACTTACAAGAAAAATGTTCGCAATGTTTTTTTCTAACCAAACAAAGAGAAAGTGTTATAAAAACTATAACATTCTAAGAAAATGCAGAACTCAAAACTAGTTCATTGCTGAAGCTCATACATACACCAGCAAAGTTTCCCTGCAATCTGTATGGCACTGTCAATTTCTCATAAAAGTTCAAACTGAAACCCACATCATAAAACAAATATAAGATAATAGGGATGTGTCTTCATGTTGAAAAGGTGACTATTAAGAAAAAAAACATTCCAAACTTTACAATTATTAAACTACTGCTTCGTACACTTATTCAGAGGCAGAGTACCTCAGGCAGAACAGGAACAAAGAAATATGTATGTTAAAAAAATATAAAAGTGACTTTGACTTAAGGAAAAACATTCTGCAAAACAAACAAAAAAGAAAGCTTTACAATTATGAAACTAATGCTTCGTACACTTATTCAGTGGCAGAGTACCTCAGGCAGAATAGGAAGAAAGAAATATGTATGTTAAAAAGATATAAAATCAAAATGAGAGGTCAATGTCTTTCCACTTTTTACAAGTTTTCGGTCCTCTTAACAGTTTCTGTATGATTCCAAATTCTTAGAAGTCAAATGAAACATTGTTAGCTTATAACTGCTTTTGTAATCTCCTTAATATTTCTTAAATCTACAAAAACAAAATACAAATTTAAAAATATATTCTAAAGGCCATCTTTCCATCTGCACAATTTACAACAACAGCAACTGGAAAGTAAATCTAGTACAAAAATGTCTCAGAGCAGAGGTTAAACTTTAAACTGTGAAAACTAAATCTAACCGACATAACTCCTCAATTGTTGAAATTGTTACTATTTGATGATTACAAAGCAAGAGGATGTGTATTTTGAGCCATTAGGTTTCTCAAGATGTTAATCTGTTTCAGGTGAAACAGCAGACATTCCAAATACCAAAAAAATTTTTAAAACCCCCCAGACAAAAACAGAAGTACAATACACATTTTTACATTGACTTCTCTGTATAGTAATGAACAAACATTGTACTATTTCCAGACTACAGGAGGTGCTCCTCTCAACGCCGCGGAGCATTAAAACGGCCCTCAGTAAAACCAGTGCCCCGACCAGTGCCCACGCCTGGTTTAGGAACAGCGCCACCTCGTGAGGGTGGGCCACGGCCATCACGGTCTCGCATCATACCACTTCCAGCAATGCCACGTGCTCCTCCCGGGCCACGATCAATACGCCTCGTGTCCCTACGATCTTCACCACCTCCACGAGTTTCTCGTTCACGCATGGCCCTCGTCTTTTTCTCCTCCACATTGAGACGCACCTCACCACGGAACATGATCGGCTGAGCACAGATAAAGGGAAAGAGGACAGGAGGGTCAGTTAACAGCAAAACATGTTCTTAATGTCTTACATTTGAAGAAAAAAATGATTTCTTACTTTGGCCCCCAAAATTCTTTGCACCGGTTCTGAATCATCGAAGACAACAAAGCCAAAGTTGGGTATCTTTCCTCCAGTGCCTTTGGTGTTGATTCGTAACTCAACAACATTTCCAAATGCTTAATAGGGGAGACAATGAACAAGAACAATTTCACACCACACATTGAATTGAATTCGGATTCAGTAGATCGGATAAAACAGGCCAGCATCACCCTTAAAAATATACAAAACTTACTCATGAAGAAGTCTTTAAGTTCACTCTCATCAATGTCATGAGGAAGATTTCCAACAAATAGCTGATGACTGTCTGGATACCGGACAAGCCTTCTCCCGTCAATTTCACTCGACTCATCTGCCTTACCTAAGCAACATACATCCCAAATCATCAACCATGACTATCCAGGCACCAACAACACCAATCACTCTGTGTTAGTCAATAGCAGCATTGTCCAATTAGGTGGAATAGTATAAACAAACAGCCACAGCATACTTGCAGCTTACCTTTATTTACAAAGCTGAAATGTGGTTTTCCAGTTTGAGATTCGGAAGATGACATGCCATCTAATGTTGCATGTGATGAAAACAAACAAAGAGAGCATCTAAAACATTGTATAGGCCTTAAATAAGACCGGACTAAATGATGACAGCAATACATTTCTAACAACGTTTTAATAACTGAACTACTTGAAAATCAAGAAAGGTTTATTAATACCAGATCTAGGCCCTCTTAAGTTTACAAAGGGTCTGTCACGGATACGTTGGTCACGTGGGCGGATTGAAGCTGATGATGCATCTGTCTTGGCCTCAAGTCTGGGCTGAAGAGCAGTAACATGAAATATGGATAAGTTGGGTCAAAATAAAGAATATAAAAAACAAATCTATCAAACTAAATCTACAGGTACACCTTCAGTATTAAAGATGCTCACAAAGAGTGTAGAACAATAATAAGCATTAAAACATTAATTCATGCAGTTTTATCTACCTGTGAGTGTGGTGCTTTAACAACTAGGGGTGAACTTCCAGAAGATGGAGCAGACCCACTAAGGGGCAAATTTTTGCTGGTCACAGAAGCCCAAGAGAAAGTCTGAAATGACAAAATCACAATTATGTCCCGGGCAGCATAGGCAGGAATTACAAATATTAGACATTTTGGTGTCTGGTTTTTATATTGCTGCACTGCTGCTTCAGCTCTACGAGCATGCACTGCTCACACGTGAAGTGTGAAACCTTTAACCTGTTCAAAGCACTGAAGAAATATGTGCTGCTAACACGCAGCTCAAGTCGACACTGTGAAACCAGCCTTAGCAGCTAAATGAGTGGAATTGTGAAATGAGGCACGTTTTGTTCACAATGACATCACTTGTTTATTATTCAATTTCGCTTAATGTCTTTAGATTGTTATGTAGAAATGTCAAAATGTATGTACCTTAGGTGGCTCCTGTATGTTAGGTGGGGATTCTACCGCAACTGGTGATTGTTCCTTCTCCTCAAACTCCTCAAGATCTTGCTCCTCATCCTTGGTCTTCAGCTCCTCAAGCTTGGGTTCCTGTGAAACTTCAGAGTCCAGCTCCATGCCTGGCTCTTCATGTGCTTCTTCCACACCATTGCTACAGCTGAAGGCGAGTAAACTCATCATTACTTAGTGCAGTAATTCAAACAGAGCCAAGACCTTTTTAGGCTGTAGAGGGATACACCATACAGATTATATATCACAATAAAATATTCATATAGTTCTTTTACAACCAAGTTAAACCAAAGTAGTGCAGAAGTTTAAAGGGATATTTCACAGACGAAACTAAATTTTCCCATATTTTATGGGATCCTGACTGAATATGACTTTCTTCTTGAATAATAATTCAGTCGAAGTTTTAATACCACATATAATTGACTTACAAACAGTAGAATGGGAGTGAATGGGCATCGACTTGAAGCTCCAAGAAATGCATCCATCGATCAAAGAACTGCTCGACACGGCTCAGTGGTCTTAATAAAGGTCTTCCAAAGCGAATCGATGCATTTGTTTCAGAGAAATATCCATATTGACAGCGCTATTAACGTTGATGTCTAGCGTCCGTTATACCTCTACTGCGCGTAAACCAGAGGCTTGTTTTTCAGGCCGGAAAAACAAGCCTCTGGTTCTCATGCCTTGAGGGTGAGTAAAACATGGATAATTTATTTTGCCTGTGAAATTTCCCTCTAACCCAAGCTTTGGACTAGAAGGCAACATCACAAAGAAGTTATCTGCCCTACTGTGTCTGAAATCGCACACTTCACAACTGAGAGAACCACATTTAATATGGTTATATTAATATAATATTTATTAAAAACATAGTCTATCATACTCATTTATGTTTATATTTTAGAAGTAATAAACAGTCAATAAGAACAAACAAGTTTGTGCTTCCTGTAAATTTGCTCAAAGATGACTCCAGTCATGTGACCAGCTTTCATTGGCAATAGTGAGTTAGCAAGTGTAAATTGGATGTAGACTCAAAATAAAAGAGTGCATTGTGGGTAAAATCTGTCTTCCCCGGTTTTCTTCCCACCTCTGCCTCGCTTTTGATTTCAACATAGGGCAGCCAACCTCTACCCTACCTGTAGCCATTTTTAAGTAGGCGACTGGGTTCTAAATTTGTAAATAAAATATATATGCCATTCTGTAGTGAATGTTAGCTTAGTTAAAATGGGTGATACTGTATGTGGATTACCTCACAGGATGGGGTTCGTAGTAGTTTGTGTTACTTGGACTGTCCTGGAGGGGTTCAGGGGACGGTTGCCTGTCTTCCTGCTCATTAATTTCTTCTTCTGATTCTGTCCGGGTGGAATACAAAGAGAAGACCTTTAGCAGCTGTTCTTCACAACTAACAATGAAATAAAATGCTAATAACAAATATCATTGTACTATATGGCGGAAGCCATTATATGTTTGTGTTCTATGTACGAACTGTATACAGATAATTATCAACTGACCTTCTTCAAGTTCAGCCTCGGAGTCCCCAAAAACCTCATCCTCATAGCGGAAGATGTCATTGTGAACATAAAACTTATTTGCCACAGAACCCTAGACAAATACAAAGTCAACGATAAAGAAAATGATAGTGAGATAAATTCATTTATCTTGCAGACATTCCCTGCATAATCAAAGAATTGTAATTGACTGGTAATTGATATCGCTGGGTAACTTATTTTACACTGTAGTTCTACCATTCTGCTTTCACCACCAACGTTTTCACTGTGACATGAACTAACATTTTACTTAGTATTAGTGGTTTCATGTTAAAAAAACAAGCAAGTGATTTTATAGGCACATCTCGAAGATAAGTACATAGCACATACTGTACATGGATGCATATGTATATACAAATTGTACACACCTCCGGGGCCAACACAAATGTCTGAAGGAACTTCCGCATAGGTTGTCCATTATTGGAAAGTTCTCCCATCACCTGGACGACCACACCATCATTAAGAGTGGCATGGGCATCAACGTGGCGGATTTTTGTGTGACACTCACTGAACTGCAGAGACATCACCTTCTTATGTATCTCCTATAGAAATGGAAAAGAGATGCTGCTGGTTATCATTATAGGTTACAGGTTATACATAAACACATAAGAAACATTAAGACTTACAGCTTGCCCATAGACTGCCTCTGACAGCTGTCCATTCGAATCCAGTCCACCATGGACATAGGAAGAGTTCCGTCCATAAAATCTGAATCAAGAGCAGAAAAAAGTTTGATATTGGTTTTCAAGGTCGTCCAGTTGTCATTGAATATGAAGAACTGTTCCGAAGTGTACCTATGCAGAAAGTCTGGTGCTTTGTTGAGCAGTGTGTAATACTGTCTCACAAACTCCCGCCCTACAAGGAGGGGACTAGGCTTCTCCATCACCATTTCTTTCGTAGAGTCAGAAACCCTGAAGAAATTAAACGAAATATAATAAACATAGCCACAGTGAAACAACACATAAACAAATCCAATGCTTAGAAATGAAAAGTATTGTACTGTTTAACACTAAAGTGGTATATTTGTGGTACATTTCCTAAACCCTGCAAGGTGTTACATCCCTTTTGGTTTATTATGATGATGATCAAAAGAGTGCTGCGTGTGTACAGTGCATCAAAAAACATGACGAAGAAACTGCTTTTTTTTAAACGCCCTTTACCCTCTATTAACTAATTTTATAAAAACATCAAACGTACGATATACATTTAATGCTTTTATAAGCATGCATTTAAATTGGCTTTAGATAGTAACGCTACAAAACTGCCATAGATCAAGATCTATACATTTGAATCACTTACCTCTTTCTTCTGTGGTCTATGATTTATGTGATCAAACAAATAAGAATGATTTAAGTTGTCTCAAAAATAACAGTTTTATATGCGTCAGCGACCGCTGCTTGAAATCACAGTGAGATATATTCCATCTATGCTGTGTTATTATTGGGAATGCTGCTGTTTAGATTCTTATTGTCTAACCCCTGCGAACTGGGACAAGAACCCCCGTCACACTAAACCAGCCAATCGGTTTCTTACACTCTATAACATAATTGTGACGTCGCTTCAACGCATTTCTCCGATCGTTGTAAACAACGTAATCTTTGACACGATATACGGCTGAAGTGGAACAACTATGAGGGTCGTATGTGTTCTTTATAAGAACATGGATTTCATGGGGTCGTTATTAGACCTCACGCGCTGTTCAATTCAATCAGTACATAAAATTGTACAGAAGCATTTCCGTTCAATGAGGACATCAAATAGTACAGAGGCATTTCCTGGTGTTACATTTATTAACGTCCGACCAGGTCCAACTCATTTGTTTAAAAGTAATGATACGTACTTTATTCTTATAGGTACAAAATACACACTGATATTTCTAAACTATCGGGATTTTATATTTTATTTTAAAAAGCGTTGCTTCTATAAAGCGGGATATGACTGCCGAAACATGCTTCCGGTTTATCATGCTTCCGTCACCTATCATGTAGCGCTCTACACTTCAGTCCAGTAGGTGGCGGGAATGCGTGTTTTAAGCTTGGTTGTTACAAAGAATCTGAAGAAGAAGAAACATTTTGACGTCGGAATTATTTATTGGAAACACATCGGAAAGAAATATAAGAAAAGCCCTTTTAAATAAAGTGCTAATGCTAACGCCCTGTCTTCAGCGGAACGCCGGAAAGGAGACCTGATGTTTTTGAATGGATGTCAATGGGTTTTGTTAGCCGTTAAGGGTTCTCAAATTTGAAGTATTACAGACCTCTCTGTATTAAGAGTATCTCTGACATGAGACGCTAGCTATAATACATTCCTTTTTATGCAAAAGTGTTCACCTCCAGGGGGCGCTGGACGGCTCATAAAGTCAAATTCTCCAGTGAGACGTGGGAGTTTATTTCGCTCTTTGTAAACGTTTTCGCTCTTTTGTATATTACTGTGAAATAAATATGGGGTAGTATATTGTTAGACAGGCGCCGTACATATTAACAGAAATCCGCACGCAGTATTTGTAGTTAGCTAGTAACCCTTGTGATTAGCATAGCGTTGAGAAAGGTGTCGGTTGTCACGTGACAAAGCTGTGCACGTGCTATAGCAACGTTTAGTCATTTAACAGCCTTATTGCAATAATTGAAAATAGACAAATACAGTGGGTAACATTTTAATGACACATTACAAATGTTGGTAAACAGAAGATAGTGAACATGTATAGCATGTGACTGATTTTGGACAGCGTTCCTGCCTCTAAGCCCCGCCCCCTCTGTCATTTCAATTGTTCTTCCGTTTAGTTTATTTCTGTGCGCTAGTCAGTCCAGTTCAAGCAGCAGAATCGTAACTGATTCCTTTTTGATCAATGGTAATTGTTATATTGACGCAATATTTCACTGTATAAGTACGTTTTATATGTTTGACAAAGCTTTAAGCAGTGAGTCAGCCCAAGTGACTTAGCTAGCTTAGCAAAACTAGACTTTACGCGATAGAAATGCATTCGGTTATATAGTCAAGAGAGCTCATAGAGTTAATAAATATAGTAATATCTGCTGTTATTTAAAACCGTACAACGCTACTAGGCGCTGGCCAAAATGGCTGGAACATTAAGTCTAGAACTAGACCCCATCTTTCTAAAAGGACTGGGATACCTTCACTCCAAAAGCAAAGACTCAGCAGAGAAACTAAAGGCCCTCCTGGATGAGTCTTTAGCCAGGGGCAGCGATTCCGTCTTCAGAACATCACTAAAGGTGATCAGATTAAAAAAAAAAAGCATTTATTTGTGTAGATGAATGGTGCGTTTAATGTTTAATTAATTCTATTTATTAGGAAACGGAAGTGAACAAGGTGTTATTACCAAAAATGACCAAACAGGACTCCAAGCCCACCTCTAGTTCATCTTCATCATCTATCGCCAGCAGCAGTAAATCAGGCCCCTCAGAGAAGACCAAGAAAGAGGGTGAGAAAAGGTCCTTGGAAAAGGTGAGTGTCAGGAAATTACAGCTTTTTTGTAAGATTTGTTGTTTTTGTATACCACTAATTCAAGTTTACATGATACATGTAGGTTAGGGTTGAACCTGGGGACGGAGCAGAGCCGGCTAAAAAACCTCGCATTGAAAGACAGGACAGCCATTTATCTCCTGTTGCTTTTCCAGCTAAGGATATTCCTATACCAGATTTCCCAGACAACGATGAAACCAACGCTGATGACTTTGCCATGGAAATGGGGCTTGCTTGTGTGGTTTGTCGGTGAGTGATGATGTGGCAGCATACAGCGATGGCCGGTCCCAAAAGGGTCTGAGCCATTAGCTAACACCATTATGATCTTGATCAACACATTTAAAGGGTCCTACCTGTACCTGTAAGTGATGTCAAATATAAGCAACTGTTAAATGACCTTAGGTCTGATAAACTTTATTTGATGGATTCAACACACTTTTAACAAAACAGTGTTTTAACAAGTACAGTGACTTTGTACTTATGTTTATGCAAAATTCATCCCCCTTTTTTTCCCATCTTAGACAAATGACCGTCACATCTGGAAATCAGCTTGTTGAGTGTCAAGAATGTCATAATTTATATCATCAGGAGTGTCACAAACCTCAGGCTACTGACAAGGATGTCAACGATCCGCGACTAGTGTGGTACTGTGCTCGTTGCACAAGGCAAATGAAGCGAATGGTAAGATGTTGTGTTATTTTTAAATGCGCTTCACTTAACTGCTTATGTGATATGATGGTAGCTACTGTACACGTATTAGGGGGTGTTTAAATGTCTCAGGCTCAAAAGACCCAGAAACCCCCACAGAAACCGGCTCCTCCTTTGGCAACAGCAGTACCTATGTTGAAAGATCCACTAGTGAAGAAGGCTGAGCTGAAGCCCAAACCAGAAACCACAGGTTCATTCCAGGCCTTTAAGAGAACAGAGGTGAAGGTGAGTATATTCACAAGCAGCGGAGACATCTCAGAATTATTATGAAATCTGTATAGTAATATTTGATGTTTAATTTTTCCATTCAGACATCTGCAGCTTCAGGAAACTCTTCCAGCAACAACACTTCTTTGCCACCAAGTGGGGGCCTGACAGGATGGGCCGCCTTTACAAAGACCTCTAATGTCGGACCTTCCAGTACCAAGTTAGGTACCAGTCAGCAGGGTGGTAGTAAATCTACTCCACCTCCCTCAGGCTCTAAAGCTGTGGGACTCTCTGCACTGGCCAATGTTAAACCAGGTCTGGCCACCAAACCAACAGGAGGTGGTGGAACTGGTAATGGGAACAATGGTTCCAACACGGTACCCATTAAACCACCCCCTCCTCTCACACTTGGCAAACAGGTGTTGAGCCGCTCGTCGAGTGGAGACAGTTTAGGGAAAATGACGGTGACTGGATCTTTATCACCTGGTGCAGTACCGTCTAGCAGTCTGGGAGGCAACGGTGGCTCAGGAAGCAATGGAGGAGGCAATGGTGGCAATGGTTCTAGCAGTAGTAATAACAACAATGGGGCAAAGGCCTCAGCCGATGGAAAAGCACCCACCTCACAGGAGTCTCAGCTAAATGCTATGAAACGTCTGCAAATGGTGAAGAAAAAAGCAGCACAGAAAAAAATGAAAAAATGAGTGGCGAAACGCCAGATTATGTTTAAGAGAAAACAAATCCTGTATGTGAAGTCACTTGAATTTAAATGTAACTGCTCGTTCTGATGGTTCGGTTTAAAGTTGTGCCTCAGTTGTTTTTTTCAAAGCCAGCCACATCACTGATAACAAGCTGCTCCATTTTAATGACACGTTTCAATAAATAACTTCCTTTTTTAGAAATGTCTGTTTTTTTTACCAGGTGTTACTTAAGGTTCTAAATGTAAAAATGCTTAGAAAATGTAATATGCACAAGAAAATAGACAAATGGTCAACTACATGATTGGGAATATTTTATTCATTTATAACAAGCTTTAATATATTACTATATACAATAATTTGTGATTTTCATCTGTTTTTACAAAATATATTTTGTGATTAATAACAAAGTCTGAGTAACAATGACTATAGTTTAGGCAAACACTGTTGGTAGCATCATATAATGTAGTGCAAAAATCTGTGCTGGGTTGACCTTCATAATTGAGTTTAAATATTGTCTATATTTAATTTAAAATACAGTCTTTATTTCAATCACATGAATATTGACATAAAAATAAGCAGGAAAGATTGGTTTTAGGCGTATGACATTTTTCCAAGGTAGTTTGCAGGAACGTAGCCTTTCTGTCCGTTAGCTTCAGCGAGCCACCAGTCTTTGTTACCACCGAGGTCTGAAAACTGAAGAACACGAACGTGCTGGTACTCTTCGAGTGTGAGCTCTTGATCACAGCGTGCCTTGAATGCGTAAACTGCATAGAACTGAAAGTTAAAGTAAAGTTAGTCTGACACGATCAGTAGGGGGTGCTGTGAATACATGCACGGTAACATTATGAACTCTTTACTAACCCAATTTCTTTATTAAATGTTCTTACTGTGATGCAGTCATCGTTAGTCATGCGCAATTTCCTATGTTAAAATCTGACCTTTGGCATAAATCATTATGTTTTGCCACGCACGCAAACGTCATATATGTGTGCCTTACGTGGTTGTCCTCAGAGGTGTCCTGCTCATCCAGTGGTTCAGTAGAAGGGGACGTACTGTCCGAAGTGCTGTACTGACTGAAGCTGCGCATACTACTGCTTCTGCTGCTTCTGCTGCTCCTGCTGCTCCTGTTGCCTGACACGAACAGACTCAAGTTGTCAAAGTCATCCGTTCTCTCGGTCACCTCCCGCTGGGGGTTGTAGACTTTTAGGAATGAAGAGTACACATAGCCCTGCGTACCTGCACACACGCGCACACAAAGATGTAACGAAAGAAGAGCAGAAGAGTGAAAGCTGAGTGCAACCGGAAGAGCGGTGTCTCAGTATCAGCTTTCAAGCAAATCTAAGAAAATAAGAATAAAAAAAGAGAAGGACGTCTTAAGAATGATGAATTCCACACAGTGAGCTAGGTAATAGGCCACATTATACCTTAACAACGTCGGGCACATGCTGGCCAGAAGTTGACTGCGTTTGATCGTAATATAACAATTTATTTTATATTTCATTTAACATGTATTTTATTGTATAAATTCTTTAAAAAAATACTTAACAGTTTTTGATTATTTGCGGATTTTATGTAGGCTACTGTAAGTTTGGGTCACATCGTTTAAGTTGTTGCCGCTGAAATATTTTTTACATTTAGGCATTTGGCAGACGCTTTTATCCAAAGCGACTTACATTGCATTATCCTATACATTTATACATAGGTATCTGCAATCCCCTGGGATCCAACCAACAACCTTGCGTTGTTAACGCAATGCTCTGTTAATACAAAATATTACTTGTGGTATATAGTAGTAGGCCTACATTGTTCAAATATCTTCACCTGTAGTTAATAGAGACGATAAGTCACCTGACATACTTAGTTACAAACAGAAGGTTGGCACTGTTGTGAAGCAACAGTCTCTGTGGAGTTAATGAGAGGCTACTTGAAAGACTTGTGATGTAAGAAAATCCATACGGGATTGCATTACGCTCTGCTGTAAGGTTATGGAGAGCTACCTTAGATACAACACATAGAAGATTTCCATGACTTGATAATGCTTTAGTTAATATATCATTTACATTCAGGAATTTAGCTTTTGCCCAAAGCTTCATGAAGAGCGAGGAAAACAATAAAGTGATTCATCTTAGGAAAGTAATACGAGAAGTGCTAAACAAAGTATTTTAACCAGTATTTCTGAGACAATATATTGTGTTATAATATTGTAAATCTAAGCAAGTGTTAGTTCTGCATGATACAACTTGATACAT
This sequence comes from Barbatula barbatula, assembly GCF_947034865.1. Lineage (NCBI taxonomy): Eukaryota > Metazoa > Chordata > Actinopteri > Cypriniformes > Nemacheilidae > Barbatula > Barbatula barbatula. The sequence continues at coordinate 16,389,525 of NC_136771.1, forward strand.
CTGCTTGATAAAAAATCAAAAAACGAAACATAAAAAATTATTTTTTTCTCTGTTATCTCATCTTCATAAATTAACGGCAGGGTATTTGAGTACAAAAACAAAGATTAAAACATGCTTACATCCAGTATCCACCAGCCAGCGACTACTGCTGCCCATAGGATCTGTCTCTTCCAACACAGCAACAAGCTCTCCCTCTAGCAGGCTGATGTCTTGTTCTTGACAGGCATTGCAGTTACGCTTCAGCTGGTATAGTCGATCCACCGCGTACTCCTCCAGGAGCCTGGCTTTGTGTTCCTCTGTTTGTCTGGGGATCTCTGGGGGCTGTGAGAGTTGTCAGACATTTTAGCACTTTAAAAAGATTCATTCTATCAGATGGGACCTAAACACCAATACGGCTAAATGACGTGCGTATGAAGTATAATGTAAACTTACCATCTTCCTGTCTCGCTTCTCAAAGCTCACTTTGCGTTCCATCAGCTTTTGGGAATTTTCATTGACAAAAGCTAGGTTGCTCAGCTCCTCCATAATAGAATTTTGGACTTCACTGAAATTTGACAAGGGAACCTACCAAAACACATAGAACACATAAAACAGCAATTACACGGTGCTTTATATGTATTTGAATGCTTGTGGCTGTATTTTGTGGCTCACCTGATCTTTCAGGTATTATTTAACAACGAATCTAATCATGCACTGAATGGGAACTTTTTTTTAGGTTCTCTGGGAAGCTAAACATGTATGAAGATCATTTTGACTAGGAATACAATAGGCCAATGGCTTTTGGTAACACAGTGGTTGCAGGTTTGGATTCAGGAGTAACCCGATAACAAGTTCTTAAATCACCATTTTGCCCTTGAGCAAGACACTTGACCCTAACTTTTCTTGGAGAACCGTCTCGGAAACAAATGCTCTGTCAGATGCCTTGGACAAAACTCTACAAACAATTTTGTCATTCCTTTTTTAAACCGCATCATTCATTTTCCACCTGCTTTAACTCACCGGTAACTGTTGGACGGGTGGTTGGGCTTCATCCATCAGCTCTCTTATTAATTTCACTATAAAAATCAAGCAGTTGGTGAGGACTGTCCTTACAGCTTGGTTGAAGAATTGCAGCTCCTCAAGCAGCTGGGCATTGAGGGCCTCATAGTCTTTTTTGGCCAGGCCCTGTTCCTCTTTAGAGGATCGGGAATCCAGTTGGCTGCAAAAATCCAAGAGTTTATCATAACGCTTCTGAATGAGCTTCTGGGGTGAAGCAAACATCCCCAGCAGAGTGGAGAGTGGAGCCAAAACCAGGAGCTCCATGTGATCTTTCTGAAACACAAAAGACACACAAATATGTTGAATGACCAGGTTTTTTCAAATACATGCATGTACATTTACAATATAAACATTTTATCTTTACTCTGTAACGGAGACAACACGACTTACAAACTTTTTGTATGGGTCATTGCCATTTTTCTTTGCCTGAAAGCCATTAGTGTCTATTTTGTCGGGATCCTTCAATATAGCTTCAAGGTCCTGTGCGTTCTGCATTGCAATGGATATCATTTCCTACAGTATAAAGAGAAATCCAAAAGAGAGAATGCATAAAGTGGACTTTTTCACGTCTACAAAAAAAACAGGAGTTAAAGGAAGTCACACATGTCTATTTGTGTTTACCTGAGTGAAGAGTAAGTAACAGTTCAAGTTTTTCACTAGCTGTCTCACAGCTTTCTCAAGGCTACGGAAAATCTTTTCTTGCCTGTCAAACCCTTCGTCTCTCACCTGTGGAGGGAAAATTCCACATTACCTTTGAAGACATTTGATTATTATATATGGCGTGTTTTCACATTCAGTACCTGTGGCTCAACACCGGTGAGAATCTTGAAATAGCTTGTTAGCCGGTCAGATTTTTTTCTGATTGAGTGAATGTTGAACTTATTGAGTTTCCCCATCAGTGAGGTTTCATCATCAGACCTCTTATACTTCAGCACTGAAATAAAACAAGTTTTATCTAGTTCAAAAGGCTCATTCATTTGCATTTTTGAAGATCAGCGTGAATACGATACTAGAATATTTTCTATTTACACACTGTATTAGGATTCTTACCAATGTCTTTCCTCCTCTTGAATTCATTAATGTTGAAGTTTATAATCTTTGAAGTGGTCAGCGCTTCTTGTAAGGGCCTGTTGTCAGGGTGGTCAGTTGGTGTGGCATTCCACAATTCAGCCAATAGCAGAGGGTATTTCATGATACGCTGCACAGGTTTAATGAGCAGAGAACCCATATCAAGCAAATTGGGCTTTCCTCTACAAAATAACACGAATAAATAGACTTATTCAGACATTACTTCACCTAGGTACATATTCACATACTGTATGTATCATTATCTCCCTGTCACCTGGAAAATCATGACACTATCAAGGCCAAAGTCATGTGTTTAAAGGGATAGTCCACCCATTTCTCTAGTTGTTCCAAACCTGTATACATTTGTCTGGTTGAACACAGAGAAAGATATTTGGATGAATGCTTGTACCTAAAAAGTTCTCAGACCCCATTGACTACCATAGTAGGAAAAAAGTCATTGGTAGTCAAAAGTGCCCCAGAACTGTTTGCTGTCCTGCTTTCTTCAAAATATATTTTGTGTTCAATAGAACAAAATCAATGATGAAGTAATCTTTCCTACTATGGTGGTCAATGGTGTCCAAGAACTGTTTGGTTTAACCATTCTTCCAAATATCTTTCCCTCTGTTCATGTTAACAAAGACATTTATTTTTTAGATTTGGAACAACTCAGAGGTGAGTAAATTATGACAGTATTTATATTTTTGGGTGAGCTATCCTTTAATGTGCACAGCTTAAATGAAAACATTGTTTTATATACAGCATATAATCACAAGCAAAACATTGATTGTATGCCTCAGTCATGATGCCCTCAATAAACCTTTGTAAAGAGTGTCTAAATAAATCCCCGTTTGCAGGGTTGTGTTATTTTTGTTGAAATCATAAAACCGATACTTACTCTTGATCATATATTTGCCTGTGAGGAGAAAGACATCAAAATATGATATAGAATAATGTTATACCATTTAAATATATTTGTGTAGTCTTGCAAATTAATGCATTTAAGTAGACTTACTTGAGTGCTGATATACATTTTCTAAAATGCTGCTGGATGTCCTCCTGTCCCTCGTAAGAGTTGAGTAAAGAATTAGCCTCGTCGTGATGATAGCAGTAAATTTTGTACACATCCTCCATGACAGATTTGGCCTGAATGAACACCTCTCCTAAAATAGCATTTCAACCATTTAGTTTATTAAGCTAATGCTTGTTAAGAAATATATGTATGTGTTATACGTATGTGTTTAAAATCGACCTATGAGTTGTGTTTCAGGGTCAGGTTCAGCTATGGCTTCTTGTAACCTGTGAAGCAGCTCAGCCGAAACATCACAAACAGACTCAAAGTTGGTGAATAGTCGATCCACGTCCACCACCTACCAGCAATCCAGCAGAGCCCAATAAAAATCCATGCATGCATAAATCGAATAATCATATAAATGTATTCTTTTAAAAAGCAGTGAACATGCCTGAGCTTCTCTTAGAGGAAGCAGAACCTCTCTTATGCAGAGCTCCAAGTCCTTCTGATGATCACCTTCTGTCCTAACCAGCTCCTCAATGACCTTTGACCGCTTTATCATCTTCCTGTGCCGGATCTCCTCTGGATCCATGTTCGGAGAGGTAGGTGATGAGAGATCATGGGGAGACATTTTTTCTAAAGTGACACAATTGTACAAAATAAGATCTATTCGAAAATATCTGTAAAACATGCAAACACATCAAATATTCTAACCCATAGAATATTTATCATATCATATTTATAATTGCAGGTGCACGGCTTAATAATAACACACCTATGTAACAACAACAACAACAGTCTTTTCAATTGTATCCTTATAATGTGTCATAAATTACAAACAAATTTCTAAACCAAAAAGGCAAAAAATGACACTATATCTGTCTGCTATCAGACTACAAACAAAGTAGGCATGTGCTTTGGGAAGTGAGATGATTTTTTGTTTCCTGATCACCGACATGTAACACTTCCTCCTTTCAGAAAAAAGAGAGGCTACAGGCAAAGGTGGGGCCAAGTGTCAAATTACTTTTCAACACGGTGATGTAATGCTGCAAAGCATGTGTACATCTTCTGTAGCTGCCTGCACACAACCATAACTACATTCAGAAAGATGCACCTTAGTGTTCAAACAGACAAATCTTTTGACTCTCTTCTAAAAGTTTTGCAAAGTATTCATATGTACAGTGTTGTAAAGAAATTTTATTTACATCGACATTATGGAATGCAGTGCTTCTAATTGGTTGAAATTGTAACCAGCCAAGAAACCCGAGACCTTCAGATACTGTGACATCTTAACTGTGAAATATTGCATACAATGCACAAATATAATTTGAGGAGCCCGTCTTTGAGGAGCAAAGTTTCTGACACAATGGAGGAGTTGTGTTTCACTCTCATTCACATTGAATCACACAATAAATGTCTGCCTTAATAATCCCTGTAATATACTGAAGTCTTCATGCATAATAGCTGGAACAAAATGCTTCATTCAGGATTGTCAGCGAATCAACTGAATCACAACAAAGTCACCTTAGCATCTTTCATCAGTAATAAATTAATATCTGAATCTGGTGAACCTGCATCTTAGCCGACTTTCACTGGCGGGATATTCCCATGAATAGAAAACACAGAGCCTGTCTGAAGACTTCATTTCTAAGTCAGCCACTCAGAACAGATCACATTTCCCCAGGAAAACATTTCAGGACTGAAGTACAGCCCTGCGATGTGTGTCTGTGTTCTGTCAATGTTGATATAGCTCCAGTACCTTTGTGTTGTATCAATAATTATAAGCCTATCAAGGATTCAGAGACTAAGACACCCACCCTACCTGGTTCGATTCAATAACGCAAAGTAAACACCCATGATGCAAACATTTAATATCTCTCTCACACACGCACACACGCAGACACAAGTGAAACCAGCCCTGCAAGCGCCTAAGACCTTGCGTCATGTGATCAAGTGTTTGCTTTGAACTTTTTCCACTTGGACAGACATGCCTGAATAACATGCACATTTATTCCACACTTTCACACTAACTTACACAATGTTCTTTTTCATTGTTTAAGTATTGACTTAATGTCTGGCTAAGCCTGAACTCAAGCCCTGTTTTCTATAAGCATTTCCTTTTTCTCAATGAGGTCATGATACAGTATTTGACTTTAAAAGTCGTCTTTGCTGTGTCACATGACAGATGGTTGGCAATGACATTCACTACTATGCAGTGAGAATAAATAGCTCTAAGCATCCTTGAACATTTGAAATGTAACAAAAATATATCAAATGGCTTAGAATAGTCCATTAAACAACAGAACTTTCAGAAAAAGATTTTCAAACAGTTTGCAATTCTAGAGTCAGATCGCTAATGCTTTTACAATTACAATGAGATGCTGTTCAATGCTGTAAAAATGCTGACATACACCGAAACAAATATGTTGCGTGTGTGACATTCAATACATCACGGCATCGGTGACGTGGTTTGTTTGTTTGTTCGTTGGAGTAATCGTGAAGTATCAGAACGAAACAACCACTCAGTTTGTATTTCGTAAAGCTCAAAGCGTGCTAAGAAGCTTGTGTGACAAGACTGTCTTCATAGCTATAACATTGCCAGACGACTGGCCCGGCCTGACAGGCTTCATTCCCTGTTAAGTGCAGGTGGTTAAACTAGATAAACTAGCTAGCTGAACAGCTGATGTCACTGTCAAATTGTGATTGTGATGACATTCAGAACACAGAGTGTCATGACATTCATTCATTCAGTGAAAATAAATAAATGCATGAATACAAACTATTATATGTCTCATTTGTTTTTCAAAACCATTAAATCAGAAATGAAATGACAATGCAAGAGATGATGGCAGTGCGGAAACAACAAACCAAATTTGAAAATATTCGTAGATTTAGTAACTTCCTGATACAGTAAATGACATAGATATAGTGACTGAGGTTGTTTACGAATGTTCCACTACCATGTTCAGCACTGACCGAGGTTCAGTTTGCATATGTGACATCAGTCCAGTGGGAATAGAGCTCTTTCTGTAACGTAACAACGCAACAGGTGCTAAGCATCAGTACGCACATATGCTCTTCTCTTCTGTTTAACTCCAGACAAAGATCTAATGGAATCTGAGATGACAGCCATTTGTCCTTGGCCTCAAGGCTTTACTACAAAATGATCTAAAGGATAACAACTTTAAGAAATCGCAAGTTCATTCAAATGAGGCAAAAAAGTGACCCGCCTGGAATGTAATAAATTACCTTTAAGTTTAGCACTGTACTCTGTTTTGTCAGAATGGCACCTTCTCACCAAAGTCCCGATGTTGATGTCACCTTTACAATCACTATCATCCACAATAGTATCTGTCTTCCTCCTCTCCAGGTATCTTAGAAAAGGTCTATTTCTTCTTTTAATGGTTTTATCCTTTTCTTTCTTGTCTCCCTTTCCAAAGTCTCTTTCAATCCCAATGGCCTGGTTGGGATCCATGTTGACCCCTTTCTGATCCCTTTTGATATGCTGTCTGGAGTACAAGTGAGAGAGAGAGAGAGACAGAAAGGGGAGAGTCTGGGAAGAGGAACAGGTGCAGTGGTGCTTCTATGGCTCTGTACACCAACACCGTACAGGTAAACCCTCCCCCTCTTCTGTTTCCGGGTATACGTGCCCCAGGAGAGCCGAAGCCACACCTCTTTCTCATTACTTCTTAGGAAAGAGATAGAACGAATAGAGAGGTATTTTGAGAGTCTTTCTGTCTGATCTCCTTTAAGGCAGAGAGAGGTGGGAAAGATCATTTGATGTAGTCTGTCGAACGGCTTGCAGAGAGGCTGTGAAACTGCAAGACAGAATTTGCATACCTTTCGGACATGTGGAATATGACGAATAACCAGAGTAAGCAGACCAACACATACAAAAGAGAAGCAACAACTTCAGCCCAAAGATAACTCTCTTCATACACAGATTTTTATATCTAAAACACAATGTTTAAATATGTTTTATTCATGCATACCTTTAATGTTGTTTGTCAGAATTATGTTACAAATCATACAATCCCTAAAGATCACTGAAAGTCATTTTAGGTGGGAGCAGAGTTAATATTACACAAGAAGGAGGGTCTGATGACTTGATATTGAAGGACATGACAAAGGTCGACATGCCAAACAGGGCAGTAAAGTTTTCAAATTGTGTCAATATTTACAAAGCATTATGACTGTGCTGGTGTATATATAAACACCAAGGCCAAACCATATGAAATGGAAAATATCTAAAAAGGACTTGTGCAGGGGGGTACTTCAATCACAGATTGTTAGAATACTGTAGATCAAATGATACCAGATTCTTTTTTTTCCAGTCACAATATTGTGTAAACATGAGTGAAAAAACAATTTATTCACAGGTTGCAGAGAATTGGTTGTTTGTCAATGTTACCATTTGCTAGTTCTGGTTAAAAAGGACATTGTAAGACTGATTTATATGCATGTGGTTTTCTGTTGTCCATCTTTGTTTCCCACACAGTGATGTGACTTTATAACTCACGTTTCATTCAATGAAATCTGGTTAATCTGGTATTATAGGCTGAAAGATAAAGAAAGAATGGATGCATTCTCCTTCCCACAACAGAGAAAAACAGACAAAGGATCAGACTGTGTTTCTTTTATAAAACCAAACCACACGGTACACATACACACACGTGCACACACGTTGAGTAATTCCAATTCACCAAAACCGTATGTCTTTGGACTGTACAGGGGAAACAAGACTTTAAAGGTCTTTTCAATTCAATTCAACTCAAAAGTATTTGTATAGCGCTTTGCAAAGGTTACACTGTTGCATTGTATACAAAAAACACAAATACAAATGTGAAACAATGAGTTCAGAATTCAGAGCTGGCATCCTCTGAAGTCCTTGCATGGGCTGATGACACTTACCGCTTCATATGAGAGGCTGGATCCGGACTGGAGCTGGACCTGGATCTGGCATATCGGCTGGTTAAGCAGAGCAGATGTTTTTAAGTCTTACAGGCAGATGATAATTATTACCTTTTTTATCTAAAAAACAAGTGCAAAGATTACCACACATTAAGTGTATGCTTGGCAGTCTTGGATACATTTAAACTGAGAGTATCTGAACCCAAATTGGTGTGAGGCAGGCTGTTCCACGTTTTAGGCAGCAGATGCAAAAAAGCTCTAACTCCTTGAACTACTAAAAGTCCATTATTTTGACCCTGATTTTTTAATGTACAAAGAGTTCCATAAAGAAAGTTCTAAAATTCTTCAGAGAGCTAATTCATTATGAAAAAAAAAGTGCCATCATCATAAAGTGTCGTTCCCTAGTTTATTGAATCCATATCACGCAGTGTGACCTGTCATGATGTTATAAGATTGCTGAAAGTCCTTTAGGCTTTAGTCCTACTATGTAAATCTAGATGGCACACCAAGAGCAACCTCATTGATCACCAATTTTATTTGAATGTTTCTATTTCTTTTGATGACTGTATAATGAATTTGTCTTACTGTATAGGATTGCATACATACTGTAGCTGGACCCTGATTTCTAATCTTTCCTGTTTTACCTATGTAAATCTGGATTTTCTATACGTTGTTATTAGCTTTTAATAAATGAACAAAAAACAAAGTCAAAAAGTTGCTCCCAAAAATATCTTTATTATTTTCACAAAAGAAGGGGATTCCCTACAATTCAAGTATTCAGGACTTTGGCACATACTCAAAACATCACTGTTTGCTATGTTTTAAGAAGTGTGGACAGCTATATCTCTCTTATTCATTTTTATGCACCAAAAATTAAAAAGCTACAAAACAGACTTAAAGGGATAGTTGACATACAAATGAAAATTCTGTCATCATTTACTCACCCTCAAATCTGTATAAATGTATTTGTTCTGCTGAACATGAAGATCTGATTCCCAATTACTTAGTAGGGAAGATAATGCTATGGGAGTCAATGGGGGATGAGATCTGTTTGGTTACTGACATTCTTCCAAAATCTTTGTTTGTGTTCATCAGAACAAAGACATTTAACAGGTTTGGAACAATCTGAGGGTGAGTAAGATTTTCCTTAACACACATAACTCTTGTTACGGTTTACTCTACTCCGGAGTTTTTGACCACGGAAACTGAGACTTTTGGAAACGCTGCATACCCCGTTTTAGTTTGAAAACTTCGGGGTTGCGGTTTCTGTGTAAACGGATGAAAACGGACACATTAGAATACGCAGTCGTGGTTACTGATTGGGTCGTCTGCATCATGGCATTTGCTTCCATGATTCGTTAAGCTTCTGTCATTTGAGTCATTACACTACCTGGAGGCGACAATGACCAGCCTCGCAAGGAATGTTTAAACAACATGCTTGTGAACTTCAAGCTGTGCTGCGTACACGAATCGACACAGTGACTTTACAGCAACGCGAGAGAGAATTGAGAGCCATATGCTTTTAAATATCTCATTCAGTACTGCGATGTCTGCCGTCGATCTGCATGTGTGGCGCAGAATAAAATCAAACAAGCCTACACTCTTAGAAGAGAATGAACATTTAGAATTAGAAAAAGAACTTTAAAGTTAAAATATGAACTTCTTATTATCAAAAAGGTTAAAAGTTATATAAGTAACCTTTTGCTATTTGGTATACAGTTAGAAGTTATTTTTAGAACCTCTATTCCTTTTGGAACCTTCTCTAAGATTGACTTGGACTTTATGGACTATGTTCTATTTTATTGTTGCTGTTATTATAATTCTTATTAATATATTTTTATTATCATAATTTGAGCCTACATTAATTTACATTCATGTGAATATATAAACATTTTGAATACACAAACAATTTGAGAGTACACCACCATCTCAAAAAATAAACATGTTATTTCCCCATGAAAAATATCTCCAATCGTGTTCATTCGTCTTCAAAAATCTAAAATGACATGGGCATGTTAATACATTCTGTGTCTGTCAGCTGCATTAAGTCAGGGGTAGTCTATTGTCTTAAAGGGATACTTAACTGAAAATTCTGTCATCATTTAATCCCTCTTAGATTGTTCCAAATATGTATACATTTATTTGTTTTGCTGAACACACAGGAAGATATTTGGAAGAATGTCAGAACTCACCACCAATGTACTGCCATAGTAGGGAAAATAAATATTACGGTAGTCAGTAGGGGATGATCTGACATTCTTCCACCAGTGGAACACATTTTTATACATTTATACAGGTGTGGAACAATCAGAGGGTAGTCCATTATGACAGAATTTTTATTTTTGGGTGAAGTACTGTATCCCTTTATGTGTGAAAGTTTGTTTAATCTTAATCAAGATTATTTACATGAAAATACTGAATATTTAACTGAAACCAATCTATTGATTTCTTGTTCAAATTGACTTAGGTCTATTACTGTATACTGTGGCTTTTAATCATTCCATGTGGTTTCTGTTGAATTTGTTGTTTTTCAGATGTGTCTCTCATGGTTCCATTAATGTGGAACCCACAACCTCTACAAAGAGTCTAAAGCCTACTCTTTAAAAAAAAAAATATATATATATATCTTCACTCTGTATACTGTGGTAGGCTAATATGAGGCCAGTTTTTGATTGCACTTAAGCTTTTTGTTGTCCTTGTGTTGTTCCATTGTTTACCTCATCTGTTAGTTGCTTTGGATAAAAACGTCTGCTAAATGACTTTATAATATAAATGTAGATCTGAGTAGAGTGGTTTGTTATTCTGTATTAGTATAAAGGTATATTCAAATAAAATAAAAATTATTTAGCAGGCCATCATACACTATGGTTTCTTGCCTCTCGCCCTATTCAGTATTTTTGGTCAGTTTTGAGGGAATTTATTTATTATAGTTTCTTGAAACAATAATTCTAAAACATAACAATAACACAAAAACATCAATATGAACATGAATGAATGAGGCTGTGGCATCTTGATGTTTACTGATAATACACATCCCTCTACTGTGATCTGTGTGAGATGTCATTAAGCTCTAAATCTAAAATTACAGAGTTTAAAATGTTAAAGTTAATTGTTATTTTATTAATTTGTCTGTTTTTCTTTCTCTCAGGTGATTGTGAAGCCTATATCAGTGCAATGTGGCAGCTGATGGGCAAAAGGTAATTGTTCATTTATTTTTAGTGTTGTGTTTGTATGACTTATTATTGCACTTTTTCAAAAAACAGACTGTGGTCCTGAATCTGTAACTGTGGTCCCTGGAGTACTGAAGGTCTTCCATTCAAATGATTGCAATATTTGTAAAAGCCATAAAGGAGTATTGATCTTGCAGCAATGCATTTTCTGACAAATTACAATTTATAATGTTAATATTATTTAAAAAAGTAAACCTTAACACCTAAAGTGTGCATATTAGTACATCAGATGTACATATCAGTACAAGAGTGAATATTTGTACTTTAAAGATACATCGTGGTAACATGTTGGTATATATTAGGACCGTTGGTTCTGACAGTTTTGTTACAGCAAAATGTGTGAACATCACCACATTATCCACACCTAATTTAAACATGATCAGATTAAAAAAAAAATCCTTGCACATAAACATGTTAATTTGTTAATTAATTCTGTCTCAATTATTGACACATCATTCACGCCATTAAATGGCATCATACAGACACTGTGCTTTATAGTTTATTAGCTAGTTATTAACAGAAGACGATCCTGTTTGTTTAAAGTGTAATTATTAGCATAAAACTAATTTACAATCGATTAGATGAAACTTTGTAACTACAGGATGATCATCATTATAAAAGAATGAACAGAGTGTGTCACAAGTGTAAATCTAAGTTACAATTCTGAGCGGTCTCCCTGGTTTCTTGTTATATGGTTTTGATCTCATGCCTGCTTTTGGATCACCCTTTCTCCGTCCCTGTAAATCTGGTTGGATTAGTTCTCTGGCCTGTGTCTGGTTTTGGACAGTTTGCTTCTGTTTTGACCCTTCGCCTGTTATATGGACTATGATTCGGGATTTGCCCTAATAAACAGTGCATGTGGATCCTCAACCTGTGTCTCTCTGTGCAGTTTGCTACAGAGGGCATGATGTCATGTTAACCTTACAGGAAGTAAGGAAACTGCATCTAGATAAGGGAATTGACATTTACAAGCATTACACCATGTGATACCTGCTCCATATCCATCAGTCACGTCTCTAGAAAGGCAAACAAATGACATGGGTGTAAGATTATATGTAAACATCAAGTCTCTATCATGTTTATGCAGAGCATTCCCAAAAAATTTCCAACGTTATGAATGTGACATTTTCAGTCAAAACTTCTCGGACACTACACTATAAAAAATCCCGTAAAAAACGGATAAAGTAGCCTACTGGCAGAAAATTACATTTCCCTTCATTTTACCTATTTGTAGGTTTTTTGTGAATGAAACCAAATCAAATAATACCCAACAAAAGAAGCAGGAAATCAAAGCTTTAAATTTTATTTGCACACGCACACAAACATATGGTTTTTATTTGACACTAAACATCAAATATTGACATTTGACCCTCTAAGGTATCAGTAGGCCTATGGTGAAACCCTTTCATAAAATTTGATTTTTCATCCTTAGGTAGGCCTATATATTTGCATGGAATTGCTCTGCTACGTTTTTCACTCGGCGACCTGTCTAAACTATTTTACTGCACACGACAAACGACGGCCGATAGACCAGAAGTCATTAATTTCCCATGGAGAGCAACACATGGGTTGGGTGGCCGTCTGCGGATGCGAACATTTCCGATCAGATCTCAGCTTTGGGTGCGTTTGAATAACTGAACTAGAGCTACTAGACCGCACACGACTCGCCGACCGGAAGTTGTGTATTTCGGTGTACTCCGATCAAATGAAAATGATCACTCCTTTTTGTTTGACTTTGTCAATAACGAATCCTGTAAAGATGATTGGTTATTGATAATAAACAAATTATTAATTGTATATTTCTGTATTATTATTTTTAATCTTCCTTCCAAAACACTGGCGATCTTTTGTTATACATGCTTAGCAGTTTATTGTTTGCAATCATTAATACATTTAACGATGGCAATTGTTGTGAGAATGAAAGCTCTTGTGCTGCTTTATAGAAAGGAGCTTATTTGCCGTGTTGGCGTAGGTTTACGTTCACACTGAATGCTCCTAACGACTGCCACTAGGGTGCGAATTCCGACAGTCGTGGCCGAATTTTGCAGTGAAAAGGCGCAGGCAACGACCTACGGACTACATGGACCAAGTCGGCCTTTTAAGTGATAGCCTACTCATTTTTTACATTTTGGGTAAAAACCGTTTCTTTGCAATCAAATAACATAGTTCATTAGTTATTATAAAAGTGTAAAAAAGGAAACGCATGAGGGTCGATGGCTGGCAAATCCATGCTAAATGCTTGATTTACTAAATAAAAGTTATAAAGAACAGCTAAGTCATTTACTTAAACATTTATTTTAAGCTATTTCAGAGCAAAATAAATATTTTAAAAAGTGCAAACCTGCCTAGCTGTTTGTTATCTGCTCCTGCCACCTTGTGGCATGATATGGATGAATGCAACAGCCCATGACTGCCTCCACATAATCATTTTTTACATCAACACCTCTTACATATGTCACAGTTTTTGTGAGGTGCACTGTTTTAAAGATGTCTGGGTTTTTTTTGGGTGGGGGGGGGGTTAAGTTAAGTTATGTGTGACGAATGTGCCAGACTGAGTTCTATGTGTATGAACAGATCTACATAGGATTGTTGTTTGTAGCCTATTGAATCAAATCCCTAACCAATAGATGTTATCTTTACTCTTTCAAAATCTATCTGTGTGTCTGTCTGTCTGTCTATCATCCATCCGTCCATCCATCCATCCATCCATCCATCCATCCATCCATCCATCCACACTCTAAAAAATATTGTGTAGTTCAAACAAAAAAAATCAACGCAACAGTTTGCATCAATATATTTGCGTTACGACAACTTCTAATATCATTACGTTCAGCCAACAAACTATATTGAGTTAGACAAATTACCTTTTACTCTTTAGACAGAGGTATTTTTAAGTAGCATAAACTCTATTTTGTAAATTGAGTACTTGAAAAAATTAAGTTGTTACAACAATTTTTTTTACATACATTTTAAAATAAATTCAGTGTTATGTACTTAATTACCATAATTATAAATGCAAGTTTTCAAGTTCACAACCTATAAAAAATTAAGTTGTTTAGCTTTTTTTCATGTTTTTGTTCATTCATTTAGTTGCTTGTAAGAAATTAATTCATTCAACAACAATTTTGTTAGATAACCTTTTTTTATTTTTGAACTGCAGTTTCAAAAATTGAGAGTTTCAAAATTTTGCACTTTGCACTGTTTACTAAACAAAAATGTGTGCTCCCCACAAATTATAAACAGACTTGCCCTACAGATTTGCCTTTAAAACATTATGCATACTCAGTTATGCCAACACAGCAAAAGTTATTGGCATTTACATATTTTTCCACAGTGTCAAACAATCTGTAAAACTTTTTTAAACTATTTCTTCACAGTGAACCCCATTTTTAAAACATCTAAGATTGCTGCTGTCACAAACAAGCATATATAAATGAAGTAAAAGGTAATATATTAACCTCAGTTTTTCAAGCAGTATGAAATATAACACAAAGATCAGCTTACAGTAGACTTCAAATTACAAAAAGAATAAAATAAAAAGTGAACAAACTTTCCTCTGGAACAAGTAGAGATTTCAGAAAATACTGTTCTTCAGACGCATTACTTTTGCACTGGGTTTCAGTCAATCAAGTTCAAGAAACAGCACCTTGAGATATCCATTCCATTCAGGATTTTGATGCCCTCAACCACAATGGTTGCCGTCTTGTGGTTACATCCTGAAGTAGGTTGATCACTGATGATGGCAATTGTCATCACTTGCCTTTCAAAGTCTTCCTCAAACTCTTGTGTGTTCTTGTAAAGCAAGAGAAAATATAGATAGCATGTTAGAGCTAATGAATTGGATTATTATTGCTAATTTTTAAATTAATCTTACTTAATTCAGTTAATCACTGGAAACTTTGTTCTATTTTAACTTTTTTTTTAATGACCATGCACGTAGTTACTCAAATGACCAAAATAGGTTGCATCAATAAGTAACGATCAAAAATATTTTATTATAAGAATAATAGTAAGTTTCATGAAATAATTCAAATGGTTAAGTGAAAAGCAACAGCCATACACATTTTTACAATTCTTTTTCCATACATCTCTTTATTAAACTAAATAGCCCATTGTTATGATATCATTGACCTGGGTAGACCCAGTGTGTTGCCAGTGTAATATACCTAAAATTTGAACTGAAAGAGAGCAGTGCGGCAGCACGTTGTTGCCCTGTGTGTTTACACTTTGCCAAGTGAAGATTTCATTTTATTTTCAAGATGTTGTAATACTCACAGCAAACTCCTTGAAAAGGTCCTCTGTCTCTCCAAGGTAGACAACAAGGCAGCGGATGGCTACTTCTCTCCGTACTTCAATTGTATTGTGCTATTAAATAAAAATGAAAAAAGAATAAAGAGAAAGTGCCAACAGTAAATAAATATACTTTAATCTGAACAGGTGAATGACAACAACTTGACATTTTAAACACAAATCTAAATTATTCTAGTGTGATGGCCTAAATAATTTGCAATACCTCGAGAAGCATGTCCCTGATGTTTCTGATTCTTTCTGCTTTAGCTCCTCCCTTTGATGAGGCCAGGTCCATCAGTTTTGGGGTACACTTGCCAAGTTTTGCCATACAGGTGGCTTCAAGATTTACAGTGGTTATTCTTTTAAATTATCATCATCTTGACCATCATCAGGCAGCTCCCTATCTTGAATTTCCACATCACTGTGTTGATCTGTGTTGGCTGAACTTACAAACCTTTTTATTATGTCTTCCTTGAAGTCCGTCAATGAGTGAGGAGTATGTTTTCGGCTTCTGTGGGAAGCAAATGTACCATAAATATTAGTGCTGAAATTGCAATTCTGAAATACACAGATGACAGTCTCATGTTGCCCACCATGACCATGGTATAGCCTGTAATGTTTTAGCAACGCTATTTGTGTTTTGGTTTCAAATTTACAAATTTTACACCCCAAACCCATTTTTAGATATGGGCCAACTTAAAAAATACTGATCAGCCTTGAATGTCATAGTACATTTGCAATAACTGTTCATGCAAATCTCAGCAACCAGTAGAAATTCGTAATTGATACCAGAAGATTCACTAAATGATAATTTAACCGTAATTTACTGTTTGCCTTTAATAACAGGAAAATAAAATACAAATTTAGGTTACATAACAACAGTGACCAAAATCCAGAATATCTCTTTCTGCAGGTTGTACTAACACAAAAACACACTGTATAAAAAACCTGCCTCTACTATCTTTTTTACAGCGATCAAAAGTTTGTTAATATCGGTCAAACAGCAAACTGCCTACAATAAAACTTGAATGCTATCTGTGTGAATGACGACAGATGTTTAAAAATGTGGCTGTGCATTAAATTATTTTCCTATTTACAGCACAAATGAAATTCCCTCTCTGGCTGAGCATATTTTTCAATGAAACCGTTTTTTACATTCTTATCCACTGCTATCCTGGTCAAATTAAACTGCTAACATCAACTATATTACCAGGTGTAGCTAAACCTCTAGTTAAATGGAGAGAATTTATTTGTAATGAAATAAAACTCAGATTACTCACCTTGAAATGTTCTTTGTGTCATTCTGGTCAGCCTAAAACATGTCTGAACTTGCTCCTTGCTCGTTAAGTGGGGGAGGGGCTTTGAAATCCTGAACTCAAATGGTGTGGAAAAATTAAGTTATCAAGCCAATTTCATTGGGTTGCTACAAAGTAAATATTGTTTTAAACTAATCAACACATATATTTATTTTTAAATTACAAACATTTTTAAATTGATGTAATTATCAACATTATTCTGTCATGACAACTCATTAAAATAATACTGGCAACTTAAAAGGTTTAATCAAATTAACAATTTAGAATTTTTTATTTACAACAATGTATTAAATTATGTAGTGGTAACAGATCCCTTGAATTATTTTTTACAGTGCATCCAACAATACATACATACATACATACTTACATACATAAATACATTTACACGTCTGTCTACCTGTTGTTTCTCGGTCTTTCTGTATTTCTGTTTGTCTTTCTTTCTATCTATCGGATGTCTTTCTAAAACGTAAAAATAGGGCACAATATACTGTATTAATATAAAGGAATTTTCCGTATTCATCTTTTTTAATTGTCTTAACTGCTTTTTACATTTTGCACTGATAGGAATTACATTTTAGCATTAATGGAAATGTACTGGTTTAGTTTGAACAAAAAACAAAACATTTGGCAGAGTTTCGATGTTTAGGACAGTTGAACTAAGAGTTCACAGAATGTTAAGTGTCATTTGAGACCTAATGAGCCAATACAATTGAATAAAAATGGCAAATGAACATTTTAGAAAAATATAAAAAAATTAAAACAACCAGCCTTTTATTAGGCTCATATGGGAGGTTTATATTTGGAGGTTACTTAATGAAACATACAGTACAAACCAGGTCATTTTGGAATTGTTACACCTGGATACTATTATGAGAACTCGTGTGTGAATTACAGACGCATGTGTTGTACAGTAGGTGGCGGTAATGCTTATATGGAATAAACTGCTCATTGAACAAGAAGAAGAAATAATAAACCTCGATATAAATAATGCGCTTACTTGTTGGTACAGCGACAAGGTTTGTGCTTCTTTGTTCCCATCCTTCTCAAAAGAGCAAGTGTTTAGTTCCAGTCGTTTCCCCTCATGTGAGAAGAATGGCGCATTACTTGACGGAGATGAGAGGAAGACAAAATTCGCCGGATTACAGGGTTTACTTCAGTAAGTGTTGGTCGTATCACATTTTCAGTGTCACCGTCACATGTCACAATTTCAGAAGTTCAAATGAAGCACCTTTAATACAAAATATGGCAAAAATACAAGAGACAAAATACTGAAGTCTCACGTTTCTGGACATTAAACGCATACATTGATGTAAAGTTGATTTGGATGACAAATTGTAGCCTATCACGTTTTCTTGTCAGAAACCTCAAATGGAAAGTACATATCCCCCTTCCATGACATTCCTCTGCATGTTGCTGATGAACAGGTTTGTGTTGGATTGTGTCCCTAAAGCAGTACTATTTGGTGTGTTATGAGATAATTTAATAAAAACAATCTTACATGTATTATTCTATATTTTAATGTAATAATGTTTTCCCACATAACAGGAATGTGGTGTTCCACCAAAGAAACTTAAAACAAACGAGGTAAGAACTAACACAATTTAAGCCTTTTTGTCAAATACTAGGTGCTGAAAACATTTTCTTTCTCGAACAGATCTTGTTTAATATGGTTGTAGAAGTACCTCGCTGGACCAATGCTAAAATGGAGGTATATGTATTTTGATATACATTATTTTGATTTAAAAATAGTATATTGCATTTTAAATATGAACGCATGCTTTAATCTCTCATTTGGTTTAATCCAGACTAAGAAGAAAATCATTCAGCACTTGAAGTCTTATTCATGTTAAATAGTGTTTATCTTGTTTAAAACCGTGTGATGTAGTTACAGTTTTTCTCAATCGCTTTGGCTCATTTCTCGAATGAGTCTTAACATTATGTAAACTGTAAATTCAATCGTCACAACTGTTTGCTGAGACATCCAAACTCTATTGAATATCTGCAAAATGTAGTAAGTGATCCAAAACATTTAGTTCTTGCTTCAAAAGCTAGCTATTTTGTCAGACAATTGGCCAGTGCCACCAAAATAGAAAGTGTTCTTATCATCGAGTCAGCCGTACAAATCAAATCAAGATTCTTTCTTTTTCACTATGGCAGTCATGTGAAAATTATTGTTGTATACAAATTTCATTTATCCTCTACTTTATGACACTGAATTTAGCGGACAAAACAAACTTCAGAATATACATGCATGCCTTATAGATTTTGATAACTAATTGTATCATTTTGCATGTGATTGTTCACACGATGAAAGAATGTTCAGAAGTTATGCCGAGAATGACAGTTTCACTGAGAATCAGCTAATCAGTTTTTATAAACAAGCTATATGCTTTTAGTTATTGTGCTTATTGTTGAGAATGTTTGCACACATGTGCCAAAACACATGCAATTTGCCTAAATCAACAAGAAACTAACTGTTCAGAGACCCAAACGGAAAAAAAAGTCTAATTCGAGAAATGAGCCAAAGCAATTGAGAAAAACAAACATGTGCTAAAAAAGGCACAGGTGCCAGTGCCACCTACAAGCATATTAGTTGAACTGTAGATCGTTGGTCAATGATAAAAATCATGTATTTATTTAAACTTGATGTTTATTAAAACTTAAATGCATATCTAAATTTTAGGGATCCACGATAAATTATCGGCCATATCGGTATCGGCTGATAATTGGTCATTTTTAATGTTATCGGTGTCCGCCGATAATAGAAATTTAGGCCGATATATTATAGCCGATAATTAAACTGGTTAAACTTCTTCTGTCTTGAGACTGATTGAGATTCGTGGCTATTAAGAAAATTTTTCTGGGTTGCTCGGGAAGAACGTCTGTAATTTGTTTGTTGAATAGAAAATAAAGCAGAAAAGTTTGAAGGTTAAATAATCTTTAACTAGTGTAAAGTAGGCTTGGTACATTTACATTTAGTCATTTAGCAGACGCTTTTATCCAAAGCGACTTACAGATGAGGAAACATTGGAAGCAATTATAACAACATAGGCCACAAAATGCATAAGTGCATCAAACTAGTCCATTAAAGCCTAGCACAGTATACAAAGCTAAGAATAGTGAGGTTAGTACTTTTTTCTTTTTCTTTTTTTTATCATAAAGAATGAAAGGGAAGAGACTTAGGAAAAATCAATCGGCAACGTGTTGACGGAAGAGATGCGTTTTTTGGCGTTTTTTAAAGATGGCAACCGAGTCTGCTGATCTTGTTGCAGCTGGTAGATCATTCCAGCAATGTGGAAAAGATCCAGAGAAGGTACGGGAGAGTGACTTTTTTCCTTTTTGGGATGGTACCACTAGTCGTTGTTCCTTTGCAGACCGCAGTGATCTGGCAGGAACATAGATCTGCATTAGCGAGTGGAGATACGATGGTGCAGATCCGGTGTTGGTCTTGTAGGCCAGGAGCATAGCTTTGAACTTTATGCGGGCGGCAACAGGGAGCCAGTGTAACCTGATGAAGAGCGGAGTTACATGCGCTCTCTTCGGTTCATTGAAGACCACTCTTTCCGCCGCATTCTGGATCATCTGGAGAAGTTTGATTGTGCAAGCAGGAAGTCCAGCCAGAAGCGCATTGCAATAATCCAGTTTGGACAGGACAAGAGCCTTGACTAGGACTTGCGTAGAGTGCTCCGATAGGAAAGGTCTAATTTTCCTAATGTTGTAGAGGATGAATCTACAGGACCGGGTGGTGCTGGCAACATGACTTGTGAGGTCAAGCCAATCATCGATTACCACTCCCAGGTTTCTGGCTGTGCTGGACGGTGTAATTGTGACGAGCCTAGTTGAATGGCAAGGTTGTGGTGAATCTTTGGATTGGCTGGGGTCACAAGCAGTTCCGTTTTTGCAAGGTTTAGCTGCAGGTGATGATCCTTCATCCAAAGCGAGATGTCATTCAGGCATGCCGCGATGCGAGCAGCGACCGTCGGATTGTCCGGTTGAAATGACAAGTAGAGTTGTGTGTCGTCGGCATAGCAGTGATAGGAGACGCCATGCTTCTGAATGACCGAGCCGAGGGATGTCATGTAAATGGCGAAGAGTTGCGGTCCAAGCACTGAGCCCCGTGGCACCCCGTGTTGAGCTGTTGGGACACGGAGACCTCATCTCTCCAGGATACTCTGAATAACCATCCCGAGAGGTAGGACTCAAACCATTGCAACGACATTCCAGAGACACCCATAGCACTGAGAGAAGCCAGGAGGATGTGATGATTGACAGTGTCAAAGGCAGCAGACAGATCCAGTAGGATGAGCACAGATGACATGGATGATGCTTTTGCCAGTCTCAGGGCTTCGATGACTGAGAGCAGTGCAGTCTCTGTGGAATGACCGGTCTTGAACCCAGACTGATTGCTGTCTAGGAGGTTGTTTTGCATGAGAAAGGAGGAGAGCTGGTTGAACACAACTCGCTCCAGGGCTTTGGTGATGTAGGGAGACAGGCCTGTAGTTTTCTAGCAGTGTAGGGTCCAGGGTGGGTTTCTTTAGAAGCGGTGTGATGCAGGCCTCTTTGAACGCTGTGGGAAATGTCCCAGTGGTGAGCGAAGAGTTGATGATGTGGGTCAGAGCAGGCACAACCGTTGGAGAGACGGCCTGGAGGAGATGGGTGGGGATGGGATCCAGTGGGCAGGTGGTAGGGTGGTTGGAGCCAATGACCTTGGAGACATCAGCTTCAGACAGAGGAGAAAAGGTAGGGAGCACACACGTGTCAGGGATGTGGGCGGGTTCGACAGGTGGTGGCGTAGAGAACTGGCTGCTGATGGCAGTAGTTTTCTTTACGAAGAACGATGCAAAATCAGCAGCTGTTAACTCCGATGAAGGTGCGGGAGCAGGCGGACAGAGGAGAGCAGAGAAGGTTTTGAAGAGCGTTCGAGAGTCCGGATAGTTGCAGATCCTCGAGTGGTAGTAATCTGTTTTTGCAGAGGTGACATCAACAGAGAAAGAAGAGAGAAGAGATTGGTAGAGAGAGAGGTCTGCAGGGTCTTTTGACTTGCGCCATTTTCTCTCAGCTGACCGGAGCCTGGCGCGATGCTCACGCAGTACATCCGATAACCAGGGAGCCGACGGGGATGCACGGTCTGGTCCAGATGCAAGAGGGCATAGGTTGTCCAAGCAGGATGAAAGCGTGGAACACAGAGTGGCTGTGGCATTGTCTGTATTCAAAAGAGAGAGCTCATCAGAGGGGGGGGGTGCAGAGAAGACAGCAGAGGAAAAACAGGAGGGAGGGAGAGTCCGCAGGTTGCGCCGGAAGGTGATCATCGGTAAGACATCTGCGATATCCGGAGCAGTGAGGTTGAGGGTGACGAAGAAGTGATCAGACGTGTGCAGCGGGGTGACCTGAGAGTGATGAGTGGAGCAGTATCTTGTGAAGATCAGATCTAGATGCTTTCCAGACTTGTGGGTTGCTGATGTGGAAACCTGCTCGAGGAGAAATTATGCGGTCAGGTTGACGAAGTCAGCAGCCTGTGGCTTTCCAATGTGGATGTTGAAGTCACCTAGTACCACCATGGCAGTACCAATCTCAGGGAAGGATGAAAGAAGCACATCCAGTTCCTCCAAGAAATGTCCAAGCTGACCTGGGGGACGATATATAACTACAAAATGACTTTTAACAGGGTGGGTGATAGTAACAGCATGAAACTCGAAGGAGCTGTTGTCACACATGGGCTGATTGAATTTCCATTCTTTGGGGATGAGTAGACCGATGCCTCCACCCCTTCCTGATGCGAGGGCTGTGGGAGAAAGTGTGGTTATGGGAGAGGGCAGCGGGAGTGGCAGAGTCCTCTGGTTTGATCCATGTTTCTGTAAGTGCTACAATGGAAAGACCTGAATGTTTAACAAAAGCTGTAATGAAATCAGATTTGTTCAAAGCAGATTGGCAGTTCCACAATCCTATTGGGAAAGTAGAAGGGGCAGTTGCTAGCAGTGATACATTGTGAAGATTATTAGCATTGCGTTGCCTTCGGCATGCGGCAGATGATTTACGTGTTGTGATAACAGAAAGGATTTTAAAACACATATTTAAGAGAAAGAAAATAGGGAGAAACATTAAAGATAACAATAAAGGAATAAGTATTAGTGCAAACAAGTAAGACAAAAAGTGCAAGTGTTGATACCAAACAAAAAAAGGTACAAAAGAAGTGCAATACTCAAGTGCCCTGTCGGTGTACCGGGCTCGGTGGAGTCGCACGCAGGTAGAGTCGATGTCTTTACTCTCTTCGGTCTTCACGCGATGAGGGCTGCACGCGACCGCTGCCGCGGTGGGTAGACGCTTTTTAAATACGCGTCTAATTACTTAAATTCAACAGGCCCCGCCCTCAGATGACACGCGCACACAAAGCAAACAAATTAAACTAGCCCAAGAACGAACAAAGGAACGATACTACACGCGGTTTCACCACGTGACAGAGCGGAAGTAAATACAAAGCGATTTCTCAGTTTAACACAGTACTAAAACTCAACAAGACACAATTTAAATACACTTACACAGTTCTGTACGCTTCTGCTGCTAAATTGCTTCTCATGGTACATGATTTTCAGGCCAAAAAGGGAACTAACGGTTACCCTGTTTTCTGCAGTGAATGTTTTCATATAAAAGCTGTTGTCCACTTTTTGCCTTTTGTTTCAGTCTTAGGAAATGTTATATTAATATCTAGATGCTGTATATCGGCCAATATATCAGTTATCTACTTCCCATGTTACAAAAACATTTGTTTTCGTTATACATATATGTGCATCCCTACAAAATTTTCATAATTTTGTATTCTGAGATTGAGAGCTCAATATGCAACACAATTGTATGTGACCACACATTGTATTTTGCATTAAAACACGATATATACTTTTTTATAGATAGCAACAAAGGAACCATTAAACCCGATCAAGCAAGATGTGAAGAAAGGCAAGCTGCGATATGTAGCTAACATTTTTCCTCACAAAGGCTACATTTGGAACTACGGTGCGCTTCCACAGGTGCACACATAATTTTTTTCTGAAAGGTGCACTACACTTGTCAAAGGAAAACGTACTCTGTTACTTACATAACCTCGGTTCCCTGAGATACGGGAACGAGGACTGCGTAGCAGGACGCTATGGGGAAAACTCCTCTTTCTCTGATGACTGAAGCTAACCAATAGCACAGTGACAACTGCACGGCTATTGGTGTAAGGAAATTAAAAATTTAAACCAATGGCAGCGATGCTGCACGGACCAATGGCAATGGCTATATAAGCTGACACATCGCCGTAGGGTCCTCAGGTTACTTCGACTGAAGCGACGACCATTTGCAGCTTGTAGCACGGCCAGGAACGCAGTACTCATTACCGTATCTCAGGTAACAGAGGTTACGTTAGTAACCGAGTACGTTCCCTATCGATACTTCACTCGTACTATGGGGAACTAGTATAATCACGCTGTGCTTCAAGTGCAACGAAAAACACCAGTTAGTCCCAGAGCCTTGACTGCTTAAAAGGCCAAGCTGCTTATATAGCCATAAGGCCCGCCCCTTTTGGCGGGTGCCATCGCCATTGATCCATGCAGCTTCGCTGCCATTGGTTTAAAGTTTTACTTTTCACTCACCAATGGCCATGCAGTTTACACTGCGCTATTGAAAAGCTTCAGTCATTGGAGAAAAAGGAGTTTTCCCCATAGTGTCCTGCTACGCGGTATGAATGAAGTATCGATAGGGAACTTGTGCTACTGCAAATTGCCTTTACATTAGATAGTTTTTTCTTTAATATCCAATACAGTTGGAGAGAAATCTAATGTCATTTCTTAATAATACAGACATGGGAGGATCCTAACCACACTGATAACGAAACCAAGTGCTGTGGAGACAATGACCCTATAGACGTGGTTGACATCGGCTCCATTGTGGGTACAAAACCTGCTTGTGTGGAATTAATACAGTGCCTTTTTCTGTGTTATGAAACTACCATCTACACATACATTAGTTTTTTTTATATTCAAAGCACTTAAATTCAAAAAAATTTATTTCAGTGCAATAGTTTTCATTGTTTTATTCTTATCAGCTTGTGTTAAAATTGCATATAGCAGGTATTTCCTTTGAATTTGTGAGATTATTATTATTGCATATTATCAATTAGTACAAAGTCTATGCATACTTATACTGTATACAAGGTAATATATTAAGTTTGACATCTTACCTGTTTTAATTCTGTAAGCATATATTTCTGTGCCACAGGTGTGCGTAACCGGGCAGGTGATTCAAGTTAAGGTTCTGGGAATTCTGGCTTTGATAGATGAAGGAGAGACTGACTGGAAGGTAATAGCCATCAATATAGAGGATCCTGATGCATTGAGCCTTAACAGTGAGTACATTGTATATGTATTCTAATGTCATTTTTATGCACCAGAACACCAAGGCAAATTTCTTGTACAGTTAAACCCATAGTACTTGACAATAAAGGCGATTCTGATTATATACTATTTATATAAAATATGTGTTATTTAATTTTGTGAAAGCATAATCTGAAGCAATGCATTATTAACAGGCATTGGAGATGTCAGAAAGGTTAAACCGGGTTATCTTGAGGCTACAGTGGAGTGGTTTAAAAAATACAAAGTTCCAGATGGAAAGCCTGAGAACCAGTTTGCATTCAATGGACAGTTTAAGGATAAGGTACTCACTATTTGTGAAACGATGAAAAGAAATCTATTCAATGTTTTAATTTATTTAATATTCAAGGATTTTACTGTTTGACTTCAAATTTAGGACTTTGCCATAGAAGTCATAAAATCAACACACAGCTACTGGAAAGCAATAGTGTCGAAAGCAAAGACAAAAGATGTCGAAATTGTTTGGTGAGTATAAGGGTTTTAAAATTAATATTGTTAATGACAAAGTTTTCTTGTCCGTGTTAAAAACCAACACCATTTTCTAGTCATTTGCATTAATGTTAACAAGTGTGAAGAAAGTAAGTTTTTAAATCCCTACTCTTAACTTTTTATCTTTCTATAGTCAGAACTCCTCTTTGTGTGATAGTCCGTACAAATGCAGTGATGCAGAGGCCAGTGCAGTAGTCAAAGCTGTAAGTATTATCTTCCTCGTATACTAGCTTTTTCTTGCACAAAAGGAGACGTAGTCATTTGCTATTGTGTTGTAGGCTGCAGAATATACAGAACCCCTCCCGTTGTTTCCTGACGGTAAATGTATATCTTTGTACAAACACAATATACAAAAAATACGCTCTATTCAAAGCATTGCTTATCCTTATATTTTCTTTTCTACAGTGGACAAATGGCAATTCTTGTCGAAGTAAACTTTTTTCTTTCACAAAACAATTTGCAGGGTAATGTCAAAAAGCCAGAAGACAAAGCAGTCAGTGGTTCAAAGTTTCAATATTTAAGTTTCATTAATGTATTTTTTAGATAATTGTTTATCATCAAGAAACACCACTACTTGCAATATATTCATTTGTTATCATGAGGCATCAGTTGAGCAAGTAACTTATAAGTAAGCAAGTCATAAAAAAATTAATTGAAAGACTGTATTTGGTGGCATTTTTCGGCATTAACATTATAATGGTTTTGTTCTATATATTGTTATTCATCATCAATTTTATTACAGACTCGAAGTCCAATAAAAAAACGTTACTGTACTTCAAAATACAAGTGTTTCAGTGCCAATATTGTCTCTATTATTTTTTTTACCATTTATTAATAGTATATGGTATAACCAAAGCAACTTTCAGTGTATTTTGTCTATGCATGGCTTTTTAAACATCATCAGACACATGTGTTAGCCTGACTGAGCTTAAACTTTTATAAACAGGTCCTGTGGCTCAGTGGGTAGAGCATGGTGCTAGCAACGCCAATGTCATGGCTTCGATTCCATGGGATTACACATAGTCAGAAACAAATATATAATACAAGTCGCTTTGGATAAAAGCGTTTGCCAAATGCATAAATGTAAAAAAGAAATGGGGGGGGGGGAATGATGGACCAGATAACATGTTATCCACACATAAATTAAATCACTGTCAAAGATGCCTTAACCAAATCATAAGCAATGGGTGAATAGTTATTCTAAACCGCTGAAATACTGTACCAATAAATTTTTGTTTAAAACAGAATACAAAATAAATTTAATTTTCAATCGAAGATTGAAATTGAATATATTGAATTGTATGAAAAATAACTAGGACAATGTGAATACTTGAAATAAATATAAATTTATTAAAAACACCCACAATTCAGCAATATCAGGAATGATAACAAATCAACAAATAACTTTCAAATAAACTGCATTCAGTTATTCAGTACATTACAATACTTACAGTATTCATCGGCATTCTTAATTCAACGTTTTAAGCTTTACACATTTTTTAAAGAGAACAAGGGAAGCGATACAAAAAAGGCAGAAAATAGCACATTTAAATCTTTAGTGTCTAATGTTAAAAAAACCAACGTGTGTACATAAACTGCTAGCTTCACGTAAGAGTTTTGCACCCCAGTATGTTAGTTGAAGTCAGAAAGTCGTTCAAGTAAAGTTGACTCCACTCAGAAACACTCCGAAGCAACTTCAAGTATGGCTGTTCGTGTCACTCGCCTGCTACTATCTCAACACTCTTCTCCCGCTTCATACTTCAACTTGCTACTCAAGCTGGGTCCTGTACGCTGAAATTAAACAACTAAACTACTCAGTGGAAGGTTCTTCCATCACTAGTCAATACATCAGAGTAATTTCTTGTAAACAAAGCTGTTGTTGACAAAATCCTCTTGTAACCTGCATACGGGCTACATTTCGCGTTTTCTAATAGATGTGTTAGGTAACAGTACGTGTAACACACAAAATTGACTATTTAACATTAAAAAGCTGGACATAGAATAAAGAATGGACTAAAGCAATGCAAGCATGTGGTTTATACAACGTGGCAATTTATTACATTTACATTACAATTGTCTGCCTATTTTAAATTTACTTAGATTTTTGTAGTATGTAATTATTATTTTTTTTAAACAAATGAAGTGCTTTTTTCAAATAAATGTTATAGTGGAATGAGTTTTATTACCAAGGACTTAATAAATATAATTCACTTCAATAAATGTGGATGTGGGAGGTAATAGTTTGTTTAAAGGCTGTAAATACATTTAGCATCAAACTATACATATGCAACTAAATGTGCATATAATAACCAACTGGGTCTTTAAGTGAGGAGCACATGCATTGCTTTATATATTTCAATGCCTGTTCTGATTTCTTCTGGGAAACATATGTGTACATTCCACTTTAACAGTATGAAAATGCATGTCATTACAATTTTTTAAACAAAGTTAGATGTGTGTGATATATACAAGAAATTCATAAGGATTTTCAGATGCAAAGGAGAATACCTGAATAAGAGAGGATAGCACATACACAAGTGATGTTTACGCAGAGCAATACGCTGATTCATCCCTGATTGAGCAATTCCATTGAAACTTGAAGTTCAAGTTATACTTTCTATTAGATCAAGTGTGAAGAAAGTAAAAACTGAACTTTGCATCAATGATGGCCTTTAGGTTATATTTGCTACAAATTGTTTGCAAATAAAATAAACTAAACTCCTTGGTATTAGAATTCTATTGCCAAACTAGTTCTGAGGTATATGAAAAGTAGATTCTCTACATCATTCAAAAGCCTTCTCGCCACCCTTTAGAGATTCTCACATTATATTTACTATATAGTAGGTCAAGTAGCACCATTTGAAATAAGATCCGATCAAACCCAAAGAAATAGTACTCTTCCTTACTAAACTAAAATCTAAGCATACATTAGAAAAGTATTAATTTACTGTACACATTTTTATACAGCTAAAGTTGCATTATATAAAATTCCCCACAGCAAGCCGAGCCAGCTGCCTTTAAATCAGTGTCACTGATCTATATGTAACCCTGTTATGTGTTCCTTGAAAATTGCGTTGAGGAAATAAATATTGACCATTATTTTCCCTAGACTCAGTATCAGTTACACTTAGCTAAGAATCTGTATTCAGTATTGCGAAATGTCACTCTTCCTGTGATTTCTCTGTAAAAACATTACTGTTACAAAATGTATCTTATATGGCTCAATGTACAATAAGTAAAAAATTATTTGTTACAATTGTAAAAGCACCAGAAAAATTCTGTATCTTATCAGTATAGTTGTCCGCAGTTAAAAACTAAAATGAATGCAGCGTGCATGACTGAGTCTCACCCAATGATGGAGTGCCCTCCATTAACTTGTCAAAATGAACTGAGCTTGACAAAGCCTCTGAACAATTTACAATAGCTTTAAAAGCTTGAAGTTTTACAGGCCATCCTGACAAATGACCATCAGACAGACAGATATACAAAAAACCAAAGGGCTAAATAGAAAAAGAAAACTTAATGATAAGAATGAGAAGTGAAAGGTCTGTGCTGGGTTTAGCGGATGTAGCTTGAAAGCTCAAGGATTTTTAACATTCACCAATTTTCTGTGGAAATCGCTAGGAGTTTTGGCACCTTTAAATGTTTATTATAGAAAAAGCGGTCAAGTCTGTTAGAAAACATATAGCAACCCAAGTCGGAACCTCAAGGTCTGTGCCAAGTTTGTTTCTATGTAGCTTGAAAACGCAAGCAGTAATTAAAGGCATACATTCAAAAAAGTTTTAAATAAGATAACAGTATGCTAAATTATAATATATTGGCTTTGTCAAGTAAACATAAAAATTGACATCAGATTGGAGAGAAAGTAATGACCCTCACTATGAAAGTGCTTCTTAAAAACTATTTAAGGAAAGTTGCATCCCAAATGGCATGCTATTCAGTATGCACTATGTACTCTAGCATCTAGTATATGCATTTTAGAAGGGTAATATCATCTCAAATGGCTTTTTTCTAACCAGAAATAGAAGCCGTTTCCTGAATGCTAATGACGTAAAACACGTAACACAATGGGCGTTAATAAAACTAAATTTGTACATTGTACTTGTGATGTAATTATTACTTGTTTTGTCCAACATGACCTCTGTCACCATCAGACTATAGCATAATTGTCCCTGCAGGTGAGTTTTTATCGCACAGCGAATGATAGTCCCACTTCTCTTCCGCTACGTGAGCAAAACTGCGACCGTTGAGTTAAGTGTCCACACTCTTATAAATAAAGGTGCTTCAAAAGGTTCTTCAATGCCATAAAATATCATTTTTTTCTAAATGGTTTCATAAAGAACCTTTAACATCCAAAGAACCTTTCTTTTTCACAAAAAGTTCTTTGTGGTCAAAAAAGGTTCTTCAGATTATGAAAAGATAAAAAAGAGATGGTTCTTTAAAGAACCTTTGACTAAATGTGACTAAAGGGTTCTTTGTGGAACCAAAAATGGTTTGTCTATGGCATTGCTTTGAAGAACCTTTAAGCACTTATTCGTTAAGAGTACAGCTTTCTACATGAGTGCATCATCTGGGTACCTAAAGTGCACTTCTTCTTTTGAAATTGGGATATAAAACACACTACTCACACTATTTAAACTACAAAATGGCGTGGTATAGTGCATTACTGGGCGATTTGGGATACACCTTTCATTATTTGGCTATTAAGATATTTTAATTGCTCATTTTAAACATAATCTTCAATCACTGCTTTTTAAAAGACAGAAACTCGTTGTATATTTTAAATAAAAAAGGCATTTTAAAACACTCCCTAGCACCATGAAAAAATAGTTTAGCCACAAAAACCTATCTTTGTTTCCAGTAATTTGTCCAGATTTGTCAGACTATAAGCACCACGGAAGAAGAACAGTGTGTAATCAAATGAGAGTAATCAAATATCAAATAAATACTTCTGATTGGTCAAACAATAAAACATGACCTCCTAAGAGCCGACAACCCTAATGTGTCAATGTTATCAATGATCTGCATCTGCTCTGCCTTTCCATATAGTGCGATATTAAATCTTATCTCAAATTCCTTGCACAAACTGAAAAAGCACTCTTTTTCTACTAGCCAATAGAACCATGGTCTGCGACACTATTTATTAGCACCATTTAATTAGTTTGATGCCACCTGTACTTGCCTAAAGAGGTTTTACTGAAAATTATTGTAAGGTCCAGTAACCTTGGTAAAGGCATAGGGAGATGTATTCACATATGTATTGGTTGTGCAGGACATTGACTGTTCGAAAAGCTTGAGAACAAATTTCTTATATGGAGGCTCAGAAGGTTCAGAAGGTTCCGTATGTTCACGTTTCGCCTTCTTTCCACTGCTCTTGCTGGATGTGTTTTCAACACCATGCTTCTCAGCATCTTCCTCCTTCTCCCGGGCCTTCTCTGCCATCTTTGCCTCCCACAGAGACAGTCCGTGTTTCGCTTCATTCAAATTCTTATGCTGGTAGAAGACCAGAGAGATGCGAGTGGGATGGTTGCGATCAGGTTTCCTGAGGGGCGTAGTTGCATGAAGCTCACGCTTCGCACACTCGATAATGATGGAACCATGACTAGGTGCCACTGCCACCCCTCCGATTTCAGGGTCAAGAAAATTGTGCTCACTGTCGGACCACACATCCTCCTCTTTTTTTTCCAGAGTCTGGGACTGTGGTTCTTGTTTGATTTGATGGTTAAGGACATTTTCATTAGAAAGCTTCATGTCTTGAGGTTGATTTGGGTCGACGCATTCATTACTGAAAGGAGGAAACACTTGGGAGATACCATTTGCTCCATGCATGTTTAAATTATTATTTTGCATCCTTAACGTATCTAGACTTGGAGTAAACATTTGATGATTCTGTGAGATATGAGGTTTGGGATAGGCTTCAAACTGGTTGTTTTTGCTGACAGCTGCATACTCAAAATGTTGATGAGTTGAGGTAGGCCTTGGGAAGGCATCAGGTGGCATATTGGGGCTATAACCCCGATAATGTCCCATGGAGTGCATGCCAGGTCTCACATTACAGGTGCCATAACCATTGACTGGCATTCTAGGCTCGCCGTAGTGAGGTGGGTAGTTGACCCCATAATCTTGAGGTGCATTGTACTGCTGCTCCAAGTAAGGTAAATTCCTTTGAGCCTGATACATATTCATACTATGTTTAATATTTGGAGAGTAATAAGGGTGGTAGTTGTCCATGGGCATTCCCCCATTATGTTGGTAACCAGGGTACATGGGGCTGGGTGTAAGTGACCTTGAATATGGGGTGGATGCATTCATGTAAGGGTTGGGCGCATTCACTGGTGGAAGATAAGGATTACCGGTAGGGGAAGGTGTTTGAGGATGCAGATTTGCTAGTTTAGAAGTGTTTGGTAAGGTTACTTGTGCATTTGAGAATCTAGTGTATGGTGGACCAGCGTAAGGCGGGGCATGATTGGGGTGGGGAATCTGCCGTTGCTGCGGCTGCTGATGGGTGGCGTGTGTACTTGGGGGATGGCCAGGATCTGTTTTCATGTTGCTTAGACCTGGATGAACAGTAATGTTAATGGTAAATGGGTATAAACATTCATAAACATTGGTGGTATTTATTTTTCATGAACATTTTATAATTGAGTCACAAATAAAAGTTGCTACGTCTATAGTTTATAGCTCTTTCATACCTATTATAGGTTGGTTCTGGCCCAGGTTTTCAGTAACACTTTGTTTCTGCCTTGTTTGCTGGATGTTGTCCATTTTGGAGTTTGGTGTGTTGGGGTTGGTCGACTTGTTAGCTCTCCTGGCATCCAGCTTCTTCTGCCGGCAAGACTTGGCAGGCTCCGCCAGCATACGCACCTGTCTGCGAAAGGCACTGAGTACCTGAATAGCACCTGTTTTGGTCTTTTCCAGCTGAGCTTCAGCACTGCCAAACTCATCAGTGGATGAGGCCTTGTATAAGGGAAGTACGTGCAGTTGCTCATCCTCTGGAATTTTCCCGATCTCACGGTTATCCTCTCGTGTAAGGGTACAGACCTATGACAAGAGTGGACAGAGGGTGACTTGTCAGGTTTATTTTGTGATATTGTAACAACTTGGTTCTATCTACCTTTTGTTCCCCATCTCAGAATATTTAACCAAATATCTTTTGCATCAGTTCATAGTCATTAGGTTACTCGCAGGTACAGCTTTTGTGTACAACTATTCTTGCTGGGGCACTTTATTTCTTACCACAGTACTGCCCCCCTGCATGTTGTGCAAGTCTCTGTGGGCATGGGCACAGAAATCTAGACAGGCTGTCACTCCAGAAAATGGGCGACCTTCTTTTTGCCCCAGACGGCAATCAGGAGCTCTATGTTCATGCTCCACCTGTCAAAATTTGCAGACATTTCATGTAACAAAAAAGTAACAACCTGCTTCGGTAAGACATTTAAAACAACAAGATTACGTATCTTGTTATGTTTACCTGATTGGTGTAAGCATCAGGAGCCATTTTTTTATACACTGGGGCCACGAAAGTTGCAAGACCCTGGAGATTTTGTTCCAGTTTCTCTTCCTGTAAGGGAATTATACACCTGTCAGCTCTTTTTCTTATTGTGTGTTTCTTACCTTTGTATGGTGTGTTTCTGTGTGAGCATCTCACTTCTTTGGGATCATCCCCAAGCAGTTTGAACTTTCGAGGGACTTTACTCCTGGCAAATTTACAACCATTATAGTACATGCTCCAAGAACAACCAAATGAGAAAGAGGCTCCACAGGCTTCAGCTTCAAAACCCTGACATGCACATGTTCTCCTGTGGACAATAATAGAACAGTAAGTTAGATGTGGATTTGTGAATAATATTCTAAACGTATCCAGGGTATGTTTTTTTTTGTTGAAACCATTAAATATGTATCATCGGTTTTATTCTGTACTGTCCAGGGGCGTCATTTGGGTTTGACAAGTGCTTCGGTGGTGTAGTGAGAAAGACATATGACAAAGGATTCTGACTCTGTTTTGATGAAAGTTTGAATCCCCCTCACTCTTCGAAATGTTCACATCACATGTCAGATCGTACTGCTTCCATTTGATTTTAAACTATGATGTTTTCATCAATGGATTATTTAAAGCATGTTGTGCGTAATGATATTTGAAGATTGCTGGTGCAGTGGTGTACTTACTCCTCATTGAGAGCACATCTGCGGTTGGTTAAAGCACCATGTTTTGTTAAAGTACCACTGAGTTCTGAGTAAAGAGAGTCGGCCAGGTTGGTTGATATGCCTTCCCAAATCATGATAACCACCACGATACAGGATGTCTCACAAGAGTGACCAGCCCGCTCTCGCACCAATACCAAGAGTTTTTCATCCAGACTTGCCCTCCGTATCACCTTCACAACACATAAACAGGCATACAAGCAAACTTTTAGAATATATATACAGGAAGCAGTAATCTGAGACTCATGCTATTTTGTTTTCCATAAAGGGCACACCAGAATAGAAAAAAGAGCATGCTTTGTATTTATCGCAGATTTGCAGAAGACAAGCAATACACTTAACTGGCTTCATTTGACATAGACTCGAGGTATGGTTGATGTTTTACAATTTCATGTGATATGCCAACAAATACTGTATATTATCCTTCGAATGAGACTTTAAACTGAGGTCCTGTCTCTCTGTGGTCATGAAAAATCCCCCAAATTCGCCCATTCGCCTCTATAAATTATCATGGCCTCCTAATCATCCCCATATATACTAATTGGCTTCGTAACTCTGTCTCCTCTTCACCAATACGTTGGTGTGTGGGGGGTGCTCTGGCGCAATATGGCTGCTGTTGCATCATCCAGGTGGATGCTGCACATTGGTGGTGGTTGAGGAGATTCTCCCCTTCCATGTAAAGCGTTTTGATAACCCAGAAAAGTGTTATATAAATTAAACAAATTAATATTGTATAATATACTATCTATCATCATCTTATGTGTCCGAAAGAAACAACACTTGGTTCAGTGTACTGGTAATCCGAAAGCTGTTGCAACCAGTTCTTGACTTGAAAACGAGAACCGCTCTAGCAGTGGCATGAATGCAAATGGTGCTGCAGATCGATGTACCTACATAAGGCAGTAATAAGGTCCTAGATATATTTCCATTGGTTTTAGAGTATCAAAAGAAACAGCTCTTGGTTCAGTGTGCACTGGTGATCTGAAAGCTGCTACAGCTGTTCAGTATAAGCTGCTTGTGCTCATTAGTTCTCTCTTCACCCCTCTTAAGTTCAGTATGGAGTAACTGAATAATTGAATGGCTATATATTTCTAGTTAGAGGGACTGTCAGACACACAAACAAGAAAGTGAGTATTTCAAGTAATTTGTGATTAAGTCCGTAGTGCAGACGCGAACTGTTTAGAACGATTCAGTCCGAATTGGTGAACAACACAGACTTTACTGAAAAGAACCGGTTCAAAAGAACAATTCGTTTGCGAATCGGCCATCACTACTTACTATGGATGAAAAACAGGTTGGTCTAAAGTTGTTCTGTAAAGGTAATTCTGAGTAAAACATTTACTATCAGTGTCATACCCTGCCATATAGAATTTCTTAGCTGGATACAAGTAAATTTATTTTACCCATTTGGCGATGGGGCAGCCCTGTGAGCTTTTTCCTTCTTTGCCTGTATACACAACCTTCTCAATCCTAATGGCACTTCCAGTCAGTCCAGACCTGTCAAGGAAAATAGTGTCAAATCAGCTTTTTACCTATATTGTAGTGGATAATACATAGAAAACGAATTCAAACTTAAAAAGGACTACGTAAATATTATACCTTTTCTCCATGATTTCACGAATGCCTGCAACAGTTGATGCTGCTCCTAAATGTGTATAATATGGACCTTCGTCCCTTTCACTAATTTGATCTGTGGAATAAAATATAAGAAAAGTGTTGTACAGTTTATTATCGAAACCTGGAGAACCTGTAATTACTGTCCACATTATATAAAGTCTATAACATAGTCATAGTAAAGTATAAAACATTTAGTATCTATAATTTCTGTTTTCTTTAAAGATCTTAATAACCATATATATATACTGTTCAAAGTACAAAGTATTTTGAAAACCTGAAAAGAGGTATGAAAAACATCTTACCAACACAATGACACGAAGGAATATCGTACTGTGTCTTCATAGGTGTATCAAGGAGGTTTTTTATTGGTGTACTGAGCAGCTTCATGGGTGACTCCAGAAAGGATTGTAAACCATTTTGAATCTTTTTAGGTGGGGTAAAGTTATTTGGTTTGCACTGCTCCTTGATGTTCCCCTCAGTACTGGTTGAGAGCACCGTCACCCCTCCAGACATTTCCACTTTCACTTTATTGGGTGACTTGATGACCAAAGACTTTCTTTCAAACACAGATGAGAGCTGATACTGTTTTAATTGCCGTTCCATGGTAGCTAGAATGCTCCTCTGCTGGCTTTGTTCATATTCTGAAGAATTACCCTCCTGCTTTACTACAATTGAGTTTTCACTTTTCAAGCCCTGTATATCTGGCCTGATGTGGTTGGGGCTTTGCATCCCCTGCTTCTGCAAAAGGTGCATTCGCAATGCTGCATGCATCTGCATATCTGCTTGAACACCTTGGCTCGACAGAGACCCTTTTTGAATTTGAGCACTGGGCTCTTGAAATTCAGCATTGGTTTTTGTTTGAGTAGGTGTCTGTGGACCATTCAAAACTTGTGACACTTGAGAGTGTGGCTGTCGAGACTGGAAATATTCCAGATCATTGTATGCCCTGTGTTGGAGAGGTTGCTGGTAGTTTTGATGTTGTTTACTGGTGCTCTGTGGGCACTGAGTGTTCTGGAGGTTTTGTTGGATCTGTGTTGCATCACCTAGCATAGCTTGAACTTCATTAGACGGAAGCTGTACATTTGACCTAGAAGGATCTGAAAACGGAAAGTTGTTATAAGCTAGTGGTAACATCTGTGATTCTGAGTCAGGGCAGCCTTTCATTTTAGGTCTTTTCAAGATGGGTTCATCTGTCTGAATCTGTGAAACACCTTGTGATTGTGGATCTACTTGTAAACCCTGTCCATCCTGAGGCAGCTTATAGGGAAATGAGCTGGTGGGCTGCTGTTGAGGCTTAACAGGTTGTGCACCAGAAGACTGAGTCAGGTCCAAGTCATTCTTGCATAATTGCTGCGGTTTTATAAATTGTGTATTAAAGTGACCATGCACATTAAAATTTACCTGTTGACATTCGGGGCCAGAACTGTTGGGCAATTGTGTAGGGGGTTGGGATTTTCTATAAAAATCTTGCATCTGACTTTCATTTGTGCCAAAATTGGGCTTGCTGAAATGTTGTGATGGGAAGCTGTTTAGGGGCACCGGATTGATTACGTGGCTTTGGCTCTGTTGGTTTTGGTGCATTTGGACTCCTTGTGAAGGGCAATAATCCCATGTGTGAGGGTGTTCATTAGATGGCCTTGGTACTGGAGCTGATTTAACATCAATCCAGTCCATCTGGGAGGATTGATTTGTACTCTGTGATATTTTCTTTTCCTGAACTGTAGGAGGCTTATCATGTTGCTCACTGCTTTGATTCTGAGGATCTGCAGGACAGGCCTGGGATAGTAACCCTCTGTCTACTGTTTGAGGCTCAAAAGTCTGTTGCTGTGGCAAAGACGGGTCTTTTTTTTCCTGGAAGCTTCCATCAGTCAGTGGCATTTTAAATTGTAGATTCTGCTGATCAGTTAGAGTGCATTGTTCCTGGGGGTTGTTGAATGAAGTAAATGTACCATCCCTTTCAGTTGCTAAGGGGGATCCTGACAGCAGTCTGGGCAACGAGTCCTGGCTCAAATCCTGTTTGACCTTTCTTAAACAATCTTGGTCATTTTGAAGGCTTTCTACGCAGTTCTGAATGGGTGAACAACCATTGAGCCCTGTCTGTGATTTTAGATTGGACTCTACACCTGCCTGACACACAGAATATTTTCCCATATCTGGGAGATCAGACACCGGATAGGTAGACGTTCGTTGCCTTTGGTCAGCTGTAAAGCTGACATGGTATCCATTCTGACTTAATTCCTGGTTGTAGTGCACCTCTGGGGGTACCTTGGCAAGCGGCTTGGAGGCAGTTATTTGGGGTGAGAGAGGAATACCTGAGGTTAATGAAGGTGAAGGAATTGCCTGTTCATTCGGGTTGCTGGTGACTTGATGTACTTGAGATGAGTTGGTTTGAGGTGCAATAGACACATGCTCTGGGTAATACTGAGACAAAGTTTTCTCTAAGAGGTCACCGGTTGTACCCTTTACTGAATCTGGGATCTTTGTGGCACCATTAGACAAAGGAACCTGTTTGTTCCTAGACAGTGAGAAGATATCCCCATTGGGAAAGTTACTGTTTCTCTTGCTATGATTTAATTCACAATGCCCTGGCTGATGCATGGGGAATCCCAGGTCCTCATCTCCATTTATCTCTAGATCAGTGCTGAGTTGTTTTGGTTGCTGACCAAGAGCATGCTTTGTATCTCCATTCATCTCATAGATGCTTTGATCAAACATAGCAGGGCTGCTGCCATTCTCCCATTGCCTTTTCATTGAGAGGACCTCTGTGCTGGGCTTAAAATGGCTCCAGTTGGTGTCCCCATTGAACTGCTGGGATAAGATATCAGGTGACTGATCTCCATTCTGTGTTTTGGCGAGCAGAGTGTCTGTCTGCAGAGTGGTACTGATTTGTGAGCGTGTCAGACTTTTTTCCGTCTCATGGCTGGTCTTTTCTGTTTCCATCTGGTCTGATCTGGGTCCATTCACCAGGCTGCCCTCTCTGCGTCCTACAACATATCAATAGATCACCCAGATGAGTCATGCAGAGTCCAATCTTTTTTTATTGAAAATATAATCTATTGAAGTTTTTACTGAATATGATTTTTCAACTGTTTGAATACGGATTACGGATTACGTTTACAGCATAATATTGATATACAGTGTATGTAACCATGTGTGGTTAACACAGAAATGTCAAAATGTCTTATAAGCTAAATTGAGATTTTGCACACAAATCTACACATCAGCACAAAAATGGCCTTGCATGCAGGGCATTTAATCCATAACAGATTCTGCAAAATGCATGGAATGTTTGGGCATGGGTCCTGAATAGCATGATTAAAGGGAAGTTAAAAGCAGCTGTGGGATGGAGTAGCTTCTGGTATTTTGGATCTTTGAGTGGTAAGTGATGATTTGGCCTGTTTTACACACAAGCAACCGGAAATAAAAAATATCCACGAGTCCTAAGCCTTTCCATCCAAATTAAGTTCTGAATTACATTCATAATCAACCCTGTTTGACTTCAGCCATACTGACTAACTTTGAAGGCAGTGGCTATCAACCAGAAGATTGGGGCTCACAAGGGCAACTTAGCAAACTTGGTTGTTACTTGACGACAATTTAAATGCTAAAAATAGCAGAAAACCAAGCTAAAGGCACACAATTAGTAAATGGCCATTATATTTCCCTGTTGCAAAATCCACTGATTTGACGGTCAAGCCGCAGTGGACTAAGCTATGGGGGGGGGGGGGGGGGTTGAGTATTGTTTTGGACATTGGGGGGCCTTAGAGTAAACAGCTTAAGAACCAATGTCCTAAGCCATAATGCAACTTTTTTCATATATTTATTTGAATGAACATAATTATATATGTAAAATAAAATGAATCACTAAAATAATCACTTCTGTTATACAATTTAGGCCTAGATTATTAAACAATCCATCAATCTGACCATGACAATTTGGAAAGTGATATATACATATATATTTATGGGGAAAAAAACTGTTTGATTACACATATTAAATTTACTTTTATTTGTGGCTAGTTAGATTCCTGTATGATCCTGCATTCAACAATAAATGAAATGAGTCCATTCCAGGTTCGCTTCACAGTTTTGCTGCAGCTGGGAAAAGCCAAGCAGCTTGACACAGTTGGATAAACCCACACTGAAAACAACACACAAAATCTCTCAGAGCAGGAATTACAAGGCAAGAGATACCTACTGAATGCCGTCAATAAATGCACAAACACACATTTCTCATAGTAACTCAGCGTTATATGATCGTATTTTCTGCATCATTAAAATGGGAACATTCATACAATATACTAAACATTTTGTAATTAAAATGATTTATGAATTTGATGTTAATTTTTATTACATATTTTTCTACCCTGATCCTTTTATGTGAGGTCCAGTTTCCTGTATTGAAAGCAATCCCTAGGACGTCTTGAATAGCATATACACACCAAAATATACCCAGTCTTGTTTCTTAACAACTAGGAGCGGCATTA
This sequence comes from Barbatula barbatula, assembly GCF_947034865.1. Classification (NCBI taxonomy): domain Eukaryota; kingdom Metazoa; phylum Chordata; class Actinopteri; order Cypriniformes; family Nemacheilidae; genus Barbatula; species Barbatula barbatula. The sequence continues at coordinate 16,429,590 of NC_136771.1, forward strand.
TTTCGGTTTGCTGTCTGTCCTGCTTTTTTACATTCCTTGTTCAGTTGTCATACTCTGTACTACAAATAATGTTCTCTTACTTGAGACCTAAGACCTTCACTTTTAACGAATGTATGAATCTCACCAGTGCTTTGGTTGCATTGCCAATGCAAAATCCATGTTTAAGAAAACACACAACTACTGCAGCTGGTATTTGTTGGTATTTATTGTTAACGGTTAACAGTTCTATAGCCTCGGGGTTGTCAATACACAACAAGCTAGTACGGAGGCACATTTAAGTGCATTTCCGTCTCTTTCATGATTAACACCTTCACAATCATACATTCTCAGAAAGCAGAGCCTTATAATTTGTACTTCTTTTTTTTTGTGCTTTTTTATGAATATTCTTCTTTGCCACAATGATGTAGACCTAATGTGTTTTATTTATTACAATTTTGGGGGTTTTATCAGCAAATATTGATATATGATTAATATTATTATGATTATTTGATGATTATTGTCATTTTCATGTCATTAAAAAAATTGAAGCAGAGACCAAGAGTAAGATCGATGCTGATACTCTATACAGATACTTCAGTGCTCTTGAAACTTCATCCTTTGGTTCCTCCCTCTGTAATCTGATCACCTAGCTCATGTGCAAGTGTGCTTTAAATGTCACACAGACGCATGGTTGTAAAAGTGTCTATGTATTGCTCCGTCACTCTTTTACTCTAAACATTTACCATGCCTCATTTTGCATATGCATAAAGAAAATAATGCAATAATAATGTCAGTTATCAAAGACAATAATTTATTTACTGGAATTTACCAACCTTTACTTTAAAATGTATTTAGTTTGCAACAAAGGAAACTAGAAGCATCATAATAATGATCAGTCTTTTTCCTTTACAAATGTCAAGCTGCCAATGGAATTAGTATGTAAGACTCCACTCTCACATAAGTCATATACAGCATGTTAACTGTATGATCTAGGAAACACAATAATTTAACTCTTAGATGTGCACACCATATAGTATCAGCTTTAATAGTGCCACCAAACTTCATCATGTTTTATGTATTAAGAAGCCACAACACATAAGCATTACAAGGGAAACAAAAAGAGAGAATGACTTTTCTGAATTGAACAATAATCTGCCTTCATAAGAAATATATAAGATCATCCTGACATAAATAGTGATCATTTGTAGATTTTAACAGACACACAATAAATCTAATTAGATTTTTTATGTACTTCTTGTTTATCTTCACTGACATTTGAAATCCTCTTTGTGGGGTGAGAGATGTATTACTTTAAGAAGCAAATATACACTTCTGTTTGTAATTTTACCCTCAACGAGGTCCCCGCTGAAGAGTCAGGTCTGTGTTGGACCTGCCATTGTCCTTTGTTGGTAATAGAAGACAGATGTGTCTCCGCTTTAACAATGCAATAAGTCTTTGTGTTCGGTCAAAACAGTCTTGGTATGATCTGCCTTATTACAACAAATGATTACTTGGTTCTGGGTATTCCCCATATTACAACATTAACCTTTCATGAATGGAGAATCACAAAACAGTGTAGTTTAGCAGTGTCACTTTTTGGTCCCCATCGGTAGTAATGGTTTTAGTAAAAAGGCATCTACAAAGACCCTAAATGTGAATTATTATAAATGCATTGCCTGAAAACATTTCCATTGTAAAACGGATTTACAATGTTTAATATTTATAAGCTAAATCAATGTTTTAATTGTTAGAGTTGGGTATCTGTATTTGTTTCCTTACATGGGCTGACTGCTTCTGAGATGATGTTTAAGTAGAGAGAATGATTATTAACTCAACATAGGTTCAGTAGGTTGCGTGACTGTGTAACTCTGGTTTTAGCAGACTGAACCTGCTGACCCTTCGCTCAGATTCAAACATTGACAGCAAACACAGTAAACACAGCCTTAAATTACCAGCAACCTAAGCTTCCCTTCCCAAAATACAATTTCAAAACATACTTCCAACGTATACTCCTCTTAACTTCGTCTTCTCTTCTTTGACTGCCATCCCCCATTCCTTTGTGTCTGCACCAGTCAATATATCTGACTAATTTGATGAACTGTGCCCGGTGCAAAGCAAATGTCTTTCAGAGAGCTTGGTAGCCATGGTGATCATTATATTGTTGCTACACGGCCATCTGCTCTAAACATTAACCGAGCATGACTGGCTAACATAGATGGAGAGAGATGGAGAAAACGCAAACACGTGCTGAGCACATTGATTTTGCTATGATCTACAACATTTTATAAGTGTTTTATTTACTGTGGTGACACATAAGCTAAAAAGCCCTAGCCGTTGTTTACTTTCGATGTGACTCTTCTTTCACTGTGACTGGAACTTCCAACTGCGATAATGATGTTCTGAGGTGTTCCACGTTCTTGATTCTTAAACTAACCAAAGATTATTCGTTTTTAGTTCTCAAGATGGTAAACACTGTATTGCCTAACACAGAATGTTATGTATTTCCCCCCACAACACACTTCCCATAAACACTTGTATAAAGCACTAATTCCTGAATGCACCAGAGCCAATCCACCATTCATTTAAATGGTTCCATCAAAACATGGAATGCATTCTGTGTACAGAATTCAACTGGAACAGTGGTGTACCCTATGGTTGTGATTATTTGAAGTAGCTGCAGTTTGTTTTCATTTTTTTAAACCTAAAGCTATCAGCACTGACTCTATCAGCATAGTCTGTATTGATCCTGCACTGTTCCTGTAACAAGAACATCCTGATTCTGTTGATGTGAGGTTCTGAATTTAAAGCTCTTTAAATCGAGTGTATTGGTTAACCCCATGCATCAATGGTCCATTTCAACCCTTTCAGTTAATCTGTTTCACAGCCTCTTGCAAATAAAAGGTAGGGTTACCTGCATGGTGTCCTGCTGTCAGGTTTTCAGATGGTCAGCATCCATACAGAGTCAGAAGTGAAAGTTCGGTAGCTGGTAAACACTGAATGAAGCAAGTGGACATGTTCATTTGAACTTCATTCTAATGTTATATAGCAGGCACTTTTATCCAAAACAAGAACAAACAATATCTTTAGCATCTCTACAAGGTTTCTACCTGTGGATTAACATATTTTAGTCACGCCGTGTCATTGCCTGTATTGAGTAATGTTTAGCTTACTGATTCACTGAATGAGTTTATATTAACAAACCTTGTGTCTTGCATATACAGTAACCTGCTCCTTACACTCTGCATTTTTTTAAACACTTATTTCCTTATATTACCGTAAATCAAAATAATGACCCTATTTAGCAGGAATGATACTAAACTTGTAAGTAGAGATCAGCAGAGACATTAAATTGAAGCAAACCCTCGTACTTTCCTAGACCCTCAACAAATGGCTATGATATTTTACTGCAGTTTACTTTGGTATTTTTCAGGATATGGAGCAAATGTATTTAATGTACTTACTATAAATAGGTCAGTGCCAGAAGTAAAAAATATCTCTGCTTTTCATTACTCTTGACACTTTAAATAGACCAGCTGGACCTCATATAAACTTTCTCGAGCATTCCATTTCATTCCGTTTATGCATTTGACAAATGCTTTAATCCAAACCGATTTACATTGCATTCAAATTATTCATGCATCTTCTGATCTTTCCACTAAAACTAATTTATGCTCCAAAGTTTAAGCTACAGGAAGGCCTCTAACCCCAACATTAGCAGAAAACAAAACCCCCACATCCCATTGACTATCAGGATTGTTGTTCCAGAGAGGTTGACATCGAACTAAATTTAATTCACCGGTATTAAAGTTAACAAATACTGATCCTCGTAAAGTAGTAAACTTGAATCATATTAACTTTGAAAACGTCTTAAAAATGACTAAAAGCTGCATCAACCCAGCTGTGGCTATTCTTGCAAAACAATTGTGCAAATAATAAGTCAATATTTGTTTTGTCAGTTTTTGGTTTTATTATTTGGCCCAAACTTCTTGCGAATTTTCGACCGACCCTTGGTCATATAGATTAAAGGTACTTAACACAATACCATGTAGTTTTAAAATGCTGAACAAACGAAGTCTGAAGAACATCAGAATTTGATAGCTCAGTTCTCAAAGGTAACTTCCCCAAAATATACTGCAGGAAGTAAATTCAGGTGGACTAGTTTGTGAGGTTATTAAAGAATTTGTATCTGTCTATTTTAGTAATCCAAGGAACTCAAAGATCTTTAGAAGGTTTTTTAGATGTTTAAGAAGTTTATGAGAAGGATCCTCATAGCATGAATGACTCTTTTTGCTGTGGGGGTGTTGGGCTTGCTAGTGTCCTGGTTGTGATTAGTGAATCTGCTGGTATTAGATGTGTATACACAACCAAACACACAAAAGATTTCACAGGCGCATGTCGTTACTCTTCTTGGTGGACCTATTTCTGAGCAAAAATCCTCTATTCATATGTCAAACCGTCAGAGTTTTGAAAGTTGAAAAATATTGGCATGTGATTTTTATGTTGTTGTAATTGAAATCACGTTTTCTTTACATATGCACACATATTTTTCCACATCTTCATTTGTACAGTTAGAAAGAAAATCTGTGAAAACCACATTTATTTTCTTTTCTCTTTACATTGTCACTTCATAAGCATTTTTCTACTTAATTTATTATATATTGTTTGCCTAAAAAGTACAATACAAAAAACTCCTAAATTGAATCAAAAACAAGAACTATAACTTTGAACTGAATCTTAAAAAAAGTAAAACTCAGCCACCTTCTCCAACCACAAGACACAATGTTGACCTATTCCATCTTCAATTGTAGGTTCACCTAAAAAAGAAATCCATCATCTACCAATCTGACAGTTTCCAAACAACTGTCCATTTCATACAGCTAAAACGTTCTCTCCCTTGACCATGCCGTAGCAAAAGTTCTGAAATGCTTTTTCCGTAATCATTGGCCTTGCTTTCCAGTGACCTCCTTGGCTGGCGTAAATACTGTAAACCTCCCTCCCTAACCCTGTGACCGCTGACTTTGAGTCGTGAGTTTATGTTTGTAAACAAACTTGCCATGTGCGCACGCACGTGGAGCACGCTGGTCGGCAAATTTACCTCCAGCTTAATCTGTGACAGCGATAGGTGCTCTAATATCCCGTAACACTCCTCACTGTTGTAGCTCACATCTGACAACCAATGAGTGCATAGAAGAAAGACAAAGTTTTAACTGGTGTCATGTTACTGCCCGCAGTCTGACCTATTAGGACAATTTACTCCAAAAGAGCTTAAAGCAATGCTTAATCAAGTGCAATAGATGCTGTAAACTGTCAGTTACGGCTATGAATTGCTACTTTGCTAACAGACTGGAAACTAACGTTTGTAAGTTGTGGTAACAGTTTTAAACCCATAAAACCTTGTTTTTCACATGTGACTTTATCTCATCGGTAGGAGATAAAAATGTAAACTATGGTTCACGTAGGTGGAGCCGGCAGTGTTCTTAACCCTGGGAGAGTCTTTATTGTTTTTCTAAATGCTTCTTGTCCTTTTACCTCTTACTAACTCTATTTATAATCAAAATAAACATTGAGCATAATAAACAGTTCTACCGTGGCATTGGTTTTAGAACCCAACAGCATGCAGAGTACTTGGATCTCATTTATTCTAGAGAATTTATTCAAATGTGTGTTCAGTCAAGTAAACAATTTGCTTGAAATTTCTTGTATTTTTTACACAAAAATAGATCTACAGATGTCATGATTCTCAAACAGAAGAACACGATTGTTTACAACTGTTTGCTTCTAAAGGCACAAATAACTGACAGTGTCCAACCCCTAAAAAAACCAGTTACTGTCAATGTGTGCTCAATGAAAATCTTGTTCATTTGGCATGTGCTCCACCAACTGCCTGGAAGGTGTTGACATTGCAATCAAACTTCTTATCATATTAGATTACAGCCAAATACATCTATTGACTCAAGCGTGTTAATACTTGGATAATAGGAATTATTCCTGAAATATGTAAAGTTGTAGCTGAAACTAATATAAAGGGTATGGAACTTAGTTTTCTACAGGCTTCAGTGTAGTTATGTAAGCATTTGCACACCTCTTTATCATGTTTATTGACAGCAACTTATTAGGCCCTGCAGGCATCTAAGGAGAATGTTGGAATACGCAACCTAAATACACAAAATAAGGAGACAGGACTTTTATCTGTATTATTCCAGAAGCCAATTGTGATGCAAATCCTAATGGGGCTGTTAAAAAAAGAAGCAACTCATTAGTACAGATATAAAGGGTCACTCATGAAGCCTGTGATAACTGTTAAGTTAATACAGCTTGTGTTATGTGCCAATTGCCCATCCCCCAAACTAAAACAGATATAGGCCAGATTTCCCCCCAAATCTCAAATAGATTTAAATATGTGACCGATCACCATAAAAAATAGACTCTACATAATGTTAACATTAGATAAAAACAATACTGTTCTGTCAATGTAGTATGTAGTTTAATACATGTAATACACAAACATACAGTTAAACAATGACAATCTTGTTAATATCAGACCAAATTTGTGCTCTTAAGTTGCCCTCAGCTAATGGTGCTGCGGGGTTGGGTTTCAGTTTTTTAAAGCTCCTGCCTGACCTTGTGGGCTTCCACCACTACGCTCTGTTTTTTCACTACTGCTCTAGTCTTTGTGTCTGCTTGTCATTCACCGGTGAATGCATTGAAAGCAAGTAGCTCCCCTGTTCCTAGCCAAACTTCACACCAAATTAAGAATAAAAAGGACACATCAGGTTAAAGAGGTCTTTGTCTCATTCTCATCAAAATAAAGGATTTTTTTATAATCATTAAAAGAAAATACTTTTTAGTCCCTATACCCCTTTCTTGTCTCTTCACAGTGATGTCCAAAACTGGCCATTGGACAATAAAAAGATAAGATAATGTTGTTAGCAATGTGAGTGTTTTCGTCTCAGCACAACAGATGCATTGGGAAATCATGTCTGGAGAAGAATTGATCAACATCCTCACAAAAGAGCACAGTTCTCTAACACAGGCACATTCCTAAAGTTGTCCAATACAAAACACCTTAGCTAAAATGTAAATAATGAACAAAAAACGAATTTAAACGCTTCAAAACCTCTTACTCCCTCCACACAAACCAACAAGTAAGAAACAGAGAGAGGGAGAGAGACAGAAAATGTCAGCCATGTTGGTGAAGCTTTATCTAATATCCACACATTATTATGTCAGCTCACGGCTTTAGAAAGAACAACACAATGCAAAGCATGAGCTTGGAGCTGTTTAAGAGACCCCGGGGGCCAGAGGAAACCGGGACCAGAACAGAAAAAACTGTCTCACCTTGTTATAACTCCCTCCACTTTGTTGAATTCCACCAAACCGTCTAGGTCTTCTCTTAAACAAATCCTAAAGGGCAGCCATCTTGCTTCCTTCTGTTCGTCTATGAAACAGACCACCTCCACATCAATATTCATGGGCCAGTCTGACGTCTGCTTTCATCGTCAGGGAGAGAAATCCTGAGTCGCTGTTGGCGCCTGAAGCGCGTCCAGACACAACCCATAGACACACGCTCTCGCTTGCGTGTGCTCAGAAAGGCAGTGCTCAGAGTGATACAGTCCAGTGTACAGATCAGAGGAACTGAGCTCGCCTTGCCGGCAAGCTGAAGTAATTGCCAAATCTCTTTCCTGCTGAGTCCTCTCCACACAAAGAGCCTGAGTCTCTTTTCTTCCCCCTCCTTTTTTGCTCTTTCTTTTTTTCAGCCGCACACAATCGTACACACTTTGCTGGCTGCCCTGAAGCACCGGACTGGATTGCACAGTTCATGCTTCCACCGTCCGCCCACTCTAGCCGTCACTGAAGGAGGGAAAACCCCTTGTTTCAAGAGAATATGTCAGATGGAAACAGGAAATGAGACTTTCAACCAAAATGTCTCGCTCAGGCTTTTCTGTCTTGTTTTTCTGTCTTTTTTGATCCTGCTTCTAAATTCTGTGCGTCGCTTGCATTTCTTCTAAACTGGACGGTGAACGGATATACGTTTATCTCTACTTGGAAAACACAGACTCATCCGTGAAGCCCTGCCCTTATTTACAAGTGCTTGGTCTTATTTTGGCACACAGCGGTTTGCCGGCTACTTTTAGACAACACTTAGCCCTCTTAAAACTCCCTACAGATTCTTGTTGATATGTCAGTCAAACAGGGAGCTAGGGAATGAGTTTTAAAAGCAATCATGAAACACATTCCTAGAAAACGTATTCTCATATTTGACCTCTTTCATAAGATTTTCTGTACTAAAAGTTCAAAGCTTCTCGTAACGCCGTGCCCCTGTGTGTAGTCATGTACATGTGAAAGCGAGCACTAACCCATCTCCTCCTCCACCCTCCATTAAGAGCTTTTAAACATCACGTTTTGTGATGTCTGGACTTTAACAGGTGGTTTTTGTCGGAAAAGAAATCTCCCTTTGGCTCCACTCTAGTTCTGAAAGGGAGACCCCACCTCTTTCATGTGGGCCACTGCCTAGCTGGAGTGACGTTTGTTGACTCAATAGTTTTGAGGCAGAGAGCAGAAAAGAAGATTTGTTTTTACACAGCATGGAGGAGGGGCAGTGGGGGTAGGCAGGAAAACTTGCGCGAGCTTTAATCACCAGAACTGGCCATTCCACAAAGGGCAGGTCAGTCACTGTGCAAAAGTAGAACAAGCTTTCTTGGGATGATCTATAACCTAATTACATAACTTATATCCATGAATAACTGATTTTAAGATGCTATTTATATAAGCCTACTAGACAAAGCAACATATTTATAAGTAAATAGCTCAAAGGTTTAAGTATCTAGAATCTGTTCTATGATTGATTTGTTTCATTTTGAGCCTAATACAATGTTAATAGGGCATTATTAAGATGTTATTACTTGTTAATAAATAATAATATTGAGAATCAAACAGTCTCGGAAAATCTATTTGCAAATGACAATGCTGTGTTAAGCAAGCCAAAGCAGAAATGTTATGTTTTGTGAAGAGGTGTCAGAAACAACATATCATCCTTTCACGGCACCCCTCGCCTCTTGGAGGGAAAACTCTCACCTTGTGTGTGAAAGAATGGGTAACCCCACACCACTGGGGACAATGAATGAATGGACACACTTTAACCGTGAGTGACGTCACATATCTGCAGATTACAGATGTTAAAGAAACATTAAACTGACATTATTTTGAGAATGTTGGGCTCGACAACATCTGTGATGTTTTAGCTCTAAGCAAATACTCAACGAAAGATCCCAGTCAGCTCTTCACATAAGAGGTCTTATACATGGCCCTTTGACATGGGTATTACAAATTATTTCATGCTGTCGTTTTATTTTATAAAACACAAAATGGTAAAGATGCTAACATCCATGATTAAACAATTCATATTTTGAGCTTATTTAACTCATATAAAATGTAAAAAACATTTTAGAATCTCTCGGGTGCTTGTTTAAGTCACGAGTGGTTGTCATACACTTCACGCAAGAAGCTGAGATTCCATTATCAACATGCTGAACAAAAGAGGCTCAAAATCTTGTTTTCTTTCCCAAATGTATTGTTTAGCTTCAGATGGCATTTATTAACCCACTGGAGTCATTTGCATTACTTTAATAATGGATGGATGGATGGATGGATGGATGGATGGATGTATAAGAGAATAATGTGATGACATCATGAAATTGTAGGATGCCATGATGATGTGTAAAGTATGAGAAAGAATTTAGTTTAAACTATTCCTTTAAATTTTATATAATGATTGTCCTAACTGAACGCTTCTGCAAACACACAGCTGTCAGATGTGTGGTGTTTTTAATAAGAATCCTTCTCTGCACTTAGACAGACTCGTTAGTGTAAGACCTTCATGTTGTAATTACAACAGTCCCAGCAGGAGGGTGGGAGATCCGATGATGGGAGTTTGGAGACAATACAGACAAGCTTTTGCGTTACAGCAGGTACAAACCACCATTACGCCTACAAACAGAACCAACTAAGAGATTTAAGAAATCTAGAGATCTGCTTAAAACCTCTCTTTTTTTGTTTTGCATGTATGTCACTGGGCTTAACTATTTTTGTATTTAACTCATTTTGGAGTATTATATTCTCAATATTTCTCCCACTGCACAGCAGGTTTTGAAAGTCCCTCATCCCCATACTAAGCAGTTGCCAATCCAGAGGTCACAAGCTCTTTTCACGCATTCATTATACAGGTGCCTGCTACCCTCTCTCTGTAGGGATGCTGTGTTTTATGAGGCTCTATTCACAAAGGCTTATTATTCTCCTAGCACAGAACACAGGCCATTGAGGGCCTTCAGGGGATGAGACAATATTGTAGCTTCTGCTGGCCCTGTCTGTTCCCATGAGCTCCAGTTCTACTTCAGCTCGCTCTTGGTTAGGTAGACCAAATTAACTTTACTGGTTTATTTTAATATATACTGCCGCAGAAAAAATGAAGAGACTTATTTGACTATTTTTGTTTCATTCTGTGAACCACTAACAATATTTCCCTCTTATCAAAAATAGTTTTGTTTCTATTTGCAGAAAGAAAAAAAAGAAACAAGTAAAACTAACAAGATGCTTTTAATTTTTTCAGACCACAAATTTAGACTTAAATTTCATTTTCGCTTTTGACACTTAATTTTTGAATTGCAAATACGACAATGTTTCCATTGCAGTGATGTCAGATTTGTGTTTGTGTTGTACAGCTGATGGTTCTTTGTTTCACAAACAAAACTAACACAAGTCACAAGACGTAATATAGGACAGTTATTCATTTAACACAATCAAAGACTTTAATAAGAACAAAGCGCCATTGTTTATGCGTCAGACTATTTACACCAAACCATTCACGCTGATGTAAAAATGTTGTTACTACACAAAGATTTCTTGTCCTGGGGTTCTCTCTGGTGGATACGTTTAGTACAACAGCCTTGTTCTGGCATATATTTGCATTTAATTTTCTCACCATCCAAAAAAATATATATAAATGTAACGAAAGAGGTATTATTTATTCTGTATGTTCAGGACTTGCAGGCACTTGCATTTGACATTTGTATGCCTTAAGCAGATAGCTACTGAGATGAACCGAGTAGGAACTACACACTAAAAAATAAAAGTTAATAAAAATTAATAGTCCTACACTGAAAATTCTAACAGTTTTCGAGATATTAGTAATAAGCAATTCACAATTCGTAAAGAGTTGGTAAAATAACTTTCTCGTCCATATTGTATTAACAAAACAATGTGTGTTTATCCTATGTAGCCTACTGTAAGAATCCACAAAAACTGTTCATGAAAACATGTCAGCTTTAGCAGAACCCACAAAGAATACATCTAAAAAATTCTTAACCTCCCAACTTTTCAAATTCATGTTAAGAATAATGTTTTGCTTTTAAGCTTTTTTCCACTTATTCTTAAATACACACGTATCAGTATTAAGGCCAACTACGTTTTGACCACCTTTTTCTTTTGGATTGAATTGTTTTTATATATAGCCCAGTTTGTTCTTCCGGATCAAATTAGATATCCAACTATTTTACAGCTGACTATGGATTTTTTATAGTTTATAACTTAATCACCCGAGGGAAGCCTCTTCTCCATTGACATCAATTAAAAAACAGCCTCTGCACTATAGTGTTTGGTGGTTTGAAGGTTTTCCTTAAAGAGTTTTTGCAGTCGTTCTTGTCCCTGTACTTTGTGTTCTCTTCTGTTTTACCATCACATGAAACAATATGACAGTTGTTGTTTTCTGTCAAAATCATAAATTGTGAAATCATAAAATCTGTGAAGTCATACTGTCTGTATACTTTTGATTGCATTTTTTTTCAAACCGTTTAAACAAAACAATATATCTTACTAGACAATATTGGCTAAAAACTAGACATATTTTTATTGAAAATCAGGAAAAAGTCAAACTGTCTTAAAAATGTCTTTAAGCAAAGGTAAATTTGCTGTTTAAATTCACAATATTTATATGTAATGTCAGATGCATAACATCATATGGGGGTGTGTTTATTTGATGTGACAATTGCAAGTTTCCAAGACTATTCCAAGTCTCAAGAAAACCTTTTATATGGGGTCATTAAACGTCTTGTTCAAGCATTGTCACAACTAATCACTAGATGGCAGTATACCCTCTGTATTTATGCAATGGAAAATGGAAAAGAACATTAGAAATACTGATCTTCATATTTGTCCTACTCCGCAACCCAAAAAAAGATTAAATGCTTTATGTGTAGTTCTGGAGAAACCACAGCTAGACATAAAGTAATGGTGAAATGATTTGACATGCAACCCAGTATTTTAAGGTCATGTAAAAGGAAATAAACAATTCACTTAAGTCCATCTGAAATACAAATAATTTAAAATGTTGATAGTTTTCATATATAACTAAACTCACACTTCGTTGGCCCTTTTGTTTAATAACTATTATTATTAGTTTTTTAATAACAAAGCATTAACATACTTAAAATTGGAGAGCACATAGCACTGTGCAGTTGCACTCTCAGCTAAATTTACAGTTTTTTTATATATTTTCAGTCAAACAACCTTAAGTCAAACGCTGTACTCTTAGACTGATCCTATAGGTTCTAATGTGTTTTGTACTCATGTCAAGAAAGCCGTTTCAAACTGCTAAAGATGCACAAAGAGAGAGAGAACAGAAACAGACAGAGACAGCTAAGCATGCTAGTACGCTGAAAAGGGGAACAACTGCTTGCTGACAGTGCTTCAATGTATGAGAGGTTAAGAAATAAATGGCTGAAGCGTCAGTGTTCAGCTGCACCCTGGGGCGGTCTTGAAGGTGCCTCTCTATAACAACCTGCTCACGGGGCAAGCCATCATATACTTCTCAATGAATTCTGACTTAGACCCTTATTGTGTCACATTTCTGGGCTCCTATATGTCTCAACACAAATACACACTCATGGCTCCAGCTGCTTTTGTTTTAGTAGAATTCTAGTTACTGCTTAGATCAAGTTGTAATAGACAAGACACATAATGCACTTTTGGCAGAATTAGTGACAGGAGAGATTTTTATTTTCCTCAGCTCATCAAAATGTAGCGACCTGTCATTGTATTTTAATGACAGATAATGTCCCTGCCCCCTGTGCAGCAGCGATGTTTCACTTAATCTTGACATATAATGCATTTTCAGATGTAGAAATAAGTAAAATTCTGACCAAATTGTCAAAATCACATTATATAATAATAACAATACAAAAAAATATTTAAACCATATACAAATGGCAATCATACTAATGCCAAACCTTTTACCTTGTGCTCTAAAATTTATATAAACTAAAGTTGCTTTAACAATTGTGGCACTTTTGTGCAGTGCGGAAAATCCAGAGTCTAATTGTCATTGAACTGACAGAAAATAGAACCCAAATGAAGCTCTAAAAAAAAGAGACATTTATTTAACATAGGACAAAACATAACTCAAAATCCCTCGAGAGGGAAAACAAGAACAAAATACTTAACAACTTAATAGTTAAGTAATAAGTTAAATAACTTTAACAAAATGAAACTTGACCAAAACTTAGCATAAAGACAGACCAGGGGCAACAGGACAAGACGGGGATAAAGACAAACAATCCAGCACAGGACAGCAAACACAAGGGCATTAAATAGGAGAGGAACAAAATAGGCATAACCAGGGCAACAGGTGAAGGGCGGGAACTGATAATGGGATAATGAATAAGGAAACAAGGGGGGGGGGCTAAGCCGCAAGACAGGAAAGCACAGGGCACAATCAATGGCCACACAAGTGGGACTGTCATGATCCTGTCGGCCAGAACAAGAGATACAGCTGCAAGGAAGTGGGATTATGAAAGTACCACTCCCCCAAGGGATGCCACCTGGCGGCTCCGAGGGGGAACACGACATGAACAAAACTAAATTTAAGAAAATCGAAATCAAAACACTGCAAAATAGTAACTAAAGAACAAATCAAGAACACACTTGAGGCCCAGTGACAAGAACACACAGGTTGAGCACAGACAGGAACAGACACCAGAGGGCCCGTGCCCAGGAACATCCCCTGGGGCCCCCGCAGACAGGAACATACACTTGAGGCCAGCAGATAGGAACTTACTCGGGAGGGCCACAGACAGGAACAGACACCACAGGGCCCGTACCCAGGAACAACCCCTGGGGGGCTCGCAAACAGGAACACAGACTGGTCGCCCAGAGACAGAAACAGAGGTAGGGAGGCCCACAGACAGGGGCAGGCTCTGGTGTGGATCCCGACGGCAACAACCCCTGAGGGGAACCTAGCGGCATTGACCCATGAGGGGAACCTTGCAGCATCATCGACCACTGGAGAGTACATCAGCCTAGAGAGGGAACAATCAATGGCCATGTGCTTCCAAAGTGGGGATGTCATAATACCGTCGGCCAGAACAAGAGATACAGCTGTTAGGAATGCGGGATCATGACACTAATTCACTAACCACAATCCTATTTAAACAGTTGCTGTGTTGGCATCATTTTGCATCGTGCCTATCTCAATCATTGAAATCCACTGTATGTACACAGGGGTTGTTATAATGTAATTTCCAAAAACAGAATTTTGCTAATATTTGATGTAATGGGTGTAATAATTACCATGTTGTTTGGGGAAATAATATTAGCCAAGACAATTTTTGTTTGAAAAACATCTTTTGCCAGAGGGGAACTGGAATCCCCTGGTTAGGCCTGGTTTCCCTCTGAGGTTTGCCTGGCCGGGGGGGCTGCTTGATTTTTATAGTTTTATTTAATTAACACCGCATATAGGATTTTATAGTCTGTCTGATATTTGACCTGTGTTTTGACTCGCATAACCTCATATGTTTCGCTTATAGTCAATGTTTTCTTGTACAGCTGCTTTGTAACAATGAAAATAGTCAAAAGCGCTATATAAATAAAGCTGACTTGACTTGACTTGACATTTCGACTCACCTCAGCTAATGCAAAGTTGTGTTCAAGCTCTTCCTTCTAATTGCAGCTTGATTTGCAGCGTTGAGCATTGTAGCCAATCGCGTGCAACTGATGATGGACAGCAGCCAGCTACATTATCACATTATCATTATTCATGCTCCTGCTCCCCCTTACAAAAACATAGTGGCACACAGAGTGGCACTCTAAGCCAGAGGTCCCATCCCCTGAGCAGAAGAACATTTTGGGAAAAATGGCTGTAGAATCAGTGTTCAAATAGTGTCAAATCTCTTGGGGGGTCCCCTAACCAACCCAAAAAAATCTCGACGGAGCTGCCAGTACAAGCATCAATCACATGATAGTTTGGATCACAGTAATTTGACCACATTACATGCATAAATGTCCTTAAAATGTTTACAATCCATTAATACATATCCACATGAGGGAGAGATTGAAAGATAAATTATATTTCTTTATTTTAGCAGTGACCATGCTCTCAAACTCGCTGTTAATAATTTTATTTAGCATTGTATTCACAAAAAAAATGTAATCAAGATTTTGCATAGGTTTAATGCTAAGATTTATCTTATTGTAAAATATCTTTAACTTATCGATGACAAGAATAACAAGTTTATGATAATTGTTTTTACTAATTGAGATTTTCCTCTCCTTTCATTTCCCTTTATTTATTTATTTTCCTGTCTTTTGCTCCTCATCCTTTTTATTATTGGAGTGTTGTTCCCTTTTTTGAATAGTGACGGTCTGTACAGAGCTGCCAACCTGCCGTCATCGTATACATAACGTATGAGCGTTTTGATTCATCTCATGATAATGTAGATCAATTATATGAAAATAATCCATGGGAACCAATGCAGAAAAGAAAAACTAATGTCAGTCCTTTGGGCGATAGCAGAAGGGTAGGCTACTCTTCTCGTCAAAGTCGGAGATCATTTTTCCAAAATTATCTCTGGGAATGCAAACGTTTTCTGAGGGATAACAAATATTCTTGGGTAAACGCAAAAGTTTTGCAGAGCAACGCAATGTTATATTTAAAATATTTTTCCACTACCCGTTTGTCCCTATCAACATGAGAGGATCCATATCACTCAGCGCCACATATCTCTCTGTACATGTCTTCATTGAACAATGTATAGCGCGCTTGAGCATGCATGGACAGGCTATTTTCAGATAAATTTTTTCATAGAAATGTGTTATGAAATTTACAAAATACGGTCAATGGTGTTTTGTTTTAGCGTGATAATTTAACAAAAAAATGTAGTAGTCTAGTTTTAATGAAAAATCAGGGGACCCCCCAAGTTTCAGACTTTATTAGGTGTCCCTTAAGGCAAACGAGGTGTCCGGACCGCCCCAGCCTATTTATTGTGTGTGTTGCTCTTTAAAAGGGACCATTCAAAAGTTGTTCCTCTGCTGTGCTACTTTCAATGCACTTGACATGAAGGAAGATCTTTGAATTGCTGAGAAGTTACATAATGAAGTATTGACACCATCCCCAAAAGTTTATAATTTTAGAATGTTCTTACCCCTCTGGTTGGTTGAGAACCGTCATTGAATCATTTGTGGCTAACACACTTGTTTATACTCTGCACTACTTTGTAAAGTTTTAACAGACTGAGATTTGTTTACTTTGTTGTACTCGGCTGAAACAAACTGCATAATGCTGATAAATATTTGAGAAAACATTGATCCATTTCCACTATGGACCTCACTTTAGCTGGACAACCATTCCCATTTTCTCATATACTGTGAAAAGTTTCAGGGGCAATTACATAAACAAACTTCCCTAAGACCTCCACAAAGAATCAATAACTGTTGAGCAGTTTTAATTTAATATAATACAATTATTATACAATAAAATATCAATATACTTTAAATGAGTATTAACTCAAATGGGTATTATTAAAATGAGTATTATAACCAAACACAGACCGGAAGTTCGGAATTTGGTGCGTCCACTAAAAGCTTTTAATAAATTAAATAAAATGTAATTTTATTTACCATGGTATTTACAAAAAAGTGTATAAAAGGATGACCTATCATGGACCTGATATTGAACCTTAAAAAAACATTTTTGGGTTCAACAGAGCAAAGAAATGTATACAGTTTGGACTTGAGCGTGAGTTTTTGGGTGAACTATCCCTTTAATCATGTGAATTTAAGATGAATGAGGGTTGTAAACTCAGGACAGTTTTTTTTAGATAACTTTTATCTAACATTTTTCAAAAAAAGTCCCAAAGGAAAAAACAACACAATGTAAATTCGTTTTTTGTCACAGAATAAGAATATATTTATATCTAAATTTTGACAAAAATGTCAGATTCTGACAATGAAAAGGATTTTTTTCTCTAAGAATGAACCCCTCCCAGCATTTACCCATCATAGTGTGTGTCACCTTAGTGTCTCAGCTGCATACAGTATGTGATGAGACAAATGACCCCTGTAAGGAGTGGTGGTAATGGGAGTTGTGACGCATCACAAGATCTCTGAGGATGTTCATCTTCTGCTTATTCCTGAGGGCCAGTCATGGAGGGTCGAGCAATAAACCGAATATGGCAATCTTCATTCAGAAGCATGCATTTCGATTATCTCAGGCTCCTGGTTTTATGTTTGCCTCTGAGCGTATCTCCTGTGGCTAAAAGGTTATCATGTCCGAATCAGTACGGACAATACAATATTATAAATCACCAATTGACATGTATTGGAGGATATTGTTGTGGAAAAGGATGCACCTGCTGTCTCCCAGGCCAACAAATATTCCAGGCCAACAGCACAAGGCAAACTTGGTGCTGTGTGGAAGACTTTAAGAAAACAATATCTTAAAGTCTTCTTTAGAAGATATTATTTAGGTAAAGGCATCCTCTACGTTTATTAATTTTTTTGACTGACATATTGTCATGCCATGTGGGATTTGATAATAAATTGGTGGGGGCGCATGAGTTGAAAGGGTACACGCTTGCCTTTGTACAGTTTTATAGCCCATGGTCCTGCTAAGGAGTTATCTTTAGTTAGACACTTTGAGACACTTTGTGAAGCCTTCATTCAACCCTCAGACAACACAGATTGAAAGATATAAAAGTTTTTGTTAGTCCTATTTTCTCCTGTGAGACATGTCAGCAAGTTGCATGCACTCTGTATGAACCTTGCATTCCCCGTGTTTATGTTTCAGATGGATAAAGTGGGATTTGGTTGTTTGAAGGTGGAGTGTTTCCCAGTGTTTGATCCTCCACATTTTAGTTCTAAGAATAAGAGATTGCAATGCTGATGACCAGTTAAGACATTGCAAGCATATTTAGATAGACATCCTGGCTAGTTAGATACTGTTAAATTGGCGTAGTCTAATAATTTGCACCCAAATCTGCAAATCTGCATAAAACTGCACACTGACGTGAGATTTTCTAGACTTAATTTCATCCTATATTCTGTTGCATTATACTATTCTTTATCATAATAAATCACAAACACTTAAGTCAATTTCCGACATCTAGTTCTACTATAATTTAACAAAGAGTAATACAAAATAATCAAATAAACAGCAAACAATACAAATTATTTTACAAATTTCTTTAACAGTTTGCTTATAATAAAAACAACTTGATTTCAGTTATGTATGAAGTAGCAAAAAAAACTGTGATATTGTTTGCCTTTTTACCATCCAAGTTTTCAATAAAAGTGTCTCTGGCAACCTAATTGTGAGTGCTAAATGATGTTAATGTAAAATATTGAATGTTAACAAAGTCAAAGTCAAAAGTCAAGTTAGGTATTTATAAAAATACAAGGTTGTAAAATGTAAAAATGGTTTTGTGCTTGCTCTGTAGTGGTGCTGTATTGGACGTTAACAGCGTACTGTAGGAAGTCAGAATGGTTTTCCATGAATTTTCTAGTTAAAAGGATAAAAATAGACTTACATTTAAACAAAACAGGCACAGATCCAGTTATAATACTGGCCTTGTTGGTCCAACACCTTGCCCAAGCTACAAACACTTATTTCCTGTTTGCCATCAGTTAGTGCCATGTAGGCAGATTTCCCTAGAGGATTAGGGGAATGCTCATAAAATCAAATGTGTCTGCATATAGGAGGTTAGGACTGACAGATGTGTCCATGCATAATGTTCTGATAGTGAATAGTGGTAGTGAAAGTATTTATCTAAAAACAGCTCAGCTCAACCAGGATATTTTCGTGCTGTGCAAATAGTTTAGATTGCTTAGTGTGAGCAAAAAGTCCTTGTCATATGTCGTATAAAACGTTTTTAACAATTGCGGAAGTGTGATTCAGGAGAGTCAAGATAATTCCAAGTGCGTTGTGTCTCGTTTGAGCTGGGTAAAGTCTGACAATACAGCATATGAGCACTGCAGTGATGTTATCAAATAAAATCAGTTGATATACAATAACAAATACATTTCAAAAAGTAATGCAATTTTACAAAATATTCATATAAATTACAGTATAGCCTACAATGCATCAATGACTAAAAGTGTATCAGGACTGAATCTGTGTTTCCAAAAGTGTTTGCAACTAAATTAAAATATTAAAGAATTTAGTATGAGTTTAAATTTAACTGTCATCTGTAACCTGCACAGGTTTAAGAAATTCCATTGTTATTTATGTGATTTGCCCATATTTATATATTTCACAGTGATACAATTAATGTGTCCACGGACTAGGGAAAAACACATGAAACTGATCATTAAAAAACATTTAATCCAGTATGCTTTCTATAGGAATAACGGAGCTCTTTTCTATGTGTCTGAACCTGCTTATGATCTGGGGTTTCTCTTAAACACAAAACATGACCAAATTTCTGTTTAAATGTTATGCATTACTCTGTCTTACATAAAACAACATTGATGATATTCAGTGGCATCGCTAGTCAAGTCTCAGGAAGTCTCAAATCAGAGGAAAATGTCTCAGGAAAACCTTTGTCAAGTCTGTGAAATTTGTGTTCTGTACTGTCAGAAATGAAATTAATATATAATTTCTAGTTTAGGACATTGCATAAAAAGTTGTCAGAACCTATGGCTGAAATGTCTTTTCAGTCTAATAATGTACATTTGGTAAACAAAATTATGCAAATCTTGTTTGGGCTGTGAAACCAGAAAAATATTGGTTTATTTCTTTAAGATAAAATGTGTTCTTTATATTAGTTGGAGCCATAAAACTACTGGTTTCTTAAAATATTGTAATTGTAAATTCTTGAAAAGATGTCATTATTGATTCTTATCATTGTGTAATGAATGCAAATGTGCATAAATTTCATACAGTGCATGCAAGTTTATGTTAAGGTTAGCTTAAATAATTTTAAATACACAAATGTTTTCTTTCCCTAGTATTGTTGCACTGTAATAGTGGTTTAAGGGAAAGGGAAGTTTTATAGTGCATTGTGTTGCATACTTCTTGCACACTGCAGGTTTTTAAGAGGAACGTGATAGAAAAAGTAATGAGGGTCACAGCAGAGCTTTAGGTCTAGCAACGCCCCTGTTGCCAGTGGATCTGTCTATGTCAAAATTGTGTGTATCAGATCAAAGTATTTTTTCAAAGGCTTTGTGTAAAACTGTATGCAAATGCCAAGTGTTTAGCACACTCCTTCACTTTGCAAGCTAACTTTAAAGTTGATATATTAGCAAATTCCCAAAGTATTATACATACAACTTTGCTAAGACGTTGGTAAACAAACTTTCTGAAAATGAATTCAATTGGAACAAATAAGTGCCAGCAAGTACAACATTAAATAACTGTCATTTCATTTTGCTATATGCATTACTTATGTGCATTTCTGCCTTAAGGCAATACAGAAAAAGGAGGACAATAAATTGACTTTGTTTTCTTGCAGTCTAAAGATTTTAATTAAACAAACAAACTAAATGAACAGGCTGAGTATTTATAGAGTCTTTTGATGGGGTGATGGCTGCCAGGTGTGATAATGGCAAACGAGGAACTGGTGCGGTGGAGGATCATGGGGAATGGAGTTCATGGGGAAACACAGGAGAAACAGGCACAGGAACAGACCAGACTGTGACACGCTATTTGCTCATTAACTTGCTGCAGTGAAGTTGGAGGAAAGCTGTCAATATTTAAATGACCAGTCTAGTTTTTATTTTCATCAATATTTATTATCAACATATTTAAATCAGGCAAAAATACATCCCAAAGAGTATGTAGATAGATTATGTTTTAAGGACAGCATTTTGTATAACCTTTTAAAATATATCAACGTTTAAAACAGTTGCAGCAAATAGAAGACATGTTGCGCAGGACATGAAAACAAGTTGATCCACAAAAAGTGAAAATTAAAAAAAGAATCAGAAATAGTTTGATAACATTTACATTCGTTGCAATAGCATTATTTTAAGCACTTCTAAACAAGCATGTTATTTTACTCTCATAAATAGGCTACTTGGTAGATGGTAATAGCCTATAAAAACATGTAGCACTTCGTAGGTCTCAACACCTATAGCTTACCTACCTAATATTTGATACAGGACCTTGATACAGGATAGACAGCTCATCAGTCAGACAGCATTTGTGGAGCTTTCCTTACAAAATTCCAAAGGTTTTAAAATACAGTCAAACTGCTTACAGGTTAATGTTATGATGACTATTGTGATTAATGGTGTATTAATGAATGTCTATGCGTATTCACGTAGTGCTACCACACATCTAGCGAGGGAAAGCACGCTGTTTCCCTGTAGAGATTGATGAGCATCCCCCTCCCCAGAGCTCCTGGTGTTTCTATAGTAATTTCCAGCCAATGATCAGTTGGTGTCCACATCCCCATCCTCCTCACCTCAGCACCAATCAGCCACACACAGCGACAGGAGACACCTCACCTCCAGTCATCGCTTCACGGACAACAGGCACAGCCAGGACGCCATCACAAACGCATACATTTATTTCTACTTTTCCGTCCGTCATGAATGGTGTTTTTGTGCGTAAAGATGGTGTTTTTGTAGCGATCGCTCGGCGTGTGTTTATTGTGTATTCATCGCAGTAATGTGCTGCTCCAGTGTCTGGATTGTCTGGTAGGTGA
Organism: Barbatula barbatula; assembly: GCF_947034865.1. Lineage (NCBI taxonomy): Eukaryota > Metazoa > Chordata > Actinopteri > Cypriniformes > Nemacheilidae > Barbatula > Barbatula barbatula. The sequence continues at coordinate 16,451,540 of NC_136771.1, forward strand.
TGCTCTTTCATTTTTTCTCGCTTAGTGATATTGGCGCATGCTTTCTGAATGCCCACTGTTTTATTATTTATTTCAGAGGCTCTTTTAAAGCGTCAGAGTGATTAAATCTCGTAATGCAATTTGACGAATGTCTTTGCTGTAAGTGGTGCCTGCTATACTCTCGCTCTTTTTGTCTTCTCTTTTATCGGATATTTCTTAGTCTCTGAACTTTGTTTACCGCGTGAAATTCCACTGTTTGAATTTACATTTGACTCGTGCACGAATATAACAAGACCGATTTTAAAAGATATTTGCATTATGGTTGCACAAATGTACGTTGTCAACACAAGAAAGCTGTGTGGTTGTGATGTTTGTTACTCTAGCTTTGTGTTTTGACTTTAAGTGGGAAGCAACAAAACTTAATGAAAACACGTTGGCTTCATGTGAGGTCTCAGGACCTGGGATGAACCATTAGAGTTTTTTTTAACACATTTGAGTATGAGTATTTATTCAGTATGTGTTTCCTGTGGAAATGATTCAATTCAAATCTAGGAGTTCACATAAGTGCTTTGAATTGCTGTTGTGTTCTTGCAGTGTACTGTATTTAGGCAGTCAGCGAGAGCGAGTATAGTGAAAGGTAATGCAAGCAGAGAAAGAAGTGTCTAATGGGCTTTTATCTGTGGCAACAAAATCCAGTCAGACAGGGAGATCGGAAATGGATCTCCCACACACACACACACACACACACACACTACAGTTGTCAAGGTTTGAGACTCAGCTGGAGGACGTCAGAGCATCTTTGTGTCATTGAATGTTTTCTAGACCATGTTGAATTATCAATTCACAGAGTATATTAACATTCTGTACTGTTGTGTTACCGTTGCAGAATGCCATTCTACAGGCGTTTATAGAATATTAATTTTGTCATAATAATAATATGTTTTGACCAGAATACAGCCTGTTCATTTAGATGTTGGACCATGCACCAGGCTACCAAGTGTGATGTTATGAAGGTTAGGTTTATATTAACATTACATACTCATAAAGCAAACATTTCTTTTATGTTTTCAGAGCATATTTTATAGATGAGAATGACAACCCCTCAAAAATTGTGGCACATTTTATTAATGAAGCGATAATGCAACGAGAATAAGGAAAGAAGAGCAACTTTGTTTGACTGTTATTGACTCATTTGTCAGAAGATGTGTAGGGAATGCTTGTCACTTTGTTGTGTAATTGTTGTTCTCTTGTTTTAGTGAAGAAAATAAACCAGGATGGTAACGTGTTGTGTCTAACCAGCTTCACCTTGCCAAAAACCAACTTTCACCCCTGAAATATTTATCGTGACCCCTTGGCATCTTCGCAACAGTCATGTCTAATATTAACAATGCACTTTGCATTGAGAGCGGACAGAGCACAGACGTGTCACTCTTGCAGAAGGATAATCTTCAGGATGGTGGATTAAGCCAGCTGTTGGATTACAATGCCGAAATGGAAAGGTACAGGTCTTTCGCGAACTTTTACAAAACCAATGGGGCATTTCCACAGACTGCAAAGATCGCCCGCATAACGACACCAATTTTTCCCAGCGCCAGAATTGCCGTGTCCCCTTGGAACTGCGATAACGGCATGCTCTGGGGAAGGAAATCAGCGGCAATAAACCCTAATAGGACCGGCATGCATAGAAACGACTCCCCAAGGCCGGGGAAACCTGGCGTGCTGCCCGAAACGCTGCAAATGGCAAATAATAATTTCCTCTCTAGCTTATCCCCTGAACACTGCAGACCTTTAGCGGGAGAATGCATGAACAAGCTGAAATGTGGTGCTGCCGAAGCAGAGATAATGAATCTCCCGGAACGTGTTGGAACTTTTTCCGCTATTCCGGCTTTAGGGGGCATCTCATTACCTCCTGGGGTCATCGTCATGACAGCCCTTCACTCCCCCACAGCCTCGGCAGCCGTTACAGACAGTGCGTTTCAAATTGCCAATCTGGCAGACTGCCCACAGAATAATTCCTCTGCATCCAGCGGAAACCCGGCGAAAAAGAAAAGGAAAAGGTGCGGGGTGTGTGCGCCCTGCAGGAGGCTAATCAACTGTGGAGTGTGCAGCAGTTGTCGGAACCGTAAGACGGGCCACCAGATCTGCAAGTTTCGGAAATGCGAGGAGCTAAAAAAGAAGGCCGGCTCGTCGCTAGAGGTGAGGCGACGGCTCAGACACCACACTCCCCCCTCCTTCCTTCCCCCCGTGCACTCAAAAGCATTAACCTTTCCTTCTAGTCACGTTTCTAAGCCCTTGAAAATTGTTTCCATGCCCACCCATGCCTGAACATCCCCCCGGCTTCTCAAATCTGCCTACCCGCCTAGCCTAATTGGCAGTAATTAGGGGTGTTTGTGCGGAGCGCAAGCTGAGCTTGGCTCAGACACCCCTAATTGCTGCCAGTCAGGCTGGGGCTGGAACGCATCCGAACAACCCTGGGCTTGGCTCTGCTCCAAGCTGAGCTGGGAAATGGTTTTCAGCAGAGAGCCATCCTTCTCTGCGCTTGGTCATTTTAACCAATTATAGAAACCGTCTCCTGACGAGGCCAGTCCATCTCCCCCACAATGAGAGCAATAAGAAAATCCCTGCTGCTAGTCTGGATTCTCTTTCCGACATCTTCACAAACTCTGAAATGGCAAAACCATTGGCACATCAAACTGATGATGCGCTAGGGATTTTTAATGATCTAAAATGACGGTTCTCTCAAATGTTCTGTTTTCAAGGGCTTAGATAAAGAGATTTCATATTTTTGCATGTGGTAAAAGTAAGAAAATATCTGAGAACATACAAATTTGGGTGTGTTTGTATAAGAGTGGAAAAATACACTGCATAATTCTGGAATCGCTAGAATGTAGTCGTGTAAATTAAGGTCCATGTGGTAGTAACATCTGTCTTGGGTGATGAAGTGGACAGCGCTAAATCCAGATGTGAAAACACCAAAACAACATTGACTATATATATACTGTATATCTATTTATAATTCGAAGTAGTTACTGGAGATGCATTTGAGATACAGTATATTTTTACAAGGCACTTTTTAAGATTAAATGACCTAATAAAAACTTAATAACACCATGGCTTAAAACAAACATTACTTTGTGCTTGGTGTTGTAAAAATGAAGTACACATACAGTATAATGTTTATATATAGTATGAGGTGTTCTGCTTCTGCTTTATTACTTCATTGTGTAACTAGACAGAAAGTCTAGTTGTTATAAATTCTTTTCTCTTATCCTTGTTCTATCTAATGTCCTAAGTTGTCTTTTCTTCAAGCAATGACGAGGAGTTTGGTGTCTCTGGTGCAGAAATGACACTTTATGCATGTAGATATCTTACACCAAAGTTGTTTTGCAGTTAAGTGACAATCAATGGTTTTTTGGGACCGTGGAATATGTTGTAGTGCATTATACTGTATTTCAAAAGGTCATAGGAAATATGATTGTAGTGATATGTGACCTTTGAAAAATGATGGTGGTTAAATCCTAATGTCTACCAACATAATCTCACAGGTTTTTACAATTTCAAAACAAGTTTTAGTTATTTCATGAGGTGGCTCATTCGTCCAATCTTATTTGTACATAATAGTACGATTTGCTCTCGGCCCAGTGACAGTTAGGTTTAGGGGAGCGGCATCAGTATATACTTTTTTTCTAATAATAGTACATTTTTGTATGAATGACATCATACAAATTCATATGAATTAGCCATCAGATCAGGTTGTGTCTACAAATGTCATGTTATTCATTTCTAAGATCCCTGAATGAGGTGAAGTTAGCATTTTTGTTGCTCTCTGTGATTTATAGATGTTTATCTCTAAATATTCCCCCTTGAGACCAGTTCATTAATAAAGATTATATAACATATTCAATACACAACAGATGTGCATAGAAATAGTAATGGGATTGGAATGTGACGGGAATCAGCATGGGAGACAGCAGAGCATCTTAGTGACTGTTTACATGCCCTACTGTCATGATTAGACACTTTTAAACACACTTTTGTTTAAAATAATAACCTCTATGGAAATTTGTGTTTTGATGACTTTTTGATTGATAAAGAGATGTTATTGCTTAAGACAGAAGTATGATTTATTAGCAGCAGGCCTATAATTCAGGAAACAATGCTATTTTGGGATATTCTTTTCCTAAACAGTGAAAAGCATTTTAAATAGATATTTTACTATACATTTTTAAAACTCAAGTTACAGTAGTGAACAGTTGAAATATGTACCTCACAATGAAATTAAATCATCTTATGGTTTTGGAGAAACCAGACCAACTTAAATGCAATGCATTTACATTTCTGGTGGACTGTCTGTGAAGAAATATACATTAAGATGATCTTAGTTAGCTGTAAGGCTGATTAGCATCTTCAGCCCACACACAATTTCTTCATTTATATGGAGCCCACACGTATGCTGACCTCTACAGAAGATTCACATGCATTTATACAACCATCTGCAGGTACACACAGATAAAATGTCTTCAATCCTCCATTAAAATGCATAATTGACTTGCTTCCACCTATAAAACTGCACAGACAAAGACGCATCCACAACACACAATCCAGCTCTGGCACACACTCAAACGCACATGTAGACCCCACTGATTGCACCTTTAGCTGCTAACAAAATGATAAATTCCCAGTAAGCAGCTGGATGTGACTGTCAGTGTTTTGCACCTGGGAATCACCCTGAACTAATTATATCTTAAGCGGCGGTGGAAAATGCAAATTAGAATTTTACTTGCACCCCTGAAATCGGAGAGCCAATTTAATCTAATACCGCCTTTAATTTAGCGCGCTAATGCAAGACCCTGGAGGATTACCCCGTGTCACTGCTCTGCGGTTCTCTCTCTCTCTCTTTCTCCATCTTTCTCTCTGTCTCTCCCAGACAGCAGAATGGATTAGGCAGGCAGAGTCATCGTATCTTACTTAATGCTTCCCGAACTTGCTTTGGGTCTAGTAATGCTCCAGGTTAGTCAGACTGTTTAAGTGTGGACTCTGTTTCGGAACCGGTCTGTGTTTTTGTTTGTTTGTTTGTCTGTTTCTTGCACAAAAGCCTGACATATTTTTTTTAATTGATTGGGTACCTTTTTATTTACAGTTATAAGTATGTGAAAGACATTTTTATGAAGCAATATTTAATTATTTTGCAATATCAAAAGCATGAAAAATTCTGTTAACTTAAAAATAGCAAAAATATATCAGAATTTCTATATAGTAAAGCAAAGCAATATATGCACAATGACGTTTAATGTCTCCGCCATAGGAAGTAGTCACTTTTAGCAACTTGTTAGCAACCGCCGTTTTTTTAAGACATTTTACTTTTTAAGGCTTTAAAAAATCACAAGCGTGTTACAATTGGTGTGTTTTATGTCATAGAATGAAACATTTTTAATAATATTTAGAGGTTTTGTTTACCACAGACCTTATTTCGAGCGATTTGCCAAAAACCCATTCAGAAAACCCATAGACTTTAGAGCGATGTAACCGGAAGTCCTAAAATGCTAACTCGCTTCCTGGTTTTGCAAACAAAATTATGTCATCTTAGCGGCTCCCTATAGCAAGCTAGCATCGAAACATAAAAGAGGAAAATGTTGCACCTTTTTTCCGCATTCTCTCTGAAATAAAACCTCCTCCAACATATCACGCACAGCCAGAGCAGAAAATGCAAACCGTCATGTTAAGGATAAGACGTTGGGGGAGAGTGGGATGCAATGCTTTTAAATGACCTCATTCACCAGTGAGACAAAGCACATAACATTTACACTAATAATGAACCTAAACACAGCCTCATTGAACATGCTGATGATGTGTGATGTCTGCGTAAACAGGGTGTTATGCAAATACACACTGCAGGTTGACAGGCAGGTAGGACATCCTACCATTCCATTCGGACCAAATGCAATGATTGCACAAACGTTTAATGGTCCTGAGATTTCAACCCGTGAAACAAACGTGTATGAGAAGTATTTCCTACCTTAGCTTTAAACCATTAAATTGACAAATTAGTAAACATATAACTAAATACGTTTACCTTTATTGCACCTATTAACACAATACATTTATATTCCTAATTCCTACAAGTAGGTCAATATTTTGGTCTTGTTCTCTCAAACAGCTACGACATTAAGAAGACTTGGGATGTAGCTCAGAATGGAATGATATTGTGCTTGTTATTTGCTCAAATTCTTCGACTGTGTTTGAATCATGTAGCCTATGCTTGTCATGTATACACCTTCAATGCACAAATTTATGACAGCTTTGGTCAACAATTGTGTGTGTTTTACAAACATTCTTCTTCTTTTGTGTTCTGCAGATAATAGAAAAGTCATACACGTTTGAAATGACAAAATTATGAGATATTTTTTTTATTTTGGGGTGAACTATCCCTTTAAGTCTTTCGGGTACTGTACTTTTGTTCTGCAGATCTCATGGTCCGGTAACAAGATACCCCTAAAGTAAAAGAAAACTCTAAATGTAACATTATTGTCACTAAGGGTTTTTTAACCCAAGGGGTTTCCTGCGACCGGCTGCACGGCTCTGCTCAGTGTGCTACAGTGTTGTCACTGAATTTATTGGTTTGGCTACCAATTAAGACTGAAGCATAATCGTACATGCCTGGCCTGTGCCCTAACTCGTGATGCCTGTCGTCTCTCCTGACCTGGCTTGATTTAACATCCTTAGTACCGTGCTCCAAGGAACTCTTTGTCATTGGCTGCTCTCTTGGATAGGGAGGGGTGTTTGAGGATGTCAGTGGAGGATGGTCAGTATGTGAAAGTGCAGGTGGTGGGAACATTAATGTGTGGCACTTTAAAATTTTAACAGGTGACTCTGAATAATTGATGGCAGCTCAGGCTGAAAAGTTAAATGGTTCCTCATCACTGCCGTGACCTGTGTGACAAGATGCAAAGAAACTTGGGGCTGATGGTGATGATTAAAGTCAGAGGATAGATAGGCAATGTGGCCTGCATTTTCTCCTGCAGTTAGGTTTAGGGTGCAAAAACTATACCTTAAAAAAATGGATAAAAGTATTTACAGTAACGTTGTATCAGATGAATACAAATTTAGATTTATTATTCTTTTATTGGGGGTTCATATTTACAAGTTCGTAGTATTGGTGTACTTAATTTAGTTAGAAGTAGACAAATAATACATTTCAAATAGTTAATAATCTATGTGTACACTAAAATGCTTATATTTAATGTATACTAAAATATTCAGAGTATAATATATTTTACAGGACTGTATTACTTTCATTGTTTTAACCTTTGTCAAATAGTTTCCAGGAATGTGGTTTATCCAACACAATCTTAAAAGAATTTATAACTTTTTTATGAAAGTGGCTAATCCGTATGAATTCGTACAATGTTATTTGGACATTTTAGTATGATTTTAGTACGCTCCAATGACGTTAGGTTTAGGGGTCGGGCAGGGGTTTCAGTGTCCCTTTTTCTAATAATCGCAAGATTAGTTTTCTAATAATCAATAAGATAGTTTAGTAAAATTCCCATCATACAAATTCATATGAATTAGCCACCTCATGAAATTGTCAGCTGGTGATCATACAATCTACCTCAAATAAGGTCTTTAAGCCTTGTTTATACTCGCGTCTGGCTCTGCACCGCGAGGCTCCCATAATACTTTCCTCCCATAATTTCCGATGAAGAATACTGTACCGCCCCTTTTGTGTTCTGTTTTGAATTTGTGGAATGTCTTTTCCATTCACATTTCCATAAAAATAGCAATTTGGGAGTGTCTGATTTGAGTTATTTGATTGGACATGCGGAAGGAAAAGAAGATAATTCCATATACTACTATGTATAGAGTACTGTATTGTTGAAATGTGGTGATGTACTGTAAATGTGGATAAGTTGCTAACTAAGTTGCTAACTTTGGCGTGCTCTTCCCTGTTTACCTGCTACATATGCATGCCAGACTTAAGGAGCTCTATTAGAATGCAGTCGGCTCGGAGGCCAGAGGAACATTGCTTCTGTCAAAAAGCTTTATTCGCTTTCACTGTTGGACGGTTTAACTTTACAAAACGAAGTAACTTACACACTTTTTAATCTTATATTTTGTAACAGTTATTTTGTTAATTCATTATATTTGATAATTCTCTCATCCTCAGTGCTTTTACTGAGAAAACACCACTTTACCTTCTTGAATACACTTTAACACCTTGTTGTTGTTGGTTCATGCACTGCTTCTCAGCTTTTTCTTGCATGCTGTGTTGTGGTTTTGGATGAAGGCGCTTTGTGGAGGTCCTATCAACCATTTATCCAAAAACAAACTTCTCTCCCAGTGCTCTCCAAATCTGGCAGCGCTCCTAAATCTAACTTCTCCTATTAATTGATAGTTGATGAATTCAAAATGTAACCTCGGACCGTCTCGTCTCTCACGTTCAAACTCCACCTGCACGCTCCCCACCGATCATCACACCAAATATATTTTACATTTAGCGTAATTGTAGTCCTCCCTCTAACCCTAAAATGTGACGATATAAAATATGCAAGAACTATACAAGAATGCCGATTATTGACAAATAATCGTCATCTTGTATATTTGTTTGGATGTTTTGTGCAGTGTACAATAGGTTGTGGACAAATGCTTACATGTAAGAGCATTGACATTCTAAGATAAAAAGCTAAAACTGGTGTATACTGTAGTTCTATTACGGTACTCTTTTTGCAAATTGTTAACACATCCAACACATTTCCCTCTCAACTCGTCACATATTGACGGTCGCTTTTTAACATGCGAGGTACCCGTTGAAATCAGATTTCGACGTGCGGGGTAATCTGTTGCTTTCCATGACAAACCATTGGCATTAATAACACGCAGAAATGAAAATGTGCTGGGGTTAAATATTCAGTTTATCAAACCACAACACATGTCATCATTGCAAAATTACCCTAACCCTCAGCAGTCATGATGTCATTCAAAATACAAATACTTGTACCAAAGCCAAACAATCTAATAGTATGAGGAACAGATGCGAAAGCCATCACCATCCACCGTACATTTCAGGTTTGGTGAACAGACGTTTAAACGTAAAAACTGGCACCAAGAAGAAATCGTTACGTCTGTTCTTTTGTGCAATAACATTGGCTCTCGTGTGTCTTGTGTTCGATTGTGTTTGTTTATAATACTTTTATATAGTTTTTTGGTCTGTGCAATAAATACCTGTGACTGTAGGTTTATTTGCGTGTTGTATTTTATAGTTGAAGAGTGATTAGGTTTAGGGTGGAGGTGGGGATAGGTGCTCCATATATCTTTGAAACCAAAAAAGCAGTTGTTTAAACACTATAGCGAACAACCTAAAGCAGACCTAAAGAAAACAGTATACCCCGCTCGTTGAAAAACGATGCCAAAGGGGTACCCTTCGCGTTAAAAGGCGATGCACGGGGGCGCTGACCGAACGAGTTGACACATCAAGCACCTGGTTATAACTCATTCATTACATTACCTGGATTAGGTAATATTTCTCAAATAAATGACCAAGTATGGACAGTGATCAGAGACAGAGTTAGTTCATTGTGCATTATTCTGTAGAAATATTGTTTCTTGTTACTTTATGTTAGCTAATGCAACTAACAAATACAACCTTATTGTAAAGTGTTACTCAAATAAAAAATTGAATTGGATAATTCATACCAAATTGATTTATGAATGTTTTGGAAATTTGTTGAGCTCTTGTTCTTTGAATAACATCGTGATGACAACAATAGTTCACCCATATTCTTTTTTCTTCCATGTGAATGGAAATGTTTTTAAGAATGGTCACACTGCTATTTACATACAATAAAAGGTCCAGTTAAACTCGTAAAAAGCATCATAAAATATGCGATTGTACGCTGTGGATGGCAGCTTTGCCACTCAAAAATATGTTACCGTACGGCCACAAGTGGTGAACTTTGGGAGCGTTTTGATATTTCCACATTCTATGAATGTTTAAAATCAACAATGTAATAAAACGAACTCTCCACACAATCACAGGCTTCACAGACAGTGGGTTAGTGGTTTAATTACCTTAAAATATTAGTGCTCCCCAGGAAGCTGTCCACGCTCCCACACATATGCTGGCGAATCTGTTCAGAGAGGAAGGGCGGTCAGCTAGTGTTTTGCATTTCAATTTAACATCTCAGAGAACAGGCAATCTGTTTGGATCGCTTAGCCTTCGCACCAGTACACCCACATGGCTCATCGCTATGCTGCACTCACTCGCTCTCCTGAGCCGACGCCAGTGACTGACGTCCCGCTGCCATTCTTTAAAGGCCTGCGGGCCGCCACGGGGAGGGAATCTTTCCACAAAATGTCCCCTGAGAGCCCTTAGAAAGCACCCTGCCGCCACAGTCTTCCTCTCAATCTTTTACCTTTTCTTTCCTGTACACTTTGTTCTTGTCTTTCTGTCTCCTTCCAAAAAAGAATTTGTCTTTTTTTCTTATTCACACTCTTTATCTTCTTGATGTAGATCAACAGTCAACTATGACGTCAATCCCATTTCTCTCTTTCTGTGTTGCCTTTCCTCACTGTTGTTTATTGGGTTGCGGCATTTGTGAGCAATGATCACATCTAAAGTGCTCGTAAAGACGGCTGTGTTTACACGTCATATCGAGTACGCACCGAATACTGAGCATCTTAAATTTATAATAAAGATGTTTTCTTTAATTAGCACCTTTGAAATTTTTACGGGTTTTCTCATTAAATCTATTTGCTAGATTTTTGCATGTTTTTGCTGTAATAGAATGCATTAATCTCAGGATAGGGCACGTCACAACATCGCATTTTCACCCGGAATATGTTTTTGGATTATTTACCAACACCGGTCCGGGAGACATGCCATCACCATAGAACAAACTCTGTGATTCAAATGCTATGTCTATTTCCTGTTGCTGGAATCCGATGGTTGAGATGACTGGACCGGATCAACACTAGCAATGCATGATCATTCACCCACCAAAACTTGCCTTCTGCCAAATATGTTTCATTTAAACATTTAAACATAAATCACTAAATTTACCTCAATTTACAGTACATTGGGTTAGATCAGAGGTTCCCAAAGTGGGGGTCTCAAGGCCGTGAGGACGGGTCGCAAGAGGATTTCCAGAAATATATATTTTTTTTATTAGAAAAAGCATATGCAATCAATAAGTGTAACATAATCTAAAAATATTAGATCATTTAAAGATCAAACCAGGCAAGTAAAAAGCCATCAACCTTAGGAATTTCCTCCCCCTCGATCATGACCCCTCAGGTAATTACGTCACATTAACGACATTAGAAACCGCATTAGGTTAGGTGCAGCAAATCCATTTACAGCACCACTTTAAACAGTCCCATCAGCATGCAGATTATTTTTAATGCTTCATGTTTAGGATGTTCTTATTTTTCGAAATGAAGCATTGATTAATTTCAACCAAAGACCATACAGGGAGGCCAGGGGAGCAGGGCAGAGAAGCATCCTCGACTACGAAAAGCACTCGAATCAGTTTGATGAAATTCTACCATCCGTAGTAATAATTCATAGTTTATGTATAACAACAATTCAAGTAATGAGGAAATAAATATAAAATAATATTGTTAGACTCTGCTCTTTTTTTTTGTTGTCATTATGCACGTTTGGGTATAGGCAAATCTGCGCATTTCTGCGCAACGTTTGTGTAATTTAACCACCTCCGAGGATAGTGGGGGTCTCGAGTCACTGGCACTGTTATTTTGGGGTCGCGGGCTGAAAAGTTTGGGAACCCCTGACTCAGATGATAATGTTATGCCAGGATCCTAATTTAGTCTGGCAAATCCAGATAAAACATTATTTCCTGACGATAAACTGTTTGATTTGTCCAACCATTCTTTTTGTGTTCATTTGTTATTTGCCTCTATCCACTCACCTAATTACATAATCATGTTTTCCACATTTGCTGTATTATACATCTAAATAACAAAACTAATCTGCCACATCTGGGAAAAGTCAACAGGCATAAGATACTTACATTGTTATTACTTTGTAACAAGGTCTCTTCATTTGTTATGCAAAAGTAGTGTAACGCGTTACAATTCTGAGACAGTGATATTGTAAAATAACTAATACCTTTTAAATGACAGTAACTAGTCATATATAATTTATTACATTTTAGAAAGTAACTTGCCCAACACTGGGAAGAAAAGAGATTATCATGATATTAACTAGACTTGAATTTGTGTCAATGCAATGAGCTTCAAATTGTGCCTCAATGTCAATTTGCACTATGCTATGAAACTGTTCATTACCACCCTTACTGGTTTTTATGACTATTTCTTGTTATTATTAATAACACAACTAATATGTATTATAAGTTTTAACAGTACTACCTCAGCAGTCTTTTATTATCATGTGTGCTCTTGTGTTCCACTTGCAGCTCCTTGGTCCCCTTTGTGAAACAACGTGTCATTCTCTGTTGTGCTTGTGTATAAATTCTCATTGACAATGATGTGGACTTTAATTTGGTTTAAGCCATCTGTGTGCATGTTTAGAGTAAATATAAAGAGTTTGGCTTCATTATAATGCCTCTCCTGTCTGGCTATTTTATGATGAGATGTTAAAAAGATAATGGAGAGATTGTGTCCCATGGCCTCTGGATGAACTTTTTTATCAGACCTGACATATTATATATATAGTTATAGCCATGCCTTTCATTTTGCTCTCTCTCTCTCTCTAAATATATCAATATAATATTTTAGTATTTTACTACCACAACATCTTATTGAATATCTCATATACATGTGTTATACATTCTGCGTCTTATATTTAAAGCCCGGCATCTGATATGCATAGAATCACTGTGAGATAATTTCCCATATGTTGTTTTAGTGCAGGCAGTGCATGATTTTAGAATGATTCTATTAGAATGATCATCTTTATTCTTAATAATTCATTCTGTTTGCCTAGAAATATTGTGATGCAAGGCAAAAGACATCATCTGTAGAATGTGGAAGATTTAGATGAGCGCTGTGTTTGTAACAGCCTTGGACTGGCCCTTTTATATGCTGCTCAAGCTTCTGGGATATTGGCTACCAACTCTGAGATGAGATCTCCTCCTGTGAATGTTAGTGATGGATTGCTGTACCTTCCAGGTTTGAGCTCGGCAACGCCCCAATATTCCTGCAGAATAGAGTGACAGGCAATATATAACACATCAGTTAGGGCTGACTGCACCAGAGAAACTTTATTTTTTCTGTCTGGAGAAGAGTCCTGATTTTGGCTGGCCCCCATAGCCATAGCTGCGTTCTACCTCTTTTTTGTCAACCTATTGTCTATGTTTCTTTTCTTCCTTTGATATTGCCAAATTTGTAAGAAATTGTTTTGTTATGAATTGCTAAATAATTTGTGCTTGTGTTTGTAAGACAACATCGGGACCAATACACAATACAATACACATTTTTAAAGGCTAATTTCAATTAGAGAGCAAGTTGGGACGTTTTTTAATTAAGTAATTTCAAATCACATGAGCCAATATTTTATTCACAATAGAACATAGACAACATAGCAAATGTTAAAACTGAGAAATTTTACTTTTATCCACTAAATTAGCTCATTTAAAATGTAATGCCTGCTACAGGTCTCAAAAAAGTTGGGACGGGGGCATGTTTACCATGGTGTAGCATCTCCTTTTCTTTTCAAAACAGTGTGAAGACGTCTGGGCATTGAGGCTATGAGTTGCTGGAGTTTTGATGTTGGAATTTGGTCCCATTCTTGCCTTATATAGGTTTCCAGCTGCTGAAGAGTTTGTGGTCGTCTTAGACATATTTTTCGCTTAATGATGCGCCAAATGTTCTCTACAGGTGAAAGATCTGGACGACAGGCAGGCCAATTCAGTACCCAGACTCTTCTTCGATTAATCCATGCTGTTGTAATAGCTGCAGTATGTGGTTTTGCATTGTCCTGCTGAAGTATACAAGGCCTTCCCTGAAATAGGCATTGTTTGGAGGGAAGCATATGTTGCTCCAAAACCCTTATATACCTTTCAGCATTCACAGAGCCTTCCAAAACATGCAAGCTGCCCAAACTGTTTGCACTTATGCACCCCCATACCATCAGAGATGCTGGCTTTTGAACTAAACTCTGATAACACGGCGGAAGGTCTCCCTCCTCTTTAGCCCGGAGGACATGGCGTCCGTGATTTCCAACAAGAATGTCAAATTTGGACTCATCTGACCATAGAACACTATTCCACTTTGAAATAGTCCATTTTAAATGAGCCTTGGCCCTCAGGACATGACGGCGCTTCTGGACCATGTTCAAGTATGGCTTCCTTTTTGCATGATATAGCTTTAGTTGGCATCTGCTTATGGCACAGCGGATTGTGTTTACCTACAGTGGTTTCTGGAAGTGTTCCTGGGCCCTTTTAGTAATGTCATTGACACAGTCATGCCGATGAGTGATGCAGTGTCGTCTGAGGGCCCGAAGACCACAGGCATCCAATAAAGGTCTCCGGCCTTGTCCCTTACGGAGATTTCTCCAGTTTTTCAGAATCTTTTGATGATGTTATGCACTGTATATGATGAGATTTGCAAAGCCTTTGCAATTTGATGTTGAGGAAAATTGTTTTTAAAGTATTCCGAAATCGTTTTACGCAGTCTATCACAGATTGGAGAGCCTCTTCCCATCTTTACTTCTGAGAGACTCTCTAATGACTTATAGCAGGCATTCAATTTTAAATGAGCTAATTTAGTGGATAAAAGTGTAAAATTTCTCAGTTTAAACTTTTGCTATGTTATCTGTGTTATATTGTGAATTAAATATTGGCTCATGTGATTTGAAATTCCTTTAGTTTTAATTTTATTCAAATTTAAAAAACGTCCCAACTTTTCCACAATTTGGGTTGTATATACAAAAAAATAACATTTAGTATACTGCTATTTGTATTGTGTATATGCCTCTTGGCATACATACATTATATATCTTGTCTTTATTACAGTATATGCATCATCTTGTGTTTATTTTGCCGCATATTATGTTTCATCTATTAGTTTTGTCTATTTTTGTCATTCACTTTTCTGTGTAACCAGTCGACCTACGTTATTATTAAAAAAGTTTTTATTGTGCTATATTCACATTCTGCTGTATCCCTTTTTGCTAAAAGATCATTTAGGAATAGTTAACAAAAAAGGAAATTCTCTCACCATTTACTCACGCTCAAGATGTTCCAAATCTGTATAAATGTCTTGGTTTTGCCGACGTCAAAGACAGATATTAGGAGGAATAACCAAACAGTTCTGGGACACCACTGATTACCAGTTTAGAAAAAAACTACAACTATGATAGACAATAGTCCCCCTTGAATATCTTCTTTCGTGTTCAACAGAACTCAGAAAGGTATAAATGATAGAATAGAATAGAATAGAATCTTACATTTTGGGTTTATTCCTTGAAAGAAAATATTTTATTTTACACAATAGTGGATCTTTTAATTAATGTGCCTGGTCAATATCATAGTCCATGCGTTCAGCGTGGAGATTTTGGTTTGAGCTACCGTCTGAAGACACAAGCTATTCTTGTGTTGGGAGGAAAAGCCAAAGAGAACAAGTAAAAGTGAAGGATTATTTATTTATTTCTGAAAGAACCTGTCACAATTGCCTCCAAAGGATTGCAGTCGTGAATGGTGGCCATGCGTTAATAAATAATGGATATGTCAGGGCAACGTATGGGCTGTGCGTTATAATGAGCGTTCTGGAGCACATCAGCACACTGCCTGGACTGGTATTCATCTCGTGAAGAGACGAGGGTCTCAGCCACTGTCACTGAATACCCAAATACCCTTCCCCCTCAATTCCCCGTTCTTCTCTCCGGCAGCCTTGCATCTTAAACTTGACTCCCATTTTTACTCCAACAGAAAACTATGTCACAAGCAAAGAAAATACCAGCACCAAAAAATTTTTTAAAAGTGTCAACTGATGACACACGGACAATTATTGATGTTGCTGTAAAATAAGAAAAATATATCTCCCTCCAACTATAAAAGCTATCTTTGTGCCATTTCAGCTATTTATTTTGGCTTCAATGGTTGTACTGGAGGTTAACGAACCTGATGGCGTGTCTTTAACGTACGTCAGCATGCATGTTTCACATGTTAAACTAATCTACGTTGACGGCCCAGTGCTGATTGAATTTGAGGCTCTGCAGCTCCTGCTATTATCATCCTCTCTTGGTCTTGAGTGGTTTATCTGTGGCCTTCACGAATCCCCACATCAGGGTTGCTGGGGGTGGGGGACAAAGAATGGAATTGGATGAGATGCTGTATGTGTGTGAGGCAGAGTCTGACTGACTATATGCGCATATTTTTGTGAATAGAGTATACTAAGCGTATATACGTCTACTATACGTGTCTGTGTATTTTACCATTTGATTTGGGCAATAATGAATCAGCACTCTTCCTCCCTTATCTTTTTCTCTCTCTTTCACTTCAATCAGAGGAGGACATACCCAGCCCCTGTCATTAACAGCACCTGCCATCCCCAATCAGTGTCAATGGCTTATAGGACCCCCACATCAGTCAGCCAGCCTGATTCCGTCTATGACGTGTCTTCCTTTGTAAGAAGGAAGCAAGATTGTCGCCTTTACTCATTGCATCAAAAAACAGATGAACGCATTCATACTGGTTATTCAAACATGTGGGGCTCAAGATGTACAGAAATGGTGCAGATAATGATAAATGATCAGTAAGTTAGTCACTAAATTATTATAAACACACCATAGAATAAAAGGGTAAATTACTATGTTGCTTGAACAACTATTTATTCTGATCATTATTAATACACAATAACATAATTGTTGATGGAATATTGATTTATTATATTATATTGCATTTATTAAAATGGTATCAACAGCAAAAAGCCATTCAGCATAACATATGCCGTTTGTATTTGCCTACTGTATTGTGATTGACAGGAATAGATGCTCCTCCCAATCTTGCATTAGGAGCTCCATTATGTTCAGTAGATATGATAGACTTTTAAAAAGGGAACGCTGTTGTGCATCGGTCATGCAGTCTATGTATGTCTGAGACAGGCTGATTTTTATGTCCAGGTGAACATTTACTTTGGTGTCATTTGATTGCAAAGGAGACCTCAAAGTGACTTGCATATCCCCGGCGTAACAATACCCTCCCCGTCTCCCGTTCCCCCCTCTCTCTCTGGGTGGTTTGATGGAGTGATTTTGATGGAGTGCGCAGGCGGGAGAGAGCCGTCGTCGAGCTGTGCTAATTGAGCTCTCTTTGTGCCTGGTCACAGCAGTGAGGCGAGGAGAGACGACTGGAAGTGAATTTGAGCAGCACTCAGGAAGCCTCGACCAGATCGATAGTGTGAGACTTAACAAAACGCAGACATGCCGGCCACGCACGTCAGGGTCATTACTGTCTATAGCAAACCACATTTTCACTAGGGACTGATCAATGCCGAAATATATGGATCTAGAGAAACATTCTTCTCCTATTTCTGTTTTTTCTTCTAGGAAGGGAAAGGAGATGCTTTTTATCCAAAGTGTCTTACAATTGAAGGGAGACTTTTTATCCGTATGTGTGTTTCCTTGGAATTAAACCCATGAGATAGTGTTGACAGCGATATGTTATTCGAACTGAGCGACAGGAACAAGCTGTACGGTATATCAGTAATAGGGAGTGATTGAGAAGTGTGTTTGAGAGCTGTGAGCAGGAATGGCAAGGGTGGTCGCTCTGTCCTTTGTATCATAGGTCACTGTGATGCTGCCTCAGTAGATGATGCTATGGGAAACCTCCCAGGTATGATGATGACTTAATGAAGTCTGTAGAGAAGATAGAACTGCCTACTAATGCTCTCATTATTTACATTTACGCATGTCGCAGACTCTTTTAACCCAATCGACTTACAGTGTGTTTAAAGTATACATCTTTATCAGTATTTGTGTTCCCTGGGAATCAAGCCAATGGCCCTTGCGTTGCTCACGCACTGTTCTACCAACTGAGCTGAAGGAACACTGCCTTATTGATGCCCTAAACACAACTAAAGCTTTAACCTTACATCTAGCCAAGGCTTTGCATCAGTTTTGAGTCTGATATCAAGTCCCTTGTCGTTCGAGCTCTGCAGCCTCTGCTGAACCTTTGGGGAACCCCCTGGATCCTGGGGAAATGGAGAGTAAGCAAACACCAAACATTTCAATGAAACTCTCCCTCCTCCCATCAAAAGTTCTACTTCTCCAAGAGTTCTTCAAAACATGTTTATGTCTCAGCCAAGGAGTCAGTGTAGCGGTTCTTTTTGTCAATGTTTTGTCAACGGTTTCATTCGATGCTAAGGATAGACATTTGGATCCCAGTGCCTGAAGCAAAGAGCAACCCGCAAGTGGAATCTACTTTTAGCTTTTCTGCACTCCAAACTGTGCCAGGTCCGGTTCATTGTCTGCTACAGTATGTCTTGAATGCAAATCTAACAAAGATGCAATTTATCACTGATGAAAGAAGGGTTTTAAACCAATTTATCACTATGTGTATCCCAACAACATTCTTAAGAAGCCTATTCACAAGGTTCTCTGATCTGGTTTCTCTCCTGAACCTAGTGCCTTGAGAGATTTCAGCATAGGGCTTTGATTGACTTCTCTAGCAGAGATACAAAAGTTTTGGCCCCATGTTGGGTCTATTATTCTGCTGTATTCTATCCTTGTACTTGATATAATTTATAAAGAGGTTATATTTTTGTAGGTAGCATGTGTTTGTGATCTGGTACACAAAGCTAGGTCTGGATCCAGTCCACTGCCAACTTGCTTTAGTGCTGATACAGTACTATTACCAGAGTGCTTTGGTACCGGAGATGTTTATTCTTTTTTTATAATAATCGTGCAATCTTTTGTTGACAAATGGATTTTAAAAAACATGACAATAACCTATTTAGTATTTTGAACCAGTAGTCCCCAGTCCTCCTCCTGATGACCCACTGTCAAGTCCGCTGTTTTCTCTCATGGTTGTAAAAAAGAGACATGTGTTATCATTGCTGCATTCTGCTTTCATGAATCTCACCATCACTTACCTGAAATAGTACAATACAGTAAATTACGCTGGTATGGTATTATTTTATGAACAGGAATTACCAGGATATATCTATTAAGGTCTGTTAAATTTAGCAGTGAATTCGAATTAGGCAGTCAAGAGTTGAATACCAAGAATGAGTCTTCAAGTTTCTCATTGAGTAGATTTAAAGGACATTGATTAAATATCCCTGCGACCCCAATAGGGATGAGCGGTATACATGATGGATATATGGATGGATAATAATTAATACCTCAAACCAATGTCTTTGTTTTACATCATTGCAGATTAAAATCAACAATCTATTCAGCAATCATTTGGATATTTGTAGTTAGAACGTGCATGCATGGCTGCTGCATTGATATTGTTTGCATGGCAATACTACAGTTTATGAGTACTGTTCGGCAGTACTGTTCTCAGTTTACTGAACTAACACTAGTAAGTAAAGGAAAAGTTCACCAAAATATAAACATTCTCATGCCAGATGTTTTACCAAATACATAGATATTAAAGGTCCAGTGTCTGAAATTGAGCGACATCTAGTGGTGAGATAGGAATTAGTCACACTAAGGTCATAAAAACAATAAAAACAGTTCTTCATTTTGTAAGGTCTTTATACACCTCTGAACACGAAGTTATGTATATTATATTGCAATGCTGTCAATAGATCCTCCAAAAAATGACACCTTGGACCTTTAAAATAGTGTCATGTTATAATTTATGTGACTCAAAATCAGCATCACTTTAAAGTCTGATCACTATTCTATTCTATGCCCTTCTGTCTTAAAAAAAGGAAAGAAAACTGGATATTTCCAGAATTGAAAGAGATGTAAACAGACCAGATTCATAACAACAAGAGAACATCAGGATCTCTTATTTGAGATTCCCCACAGGTACTAAACTAGCAACTTCTATGGGAAGTGCTGTAGAGGGCATGACTATTTTTAAAAACCGACTGCTAGAATGCCTACAGCTGTGGCAGAGTCTTGGAAATGTTTGAACAGAATGTTTGGAGAATTTTTCCAAACGGCCATAGTAATTTACTGTAATTCTTGACATCTTTCTGAACTCATGGTCTTGTGATTTATCATATTTACAGCAGACTTCATTTATTAAATTACATCCCCAACTTCCTAAAGATCTCCATAATGTGAGGCATATGACTTTATAAAGAAAGTCAAATATATTGCTTCCTTTAAATCAAATTTGAATTATGGTAATTCATGTAATAACCCATGAAGCCATGTGATTGGCTAATAAGCCAGTTTATATTTGAAAATTCCAAGAAACCCTGTGATTGGCCGAACAGTGTTGTTTATTTCAATTTCAGGTGACATCACTTGCTGTTTACATTTAAATGGACCTCAAAGTTATCAAATAATGTATATATTTGAAAATTTCACGCAGCCACATGATTGGCTGAACAGTTTTCTAAAAATACGGTGTTGTTTTGTTGGTAGCAACCACACTCATAACCTGAAATCACACTGAAGAAAGAGCATAGCATCTTCTCTGAGATATCCTTTGACAGATTTGACAAGGAAACACTACTTTTCAAAGAGCAGCTTACTTCCAGCACCATGAAGGTATGTTAATTCAACCTTGTGGTAACATAAAATTTTAAGTTAAAAACAAATGCGATTTTCAAGCAATCACTACTTTTCTCTGAGAAATTTACTTCCAGCACCATGAAGGTATTTAAAACTAACCTAGTGGTAACAAAATAAAGCACTAATACGTTAAAAACAAATGCACAATCCCCTTAAACAATCTGTACTCGATCTGTCATTTCACCTTTAAAGCGAGGTGCAGTTGGTACCTTCTCTGGTTCAGGCTATAAACTGAGATCCACCAGAAAACCTTCAAGCCCTCTGAAGGATCCCACCCTGTCTGACAACCTCGCAGTGCTAGCACACGCAGTCAGCTCAGACCATAACTACGGCTCCAAGTCCGGTAGCTTTTACGCCACACATAAACAACTAAAGAGCATAAAGCTAGAGAACCCCTTTCTTAAAAACACAACTGTAATTCCTGTGTTTTGTCCAGAACTTACAAACACTCACACCACAGTCCATCTGCTAGCACATGCAGTCAGCTTGGAGCACAACTACAGCTCCAAGTCCGGTAGATCTCACGCAACACAGAAACAACTAAAGGGCATAAAGCTGGAGAACCGCTTCCTTAAAAACGCAGCTGAACTTCCTGAGTTTTGCCCAGAACGTAGAAAGTCTCACCCCCCAGTCCATCTGATACACACCAGCACTGAGGAACCTCTTTTAATTCATGGGAACAGCACAGAAGACCATCAAAGAATGTCTCGTGCTGTGGTGGATTCTATGTTAAGGAAATCCTCTGGCAAGCCTCATACCTACAGCCTAAAGTTAGGGCTCCGTGTGAAGCAACGCCTCTGGGAAACTGTAAACTGCCCCACCATGCTTGAAGAAGAGCAGCCTTGTGGACTCATCCAAGTTAAGGAGATGTTCTCCAGACCAAGCCTGAAGAGATCTGCCCCACGTGTAAATGTTGACATTAGTGGTGAACCCCTGCCATACGCACCACAGAGGAAGAGGCCCTGCCTGTGACATCCATGCAGAGTCTATATTATAAATTGTGTCTATATTGTACATAGTTCTCGAATACATGTTTGCTACTCATTACTCTGAATCTGTATGTTTATATTACTTCATTTTATAATAACTTCATGACTATGACCTTACTACTTGTTGGCCTATTCATTTTATTACAATAAAATCACTTTATAAACATATTGAACTGTGTAGCTTGAAGTTTCTTCCCATGAAATGTGTAATTTTGTGAAATATTTAAATTACAAATACCTTTCACTTTGTGACCGTCAAAACATTGATAACATAGTTCACCTAAAAATCACAACAGTGATTAAATTGTCTCTTTACATTTTGAGCACAGAGCAGATGAAAGAAAATGGACAGATTTAAAGAAATGGACATAGGAGCAAAAAGAGACTATTATAATTATTTACAAGGCAATTCTTACTTCTTTATTCTTTTCTTCTTTCTCCAGAGAACACCAGTTAACAACGGGGAAGCATTTCGATGGTTCTTTTAGGGCTCTGAATCAAGGGACTTTTGTGATATCAGAGACTCACCACAAAAGGAACTTGCAGGGCTTTAGGAACCCACAACCAAACCTGACACTGGATGACAGAGGAGGAAAGAGAACGGGACATGCAAAATGCCAATATAAAAAACTGTTCTTTCATTCCTTGTGTAATTATTATTGTACATTTTGGCAGTATCATAATGTATATTTTTCAGTGTCTATCAATGTGTTTCAGTGTTATGGCTGTGGTCGCAGCCATCCTTATGTGAAGGATCAAGTAGACAATCATTACAAACAGGAGTTAATGTCAACACAGGCCAGTAAGATTATAAATACCACACTTTTTAGATCTGGAGCAATAATCATAACGGTAATTGCTCTCTGCCATCAATGAGCATAAAAATACCTCTTTTGACCTGAACTGACAATTTCGAGAGGACATGTTAGTGTCCTCTATAATTATTGTGATGTTTTGTAATTGACATACTGTGTACAGACAGTAAAGAAAGATTTCTTTCTTTTCAGCTGTGTTGATTTTGTGTGGCATATTGCAGTGCAGGGCATGTCTGGTTGCCATAGAGCCTTTTTAAAAGTCTGGTAATGTTGAGAGAAGGTGATTTAAGATTGTTTATTTAGTCTCTCAAAGTTTGATTGCGTTCTGTTTAGTTTTGATCGGAACTGCTTAAAAAGCTGCCTAAAGGTACGTTAAGGAACCAGTAAAGAACATTTGTGGCATCACAGAAAAATTTGCAATTTGCATTTTGAATGCACACAGTGCAGTATACAACACATTCCAAAATGAATTAATAAATAAGTTGGTCCATTGTCTTTACCCTAATGTTGCATGTGTATATGTGTTTTTGTTTTAAAGAAATTAAGAATTTGTATATTGTTGTTGTGATGCTTTTACGTGTTAAAATAATAAAGGAACACAAAAAACATTTGATTTGATTAGCTGGCAGTAACCTTTATAATACGTATTAATATATTTCTATTTCTGCTTTTTAGCAACCATATATCTATATTTTCTTATATTTCTCATCTCTCTGTAATTGTAATGCAAACCATCACAAAACATAAAGGAAGAAATACAAAAACATCAAGTCATTGTCTGTCCCAGCTACTCCTAGTATGCAAAAATGCCACATGGAGAAAAAGAGTTACTCCCAGAGGTGTTAAGCTTTAAAAAGAGACTAAAATCCCATGAGGTTTGTAATGCATGGAACGGGTGTGTGGGGGGGTGGATAAAGAAGGTTGATGGGTTGACGTTTGCTTGGGTAAATCAAGCTTTCTATATTCTGAGGAGGGAGTCATTTTTATAGGTATGGAAAAGAGAATAAAGTAATAGTACCTCTCTTAAATGCAGTTCATGCATGAATAAATACAGTTTTCAAATGCACCCAATTAATAGCATGCTATCTTCATAATTCACAATAACCTGTTTTAATTAAATTAGTTTTATGCCTATTGTCGATGTATGTGAAATGTATGGTAGCAATTTGGTTCTCCAATACAGTACAGGCCCCGGAAACCCATCACAAGTCTAATGTACTGCATACATTAAAAAACTGTCCAAGAAAGTACAGATATGTATTGAAAACAGGAAACATTTAAGCAACTGGCAGAACAAGGTCTGAGAGGGAATATGTAGCTGGCAGCAGCCCTATCTGTGGCAAGTCCCTAAACTGGTGTTCACAAGGTAATAAGGGCCATCAAATACGTTGAATGCTGAGGTAAAATAACATCAGAGAGAGCTGTAATCCATCCCTGCTCCTAAATTCATTCACAAACCTAGATTTGAAGTAATGGGTCTCCTGAAAACATGCTTATAATAAGCTATGCATTTTGTGATCATGTGTTTTGCAATCAGTGTGTTACCCAGTAAAAACATTTTCGTTGCCTGGAATTATGGTTGATGACTATCACCCTAAAGCAGTATGTTTTTTTATTTACAGTGTAACAACATCCAATAATTGAAATGTATGGCAAAACCCTGTTCTATAGTGAACAACACAAAACATTAAAATAGATTCTCCAATGATGCCGACAGGCATGGCCACCCCAGGGATTCTGCAGGGAATGCTAGTGTTGTGCCATGCTATTCTGTGCAAAGAATGCTGACAATTCCTTGGCAGAAACAAAGCCTTCTTTATCTCCTAAAGCTTCATGGAAATTTATCTCTTTTTACTACTTTGATAATCTTATTCTGATTAACCTATTTGATAATTTGGCTGAAGTTAATGGTCACCATACGCAAAATCATGATTAACCGTAAACCATCTGCCAAGATTCTGCTTACAGGTATTTTTAGGGTAAATTGCAAATGCAAACCTTTATTCTCAGGAAATTTTAAGGTAACAGAAGAGTAAAGTGAGAAAACAAGGCAGAAAAAGCCCCTTTTTTCATTATTTTTATCCTGTCTGCGTTTTTCGGCGGCACACATATTGATGTGGGGAGACCAGGGTGTGAGTGTGCGTCAGAATCATTTCCTGATGAAGGTGACAAAGTGGAAGTAATCAGCAGAGCTCTGATCCAGCGTGACAGCCTGAGCTGTGCCGCTCTCGGTGCTCACAAGCAGGTAGAGCAAAGAGTGGAATTAAAAATAGTGAAGACGGTCAGAGAGGCTTAACGTGTTCATAAGGACAGTATAAGGCAAAATATTTAACATGTTATATTTAACAGAATATTCTCTAAAGAAAATATTTGGGGTAAAACTGATTTTGACAAGACCTTCTATTGAAAGAATCTGTCGATACTGTATATACGTTTTTACTCACAAAAACAACATACTGTATAGAACACTGTAAAAAGCATAATTTTACAGGTATTCTTCTGGTCTAGAGACTCAGTAACTGACAACAGAATTGGATGAAAAAGTTCATTTTGATAATGGGGATTCCAGGAGAATTGTCGTTGATGTTTGGAACTCTTCTGGAAACTAACTGAAAGCTATAATACTGTTAGGTTTTAGGCACTTGTGGAGAAAAGCTTTAAAGTAAGGCTTTTAAAATTAATGGCAAGAATAAATTTGATGTATTATTAACTTTTGTGGACTAAATCAAATTAGTATTTGGTTTGACCATATTTTGCATTTAAAGAACTTTTTTCGCTGAGAAACTTGAACAGGTACATTTAAGGTAGTTTGTGAATCGAAGAATGACAGGTAGCAGCAAAAAACACACCCCAAATATTGCAAGATTACTGCAATTTTATATCTGATACTAAAACCTTATAATGCAGCGTGGTACATCAATGAGAAGCTATAAAAACTGGTGTAAAAAGTTGTTCTCCCCATATTAACATAGATTCGTTTTTTTGTTCTTTGGCTTTTAACATTTATTTCATTTTATTCTAGATTTTCAAGGTCACCGATGATTGTTTAACTGATTGTTTGATTCTACTTTGATCCGTTTTACTCCTTGTGACTGTTTTTAATCATTGTACAGCCCTTCAATCTACATCAGTGGTCTGATTGTCTTTTGTGTCTTGTTTTTAGCATTCCTGCTTCATACACTTTAGTCTGCTTATGTTACATTGACTTGATTGATTGACAGAGAAGCGTAAGTATTGTACAGTATCCCGTTTTGTTTGCTGATGACGTTGCTAAGAGTTAACAATGCTCTTACCACCAAGCTTGTGCCAAGCGGCATCAGTGGATTATGCTAAATATGATGTTTAGTCATACAAGATCAGTTTTGGTTTTCCAGAGTTTGTCAGATGGCATTTCATAAATTTCAATTAAAAATTCTCCCATAAGGCTGTGCCTGTGGAAGCATCCATGCAACAGTTGCATGTGTGTACAATTTCAGTTGTTGTGAGTACGTTTTCCAGTCTCACTAAAGCTTGCCACAAGCTTGTGATTTGTGAATGCTTTACTAACTTTGGTCTTTTAATATCCTGCCTTACCATGCAGTTCCATCCTGAACTGTCACCCAGATTTAAAGTGGAATGTATAAATTAAGGGTTTGTGGCTTTTGACCAAACCGCCCAGAAATGTTTTAAGTGAGTGTGGTGAATATATAGTGAATATAAAGGTATAAATGTGTCTATAAAAGTTTATTACCAGCCGTTTGGAATAACCCAAAAACAATTTGTAAAGGATGTTTTTTTACACTATTTTCAAATTTATAGTGACATTCTTTAAAGGGATACTCCACCGAAAATGACATTTCTGTCATGAAGTATTTCACCTCCAAGTTGTTCCAATCCTGTTTGCATTTCTTTGTTAAGTCAAACACAAAGAAAGATATTTGGAAAAATGTTTGCAACTGCCAGTTTTGGGGCATCATTGACTTCCATAGTAGAAAAATGTTATGGTACTCAAAGGTGTACTAGAACGGTGTGCTTTCCTAAATTCAAAATATCTTATATTGTGTTCAACAGAACAAAATATAAAAACACAATACTTTGTACAATATATTTTCAACTATGGTGATCAATGGTGCATCAGAACTGTTGGGTTGCGAGCGTTCTTCCAAACATCTTATCTGTGTTCAACAGAACAAAGAAATGTACAGAGTTTTGGAACAACTTGTCGGTGAATGAATCACGACAGAATTCATGTATTCCTTAAAAATAGAGATGAAGACACCATGCAGTCACATTCCCTACATAAACAAACTCTTAAAATGTCCATGAAATAGGAGATTCTTTGTTCCTGTCTTCATGCATGGCTTCCACTCTTTCTGTGGTGGGCGGTGAAGAATCTTGTTACTTGGCAACAAGCATAACAATGACACAGGTGCTCACACTGTAATGGGGGTGGTCTTTCTCTCTCTTTCCCCATCTCATGATTTTTCTCATTCATACACATTCTAAACATCTCTTACTGTTCTTCAAGTTCAATTAAAAAACTAAACTGGCGTTGAAAAATGGCCACACGATTAAACGGTCTGTTACCCCATCCAAAAACAAAAAACTCAGCTTCTTTAAACTCTTGTTTACATGGGTATATGTGTGAGGATACTTCCATCCAATCTAATCAATGCTTATATTAATCTACTTGCCAGTCAGCCTGCCACCCAACTGTTTGATTAAAAGCGGGAAGAAATATGACATTACCGATAAAACTGTTTGTCAAAATGTCTATGCATTATATGCCAGGGGGAAATACACACAGAGATAGAGAGATGCAGGAAAGTTTTGAGGAATTGAGAAGTGGGGGATGGTGGTGGACTGACCTTGCAGTGCTTTGTACTCATAAGCGTATCCCTCAAATCCACATGCCTCATTCCTGTTCTGGGGTACGTTTCCTATACAATGACGTTACAAGCTGCTTAACCACCATTAAACAAGACTGGGAAAATAAATGTAGTTACAACTGTTTCCCCGAAGCCATAGTAACTCTGATGGAGATCCATCATTTAAATGATGTACATTAAAACTTAAACCTGTCGTAATAATATTAATAAGGGCGAGTAATAACTTAGATCAATTAAATCCACGTGTACGTTTTTTAGCGTACGCCACTACAGTTCCTGAGCATGCATGTGCATTATAAACATTTTATTATTTGTTCTCATTGCTTCACCTTCTTCATACTTAAGATAACAAAGATATTGCCTCTTGAATATATTCACACAATAATTGTTATAAGCTTTAGAATCTGAAAAAATAAAGCCCTACATGCTCTTGCCCATTTTGACCTGGCATCAGAACATCAGGCATCCTCCAGCCTGTCTTTCAACAATTACATTTGGTCTCGGAAACAAAATTTAGCAATAATGTGTAGTATTTTCAAATATGTAAATAAATGACATTCACACTTTAACATTACACGCATTATGTTGTATATACAGTATGTCATGTTTATGTGATGTTTCAGTTAGTTGTGTAAGTGTTGTCGTCATGAACAGGGGTGGTGAAACATGGACAGAGGACCCAGGTGAAGACAGCGGGTAAGGGGTTAACAGACTTTTAATAATAAATTACAAAACAAAAACCGACGAGGGGGTAACAAAAAAAGGGTGTAAACATAACATAGAAACAGGGTTAACTAACTAAACTAGACAAGACTATGACAACACTAGAATTAAATACAAATAACTGGACTAGACTACACTACACTGAACTTGAACTCACCACATGAATCAAAATGAACCAGCACAAGACAGAAGACACAAGGGCATTAAATAAGGGACCAAATCAAGAGGGGAACAGGTTTAGGGCATGAATCAATAACGAGGAGACGATAGGGTGGGAACAGAGACGAGACCAGAGAGAGTGTATGGCAAGTCAGATCAACAATAATTGCCTCTCTCCACATTAAACATGAGGTACTGTCGTGATCCTGCCACTAGACCAAGAGAAACCTGACATGATGAGGCAGAATCATGACAGAAGCTCCTCCTCAAGGCACAAACAAGACAAGACAGACTATGACACTGGCTAAAACAAGGAAACATGATAATTACAAAAACCAAAACTGGGAAGCACAAGAGTCCAGAGGGACACAAGAGTCCAAACAGGGGAAGTCCAAAAAAGGGCAGGATAGCCGGTGCCGGACCTGGGTGTAGATTGGTGCTGCTGGACCGGACTGGACACCAGCTGGATAGCCGGCAGGATGTGACAAATATGGACAGGATTCCTGCGCCGCGGCCGGAACTGGACTGGGTGCCGGCGCTGCGGGACCGCACTGAATTCCGGCAGACATGGACAGGATAGCAGGCAGGACACAGACAGAATGGTTGGCTGCCGGCGGCAACGAGCAGGAATGGCCGGCTGCACCGACCTGGAATGCCCGGCTGGGGATCTGTTGCGGACACAGGATTCCGGCGGTTTCGACACTGGAGGGGAGCCCGGCAGCCTCGGTCCTGAGTGGGAAGGAACAGAGACGAGACCAGAGAGAGTGTATGGCAAGCCAAATCAACAATAATTGCCTCTCTCCACATTAAACATGAGGTTCTGTCATGATCCTGCCACTAGACCAAGAGAAACCTGTCATGATGTGGCAGAATCATGACAGATCTTGCTTGATTTTATTTTACTGAACAATCCAAACACTTCAATTAAAATAGATGCATTAGGAATTAAGAATCGTGATGATGATGATGATTATTAAGCAAATATATGCAAATAATTTAAATAGTTAATATATGTATCAGATTATGGATGCATGTATGCAGTAAACATTTGGATTAATTGTACAGCACTGGTTTATTTCATTTAAAGCTGCATTCTGTAACTTATAAATAATTATTATAAGCCAGAATTATTATAGTCTTTTGTTGTTTTATTAGTATTTTAAATTAGCTTTTATTTTTGTACATTTAGAATCTATGTCAATTTGTAGCAACTTTGCTATGTGTTTTATCATGTACAGTATTATTTATTTGCTTTTAATATTGGTATATTTGTGTAATATTTTACACTTTATGTCTGAGTGTTGTTTGATTTAGTAAACCCTGTTATAAGATTTTGTTTGTAGACCTGGTATACACAGTTTTGAACAGTGTTTTTATTAATATACGGGAGTTACAGGTTGCAGCTTTTAATATTTAGTTTGGATACATTTTGCTCTTTGGGGAACATTTCTGGTTCTGGTGTTTTAAATTGATCAAAAGCTTGGAATATTGCACAAAATTTACAGCAAATCTTGTGTCTCTTACTGGCATTAAAGTGAATCAATGAAGAAGAATCTTGGCTTTTTCTGTACGTAATTCTGGTTCCCTTAAGTGGAGAACAAGAGGCTGCGTACCTTGGCCACACTTTGTTGTTGCCAGGACCCCCCACTTCTGTTGATTATTTGTCTTTAAAGAAATCTAAGGGAGATGACGTAAGCATGCCATTTAAGACATTAATGACTTGGCCCCATGGTAGGCAGTACTAAGCATCAGCAGCCAGTAAATTGGTGTGATTCATTACAGCCTTCAGCCTCAGTGGGCGGGCTGAGTTTAGTTGAGTTTAGTTGATTTTAAAGTAGGTGTTGATGCGTTGCCGTGGACACGTCATGTCGCGAAACTGTAGTTTGTTTCCTCACTGGGAAATGTTAAATAAACTCTATAATAATTAATAATAATTTGTCCAAGAATACATTTAATACTTTTGATAAAACAGATTGAAATAAAATGTAATTGAGACTATTTTAATTTGAAAAAACTATCGACACACAGAAAATGCTGGTACATGTTGTGTCTACGCCATTACTACTATTTTTGCAAGCAACATATAATTAGCTAAAGATTTGTTTTGCTAAGCTATAGCCCTTACACCTGTAGGTTTTACATCACAATTACAAGGACATTAAATAATAAATTATATTGTGTGCATTCATGTGATGCCATTAGTTGGTATCTGCATTGTCAGGACTGTATGGATCAAGCACACAAAACAATCCAGAAACAAATGTAAAATATAAAACAAGAGACATATTTCGCAACTGCAGAAAGACCCAACCATCAGGCTATATTTGACCTTGACACCATGTACCTCTGTAACGTTTAATGTTTAAAGACAAACTATTGGGATGTGAAGTAAAATCATTTTCCTTTTTAGTAATTCAATTACCACAGGGTTAACCTAAGTGATGACCAATTATGGCTGAAAAACAGCAAAAGCGGAAATGTTCAGTTCATGCTTAGCTGTGAAATAATTGGAATTGCTGCCAGGGATAACTCTCGAATTGAGCGAAGCACTGAACCCCACAGTTTGACAATGTCTGTTTTTTACCCTAAGCTATTTAGCTTTGACTGTGCTTGAGTAAATAAGCAGATAATCTTCAATTAAACTGGACCTGACCTTGCATACATCACACCTCATTCACCACCATTACAACACTTGGGCTCAGAAGCCAACCACACCTCAAAGGATAAAATAGGGATGTGAGGCTTTAAACTGTCACAGGAAAGGTTGACCAAATCTCACACTTTTCCCAAATGTGTGCTCCAAATGTGTATGATCTTCAGTATACAAATATTTAACCTTTTTAACAATTTGTGTTTTTTTAGGAAGAAACATGACCACAGAAAGGTCCTTCACTAAATTTGGAATATTATAAAAATGTACGAAATAAGAGATATTTTCCTCGCCATATCGGATCACAAACATGTATTTTAGTGACATTACTGTCACATCTTCATCAGTCAGCATTAAGACCACTATTCTCTAAAGCTGAAATATTTGAGTTCGTCCTTCATATATTGTGCTTGCTACCCTAATGATGGGGCGGCTATTCCTGTCTCTTTAACCTGACTGTGACTATGTCTTTCCCGTTTCCACAGAGATAATAAAGCCATCAAAGCATGCAAACATGCCTATGCTGTGACTCCAAGATGAGTGGGCAGTGAGAAGATGATGTCTAAGGCAGACATGCCACTGATCTTTACAGGCAAAGAACCAATAGAAAAGTCACAGGCCAAACTCACATGTTTAGCAGCAGCCACACACTTTAGATTTAGGGAAATCTGTCTCTGTTCATTTACCATGATATAAGAATCCTTATCAGGTTAACTGGGCTGTACAACATGTAAAAATATTGTAAGTAATTTGCCACATTTTTGTAAAAGTTCAAAGCTTAGAAGGTTCAAACGTTTCTTTATTATTCATGTTTTCATATTCATTATGGATGGTTTATTCATTACGGCAGGCAGGGCTTATTTGTACATTTTTTTTGTGTCCACTCATTTAGTTTGGACTGGTAGATCATGCACACGCTGATCCATATCATAATTTTGGAATATGCAGATTTTAAGTGACATCATCCACGACAAGATTAAAAATATCATCCAGCTTGGTGTTACTATGTGTTGTTTAAGGGTTTAGGATGTTCATAGGCACACATCAATCACATGTGGTGACCACACTATAATGTTCTTAGGGGCTAAAGAGCTTTGGTGGGATGAAACACGTTGAGTCCCCTTTAGGAAATATAAATATAATCTGCATGACCATTAAGTATTACAACTTCAAAGCGTGGGGAATTGATCTCTTTACTGTAGATTTTATCATCTACAAAACAATATTGGTGTCATTTTTAAAACAATAAACTGATCTATAAAACCAATTCCTTCTTTATTTAATCAGTTTATCAATTTGGGGGTCACAGGACGTGCTGGGAAACTTAAATTCAAGAATCTCAATTTCCAAGTAATATGTTCACTTCTATTAAATTCTAAGGCCACCACAAAACACACACCTTGCTATTTGAGAAAGAGACTAGGAAGAAGCTTAACTTGGATTCTCTTGGAGTGGAAGTAAACAGCTTTTTTGATGTCGACCTGTCACAAACTCATCTTTGCAAATTCAGAATAAACTCAGATTTGTAGGGCCGCAGCCTGCCACTGTTTACATAGATGACCAGTACATCAGTTTTTCAGGGAGGTTTTATCTTTGGCAGCCGCACCTAGTGGTCAGAAATTATAAGAAATGTCCTTGTGTTTCTAGTACTTTTGTCTATGATTGACATGAAGTCTGACTTTCAAAAATTAAAACCCTTTGTGCTCTTGTTGGGCTTGTCCCAGCAATTGCTGCTTGCAGCTATATTTGTACCTTCTTATGGTCCAAAGAACCTTTTTCCACCACAAATAACTTATTCAGCAGATATTCCTCATGGCACCACACATCCAAAATGGCTCTGCATTTAGTATATATTTTAAAGAACAGGGGTGAATAAGCCTTCTGTCTTACTATTCATCTGGGCATTCTCCTTCAGGGATCTTTATTCAATGATGTGCTCTAGAGGGCTCTCTTAAGATCTCTTTGATAACTATCCAGACACTTCTAAACCTCAACAGTATTCCACTTCTCACATGGTTTTAATGATAAAGACGGTGCGAGATAAACATCATTTGGGATCTTCAATCCAAATAATCTATATATGTACTGTTTAAACCGAGTTTATAAACATCATCAACAGTTCTATCAAATTAATAGAAATGTATTCTACACAGACTTTTCGAATATTTTTGAATTGCAGCTAAAAAAATACAATGCAAATTTACAAGTCGGGTGTAAAATAACATGATATTATGTCATTTACTTGAATCTTTTTTTACATTTTCTGCAGCTTCATCTTTTTTGTGTTTTTTTACAGTTTACACAACTGCTGTCCTACAAAAAACACATTTAAGAAACATTCTATTGAAACCTCAGATGTTTACTTAAATTGTATTAATAAACCCCACAATCATGTTTAAAACATCAGCAGCTAAACATATTTAAATCATTATTTGTTGAGTACTTTCAGTTGGGAGGTGGCTGTCCTGAACCCTAATTCCTTTATTCCATTGATGTCTTTAAAAGTCTTTTTGAAAGAGAACAGAACGAACCTTCTCTCTTTCTCTCAACAGGTAGTGGTCTAGCTTTTGTTGAAACTAGTAACTTTGTATCAATTCCTATCGTACTATTTCTCTTTTATGGCATATCGCTTATTGCTCCCCAAACTCTCTGTAAATCGCCTCTGGAAAAAATCCAAATCTGCTAAATGACTGCATTTAAATGTAAAAAAGTGCCCCACATCACACACAATAATATATACATACTTCTGAAAATACAAATAAAATCTAATTAAAAGTAATGGTTTCTTATACACCTATGTGCAGTGGTTGGTAGCTCACAGTATGTAGAAGATCGCCTCTGTGTGAAAGACAGCAGATATGGCTGTGGATGTTATTTGCAGGTCCCGCATGTGAGATTCAGAGAGAGGGAGAAAAAGCCCATGACCATGAAATAATTTCAGCCGCTCTCTCTCTCTCCCTTGAGACCTCACGCTGTCTTAGCCAGTCTTCCGCTCTCTTCCGTCTCCCTCTTTCCTTCCAATTCAAATCTTCCCCTCCCCCATTCAGCCTCCTGACTGCTGAAGCTAGATGTCTTTTTTCCGGCGGAGAAGCCGTGCACTGCAGTTAAGTGCTGCTGCAAACCATCACATTAGCAATTTCATCAATTAAAACTAGGGACCATTGCCATTCTGACAACACCATACAGAACCAATACGTGCACATATATAAACACATGCATACGGACATGAACATACATACAAGCATTCATCCATGCAGTAGCATGTGGGGATTCAAACACAATAGTAAGTGAACTGATATATTTTAAATTCTAAAATCAAACACGCACATGACTACTAAACATGACTGTATGTAGAGAAAAATACATAAAGGTTGTATAACAACAGGCTTATAAACATAAAGCGTATAATATAACACTTCATATAAAGACATTTGTACAATGAACAGAAAAACATCACCTTCCATTTAACCCAACCAAAAAGTAAAAAAGGAAATTCATGTTTAAGATTGACGTCTTTCCAAAACTGTCTGTCTGGTTATTTACGGTGCAGAAAAACACAGTAAGACCTGTTAAAGCAGTTCCACCTTAAGAGCGGAACCTTAACAGATTATCTCGGTTATTTCACTGCCACTGAGCCGGCACTAATAGTCCAAGGCAGATATTGAAGAGCAGCGCAGGGCCGTGGAGATCTATTAGAAATTCCCATCTACACGGCTCATACATATTGATTTCTGACACCAAGCAGCACTGAAAGCCCCACGGGAATAATATATTTAGCAGGGTTGGCAGTGAGGAGGTCACAGAGTGCATAAAGATTAACCACACAGCCCCTGACAGGGCTACGTGTGTTTGTGTCCACACACATAACATGTTTGTTTCTTTTTGTTTGTCTTTGGCATTGAAAGGTGAGCAACAGAAAAGCACCAAAGATATGCAAGTAAAATAGCAGACATTCATTCAAAGCTCCATCAAACCGATGAATCTACTTTACCATTATTATCATTATTCCACACCATTTATACATGCACATTTGTGTATTCATCTGTTTTCTCAGGCTGGTGGGTTTCGCCTGCACTGATGAGCTTGTCCAGGTGAAAGAGTAATTACTTCGAAGGCACAACGAGTGTTTGGAGCAAGACAGCAATCTGTGGAGGAGGGCTTGACTGCACACTGAGAGCACTTAACATTACCCCACCCCCTAAATCCAGACAC
Source organism: Barbatula barbatula (assembly GCF_947034865.1). Lineage (NCBI taxonomy): Eukaryota > Metazoa > Chordata > Actinopteri > Cypriniformes > Nemacheilidae > Barbatula > Barbatula barbatula. Next base: position 16,486,612 of record NC_136771.1, read on the forward strand.
ACGCACATCGCCCATTTCCTCACATAGAAAATGACAACACTTCTGCGCTTGCTCTATCTGTATCTGTCTATCTTATTTTGGCTCACTCGCTTAGCGGTTCTCCTGTACATGTAGCCTATTGCAAATCTGCATTCAGTAGCTTCTGCAAAAATTATAATATTTGATGCTTGATTTATTGCATAATCGTTGGTGCATTGGTGGTTGGTGATTTAATTCCTCCAACGGATGCTTAACTCAAGGGTGGCAAGGGATGAATAATGTTTGAGATAGAATCATTCTTGATCTTATTTTTAAAGGATTATAAAGATTTGGGATGGTTGGAACACAAGTACTGTAAAATTCAGAGCGGTTCGATCTAAAAGCCTATTTCCACCAAATGTGAAATAAATCTCTGAAGGAAGTGCACACCAAGACCAATTCACATCAGTTTAATAGGTGGCACTAATCGACAACCAAATTCATGCACACATAGATCAGCTGGTCTGTTACAGAGAGGTATCTACAAGATCTATAAAGATACCATTTTGAGACTTATGATTCATTAATGGTAACTGTTAAATCTTTTTGTAATAATCACACAGGGTAGACCAGGGCTCATTGTCACATGGAGATATTGTCATAAGCGCTATTTTGGGAAATACAAATGTTTTAAAATGAGGATCTTTGGATATATCAGATTACTTGACCATGTACAACAAAAGAAGAGTCTACTGAATTGTAATACAATTAAAATATATTTGAATTCTTACACAAAAAATTTAATAAATGGCCCAGGCCATTTTTGTATTTAACTTTGTTACCATCAGATTTTTCCATATAAGAAAATAAGTAACATTTGAAAAAACATCCGTAAAATGAGTCTTTCTGCATATAAATAATCCCATTTCATCAGACTCATTCCAATTTTTACATTTCTCTGTTGGTTATTCAACCATTTTACATAAGCTATTGTAAAAATAAATATGAGACAGATATTTTTCTTTAAATCTTAACCCTTTCACGCATTCTGGAGTGTTTCACAGTGTGGTATTTATTATAAAACTACTAGTATATATTACAAAAGAACAGGCAAAATTGTTATTTATGAGATTTTCACATACTTTACTTTAGTCATGGTACTGTAGCTCTTGTAATAAAGTGTTGAAAACATGTTGAAGACAGCTATTGATCATTGTCAATTAAACATTCGCCAAAGTATCTTGAAAACAGACTTCTTTTATACTTCTCTTTTACTGTTGAATGTTCTGGAGTTTATAGATCACTTTAGCTTACAGTAAGTCAAACCCGACAAACTGCACACAGATCATAATTCAAAATAAAATGATGATCTGTTTGCTGACAGCTGACGTGTTTATACTTATGGCAACAAACACAAAATCACATGTTATATTTATATTGAAAATGTATATATTTATATTGAAAACTAGAAGACAAACCTGATAAAACTTGAACAATGATAATATTAAAGATTCCAGCAAATGCTATCATGAAAATATATAGGCCTACACCAGAGCACATTCAGCATAGGATACAGTGTCACGAGGGATACATCAGCTGGAACACAATGAGATGATAAAGAACATTAAATGGATAGTTCACACTAAGGAAGATATTTGTATGAATGTTAGTAACCAAATAGATCTCATTCCCCATTGACTAGTAGGGAAAATAAATACGATGGGACTCAAAGGGTGGTGAAATCTGTTTGGTTACTGTCATTCTTTCAAAATATCTTCCTTTGTGTTCAGCAGAACAAATAAATGTATACCGGTTTGGAACAACTTGAGAGTGAGTAAATGATGACAGAATAAAACATTTTGGGTGAACTACCGCTTAAATGCTCCAGGAGTTGTGTTAAATCTTATCCCCTATGTGAATCTTCTTGGGTATTTAAAATGATGCCACCTAGTGACCACCTGTAATGATATAATAAATATAAAATGTTTACGTTCAGTAAACTTCCAAAGTCTCTGTCCATAATGGGTTTTATGAATGGGTCATGCTGTATTCCCCTGCAGGAACCTTTGACACTTTAGATATACTTTTAATAGCTGTAATATTTTCTAATGTTTAATCTATGTACCTTGGGGAACAAGAAATGTAAAATAACATTTTTTTCCCACATAAAATCCTAATCTGTTGTGATGAACCCTGTACTCTATGTTTTTTCATGGTATTACGCATCTCTGAGTGGGGTTTGGAGCCTTTAAGAACACAACAGTGATTCATCATTTAATTATGATTTGACAAATGCTGTTGCCTCTCGATTCGTGGCGCCTAGCTCCTTTTCAATTCACAGCACTGTCAAACTGTCACGCACACTCTCCTGGGATTAATTCATGCTGTCTGTCTTTTGAGCCTGCTGGCGCTCCCAGGGCGGCGGGTGCATGACACTGTCAATGAACGCTGCAGCTGACACTTCCACAAGACCCACACAAATTTCCAACCCCCACCTCTCATTGCTTTCGCTTTAACCTGAACTACCAGAAAAATTACTGCCACCGCCATATGTACACATACAAAGAATAAACATAAACTGGCATTAAACAACAAATTCTTTATATGGATTAAAATACCAAGAAGGATAAGAACATTAACACGAATGAAGCTTTACATCCATTGTAATAAAAAAATAATTGCATTATTATAATTTTGAGTTTCAGTGTGCACAAGATTTCCTTAAACTTTTGTGGGAGAGATGAAGATTGGAGAAAAACTTTGAATGATGGTGCAATTCCCGAAGCCTAGAAATCCTTCATCTCTGTCATTTTACCATCTTCAAATCTAATCTCCTTTTAATGGCTCAGCAGGTAAATGTAATATCCTCAACAGTGTTCAATCTGCATACGCAGATTTGCTGTGTTTTAGAGTTACAAAAATACTGCCCATTAAGTCTTAAAAGGTGTTGTGCAACGGTGTTATGCGGGGATAATAATGTGTGCTTGTGCTGCTCAGGGCTCGCTTGTTTTCAGAAATAATAGTACAGTTGTGACCGTCTTTTATAAATGCGATCAACTAAAGACATATGCAATACTACTCTATAGGTACTCAAGATTATTATGAGATTGGCAGAAACTGTGTGTGTTACATCCGCTTCAACACATTTTCAAATTAATTTATTCAGCAGGGTTGTGACTGGTGTGTTGTGATTATAAAAACAAGCATTTTGTCGCAGCTAGTGGTCATAAATTCATCACTTTTATTCATTTTAGAATTATCCTCAAATAAAATATTTTTTTACTGCTTTTAGCATATTTATATAATTATAACAGTCTAATTTGTGCATGAAACCAATGAGAGATGTTTCAAATGATACAAAATACAGAATTTACATCTGAGATTTGCACATTTGAACTGAGCCTGAGCAAAGCAGCCACCACTATATGCTTTACCTGCGTGTCGATTTTCTCCTAGTGCCTCCCGAAAAAAAGGCCGCCCACTTATATTTGAGCTTCAAATCACGTCCCTGGAGCCGCTGCTGTTACACAAAAGGGCGAGAGAATGGTGCTGGAGCTCTAGCATAAAACACCCTGAAGAGTCAAAACTGGCTTTGAGCAAGGAACACTTAAATTCTTCAACGTACTGCATGACTGCGATGTTAGATACGTGTCTTTAAGATAACTGCTGGTGCTAACATGACCTTAGTCACCCTCAGACTAAAGCATCACTACGCAGGAGAACTTTGCTCACACAGTGTCTGGGAGCTTCAAATTTCTTATGCTATACCGCTGAGTGTGTGAAGTGTGTGTGTAAATCTAGTTGTCAATCAGTGTAACCTTTCTTACAGACATAAATAAGCTGAAGGTTATCAATTATCCTTTGTCGACCATTCACTTTTTGGCTTCCCATTCAAAATCAATAGAAAGTATTTTAAAGGCATGGTGCTTAAAGTTCTTCACAGCGATGGCGAGAAGAACCATTTTTGGATAAACAATGGACCATTCACTCAAAGGTTCTTTAAATTACCATCTCTTTTTTATCATTTAATACACTGAAAAATATTTTTCACCACAAAGAACCTTTTTCGCCACAAGGTTCTTTATCGATTCATTTAGTCAAAAAATTGTCTTCTATATGCCTTTGTGAAGCACCTTTATTTAAAAAAAAGTACTTCCTAGGGGCCGCCAGATAACAATTTTGTTTATATAGCACAGCTAAAACAACGCATTTTAAATGTGCTTAAAAATAAATTCCATATAAACGTTGTTTTTGTAAAAATCTTTTAAGCAAAAAGATTCATTTCATAGACACAGATGATTTTTTGTGAATATGAAGATCTAAAAATGTTTTTAATTTATTTTAAAATGTACATAAAATTGCAAATTACGATTGTTTAAATGCTTTTGACATTCATCTAAGCAACTAGGTAAAATGGGGCCAAAGAATTCATAATCTCAGACATTCGAAACAACAAGGCCCTTTCTTCTGCATTTATAAACAGTGCATTTATCATTGCATAAATGCTGAATGTTACATATATATTTAATTATTTCATGTAGTTTGCCAAATTCTATGACATTCTGCGCTATACAGAAAAATTTTCAATGTGCATCACAGAAGTCGTAGGGCTCTACTTGAGATTGATGCTGATACACCAGAGCTAACCATGTAGACCTCTGTAAGCAGAGTCCTGATGACTCTCAGTAGACAGTTAATAAGCAGCAAACTTTATTCCTCAAAGCAGAGAGAGTATACAACTAAAAGTAGTTGTTAGCCATAACATACAAACTTACAAAAATTAAGAGACCAATTCAAAATGAATTTCCTATTGTGTTCCAGTAAAATTATTATTTTTATTTCGTTCTGTGAACAAGCCACAATCCTTTGCTCTTTGTAGATGCTTAGTTTAGAAATGAAGGGTTAAAAATCATAAAATCAATCCTGAAGGTCACTGTCTGTTGTATATCGTCACACGTTCCAAATTATATTTATTGTCTATGATATTTAATCTGATAACAAGAAAAAGATCATGACATGTCAATTGATATAATTTTCCATTTCATTTAAATTGAAATATTATTTATCATGATCTGCTTTCTCTTTTAGATGAAAGTTACAGTCTGTTCTACTTTACCAAAACACGAATACCTGTAGCGTCCCTCTTCCTACATCATCTTTATGGATACTCTGCCATCTAGTGGCTGGCACACCGGCACTTCTGTTTAAACCTTTAGCGTGCCTTCATTTTTTTCTTGCGTACCTGCACATGTTGCCGGAATTTTGCCACTCCGATCGAGTCAAACCGTCATCGTGTGGGTGATTCGCGCCTAGTGCCATTGCGACAGCTGCCGATACGCTTTTTCTGTTAAAGATTACAGGATTTCTATCAAGGGTCTTTGGCGCTAAACTAACCATTTGCAACTGCAAAAAATGTAGGCGCTATGTTACATAATGTAATGTGTGTTCGAGTTGACATGCCTAAAACATAAAATACAAGTCATAAAATTCAATAGATTGCTAACCTACATCACAGGTAATGAAATAAAAGATAGTTTGGGTCAAATGTGTATTTAACATTATTAAACAAGTTCAGTTACCTTCAGTAAATATATATGTTGTACCAGCAATGTCCAAATACTGTTTCTAGAAACGTAAAATGTGGTAATTATGTGCGTATGGAAAGAGGGAGTACCGGAACCTTTTATGCCCACTTCAATCACTCTACAACAACCAGATGGTGTGGAAATTGGTTGAAAATTGTCTTAAAATTTGACAAATGAGCATCAAAATCCTGATTATTGAAATAAAACCCAAGATATGGGTGGGGGGGGGGGCTTTGAATATTGTTGAATACAACAGGGGGCCTTAGAGTCAAGAAGGTTCAGAACCTCCGCTTTACATAATAATCATAGATCTCTTAAAAGCCGTAATACATTTTATGTACAGCAATAGATGGCAGTAATTAACTTTTTTAGTTTGTGATTTAAATGCATTTGGCAGACGCTTTTATCCAAAGCGATTTACATTGTATTGTACACTACACATATTTTTAGTTTCTGTGTGCAACCCCTGGCATCGAACCGATGACATTGCCGTTGCTTGTCATAAGAAGCTGCTTCAACGGTGACTCAACATCACTACTGGCTAGAAATAGCACGAAGCTTTCGAAAGGCTGCAGCATCAGGTTAGCAGCACCACTACCTGTAGCTACTCCCCAACACTGCTCAAATGTATCTGACTGCTTGTAACTTAAGTGAGAACATAATAATGAGACGTTCAAGCTGCTCTAAAGCTGCAGGCTGCCCATGCTGTAGCTTAGATTGAGCGGTTCGCTTGAAGGGCCAAATCATGCAGTCCAACAAAGCTCTTTGTAAATCTCTTTGTAAATCTTCCGTGGTAAACCTGCAACACAGGCATCGTATGGACGAGATAAGTATTATAATTTAGATATCACCGTAGATAAAGTGTCATCATCGTTCTTACAGCAGCGGACCTCAAATACTGCAAAGAAAACAGGTTCATATTCACTTGTAAGCAATATTTGTACATGTATTGAGGAAAAATAAAAAAATGTAGGCCTATGTGATAACCTCTATTTCTATCAGTTTTCGTATATCTTGTCATGCTGACTTTTTCACTCCTGGGGTTCTAATTTTGTTGAAATTCATCAGACACTGGACTGGGATGGCCACAATACATCAAGAATGCTGTCTCTTCATTCTTTCCGCAATACAAATGCACAAGGTAACGGGAGGGTTAACCAACTAAATAAGATGTTACAGCAACTGTGATATAACCACTGTGCTGGAAATTCTGAGCCAAAACCAGTGGTATCGTACCGTACCGTACCAAACTAAACTCAAGTGGAAATATAACTGTAACCATTTATAGACGGCAGACAGAACTGTGCGGCCCGACAGAGAAGAGTCAAACAAAGTTCTTTAAATGTTCTGTGTGTTGACTCAAAACAAGAGTATTATTTTAAAATAATTAGTACAAGTGTTTTAAGATATATTTTACTTTGAAATAGACACATCCATCTCAAATAGGCGTACTAGTGAATTCATTTAGATCCAAGTCACGAGTATAAACAAATTCCAGTGTTATGGATTTGAGATTTTCAGGCAAAACTTGAAATACAAATTCTCAGAAAATTTATATTTCAACACTATATTGATCCTTTTGTTTATATGTTGATGAACCCTGACGATTATATTCCAGACATCCGAAGAATATCGTATGCGAATTAAAATGTACGAACCAGAAGAAATAATAACGAATAAATGGACAAGGATGGCATAAAATAATTATTACATTATATAAATTTTCATGTTCCTATTAGTGAAGAATACGGTCCGTTATGAATGTGACAATTCCGTTATGGCTGACAAAGCTGACGGTAAACTATCCTTTAAAAACGCAAAAAAGCTTTAAACTTAACATGTGTATTTAAGCCACCCAATATCGATAGGCCATACGTTTATCAGTATTGTGAAAACCTTTGGTAACAACTTTTTTAACCGTAAAGTTGTCATTTCCATGTAATAGCCCCAAAACTATTTTTACTAATAAACACGCAGGACTGTTGCAAAAATCTACATAATTCGAAAGTGTACCCCCCTCCTCCTATGTACACGCCCTGTGGTTTTCTAACACTAGTTTAATTCATGTCACATTTAAAGCTGTCGTAATCGATATACCGTATGCATAATAGACACGTTCAGTTGTCTGGGTGCAACTATAGTTTTCACGAACACCCCATCTAACAAAAGACCAGATTAATTCCAACCACCGACAAAGAAAACCAGATCAGGCAATTTATTACAGACATAAACAGACTGTTTCTCATGACTCTCTACATTCGGTCTTCCTGAGTGAGTGAGGGAGTGCACATGCGCAGAACACACTAGCCTACTGCAGCAGTGCGATATGTTGTGACGTTTATAGCAGAGGCAAGTCCGAACAAATGTCTCCCTACGTCTAATAATGATCATACGCAACACATTCTACAGCAGCCGATTCAACTCTGTCACACACTGCAAAGGAATATTTCAGGTCGGGTGACATTGAACATTTAAATGCGTGAACGATTAAATATGTATAACTATTTTAATTGTTGCCGTATGCTTTACCTGTAGAAGTGGGATCCTTCAGTCAGTGCTTGACAGTGATACTAACGATGCCTGACGCGGATGAACTGACCAAGGATGCCGCCACAGGAAACACTGTCGGTGTCCAGTTTCTACTTTCTGAAGGAGTGAATGTGAACAGCGTTAACAGTTTTGGAAGAACGGCTATACAGGTAGGCCTGCGTTTGAAGACATTTCGACAGGTTTAAAAGAAACATTTAATTATATAATATTAATAATAATAATAACAATAATAGGTAGCCTAGTTTGGGGATACGTTTAAACAAACAAGGCTGAAAGTCGTAATGACGTTATTTATATGACGGTAAACAAATGTGGTTTATTCATTTTAAGCAATTCAATATTGTATTTACGTTTTAATGTTATTTACTTGAATTTAACACATAACATAACACAATAGTAGGAATAGTTTACATTTATCATTACTTTTAATAACAGTGCCTTTGCAGTTGTGTCTAACCGTATTCGTTTTGATGTGTGAAAACGGATTCTTTTCCGAATTTTCAGTTTGCTTAGGCCTAAATGTACTTAAATATAGCTTACAAAAAATAATTTCTTTAGTAAAAAAGTGGCATTAAGATTATTTTCTGCAGATTAAGTTGACGATGATAAGCATTTTGTAATCGAACGCATTTATTAAAATACAATATTTACAATTTAAAAGATTGTTTTAATTATTTACATTTTCAAATACATTTTTATTAAATTGTGTTTAAAATTTAAAGTGTGATCAATTATTTTTAGAACTATCAAAAGGTTTAACATGTTAAGTGTTAGTCCCTGCCTTTTTTTTACTTCAAAGCCTTCAAAGAAAAAGACAATTTAAATTAGCCTACTTTTTAAAATATGTAATTTAAAGTAGAAATTGCGTGTTTCTTCGTGAATCGTTTTTACACCAAACGGTTTGATGACGAGCGTTTGTATCATCCACAGGTGATGATGATGGGTAACGCAGCTTTGGCGCACCTGTTGCTTAAACATGGTGCGGATCCTAATGTACCTGATCCCGGAACGGGCAGCACACCTCTACACGACGCTGCCAGAACTGGATTCATGGACACTCTGAAGCTTTTAATTGACTTTCACGCTGATCCAAAGGTAACAGACAACAACAATTTACGACCTGTGGATGTGGCACGACAGGCTGGAAACTTGGACGTCGTCGAATTTCTCAATAGTTTATAAAAACAATCATTTATTTATCTTCTATCAACACGCATATTATATAATCCAACATTTTATTTGGTTCACTTATATTGCACATTGATATTTAGTATCGCACAATTATCTTTTATAGTCTTCTTTGTATAAGAATGTCTATCAAACGATTAGCTTGTAGTTTGTATGCTTTATTTGAGTTTTTCTGCAAAATATGTATTCTTGGTTGATGCAATTTCAACGTCAGAAACGCAGTCAAATCGATTGCGGTTTCGTGACTTTGCTCAGTAATCTTTTATCAATTTATTTCGGTAAGTGGCTTTTTTAGATTGCATTATACGATATTTTCGTTAAATCTGTAATCATGGTCAAAACATGCCCATAAAACAAAGTTTAATGCATTCAGAAACTACTGTTTATCGAAAACACCTCTTTTTAATCGCTTTAGTTATTTTAAAATCAAAAGTCGTTAGATGGCACCAAGCGACTTTATTCAGTAAAAAAAACTAAGAAATGTAACTAGAAATTCAGAAAATGTCAGCTCTTTTGCATAAAAAAATATTCTGTGTTGTTATTCCGGAACCACTGCTTGCTTTAATAAGATTATAATCCCACACAAACTGCATTCGGAAAAACCACAGTAATTTATTGTAATAAGATAATTACATTTAGCTTTGCATCTACCCAAAAATACAAGGTATTTCCAATGCATTAAAATAATGTAACGTAATGTAAAAATGTGATATCAAAAGTTCTGACCATGCTCTCTAAAATGCTTTCATACATGCATATGACTTTATTTTTACCAACTCTAATTCGTGCACATATTTGATGACAAACAAACCACACAGCCTTCAGTAAATTTTGGCTATAAGTGGAATGAGTGTCATACCAACATGAACATCACAACTTGGTGTCTCCTTGATGGCAATGTGCCTTAATGTTTGGGCAACATTACTGAAGACTGTGACATCAACTGCAAAAATAGAAAAAAATGACATGAGATGACAGAAAGTTTCAATACAGTATGGATGTCAGACACTCTGGAAAACGTGTTATCTGAATAAGTTATTATTGTAAATAAAATGTTCTCCCTTTTAATTAAATGATTGCAACCTTCATGTTTTTTTAAATACAATATAATATACTTTTAAATAATTTAACTTGTAAACTCACTTTGTGTGTGTTTATTGTGCTTTCCCAGTCCATCTGGTAGATCTGTGGTATAGCAGTGAGCAGAATGCTGCTAGCTTTATTTGCATTCTCTTTCATGGTTTTCAGAACATTGTCCACACACACCTAAAGAATGAAAAAAAAGTCACAACATAATGAATAATTGCAATTTTGTAATTTAGATTTGTTTTTGGATAACTAGTGTTAAATTAATTGTATGAATGCCAAACAGATAGATATAGATTGTAAATGTACATACAAAAACAATGGATTAGGTTTATTATTTAGATATATAGATGATAATATTTCACATAACGCTTACATTTGCCTGTGATCACTAAGATTAGGGTGCCATATAATCTACCATATAAAACAAGTTAAAACTAAAGCTGGAAAATATTTCATGGTCAAGGAACATATGCCTGACATATACTGCTTTTAGATAATTATATATTATAATGTTATTAGTTAACTGACTAAATCAAGTCACTAACAAAAACTAAATACTAGGTTTCAATAACAGTGGTTTTGGCTTTAGCAATTTAATATTAACATGGCTGATCTCCGTACTTGAAGGCAGTGAAGGAGTGACTAATGCTTTGGCACTGTGCTGTGTATGACTGTGTGCATGAGTCAGAGAAAATGTGAATACAGTATAGAGACAGAGGGATGTGGTGTAGCGGGGGAGTTCATACTGGAGGTCAGTGGCCGGAACTCGGAAGGAGAACTCTGAATTGCAAGGGGAAGTAAACATTGATTCAAACTACCAGCCTAACCGGTCGTCCTGTTATCGGAAGCAATAATCTGTAGACAGCGTTTGTTGACTTTATTTTGGAAGAAATATTTGAAGATATTCCTTAAGTGAAATATCTTAAACAATCAAGGTTGCAAAAAACCTTTGCTTTTTATTCCATACTTTCTGTAAAATCTCACTACAGTTTCAAAGTATAAAATTCTTAATCTAGCTGCGTTTCTTTTGTAAGACATTTTCTAACAAATGTAGAAACTGCTGTATCATGCTAAAGCACTCGATTTCCATTGTAAAAAAAGCAGTAGACAAGTGCCGGATAAATGTTACACAAGTGAATTATTTCTGATGTCCATGTAAATTTACTTAACACCCCCCAATTCTTTCTTTGTATCTTTTAAACTGCTCCATTCTTGCATTTTGTGTCTGTTTAACTGTCTAAATCTTTTTATACTGCCAGAATTATATAGATTATACAGATTTAACCATGCCGCACATTATTGATATCCTTCCGGTTTTCTAAAAATAGTGTAGAAAACCTCACAAGTGAAACTATAAAAGAGAAAAAGACAGCATGCATGTCTTGTTTTCTCTTGTAGTTCTGAGATATTTTGTGTATTTAGAATCAATATGATTCAGATGTTTTCTCCTAAAATCTCATGTGCAGCTCAGCGAGAAAATGCTGTGAACTCTGTTGACTTATAAACACACAAACACACATCATCATATTATGTGATTAAAAAGAACAGAATTTTAAATGATCTTAAATGCACTTAACTTTACATTTAGCATCAAAATCATTTCCAGACTTTGGAAGCTAATTGTTCTTATCTTTGAAAGGTGTGTAAATTAAATTAATAATTATGTATTACGTGAAGTCATGAACGCACATCGCAGAACAAATAAGGCGAGAACTTGTGTTTATAAAGCATATGCATTTTTTTTCTTTGAAAATGACTGATCGTTTCGCTAGATAAGACTAGGTCTTCGTATTCATCGTATATGTAATATGTTTGTATCTTAATGTAATGCACAATAATAATAAAAAATTATACAAACGTATCAAAGAATGATTTTGTGATCTTTTGTAATAGCTGTGTATGATACTTTCTGTCGTCCTTAGGTGAATAAAGACAGATCTCAACCTCATATAGTCAAATATGCTCAAGATGCTGTGAAAGTGTTGTGAAATCTATTCAGATTTTAAAAGTCATGTAGTGCATTTCATACGTTACCTCTAAATGAATTAGAGCTGTGTAGCTACAGACTAAATTTCACAGTTTAAAGGGATATTTTAGGCAAGAAACAACATTTCCCATGGTCTCCTTGTCTTCTGAGACGAATCGATGCGTTTGTTTAAGAGAAATATCCACATTGACAATTGTTTTTATGACAATGTCTGGCTTCCGTTAACCCACTACTCCGCGTGAACCAGAGGCTTAAGTTAACAGTGTATTTTTCGTTTTGTTCCAATAGGAAACAGTATCCACTGTGCAGGAGCTTTCGTCACCCACACCTAGACATTAACAGTAAAAACTTAGTCAATATGGATATTTCTCTTAAACAAATGCATCACTTTGCTTCAGAAGAGTTTTATTAAGACCACTGAGCCGTGTCGAGCCGTTCTTTGATCAATGTATTCACTTTTTGGAGCTTCAAAAAAATGGACACAACTACGAACGTCCAATCAGCAAAGAGGGGAAAGCAGAATTTCATTTGTGAATGCATTCCGGTCACCGATTTCCGGAGGTTTCAACAGGAGATGGATGAGAAAATCCTGGCCAGAACGGGAGTGTTGAAAGGTATGATTATAATCGTTGTTGCTTTTCCACGCCTGAGTCAAGGGTTCCAAAGATGATGCCGTGATAACTTCTGGACAGGTAGGTACATATGATTCAATTTTAATTGGTTTTGATTATGTTGCTAGACCTTTATGCATTACATTGTTACCCACCGTCTAAGGGGAACTATGCTGCATCTAATCCTGTTTTTAAGATGTTATTAACTTTAGCTGTTTTCGCTATTGTACCAACATTATTTACTCTGTACTGTAACATGTTCTCATTGGGGAATGAGACATGATTTTATCGGAATGGATCAAAGAGCTTCTGGTGGGTTTGCGTTCATATGTTTTGGAGGAGGCATGGCTTTGGACGGCGATTCGCATGGAGAGTTGGATCATGATTTCAGTGCTTGCAGGCTAAAGTTAGCACCTAACCAAAGCACCCATTCTGCCTTTAATACTTTAATACTAACTCTCTGATACTTGTCTTCTCCACTCTTTATCTACATCCATTATATAGACATATTTGACTAATATCTCAGCTGACTCGGACCAACACTTTGTAGTATGCCTAAAATCTTTGTCTAGTTTTTATTGCATATAAGTCCTGCTAGGAATAGTTTTCTAGTTATAATTATCTTAGCTATATAATTGTACCACAATATATTTATGGAAGCAACATCATGTATGCACTGACGTGTACCCCAATTGAACTACAACAAGAGGTAAACTCACACACAAACAAACCAACACATCTGCTTACCGCCTCTTCGTGCTCTTTCCAGCAGTCATAATCAGTTGCCATTGCTATACTAGCATAGCACAGGCCAGTCTCCTTGGCAAGAACCACTTCCGGTACGGTTGTCATGTTAATGACATCAGCACCCCATTGTCTAAACATAAGGCTCTCTGCCCGAGAGGAGAAACGTGGCCCTTCTATGGTCACCATTGTCCCTCGAGGGTGACACTTTACACCTAGTCCTTGGGCGACCTCTAGTAGCACCTAAAGACATATTTTACATTTAACATACTTTGATAAATTTAAATAAGTTATGATAAGTAATAATAATAATAATTATAAAGCCCCAATAGTTTTTACACTCACCTTTCTAGTTTTACTGCAGAAGGGTTCAGCCATAGGGATGTGACATACACCTGGGGGGCTGGTGGGCTGCCCATCATAAAATGTCTGTGCACGTTTAGTTGTTCTTGAATTTAAGATGGTGGCATGTAAAGTATGAAGAGAAAGAAACAAAGAGTAAAAAACTAGGATGTGTTACTGTTCAGGGTATTCACAGTAACAAATAAAAGCAATCTGACAGACTTTTTCTCCAAAACGAATCAAATATACATAGCATAGTGTACTCGTCATCATCCTTTTCATCTTTATTGTAACAGGGACAATAGATAGAGACAGGAAATAATGGGGAGGAGAGAGGGCTGCAGGACCAGGAAAGGACTAAGAGCCAGGACGTCAAATGGGTGATTCTCACAAAAACTTAAAAAAAATTAAAACTTCCTGTAAGATAATGAAAATCGATATTGTAACAGAAAAATTAATTTGTTACTTAAAGAAATATAAAGATGTATTTTAGTCGTTAGTTGAAAGGTACTGCAGATCTGTTACTGCAAAGATCAAGCTTAATGCAAAGATCTGTGTGTCTTTAAAAATGTAATAGATGATGATTTATCAGTCATGGACACTTCCTTCCGCTATTTCTCAATTTTGATAACAGCTGACATTGTTGTTTCTTTCTTTTGTTGTCAGTGAGTCCACCTAGTAGAGCATATTTTACTTAAAAAATGTTGTGTTTTATTTTAGTTTTGTTATACACTCAGACACAGCCGGATGCATTACAGAAATGAGATTTTCAGCTGAAAATGCAATAAACAACAAAAAGAATACACTCCTATGTAAAATTTATTCTAGAAAACAATTATATTTATTATAATCATTTTTTGTAATACTGGCTATAGAAGACAGAAAACTGGCCATGCTTGCCCCTGCTCTAGTGTGTAACGGAGGCCAGCTAGTGAAGAGCTGTGCAGTGTGTAAGCCTCACTCCCCGACCAACAGAGACGCTCTACTGACATACGCTATAGGGACTGCGGTCTTTAGCCTCCTCGTTAAAGCGCCCGTCTCTCATTCTGACCGACATCTGTTTGAAGCCCGCGCAGGACGGGGCGAGTGGGACCTTTTAAATGTGCACCCAATCACAATGGGAAATCCTAAAGGGTATTTCAATTATTAGAGGTGGCAGCAAGACCACATTTATTTAATCAGCCTAATTCAGAAAGACGTTCACCATTCACCTGTAATCCTATGAAACTCCTCTTTGAGGGCTCTCACAGGAAACTTAACACAAATGTATAAAAAGTGCTTGAGAGCGATATAGAAAGCTTCCATTAGCAAAGAAACGTAAGGCCATACAGAGAATCTGCTCAGATGTAAGAGCGCGGCCCCGACGAGTGATGAAGCAGATTGTGAATATATTTAATGGACTGTAAAGAAAAACGGTCTCGCTCAAATAAAACATCCTCCGGATATGAAAAAACATCCAAACGGGACTTCACCATATATTCTCTCCCGAAGTAAATTTAACTCTCTCTGAATGAATGCAGCTTCCTCATTTACGGGTTCCTGAATAAACGGACATGCCATTTTAATGTCTGTGTTACGAACTTGTGTGCGATTAAGGAAAACGAATGAAAAAACAAACGGCAAGTTCAACACCGCTCGCGCTTCGAAAAGGGGCGGAGATTGTAACAAACCTCAGGTTAGTGGAATAAAACCTGCTCCCGATCAGGTTTGGTTCACAGAGTAGGTTACTATGGTTACTCACTCTAAGTATAAGATACCTTGATTTCTGAAACGGGCTTGACTTATCACGGGTTTGATATACCTCGCGTTCTGAAACTGAAAACCCAGAGTATCCCGTTTTCTGGGGTTAACTTACTCTGAGTTTGCACTTACCCTGCTTTCTGAAACGGGTCCCAGATTGTGAAATACTCAGACCGGCGTGTCTGGCACCAACAACCATGCCACGCTCAAAATTGCTTAAATCACCTTTCTTTCCCATTATGACATTCAGTTTGGAGCCCTTCTAACATTGTTATTTACTTTCCTGCAACAAAAAATTTTTGAATGGCAAAAAAAATCATCTGAGATGAAGAAACACTATTAGTATAAATGTACACCGGGTCTGAAGTTTCACATTGACATGAACGCATTTTATCCATTGACACTTATCCAGAGCGACTGAACACTCAATCTATTACCAGTGGTGTAACAACACAACCCATATCTTGATACAAAAAAAATGTAAACATGTATCTAACAGTTACGGCGATTTCTTTTTGATGACATTAAATCCCATTGGTTGTGCTGTCAACATAGTTTTTGTTTTACTGTTTTGTTTATTTAATTTTGTGCTTTCACTACACTGTAAGACTTTGCTGTAATTTATATAATATATGTAATTATATATATAATAAAGTTGCTTACTACAAAATGCCCAGTAAAATACTGTACTTATTTTACTGTTAATTACTTTAATATGCATTGCATTATGGGTATTTTTGATTATTGAGTATTGTCATTTAGATGACAGTAGGAACGTAGATTGACCGGTAAATCGAGAGCTTTGCCTTGTGGCTCAGCTCTTTCTTCACCACAACAGACCGGTACATTGACCGCATTACTGCAGAAGCTGCACCGATCCGTCTGTCAATCTCCCGTTCCATCCTTCCCTCACTCGTGAACAAGACCCCAAGATACTTAAACTCCTCCACTTGAGGCAGGAACTCTCCACCAACCTGAAGTGGGCAAGCCACAACAGCAGTAGTGCTACTGTATTTGAAGAGTTTCTTTTATCACTGAAGATACAAAAAAAAGATATATTTTGCATATAGAAAGATTTTAAGTGTAATTGTTTAAGAAACAGGAAAATGATAACTAAAGCATGCGAGCCTAAAGCCAAATTTGAACTGACTACTGCGACAGTGTATTTTAGTGTAAAAACCACGGAGCTGCCGATCCTGGCCAGTGGTATTCAGGAGGTAAGATCTGCTAAAAACGTGTTTTCTGTAAAGTACCTAACAAAACCTTGATAAGTCCATGGTCATTAGTTTCGCTTAGTTAAATTATCAAATAAATATTAACGTTGAGCTGAGGATAAATTTCCAAAGTTTAACTTGCACTGCTAAATAAAGGCAAATAATCATCTGATGAGTAAGATCCAAAACTGGACTTCAGTGGGGCAATCCCCAACAATAGTTCTAATGTTAAAAAAAAGTCACATTTTAACTATGTGATTTTGTGCCCAAAGACTTCTAAGCCCTGGTCCTGCTCTGTGACATGGACTGTGAAAGTAGAGGAATATACAACTACCAGGTTGCCATGATTGCCATTCTTCTGTTGATGAGGTTGCCTACGTCTAGATGATACAAATCCTAATTTTGACAGTTGTAATATCAGTTTCTCTTCAATAGAAATGATTTGCAATATCTGAGGCTTTACTTTTTGGGTTTGCAGCCAACATCCACCAAGATGCCCGAGGTGACACAATCTCATGCTAGGTAGGAAAATTAGATTATTGTGATAGTATGTTGTTATATTATATTAAATGCCATAAATTAGCTGATGTTTTGATTTCATGGTGTATTTTGATTTCAGGTTGGTCAGCACTGAGGGCTTAGGTCTACTATGAAGCTATCCATCTATGTCTTCGTCAGTGCTTTTCATCTGGAGAATCAGTATGTGGGTGATGGTACAGAGGTGAGTAATTCAATACTTAAGCTATTTTATAGTTAGCTTAAGTATTGAATTGAATGTGGTGGTCACATTGTTGGGAAACCGTGGTACAGTCTGTTTATGGGTAGATGGCAAATGAATATGCAAATCTGTCCTATGGTGTGATGTAAAAAATTGGAGGCCTCCAACCCAGAGACAGCCACACCCTTCACCTCCAGACGTGTGGCCCGGCTAAAGAAGAAGCAACGGATGGGAGCGCAGGGTCAAGCCCAGCCGGTGCTGCAGCCAATGTCCAGACCGGCCCAGTCGCAGGGGGCTTCTGTCATGATTCTGCCTTCTCTTGTCCTGATTTTCTGGTCTAGTGGCAGAATCATGACAGACCCACGTGTTTATATGCGTATTATTGTCAATCAGGACATAATATGCGTTCTCTCCACTCTCGTCATTGGCCCCACCCCTCTCGTTCCTAGTATTGCTTTCCACCGGTGTCTCATTTCCCACACTTGCCCATTGTTATCTCCTTTATTAGTTTCCCTATTTAATGCCCTATTGTCTTGTGCTCCTTCGTTGTTCAAAGTACCCTTGTTCATGTTCCAGTTACCGTGGTTGAGTATATTCAAATACCTTGTTTGTTGTTCTCTTTTGGTTATTTTTGCCCCCCTTGTGGGAAGTGTTTGTTTTTAGTTTTGGTATTTAGTCCTGTCAGCGTTTTCCCCATCGTGGGTGTTTGTTTTGTATTTGTAATTAAAGTTTTTGTTTACTCATTCATCCCCGCTGCCTGGGCATGGGTTCTTCCACCACGTTCACAACACTTTGTGCCTGTAGGCTCATTTACATCATCCTGGTGTGTTTTGTTATAATAGATTTTAACCAAAATATTGTCTGAATTTACAGTGTTCAACCTATTGTTAGATTATTCTTACAGATACTGTTATATTGTTATGATTTCATAGTGAAATAGTGCTGCCAGTGAATTACCGCAAAAACACAACATAAAGTCTAACAGTGTACTTTAAGATATTAATAGATCAACAATTCCTCCCAACAATAATAAAGCTTTAATTCTTTAAGGTGAGCTTAACAAAATGGAAGTATGAAAAAGAGAGAAAGACTAACCTATCAATGAACTGATCGATCAAGACAATGTCTCCAGGCTGGATGTCCTCTCTAAGAGAACCACAGGCTGTGGTGGCCAACAAGTGTGTGCAGCCCTCTTCCTTCAATGCCCAAATATTAGCCTGGTAATTTACATTTGAGGGCATGACGGTGTGTTGTCTCCCGTGCCTAAGGGAAAGAAAAAGATTGAAAACGATCAAACTAACAGACATTTTACATTCAATGCATTTTGACTGCAATGGACCAAATACACTGTGAATGTAAATACATTTTGTATACCCATAAGTGTAGCTACCTTGCAAGAAGTACGCAATCAACGTTTTTTATTTTGCCCAAAATCAGCGCATCAGATGGCTATATAAAAAGAGAGAGAACACAACGATTGACAGAAGTGTATATATCAATTCTTAATACTGCTTGTTTCTATATGTGCTCTTAATTAATATGCATGCTTGAAAGTGCAGCAGATGCTTACTCATTGTTGAACCACTCACCTTTCCAAACGGTGTGACTACATACCGTTCTGTTCTTCCCTCCAGTATATCTGGGTCATCCAAACCAGAACCACCAATAATTCCAATCTGTAAGAATATGAAAATCAGAATAAACTGAATTATTGAACAAAACATTATACTTGCAATGGTTCATCTTGTTGTAGACTTTTTGTTCAGTGTTCAATCATGTTTACATATTTTAAAAAATTAAACAGTTTATGTACTTGTCAATTAAAACGCATAACGGAGAACAAGTGCCGCTTATATGGCCCTATGAATCTACCCTCTACTAATTCCAGTCAATACCCGCCATACTGAAATTGGAAGTCATTGGAATAAATTAATTTACATAATTATTTTATATTTACAAACGCCTTTACTATGGCAAAAAAACGATGATGGACTCTTACCCAGCTAGCAAAAAATATCGGCAAGACTTCTTTTTGCCGCCAGCCCTAAGCTGTCGGCTATAGGTGCGTCTCGCTGGCGGGGATGAAACGTTTGCCGCCGAATACGTCACTCCCATTTCTTGCGAGATGCCGCCGGCATGCAGCCGGCGGCCCGACTGCTTCATTTTCTCTGGCGGTTGCCTCCGTCGATTGGACTGCGGCGGGCTGGCGGCAAGCCGCTTTGAAATTTTCTCTAAATCGACCATGTGCAGGAGTTAGAGTAAAACTGACAGCATTTTAACTACCTTTCACACTTAAAGTGGTTATAAAATCATAATAGCCTAGATGTTAATTATATCCAACAGGCTATAGTTGTTTTGCTCCAAAGTCAGTAGGGTTTATAACAGATTCTTGACCATGATTCCATTAAAGTAAGGTTTGGAAAATGACATTTAAATTACTTTGAAACTCTGAAGCGAGTACAGTAATATATGTAAAATATATCGAATTATTTTATGCACTTAGGTGAACATTTTTACATTTCTTTGATTTATGCACTGACTGGAAATGTCGTTTATGTCTCATTTTTTCCCACCTCGATTTTTAATGTATTTGACCTTTAACAAGTGTAAGGGATTAATTTGCAATTGCGACCTGTACAAATTAATTGTTAAGAAGGTTAAAGCACATAAAACGAAGTACCTCCACCGGTCGAAAGGGGCAGCAGACGAAGTTACCGGTAACATTTCTCTGTCTGTGTTGCTTGTGTGCAAATCCTGGAAGATCACTCGTCACACGTTTTTGTTTGAAAAGAGGATCAAGATACAGATTTCAGATAATAGTCATCGACTACGATCGTTTAAGTAAGTACATGTTCATTTTGTACGTTGTTTTTGTTTATCTTTATAAAATCTCTAGTCATCTTTGTTCTTGCCTAACTAGTCGAGCTAAATTAGCGTTGTTTATAAAGTTGTCGCTATAACTATTAACTTTCTGAAATAGCTACTTGGTTTCTTCCAGGCGTTGAGTTTTTTTTCTGTTACAAAAGTAACGATGTCTATATTATTTTGTTTGTATGAACAAGTATGCTTTTAATCCACTAGCTAAAGTTGCTAGCAAGTGTTAGCTAACACATGCGGTTTTGCCTTTGTTACAGTACACATTGAGGTTTAGCAATGTTGTTAGTAAGAATACGTTTGCTGTATGCTGTTATTCCAGTAGCTAATGTGTCTAGCAACTGTGTGCGCTCACACGTGCTGTTTTGCCTTTGTTACAGTACACACTGAGGTTAAGCAATGTTGTTAGTAAAACTTAATTTGCTGTATGCTGCAAATCCTGTAGCTAAAATGGCATTAACAATGTGGTTTTGTTCACGGTTTCTTTCAGATAACTTGACCAGAGCATAACCTGTTATGGGTGAAAACGCTGGAGGTATGTAATACCTTGTGCTAAACTTAAGTCCAATTCATTAAATGTATGCTATAACTTCAAACATATTTTTACATGTCAATGATTATCAATAGGAGAAAGTCGTCGCTCTGTTATAGGCCCCTTTCGCCTGGCATCTCGTGTACAGCATGAAGTTTTCAGCTACGAAGGTATATTGTAGGCCTCTGTCTTAGTGTGCATATTAAAAATAGTGCCTTAAGTTGTTGTTTAAAAAAAAAATATATGTGTAGATTTTCACAGACTAAAGAATGAGAACCAAGCCCTGAGGGAGGAGAACCAAGCCCGGGGGATGCACAAGCAGGTGAGAACATGCACTCTTTCTTAAATGTAACTTTTTTTGTCTGTGATGTAGGTCCAAAATTGTCATATGCCTTTCATTTTGTAGCTTCGGATGACAGCGGCTCGCTTCAAGAGCAGGTGAAGCAAGTTGGGACAATGCTGAAGACGTTTGCTAGCACTGGGCAATCAGGTACAACTCGCAAACAACGCCTGTGGTTGTTGATTTAATTCCCATTGGGGCCACCTGTTCATGTCGTAGACCTAGATATAAATGTCATAGTTCAGTAGTTGATGAACCAGGACTGACTACTTTATTATTTTATTCTGGGAACCCCTGTAGGTGCAGATCAGACCCTAATGCTGCGACGTCTTGGAGAGTTTGGTGATGTTGTGCATAGCATGGACAACAAAATGGACACTATGCTGCAACATTTCAGTGCCAATGTGTCTGTTGGAGAGATATCCCTGCCAGGGTGTAACTCCCCCTAGACACCCAGGAAGATTTTGGTGTTGCTTGACAACACTTTGAGGCAGGATAAAGAGCTCCAGGAACGACTGGTAAATTTGCTAATTTCGCTGTAGGTTAATCTAAAAAGTAAAATTAAGATTGTACACTGCCTGTCACATATTTATGTATGAGAAACTTCAGAGAAATTTAATTTGTAACACTTGAATTTTCAGCTTCGGTTTTTGGCAATCAAATGTGGGAGGGACCTAAAGACAACCGTGTGGCGAATGCTTCAGAGTATCTTCTCTAATCACCTTTCCATTAATACAACCTGGACCGGTGTAGAGAATAAAACATGTTTTAGAGACCTGTTCCTGAAGACCATTGTACCTTACTATCCTTTTGTTAGAAATTACTTGTAAATGTGATGTTATACCTCACATTATTTGGTGCCAAATATCCTCATTACTTGAAATAATGTTTACTGGTAGCCTAATTATTTTCATCCCAGAGCTGACCTCTTTAAATTAACAATTATTGTAAGTGTTCTAATTTGACTGTAATGTTTTTTTACCAACATTGTTTTTGTAAACCTGCATGTTCTTTAGTACTTTATTTTATTTTTCAGTTATTTACATTTCAGTGCTCTACACAGTTACTGTACTTTGAAATGTGGAATTAAAACGCCAAATGGGAAATTGACTGGTTTGATGATTCATTCTTTATAAACTGCACGCTAGAAATATATAAGTTTTTTTTTTATATATATATATACACAATAAGCGGCGGCAAAACGCACGAAAATAGCCGACGGGCCGCGGAAGAGCCGCCTGCAATATAACGGCGGTTGGCCCGCGGGCCATCCGCGGAACGAAGGCGGTAGCACGCCGGCTGCCGCTTTTAAATAGCGGCTGCCGCCGGCGGGGCGCCGTCAGACGCGTTTGCATTTACGCCTTTCTGCCGCTTCTACTGCCGCCGGAGGACCGCCGGTGGGCCGCCGACTCATTGCTATCTCTATAGCACCTCTTGAGGTGGAGAACCTGCAGCAATATATCTCTGCATCATGAAACACCGCTTAGCAGTAAGGCACGTGTTTTATATTGAAACAAACAATACGTGCCACAGATTAACACAATAAAATTAGTTGCTTTCCGTAAATTTAAATAAACCGAGATTACTCAGAATCCAAACATTTAGGCTAACATCGTTTTTAAAACCTTGTTTACTGTCGGGATGGTGTCATGTGGCACGACAATCTATTATCTAATCTATAAAATTTAATTTACCTTCATATTACTACTCGATGCCATATTCCTTCACGTGTGACAACACTGACAAGAGTAGCAGAGCACACTAATGGACTGGTCCTTCTTTATTTTCTTTTATGCTGCTTCGAAGAATTAATTGTGCATTACTGCCACCTTCTGTTATACGAAGGCGGTTCAACCGATATATTTTAATGCACTCCTTATATACATGCATTATAAACGTACATATATAGCCCATGAAATTGATATTGATACTTTGAAATGTAGATGAAAATGTTGAAATAAGGTTGTAGAAAACACCATGGAATCTTAAATTACACTATTTAAATAACATTATTTATAAACTCTTAGAGCCATAACACAAAGACATGGCGCACACATTAAGGAAAACTAGGCCTATTGTAGATATTGTGTACAAGTACAATATTGTATGTTATGTTAAAAAGTGAAATGCTTTCCTGTAGCTCAGTGGTAAGAGCATTGCGTTAACAGTTGTGAGTTGGATCCCAGGGGATTGCAGATAC
The DNA here is from genome assembly GCF_947034865.1 of Barbatula barbatula. NCBI lineage: Eukaryota > Metazoa > Chordata > Actinopteri > Cypriniformes > Nemacheilidae > Barbatula > Barbatula barbatula. Next base: position 16,510,284 of record NC_136771.1, read on the forward strand.
CTATGTATAAATCTATAGGATAATGCATTGTAAGTCACTATGGATAAAAACGTCTGCCAAAGCACATCCATACCATAGTACACAAAATTAAAATGGTAGTCAAAGGTGCCCTAGAACAGTTACATTTCCTCAAATCTTCAAAACAAAAGAACAAAAAAATGATACAATTATTTCCCCTGCTATGGTAGTCAATCATGTCCCAGAAATGTCAGTTCCTAACATGTTTTCAAAAATTTAATATGAACTAAGAACAAAGAAATGTATATAGGTTTGGAACAACTTGAGGGTGAGTCAATTATTTTAGAATTTTTCCTTTTTGGGGTGGAGTTACCCTTTAAAATAATTTTATTTGTAGTAAATTGTAGAACCGCAATATTTGTAAGACTGCTGCCAAACATACAAACAAACAAACCATGAATGTGTATACATATTTGTAGAACTGTGTGATCCCTTTCTCTTTATTAGAAGTATAAACTTTGAAAGACTGTGATTATTGCCCTGGCACAGAAAAAAAGTTATACAAAAAACATTTAAAAAAATCATCATACATTGCATGATAGTAGTACAACATTGTACACTACATACCTTTTTGGCCTACTATTTGTATAAGAGAATTTCAGATGTATTTTTTATGAAAATGTATTCATAAAAAATACACTATGCAAACTTTATTAATTTACAAATGCAGTTCATTTTAACATTCAAATTCAATCATATGGCATTTAATCTTTTTGATGGTGATTTCCTGCATCCACATCAGAACTACATTCACTGGCAGCAGTTGCTTCTTGCTCTACGTCTACAGAACTGGTCTTGAGCAGCTGAGTTTCTGTAGCACTGTCAGTAAATATAACAGTAGAACTAACAGGACAAACATTTCTGTCTGAGAGTACAGCAGGGTCAGTGTTACCACCATCACTGTCAGTTGTAATTGTTATTAGGTCTGGGCTATGACTTCCTATTCTCCCTTTACTCTCATGTCTTTTGCTTTTCTTCCTTTGTTTCTTCTTCTTTTTGTGATGTATCCTACTAAGCTCAGATGTATCAGCAGCAGCATCTATACTTGGACTCCTACTTTTCTTCTTGGACTTCTTGTGATGCTTCTTTTCTTTCTTTTTCTTCTTTCTATGATATTCATCTGATTTTTCAGAGCTCCACCTTGAGCGTTCCTCTAGATGCTTTGTTTTGTACTTTCTTTTCCTGCCGTCTTCATCATGATTTGAAGTCAGATGAGAGGAGCTGGAGTTGATTCTAGAATTACTCCTTGAGCGCCTTCTGCCATGACGTTGAGAGTTGCTCCACGAGCGGTCCTTGCTTCGCCTTCTACTCCGTGACCGAGAACAAGAGCGATCGTATCTACTTCTGCAATAGCTGGTGTAAGATGAGTGTGTCTCTGTATAGTATCTCCTTCCACTCTCTCTATGATGGCAATATGAATGCCAAGAAGATGAGGTGCCATGACTGGGATCTTTTTCACGTCTCTTCTCCCGCTTCTCATCTTTATGAGAGCTGTCATGTGTTCTGTTTCTGTGTGCGGATCTTTCTTTAGACAGCTCCCTTTTGTGATGCATTTTGTCAGAGCTATCCTCTTGTCTCGCACGATTAGAGATGTGGGGATGTCTAGTGTCTTCAGGAGAGTAAGAGCCCCTTCTTGAACTGCCTGAGGGTCTCTGGGTGACGGTGGGTGACTCTGAAGTAAAACGAATATGTTGGGCTGGGCGAAGACTTTGTGGTTCTTCATTGACTTCAGGCTCTTCTGAATCAGAGGAAAGCTGAACCAGTTCTGGTGTCCTTTCTGCAACTGGCTTTACATATCTGACGATAACACAGTCTTCATCACTGTCAGAGGAATGGTCCTGACGTGTCACTGCAGCAGCAGACACGACCGCTTCCTCTACACTACTATCAGAGTCTGAATCTCTCACATGTAAAGGAAAAACCTGGGATGGCTCTGAAGAGTAGGACGGTCCAGGGGTCTCATCATCCCATGCCGTCTGGTTTAAGGTGACCCTAGGAGTAGTAAAATCCAGGGATTCAGGCATTAAAGAATCACTCTCATCCTCAGAAATGGCAATTACAGAGGTGTCTGAACTGCTGCTCTCTGTAGAGGGGCCAGGAACGTCATAAACGGCATGCGTGTCATACGCTTCCATGTTGAACGGAGACTGAGCAAAGCTAAGAAACTCATGCAAGAAATGTTCTGTGTGGGAAAGCAAGAAGGGCCTAAGTTCGTGAAGAACGGTGTGATTGTCCATGTTATGTTGAGTGATCAGGGTCATGACGATGTGCTGCAGTATGTTGGCGAAAGAACCATGCGTGCCGTACAGAACTGTGAGCTCCCGTCTCAACCACGGCACAAGCCTGTGGAGACAAGCAGGGTTTTTTCGGAAGAACTCTGCAGAAGTCTCTCTGGTACGGCCACCGTCCCGCACACTTTGGACTCGCGCACCTCTTCTGTATAAAGCCTGTCTGAATTTGACTACTTCCTGTTCGCGAAGACTCCGCACGGACCTGCCCTCACTCTCTGCCCTACGCCTGGCTGCCATCCTCCTCATCATGCGATTGAGATCTCTGTTTTGGTGCTGTGGAAGAAATCCGTTCAGACCCTCGAATAAAATGCCGTGGTCAGGGGGAGGAGATGTTCGCCGTGGTGCTGGTCTATGGTCACCTGTAACTGTGGTGCGATACCTGAATCTTTGCCCTGCAACGTTGCCAAATGAGCCATTTTCGTTGGGTCGCAGGTCAAACCTTTTGTAGTCATTCTCAGCCTTAATGGTGTGATAGATGGATCTGAATGGTTGTTTGCATAAAGGGCATTCTGCTTTGTTCTTCGACCACTCGCGGACACAAAGAAAGCAAAACTTATGCAAGCACACATTGAGGTAAGATATGTTTTTGAATTGATCGAGGCATATAGGACATTTTGATTCTGGAGATGCTTCCTTTGATATTGTGTTTTGTAACAAAACAATAGTTGAATCCTTCAGGAGACCCTCTTTGGTCTCTGTTTGCGCCATAATCTGAAAGAAGCAAACGCGTTGAAGATTTGTGAAAGTCTATTTTGACGGCTTTGCTTAGAAATACTTAAATAAACGAATTGTTTACGGTAGAATTGTTTACACATGAATACATTTATCAATCATATCAATTAATTTGTTTCTTCTTTCTACTGGTAATATCTTAACATTTATTATTTTTCTCAATTCATGTCGGCAATTTCGACAAATTTATTATAAGAGCAAATCAGTTGCGGATGTAAGTTAACGTTAATGTTCTTAATAACAGTAAAAGAGCAGGAAATAGTTTGATACTTACTCGGTCCTTGTTTTGGTGAAATTGAAGTAGTTAGCTGACTCACTTTTCTTAAATCTCCGTTAAGTACAAAAAGTGAAAGAACAGTAAGTATGTATTCCATATGGTACAGAACGTGTTGACCTGGAGTAGTGCAAGTAAAGAAATCGACAACATATGTGATATATATACATATTTAAATGCATTAGACTAGGTGTAAAACGTCAAAAAGTTGTCGGTTGACAGAGGGAAGGGAAATAATGACGGAAGAGCTTTGTTCAGAGACTTTCACCACTTCCGGTTCGATTCAAAATAAAAGCCCATCACCTTAAACTGAACAAGGCTACCCGATCCGTCCCGGAAACACATTTTGTTCCGCGAATGCGGAAACTGACGTCACTTCCGGTCCGAAATAAATCGAAACACACACAGATGTGTTTATTTCAATTAATTTCTACTTAAGGGTTCTACTTAACTGTTCTAGATTGTTTAACACATGTCTGCATTTAAGAAACACGCAGAATAAAGTTATATATGCATTCATACACTAATTGTTGATTAAACAGCGTTAATATAATATTTAATTTATTTTGAAATTATAAAAATATGCATGGAAAATGTATATTACAAACTATAAAAAACATGTCGCCCAGTTACCAAGAGCAAGAGCAATGTTGGCAAGGAGCCAAAATTACAACTGAATTGTATCTGGTTGGGGAAAGACCTTTATAGGAGTCTTCTCAAACACACGTGTCAAACTGATTTATAGGGGGTTACCATTATCACTTGAAACAAATGTCCTTCCCCAGCATGCTTAGCTGGTGAGGCCCCAATGATAACAAAGACTCTACTATGAACAACTAGAGATAAACTAACACAGACCTTACTATGTAGAGATGAACTTATAATATTACAATAATGGGTACATGATTCCATTATATTTTGGTTAATCAAATCTTCAACACATTTTGATGTTTGTTAAGCAAAGTGAGCCACAAAAAAGCCATTAAAGGTTTTGGACAATGATTATGGCTGAACTTTTAATCAGGTTTATTTGGATTATTTCCATGTTAAAGATGTAATAATAAAACAGAATAAAAGCTCCAAACAGTGAGTCAAGTTTTGATTAACAGAAAACTGAAAAGAAACATAATTTATTTAAATAGTATTTTATTCAGCACTGCAATATTAAGACAATAACAAGCAGATTTCATGATTAATGTTAACCGTTCACAGATCAGGCTTCTCTTCATAGTGACAAATGCAAGATGTTCTTTGGCTATCCATGTAAGGTTTACATCCCAAGTGCATGACAGCGTCAAAGAGCAAAGTCACTGCTGATTCACAGGCTGTGTAAAAAAAGATTGTAAAATCTCAGCATAGTGTATAAGCGCAGTCAGGACAGCATGGGCCACGGTCTAGTCAAGTTAAGTTAAAAACAATTTAAGTTGTATGCTAGTTTAAAAAAACAAGAAATTATTTAAGCAATCTTTGAAATTACCTTGTACACCCTGAGACAAGCCTAGTGTTTTTTGGAAATTTGTACAGATAGACTCAAGGCAGACTTGGAATTGGTAATCACAGTACTTTTTTTCTTTCCCACAGGTATCATAGCAGTTATCATGGTCATTACAACATCTGGTCATAGATGGGATCCCAATATCAAACTGCAGCCAACAATGACAAAAGTAAAAAGAAGTATTATTGATATAAGTAACATTCAACTTCAAAGCAAACATTTATTGACCCATTAGATAAATGAAGGGCAGAATTGCAGTAATAAAAATGGTACATATTTATCACAAAATAAATGTTTTCCTTCCTCACCTGAAATCCAAAAACTGGAGAACCACATCCATTGGGTGGAGGTGGCTTGTAGTTGGGGCGAGGAATTGGTTTGTACCCTATGAAGAGTATTAAATTGAACCAATAAACGGAGATTTTTAACCCATCGTTTAATTATGGCTGCCAAATGTTTATTGATCATATAATATTTATATACCTTATAGAAGTCAAAACAAGAGAATCAAATAATAAAAACGAAAATACAGACAATTTTATAGTGTTAATGAAATAGTTATAAATGTGAAGTCTTTAAAATCATGACCGACCATCACTACACGTGAATCGACACTGTCCATCTGAACCTCCGATCATATCCATAGCCAAATTAAGGTATTTGTCTATCCTGTGGATCCCGTTCCGGATGTTTTTAAAAGTCTTTCTCCAGTCTGGAGGCTCAGGATCCCGCTCTTCATTAAATCCATTAGCCTCATACGCAACAATCACTAATCCAAATGTAAAAAGAAGTAGTAACGCCAGAAATGATGACATGACGGGACATAGTCCATCAAAAGTCAAATAACTTCACCTGTTGGCTCGTTTCACTTTTATTTACAAACCTTGTGCTGGGAAAAGTTTTCACTTATTAATAGTAACAATATCTTAGATTACAAACAAATCGACGGGAGACAAAGTAAATGTTGCATCAAGTGTTTCATTTTGTAGTCCGAATGCGCACACATTTCTTCCGTTTACATCACAAGTCTCAAACTAAATGCATAATAAAAGTCCTCAAAACAAGGATATTGACGATACAAACAATACGTGAATGATTTATGTATTTTCATTGCTGGTTTAACTATCCCATTCATCTAGCAGGTCTAATTGTCAGAAAAAAACCCGAAAAACTTACTCCAGAGTTAGCTGGAAAAGTGAGGTAAAAAACCCAAATCTCATTTTAAAGTTTATTTGTGTAACACAATATTATTATCTTATTATAATGCGAACAAAAGTAACTTATTACATAATAATTGAGCAGATTAAGCATTAGGTTTTTTTGTGTGCATTAAATAGCTGTTATCATCATTACCATCATCTTACAAGTAAAGATACATGTAAGATACATTATACAAGTCACAGCAAAGGAAAGGCATTCAGAATCAATCATCTTTATTGACATAATATACACAAACAATTTTACAATAGAAGCAGATTTTCTGAGCATAATATGGCATGTTTAATGATGACCATGGCCATTGGCTTCAGGAAGGTCCGGGACAACTTCTCCAGTTTCCAAAATAATGTCACCCTGAAAAACATGTGGCCAAAAAAAATGTGTGTGAGGAAGTTCAAAAGAATCAAATACAGAATAATGCTCTCATCATCTAACAGCAAAGAAGGTAACTAAACATTGAAAAGTTTTAGAACACAATCTAAATAGATTTATAGAAAAAATATTATTCAGCAAAGATAAACTTTTCTTCATTACAAAAGCATTTTTTATTTAATGAAAATGTTTTTGAAATATATGTTTTGACAGAATTATGAATATGGGAACATAATAGATGGGAACTACTTCAATTGCAGCGACTACAATAAAAATTATAAAATATAACAAGATTCAATATAAGTGTTCTAAAACTTTTGACAGGTAGTGTTCATCTATGCATTTAGCAGACACTTTATAACACAGCATGTGTATTCCCAGGTTCAAATTTACTTACAGGGAACAGCCTCGGTTTTAACTCAACAATTCCATACGGCATTTTCTGGGGGAAAAAATTATTATACATTTCAGTATGATGATTATTTATACATATAAAATGAATGATTAAATGCATATACAATGTTAAACATTAAGTTATTTTTTGCATCAGGTCAAATTTTGTAATGCATGCTTATCGTTTAAAAATACTATGTTTCTTCGGTCTACACTCAACCATTTCAGACCAATTAATCTGTGACCACTGCTTCAATCCTTTTCCAGTATAAGTAAGAATTCTATTTTAAAACCGCATAATACATGAACAGGACAATAAAGTTATTCTATTCCATTTCATTGTAATATTTTTAAAGTAATGAAATTGATTAATATAAAGAAAAAAGAAAATATGCAAAACAGTTATATGCAAAATATTGGCATACCCTATAATGACAACATGTTAACTCTAGATTGCTCTACACCTTTGCCTATACATTAACTCAGGGCTGGACTGGTAATCTGGCATACCGGGCAAATGCCCGGTGGGCCGACGCACTTGGGGGCCGATTAATATAAAATTATTTTTTTTTATTTGCCAACGACCGGCCCATAAAGCAGGGACAGCGGGCCATTGGTTCATTATCCAGACTGACACTGGGCTGGCCCAATCATCTCTTATGGTTAGGGCTCCACCCCTCCCCCTCGGTTTCCTGTGTCAAATGCAGTCAGTGGGTCAGAGCCAGAAATCTGTGGACTTAGGATGGAGAAACAAAAGCGCAAGGGCAAGGGGGGTGCGGAGAAGTTGCGGGCCAAACAAATACAAATTCTAGAGGTTGATGCCTCAACATGTGCAAAAATAACCGACATGTTAAGTGCTGTAGCTTCAGTTTCCAAGCCTATAGTACCTGACGAAATTTTGCAAAAACAGGTGAACATAGCACATGGAGGAGAGGTGACTAGCCATGGCGGCACCCAGGCAGAGGAGTAGGTGTCTGATAGTGAAGTCAAGGAGAGACAGAGTGAGTAGGAGAGTGTACTTGAAACTGTAAGCAGTGTTGGGCAGTAGCGTCGCTACAAGCAGTGACGCTACTAGCTTAACTACATTTTTCAGTAGCGTAGTGGTAACGTCGCTGTTTTCTGAATCAAATAGCTTTTCCGTAGCGAAGCTCTTTTGTTGATCAAGTAGTGCGGTAGCGTCCACACAAGCTAACGTTACATATTACCAAACATTTCTGAAGAACAAGCTCATATCGGAAACACAACAGCTAAGGATCACCGATCCTGGTCCAGTAAGTGACGCCACCACCATACAGGGACCGGCCGGTGACTTCTTCGTGTTTTACGGTAAACAGCTTTTTGGTGCATTACTGCCACCTTCTGCTCCGGACGGTGACATCACAGTGTGTGGGCCTGGTTGGGCCACTACGAAGATGATGATGATTTACCTAAATTAATGAATATTATAGTAAGACAACATAATCGTTGTCGCTATTATAATGTCTGTCAGATTGTCACCTACTGCACTAGCCACTCAGTCAGCTTAAGTCAAATAACACAGCATAAGCTATTTTGCATTGTTTTTGTAGCTAGGTTAGCAGAGTTAACTTATTCAATTGCAACTTCGGCTGATTATTCTAATGTTAACTAGCTTTTATAACATGGAGCACATTGTAATTGACAGAGTTGCAGAGAAGAGCAAGCTACTGAGGAAACTGCTGTTATTGTAAGGTGAGTTGAGATTATTGATATTATTATAAAAATATTCAGAATATTGTAGACTGAAATGTGACTCGTTATTCCCCCTCTCTCTCTCTCTCTCTCTCTCTCTCTCTCTCTCTCAGGATGCCCTTACGTTTGTAGTTCGTTGTCTTTGATGTTCAGAGAGATGATGTTCACCGTGGAGCCATTTCCACTAAGTAAGTATAAAATATGTGCAACCATCTCTCTACATTGTTATATATTAAAGATACTTGTATGGGGATCATTTTTCTCATTCAGTTATCATTCTCGTCTCTCTCGCTCTCTCGCTCTCTCGCTCTCTCTCTCTGCCCTCACTTTGTGTAGGCCCTACTCCACTGCCACCTTTGGTCACCACGGAGTCAGTCAAGAGAGAGTGAGTACACTGGTCCATGGCACTTAGTTCTCAGCTTTGTAGGGGTTTTGGGGAATGGAAAAGTAGATATGCATATCTACAGGGACCGCAAGGATGGGGTACTGGTTGGTTGTGTCCGACCGATTGTGGTGGGCCGGTCTGAGCAAAAATGCCAGGGCCCTTTTTTTATCCCAGTCCAGCCCTGCATTAACTAACCAAGTTTTTACCACAATTTTAGTTTGCTCTCGCCACAGAAAAAAAATGGTAAAAAACATGATTACTACAGGTTTACTTTAATAAACCATGGTTAATATTCATAAAGGTAATTACTTTTAACTGCTTATGTTCCACGAATAAACAGACACAAACATAATAAATTAAATCAAAAACAATTAAAGCCAAAAACGTGGCTGTTAAAATGCTGAAAATAAATTTGGAACCTAAAAAGCTTAGATATGTGACTAATTTCTGCAAATAAATATATAAATAAAAAAAATATATATATCTTCTGACTTTAGGATAAGTATGTAGATTTAGTTACATATATTTTATATAGCCATTAAAGAGTAAATATTACAAAGTCCTTAAAACATTTCATGCAGTGTGTAATGTTGCTGTGTGTGCATGCAGGCAGTCTGCCAAGTTGAAAGTAAATGAATAACAAGGGAAAAAGAAGTCGACTCTGAATTATGCAAGCAAGTCATCTGTCGTTCTAATTTAAGTTCCGGTTTAGATTTGCGTCACACTAGGATAAAATTTGTGAAAGTGTGCAGGACATTGCAAGCATAAAATGAATTTAAATGCACAAAAAAAGTTTTGTTAATGTGCAAATCAAGTTTCGTTACTTTGTACCGTTTTTTGTACGTGTAATTTATGTGTTGTGAATCTGCAAATTCATATTAATTCCAGATAAATATGATATGTATTCTTCTGACCTCCGTTTTTCCTGGTAATGCATACAGTCCCTATTATTTTATATGCTGGCATTGTACAGTGTGCATACAATTTCTGTTCATTTCCAATGTCTTTACATGTGTTCATTTCCAATGTCTTTACATGTGTTCATTTCCAATGTCTTTACATGTGTAAAATATTTAAAAAGTAGAAATTGCTTAAACTATTATTTGCTAGATCCTTTCATTGTGATTTTCCTTCCATTAGGGGGCGGTGTGGCTCAGCCGCATGACGTCATCAAACGGTTCTTTCTCTGACCTCTGAGCTTTCAAGTACACAAGTTAGTTTGCATCGGGTTTATCACGAAAGTTGTAGCAAAAGTCGAGGCAGGAAGATTCCAACTGCAGTGACAGATTTGAGAGAATGTAGATGCCTATTTGTGGTTGCAATTCTAGGAATTAGTGTAAATATTTGCTATGGATTTGTATCTGCCCATGTATTTTGTAAATGCCAGTTTACACATTTTGTGAATATTTTTCTGCAACTTCAAATTCAGAAGACAGATTTGTGATTGCTGTCCACGAGTGCAAATCTCAACAAGTTTTAATATTGGGGCTGCGAGTGAACATTTTAGTGTACAGGTACAAATACTTACTTTACAAGTTCCCAAATAAAAAAATCAACATGATTTCAAGTTTTGCTACTGATTTATCTTCATACTAGACCATCTGACCAATCAGATCAGAGTTTGTAAACTAGTTGGACACTCCATAAACCAAAGTCGGACCTTAAAACTCACAAAATATTTCCTTTTTAAAATAAGCAGCAAGCTGTTAGGCAAAGCGATATGCAGTGGGTCTATTTTTAATAATCATACTCTTGACAAGTTTTGTCTGAAACATGGTGTAAAATGGATAGGGGCAGTGATAGCTAAAATGCCTGGTCCCTTACAGGTTCCATCATAGATAAAAGGTATGAAACCGTATTGAAGCTCACGTTTCAAAGCCTATGAGGTAGAGTTGTTTGGATTATCTTTCCATTATACACATTTTTCCCTTTGGGGGTACACAGTTTATAAGCATATGTATGTGGAAACGATGCGTCTCAGGACGGCAATACACTTACAGCGACGTGGTACTTCGTGTAGTAGTGCACAACCCATGCAGGGATGAGAATGCGCGTGACGGCAAACACACCGGCATTATAAGCTTTAAAACTCTTGATACAAAACGAGAAAAGAGAAGGTGGCATGTTATAATGATATTTAGCAGTTATTGTATTCACAGTTCAATGCAAGTAAACAAAAGCCTACATAACATAATTTTACTTAAGAGATTGATTTGCGTTGGTTTTGAGTATATAGACAAACTCACGTATAATCTCCAGAGCGTCTTGGGCTCCAGGAATCCAGCCCAGAATCGGGCGATGCGGCCGGGTGGTTTGGGTGCAGTGACAGGCTCTCGAGAAGTGAGCTCTTGATCTTTCAGCCACTGTCGCCGAAGCTTTATCAACTGCTCATAGCGGAGCTTTTCGTCCGCTGTGTATCCAGGCATGCTAATATTACTGCTACTTAACAAACTAGAGTAGAATTCACAACAATGACATCTAAGAGGACAAACCTCCCAGAGTGCACCGCGAACGCCACAAAATATAATCTGTTTAATATACACAGCGCCCCCTACTGATATGGAGTGAAATAACCCACAGAAAGTTAAAGTGATAGTTCACCCAAAAATGAAAAAAGATTGTCAGCATTTACTCATCCTCCCGTCATCTTAAACCTGTATGACCTTCGTTCTTCCACAGACCACAAAATAAGATATTTTTGAAGAATCATGCGAAAAAGTTGCTGAATTTGTGGGTTTAACGATCCCTTTAATATTCCAAGCAGACATTAGGTCATGTTAATATCAACATGTACCTGTGTTTTTTTTCAAATAGCAAATAATGATTCAACCAATATGTATAAAACATTTAATATTTATATTACAGTACAAGAATACATAATACCTTAAAGTGTGGGCTCAAACATAGCCAGCACCAGGTAAATGTGTACACAGAGACACACACAAAGAAAAAACATTATAATATGATACAACATTTGAATGCATATTACTCGTTTTCTAAAAGGAAATCTGTTCACAGGTTTCTGGCACAGAACCCTCCCTTCTCAGTCAAGCACTGCAGGTTATAGGCTCCTCCTTTTCACGCTAGCATTAAATTAATCTCATGCCAAAACGCAAGGGTACTCTAAAATATGAAAAACTCGCTGACCGGTCACAAAAAAATGCTACATGGACACAAAAAAGGAGCAGGGGAGAAGCAAAGTGATCAGAAAATATAGATACCAAATCTAGTATTTAAAGATACAGATCCAAAATGACCGTATGCCTCCCGAAATCGGGAAGAGTTAGAAAAATAAAAGTTAAATATCACCATGACTTATTTATAATAAAAAGTTATTTTAGTGCTTTTATGTGTATACAAATGGTTAAATATTTCAAATCCCTATTTTTGGTCACAATTCTGTTTTCAATAACCTGTACTGCCAAACTCCTGCCTTCTTCCACCAGCTTTCCCTCTGCATTGACCTAATCTGACTGTGGTTTGTTTGTGGACTTGATCATATTATTTTTCTTTTAGCAAAGTGACAGAACACACATCTAAGATCCTTGGACAACTGCATTTTTTAGTCTGCTGACATATACTAATTTTAGTGTTTCAAACCCTTCAAAAACCCTGCAGCCAATATTCAATCGGTCTGAAATGAATTTCTTTCATCACACCAGAAACTGACTATTACATTGACTTCAAATGCCAAGGCACGATATTCATTAGATAATGAAAGCTAAAATCTCATAATTGTATCTCACATGAAAAACTAAATTCCAATTCTGTAAACTTCCAACTACACCTTGTTAATGAGAGGTTCTGTGCAAGAGGTTTTTTGTCACTTGATCAACATACTGGTACACATTGAAAATATTATTTTGCTACAACAGTCAGGTATATCCATGACATAAATGTAAACTCTTCATGAAAATGTAGATAACAAAAGTTTTGCTCCAATTTTTCAGTGTTTGAAAACAATGGAGAGGTACAAATGAATACAAAAATAAAATTCAAACGCAATGAGTTGGTCACAATATGCACCATAGTATCGAATCAGTGCTGTTTACAATAATATACCTTGTCAAATGAAAGAATCTTAGCTGTATCTTGCTGGGAGAAGATCCAATACTATGATCCCTTCCATCACACTTTAGAATAAATCAGAAACGGTTGGTAGCAGGGGAGAGGGAGGCGGTGTTGAGCTGCCATTCATGATTGATTCTGATGCTCTTCTCCCAAGGTCTCCCACTTCATTAGTTGAAATACAAAACACTCAGGCATGGAAAAAATGAATAACAGATATTCAAAAACAAAAAGCAAAGTCCAATTAAATAAGCTGGTGATGATAGTTTCACTGATGAGCTGCCTTGAGAGGAGATTATCAGTCTTATAGACGTGGATCACATAGATTCCACGTTAGGCAAAAAACAACAGGCTTACAGAATATAAAAAGTTGGAATTTATCACTATTCTGAGGCCTGAGGATGGCAGTTGTGGATCTGACTAAGGTTGGAGGGATGTCCAGGAACATGACATGGATAGGAACAGGGATATGACATGTGGCCAAGGCACAACATGACAGTGGAAGATTTTAGGGACAAATGCCAGAGTTCCTATGAAGAAAACAAGCCTGGCCTTGTGGTCAACCATTTTCAAATATCTCTATATATATATATATATACTCTTCTCTATTTTTTATCAAGGAACATTTAGGAAAATATAATACAAAAGGTAATATAGAAAATATAGCCTCCACTTGCTAACATCACTTTAAGTGACCAATACATATTTTGGCTTTCTTTTTTCATATGTACATTAGTTTTATGTATTTTATTTGCTGTCATCGATCAAACACATTTTGCAAACTAGGTCTCTTTGCGAAGTGTTGGAAGCCCAGCTAAAAATCTCTTAGGCTACAGAATATTGCACACTGAATTCAAAATATACTGCTGTAGACCCCCAATAAAGGGCTTCTAAAGTTATTGCATGTAAATGTAAAGGTTACAAGGAGAAGATTAAAAGCTAAATTAAAAGCAATGATATTTTGTGGCACTACCAACACCTTGTCAAAGAGCTTTTCACACTCCTTCACTGTAACATGCACAGTTTTGACTTGTCTGTTTGAGTGCTGGCCTCACACGCACACACGCACGCACGCACACGCACACACACACACACACACGCTGAGCAAATGAACTCAGACCAAAGTGCTTAATGGTCAAAGCACAGTGTATTTAAGTTCATGAGTAAGTAAGGGAGTTTAAAAGAATAGGGTTACTCATCTTCCCATGTCTTTTACTACTGAAGATGGGAAACTGATTCTATATGCTATATTCAGACTGAACCTTTTTTGCATCTGTTGCTACTAAGTGCTATTAGTTAACATAAAATGATTTAATTAACCATTAGTCACTATTTCGATTTCTTAAAGTTCTTTCACTTCTTCTCCAGTTGTCTGTTATTGTTCGGAATGCAATCACACGTTGTTTTACGAACCACATAATGATCAGATTCGGTTTAAAGCCATTATGAAAATAACGTAACTGCGCACACAACAATTTTCTCTGCTATTTCAACAAGCACACATACAAGCTGTATTCCAAAACCTATTGAGCCGACTTGTAATATAGCTCATTTTATATCACCATGCATACCGACTAACTGTAGAATGTTCTGCACTCACTTTTCAATATGGACTGAGTAGAGAAAAATGTCGAATAGAAATATATTTTGATCTAGTACTGAATAGTGTCGATGATGACAAATCATCTATTTGTTCTGCTTATTTGAGAATTATAGATCCCTAAAAACCTTTAAGCTTAATTTTGTGGCTTTGACAGCGAACAGCAAGATCTTTTTTACATTTGGCGTCTTTGTATGTGTGTACGAATGATAACAAGAAGCTACATATGCAGGGTATATCAGTTAAGTCACCTTTGAGGTTCCACTACAGTTAAAAGGTAGTTGCCTGTGTAGAGAGCTAGAGAGCAGAAAGCAAGACAGCTCACTAGGTTGTGGAAGAGAGCCACAGTTTCTCCCACCCAAAAAGACAAGTCAATACGGCATTACTACACTACATATGTTCCCACTAAAACCACAGATTGCTTGTCAATGTGTTCCTGTGCGGTGGGGTGACGGTCTAATATAAGGCGTTATGTAAGGGCTGGGAGGAGAGAGAGTTTAAATCACGTGAGGAGGTCCAGACAGTTGTTTCCTGCCAGCTGGGAGAGGCTGATGTGCACGTTAGAGGTGAAACACTGTTGCGTTGTTGCTTAGCCTAGCAGATATGAGACTGTAATCTGTGGGAATGTGACTGGTGGCCTCCGTCGCTGGAGCTGCTCTGCAGGCTGTAGTGGTCTTCTCCATCGCTAACACTGTCCACACTATCACCTTCGCCTGGTGTGAATTCCATCCCCTCAATGTCAACGTCCACCTCTGTACACACAGAAATACAGTGACTTACACCGCAACGTAATAATACCATCGGAGTACTACAAAATAATAACTAAAATAATATTCTTTATTATTTTCTTACTTTCTAAGCATAAGAATCAGAAAAAAAGATTTGAAATTAATATCTGTGATAAGCAACATACTGTATAATCATTTCTTGATGCATTAAGTAAAACTTATAGATTATTGTTTGTCAATACAACCAATTCACCAATTCATTTGTAAATTAAGTGTTTGGTTCCAAAACTAGATAACTCAAAACTATAAATCATGTTTTTTATTATGTTAACATGTTTTTATTGTGTTAGTTAGCTGTGGAGTCTTGAATGATTATGGATCAAAACAAAACCATCTGCAGTTTGATTGATATTGTTTGGACTGCACAATAAAAAAACAAGATTCTTCTTTTAAAAACAAACTCTTCATACACTCACCTAAAGGATTATTAGAAACACCTGTTCAATTTCTCATTTATGCAATTATCTTATCAACCAATCACATGGCAGTTGCTTCAATGCATTTAGGGGTGTGGTCCTGGTCAAGACAATCTCCTGAACTCCAAACTGAATGTCAGAATGGGAAAGAAGGGTGCTTTAAGCAATTTTGAGCGTGGCATGGTTGTTGGTGCCAGACGGCCGGTCTGAGTATTTCACAATCTGCTCAGTTACTGGGATTTTCACGCACAACCTTTTCTAGGGTTTAAAAAGAATGGTGTGAAAAGGGAAAAACATCCAGTATGCGGCAGTCCTCTGGGCGAAAATGCCTTGTTGATGCTAGAGGTCAGAGGAGAATGGGCCGACTGATTCAAGCTGATAGAAGAGCAACTTTGACTGAAATATCCACTCGCTACAACCGAGGTATGCAGCAAAGCATTTGTGAAGCCACAACACGCACAACCTTGAGGCGGATGGGCTACAACAGCAGAAGACCCCACCGGGTACCACTCATCTCCACTACAAATAGGAAAAAGAGGCTACAGTTTGCACGAGCTCAACAAAATTGGACAGTTGAAGACTGGAAAAATGTTGCCTGATCTGATGAGTCTCGATTTCTGTTGAGACATTCAGATGGTAGAGTAAGAATTTGGCGTAAACAGAATGAGAACATGGATCCATCATGCCTTGTTACCACTGTGCAGGCTGGTGGTGGTGTAATGGGGGATGTTTTTTTGGCACACTTTAGGTCCCTTAGTGCCAAATGGGCATCATTTAAATGCCACGGCCTACCTGAGCATTGTTTCTGACCATGTCCATCCCTTTATGACCACCATGTACCCATCCTCTGACGGCTACTTCCAACAGGATAATGCACCATGTCACAAAGCTCGAATCATTTCAAATTGGTTTCTTGAATATTACAATGCGTTCACTGTACTAAAATGGCCCCCACAGTCACCAGATCTCAACCCAATAGAGCATTTTTGGGATGTGGTGGAACAGGAGCTTTGTGCCCTGGATGTGCATCCCCAAATCTCCATCAACTGCAATATGCTATCCTATCAATATGGGCCAACATTACTAAAGAATGCTTTCAACACCTTGTTGAATCAATGCCACGTAGAATTAAGGCAGTTCTGAAGGCGAAAGGTGGTCAAACACAGTATTAGTATGGTGTTCCTAATAATCTTTTAGATGAGTGTATATACTGTATGTGTATGTATTCCTATTCAAAGGAAACATGACATCAATTTATAAATTTGCAATTTTACAACTGAAAACAGAAAATATGTCAGCTGTGCTGTACCTTGCTCAGACTCTGTGGAGATGGTGGAGCCCAAGCTGTCTGTGCGAATACGCTCTAAGCCCTGTATAGAGAGCTGCTCAAGGCGTCGTTTAAGGTAGCGATGTTCTCTCTGCAGTTGCTCTTTAACGTTGACAGCCTTCCTGTCCTGTTCCTCCAGCTTCTGCAAAGCACATGTTTCCACTGATCAAACCACAAAACACAAAAAAGACACCAAGCTGCATGATACGCATCAACCGGTCCGTCTTATTATGCAAACTGCAAGAAATCAATTAGAGCAATGAAAACAATCTGAAAACGGTACAAAACTTTATAAAGCCAAATCTACGCATTACTGCAGGAAACGAGACTGGTTGATATTCTGGTCCAAACAGGAAAGGAAAAGAGGGTCAGCAGAGCCATACGGAGTTCTATTGTTGTTGTTTTCATGGACTGTAGGTGAAAGTGACACTTTACATACCACTGAGGTTTTCATGGGACAGAACTACATTTACTGTCTTGCCATCAGGTCTTGAGAAGAAAATGGCTTTACACATTTGTAGCCTGGGTATGACCTAACATAATCCCAACATGCTAATGAGCCAGATGCCCTGTATAAATTGCTATAAGTATATTTTGTTTGTCTGCAACATGCAAAGAGATTAAAACTCATCTCATGGGAAAGTACGTTGCCGTCTCTGTTGTCGGGAATCGTGGGTCATCTGAGTTGCAACATCAGGGTAACGTATACTTCCTGTAGACAGTTCCTGATTAACTTCCTCTCTGACTGTAACTGCGCTAAGCAGCTCTAACCTCTTTACGTCAGTGCAAAGAGAGACACAGTCATAAAGATGCTGATTTGTTTGTACCTTGATGTGCATTTTAGCGCGTTTGAGCAGGCTCAGTGTAGTGTGACGGGTGCTTTCAGGAGCCAAAGGCACAAGCTGTTTCAACTGCTCCAGGTACAATCGCAGTTTGGCACGTCTGCAACAAATCAAGAACAAGTTGGAGGAGTGGACTATTACACTGGGATATAAATATAGAGAATTTGCTTATTAAGGGAGCTGGTTGTGATGGCCCGCAAACACATAGGTTGCAGGTTTAAAGCCTTTGAAGCAAGAGGGCCTGAAGAACTGGATTACTAGAGATTTGCAATTGTACCCTTATGTAAGATGTCTGTCCCTGCAATTAATGTGAAGGAAACCAGCTAAATGTCTGATTTCTGGGACACTATCAGGCACAAGGAGGCTATGGGCTCCATATAAATCTGTTTTAGCTATTAAAACTGTGATATTTAATGATATTTAAACCATTTCAGAATTGAGAATTTTTTATATGCATATCCCTATTTAAAATACGTGTCATATTTCATTTAATATGAACAGCCACATGAGTTTTTTGATTTAAAAAGTTATGCAAATGATTTTCAAAACCAACACGATCCATACTATCCAAGATGTCATTCTCTAAATTTTGAAAAACCTTCAACTTGTTATTTTGATGACTTAACTCATTTAAACCACAACAACAATATAGTCCACAACACATCACAAATGCTAAATTGCTTTCAATATAACACAAACGCATGGATATGATCAATAACTGATAGTTTATGATCTGATAACCAATAACTTATGATCAATAACTAAGATCTGGAGACCATTCCGCACTGGGCCAAAAGGGCAAGTGACTTTCTCATTGGTCCCTAGGCCATACATGACGTTGATTCCTGTCTTAACAAATCAGAGTCGTCTCTCTCACAAACTCTCTCTCTCCCTAAACACACACACACATATTTAACTGATTACCTGTTCACCTGTTATTGCCCTAATGTCTGTCAAGTTCTGTTTCATACCGTATTTGAGACAGTACTTTGTGACGCACAAACAGCATCAGATCTGCAAAGCTTCTGTTACAGCTGTTAACCACCAGAAAACCACAGCCTAACAAATATGCACATAAACACTACAGCACCAAAAGAGCTCAATAATGCAGATAACAGGGTAAACAGTTAAAAGGGTAACTCTAAAACCTGTAATTAGTACAATATGAAAGAGTTTAATGTCCTCCAATTTAGGTTAAATATGGAGGTATAAACATTATATAGCTCTTTTACACATAAGAGTCTTTACGAGTAAATGAAAGTTAAATCACCTTTATGAGACCATGTGTGAATGCAATCATGTAAAATATTGCTTTGCGCCGACCAAAACAGTTCAGTTCATCTTTATAGATACTTTCTTAACTCAGTAACGAAATCCCTAGCAATCTACTAGCAAAGTCACCTCCTGCCTTAGTAATTTCTTCTGTGCCTCATTCTGACAGAATTTTCTTTTTTCCAAATGAAACAAACAATGGCAGTAAATAATCCATAAACATCTGAAACTAGGCTCCTAAAAATGGGACAAATAGGGAATAGCAATTCAATTGTCCATGAATAGTTGGCATTTAAATCAGATTTTCCAGGAAAAACATAAATTTTAAGCTAGGTCAATCAGTCATTTGGAGGACTATAGAATCTGACATGAACTCTTCAGTCAAAACACAAAGCATAAATCACCTTTGTTTAAGGGGGGATTGAACAGTGTTCCATCCATTCTGACTTCTTTACAATGTAAACGTGCTTGCTTCTCATGCTGTACATGGCCAACTTGTTACAAAACGCATATGACATAGTATCTCAGTGCTCGATACGCTCCCCCAAGGTTCGTATATGTTTCAGAAAGATTTTTCATCAATTCATCTGTGTTCATCTGTGTTTGCTTGTTCACTGCATTTCGTTGAGGAATGTTATATAAACGGTGAATGTAACGCTGGATTTGGAGATCTGATAGTTTGAAACTGATAGATGGAGCAGTCCCAGCACTAAATTATGCCGGACATTAACCGCACGCGATAAGTGAACCAGAGTCAAATGTCTGTGTTCTGTTGTCAATATGTGCATAAGGTAAACAACATGAACTTACAGTGAATCAACAGCTATGGAGGGATAATATGATGATGTATTTTGTGCTCATGCTGTAGTTTCGTGCTGTGCCTCCATGTGGGTCAATATGTTTAGCTAAGTGGTTAGAGCATGGAGCTAGCAACGCCAATGTCGTGGGTTTGATACCAGGGGACTGCGTATACTTAGAAACAATCCAGAGAAATTCCTATTTAAAATAATGGCCCGTTGTAACGGGCAAGGCGGGACCAAAGCCGCGAGGGAACGGCCGAGGCCGGTGGCGGGAGTGATAATGAGTGTCAGCTGCGCGTTGCACCGGTCTCGCATCTCTCACGGAGGAGCTCTGGGAGCATAAAAGTATGAGCGACAGGAGGGTACGACAAGAGAGGACCAGGGCTGGACTTTATGTTCTATTTTATTATGTTTGTGTTATATTTTACTTTGTTTGTTTGTATTTTATTTTAAAAGTTGTTTTATGTTCCCTGGTTCCCACCTCCTTCCTTTTATTGACCCTTGCTACACCCATCCCTTGTCTCCCTTGTATTTGTCCCAAATCAGTGACTTAATATCTGGTGCTCCGCAATACCCAGCAACACGCAAATGCGGCAGTGGTTATAAAGCATCTGGGATGCAGCATTTTTTTTTCTGTTATTATGGATCACGATTACTCTTTGGCGAGTAAAGGAAACCCAAAAAAGCGTAAACGTAGTTTACTTTTTAAACGACGACTGTATGACTGTTTCAAACACGTAAAACTGTGTAGCATTACTCTACCAAATAAATTGACAAAGTCCACTATCATTCGCGGGATAACGTAGCATTGCATAACACGTTTCTTGCAAGCTAATTCATTACGATGACATAAAATTAATTCATTACGTCGTCTGTGAACATGATGGCCGATCTCCATACGACTCTGGATGGTGAAAACTATATGTCCCATAATAAGACAAACGTTAGCTTATTCGAGTCATCATGATGACTGTTAATGAGGGGCATGTCTTTTTGAGGGTGCATGTAGTTGCAATTTTTTTATATAGAGATGTATTGAATGACACTGAAGAAATCTCATATATCTGAGATTGCACACGGTTGAGTAAATGAGAGAAAAATATTTGGGGTAAAATAAAAATTGTTGAAATGGTAATTTCGAAGAGTTACCAGTTAACCTTATTCAATTAAGAAATAAGCAAACACTACAACAAACCATGTGACATTCTAAAGAAGAAAGATATTTTGATTCAATAATTCACTTACATAGCCTCTATGAACACACAGCTACCCAGAACTAAAATATAGATATTCTGAAAGGTCCATTACCAATGAATATACTGAATTATGAACTCTGAAGCCATGTAAACAAGATGTGTTGTCTACACTAGTACAAAAAATATACCAGCAGCACGTGTGATATGAATAGATTACATTTAATATTATCTGTATCTTGTCCATGCGTTTCAGCACACAAGCCTTGGTCAGGGCTAAAAGTACAACGTAGCAGAACAACTGTAAAACACATCATTGATACCCTGCCAAAGTTTCTGTTTCAACTTAATCAGAGGAGGGGCATGACCGAAGACATTTCTCACCGCGCAGTCGTATTCCTCAAACTCAAGCATGTGACAATGAAAACAAATACCCTAACCTAAACTAACCTAACCTTCTGACTATTGCACCAACATAAAAAGCACAAAATGTTTGTCACTTTAATTAGTTTATACAGTAACACTACAACAGTTCATCACCTTGTATACATTTCCAAGGACAAGTAATACATGTAAATAAAATTGGCATTAATATTAAGGTATGGTTGGTAAGGTATATTACAGAAACACTTTTTCATTCATGGACATAAGAGAGCATTAAAACGATGATGTGAGAATGTTTTCTTCCCTTGGAGATTATGTAAAATGATATTTAACACAGAAATATGACCCAGTTGAAAATAGATTTGTTAAACTGGTCAGGTCAGGTCAGGTCAGGTGAAAGGAGCAGATACAAGATACCAAATAAAGTAAACACGCTCACAAAGTCTTACCTGTGTTTTTCCAGCTCATTATGTGATGACCTAAACAAAAAATAAACAGAGGTAGATATGAGATTGCTAAAAAAGCACACATATCGTATAAAAAGGGACATGAGTGGACAACAGGGAACCCTCAGACAGACTGCCACAGGCTGATCTTATTTTTCACTTTATAGACCTGTTTGAAATAACCATCAGAACTGAAGTTATCAGCAGTCTTCTTTGCATTAGTATTTGGTCAAAAGGTTATCAGGAACACAAATAAAATGCTGCCTGCTGTCACACGTGAGAAAAAAATATTTGAGAAAATATCAAATGGGCCTATAAAAGGCTGAGTGCTATCTGACTGTATGCATGGCTTGAAATGTTTCAGCTGACATATCGCATTTATTGCCACTTCTTTTTTAATGCAATCCTCTTTTAATGCAACTAAAAACAAAAACAACAGCCCCTACTGATACTTCAATATGAAAAAATAATTATGATCTAAAAAGCATAAACCGTTTTGGTGTCAAACATACTGCATTTTCACTTAAAAATAATACGAAACTATTTTCATTATTCAAAAAAATATATATATATATAAAAATAAAAGATCAATGCTCATAATATTCTCTGGCCATTTCCACAACAAAGGCAGTTCTATATGGTTTTATATGTAAATATGCACTTAACACATTTTTTACTATTCCATTACTGTGTGTATTAGACCCCATTTCTCCCAACATCACTGCAAATAAAGAGCTAACAATATGCACTCAATGACGCAGAGGAAATTCAGCACGCTACAACGCATTGCTATTTTTGTCCGGAGTATAAATGCAGGGATGTACGATGGGGCAATTACATTCTTTCCATACAAACAATATAAAGAGACTGTAGTAGTGCATGAATGAAATGCAAAAATTGTATAGATAATGCAATCCATGGTTTCTCATATATTAATATATTGTTGTAATTTATAAGGCACTACTAACAGCAAACAGAATTGCAAAATTTGGTGTTTGGCAAACACTCCCTCCGTCCTCACTTGTTGGGACAAACAGACGGTGCCGCACCAGAGTCACACAATAGTTGAATTTAAACAAATAGAACAATGTCCATGTCAGTGTTAGAAAACTGCATCATTTAAAACAGGCAAATGGCAGGTTAGTGGCTGCAAAGATGGTAAAAGCTATAGTTTTTGTAAGAAAAACAGTTTTTTTTAATATAGGCAAACAATGTCGGAGGGAAGAGCTGATAAATAGGGTTGAAAATAATAATGTGGCTACCAACGGGACTACTCATAGCTCTATAGTCTCTAAAAACTATTCTAGATCATGTTCATGATTAGTATTATTACTTACACTTTAGATTTTCACTCACATATTTTTACATTTTGTGTACATATACATATGTGTGGATTTGTTTTTACATGCACTTTAATAACATTGTTTAGATGCGTCTCATCCTATCTGTCTGTTGTTTGTGAGTCTAATGTATGAGAACTGTACCGAGAAGAGCGCTACATGTCCTTGTACAGCTGTGCAACAAAGCATTCTACTCTAACTATATCCTCATAAAAAAACATATAGTTAAATCGTAACATATACCCCGAGAATAAAAGCTTATAAGTAAACATGCAACCTGGTGTGCACGTCATGTTCCCATATGTTGGGGACAGCCCCCTATCAATGTAAATCTATAAAGTATGCAAATGTCATATTGTACAGCCAAAACCCCATTCAAATTTACAAAGGGCTTAATGTCAGGACACATTTTTGCAATTTAAATATACAATAAGAAAAGCATTGATCCCTAGAAAAGATTTTCACAAATTCCCTGGAAATCCTCAACTCCCAGTATTGTTACGCTCCCGTGGGGGAAGGGCTCTTCTTGCTTTACGTTTTGACTGTTAGGTTTAATGGAAACTGCTAGGAAAGGGGCGCACTCGCTGCAAAACAGACCCAGGAGTCAAAGCTCTCAGCTGACATGGATCTTTTCACCACCACACCAAGCACCCAGTGTTTAACCACACCTAGAAGACACTACTGCAAGAATGCCATCTATGACGTGTTCATGTTTCACCGGAATGTACGACCCACCTAAACATAAGTATACAAATAACAAATGTTGTAATACTGCAAACATCTCTTTAACTTTCACAGACTGCACGATCAAATACGTTTTTTGACTTTTTTTGCATGCACATTTATTGGACAGGAAGGATTTATTCAATGCGGCTGCATAACTCATTTAGCAGTCAGCAAGTGTCTTTAACGTAAACGTCCAGTTAACTTGAGGATTTAACGACGTTAAACATTTCGTCGTGCCCAAACAACATTAAAAGCGTCTAGGTAAATGAGAAACGTTATCTCTTTGCTTTAAAATGGTTGAGTTGAAGAGAGTTCGTGACAGCAGCAGTGGAAAAAGGAAACCAACAGCAGCTACAGAAAGTTGATGCTGTACGCGTGGCAATGTTTATACACAGCCAAGCCCAACAACAAAAAATGGCGATTTACGTTACATGTAGAACAAACATCACTTTACAGTACCAGTATAATAATACAACGTCAAGTGCGTTTTGTATTTACCTATTGTTGTGAGGTTTTCTTGAAATGGGCGAAGATTTACTTTTCTTTCCAGAGAAGTCGCTATCGTACGGTAAAACAGACGCGTAACCATGTTCAGCTTCTAGTGGGAAAACAAACAAATTAAATACATAGACATTAGTGAACTGATAAAATGCAAGAAAACGGTTAGACAGCTTGAGAATTGTCGAAAATAGTTTTCACGTCAAGCTTTTTAAGAATTCTGTCAACAAACTGTAAACAAACAACCCCTTGTTAAACATGACGAGTGGATGCACATTTGACAGTCTGTAAACACTGACATGCACGTCGTCATATTCATATTTTTAATGCTTGGTAATTTTTGTAACGTAGTAACATTAAGTGGCCTAACGAGTTTGATTTAAACAAAACTTGATCAGCCGGGAGGTTTCGAAAAGACATCCGAGTCGCACAACAATGAAGATTTTAACTACAAAGTGCATTTTTAGTTGTTTAGACAGACATCATGTTATACCTCTGTCTCTTCTTTCCAAATACTCTGCTGCCTCGAGAAGAATAAGGAGAGAATTAAGTTCCATCCTGGTGGATTTGCAGAAATAAAAAAATAAAAAACGTAACACCAAATTATGCAAAATAAGAGTCGAAAAAATAAAATAAAAACAAACAAGGTTGATGACGCTGGAAATAGGTAGTGGTGCTCAATTCTGAGTCGTGGAGACTCCCAACAAAAATTATAGCAGACTGCACGTAAACGAAAATCGGAGATCGATTGATGGCTCCTTCTCCCAATCGGACAATAGAAAAGTATGGAAGGCGGAACCTAAAAACATTTGTATCCAATGAACGCCTTTAAGAAGAGAAGTACACAGGAAAGATGTTGACACATTGTGAGATGTCATATGATTGGTTTGTCAGTGATAGTAACAAGGTTGAAGCCATGCCCCAGCAACAGCATGTGTGATCCAGCCCCTTGATCGTTCATTGGTCTGAGGTATACTTTGCTCTCTGCTGACTGGCCAAAGGAAGAACGGGCGTGTTTTAACGTATAGTCTCGTTTACAGGATTATGTTGGCAGTGGCAAAGTTGTATCTGGAAGAACTCAGTCAACGAAAAGTGGTGAAAATCTGTTTGATTTAATAGTCTAGAATTGTACTATGCGAGCAGAACGCTACGCAGCGATATACACTTAAGAACCAAACTGTTAACTTGTTCACAATCATCAAGTCAATGTAAAGTATGTCAAGACTCGACTGACAGAAGTCTAAGGGCGCGGCCCCCTACATTTCTGAAGTGGTAACATTGCAGGGGTTCAAAGGTACATTTGCAAAGCTTTGAAACTTACATTAGTATCACCAAACAACAAAAAGATCACATAAGTTGAACATGAAATGTACTAACATATAATTACCGTAATAATGATCATGATTAATGAACATATATTGTGTCAGATTTTATGAACACTTTAACTTCTTTTTGATGTCGTTGTTAATACATAATTTACGAGATGTGTTTACTGCAAATGACTGATGTGGGAAACTACAACAAAGTGCCAAACTTTCAACATGGTAGTTTTTTTTGTGTCTTCGTGCCTTTGAAAGTATTTTGTGTGAGAGTTTTGGAGTGACATTCTGTGAAATTCCAAAGATGAAATCTTTGGACTGTTTGACATTATCTGTGCTATTTCTCTGTAGTGTATTTTTGTGCATCATAGTAAACAGAGCTAAAAATACCATTATTAGTAGATAAGGGCATCGTGAAATTATACAAATGTTTCATAAACATGAAAGCAATAGACGGCGAGTATTTAAAACTTTATGAATAATAACCTTTGTTATTCTGCAGAGTTCTGTGTGCACAGATGCCACGTGGGCCTGGAACGTAAGATTATGTGTTACAGGCCATCATGGTTTATTTTATAGCAATATTGTATTTTCAGAAAGCATCAATGTGTAACATGGAATTTTTGTATTTCTAGAAACATCCAATGTTTTATTATTTTGTAATTTAGAATAGCATAGGAGCGTGCATTGAAATCTGAATGTATCAAACATGTTTCCTCAAAATGATTCTATTACGATTAATAACAAGGTACATTGTTGGTACTTAATCGCAATGTATTCAGAGATAGAAAGGACGTTATACACTAAGGTTTATCATTTAGAATAACAACACGACACATAAATCAATGGAAAGGGACAGCAAGCACCTTATTGTTCTAGACAGGGAACTAAGATATGGAAAGAAGCCTGAGAGAAAGGACAAACAAGAGGAGAATTCGCTGACCTCCGCTCACTCTGTGGACAAAAAAATACACAGCTGTTTCTAATTGGAAACTCAGCACCGACTGCTGACCTACATTCTGCATGATATTCTGAACTCAGAGCAGAGGAGAGGGAGTGAGAGGGAAAACAAAGAAGTGAAGAAAGATGGGGATTGATTTGTGGAGGAACTGAATGGCTGGCAAGAAGGAAGATGACATTTTTTTTATTATTATGGAAATTTCTATCTTTTGAGTTGTCCTACAGCCAGTTTGAATGGACTGAACTTCTTCATGTTATTAGTATTTAGAAATAGGATTGTTTGCATGTAACAATCGGCAGAACTGGAGAACTTTGACAGGTATATTTCCAAGTAATTTAAAGAGTAAAGACTGTCCTTTCGTCCTTGGGGATTAGGCCAGCCCAGTGGGGTTTGGCTGGTTGCATGGGGTTTCATTGTGCTTCCAAAATGCATTTTTCCATTTACTAAAGCTTGTACTTAATCAATAAAAATTAAGCATGTGCAAAGGTGGCAGCATACAGGTTGTGTACATCTGGAATGCATTATTATGATATTAACATAATTTGCTTAAGGTATATCAGAGCGCCTTGGCCTTGTTACCCCCTTCTTGGCCCTGTTACCCAATTCTGCATGGCTTGACCTCACTTCCCCCGAATGTGAGTCACATAGCCTCTCATCTTACTATGTCTGTGTTTACTCCCTGCCACACTGTGAATAGACTAGTTAACAGCAATAGAACACATAAGAAGTAGACAGTGCGGTGTTACCAAAGTTGAGTTTCTTTGTTATGTCCTTTTGAGAAGTCTTCTGAGAGCATTACGTTTAATAATCTAGCAGAAACAGTGGGGATAGAAACAAAACCAAAATCCAGAAAGGGGGACGACATACTACAGCAGTGCTGGTGAGTGAGAATGCAAAGAGAGCTTGAGGGGCCACAGCCTTTCCGTGCTTGGGAATGTATTTCCACAGTCCACAAGTGCAGCTGTGCACATCACCAAATCAGGGGTGGGGGCAAGTTAACAGGCTCACAAAAAATAAAAAAGGTGGGAAGAATTACTGTTGGACCAGTGGCTTTAACAAAAAAAACTCTTGCCTCCAACATTATGCCATTGAACGGCCATCCATGAAGTTTAATGACCATCTGGTCAAATGCAGGGGAAAATTATACACACATCTGTGGTAATGCTGCTTACACCCTTCATTCATTCATCAGATGTTTTTTTGGCTGTGCTATGAGGGGGTTGGCTGAATAGTAGGCTACTAATTTGTGTGAGTGAGGTACAACTTTCACAAATGTTAATAACTTTAGTAAATGACTCAAAGACTCAGGCGGTGTTGATAAAGATTAACTTTATGCAAAGTGAAACATTTAATAAAAGTTAAGCTCTGTCAACTGGATCTGTCTTGCTGTCAATTACTTTTACCTTAACCCTCAGAATCAGATAATAATGTAATCACAAAATAAGCATTTTGAGTAAATACATATTAAAGTATAAGCACTCAGTTTTAAGGTGTTATCATACATATGTTCTTGTATTTCCTATGCTAGAAAGCATAATAATTAAATTATTAAATAACCGTATTCCAAAAGAGGACTTGGGCTAAGGGGGTGAATGCATATTTTTATATAAAAAGCATGCCAGATAAAATGATTGCATTGCTAGAACTTAGAATCTTTTTACAAACGACCATAATAATGTCAAAAAGTGCATTACACATAACTTTTGAATAATTGAGTCAAAGCAAATTGTCCCATATATTGTGATGACAGCGACATCTAGTGGTGTGCTAAGGAATTTACAGGTATTTTGAACATGGCTACCATTTTTCAGAAAGAGCCTAGACCCACTACAGGTCCTCAAAAAACTTCCAAGGGTCCTCAGGATGACTTAAAATGATTCAAAATAAGACAAAAGAGCGACTCAACAGGACTGATTTTGAAAAGCCTTTTTTTATGTTATATGCCAATAGGTCTGTGCACTGCGTGAAGTTGAACAAACCTATGATTTCTATAGAAGTTAAAGCAGAAACTTTTTGTTGGCCAAGCTGTACTCACTAAAAATGTCTCAGTAGATGGATCGTAACGGTGTTTTTTTATTTCTGGAAGACACAGTTGTGTCTGGTTGTTTTGGATTTTATACTATGATAGATTTAATTTGTTTACCATATACTGGGTTAGCACAATTTTGATAAATACGCATTAATACCAACCATAACACAAAAAACATAATTTTTCAAAAGAACAGCCACATTTAAAACTCCTCCTAGTTGGTCTTAGCTATCTGATTGGATGTAGCTGCTAGCTCTCGACTGCCCATTTGTCCCACCCCCTTTGAGCGTATTTCAGGAAGTCACATTACAACCCTGACGCAACTGCCGAGGTTTAGCTCATAAATATGAAATTCGTCGGCAGGAGCGCCCCCTCATTTTAACAAAATTAGTATGAATAAGCTATGCCAAAATGATTATGTAGAATACCAGCACTGGTTCATTTAATCACGTCCATCGCTACGTCATTAATATGCATGAGCGTTACGCGTCACATGTGACGTGGGCTTGCTGTCTGAAGTTGAAAACACTGTTCATGTTATTGCTCCCACTCTGAAACGTGCGTGGCGTGCTGCACACCGAGAGCAAAAACAAACGAACATTTTGTACAAATTTCTTGACCTTTAATTCGCGTCTCGTCTTGTTTTCATCGAAGGCGGTTTAGCCTAACGTTACCAGCATCCTTGCTGCTAGGTTTTTAGTGACAACAGAGCCTTCAATTTAAGGTGAGGCCATACTAATTTTAGCACATTTACAACGGTTTGAATAATTAAAACGAGGCGATTCAAATCGTCTGACCAAACACAACGCCATGTGCATAATGTTAAATAAGTGGTTTTGCACGTATAGTGTTGTTGATGTAAGTACTTCTTGTTTCCGTGATCTGCAGGCTTTGGGGGACGGTAAACAAGCGAGTAATGGCGACTGAGATTGAAGCATGGATCACTCGCCCACAAAGCGATGGTACGAACATTGAACCTTTCATTCTCTTTAGTGGTTAGACCACTCTTTTCTTGGCTTTAGCTAATGCAACTAAAAAGTGATCGTTTAAGCTGTTGTTTTTGGAGACGAGGTGAGCTGTAGTTGCTGCACTACTCCACCATGTGCTCACAAATGTTTGCATAGAATGTCGTGTCTGTTGTTTACACAAGAAAACCGTGCATCTTATTCCACATAACAATATTTCACTGGACAATATTTTTGCACATCTGGCTTTGACAAAATGACTCATTAAACAAAACCAATTTGGGGATAAGGTATTTGATTTGTCTGCATATACACATAAAAAACACACACAGGAGTGATCTCCGATGTCTCACCTGTGTTGATCTACATTTCAGAATCTTAAAACCATAACGCAGACGACATTCACGTGTGCAAGATATCAAAACACTAGACAAACCGCGGCCAGTTACGTTATTCATTACGTTACGACTGTATAGCATTGCTATAGCATAATTCGATATTATGTGTGGATTATTATCATAACACATCTTTGTTAAAGGGATACTTCACCCAAATATGCTGTCACCATTTACTCACCTTCGAGCTGTTCCAAATGTGTAAACAATTATTTGTACTGATGAACACAGAAGGATATTTGGAATAAGGCTAATTAACAAAAATATCTCAACACCCATTGACTAGTAAAAAAACAATGGCAGTCAAAAGTGCCCAGAACAGTTTGCTGTCCTCATGGGGGAATTTCCAATGGGGGCTAGGGGAACATGTCCCCCCCACTTTTCCAAACCCTGTTCGAGTGCTACGCACTTTCAAATTTGTTTATGTTAATATGTTATGATTTTTAGCTGCACGCCGTCATGGCCACAGAGAAGTAGCATGGAGCAGCTTGCCTGTGTTGATGCGGGCGTCGCATGCACACTAAAAATAGCTCACTGAAGCTCACTGTTTTCAATCGTGTGGACGGCAGTTAGTGATTTTCTCCATAGGAATTCACTATCACAAACGCAAAGTACTTATGTTTAACGACCTGAACAATGACAAGGTAAGCCCAGATTTCTGTCAAACCTCAATAAACACTCGCTTCTGATAAAAGAACGAACCCTTATTAAACAAGGTTTACTAGCCATTTTTTCTTCAGTTTCTCAGTCAATACTCGCATTTTCCCCCTTCATAAACATCACCTTTTGCTACACTATAAAAACACAGTGTGGTCTCATGGTTTAATCAATTTGAACAATCAAAAACGATTTAGAATATTGGTATTTTGAGTTTGTGATCGAGAATTCCATATGGAGAAAATCACTTGCTGCCCTCCATCCGCACTTCACTCACTTCGTGCAGAAAATCCATTATTACATTGATTTTGTGTCACCATAGTATGTAAATGCAGGAAATGGGATTCAAATTAAAAACATTTCCCCCCATTTTGTGTGCCCCCACTTCTCAAACCAAAGCTACACCCTTGGCCTTGGTAATCAATGGATGTTGAGATCTGTTTGTTGTAAGCATTATTCCAAATATCTTTCCCTGTGTTCATCAGAACTTAGAAATGTATACTCATTTGGATTCACTAGAAGGTGAGAATTTTCATTTTTGGGTGAAGGATCACTTTAAGGTTTGTTAGAATTTTAAATACCACGCCTCCTTGATGAGATTCCTGTTTTTTTTCTTGCCTCGTGAGTTTGAGTGTGATTTGAGTTACGTGCGAAATGAGATTGCAGCTAGTTTCTTTACTAGTATTGCTCAATACGGCACGGCAGTATATAACACGTGAGGCCAGAATATGAGGTTTAGTGAATTATTTACTAATAAAACTGTTTAAACTGTGGTATGGTACGTTCACCTGCAGGCTAACTGGTCCTTAGCAATGGACAACATTAAGTGCGCTTGCTGTCTCCACACCCTTCTCAGCACAAGGGATTATGCTTCCGTAAATTTCAAAGATTAACTTCTACTATGTGAATATGTTTACTATTTGGGCCTAATGCGTCGATCTTGTGTTGCCGCTCTAGATTATTGCACTAATGCAGACATGGTCACCTAGTTTCTTCTCTGACTGTAGCTAGTATTTAAGACGGGGTATTTATGAACGTTAGGGCCACACCTACTACTTGTAAATATGAACCCTCCGCCCCACCCTAGCAGGCTGTGCATTGCCATATGTAGGCAGTCTTGAGGCATCAAAATTAGCAGAGTCGGCTTATCTGCCTCCTTGTGTTGTTCATGTGCATGTCTTTGCTTCTCTGTAGTGCAAGTTAAAGCTTAAGAGTTGTAGGGGTGTTTCAAATATGAATTCTGACATCAACTCACCCTAATGTTTTTAAACCTTTATGAATTTGTATTTTTGTAATCTTAAACCATAAGATTGACCTAATATTATTAAAAACATTATAAATGTTTAGTGCCATAAAATTGGATTTTAACAATTGGAGTTTATGAGTTGTTTTAGTGCACGTTTTGGCACTGTCTCTATGTGGGGCTGTTTACACAACAAAGTTTTCAACTGAAAACTGAAGTCTTAATGTGTTTTGGGTGTTTGTTTACACAATGTAGAAGTGTATGTTTTTTTCCGTTTTCGTTCTTTAAATGGAGACGATAACAGTGATGTCATGGGCATGTGTATAACGTGTTCAGTCTACACATGCATGCATGACAGGGGCGTTTCCTCAGAGGAGGCAAGGGAGGCAGTGTCTCCCCTCCCCCTCGAAAGTAATCGAATGAGAATATTATTAACAGTTCAGAAATAGAATAGGACAGCGGATATAACGTATTTAGTTAAATATAAGATAAATCAGCGTGTACAACAGTGTGAAACAGCGCCCCCGCTCGAAAGAATTCCAAAGGGAGGCAGCGGTTCTCTTGCCTCCTCTAAGCTCATTGACTTTACATATACCCGCTAAAGCGTGCTGTGA
This sequence comes from Barbatula barbatula, assembly GCF_947034865.1. Lineage (NCBI taxonomy): Eukaryota > Metazoa > Chordata > Actinopteri > Cypriniformes > Nemacheilidae > Barbatula > Barbatula barbatula. The sequence goes on from NC_136771.1 coordinate 16,543,055, forward strand.
GCTTGAGTGGGGGTAATTCAAAAGAATGGAGAAAGGTCACGTGAGAGGAGGCAATGCCTCCAACGGGCTATGATTGGATTAACTCATCAGCGAGATCCCGCCTTCCTGCTCGTCTTCGTCATACATTTTAAACTGCGGGCGCTAAATTAGATTAATTTATATTGTTTTATTAGTTGTATTAATCTGAGTTTAGGATTCGTGTCGGGGATGGCGGAGGTAGAAGAGTTATCGATTGTTGACAGAATGTTACGTGGTTCAGATTTGTTCAAAAACTTTTGCTTGTGATCAGGCTTGCTCAGGATAGCAGCAAGGCTAAAGTAAGTCACATCTATTTGATTTGATATCTTGAATGCTTTGAGTATTTCTGGGACTGCTAATAATTAAATTGATGGTATTGGTAATGATGTTATTGTTATATAGGAAATCCCAAATGTTCCAGAAGAAGATGAAGGTGGTGTTGATGTACTTTTTCCCAAAACAGGGAAAATAAAAAACTAAAAAAATCAGAAGTACATACTGTAATGAACTTGTAGTAATTAAAAGGAAGTTTTCACACATAAACACTGAAATGACACTGGTTTTCTGACAATCGCACTTGTTAATAGTGCAGAGACAAAAATTACATGGGTAGAAATCTGCCTCCTCATTTTTAAAGTCCACCGCACACCACTGCTGCATGAGTATAGTCAAAACAAAAATGGAGGGGCTTCACCAGGACATTTTTTTTGGGGGGTGCTAAGAGGGAGCTTTACAGTTTGAGGTTGGGCTAATACGATTATTAAATTAAAGGCAGAGGAGATCATTTTGAAAATGCTAATGTTTGCCTTTTAGCAGTGCAATCTTTTGATCCCTCCCTCTGTCGAATCACTATCCAATACCACGCTTCCTCCAAAACACACGAGCGTGCACACAGACCAGAAGCTGTTGGATCGGTTCCAGTGAAGTCATGTCACATTCACCAGTGAGAAAACATAATAGTACTAAGTGAATTACATTACTATCTCCAGGTACCTGCTCTATGTCCACCATTGTCCTGCACATCGCACATGAGAGTGCTGATGACATATGATGTCTGCGTGAACAGGGTGCGCAGTGGGATGCAAAATAGGTTGATACACATGATGTATTCTGGCCTCGGACAGAGGGCAGTAATTGGTCCAAAGTTTTTTGACCCTACGTTTTTCACAGACGATATATAATTATAAAAATACCACTGTTTCACTTTACTTATTGATTGCTATCAGGATGTTAAGATACTTCCAACCAGCATGTCAAAAAACTGAATTGCCTACTCTTGCCTTTAATAAATGCCTTAGCTAGACAACATGCAATTTAGCAGTTTAAATACAACAGCTTATAAAATAGTTGTAGTGCATTAGCCACACTTCTCCCATGTGTGCACTTAGTGAATTCTTAATTCATTAATATTTTGTGGTAGTAAAACACGCTAATTTCAGCAGAGTGCAGATTAATCAAAACGTAAATAAATTCACAATTGGCCAGGGACCCGTTTCAGAAAGCAGGGTAAGTGCAAACTCAGTGTAAGTTAACCCCAGAAAACGGGATACTCTGGGTTTTCAGTTTCAGAACGCGAGGTATATCAAACCTGTGACCGTGGGGTAAGTCAAGCCCGTTTCAGAAATCAAGGTATCTTATACTTAGAGTGAGTAACCATAGTAACCTACTCTGTGAACCTAACCTGGTCGGGAGCAGGTTTTATTCCACTAACCTGAGGTTTGTTACAATCTCCGCCCCTTTTAGAAGCACGAGTGGAGTTGAAATTGCCTTCGCCGTTTGTTTATTCATTCGTTTTCCTTAACCGCGCACAAGTTCGTAACACAGACATTAAAATGGCATGTCCGTTCATTCAGAGAGAGTTAAATTTACGTCGGGAGAGAATATATGGTGAAGCCCAGTTTGGATGTTTTATCATATCCCGAGGATTCTTTATTTGAGCGATACCGTTTTTCTTTACAGTCCAATAAATATATCCACACACTGCTTCATCCTTACATCACAAACCTCACTCGTCGTGGCCGCACTCTTACATCTGAGCAGATTCTCTGTATGGCCTTACGTTTCTTTGCTAATGGAAGCTTTCTATATAACACAGGGGATGCAGAACACGTTAGCAAGGCAACTGTATGCAGAGCAGTAAGAAACGTGTGCATAGCTCTCAAGCACTTTTTATACATTTGTGTTAAGTTTCCTTTGAGAGCCATCAAAGAGGAGTTTCATAGGATTGCAGGTGAATGGTGAACGTCTATCTGAATTAGGCTGATCAAATAAATGTGGTCTTGCTGCCACCTCTGGAATTAGATAATAATTCAAATACCCTTTAGGATTTCCCATTGTGATTGGGTGCACATTTAAAAGGTCCCACTCGCCCCGTTCTGCACGGGCTTTGAACTGCCGTCGGTCAGAATGAGAGACGGGCGCTCTAACGAGGAGGCTAAAGACCGCAGTCCCTATTGCATCTGTTGGTCGGGAAGTGAGGCTTGCACACTGCACAGCTCTTCACTAGCTGGCCTCCGTTACACATAGCTGGAGCAGGGGCAAGCATGGCCAGTTTTCTGTCTTCTACAGCCACAGTGCTCGGTTCTCATGTTCTCATAACTTTCAAGGCCAGTTTATTAAATATATCAAACATTTCCCAGTCAGGCATCCTACTAGTAAGAGCATTTAAACTCACCGGACTGAAGGATTTTTTTATATTTCATTTTCAGCTGCTGCCATGTTCTTTTTATTGCAGAAGGATTGCACCTACATGACAAAAATCGTAGGTATATATATATATATACACATATACATACATACAGTGCCTCCTATTGTATTGGCGAGAAATAAACAGAGCGCTTTTTGTCACGTGGCGTTGCCATGGTGAATCGTGTTATCTTCGCTCAATTGATGATGGCTTTTTAAAGCCGCGGTGAACGTGCGTAACCTAGAGTGAACTTACTCAGAGTGGATTGAACTCATTGAAACCAGCCGTTCTGAAACAGAAAACTCAGAGTAGCGATTATCTGAGTAAATCAACTCAGAGTTCATATTTTAACTCCGTGTTGCTTGAACCTCCTTATTGAAACGGGTCCCTGAACTCCATACTCTGTTGTAGTTTAAAATATTCTGTAGCTAGCTTAAATTGACACGGTGTCTACATTGGATGTGACCGGCGCGGCATGACAAAAGACATAAGAAACACATAAGAACCCATTATAATTACTTGCTTTTGAGCTGTTCTTTGCAGTCAAATCATGGAGAGCTTCTCTTCCAGGTCAATGCGATTTGTTTTAAGTGATGTTTTGTTGAGTTCGCTGCTATCCAAGAGTCACATTTTCTTACACTAAAGTACTGGAAATGTTCAACTGGAGAGCCAACCACAAACTCACAGGCTTGGTAACAGATGCCAATCAAACATAATCCCAAAATAAATGTTATTTATATTTTATTGATTTCGGATATTATCAGCTTGTTTGTAATTGTATTAAAATCAATAAAGTAACAATATTTAAAGAAAAAAATGATCAGTGGGACTATTCATCATTGGTGGGAGGGACAATATGCCTGTCAGGTCTGTTTAGTTACGTTGCCAGTTGTTCAGTTAGTGTGTATATAGCCTCTACTTACAAGACGGGATATTTGCAATAAGTGTAAATAGACACGTAAAAGATATTAGCAAATCCTTTGGGGTTGCATTGCCAGGGCTACGCAGATTTCTGACGAGCTATAACCCCAGCAACCCCCCCCACTTCTGCCACTTATGGAGGCTTACAGGATTACGCAATATACTAAATGTGTCTCCGTGACCAGTGGAGACACATTATTTACATTTGACAAATTCTTAAGGCAAATTCTTATCGTGGCTGGGGGATAAAAGACAATAGAATCCATAAAAATTTTGTCCAAACTGGATACACGTGACGTGACAATCCCATTAAGAACAAGCCATTGTCATGTCGCCTCACAATGCCATTAAAAGGGTATTGAGAAGCACTTGGGTTAAACCTAGTTATGCATATATGCACTGGTGTGTAGTTTTTCTTGTCACCTACTGGCCTGGAATGCAATTGCTTTTTACTTGTTTTTGTGGGTCTGTGTGAATGCAGATAATTTTAACATTGTCAAGTGTACATGAAACTTTCTTAAAAACGCTAACTTATTTTACAAACCTATGAAAAAAATTCAGGTGAAAATTCTTAAGATTTTTAAATTCTTTACGTGCTTTATAAGTGCCATCTGGAAAATGTGAACTTTTTCCCGAAGTTTATCAGTTGTGAATATGAGACCTGACCAGGTGTGGCTGAAAAAGGTAAACACTTCGGCTTTTACGGTGTAATGTCTCTTGCTCATGAAGTTACACAGAAGACTGCTATTACTCTAAAGGTTTTGATTCTCCCTCTGAATACTCTTACTATAATACTTCACTTAGGGTAAATTGATAATAATACCAGTTAATGACCAGTCCTGGGGATCTCTCTTATCTGACAAACTCAGTTCAGTTTCAGGAGCTTTTGCCTGATGAACTGAGGCTTTAAATTAGGTGTAATGAAGAGTAACTATTACAATTTCACTAAAATTACATTTTATGCAGTGTGTAATGTTGCTGTGTGTGAATGTAAGCAGTCTGCCAAGTAAATAAACGAATAACAAAGATATTGACTTGGGAAAAATGGAGTCATGCAAATGAGTCATCTGGGTTTCTAATTTGAGTTTATCGCACACGTCAGATGTGCGTCACTCGGTGCGATACCCACCTACATTTGCGACACTAAGACGCTGTATGCGGTTAGCCCAATCACAGCAGACTAGACCATCTGACCAATCAGATCAGAGTAGGCTGACAGAAAGAAGGGGATTAGACAGATTAATCGCCAAACAAATAATTGAAGAGACAGTCAAGAATTAAGGTGGTAATAACTGCTGCCTATTGTTAAACATTATCATGTTAATGTATTATTAGAAAATTTGTGTTTTTACACCTTATATGTAAACTTGTTGTTAGACTCTCCATAAACCAAAGTAGGATCTTAAAAAATCACAAAATATTTACTCTTTTAAAAAGGGAGATATACAAAGCGTGCAGAGCCGTGGATTCCCAGGACTTGAATTAAGAACCTTTGCAATAAATCAGGTATACCCCTTTAGTATAACATTGGGAAAGATGGAAATGCACTTTCCCATTGACAGGCCAGGGCCTTCCTTGGGTCAGGCAGAGCCAATAGCCTCTGACCTGCAACTGCCAGGTCAAAGTCAAGTCGTGTCTCTGTTGTCAGGCAGCTCTGCCCTAAAAACTCGCCATAAACACACCTTTCTGCAACAAAGGTCACACAGTCCCACCTACTGATTGCGTTATCACACAACAAACACGATGGAGATAACGGAAGCTGTTTGTTTGTTTGTTTTCTTTAGTCTTCGCTCCGTGAAAGATGAAACCATAAAGCTAATATGAGATATTTGACGAATACATACACTTAAGATGGGTCATTTAATATTACGTTATTTGCACCCCAGAAGAGTTAAATAGGTGGACATCAGAAAACAAAATGTTTCCGTCATACAACTGTTTAAATCATGTGCCTGCAAATAATTATAGATGTCTACAAAATGTCACAAAAGGTGACTATCAGATAATCATTTAAGAATCAATGTGGCCATTATATTTTTAGTCTTTAAATGTCTTAAGACTTTTCAATTGACTCAATGATAATAGCAGAGTTTTCCTATATTTTGCATAAAAAGTTTACTTCAATGTTGAGGATTCTCAATTGTAATTTTAATCTGCAGTAATTTACACAGTCCTAAAAAAGCTCATTCCCATATTGCCACAGATTCAGAAAATATGTGCTTTTCCCCTAACCACATCTCAAGCACCAGCTGGCCCGCTTTGGACCAAGATATTCCGCGTGCCAAAAAATACTAGCCGTTGGCCCAGAGCACCGGAAGTGACAGTGGAAACTCGACCGGCCCGGTCACGCTGGCACTTTAGGCCTCACAGTCGAAACATGGCTTTCACAAACCATGGAAAATTCTATCAATGGTGCTAAGAGTTAAACATTTTTGAGATGAGTTGTTGGAGTGATGAGTACAAAACAAACACCACCAGCCAACATGATTGTCTGATCTCCACGGTGCATCTGTCTGAATGGGAGTAGATTTTTGCAGCCATGTTCCAACATCTAGGCTTTCGAAAAGCATTATAACAAGAGTGTAAGATGTTATAGCAGCAAAGAAAAAGATAACTCATAATTAATTCCCATGGGTGTATTCAAGGAGCACAAGGTTCAATAAATTTTGTTGCTTGTATCTGCATACATATGTATGTATACCAATGTAATGTATATCCACACAGTTACTAAATACTAAATACGTCTGTGTGTATGTGTCTTTGTTTGTTTTGTCTATGCATGGTTCAGGTGTGTTCTCATTGGAGCAAGAACTGAATGAGGATGGGTCCTGTGGCAGTGAGGATCTGAATGAGTTGGAGGTGAATGGCAACTGGACCCCTCAGGAAAAGGCTTTGCATGAAGCCAAATTGAAAGCCAAGGCTAAGCGCAGGCTGCGTAAATCATCCTCTAGAGACTCCACCCGGGAATCGCTGTCGGAGTCTGTTTCAGGCGAGCCGTCTACCGATCCACACAGCCCCAAGGGCAAAAATGCTGTGAATGACCGAAAGTCACGGACAGGGAAAGGTCGAGGACTACCTAAAAAAGGTAGGGCTGAAAATGTAGGTCTTGAGGAATTGAAGGGCCCTGTGATTTCCCTGATGCAGAAAATTTGCATAAAAACTGAATTTGCTGTATAACGTAGAATGGAAAAAACGAGCACGTACAAACATTTTGGGTAAAAATAAAATGAGTACGTATTATTAAAATATATTACGAACAATTGTACTGAAATTTAATAAGACACAATAAAAAAAACAATATGTGGTAAGATACTGTTTTATAATGTACTTCCGCACAACGGATTTCATAGGGCTCTACAATTGATTGTTTTCGGGTACGACTGGAATTAGATGTATGTTATGTCAAAAAATTAACATAATATTTTGAGCCAAATTCTTTGTTACTTGGAAGTACTTGTATAAACTAGACTTCAGATAAGCTTAACATAATTTACACTGATGTCATACTGAAGAAGTTTTGTGCATATAAATATAAAGTACGTTTTAGACCCCGTTTACACCTGTATTTAATGCTGACCACTTGATACTGAATTATCCAAAAAGGAATCCTGTCTAAACAGAGACAATAATCTTTGAAGATAAACATTTTGTATTTTGCGTTTGTCTTTGTTTCACACTGATTACTCTTATAACCAGGTGGAGCTGGAGGTAAAGGTGTGTGGGGGGCCGCAGGTATGGTGTATGAGGTGGAGGAGCCCGACTTAAAGGACCCTAATTATGATGAATCTGCACAGGTAAGAACACTTACGCAAAAATACTATATAACGTTTAGAGTAGGAAATAAAGATTTTGTAAATTCTCAACTTAATGTATGATGCCTCGCACTTAAGAAATTGTAGAATAGAGGCCTGACCTTAGTATCTGGACTGTGTTCACCATGCTGTTAGAAACCGTTAAGGCTTTGCCAATCGTTTATCAACCCAAGCACTTATCTTGTTCCACAGGCAGCTCCTTAATATTTTGACAGGAAGTAGGGCTGGGCTGTTAATCGAAAAGTAACTGAAACCGACATTCAGGACCTCTAATCAATGTCATTTTCCCATGTCGGTTATTTCGATTACTTTCCCTCTAACATCCAAGTTGACAGGTGCCGCTGCCTCAGTTTTCGAGAAAAAAAGACTTAAAATGCTGCATTATTTTTGGGCGTACACATATGTGTAAGACAGTATTAGAAACAGTAAGTGGTCCACTTTTCATGCGTACACTCACAATAACAACAAAATGTGGTGATTTTGTAAAATTAACAGGACGCCGATCAGCCTTCTCTGTTTCCACTCCGCTCCCATTTTTCTGAAACCTGTCACTTAACTGATCCAAAATCTGCCAGTACTTATCACATGAAACGTATGTCTAAAGAAAGCTTTAAATGTCTACTTTTAAATGAACCGATTCAGATTTAAATCAATGTACAGTTGAGAAATATTCTTTCTCCCATTTTTGCTACAGTTTATTGATCACAGGACTTTTAGTCCAAAGATGTGCATATTGGGGGAAATATAGATATACTAAAATACGACTTCATATTTCTTTAGACAGGCTGGTGAGTTTTAAGCTCCGTTCAACTATAAAAACTCAGTTCAACACTGTCTGTTTCTTTCATGTGACAGCTCATATGACTGCAGGTTGTGTCTACAGGGTCCTCCTGTCTCTCCTGTCTTCAGCTGCAGCAAACGCAAAGTTTCCAAAAATAACACAAAGATGTGTATTGTGTTCAATAAATAACCATAAATAGTTTGTATATCCTTTGATTATTTTAAAATAATATGAGATAAGAAATGTTTAATTAGAAAAATATATATTTACAGTACAACCATAATATCATTGAACTACAGTTAAAAAAGAGAAAAACTAATGAACAAAAACAAAATAATCGTTCAATAATCATAATCGAGAGAAAATGTTCAATTAATCGAGATTTTGATTTGAGGCCAAATCGTATAGCCCTAACAGGAAGACAGATGTGCTGTTTTGGTTCTAAGTCAGTCATACAAATGTAGTAACAAAACCACCATTTGATACTTTTATGATACAATGAATTTACCAAACTTTGTGTTTGTTGGCTATCCAGAAGTTATTTGCTACAGAATTAAAAAAAAGGCCTATTAGTCAATAAATAAGTGGATTCTTTTTATAATCTTTAATTACTTTGTCTCATAGTAAACTTTCTAATGCCAGTCTTTTGTGTCTTTATCAGGGAGACACTGTTTATGCCACAGTAGTACCAGAGCTGGATGAGAAGGAACTTGAGAAGACCATCAACCCAATTGTGCAAGAGTACTTTGAGCATGGAGACACCAAAGAGGTGGAGGTGAGATAAGTTCTGGCATATACTAAATAACGGTTTCTTTCACACCGGAGAGGAAAATGTTCAATGTGATGTTTCCTTTGTTTAATAGATTTACAATAAAGAGCATCACTGTTGGACATACAATCTTTGATCCAAAGTGAACTTGGAAATCAAACCCATTACTTTGACACTGTTATTACCATTGTTCACTATTTAAACTAGAGGGAATTCTGCACCTTTTGCTGCATCCGATATCATTTTAAATGGGTTTTCTGTAGTTCTGTAGTAATGTTTGTAATCTAAACTTCTATCTGCATCCTTTTTTTTGCCTGGTAGATGCTCCTGAAAGAGTTGAATCTGGGCCATCACAGATACGAGTTCTCCTCTCTGGCTGTTTCTCTGTCTTTGGAAGGCAAAGCTAGCCAAAGGGAGCTCACATCACGGCTTCTCTCAGACCTGTCTGGCAACGTGCTGTCTCAGGATGACATGAAGCGTGCTTTTGACAAAATACTGAAGGAGCTGCCAGACCTCATATTGGATACACCAGAGGCCCCACAGGTTGAGTAATGAATCAAAACAGAAACTTGACTGTATCTCAAACTCTGATGTTAAGGGGGAATATAGGAAAAATATCATTTAAATTTAATTTGCCAAGCGCCTCACGAAGAGCCCCGCCCCAGAGAATCGTCGGTCTTTATTGATTGACGATTGGCTCGTTTTACTGGACTTCCTTCGCTAGAACGGCCATATTGAGCATTGTATTAACGTTTTAACGGCAGTGGATCATCTTGTTAATATTAATATATTTGTTTATTCAAATATATTAATTCTGTGTCGCTGCACAATAAAAAGGATGAAGTAGGATAGATATTATTTCTAAACAAAAGGGACAAAAATCTTGTTGTAATCCATTTTGTTATTTAACTAATGTATGTGAACAAATAGCCTGGTTTCTGTCTTTACCTCAGATGCTTGGACAGTTCATTGCACGAGCCATTGCTGACCATGCCTTAGCCATGAGTTTCCTAGACTGTTACAAAGGCAAGGTGGACTGTGACCATGCCAGGTGAACTTGGTGCTGTTTTTTGCTTTTCTAGTTGTATAGATTTTTAGCAGCGATCTTGTGTCCAGGTTATTATGATTATTATAAGTATTCTGTTACTTGGTCAAGTTACCATTACAGGATAAAGTTTCTAAACATTTGCACCGCCCTAGTGGTTTTCTTAAACCTTGTGCATTTGGTGGACAGTTTATAAGATACCATTCTAGTTTTCCCATTTTACTAGTTTGGCGGGAACATTTATGAAATCAAGCAGTTGAGAAAGGTTGTTGGCGTTGTGGTTGGGAAATTAACATCTGGCAAGTACCAACTACCGAATGTGTAAATTTGGAGAGTCATTTTTCCTTATCATCCAGCACCTGTGATGAAGGACCTGTTTCAGATTAGACATTGAAATGGAATGCTGTTGCTTTGTGTTCTCACATTTCTTGCTAAACAGATGGAACATAAAACTGTAGTGTGTGTTAGCGTTTTAGATTTTCGTGGCACTCATTTGTACAGCTCAAGCTTACATCATCATAGTCTCAATGCCAGTTTTTCTTATTTGGGAATGCTCTAAATGACCTATAAGATCTTCCTCTTAGACATTTATTTATTTATTATCTAATAACTATTATTTTGACGTTTGCGCTTTTTCACGAAATGTGTTTGTCGTTTGATAAATGCACTGTTTATTTTCTAATGTGTTTAATCTTTATAACCTTGTGTTAGAGCTGCACTGGACAGAGCATCTGTTCTGCTCTCCATGAAGAGTGGAATCATGCGGCTTGATAACGTGTGGGGTGTTGGTGGTGGCCAGAGGCCTGTCAAACATCTCATCAAAGAGGTAAGATGGGGTCTGAAGAAGTCCCTGATTTTTTTTGTCATGGCTCAATTTGAAATGGTATTGTAAACAGAGTTAGACAAAGGAGAAATCAGTATTGGCATTTGGCAACTTGGGTTTTATATATGTATCTGTTGTTTTTTTGTTACACTAATCCAAAAGTATACTGTATACTTACTGCAAAATTACTTTGATGCACATTAAATCACATTATGGTTGTCACAATATACAGGTATAGAAAATAACCGTGGTATTTAAAATCATGGTTATTTCACACCATATTTTATAACCATTTATTGAACAAAAAGGATAAAACGCAAAATAAGAGATGCCTTTCACTGATCATTAAATAAAATGAGATTTTTTTTAATGCCATCAAATGTGATTCTCCCTACTTTTTTTGCGACACATATTTCACGGAGTTATATTGTTTTACAGATGATCCTGTTGTTAAAAGAGTACCTGGTGTCAGGTGAGCTCACGGAGGCAGAGCACTGTCTGCGAGCCCTAGAAGTGCCACACTTCCATCATGAACTGGTCTACGAGGTAAGCTGGAACATACAAAAACTATTCAGTGTAGCCCAGGACATGTCTTGTTTACCTAAAACTCTTGATAGTTGCTCATTAATTATTTATTTATTTCATTTGTTAAAAGTATCATCTGAATAAATAAATTATTAGGGATGCACCAGTTAATGGGTCATTGATCAATATTAACCAATATTTATCTTAAATATAAAAGCCTGATCTGCAAATACAGTTTATTTAAAATGGTACTCTGGTACTGGTAGAAAAGGAAACAGAAAGTACGGTCTTTATGGTCCTACATCAATCAAATTAATGAAAAGGATTCTTTTTATATGATTTGGAGTTTTGAAAAGACGATGTCAGTGACTCTTAACAAGGTACAATACATAAAAAATTTAACACTTCTTGCTTTGCTGGGAAAGTACTGTTTTAATACATTTAAAAAGATCTGTTTATTACACCTGCCACTAAACATAATACAACTTAAAGTGAATGACCAGCTGCAGACTTTTTTAAAATAAATGAATGAAATAAAATCAAATGCCAAGAATTGTGGGTTATATGTAGCAACAAAGTATAGACCTCTGGCGTCCTTTGACAGGTTACTATCGAAGGTTGCCTTCAGAGTGTCCTTGATTTTCCTGAAATAAGACGTACTCAAGGAAGTATGTGTCTGGCAAATGCTTTGGAGGAAGCAGCTTTGGAAAAAACACTGCAACAGTCCTCATTTGTAGTACAGAATTATCTAATTTCAAGACTGTGTTTCCACTGTGGCAAAATAAACGTACTTGGTCATTTTACATCATGCCCTCATTTTTGTGTGACTGACAATTGCACAAGGGCTTCACTTTTTCCTTATTTCTTCTTTCTGTTCCTTTTATTTCTCTCCTCTTGGTTTCATTTGCTGTTTGATAGGCTGTGATTATGGTGCTGGAGTCTACAGGTAATACAGCATTGCAGATGATGGTCAAACTACTCAAGGCTTTCTGGCAAACTGGCCTAATTACACTGGACCAAATGAACAGGGTTTGTACTTTTTAAAATATATTTTTGATGATGTAGTTTGATTCATTCACTGGAACCAGCAAAGAACATTTAAAAAAAATGTCAACATGAGTCAACATGAAATTGAAATTCACCCAGTTTACTTAAATGGATGTTTCTGGCGTTATTGTAAACGTATCTGTTCTTTGTCGTCTTTAATTTAATAATTTTCTTACAACTTACTAATTCAAAACATTCTTAATGAGTATAATTACATGTACATATATGAATGTATCAAACACAGGGCTTTCAGCGTGCATATGATGAGCTGCCTGAGATCAGCCTGGATGCACCTCATGCACACTCCATTATGGAAACCTTTGTAGACCTTTGTTTCCAGGAGACGGTCATCACTAAACAGCTGAGAGATTCCTGTCCAACCAGGTCAGAGACTGCAACCTGTTAACTGATATGTCTGTAAAATATAGTATCAAATCTAGAAAATAAGACATTTTAACATGTGTAATAGGGTTGTAACGATTCACGATGCGATACGATTCACGACACTGATCTCACGATAAGTTGAGACATTTGGAATGTGCCCTTTTATTATTTCTCAAAGGCTGCACATTTCTTTGTAAATAAAAATGTCTTCTGTCAAATAACAAAACTAAATTGCAATTTTCAAACAAATTAAAAAAACAAATTGAATAATACAAAGGTCTGTGTAATATGAACATTTTGGACTTTAAAAGTTTTTCCTATTTTTTTAAAAAGAATTATCAGCATATCCACATTTTCCAAGTTTGCCGTAAACGCGGCGGCCCCTGCTGTTCAAAACATGTATCGCGATTAATTTTACATCTCATCCACTTGAATCTTCACATAATTGATTTTCAACCAGTTCACAGTTAATCATTACATCCCTAATGTATAAGCTTGTGAGAGTGGGTACACATCAAGTCCCCGGCACCTTTTTTTGGCCAATATGTTGAATCTGTGGAGGAGTTCATCGTGGAGTTGGATCGGTTTGATTGGCTGTTCAGGTCAGCGTTGGCATGGACTTTGTGTGTACCCACCCTAATAGGAGTGGGAATGGTAGACTTTACCTGACGGTCTGTTTCTTTGACCAGCAGAGGGCGTAAGCGCTTTGTGAGTGAAGGCGATGGTGGCATCGTGAAAACTTAGAGCTCTGACAGGCCCTTTATGCCCGGCAGACTGGCATCTCCTGCAACTTTCCTGGTTACTGGCTAGTACTCGGAAATATTCAGCCTCAGAGAAGTTATCAACATGTAGAGTGACAGTTGACAAATGCTGTTCTCTACTCTATTACGACTTTGCTTCATTTGTTTGTGTGTTTGTGCGGCAAAAGTGCTGCAGTAAAAGAAAGAAGTGAACGGAAATCAGCATTGCTTTGATATGGCCATAAAATACAGTTTGGGTTGAGGGATTCATTTTGCTTTGTTTTTTCTGCTTAATTGCTTTGTTTTTTCTTTGTGTTCACTTGCAAGTGTTCACAGTGGTCTCTCAATGTCTTTTCTTTTCATGCAGTGCAATGCATAAAATGTGAATCACTTAAAAAACGAAAGTATTGAATGAAGCACTTAATCATAAATTGTTGGGCCAAAATACATTTTATGTGATTGGGGTCAATTATTTTTGTTTTCATTTTATTGCATGCTCAATAGCAAATTTGTCCTTTCTTTCAAATTATTAATAGTAATGTATAAACAACTCATACCCGTGTGTGTAGATTTCTCAAAGTAACAGGATTTTGGGGGGATTAACTGTGACTTTTGTCTGGTTATCGATTGTTCATTTGTGATTTTTCTCAGTGCTTATTCCTGATTTCTCTTAAATGCATGTCAAAATGTTTCTGGATAGTTCTGGTTCGCACATCTAGAAAACTTTTTCTATGCTTTATCTGCCAAAGAATGGAGGGGAGTGCATCACAACTGGGAGAATGCTGTATGAGAATTGTTATTTCCCATTTTCATAGCAGCCCTGTTTTGTACCCTCTCTGTTTGTTGGTTCACATCAGAACAATCATTTTATCAAACTTTGTTTTCAGTTGACAACAAAATAAGTTCCATTGTGTTGGTAGCTACAGTTTTATAGCTAACAATGATTTGAAGTGGTAAGCTTAATTTGAGCAAATGCCACTGGTTCAGTAAATACTCATTGTATCAACAATGAAAGACAACATCTATATTCAACCAAAAAATATTTTTTACTTGGGATCGGTTACCTCATGGGGACACTTTTTCAAAGGATTTTCCCCCAACTCCAGCATCGAAAATACATTTTGACACTAATTATTTCAATAAAATGCTATAAATGTTCACGTGCATTGTGTTTCTTTGTGTGCATTTCCATACTTTTTTCTGCAAATATTTCAAATTCCACAATTATTCTAGTTGTCCTGCATTGAGAGAAACTCTTAAGGGCCGGTTTCACAGACAAGGCTTAAGACTAGTCACAGACTAAAATGAATGTGTGACCTGTCTTAACTGTGTATAACTTGCCCAGAAATTTCTTCAACTATATAGGTGGCATTGTTTTGTCTCGAGATGCGTACCAGTAAGATATTCTTCGAAGTTATTTTTATGAAAGTGACATAAATATCCTTATTTAACCAATGCATAGTCCTGGTTTAAGATAAGCTGTGTTCTGTGAAACCGTGCCTAAATGCATTTTTAAAGCATTTGTAGGAGGTCTTTGCAACCACAAACAGGATACAATTTGGTTGAACTAGATTATATTATTAGATTTTCCCTCTTTAGGCATATTTGTAAATAAATGTAATTGTATTGTAGCACCTTTCCTTAAATATTCAGTCTATTTGTATAAAAGCATCTGCTATTTACCTAAATATATATTTTGTAGAAGATTAGTAGTTTTGTTGTTCTGCCGTTTGATAACAGGATTACAGGCATTGATTGCGGAATCATTTTGTTTTCCCACTAATGTCCAGAAGGTGGCGGTAATGCATGGAAGCTTTTACTCAACCCCCAGAAAACATCAAATGAAGAAGAGGAGAGAAGAGGAGCGTACGGTTTGTTTATGTTAACTCTTGTGTATTTGGTCGTGTATTTGTTTTATCTTGTTTAGTGCACACACGTATCATTGACACACAGTAATGCTAAACGAAAATTTTATATTTTTCGTTCGTTTAATTGATACATTTTTTTGTTTGAGGACGTTTTATGACGCTGCTTGTCCTGCTATCGTCCTTTGATTACTTTATTGTTTAGCAAAATAAGGACTGGTTATTCAGAGTATTGATATTTGTTTAACATTTTAGACCCCAATGTATTGGATTTTCGAATCAGTTCGTTAAAGACTGAATCCATCTTCTTTTTCGCAGCTTAATATTGGCTTAGCGTCGCGACTTTTAATGTGGAGCGGATGGATTCAGCCTCGTCCACTAATGTGTTAATGTGTTATTATATTAAAGCTTCTCTCTGTGCTGAAAGCATCAACAAGAGCAGCAGCAGCATCTTTCAGAAGTCTTTTAAATATCAGAAACCGAAGATGTGATAAAGATGAGTAACCATGCAATACGGAGACCAATGTACTTTACTAAAGCCAAAGAGGAGGAAAAGCTCTGGATAGAGGGAAAGAAAAAAGAAGACCGCCAACCTCTTACTGGACAGGAGGCCAAAGACTTTTACCAAAGCCTGCTACAGGAGAGCAGTGAAGAAAGACCAAGAGAGGCACGTGATGTGACAACAAGGAGAGTGAAAAGAGGAGCAGGTAGTGATAGATTTCATATAACGTTAATTAGAAACATGACAAACGTGATCAAATACAGGCTATACTTTGAATTAACTGAATTGTTAGATAAGTGTCTGCCAAACACAAAACATTAAATATTTAAATACATTTATATTTATGAATCACAGTAAAAACAACAGCATTTCCAAAAAGGAATAACCAAAGGGACAGTACTTTGAATAGTTTTTTTAAATAGATTGAAAATGATCATTCTTTATGTTGTGACATTAGGGCAAAATCGAAGAAGAAGACCGGGACGAATATCAGAAGGTGGTCATTTCCAAACGGGTGACACCTCAGAGCGCAGTGGCCACAAACTTCTACAATATGCCCAGGAGGGCAATATTCAGGGCCTAAGGGACCTTCTGCGACGTGGCTGTGACATCAACTTCCGTGACGATTTTTTCTGGACAGGCATGATGTGTGCAAGTCATGCAGGGAAGATCGAGGCTGTTCGGCTGCTCCTGCAGCACGGTGCTGCATGGGTGGGCGTAGTGGACAAACAGGTGCGTAAAAATCAAGATTTTTTTAAATGATTATTCCAATTTGTTTTAATATTATTGTTATACACTCTGCATAATGCAGATTTGTATTTTCTCTTATTTGCAACATTCCTTTTCACTTCAAACTTTCGTTTCAATTAAAACATTACCTAAGGTATATAAGGTAACCATTTGGTCTTTATTTACATTAACATTTAACATGCTTATATCCAAAATGACTTGATCTTACATTTCGTCGCCTCGGAATCATTCAATTCAATTCCATTCCATGTTATTTATATAGAGTTTTTCACAATGTGCATTGTTCGAAAGCAGCTTTACAGGAGAAAATAAGGAAAGCACAAAAAAAGTAAAACACAGCAGTGCATGGTGTTTATAGAACAAGCTAGATTATTCGACTAAATTATACCTAATAAACGCAGACTCCCGGTGGTTTATTTTGCATGAAGTGAATGCTTTTCTGAAAAGTCTTAGGGAGCGTGATGGGTCGTAGTGTGATAGAACGTCTCGGTTACGTCTGTAACCTCGGTTCCCTGATGGAGGGAACGAGACGTTGTGAGAGACTGACTGGGGTTTGATCTTGAGAACCTACCTTCTCCGAGATAATTAATTATAAAACGCCAATGGGCTTGGCGAATGGCACGCGCACGCCAGTCTCCGCCCCGTGCATACGGGTATAAAGGAAGATGGCGGCGGTCATTCACGCACCCTTTGTACTGAGGAACCTGAGAGGGCACTCCCGTTCACTGCAGTGATTCGGTGCAGCGTTGTGGCATGAAGTCACAACGTCTCGTTCCCTCCATCAGGGAACCGAGGTTACAGACGTAACCGAGACGTTCCCCTTCAGTCGGTCTCTCGACGTTGTGAGAGACTGACTGGGGATCAATCTTAAACGCCACAGCGCTTGCACCGATATCACGACCTCTAGCGGAGCGACCCTGACTGGGCTAGCGAGTCACAAGAGTGCTACCGCGAGACGTAATCTTCCAGTCATATAGTATTGGTCATACTGAGAAGCCTCTACTGACGGCCTCACGGACAGTGGCGTACGCCTCTAGTAGCGAGGAGCTGTCCGGAGCCGAACACTGGGGAAACACTGCTCTCCTCTTAGAAGAGTGTGTTACGGAGGCCACATCCTACCCGGAGGGGAGGTACATGTGGAGACATGACATGGTCTCCCCGGCGGGGAGAACAACATGCGGAAAGGTGTTAGCCCGAATAGGGGACAATCCAGGTGGGATTACCACCGGCGGGGAGGTCACAGATTCACCAATCGGGAAATCCTGAGTGAGGAATTCAACACACGGGACGACCCAGTGGGGAGTCACTACGTATGGGGCACTAGTCCTAATACAGGGGTCTGCCTGAGCAGGGATGACTCTACCTATAACGGACCTGGTTCTAACAGACGGCTCCGCTCAGTCTGTTACCAAGTGCAATGCTAAGTGATGGATGGAATGTATATACTTCGCCCGAGAGGGGAAAGTAGGTAGGCTACAATAGCGCACTAGTCTCACCTGGTGAGGGGAGAAGGCGCTTTCGCAGGCGTACGCCCAAACCAGGAGCCCACCCTAAACGTTGGCGGCGTTTAAGGGCATGTGCTGCAACTGGTTCCACGTGGAGATTGTAAAACCTCGTGAAGGTACTGGGCGTAGCCCAACCCACAGTTCTACAATGTCTGCCAGAGAGGCGCCCTGCCAGTGCCCACGAGTGGAGTGGGCTCTCACTGCCAGCGAGCACGGCGATCCTGGGATTGGTACCCAGTGCGCCACCTCTGTTTGGAGACAGCCCCCCCCGGGTGCTGTCTCCCAGAACAGACAAAGAGCTGCTCAGAGCTTCTGCGGCTCTGTGTGCGGTCCAGACCGAGGCGCAGCGCGCGTACTGGACACAACACTTAAAAAGGTTGGGTCTTCCTCTCCGGAGGGGAGCGCCTGCAGGTTCACCACCTGGTCCCGGAAGGGAGTAGTGGGAAGCTTGGGCACGTCGTCGGGACAGGATCTCAGGACCACGTGAGAATACCGATCCCGAGTTCCAGGCACCTTTGGGACACAGAGAATGCCTGTAGGTCCCCCACCCTCTTGAAGGAGGTGAGCGCCACAAAGAGTGCATCTTTCATCCAACTGAGGAAGATTGGCAATTCTAAGGGGCTCACCAGGGCCGTACCAAGGCCCTGTAGGACCACATTAGGGTCCCAAGAGGGTACGGAGCGCGACCAAGGTGGATCCACCCTTCTCGCGCTCCTGAGGAACCTGGTGACTAGGATGTGCTGACGGGGATACTTACCTGCAGGTCAGCACTGATCCGATCAGGCAACTCTGCGGGTTCTCCTCCCGGGGAGAACACCAGGACAATTTGGCACCACTAAGCGTATAACCGCCTAGAGGCGGGGCTCTAGCCTGTAAGACAGTCTCCCGGACCGCTAACGGGCAAGCCCTCGTCCCGTCCAGGGGCCAGGCATGGAGGTTCCAGAGGCCTGCATTGGGGTGCCACAACGTGCCCTTCCCCTGCAACGGAAGGTCCTTCGTCAGGGGAATGGGCCAGGGGGGGCCGTCGTCAGATCTACCAGATCCGAGAGCCAGGTCTGGTTGGGGCAGTATGGCGCCACTCACCAGAACCTGATGCCCCTTTTCCCTGACCTTGCACAGGACCTGTGCAAGGAGGCTCACTGGGGGGAAGGCGTACTTCCGCTTGTCCCGCGGCCAGCTGTGTGCTAGGGCATCCGTGCCGAGGGGACCCTCGGTCTGGGAATACCATAGCGGGTAATGGGTGGAGTCCGGGGAGGCAACAGGTCCCCCTGTGCCTGCCGAACCGCTTCCCACATGAGCCGGGCTGCACGGGGATGGAGTCGCCACTCTCCGCGGGGAGTACACTGTCGAGAGAGCGCATCGGCTGTCTGGCTCAGGTTGCCCGGAAGAAACGTGGCCCGCAGGGATTTCACCTGCTGACTCCAAAGGAGGAGGCGTCGGGCGAGTTGTGATAACTGCGGTGAGCGTAGGCCGCCTTGGGATTGATGTACGCCACGGCAGTCGTGCTGTCCACCCGGACTAGCACGTGTTTGTCCTGCACGAGGGGCTGGAGCCTCCTCAGTGCCAGAAGGACTGCCAGCAACTCTAGGCAGTTGATATGCCAACGCAGTCGGGGACCCGTCCACCGACCCTATACTGCGTGCCCACTTGCACACCGCACCCCACCCTTGCAGGGAGGCGTCTGCCGTTACCACGGCACGCCTCGAAACCTGTCCGAGCGGAACCCCCGCTCGGAGAAAGGTCAAGTCTGACCAGGGTAAGAGAGTGCGAAGGCACTGAGGCGTTACCGTAATCCGCCTGGTGCAGGCGTGCCACGCTGTCCATGGAACCCGACTCTGTAGCCAGTGCTGAAGCGGCCGCATGTGCATCAACCCGAGAGGGATTACCCCCGTCAAGGACACCATGTGCCCCAGGAGCCTCTGAAAATTATTCAGCGGCGTCAAGGGATTCTGACTGATCAACCTCAGACAGCGCAGCACTGACTGTACACGCTCGTTGGTGAGACGTGCTGTCATACGGACAGAGTCTAGTTCCATACCGAGGTAAGAGGTGCTCTGCGCGGGGGAGAGCTTGCTCTTCTCCTGGTTGACCCGGAGGCCTAGACGGTCTAGGTGCCGAAGCACAAGGTCCCTGTGCGTGCACAACACATCTCGCGAGTGTGCCAAGATAAGCCAGTCGTCGAGATAGTTTAGCACTCGCACGCCTTGCTCCCTGACAGGAGCTAAGGCAGCCTCCACTAGTTTGGAAAAAACCCGTGGAGACAGGGCCAGACCGAATGGCAGGACCCTGTACTGATTCGCCCTTCCCTCGAACGCGAACCGTAGGAACGGCCGGTGTCGGGGGAGAATAGAGACGTGAAAGTACGCGTCCTTCAGGTCGATTGCCACAAACCAATCCTGGTGACGTACCAAGCCCAGGATGCGCCTCTGCGTCAGCATTCTGAACGGCAGCCTGTGCAGGTGCTTGTAAAGGCGACGCAGATCCAAAATGGGCGCAGCCCCCCGCCATTTTTGGGCACGATGAAGTACGGGCTGTAAAACCCGGACGACATCTCGGTTATAGGGACGGGTTCGACCGCAACCCTTCGCCAGAAGGGCGGCGACCTCCTGCCGAAGCACGGAAGCATTCTCTCCTCGCACCGAGGTGTACAGAATGCCCCGAAACTTGGGGGGGCGCTTGGCGAATTGGATCGAGTAACCGAGACGGACTGTCCTCTCTATCCAGTGTGACGGGCTGGTGCACTACCAAGCGCCCAAGAACCGCGACAACGGGACCAGAGGGACAATCTGCATCACCGTGCCGGGGAAGGCTGGTTCGGTGGCTGACAGTACGGTCATCTCGCACAGGGGGGACCCCCCGGGAGGTTGACGGCTCTGTATGTTTACCTGCTTCAGGCGGCCTGACGCAATGTCCAGGGGAGATTGCGGTCGGCGGCCCGATCCATCCAATACACCGTCTGGACGAGAGTGTTGAGGAAAACCCAGGGGAGATTTGTCTCTTTGAGAGTATGTGGGCGCCGGACCCTGAAAAGGGCCCAGACTCGATGGAACGTGGCAGGCAGCATCCCTCTCCGATCCGGCATTGGAAAGGCCGGGATTCGGGCCCAGTAAAATCTCCCCCTGGTTCGTCCCGTCAGGGCCGCTTAAAGGACCTCTTGGCGGGCTGCTAACGGGGAACAGATGCCCTCTACCGCGGGGGTCTCTCTGGTGGGTCGTCCTCTGGGAGGTTCCTCAACCGGAGGGCCGCCGCGGGAGGGCAGGGCTGCTGGGAACCAGGCTGTGCCCGAGACCATGCCGACCTGTTGACGGGCGCGTTGCGGCGTGGCAGGATCTGTTCGATCGCCTCAGTCTGCTTCCAGACCGCGGAGAACTGCCGTCCTCCACGGTATCACCAAGCAGCCCTGCTTGCGAGATGGGCGCATCAAGAACGGGCGTTCTGGGCGCCGCTCACCTGCGCAAGACTAAGCCACAGATGCCTCTCTTGGACCACCATTGTGGACATCGACCGACCCAGGGCACGTGCCGTGGCCTTCGTCGCTCTTAGCGCGAGGTCTGTGGCAGTACGCAGCTCACTCATACGAGTTGGGTCGGACTTCCCGCCGTCCAAATCCTTCAGGACTTTCGCCTGAAAAACCCGGAGGACCGCCATGGCGTGGAGAGCGGAGGCGGTTCGTCCAGCAGCACTGCAAGCCTTCGACACGTGTCGAAGAGAGATTACATGCTCTGGACGGGAGTCTAGGTCGAGCCCCCCCAAGTGGCAGCTGTCTGCGGGCACAAGTGGCCCGCGACTGCACGCTCCACGCGGGGGACGTGAACATAGCCTCTAGCCGCCCCACCAACCAGGGAAGTCACAGCCACCGAGCCCTCCGGCCTGAAACGCGCCGAAAGGGGCGCATTCCAGGACTTGGCGAGCTCGTCATGCACCTCCGGGAAGAATGGTAACGGAGCCGGGCGTGGCTTTTGACCACGCCCCCGAAACCGCGCATCTAGCCGCGAGCGTTCCGAGGAGGATGTTGTTACACCCTGCAACCCGATGCACGCGGCTGCCCGGGAAAGCATGGCCGACATCTCAGCGTCAGTCTCCTCCGGAGCTCGACTGCCTGACGACAGGAGATCAGAGGAGTCTTCCGTATCCGATGCCAGCAGGCAGCTGTCCGACGTAGCGACAGAGATAGCGTCATCATCCGTATGCGAAATCTTACCACTATGAGACGGCCGTCTGCCGCTCGTAGGGGACGAACCAGGTGAGCGTGAAGGGGTATAGATGGTCCGCGAGCGTGAAACTGACGGAGCAACATCTATCGGCGTCCCTAAATCATCCCCGCCGCTCGCCAAAGCGGTCAACCTCGCCGAAACGGCAGCTGAACACGCCTGGGAAACAGACGGGGTGGTGGCAGCGCTCAAAAGCACGTAGCCACCGTGACCGCAACACCCTGATTGCTATGTCCGCACACACGGGACATACCGCATCAGTGAAACCTGCCTCAGCATGCTTGAGCCCCAAGCAAGTGACACAGGAATCATGGCCGTCAGACTCCGGGATGAGTCTGTCGCACCCAAGGATACAGCTACGAGACATGCTCGTAGCCGGAGGGACTTACCTCTTAAGGTCTGTAGCCTTCTGCCGAAACGCCCAGGGGAAGTCCACCGAAAGGAGAAGTCCGCTGCTCCGCGTCATAAATCCAGCAGGTTAAAAGTTTTCTCGAAGTCGAGTATCGCGTGTAGCATCAGCAAACACACAGGTTCCGAAGAACAAAGGATGAGTGAATGACCGCCGCCATCTTCCTTTATACCCGTATGCACGGGGCGGAGACTGGCGTGCGCGTGCCATTCGCCAAGCCCATTGGCGTTTTATAATTAATTATCTCGGAGAAGGTAGGTTCTCAAGATCAAACCCCAGTCAGTCTCTCACAACGTCGAGAGACCGACTGAAGGGGAAGCTCTGTTAGGTAGGTAGGGGCTAAACCGTTTAATGCTTTATAAGTGATTAAAAGAACTTTAAAGTCAATACGATACTTAATGGGTAGCCAGTGAAGGGTTGATAACATTGGGGTTATGTGATCGTATTTTCTGGACCTGGTAAGAACTCGGGCAGCTGCATTCTGAACTAACTGTAGTTTGTTTATTGATGATGCAGGAAAATCATGAGATTCTATCTGTGATCTCTTTAATCTTAAGTATAGAGACCATGAAAAATCTATTTTTCATACACGAAAAAGACAGAGTCCCTAAATGTTTTCTAAATGTACAATATCAACATTTTCTTAAATTTCTGAAATGGAGATTTTGGGAACAGACCAAACACAGATTGAACCTTCTGATTCAGAAAAATCACTTTCTGCTGGTTCTGTCTGCAAAATATTTAATTAAAGCACTGCATTTTCAAGCAACACAAACAATTCACTTATAATTTTTATTAAAACATGAAATAAGTGTTGTGATTATGTGTACAAAGACACATTATGACATTTATTTAATATTTTAGGACACTATTTCATTCTAAGTTAAACATAAAATGCTGTGATAATTGTTGTATCTAAATGTTTTATCCACAAAAGGTGGGGCAGGTAAAATGACCTTATAGAGATGCTTATGGCTGAAATAACATGATGATGTAAATTCTTTGTTGACTATTTGGCTTTAAGGGCTTAATATTGTAAAATTGAAGGGATTAATCGCATTATGAGGGTGTATGTAAACAGGAATTAGGAAACTAGCGCTGTTGGCTATGAATATAAAAACTCCTTAACAAAACCTAATTCAAAAATAGTGTTGTTTGAGCTGCTCTCGTTGACAAGAGTACCAATAAAACAGTCAATCTTGAGGTTTCATTGTTTTGCGTTGCACTGTTTCTCAGATATTTTCCACTGTCAGTGAGGATCCCGGCCACATGACAGAAAAAGCTGACCCTGATTGGTCCTCTTGTGTGCATTCAAAGTGCTGCTTGGCTCGCAGATAGGACCTTATAGCACCAAAATATAATTCGATTTTGTAGATAGTACCTTTTTGTTTTCTTAAAAAAGTGCCGAAATGTACACATAAAAAAACATGACATAATGTAAATACGATACAGAATAAGAATATGTGAATAACTCAATTTTGACAAAAATGTAAGATAGAACCATATAATTCTAAGGCCACGATTTGATCGGTATGTGTGTTCCCTTGTATTTATAGGCATACAATATATAATAGCTGTGTATGTTCCCTAACAATGCCATTTAGCTATGATATTGGTAACATAGTCATTTATTTTGTCACATTTCTTCTTTTTGTCTCCTGTTTTGGTATGCAGGGCAGAGATGCACGGAATTTGGCTGTGCATTCAGGTCACCATGACGTGGTGAGAGAGCTGGAGCAGTTTGGTGTGTCAGGGAGTGCGCCCACTGAAAATGGAACAGACAGGTTTGACCTTGAATAACTTGTCTTTCAAAGTCTGTGTGCCTATAATTTTGGTTTTCAACCATTCACCTGGAGAGCTTTACACATTTAAACACTTAAGAATTTATATGTTATCATTATTGCAGTGCTGTGTGATTTTTATATCATTTCACAGTATAACGGTTTTAAGGCAAATATTTTCTTCAATTTAAGACAGAAAAAATTTATCTTTATCTAACACTTTATGTCTGTGTGTGTTTCAACAGTGTTCGTTCTCAGTGGTGTAGTGTGTGTGCTGTGCAATACACAGACAGCACTCAAACACACAACAGGTCCACGCTGCACCAATTCAGTGGGCTCCGCCCCCCATCCACTCCGCAGTACTGCCTGCCCTCTACCAGCAACAGTTTTAAAATGATGCTCCGCTTGGGATGGGACCCCTCTTCCGGTCTTGGGCCCTCACACTCTGGCCGCAAAAATCCAATCAGCACAGTACTTAAGAGGGACCAAACTGGCTTCGGGTATGGAATGACACCACAGCCTAAAGTCACTCATTTTCAGGCTAGAGATGCTCAGGCAGTGCAACATAAACCTAAAGAAAAAAGAATAAGACAGGAGAGAGGATCAAAGCTCAATGCTAAAGAACTTAAGAGAAAAGAGGAGAGAGACAAAAGATTGGAAAGAGACTTTCGCTCTTCGTTTAATTTTGACCTCTGAAACCTAAACCTATACTGGGAAGTAACTGCTGAAGCATGTTCCTTGAAAGCCACAAGTTTATTCAACCATAAAGCTTGTATCGTATCAGCCAACTGCTGACAGCTGGATTTCAGATTTCGTATATATTAAGTGGTTTGTACTAAGTTTGTCAATAAATTATTGTAATAAATACACATGATTTTATTTGTTTATTTTGTTGTCTTTGAAATCCATTTTGTTGAATGCAAACAGAGAAATTTGGTTGACGACCAAGCTGCTATTTTCCAGTAAGAAGATAATGATTAGGCAATCTCAGAAATAAAAACAAATAGAATGTTGTATATATATATTTTGTATTTTACATGAATAAAAATGCAAGGATTTATACAGTCATGGCCAAAAGTTATCTTCAGTGTGCAGATGTGTACAATAGTTGACAGTATAAAATACAATTATTTGGAAAAAAGTAATTACTTGTGTGCGGGGTCTGCATGGGGGCTGTTTTTATTTGACAAAGTTCAAAAACGTAATTCTGGTATAGTTTTTTGTGTGTGTGTGTGTGTGTTCTGCAACTGTTTTCAGTTTTTATGAATTTATTATTTATAGGTTTGTGTTAAGGTAAAATTATCATTTTTGAACTTCTACAATATTTGTCCCAAATTTGTAATAAGAAATATTGTTTTTATTTCAGATGATCTGTATTTCTACAGAGCTCAAAAACTGCAAAAGAAGTTAATATTAACTTTTAAGCAATTTAAATTTGTTTTATTAATTTGATTTTTATCAGAGTTTTCATGTGTCTTGCCATGCTGTCAGTCTTTTACATTGCTTTTGGAGGCCTGTGTCACTACTGAGGTTTGATTTTGTTTAAATTCAACAGACCCTGGACTGGAATGGCTACGATACAAAAAAATGCTGATTAAAACAATTTTGGAATAGTCGCTTCATTTCCCCCGGCACTTAGTCTCTTAGAATCAAGTCCATCTTTTTTGTGTATGTTCAGGTGACAGAAAAAGTAGCTGAATCATACACTGCTCAGATGTTTATTAGAAAGATAAAGGATTTGACCAAAACAAAGGATTAGCGATCAAACTGTTAAATTTTAGTTACTTAATTTAAAAAAATCTTACATCATTTATCTTTAAAGCTATTTGTTTAACAATTTGATTGTTTCACACTTTGTGGCATTTAGTGAGGCAAGAATAACTGCATCTGGTGTTCTCGCAAATACAATACAATTTTGTCTATCATATCGATGGTATCATACAGTGATTCTGAAATAGCCTACTCTATTCATTGCCAGACAATTTGATCAACAACATATCTTGATGTAGACCTGTGTGTAACAGAAGAGGCAAAAAAGTGTTTGTTCACAGTATTTGTATTTATTCAAGATACTCATGTATGACTGGTGATGCTTGACTGCATGATAGACTTTAAAGCTCTGCTGCGCAGATTTTGTCATCCTGAGGTGATGTTGCCTCTCGAAATTAACACCTAAGGGAAGACTTACTAGCAGCTCGTCAGTTAACTTTGTTTTTCAGTGCTGGCGTGTAGGTCAATGGCGGCTTTCCCTTTACTACTAACGTCCACTTTACAGCGACATAGTGTGCAAAATCCATGGAAAGCATCTCTACTGCTTTTTGATATGAATTCGTGGTCTTTTGTCCATTCCGGATTACATGATGTCGGACGTTTCGGCATGTTAACAGGCTTGTTTGAGATGCGCCTTGCCTCGCGGGCGAGAGTAGGCGGCTGCAGTAAAAGGGAAGAGGTCAAAAAAGACCTTTGTCGGACACTTCATGAATCTCGCTGTTATGTCGCTTGCAAACGTGAACAATGGAGGAGATCGCGTTCGCGTTTTTTTATCGCAGACGAAGTGGATGTAATCGAAATACCACTGTTTTTACATCTAGATGGTTACAATAATAATCACAGAATGTCCTGTCAAATAATGTCCAAATAAACAGCTTACACAACAACATGTGAGACATTTTCAAGGATTGTATAAACAAATGGTAAATGAAGTAAAAAGCAAGTTGCTTTTGAGAGACAGGTCATAACAAATGTTTTTCATATTTAATAATAAGCAGGTTTCTGCCACCATTTCACGTCCATATTATTTTTCCATACCATGCAAGTCAAAGCTGTATTGTAGCAAACATTCTTCAGAATTTCTTCCCTTGTTTTAAGACCCAGACACTTCTCAGATGAAACCACACAAAGATGAGGCATAATGACTAAACAGTCCATTTAGATATGTATGTGTGCATGTATATTTTTAATGGATTGATTTATTAATTCACACAAATACAATAGAATAAAGTGAACATTACAACAAGGAAGAATTCTAATGATGAGCAATATAAAATAAACGCATGTCCTAATTCTTAACTTCACTAGGCGTGTTTAGTTTTTGTTTAGTTTGCATGTAAATATAAATAACCAGATGCGTAATCTAATTCTTAGAATAAAGAGAAAATGTATAAATTGACATTCTCAGCCAATGAGCATGAAGCTGTGTCGTCACTCAGTCGTTTCCCATCATGCTTTTGAATAGCGCAAATCGGGAGAGCAACTGCGCTCGACTGCTCAATCCGACACAGCTGCCTCGCCGTGGCGAGAGTTTTTTGCCACACGTCAGCATGACATCAGAGCAAGGCGGACGTATATGGAAGGCCATTTAGGCAGAAAGACGTAACTCGGACACTTTTCTAACCGGCATGCAGCTCGCAGTGATCGGGTCTGCGCAGATTTTGCTCATCTCAAACAAGCCTAACGTTATGATGTGACGTAGCCAGTACGTGGACTCCACCTCAATTCGTGGAGGCTTGTTTACGTTTTTAACCAATTATATATCAGATATTTATTTGACACCTCTTTCAGCCAATCATTTGTTTGACCGGAGATCTTACGGCGTCAGACGCTATGCTGCTGCGTCCCAATCAAGGTTTTAGAGCGCGTTTTTTAAGGCCGATTCAGCGCAACTCCGAAAAGGAGGACAAACGAGTGTCCGGTTTGAGGCTGCGCCGGAAGGATTCTGAAATCAGACTAGATTACGGAATCCAATCCTAGTTTTAATCTGGATCAAACATTCAGTTTGTGTTGTTCAAAACCTGTCAGAAGGATTTGGATAACTTTGATCCAAAAAAACAGGATTATCCTGATGCCACGATGTAGGATTTCAAGGTGGATTCCAGGAAGAAAATGTAGTACAACTTAAAAATTGGTCAAATAATACCTTTGTATCATTTAGTGTATATATTATATTTTACTTTATATATTTATATATACTTTTATTTATATGTTGTGCTTGATTTGTGTAACCATTGTAACAGTGATAAAGTAGACATAGGCTACCAATTAAGCTATTTATTTTAGTAAAAATAAAAATGATCTTGTCCCCATGAAATAATCCCCCTAACAGATTTCGATAACAAACAGAAATAGTATATTCCCTTTTTTCTGACATTCATCACCATATATTCATTTCAAAGAAACAATCATCAGACACGAGCCTGTCAAAAATAATGTCTAACAATTGCATACTATTCAGTTCAGCTGTGGCCTGGTGGTTAGAGAGTTGGGCTTGTGATCAGAAGGTTGCCAGTTCTAATCTCAGGGCCAGCAGGTCATGACTGAAGTGCCCTTGAGCAAGGCACCTTACCCCTGATTGCTCTGCAGTAATGTGTCACTGTAAAACAACTACTTGTAAGTCGCTTTGGATAAAAGCGTCTGCCAAATGAATAAATGTAAATGTAAATGTACTATCCTCATTCTGTCAGAACGCCAGAGGTTAGTCTGGTTCTTCAACAGGCTCAGGTGCATCATAAACATCATCACAGAGATGGACATTGCGCCTGGTAGCGATGTTGTGCAGGACGATACACGCCAGTATTCTGTTGCATGCTGCCTGTGGTTCCACTCGCAAGTAGTTAACGTAAGGCATGCAAAGCGTCTCTTCAGAACTCCATTTAAACGCTCAATTGTACATCTTGTTTTGCAATGAGCTGTGTTAAAGGTGCCTGTGTAGGTGTGGTTGCTGCAAGAAAATGAGTAATCAGCCATGGTAGGAGTGGATAGGCCCTGTCTCCTAATAGTATGCAATCCGATCGGTTGGTTTGGAGCTCTCTATATAAAGCACTCTCTCTCAGGATACGTGCATCATGAACAGACCCAGGCCACTTCACGACACAGTTTGTGATGATGAGGTCAGC
Source organism: Barbatula barbatula (assembly GCF_947034865.1). Lineage (NCBI taxonomy): Eukaryota > Metazoa > Chordata > Actinopteri > Cypriniformes > Nemacheilidae > Barbatula > Barbatula barbatula. Next base: position 16,572,521 of record NC_136771.1, read on the forward strand.
ATCGGCCAAAAGTTTGATGTTGATGCTGTGCCTCCCCTTTCCGTTGATGTATTCCCAATCCCTCTCATGAGGTGCTTGGATATGCGCATGAGTGCAGTCAATAACCCCAAAGGTATTGGGCATGTTCCCCAAAAGAAAAAACTTGTGCTTGGTCTGGGCAATCTGTACCTCATTTGGAAGTGAAACAAACTGATTGACCAGGCTGGCCAATGCACTTGACACAGCTTTCACTTCATCACTCACAGTTGATTTGTCCACTCCTAAATTGTCACCAACAACTTGGTAGAATGACCCAGATGCATAGAAGCGCAGACCAAAGAGGACCTGTTCTTCCACAGACAGACTGTAACTCCTTTGGGCTCTCCGTTAAAGCTTGGGCCTGACAAGGTCTGCAACGTACCTAATATCAGCATTACCAAAGCGAAAACGAGCATACAGTTCTTCAGTGGTATATTGCTTCAGTGATTGTGCACGCTCAACATACACCCTTTGACGGTATCCTCTTCCACCAAAACGGTGGTAGCGATGGCCAATACCTGCTATGTCAGAGCTTCTCTCTAAATCCTCTGAGAAAGGCTGAATATAAGATGACTGTCAAATACCCACACACCAATTGACGTGCTGTGGCTTGTGTTCAAATAAATCAACCATGCCCTTCCTTAAACCGCCACCTTAATGTGGTGGAGGGGTTTGAGTACCCCGTGACCATAGGAGCTATGTTGTCTGGGGCTATATGCCCCTGGTAGGGTCACCCAAGGCAAACAGGTCCTAGGCGACGGGTCAGACTAAGAGTGGTTCAAAAATCCCTTATGATGGAAAACATATCAAGGACCGTGACTTTGCCCTTATGGCGCAACCGGGGCACCACCCTGGAGCCAGGCCCAGGGTCGGTGCCCGTATCGGGGTCTTATTCACGAGTGAGGGAAGGATGGAACAGGAGATTGACAGACGGATTGGTGCAGCTTCTGCAGTAATGCGTCAATGTACGGGTCTGTTGTGGTGAAGAAAGCTCTCGATTTACCTGTCAATCTACATTCCTACTCTCACCTATGGTCATGAGCTTTGGGTCATGACCGAAAGGACAAGATCCCGGATACAGGCGGCCGAAATGAGCTTCCTCCGCAGGGTGGCTGGGTTATCCCTTAGAGATGTTCCGGATGCCTACTGGACGCCTTCCCCCTAGGAAGACCTAGGACACGCTGGTGAGACTATGTCTCCCGGCTGGCCTGGGAACGCCTCGGTGTCCCCCCGGAGGAGCTAGAGGAAGTGTCTAGGGTGAGGGATGTCTTGGAATCTCTGCTTAGACTGCTGCCCCCACGACCTGGCCCCGAATAAGCGGAAGAAATTGATGGATGGATGCCCAAAGCCTATAAATCCTTTGTTCACTACAACAGATGAGGTGGAACCATGGACTCAAAACGAGAAACTCAAAATGCAGAAGCACAGATACTCCTGGCAGAGGAACAAATCAAGCTGACCAAACTACAGCAAACTAAAGCGAAACTTCAGATCCGCCTCCTAAGAGCAGGGCTTGTCTCCGCTGTTCTCTCCTCCTCAGATTAAGAACATTCTTTATGTTGTTAACTATTGGGCATTTAGCAAGTTTTTTAAGACGTTTTCAAAACATCCACAATATATTTGTTAATGTACATTTGTTTTTTATTGTATCTGGCTCAAAGGAGGGGTCATAAAATAAACAACCACTTCCGGTTCTTTACATTGCTGGAAGCCCACATTGTGATCCGTTGTCCCATTTAGAGGACTGGTAATCCGGATTTGGTAATCCTGAAAACTGTGTATCTGGATCAGGGTGATCCAGTCCAATTGAAAAACCGGTATAAAAGTAAAACGGATTACTTGATCCTGACTAGGAAAAAATGGGATTTACAAATCCGGATAATTTTCATCCAGATTAAATGTTTTGAACATCTGGCCCTTTAAGATTAACTCCAAAAATATAAAGAAAGGAAAATCTGATCTTTTGCTTGGCTCTTACTACCAAGGTACTATGAGGTTTTCAGGGAGAGTCCTCTGGAAGGAAGTCGGAGGAATATATCCTGCACAAAGTCAACATGTTACAGTATGTATCATGTGCCTCTGTTTCAATTTACGTTTGCCTTTAACGTAAATTGCCTTTACGTTTCTTTAAAATAAGAATCTGCCTATTTTTTACACAAAACATTCCTGGTCTTTCACATTGTCATAATAAATGTATTAACTATAACTTCTCTCACATTATTTGCTTTGCTTTCTGCTTTTGCTGACTACTTCCTGAAACAGGAAGGAAAAGGCAGACTTGCTTCTGATAAGGCTTCCTCATAAAGACGTCAAGACTTTGGCATTCGATGCACACCCTGAAGTCCTGTGCTGCCTGGTCATTTCATTTCTGTGTATCAGCCCTTAAAACATCCAGCTACCTTAAGACGGTGAGTTGAACAACTTTTTTGTGAAAGTCATGATGTTTTTGTACTTCACGTTATGGGGAGCTTTTTAAATAATAAATACATAGGTTTTTATTTTTTTCTAAAAGCATGCATTCATCAAAGCTTTATTTCTATGTTCTCTCCATCTATTATGTCTCTGGTCGTGAACCAGTTGAAACAATGGGAAGTGTGAGATTTCCTGCATTGCTTTTTGTACTCTTGTACAGCGTAAGCTCTCTGTTATAACTACATCATAACTTCTAAAACTCATCACACTGTGGGGTTCAGCGATTCATATTTTTTCCTGTGTGATCTGATTCTGCTTTCAGACGGTGGGTCGGGTAACTGACGCTCTGATACATTTAGACAAGTTTCCTGAAGTTGTTAATTACACCAGTTGCAGAGATGAGATGCTTCAGATAGTAACCAAACCAGGAGGTCTTCTACAACAAGAGCTTAAAAACAGTACAGAGTTTAAGTTGATGTGGAAAGCTAATGCAACATGTGAAGAAAAGATTCCAGGGGCCACACGGGAGCACATGGCTGCACTGAAGAGCTATGCAGATGCTGGTCGTAAATTTCATAAATTATTCAACACGAAGCTTTACAGCACAGGCAAGAACATCACAATGTACCAAAATCAGTTTCCTTTTAAATCTCTATACTTCCTTCTGACAGATGCCATGCAAAGTTTAAGTAAAGAAATGTGTCAAACGATATATTCTGGCACAGATAAAGAATACGGAGTAACAACTGGGGATTTGGTCAGATTTGGGACTTTCTTGCCAGCAAAACTGAAGTATAGTGATGCGTTAGAAGAGATATCAGAGTTAAGTGGGACTGTTTTTAACATCACGTCTTGTTTTGTGGTCAACTTTGATGAAAAGAAGTGTCAGCCAGAGGAATTTGATCTGCTGATTTCCCCCGTGGAATCTTTCATGGTTAAGGAAATCAGGAGTGTTAAAAACGTCGATGAAACAATTTTACAGGTCGCCTTAGTGCATCATGCTTCCAGGAGCTCCTTTGACTGCAGGTAAGCAGAGGAGAGCAGTAAAAACTTACGTTTTCCATATGATTTGCTGACTTAAATTTGCTCTTTCTCTTTGTCTGAAGCCCCAGCTCCAATCACGAGAGGTCCTCTTTTAATGTGCCTAGTTCCAGTTTAATGAACCTGATGGCTCTCTTTGTGATGGTGTACACCACTGGATCTGTAATATAAACAACTCTGTCTCAAACCATACAAATCAAAGGCAACATTCACTTTTTTCAAATATCACTGTAATAAAATCTGAAAAAAGAATATTTTCTGTAAACTGGAAAAACAGAAATATACTGTAAAATATTTTTTCTGTAAAATTTCAGGATTTAAAATTAAATAGTTTTCCCCATTTTTCTTGTAAATGTGTTTTTTTTGTTCTGTCATATTTCAGCTTTTGACCGTATTTAAAAAAATAAACTGTTATTAAAATAAATCTTGTTAATAAAACAAAGATTTTCTAGCAGCTGAGTGCCAGAAATAAACTGTAAAATAACGTTTTCCCTGTAAAATGACAGTTTTCCTGTTGTCTTAAATAAAATCTGCAGCCTTTTTCTGTAATTTTACGTTTTCACTGGTTTTAAGAAAATCTGTAGAAAAACAGTAAAATTACGTTTTTTTTTTAATTTTTTGTGGAAAATCTGAATTTAAATTTTACGGTGCATGTTCTCTTAAGTTTAAAAATAAAAAGATAATTAAGAAAACATAGCCGATAGCCTTGCGGTAATGTGCTCTTACATATAGCACTGTTGCGTCCGGGCGACCCCGGCTCGAGGTCCTTTCCCGATCCCACCCCCTCTATCTCTCGCCCACCTCACTTCCTGTCCTCTCTACACAACAACTGTCTAAATAAAGCCAAAAACGCCCCAAAATATAATCTTTAGAAAAATAGATCATTCTAGTACCACCAGATGGCGCTTTTTAAATGCGCTTTGCCCTATTTCAGTTACTGGTGTTTCAAAAATACATTGTATGTTGGAATGTGTTTATATAGAAAATGTTTCTTTTTCGTAACTATGTAGCTCGTTATCAAATAACTATTAATGTTCTATAAATGGTCTGTAAAAAGAGTTTAAAAAAAGAGTAAGAGTGATTAAAATATTCTCAGGGTGGAGAGAATGTATAACAAAAGTTTAGCTTCATGGTTTTCACTTTCCTGGAAGAGGTCAAACTTTGTACATGTGCGGAGAGAGAGAGAGAGAGAGAGAGAGAGAGAAAGCAGAATCTGATTCGCTCACACATGATGTTGGTTACGCTGACGCCCCGTTTCACTATTCATCCCTTTTCTAAACCTGGTACAAAACTAAATGCTACGGAATTCAACCCAACTGATCATTGAACTAGTTCAGAAAACGTGAACAATGAGCAGCCGGCGGCGACGATGCAAACGTCACTTGATCAAGTTCACTCAGCACATTGCTCGATTGATCTCAGGAACTCTGAACTCAGGTAAACGGAAGAACTCAACATCTTTTTGAGCGATTTTTTCATGCGATTAAGTGCTTTGTTTAGCACGTAAAGATTATCGTTCATGTTCTAATGATTCATTTATTTCGTTTTTCTTTAGTTCACATGACTTGTTTTAGAAAGTTAATATTTTAAATCTATACATCTACTGCCATGTGGTTTATAATTGTTTTGTTCCTATAGTACATACATTTTCGAAGAGGATAGGCTGTATATAGTTTGGGTAACATGCTACCTTACATGTTGATAACAAAAATTAATACAGTGCTTGATAGATCAGTAGTAGTCCATGTACATAACAATTGACTATAAGAATGACCGTATAGCCTACATAAAATATGATTTAAGCTTTTTATTGACAGTACAGTACACTTTTAAGCATCATATAATTAAGTAAAATCTTAACAAAAGTTATTAAAATGTATTCATTTATAATGTATGAATAATGTGTTTCCAAAATGTATTTACACACAAACTGGCTTTCTCACAAAAATGGAAACACTGGAGCTAAAGTTATTACATGGGAAAGTTGAAATATTTTGTAAATGATTGCAAAATTAGCATTGTTTTAATTGCTCTTGTAAACCGACAAGGACAATCAAACCTTACAGGAAGGTATTAATATCAGGTTAACCTATATTCCAAGGTAGGTTTTAACCAAAAGGGTTACAACATTTATGTAATTGTTGTCTCACTGATTTCAGGGCAAGTTACTGTTACATATTACTATTTTATTCTATTTCAAATGAGTTTCAATCAGTGATTTCTTTTAATTTTACAAATTAATCAATTACACAAAACTCCTTCTTGACAAATAAATATTCAACTAAAAAGTGTGACAACTAGCCCTGGTCTTCACTTTGAAATACAGTACCACCATTTAATCAAGTGCTGTACCCTGTCAAATGTATTTTATATTTTGATATATGAAGCCTATGTTTAGGCTCTGTGGTATAAGGGTAATGCTCTCTTAATAGAAGTCTGATAAGGAATATTTGTAAATAAAAAAAACTACTCGCATGCAAAGAGCAAATGTAATTCAACTATTTAAATGCCATAAACAGAAAACAGAGGTACTAACTTTTTTTCTATGCCATTGTCACCTTTTCACTTTCAGAACTACTTATATCTTTAAATAATTTCCCAATCAAAATGTTCATTTCAAAATGTGAAACTGCTTGTGAAAACCCAGCAAAAGTCCTTCATAAAATCATCCTACAGAATATTCTGTGAAAATATAACCATATCTTCAATATTGACTGAATAATACCAAAATCTTAGGGAAATCAATGCTTGAAATTATGAAATCTTTGATGGTTGTTGTAATAATCGATTATGAGATGTTAGCCTGGGTTTTCACAGGGTCACAAATCTTTACATGCTGACCAATAATGCTAATACTAAATGTAATCGGTAAATGTGTCACCGATCACTATCTTATAACATGTACACTGCGCACTGCAGGAATCAGCCGTTTAACTTGTAATCGACAGGTTAGAACAATTACCTCGACTACTAAAGATAGTTTTGCAAAGAGCTTGCCACATCTGACTCCTTTAATAACCATACAAAAAATACAGAATCGCTTGCTCATAGAAACTAACAAAAACAATCCAAGGTTTTTATTTAGCACAGTTGCTAAATTAACAAATAAACAGACATCACCTGACTTGGTTATTCCCCCGCACCTTGGTAGCAATAACTCATGACATTTTTACAGAGAAAATCGAAAACATACAAGACAAAATAGTAAAAACTCAACCTCCAAGTCTGTCCTATGAATTAGTACCAACCATCACCCCAAAAGAAAGGCTACAATGTTTTTCTCCTATGGAACAGGAAGATTAAACTTATTGCAACATCTAAACCTACAACTTGCTTATTAGACCCCATACCAATTACATTATGAAAAGAGTTACTACCTGTTGCAATTGAGCCCATTTATAACATTATCAACTCGTCAACTAATGTAGGCCATGTCCCAGGACAGATGGCCGTCATTAAGCCTTATCAAGAAACCAAACTTAGGAAACTATAGACCGATTTCAAATCTCCCTTACCTGTCAAAAATACTAGAACAAGTAGTGTTAACTCAGATGTGCTATTTCTTACAAAATAATGAGATACACATAAAAATTCAGGCAGGCTTTAGACCACATCATAGTACTTAAACTTAAATAGCATCAGATAAAGATGACATCTCACTCCTAGTCCTGCTTGACCTAAATGCTGCGTTCGATACTGTAGACCCTTATCAAATCTAACGCAAGTAAATTATGGATTACCTCAGGGATCGGTTCTAGGACCCTTGCTATTCTCCATATACATGCTTCCCCTTGGAAACATTATAAAAAAAAACATGGAATTAGCTTCCACTGCTATGCAGATGATACACAGCTATATCTCATCAAGACCAGATGATTACTCCCAGCTATCCAAATTGGCAGAGTGCATCGAAGATATAAAACATTGGATGACTTTTAATATCTTTCTTTTAAATTCTAAAAAAACTGAAATATTACTTTTCGGACCAAACAAAGTAAACCGAATATTTCGGATTATAACCTGCAAGTTGAAGGATGTACTGTTACTCCAACGAATACAGTTAAAGATCTAGGCGTTATATTAGACAGCAACCTGTCATTTCGAAATCATGTCTCAAATGTCACAAAAACAGCATTTTTCCACCTAAGAAATGCTGCCAAGTTACAACATATGCTGTGTGTTGCTGACGTGGAGAAGCTTATTCATGCATTTATGACTTCAAGACTTGACTACTGTAATGCACTACTTAGTGGTTGTCCTGCATCATCAATAAACAAACTACAGTTAGTTCAGAATGCAGCTGCCAGAGTTCTAACCAGGTCCAGAAAATACGATCACATAACCCCAATGTTATCAACCCTTCACTGGCTACCCATTAAGTTAAAGTTCTTTTAATCACTTATAAAGCCTTAAAGGGTTTAGCCCCTACCTACCTAACAGAGCTTCTATTACACTACAAGCCATCACTCTCTAAGATCTCAAAACTCAGGATTTTTTATAACATCTAGAATAAATCTACCAAAGGGGGTCGAGCTTTCTCATACGTAGCACCTAAACTCTGGAATAGCCTTCCCAATACTATTTGAGGGTCAGACACACTTGCCCAATTTAAATCTAGATTAAAAACACTCTTTAACATTCACTTAATGCAAACTATTCTAAATAAACGAGAGAATGCATTTATTACATATTATTTACTAGAATAATTTAACTTGTTATATAAACACCATGTACTGTGTTTTACCTTTTTTGTGTTTTTCTTCTTTTCCCCTGTAAAGCTGTTTTGGAACAATGCATATTGTGAAAAGCGCAATTGAATTGAATTTAGATAAAAACGTTATGCTTAATAAAATATCACAAATCTAGTTTTAAGGTTGGATAAATACAGTAAACATTGTTTGCTGCTCTTCATGCACGTCTTTGGCGGAGAAGCAGCGCGCAGAGCAGAAAAGGATTAAAATGAAGCGCATTTGGCGCTAAACAAAGATATTCGAGGATATAGCAGCAAAAGATCAATTGCATAAATGTTCCTGAGAGCGTGTGTGATGTGATTTTTGTTGTGAAGACGCACGGGTCAATTCAAACAACCAAAATAGCCTAAATAGTATTAAATGGTTTATCAGGCTATGTCTAGCAGTTTTACATTTGTAAAAACGGAGTTATATCATTTTGGAACCAAACTCCTTATTTCATTTAACAGTTTTAGATTTTCTACGGTTAGAAAGAATCCTGTTTGACTCCCGTATAAATTGGATCACTGCTGTAATATCTCAGAGATTATTGCTGTCTTTCAATATGAATAGACGTTTACACAACAGTGATGCATATGCCACATCCCTGATCATACTACTGTAAATCCACCAGGAGTGTTTCTAGTCAAACCATTGAATTCAGTAATCAGACTGTTTATTTTGATTTTATTAAGCTTCTATTGTTACTAGGTGTAATACAATCATATCCAATAATCTTTTCCCATACCCTTTGTGCTATATATTGAAATTGCAGTACTACTTATTAATCTAAACTTTGTGGATGAGAGTTCTAATTAATTTAATCTTTCCCTTGCCTATGCTTAATATCCTTGTGGGCCTAAATATAATTACACACTCCATCATTCCATAGCCCACCATGAGACACTGATGATCCCTTAATAAATCCATAAATTAATAATTTCTTTAATAACTTTTTCAGGTAATTTTATCTGCCACATTTCTTCTGGCTTTAAGGTTCACTTTTATGTGGAGACTAGGGATCTGCCTTCAGGTTAAAAAAAACAGACCACCCGGCCAATATATGGAAACCCAATCCTGCCAAAATTAAAAATAAATAAATACAACAATAAACCCATGAAGAAATGTAAAAAAGCGAAAATAAATAAATTAATTTAGAAATTAATTATCTAGAAAAAATGACAAATAATGAAAAACATTATATTTAAATGTATATTATTTATTAATTTAAACATTTATTATTTTTTGTACATTTTTGTATTTCTTTTATAAATGTATGCTAATATATAAGTATTTAGAAATTTGTACATTTTCACATTTAATTATTTCTACATTTCTGTGTCCATATGGTAATGAGGGGGCGTGTCTTGCTTCAGACATGGTAGTCGGGCACAGTCTGCTGTAGGCCACTGGTAAACTAAATAATTTTCAAATGAATCCTGAATTATTAATTTACATTTTTACACAGTTGCCTGTTCATTCATGTTGAGGCACAATAGCAACAAACAACAGACAACATACATTATATTTAATCACATAAAGGTAGTCCAGTGAACTGTATGCCAACACGTTGTTCAGAAGCACTTTGGGCCCTCTCTCTGTTCCCCTTTCTCTTTCCCCTTACGCCCACCTTACTTTTTTGTCAAATCATACCACAAACTGACGTAGATTTTATGGGGGTGTGTTTACACAAGGCATTTCAGGCAGGTCTGGGTCAGCATTCGCTTTGAGATAGAATGCATCTTTTGTTCAGACACTTTAATTTGAGCAATTTTACGTGTTTAATACATGCATGGGCAACTTATAACACACCAAAGACACAGAAAATCATGTACCATATGAACCCTTTAAACACTTGCTCCTCACAGTCTGTGTCCGCTCACTGAAGACGACAGATCGTTTAATTTACAGGTAGATGCAGTATTTCATTTACAGGTAGAGTCTACTAGTTCTTGTTGTTGTTACACTTTCTTTGTGTTGTGTTCTGCAGAAAACTCAGGTAGAGTTTATGTCTTACCATAAGCGGTTCTTGTAAATAATATGCAAACACTTAATCCATCCATGCAAATAAAAAATAACTAACTAATAAACAAAGTTATAACAACTGAACTACGGGAAGCGAAAAGGGACAAACTGCTAGTGCTTTTTCAAACCGCATTTAGATATAAGTTATTTCATGTCTGATGTTGAAATCTCTGGCCAAATTTAAATGCAAAAAGTGAAAATTAGGTTATGTGCAAAATAATTGAAAAAGATTTTAACAGAGGGGTGCCCTATTGGCCCATCACAACCAACCCCAAAATGTGGTTAGAACTGGGAATTTTAAGAATCAGTTTATAACATCTTTAAGTGGGTCATTCTGGGAGCTGAGGTTAAGGTAGAATGCTTAAGTGTGCTGCAGGAACCTCTATTCTAGTGTGTGTGCATGTCTTTCTACTAAATCAACTGTTGAACAAGAACATTTTGACCTAGAAATAGTGAAGTATTTATAGACCGAATGGCTTTGTGTGATCTATACCCGTGTGCCTAAAAATGAACATTTTGTCTTCATTTACTTACATTCATTTACTGGCCCAAGTGTTCTAGTGGGCGTGAAGATCTCAAGTGAGCCTGTAATATTAAGACCGATGGGACACACTTATCAAGTGCAAACATGTAATTAACGTGTGTTCCCCTTCAGTGGGTCTCTCGACGTTGCGTTGAGAGACTGACTAGGGTTTAATCTTGAGAACATATCAACTCCGAGATAATTTCAAAACGCCACGCGCATGCCAGTCTCTGCCCCTTTTATACGGATATAAAACGAAGATGGCGGCGGTCATTCACTTATCCTTTGTTCTTCGGTACCTGTTTGGCACATGTTGTCACACTTTATCGTCTTCGAGACTACAAAATTCCTGCTGGATTTATGACGCAGAGCAGTGGACTTCTCCTTCTTGTGCGGACTTCCCCTGCAGTCGGCCGTCCCATAGCGGAAAGACTCCTCACAGGGATTATGACGAAATCTCTGTCATTGCATCGGACAGCTACCTTCTGGCATCGTATGCGGAGGATTCCTCTGAGCTCCTGTCTTCGGGCGGTCGAGCTCCGGAGGATGTCAGCCATGCTTTCCCAGGCAGCCGTGTGTCTCAGATTGCAGTGTGTGGCACCACCCTCCCCGAAACGCTCGCGGTTGGATGCGTGGTTTCTGGGGTCGGGCGTGATCAAAAGCCACTCGCCGCCCCGGTGCCATTCTTCCCGGAGGTGCATGATGAGCTCCCCAAGTCTTGGACTGCACCCTTTTCACCGTGTTCCTGGCTGGAGGGCTTGGTAGCTGTGACTTCCCTGGATGGTGGGGCGGCTAGAGGCTACGTTGACATCCCCAAGGTGGGACGTGCAGTCGCGGGACACCTGTGCCCGCAGACAGCTGCCACCTGGAGGGGTCGACCTAGACTTCCGTCTCCATGCCATGGCAGTCCTCCAGGTCTTTCAGGCTAAAGTCCTGAAGGATCTGGATGGAGGGAAGTCCGATCCTGCCACATCGCGACGTGGCCAGCAACAAGTCAACATGGTCCCTAGGTGTACGATCACATAACTCCAATGTTATCCACCCTTCACTGGCTACCCAATAAGTATCGTATTGACTTGAGCTCTTTAAATCACTTATAAAGCCTTAAACGGTTTAGCCCCTACCTACCTAACAGAGCTTCTATCACACTACAAGCCATCACGCTCTAAGATCTCAGAACTCAGGACTTTTGATAACATCTAGAATAAATCTGCCAAAGCGGGTCGAGCTTTCTCACACGTAGCACCTAAACTCTGGAATTGCCTTCCTGATACTATTCGAGGATCAGACACACTCGCCCAATTTAAATCTAGATTAAAAACGCATCTTTTCAGCCAAGCATTCACTTAATGCTAAATATGCTAAATAAACCACCGGGAGACTGCTGACATTATATATTATTTACTAGGTGTTTATATAACAAGTTAAACTATTCATGTACTGTGCTTTACCTTTTTTGTGTTTTTCTTGTTTTCCCCTGTAAAGCTGCTTTGGAACAATGCAAATTGTGAAAAGCGCTATATAAATAAAATTGAATTGAATTGAAAGGAAACTGCCTGCTGCATTACCATTTAGTCTGGGCCCTTTTTAGGGCCCGGCGCCCACATGCTCACAAAGAGACAAATTTCCCAGAGGTTTTCCTCCACAGCACTCTCGTACCGACGGTGTGTTGGATAGATCAAGCCCCCGACTGCAATCTCCGCCGGACGTTGCGTCGGACAGCCGAAAGCAGGTAAATCAACAGAGCTGTCAACCTCCCTGGGGTCCCCCCTGTGCAAGGTGACTGTACTGTCAGCCACCAAACCGGCCTTCCCCGGCATGATGAAGCAGAACGTCCCTCTTGTTCCGCTGTTGCAGTTTGTTAGACGACCCCCAAACACTGAATTCAAGCCACAGTATGGCGCAAGCATCATGTTATGGGGATGTTTCTCACACTATGGTGTTGGGTCTATTTATCTGATTTCCGGGGATTATGGATCAGTTTGAGTATATGAAAATACTTAAAGAGGTCATGTTGCCTTATGCTGAAGAGGAAATGTCCTTGTTTCAACAAAACAATGACCCCAAACACACCAGTGAAATGCAGAGGAATTGTGGTCTGTAGTGAAATTATCCTGGGCTGGAATATCTGTTCACAGGTGCCAGAAGTTGGTCGACTCCATGCAGCACAGATGTGAAGCAGTTCTCAGAAACTGTGGCTACAACTAAATTATTTGTTCAGTGATTCACTAGAACCATTCATCTTCAAGTATTTTTCACTTTATACAGATGTTTGACTGTGTAAAGAAAAATGCAGACACTGCCATTATTTTTGAACAGCCTAACATTCCGTTTTCTTCACTTCCTGTTTAGTATTTTTTGTATAATTTTTCATCATGTTTTGATTTAGAATAGAATGTGCATTTGTTCCCGATGCATTTGTGTGTTGAAATAAAAGTTATTATAAGGATTTTGAGCTTTACTCACTTTTTTTAAACACACTGCTATTATTTTGAACACATCTGTACCTTATATACAGTGTATATTGACTGACCACTTTAAAGCATGTTTTAACTTATTTTATTGTAGTGGGGATTTTGAAATCTGTATTTTACTTAATTTTTTATATTTCCAATCTGTACAGTCATCATTAATTGACGACGCTTTAAAGTGACGCTAAAGGGAGGGTATGCCATTTTACTTGATTTAATTCCTCCGTCCACGCATCTTTTCCTTGCTCCCTTCCCTCACATCCTGAAGGGGTGGAGCTAAGACCCGATGAAAGGAAGCGTGGAAAGGAAACAAGGATGCACAAATAAGAATTGAGAAGCACCCAAAGTGTTCCACAAAAAAGGTTCTCCGGAACTAAAATTCCATCTGGTTCGTACATAACAAAAAGCAGGTACTTCCGGAAAATCATCAGGAATTATTGGAAGCCCCTTTTTTGGTACCACAAAGAACCATTCAATCAAAGGTTCTTTAAAGAACTGTCTGTTTCTTACTTTTTATAATCTGAAGAAAGATGTTAAAGGTTCTTTATGGAACCAAAATGTTCTTCTATGGAATCGAAGAACATTTTGAAGCACCTTTTGTTTAGAATGTACCATTGTCATTTTTATTCTACTATGGTAGTCAGTGGTGGCTAAGAACTGTTTGTTTACAAACATTCTTCCTGATAGCTTTCTGTGCATTTTTAAATTTGGAACAATTCGAGGTGGAGTAAATAATTACCAGGATTTTCAGTTTTGGGTGAACTGTCCTTTTAAGATCAAGCCAGCAGTGCCAGAAAAATCCATCTTTTCACAGCTTTTATTGTTTTCAAATTTTTTGTAAGGTACGTTTAAATGTTAAAAATACATTGTCAAAAATAATATAAATTGATATTTAGTGTGCAGAAAGCTGTCATACATTTACATTGCAAAGTCTATGATCGGACCTCCAAAAAAATGTCCTTTCATTTTCTTGACTTTATTTAGAGGTAAGCTTCCTAAGTAGGTCTTTGTTTGGGAAAAACATATTTTACAACCTGTGCTTCCCCAGATCTGTAAAACTGAAGGCACCAACCTATCAAGTACTGTGCAGGACATTCTTCACGAGAAACTGGGACAGAGGTATTATGAATGCCCTAAAGGAGACACTGCTCAATGTTTCTGTCTTTAGTACCTGACCTGCTAAGGTACCGAAGTGAATATTTAATAAAAATTCACTCAAATGGGTCAGCAAACCCCGACTTTAACAAGCCTTTTGCGCTATGAATGTTGACCTACACAAATTTAATAGCTGCTAAATACTTTCTGCTAAGTAGGTGCGAAAACAATAAAAAAACTTTAAATCAAAATATCACTGTGTTACACGAAGATTAAACCCTAATATCATCCTATCAAACATGCAACATAAGGGGGATGTTCATATATAACTATATAACTTTTTTACTTCAGCTGGATTTGCAAACTAGGTTCAATATCTATACCGCCGACAAGGACCCTTGAACGTCTTTTGCGCATTTTATATGTGTGTACATTTACATTTAGTCATTTAGCAGATGCTTTTATCAAAAGCAACTTACAGAGAGGTCAGGGAGCAATAAAGCGTTATGTCATACAGGAGCAATAATACAATAGGTGCTAATACCAAGTGACCAGTTTCAACTAGTAAGTCACTTGGACGTCATTCTGGCTCCTCAGTGGACATCTATTGGATGTTAAAAATAGAGGTATTTTTGGCATGTCTGTGCTCAGTGGTATTTCATGAGAATGGAGACAAGGTGAAATGTAGTACTAGTTGCTCACTAAAGGTAAATGTTTGCACATTTCTGCACATTGCTCTTACCAATTGTTCAAATATTATGAAGTAGAGTAGAGGGCTACATTTCCCCAGTTCCCCAGTCGGGGGACAATTGGTAAGACAATTAAGACAATTTAACTAAGCTAAACCTGCTCTCATATCAGAGTCAGTGGTAATACAGTGTAAAAGAAACAATGAACTTGACAAAGCATTTCATTATTCATTAAAAAGGCAAGTGTTTGTGTAAGTAGTGTCACTGGACCTGCCAGTGCCTTGGATTCTTAACTAAAAATACGGAGTGTGTCATGATTCTGCCGCATCATGTCATGTTTCTCTTGGTTTAGTGGCAGGATCATGACAGAACCTCATGTTAAATGTGGAGAGAGGCAATTATTGTTCTTTTGGCCTTCCATAATCTCTCTCCAGTCTTGTCTTTGTTCCCATCCTCTCGTTACCCTCGTTATTGATTAATGCCCTGGGAGACAGAGGTTCTAAGCCACCTCTTGTTGAAAATGCTCTTTTACCCATTTCTATCACATTACAGATCATAGGCCCTTTTTTTCTAAAAATCGATTTATAACTTAAAATATTTCCTTTTTATTCAGAAAGTTTAGGGTAAGGTTAGGGGTAGGGCTTTCTAAATAAGTTACCATTACATTTTTTTTTCTTTATAAATATAATGATTTACACTCTTTTATTATTGCATAATGTTTAATGCACAACAATACTGAGGTGCAAATTGTAACGTTATCTGCCACTATTTATAAGTGCCAATGGCTACTACTAATTCTACTTAATCCAAAGAAAATACAGCTATTTTCACTTAGTGTAAACAGAAGCTACTGCTATTTAAACTTCGTATAAAAAATAAAGGTCTTGATGTCAGTGACTGGTTAAGTGTGAATGCCTTCATGTCTATACTGAAAATAATGTTTCTTCATAGAAGAAAACAAGTTTTCCCAAATAAATGACGATAGCCATGCATGTGCTATGTTGCAGATAATGAGGATGAAGAGCAGGAGAGCACGACGGAACGGTACCAACCAGAAAATCTGGAACAACTGCAGTTGCAGACCCATTTTTCTAGACAAGAGTTACAGCTACTCTACAGAGGATTTAAGAATGTGAGTTTAGTTACACACCTGCTGCGAGTAGATATTAAAACATGATATTCACTTTAATTGATTATAGTGCCTTTGCTCTTGTTGCAGGTATTCTTGTATCTTATTATTTCTGTCTGATCCTGTTTTTTCTGCTAGGAATGTCCAAGTGGAGTTGTGAATGAGGACACATTTAAAAACATCTATGCTTTGTTCTTCCCAATGGGAGGTTGGGTAACCCTTTGGTGTTTTTTGCACATGGACTTATATTTAGTGACTGGAGTTATGTTCACCGCATAGTGCAGTGTGTTGCTCATCCTTGTGGTGTGGTGTTTCACACATTATAGGGATTTTTAATGTCTTAGAAAGACTTAAACATGTTGTAAAAACGATACATTGTGACAAAATGAAAACATTAAACATTAAAGCATAGCTTTATTTGAAATCTTTTCATTAAATTTATTAAGATCTTATGCCAATAATGTCTGTCATCAACATGCTTATGTCCTTTCTTTTTCAGATTCATCAAAATATGCATATTTTCTCTTTAATGCTTTTGATAAAGATCAAAATGGCTCACTTAGTTTTGAGGTAAGAATTTTTGAAAGACATGAGATTAGGACTTCTGGGTTTCAATCTATAGATAAGGTTTAGGCAACATATACATTTCAGATGGTGAATATAACAAAGTGTTTTGAATTGAAATTGAACATTGGACTTTTATTATGTATATGTTTTATTTTTGGGAGTTAAAGGCCGATCTCTGTTTGCAGGAGTTAGTTTGTGATCTCTCTGTTCTGTTGAGAGGCACTACTGAGGAGAAACTGAATTGGGCTTTCAATCTGTATGACATCAACAAAGATGGACACATTACTAAAGAGGTTTAAAATAATCAAATCCGGTTATTCTTAAAATGTTTCTCTCAACTACATGATGTATTTTCTGTAATATGACACAACGTCATAATTTTTATATCTAAGGCTGTATACCTCATATTTTTGTTTCAGGAAATGTTTTATATATTAAAGTCTATTTATGACTTGATGGGGAAATCTATCCATCCCCGGCTTAAAGAAGAGGCAGTATGGCAACACGTCAGAATGTTCTTCCAAGTAATGCTATCATACAAAAGGCTAAATTGTTATAAATCGCAAAAATACTTCATACTTTAATACTTCATCACATTTCTTCTCCCCTCAGAAGATGGACATAAACCAGGATGGTGTAGTTACTATTGATGAATTCATTGACTGCTGCCAGAAAGTAATGATTTGTAATCTTGTTTTCATGTTCCCATTACCATTAACAAATATACACAATAATACCTCTGTTGGCTCTTTTGGTCTGTAGGATGAAAATACCATGCAGTCTCTTAAGATTTTTGACAATGCAGTCTGAACATCAGCCAGGAATTCCACCATCGGAAATGGGATGACTTCAGACAAGAACACTCATTGGATGTCGGTTCTGTAAAGTGATGAACAGCTGTTGTGGCCCATACTAGACTCTCATTAATGCTCATTTATGTTGATATATTTATGAAAGACTTTAAATACTCTTATTCCACAAAGGTCATATGTAATTTAGAACTGACTAGTGAATCTATGTACAGTATATGTAGAAGAATGAGACTTTTACTTGATGCAAATATACAGTATGTGTGTGTTAGAACAGAAGCAGATCTGTGATCTTAAATGTGTTAGATCTACTTTTCAAACTGGAACTCGTTCTAGCCTTGAAATTCCCCCCTGGACCTCTTGTACTAGTTTCAGCACTTAGGGTCAAGCTAGACTATGACCAGAAGTCCTTGTAAAACAGGATTAGTCCCAATGTCATGTCCCACATCTTGACAGGTTTATGAATTGCTTCTGTGTCCCATTTTTTTCATGGTCATGTCATCATCATAAGCAAGTTTTAATTAGTAATTATCTCTCATAATATCCAACAATAAGAATGTAATCCTTGGCTCATTTGTTTAATCTGACATTTTAACCCACTTAGTGGTCCACGTACATAGATAGTGGGATCAGTTTCATTGTATTCAACATCAATTTATGAATTCTATATAATTATAGATCTTTAAGGATCTGATTATTTCTACAAAAATGTAGTTTTCTTGTGTAAAGATCTTAACATTTGTGATCAAATTATGGTCTCCCTATAAATTTGCCACCATTGTGACACCAAAATTATAATTTTTATGTTTTTGTAAAGTCGGACTGCACCATTTTTTTTGTTTTAACCCTCATTGTTTTCCTTATTGATTTCTGTATATCATGTGGTCACATATCTAGTTATTGTCAATAAGTCAACCTGTGTTTTAAAAGATGAAGAGCAGCAATCAGTTTGTTAACATATACTGTAGTAACAGAAATCTGTGTTCTCTCAGAAACAGGTCGTATATGGTCATAAATAAATGTGATTAAAACCGAGCTCTATTAAGTAAAAGCAGAAAAGAACAAATTATTGCGACTTAAACCAGGGGCCCTTTAATGCTTCTATCTGATTGGTTGACAAACGTTATTTGGGAATGCATTAATTTTCGGTAAATACACACCTATGAATGTGTTCCTGCTCATCCGACCGCAGTTCCATATCACTTCGCCAAGTTTTAATAACAGAAAGGTTATAGTGTAGCCTAAAGGCCATCACTGCACACAGCTGTCATGGAACGTGAGGGGGAGAGAACCCAAGTGCAGGCAAACACAGGGATGAAGGGATTAACAAAGACTTTAATATAAAACACGGCAAAACAAACATCCACGATGGGAAAACACTAACTAAACTGGATACAAAAAACAGAAAACAAACTCATCCCACAAGGGGGCCAAACATAAACTACTAGGAATTAAACAAAGAACTTGGAACCATACAAACACTACGACAAGACCAGACCAGAAACTTGGAAACATGTACAGGGAACAGGTACAGCGTACAAGTATAACGAACGAGCACAAGACAATAGACAAGAGGGCATTTTATAGGGAGACTAACAAAGGAGATAACAATGGGCAGGTGTGGGTACTGAAACACTCAGGGAAGGTTAACGAGACAAAAGGGCAGGAAACACTGACGAGACACGAGAAAGCACATGGCAAGTCAGAATCAAAACAAAGCCATGTCTTTCTCACACAAAACCTAAGGCTATGCCATGACTCCGCTGCAAGACTAAGAATAAACATGACATAATGGCGGAATCATGACATAAGCCCCCCCTTAAATGAACACCTCCAGGTGTTCATCAAGGGGTAGACTGACAAGACAAGGCAGACTGGGACAACGACAAGACAAAACATACTAAACAACATTAGGGGCAGACAAGAATAGATTACAAAAGGGTTGGGGTGACATAATAAAAATAACAAACAAGGGAGGGGGGGAGGGGGAACAACAGAGTTCATGGGGGGAACACATGAGTCCATGGGGGGGAAGTCCAAAGGGGTTGGGATAAGGGGGAACAGTTTTTGTCCCTGGCGCTCGGAAGCGCGGAGTCCTGGGGGACTTAGCAGGGGGAGGCGCTCGAGAGCGCGGAGTCCCAGAGGCTCTGGGAGGGGGCCGGCTGAGGAACGTGACTTGACGCCGGCTGGGGAACTTGACTTGACGCCGGCTGGAAGGCCGGCTGGGGAACTTGACTTGACGCCGGCTGGAAGGCCAGCTGGGGAACTTGACTTAACGCCGGCTGGAAGGCCGGCTGGGGAACTTGACTTGACGCCGGCTGGAAGGCCGGCTGGGGAACTTGACTTGACGCCGGCTGGAAGGCCGGCTGGAGAACTTGACGCCGGCTGGAAGACCGGCTGAGGAACTTGACTTGGGACCACCGGATTTGGGACCACCGGACTTGACGGGACCACCGGACTTGACGGGACCACCGGACTTGACGGGACCACCGGACTTGACGGGACCACCGGACTTGACGGGACCACCGGACTTGACGGGACCACGGGACTTGACGGGACCACGGGACTTGACTAGACCAACGGACTCGACTAGACCAACGGACTTGGAGCCGCCCCCCGTTGCCTCTTCTTCCTCAGCCGAGCCACTCGCCTGGTGGTCGGCTGAAGGAATGACGAGAAGGGCACGGGCGGCTCGGGATTGGAGGCCTCGGACGAGGACCCCCAGGATTCCCGTCTCCCACGCTTGCCAACAAAGCTGACTGCGGGCGGGGAGGCTGTAGGTGGTGGAGTGGAGCTTCCCTGGGTGACCACACCCAGGACACAGTGCTCCGGGACAGACGTCAGACCGGAACGAGAGGCTGGACAGCAACTAGGAGAGAAGCCTCTACGTATCTCCTCTCGAAGCTGCAGCTGCTCTACCAAGAGCGGGAACGGCTGATACACCATCTCCTCCCGCTCCGGAAAAGGTGGAGGATCGTCCATCCCAGCCACAAGGTATGCCCGGACCAGCACATCGGGAACGGAGGCCTTCCTGGCCTCAAAGTCCCGGGCGTAGTCCAGCAAGGGACACTGGCACTGGGCAGGGAATGGGCCTCCTCCGGCGTTGGACTGGGAGACCATATCCCTCCACCACTCGGGATCAGAGGTGCACGGCCATCGGGGAATGGTTGCACAGTCCATGGGTGCCTGCTGGGTTCGGTTGTGGCTCGTTCGTTCTGTCATGGAACGTGAGGGGGAGAGAACATAAAAGTACAGGCAAACACAGGGATGAAGGGATTATCAAAGACTTTAATATAAAACACGGCAAAACAAACATCCACGATGGGAAAACACTAACTAAACTGGATACAAAAAACAGAAAACAAACTCATCCCACAAGGGGGGGCAAACATAAACTACTAGGAATTAAACAAAGAACTTGGAACCATACAAACACTACGACAAGACCAGACCAGACAACTTGGAAACATGTACAGGGAACAGGTACAGCGTACAAGTATAACGAACGAGCACAAGACAATAGACAAGAGGGCATTTTATAGGGAGACTAACAAAGGAGATAACAATGGGCAGGTGTGGGTACTGAAACACTCAGGGAAGGTTAACGAGACAAAAGGGCGGGAAACACTGACTATGCCATGACTCCGCTGCAAGACTAAGAATAAACATGACATGATGGCGGAATCATGACACACAGCAAACTGCTCTTGATCTGACGTTTATAATGTCAAACTTTACTGCTAATGGAAACGCGTGCACAGTTTAGTTTCAATAAACAAAGCGTTTAAAAACAATATAGAAATACATTGAAAATTGAAACTAAACATTTGAACAATGTCCTGTGATGTTGTAATACTGTGAGTAAATATTTCATACAATCAAATATTATAAATAAAGTCCAACTGGCCATATTTAGATGAGTGTTATACATTTGGGTTGCTGTTAATTCTTAGTTCCTTGCTATTAGACAGATATATGAGTGGAATTTCTTAAATTGTCCACCAGTGGGACTCCAATAACTATTTTAATTTAACTCTTGGAAGTTTTGGTTCCCTTTCTGTCGGTCTGTCGACGTTATGTCGAACCGGAGATCCAGCAGTGATTCCCCTGGGCATCTTGGCAGTTCCAGAGGTGTTTTTCTAAAAGAGCTATTTTCCTCAGCGTGGCATCACCCACTGATCTCATGGGTGCAATACACTCATCGGGGACGGACACGGTGGCTGTCGCAGGTGTTCGGGGTCCGCCTCGTCTCGCCCCGTCTCGCTCGTCTAGCTGTTCCCCAAAGACGGTCCTACGCCGTCTTATTCCTCAGCCAGGCGCTCGGAAACGGAGCTCAGGAGAGCTCAGGAGAGAGCAGACGTCAAGATGTCAGCCATGCTCGCTCGGACCGCAGTGAGTGTCGGGTTGCGGTGCACCGGCTCAAGTGCTAAGTTTTGCTCACCTGCTGACTCCAAAGGAGGAGGTTGTTGAGTTTCGACCGGACTAGCACGTGTTTGTCCTGCACGAGGGGCTGGATAGAGACGGATCATCCGGTCTTGCCAACGTGACGGGCTGGTGCACTGCCGAGCGCCCAAGAATCGCGAAAGTGGGACCAGAGGGACGATCTGCTTCACCATGACTGGGGAGGCTGGTTCGGTGGCTGACAGTGCGGTCACCTCGCACAGGGGGGACCCCAGGGAGGTTGACGGCTTTGTTGACTTACCTGCTTTCGGCTGGTCGACGTAACGTCCGGTGGAGATTACAGTCGGCAGCTCGGTCCATCCCAGACACCGTCGGGACGAGAGTGCTGTGGAGGAAAACCCAGGGAAACTTGTCTCTTTGTGAGAATGTGGGCACCAGGGCCTGAAAAGGGCCCGGACTTGATGGTAACGCACCAGGCAACAATGCTCTCCGACCCAGCGTTGGTAAGGTTTCCCCCGGGTCTGACCCAAGGCATGTGCCGTGGCATTCATCATCGGAGCGCATGGTCAGTGGCAGTTCGTAACCCGCTGATGCAAAATGGGTCGGACCTCCCATCGTCCAGGTCCTTCAGTGTTTTAGCCTGAAAAACCTGGAGGACCGCCAGAGCGTGGAGAGCAGAATCGGCCTGTCCCTTGGCATTGCAAGCCCCCAACACGAGTGCCGGAAAGAGCCTACAAGCCTTGGACGGAAGCCCAGGTCGACCCCCCCAGGTGGCAGCTGTCTGCGGGCACAGGTGCCCTGCGACCACACACTCCACCCGGGGGAAGTCGACGTAGGCTTTGGCTGCCCTGCCCTCCAGGGAAGCCACCCAGAAGTACTGGTGTATGGGTGGTCCGCGACTGAAACAACATCCATAGGTACCCCCAAATTACCCCCGCTACTCACCAAAGTGGTCGACCTTGCCGAAGCGGCAGTCAAACTCGTCTGGGAAGCAGACGCGGTGGCGGCAACATTCACCCGAATGCTGCAAGCCGTGACTGCAACACCTAGATCGTCATGTTCTCAGAACATGCCGGATCAACAAAACCCACTTCAGCATACTTGCCAAGCATGTGATGCAGGTCTCATGACCGTCTGACCCAGGGATGAGTCTGTCATACCCAAGGAAACAACGGAGGCTGTGAAACACCCGTGAGAAATTTGCTCTTTTAGATCAGCAGCTCGCTGCCGAAACGCTCAGAAGGGAGAAATCCGCTGCTCTGCGTCATAAATCCAGCAGATTGAAGTGAGTCTCAGAGATGCTTTCACTTGACAAAATGTGCCACTCAGGTTCCGAAGAACAAAGGATGAGTGAATGACCGCCGCCATCTTCCTTTAATACTCATATGTACGGGGTGGAGACTGGCGTGCACGTGCCATTCGCCAACCCCATTGGCGATTTAAAATGATCTCGGAGATGATAGGTTCTCAAGATCAAACCCCAGTCAGTCTCTCAACACAACGTCGAGGGTCCGACTGAAGGGGAAGGAATGACAAAAGCAGTGTCTGCATTTTTCTTTACAAATTCAAACATTTACTACTACTTGAAGATTTGTGGTTCTTGTGAATCACTGAACTAATATTTAGTTGTAGCCACGGTTTCTGAAACCTGCTTCACATCTGTGTTGCATGGAGTCGACAAACTTTTGGCACCTGTGAACAGATATTCCAGCCCGATAGCTTGGCATCACACAGGCATCTTCTAATTGTAACCACATGTAACATCAGACTTTCTTTGATCACACTGGAGCTTATCATTGACTGAGTCTTTGTCATTTAAGCCATTCTTCGATCCATTCGAATGGTAGTTTTTAGTTTTATTCCATGTCTTTCTGGTGTTATTTGTCATTTCAAAGCATTTCATATCATTTTAGCTGAGCAGCCTATCTTTTTCTGCACTTCTTTACATGTTTTTCCCCCTCAAATAAATGTTTTTACCAAAGTACGCTTTTGTTCTGAACATTGTCTTGAACGATCCATTTTACTCATATTTTCAGAGAGAAATGCACAGTACAACATTTGCTATCTTCGTCCTTAAAATAAGGACCACTTGTTTGACACCAGTTTTTTTTACAGAATGATTTACCTCTCTGTTTGAACTCCACACTGCTATTATTTTGAAACGAGTCCACAGAACTAGCAGCATGCATGTTATGACTATTGGGTCTGTTGGTTTTCTATACCCACTAGTAAAATATTTGCCATATAGAAATATAATTTCTACCAAAAACAGTGACTGATCTGGTTAGTGATGTTGGACTGCTATTATTTTGAACATAACTGTACCTCCTATAGGATCATTTGAATGGTAATTTACTTAATAATTTTACTATAAGTAGTTAAAGTAGTTATATTTTTGTGTAAATTAATTTGTGTGAGACCTTTTTGCCACCATTCATCAATAAACACATAATTCCTATTCACTATTATACCTCTGTTATTCCAAATTGACATATTATGAGGGCTAAAGTTATGCTTGAATAACAGCTTCCAGTAAAATAATTCTTAGCAGACAGTTTGACAGGTCATTTTGAAATTTCAAAGTCACATTGTAATAGAAACTTTATACCCCCACATTTTTTAAATAAAGACGTAGAAATTTTGAACCAGCAATGAGGATTCACGATTACTGTATAATCCCATTTTTTAATACAAAATACATTTGTTTTATATATAGCATAAATGTAAAACAATAAATCAGTTTTTTAGGACAAAAATATTTTTGCCCAAATGGGCTAAATAAATGATAATGCTAGAAAAGCACTGATTAGATTTTAAATTTACTGGAACTGTTCCCCGTTTTAACACACAGTTTCTATTTCCCCCTTTTAAAAGTGAAATTCCGAAAGAACATACATTTCCCAAGTAACATAAAATTTCTCATTGCAATTTATCGGATTATTGTTTAGCTTTATAACAATCCCTTGCCTGGAATCATTATTGTTTTTTATCACTCCCACATGTCTTGTTACAATCAGAATTACATGCCCTGTTATTTCTGTTTCACTTACCCTGGGTTCCATTCCAAAGTGATCATCCCTTTGCCCTATTCTCTTCGAAGAGTAAAGCTCTTGATGTGTAAACTTTAGAGGGAAAACACAATTGTATATTGTTATGTGTCCTGCTTGAAATTCATTGGACAAAATGACATTTTAGAATTACTTCTTGTATGGCGAAATTAAGCTTTCCAGCTGTTTTAGCTAGAAGGGATACAGCTACCTCTACTGGGCATGCAGACTTCAATACAGCATCATTTTTGTCTCGCTGACAACAGTTTATTACTATTGGTTTATTATTTTAAGGTTAGGTTTAGAGTTGGGGTAATGTAACATTAGCTAATGTATTTTATGGCGAGATTTTGAATCACTTCCGGCTGTAGCTGTATCCCTTCTAGCAACAACCTTCTAGCCAGATGTGTTGAAAAGTGATTCATTTCTTGAAAGTTCGCATGCCCTACAGGGACACCTGCTGGTCAATACAAATGTGGCACTTAAATAATTGTCAGGAGTGTGACAGTGCCAAAAAACGTGTGCTTTATGGCTTACAAAGGCTTGATATATAAACACACACAAATACATCTAAAAATATAAATTCGTTAATTAAGGAGTGAATGAATGAGTATTTGAAGTATTTATGCTCAGTGTTGAACTGCCAGTGCTTTTGTTGAACAGATAAAGCTTGACAACATAAACATTTTTTGAGCAAGAACATAAAGGTTTGGGTGAACCCGTTTATGTGCTTCCCAGTATTTTAGAGGGTCCTTTCCTCTTTGAATATTTGACTCAGCCATGTAGTGCTGAACCTCCATTATTGCATCAGCTGAATAATTTATTTTGTTTTTTTGCTGGACAGATGCATCTAAATGATGCCAAACGTACTTTTACTTAAAATGACAAAATTTGTTATTAAATGTCATAGTTAAATGTCAAAAGAGAGTACAGCACTAAGATCATATCTGAAGTTGAAGGCTCCTGATCTTCAGCTAGCACTGTCTTTGTTGGTTGAGATGTTAATAATGCACACTCTGTAATCTGTAACTAGACATGTGTCTTTGCTATCATGGAGGAATGGGGAATAAGTGTGTGGGCTTGGGGAAATGTCTGCACTCTTTAAAGTATAGTATAAAGTGACCCCTCCTTTAAGAAATGGCATGTGACTGCAAGATAGGCATCCATATTCATCGAAGTCCACATATCTGCCACAGTTTTCATGACCTGGGCCTTGGCTTCCTCCTTGGACTTTTTGAACTTTTCCGGCACCATTGTTTTTAAGGCCTGAGAAAATTAGTTTGAATGTTGAATAAAAGCTGTAAAAAAATGTTTGTACTCATTAACAATCACATTCACACACCTGTCTGGTGGGCTGTATGTAGGGTCCAGTTTGTTGACAAACTCCCTGAACCCTTCATCCTCAACCAGGGTGAATGGCTGAGAATCCTTTACCCATTGCCTTTTCCTGAAAGCCAAGGTAAAAAGGTAGATAAAACAGCAAAATAAAAAATATATAAAGGCATACCAATATACCAAAATATTCTCTCCCTACCTTGTTTAGGTCCAGGTCAACTTCACCCTGCTCAATAATGCCTCAACACGGAGGAGGTGTTGTTAGTGTATCCCAGCTCTTTGTCACAGAGTAAGCATTTCACCTTGGAATAAAAAGACACCAATAAAACTAAATCTGTAAAGAAAATCGTATAGAAAAGCTTTAAGACGTTATCAATAGCCCTATTCGGATGGGGCAAGTTTTCTAAACGACGTCTGAGTTACTTCTCACACACCGTCTGTGATTTTATGTACTTATTTGGACGGGACTAGATATTACAGAGGTAGGAGTGTCTGGTCCGTAAGCTTAGGCGCTGCAGAAGGTCACGTGCTCTGGATATGTGTATTACGAATAGTATATGACTTGACAACAGCAGTCTGCTTATAATAAACCCACAAAAATTAAGTAAACATGATTATTTAATATAATAATTTCTCATTTTCATTAATTATCATTACGATATTGAGTGGACAAATAAAGCTGACTTCTGCACTGAAATCCAAAAACTCAACATCCGGTTAGTGAAGCACAATAATGTTTACATTTCTCAACCGAACAAACTATGTGTAATACAGAAAACTCTCTCCAGTGAGTGACACAGAATCAGAATGTTAGGACTCTGTCCTTCCTGTCTCGAGCTTTCTAGCTCCCTTGGCAGAGTCATGACATTGCCACGTTTTTCGGGTTTCTGTTGTGTTATGTGTGGAGACATGTGGCTTTATGTTGTTACTTGATGCCACGTGTCTTCCTGTTATGTCTCTCAGCCCCACCCTCGTATCTCCTGTAATTTCATTAGGGTTTCATTCCCATCGTCTGTTTTGTGTTTCACCTTCGTTAGGATTTTATTCCCATCACCTGGTAGTTGTTTCACTCGTTATGGTTTCATTCCAATCACCTGTCACCACTCTCCCCATGTAATCACTCCTCGTTAGTGTCTCCCTTTATATAGTCTCAGTTTCTCTCTGTTCAGTGTTTGTGATCACGTCATTTGATTACCTGTTGTTCCTGTTTACAGTTTGTGAACTTATTATTTTCACTTTTATAGTGGTTGTTTTTCTAGTGTTTTCTTTGTGCTTGTTTTTCCCCATTGTGGGTCTTTTATTTAATAAACGTTTTACATTTACCCTTCGTCTGCCTGCATCTGGGTTCTGTCCAAAACCATTTCGTGACACAGAATAGCTAGATACATTGTCATGAGTAATTTTGAAAACTCTTGGCTTTGTTTGTGGTTAATAATTCTGGAGACATCTATGATATAACTCAATTCGCTGACATCCAATCCATTCCCTCTGAAAAAATACAGAAAGCTGATAAAGATGTCATACAAACAGCCTGATGTTCTCAATGCTACACAGACATTTGAGATTTTATCAAAAACAAGAATTTATAAATATTTGGCAAACAGCCCTGACATTGAGATCCTGTTGTTAGTTAAATAACAAGTATTGTTTGAAGTGTGATAATGACTGTAACGGACCAGTTCTGTTCTTATCAGTTCACTGGAACAGTCAAAGAGGACATTTGGTGAAATGTGTATGTAAAGGTTTTTGTTCAGGTAATCTTTTGCTGACTGTATCGGTTTAATGTTAGAAAGATGCATATGTGCAAACGAACCATTTAGGAAGCTGTTTTTGGACTTAAGTGTAGAATTGTGTAGTTCAACAACCTCTTGAAATTTTGGTTCACCAGTTCTTGACCCTTCATTTTTACCCATGGGAATACAGACTAAAAATATTTACTGAGTCAATCATTTATAATACAAAATCAATTCCTTCCCTTAATAAATATTCTGTGTTTACCAGCCAAACTTTAATAAATAAAATGGTGTTAAACTGGTATTATGGGCTTCATCCATTCAAGGGCTAGGAGTAAAACCACAATCTGGCACCCCCGGGCTAGACAGCGAATGAGAAGAGGGGCTAACACACAAATCACCCCAATGAAGTCGTATACGGTCACACGTGACATTTACACAACAATAGCAAGCAGCAAGTCAAAAAGGCATCAGTGTAAACACTTCAAACTAAACCCCACACAGTAAGCAATAATTATATAACTAAAATCAGTTTGATCAGTATATTAGCCTTAAAACCCATTCGCGTGTAAAAAATTGGAAATAAAACAGATCTAGTTAATTCTGTTCACAATACAGTATCAATCATACAGTCTGTGATCACACTGTGGAGGCTTGCCATCTGATGATGAGATAATTTTTTTTTAGATTAGATTCAACTTTATTGTCATTACACATATACAAGTACAGTGTAACGAAATGTATTTTAGGTCTAACCAGAAGTTCAATTAGCAAGTGCAGGATATAAAGTTAGAATAAATACAGAATACAATATTGAGAAAATATTATACAGTGGGCATGGACTATGAAGATATTTTACAGTAGGTATGTTCTGTGAAAATATGACAGTATGAAAATATGACAGTATTTTGAGATAATGATGTTTACAATTAAATTATTTTAATGTATAGTTATGGTAAGCTAACTGAATGAGAGTAATAGTTTGAGTAAGAAAAACAGAATTTGGAGCCTATTGCACCTACTAAAATAGTCAGTCTGGCACTCAGTCACACCAGAATTCATGATACTGTACCTGTATAATAACAAAGCGGGATAAAGTTGATGAATGAAATACCAGGGAAAGGTCCTATTGAAAGAATGAATTGTCTTGGTGAGGATGATCCTCTATTATGAATTTAGGAAACGTTTGCCGTCAGGTAATTCATTGCTCTCAATAAACTCTGCACATGGATGCTTCTCAAATATTTTCAGCCAGCATACGCACATCATGACTCTCTGTCATTCAAGCCTTCATCTCAAAATGACCAGTACGTATTCTTTTTTGTTTAATATGAGCTAATTAATTTCTCCACTGCACTTTCCATCATTCTTGACTTTGGCTAGGATCAGGGCCAAGGGCTTTGACCTTGCAGCTGCCGGAAATTTGATGGGTTGTGAATGGCTGTCAACTACATCACTGACTGGTGTCAAACTACCAACAGCGTTAAAAATACTCCGCTTCTGAATCGCACAGGTCGAGACATGTTTAGAAGCAAGTTCTCGCAACATTACAGGTCATCGATGTTTAATTGTCTAAACCTCTTGCTTCCAGATTCTGTTAAGGTGCAGCAACAACAACAATAATAATAATAATGATAATAATAATTATACATTTATAAATAACACATTATATTAAAACCATAATAATAATAGATTTATTGTTACTATTATTGTTATTTTCATTAATATTATTATTTGAAATGATAATAAATCCAACCCAAACAAGATATCTGGAACAACGAACGAGCACAAGACAATAGACATGAGGGCATTAAATAGGGAGACTAACAAAGGAGATAACAATGGGCAGGTGTGGGTAATGAGACATAGGTAGAAAGCTAGACGAGAGGGGCGGGGCCAAAGACAGGACCGGAGAGAACGCATATTATGTCCTGATTGACGATAATATGTTCCCCTTCAGTCGGTCTCTCGATGTTGTGTTAAGACACTGACTGGGGTTTGAACCTGTTTGATCAGGACGTAATGGCTGCACCCCATTTTGGATCTGCGCTTCCTGAACAACCACCTGCACAAGCTGCCATAAAGGATGTTGACGCAGAGGCGCATCCTGGGATCAGTTCGTCTCCAGGATTGGTTCGTGGCAATCGATTGCGGAGAGTGCTTATCGATCTGAGGAAAGCGGGGCTAGTCGCAAATCCACAAAAATCTCACCTGGGGCTCGACGAAGCTCAGTACCTAGGGGCCTGGGTGGGAAGAGGACTAATCCAACCCCAGGAGAAAAAGGTGGAGGCCATCCAGAAAGCCCCGCGACCTCAGGTATGAAAAAACAGGTACAAGCTTTTGCGGGATACTACTGGTGTTTCATCCCTAATTTCTCTTCTGTGGCCAGACCCCTGACAGACTTGACCAAAAAGGGGCAGCTGGAGACGGTCAGCTGGAACCCGGAGACCGAACAAGCCTTCCATACCTTACAGCGGCCTTACAACCCGTTGTCTATATTAGCAAGAAGCTCACCCACGCCGAAACTCGATACGTCACCGTTGAAAAGGAGGCCCTGGCCATAAAGTGGGCAGTCCTTGAGCTCCAATACTATCTACTGGGAAGAAGTTTCACCTTGGTAACGGACCATGCACCTCTCCAACCTCTCCAGTGGATGGCAAAGAACACGAATGCTTGGTAACCCGCTGGTTCCTGGCGCTCCAGGACTTCCACTTCACTGTGAGACAATGAGCCAGGGCCTCCCACGGAAACGCAGACGGCCTGTCGAGGATGTGGTCAGGTTGGACATCCCGGTCAGGTAAGAAAAAAATCCCTCCCCACCAACGACAGTCATCAAGCAGCAGGTCGTCCCGCCGTTACAAGGCGCAATCAGCGTCGCCATGGAAACAGAGGAAGGTAATGAGGCACAGCTGTCGGTTGTCAAAGACTCATCAGAGCCGGCATAAAAGCCGGCTTCACAGGAAGCAAGATGAGCTACGACTCCATACAAGAAAGGTGTCTAACGATTGTCTCCCCTGTATAATTTCCCAGGTTCGGACTATTGTTGACTGACAGCAGGCACAGACTCGCGAACCCACGCACCCAGCTGCACGAGGGATTTCACAGACACAAGGGATTTCACGGACACAAGGGACTTCACAGACACAAGGGACTTCATGGACACAGGAATCTTGGAGTAACACGGCTCACCACCCCACCCCGCCCCACGGCAAGGGATATCAGACTTGTTTCCTTGTGTTTTCTCACCGGCTTACGGCCACCCCTTTAATAAATTCCTTCCGGGGCATTGAGAAATCAGAATTGTTGTACGTGTTGTTTCTCTACCCGTCACACATGTATAATGCGAAGAGCATAGGCCCTAAGACGGAGCCCTGAGGTACATCGTACTGGACTTGCGATTTGAGTGACACCTCAAAGTTTATTGCTACATATTGAAAATGGTCGCATATTGAATGCACCACTAAGATCCAGCAGCACCAATAAGTAGATACAGCCTCGGTCAGACGCCATAAGCAGATCATTTGTCACTCTGATCAAAGCAGTCTCTGTACTGTGACGTGCTCTAAATCCAGACTGGAAATCTTAATTGATGTCATTCCTTTGGAGGAAGGAACATAATTGAGTTTAGACTACATTTTCCAGAATTTTAGATATGAAAGGTAGATTCGATATAGGTCTGTAGTTAACTAGACTATAGTGAAAGGTTTGTTCGAATTGTGTTCCTGAATTGCGTTAAATTGTAAAAAGATTATGAGCAGCAAGTTACTTCCAATATCTAATGTCTAAAATAAGGGTCATACACTCGAAAAAAACTAGTGGTGTGGCTGGATGGCCTTCGTAGGAACTGTCATGCATATGTCAACTCATATCAAGCTATCAGATATCAAAGCCATTTTGTCATGCAGCGATATTTACTTGAACAGCAGGTGTCATGTCAGCCAAGGGCCAGCCTAATAAAACTCACGTCAAAACAGCTGTTTATCAAAGATTACATGAGTTTGTAACATGACATACATGACAACTAAAGACTATATCATGTGTCATCCCTGGTTCGTAAAGGCTGGATTTGAGAAGTTATACAAACGTCAATGTTTTCTCCAATCTTTAATAATTAACACAATGAGAAGAAATAAAAAACAACATTTCCGTTTCTTTCTTTTTCCATGCTTGTGTATGCATGCGACATAAATGGCAACGAAACTCTGTCAGTTCTATGAGGAGGAAAAAATATGGCCATCTGAGCACACGATATGGAAAACAGCCACCCCACTGTTGTGTTTGGCTTTCAGGACACAAACACAAGTTTAACATTAAGACTCAAACAGTGAATACCATTCCTTTTAAAGAGAGCAGAGGAACTGACAACTAACAGACAGTAGCCTACTGAAGGATCCCTATTGAGGAAGAAGAATGAATTCACTTCATATGAAGATTAAAAATAAGAACAAAGATCTTCTCTTTTATTCATTTTTATCATATTTATGTTTGACATTGATGTTGAGTGTTTCTAATGCTTAAACATAATGTGGTGTGTATCAAAAGGCAGACAGAAGATGTAGATATATAAAGATAAAGCCATGTCTGGATTAGGATTTACAGAATTTAAAAGAACGTTTTGTTTTGTTTCATTTAACCAAAGATCATATCTAACTTTTTTGTACACTATATGTTACAGAAGTTTCTGAATCAACATGATGGCCCGATTAGCATTTAGTACAGAATCGGTTCATAAGATTCCAGAAGCCAGCTGATTCACTTGCCTATATTAGGGCATTGTTAGGCTGTGTTGTAAGCAATGCAACGTTAGTAGCCATTGATGCTCTAAAATAGTAGAGACTTTTCACCAGGAGATTTTTTGAATGCTTTTTATTACTTAGTTACAGGTCTCTGTAAATACACATTGTCTAAATACGGATTAGTAAGTTTCAAAAGAAAATAAAGCTACAACAATATCAAGCTGCTTGACACATTTCAGCAGAAACGCTTCCACACATTTTTCCTATAAATCCTCTAGTTACAAACCTTTTTGTAAGTGAGGGCTACCTAAATATGTAAAATCCTCTAGAGGGCTACTTGTTGATAACATACTTTCAAACTTTAAACATGTGATGCCTTATTTTTACGCTCACAGAACCAAATTTAGTTTTCTTTCAGATATTTTTGCACTTTAATATATTAAAGCTCATAACACTTGCTAATAATAAACTTTCATGACGATGTAGTACTTGGCTGATCTGTATAGTCACAGATTTGTCAACTGTCTTGAGCATTATTAGTGAGCCCTGTGTTTAGAGGGCACCACGTTGGAGACCACTGCTCTAGTGTTTTATGTTTCTGTTTGTTTGTGTGAGTGCTTCCTGTTTTTTTTAGATATCAGTGTTGAGGACTCTATTTCAGATGGTCTCTGCGAAAACTCAGACACATTGTCTTATTGTGGTCACTCTCAGTGTTCTAATATGACTGATATGTTATCAGGTCTGAAACCCACTTCAGGGTGAAAAAGGGCAACCATTAAAATAGCCCTAAATTTTACTCTGAAGAGTCTAATCTGGATCCTTGTCAAAGCACCTGTAGTATTTTTGAGCCTGAGACAAAGCTTTGAGAAAACAGTTTTTTTGGGCTATTCCCTTTAAATACTTATTTAAATTTAAACAAAAGCAGATCTGGCAACGGCAACCATGTTTTGATGCGGTGGTCTGTGTCAATTATTGGGTTAAGATTGAAATACTTTCCTTAAAAAAACATTATCAATGCTTGAAATATCTAAAACTTGCAAGAGTTTTGAATAGTAAAAAAGATATGATTTAAGAACACATCTGATTTGCCTTACAGTATAAACATGGCCAAAGAGCACGTAGATAAAGCCTTTTCAACTACTGGTGCTTTTGCTTGAGGTCACATGTCCTCCACTGTTACATCACCACAGCCCTGAGAGAACTTT
This sequence comes from Barbatula barbatula, assembly GCF_947034865.1. NCBI lineage: Eukaryota > Metazoa > Chordata > Actinopteri > Cypriniformes > Nemacheilidae > Barbatula > Barbatula barbatula. Next base: position 16,606,487 of record NC_136771.1, read on the forward strand.
AGGCAAGAATTCCTCGGCTTCAGAGGAGGACAGAAGAAGGCAAGGAGGCAGAGGAGGAGAAGGACCCCACTTAAGAGGTGTTGGACCTCCTTTGTGAAGTGTGTCAAGTGGAATTCCAGCTGAGCAGGCAGTGTGGTGGGGTGCTGCCTCCTTGACGGAACTGACCAGATGCAGCAGGCACCGGACAAGACATGCACGTAAGCCCCACTCCGATTCTGTTCTTCAGTGGTTCTCTTTAGTCGAATTTCTCTCTCTTTTCCCTTTTCTTTACAAAACATATTCTCTAAGCTGTATCATTCTGCTGTTATATATCATATTATAACTCAATTGTCAGGAGAAAACTTAGAAATAGACAGGAATCTTTTAAATACCTTTAAAATGTTACATATATGTGTGTATACTGCCTAACAAATGAATACATATGATTTGAGATTTTATTATTTGGTTGGTTTGTAGGGTACTAAGCATGTCTTGACAGTTAGAGTGCCTGGACTGAAATAACTACACATGTCTAGAAGGGGTTTTCACACTGGCAATTCAAGACAAGCGAGACATGACTTTTGGAGAAGTTAGTTCTGAGTTTTCACTTAAATTGCTCATAATTGATCAATAGTAGTAATAGTTAGGGATAGGAGAACGTACTAGACTAGCATTTGAGATCTACATAAATAAAGGCATGTCACTGCACTAGTCTCCAGGCCACTGGTTTGACAGACATCAGCATATGTCAGTAGAGATTTGTCATACTATCCCTTGGCATAAGGAACACCATCTCTCTCACTCTCTCTATTACTTTCCGACTCTTTTGCTTCACGGTCCTGTCATGACCAGAGTAATCTCACTCTGACACAGTTTGCAGAGATGCCCACTTTTAGCCAAGCGGTTTTATGACCTCATGCGAAGATTGTTCGCCTAAAAAAGCTTTTAGTGAGTCAGGGAGCTTGGGACTCGTTAGCTATTCTCACGTTGGCATAATTAAATGTAGATATAACTATATATTGTCTGGATTTAAGTTTATGCTTATTTTTCTCAGAATAATTCAATGAAATAAATTGTTGGTTCAACAAAAAAAAGAAGTTACCAGGAAGCCTTCAAATTTAAGTTAATTTAATTAATTTTTTTACAGTGTTGTCAGTGAAAAAAAGAAAACTGTGTTTTAATATATTGCTATTTGATAGTTTTAAATTTAGAATATTAAACAATTGAATGGTTTGTTTGTTAATGTATCGGATTTGTAGAATAATTAAAGAAGGTTAAAATCTATTAAAGTCTATATCTAAAATAAGGCCTGTGTGAAGTTTTGATGGGTCTATTTAGACATGTAGAGAACCACTGTACACTGTAAAAAATATAGAATTTTACTGTTTTACATAATTTTTGTAAAAAAAATACATTTTTGAAATATTTAATATTAATCAAATTATAAAAGTATTGAGAAAGTCAGGTGTAAAATAACATGAAAACATGTCATTTTATTTTACTGTTTTCTGCAACCCCAGCTGCCGGAATATTTGTATTTTTTACTGTTTATGTCCATTGTCCACTAATCAAATATAGAAGTGCTCACTCTTCGTAGCAAATTAATTCAAATTTGAGATGACCTATGCAAATTATAAAACTGAATTTATGATAGAACCTTGTTTAATATTTCTCCGAATTATTCTATAGCATCGAAGAACCTTTAGAAGAACCTTTATTGTAAGAGTGAATGTCCATATACTGTTTATTATTTCCTCTTCTATATTCTCTCTCACAGGACTAAGGGAAGTCAAAGAATCAGCTGAAAGAAGTCTAAATGTAAACAGATCACCTTGATTTTGACTGTTCCAAATGCAAGGAGGTACTAATGCAGAAAAATCACTGAAAAAAGGACCAGCAAGTTAACACTTATTAGTACTGGAACGTTGAACTAATTTTAAGACGAGACAGAGACTGTAAATTGAAACAAAAGCCAAGACATCTCGTGTCTCTCTCAGAAACAACAGGGTATCTAGCCAAGACAAAGCACTAACATTATTTGGAAACAATGGAGCATCTTCCTCAGACAAAAGGCAAAGGAGTCTTCATGTTTGCTAAGAGACGACAAAGGATGGATGAACTTTCTGCAGAACAAGAGGAAATGATGCTTAAGAGCATAACAGAAGACGCATTTGTAGAATCTGAAGTGGAAATTGCAAAGCCTGCTCCACAAGAGGAAGCTACACAAATTCCACTAGATGGCTATGTTAGACAACAACAGCAGTTTCATGAACAGCCATATCAGCCACAGATTCTTCCTCAGCCAACAAATGGTTTGAACGATCTGAATTCATACCAAAGTTCGACTGTTTCCAGACCCCTCGTGCCAAATAGAACCGCTAAGCCTTTCCTATCTGGTCATAATCAAGGCTCAGAACATTTTTCTCCAGTCAAAGGCATCTCCAGTCCCACAACTAAGAAACCTGAAAACATATTCAAAGTTCCAGTACCTGTTCCAGTGAAAATAACCCCACAGGTATGGTCTCCTACAGGAGACATAATTGCTTCAAGAGATGAACGTATTGCTATACCTGCAATCAAGACAAGGATCCTGCCAGAAACCAAAAGGAGAGGAGCAAGCAAGTCAGACTTGAAAGAGATGCCAATGTCTCAAAAGAAAGGTGAACAAAGGTCATTAGAGTCTGGTCCAGAAGAAGACTTTCTCAGTCTGGGTGCTGAAGCATGTAATTTCATGCAAGCCCCAACAATCAAGCAGAAAAACCCTCCACCTGTCTTACCCAAGCCTGTAATCAACCCCGCTCATCCTCCCTGGTCTCCAGAAGGTCGTGCCTCCTGCAGTCCCCTTCCATTATCAAACTCGGGTACAGGTTTGGGAAACCAGGTTCAGAGAGCACCTCAACAAAACCCACCACAGCCTATTAGAAAAGCTTGGACCTCATTGCCATCCCAACCAAACTCACAGCAGGGCTGGACTCCAACCCAAACACCGGCTTTGTTTCAATCAGTCAGGGCTCCACCAGTATCACCCCATGCTGGTCCCTCCCAGTCTAAAATGTCTTGGACTAAGTCAAAAACTGATGCCAACTCAGTCACTTCATGCCCACCACAGCATAGAAGCACAAACTATAATGCACCAAATGTTTCTTTAGCTTCTCATAAAGGGTATTCATCAGATGCAGGTACACCTGAGGGACTGAACCTCAAAGGAAAAGGAGCTGAACTGTTTGCTCGGAGACAGTCCCGTATGGAGAAATTTGTGGTGGATGATGAGACTGTGCAATCTAACAAGGCCAGATCTCCCTCACCAACATTTTCAATGCCAAGCACCTGGAAATACTCTTCCAGTGTTCGGGCCCCACCACCGCTGTCCTACAATCCCATTTTGTCTCCCTTTTATCCCCTTGCAGCAGTTAAACAAACCCCTTCTGCATTTAGCCCAAAAACTGAGCCCAAAATAAAGGAGAAAGCCAAACCACCAGCCAAACATCTAAATGCTCTGGATGTCATGAAACATCAGCCTTACCAGATGGATTCCTCACTCTTTACCTACAACTCCACTCCAGAGGCCATGGAAACAAGTTCTAAGTTGTCTGGCCAAGCACAGTCCCCCTTATTTGAGCCATCAATGATGCTCTCTCCCTCCCCAAACAGTTTAACCAAAAGTTTACAGAGTGTTAAGCAAAATCCATCCAAAGCTAGTGGACAGGTAAGTGTCCAAGTTACTCACCAGTCTCCATCAGTTGAGGTCACTACCACTCCTCTTTTTTTTGCTGCTAATAACAAAGGCCAATTGAAAACCTGTCTGCCCCTTGAAAGCCCTGTGGGAAATACGCTGATATCTTCTTTCCCCAATATTAATGAATTTATTCCAAGATGTGCATTGCCAATGGCTCCAAGACCAAAGTTTTCAGCCAAAAAGTCAACCACTAGAGGCAAGCAATGGAAACCAGTCATTTTGCAACACTAATTGATTCGATTATTTAAAAAATCACTATAAAAGATACATCTTCATACATTTTACAACAGTTCCATAATTTACAACATACATGAATTGAATCACATATCATGTATCAGTTTTAGACATGGTTCAGATTGCACTAAAACATTTGTTTAATCATTACAAAGAGTATCTTCATTTAATATGTTGACACCGTTAGACCTTGCAGGTCTTGTTTTGTCTCAGTGGGGACAGCCTGGAAATTTTCAAAGGTTTCGTAGTGTCAGCGCACTTGAACAATAACACATTCTGTGTTTTGCAGAATATTGATGAACTAATTGAAAAGTGTCAATATTATCGGAAAACTTTTGTCTTTAGTTTTATTCATTTGTATAGCAATGTCCTTGTCGTACTGTAGGTTTCCATGTTGGATATTTATTTTTCTCAGCTTTTGTAGACAAAAACTCCCCCTTGTATCGAATACTTTTGCAGTTGGCCTCATAACTCAAAATGTGTTATTGATGGGGAGAACATTTTTACAGGTTAAACGTATTATTAATTAATTGATAATTATTAACCTTAAAAATGTATACTTTTATTATTATTTTATTGTTATTAAATATTTAGTTAAATAACATAATTCCAATATGTTAAGTGACAGGTTTGCACTGCTTAGTAGACACCATGGAACAAAAACAAGAGTCATGCTTGGAGCAAATACAATTCGGACCTCTGGTACTTCTTGTTACTTTCTTTGGTCTTGTTCTTTCAAAACTATCACACTCTTTGACCTTCCCTTAATAAATATCACTGTAAACACTGTCTGCCTCACTGTTTTCTCTCCTCTTGCTTTTCTATATTTTACAGATGGATGAACCACTGTTCTATTTTCACTGCTATTTTCAAGTTTCTCACAATTCTCATTACTATGCAATAAATAGCCAGTTGATTAATAAAAACACACTATACATACAACATTTCCATCAAATCATACTACATACTAAATTTTACTTAAATCAAATTGTAACAAAAATGTTAAATGTTTTGGAATTTCAATTATATTCTTCACGAAGGTGGCATAGTTGCTCAGGCACTGTTGTTTTAGCCAGCCACATGGCTCCGTTTAAAAATAGCTCCCCCATCGTGATCTTTGAATCATACAAACCCTACTAAGACACTACATATCCTAAGTAACCCGATAAGGTAAGTACTTAGAGAACTATTTTCCCAACTTGAAAATAACCCTTTGCTTTAGATACTTTTGGGAAGTTGATTCAAAACTGTGTGGCATAGTGGGTAATGCTGTTGCATCACAGCAAGAACGTTCCTGGTATGAGTCCTGGCTGACCCAGTGTGGAGTTGGCATCTTCTCCATAGCTCTTTGGTTTCCCCACGGTTTAAAACATGCAGATAAAATGAACTGAATCACTAAATTGCCCTTGGGTCTGTGAGTGCCCCGACTGGCCATCTGTCTGCCTGTGGCCTGAGATTGGCTCTAGCCCGCCTGTGACCCTGCAGAGGACAAGCAGGTTTGGTGGATATGATTTGATTGATACTGTATGTTCCACTGAAGCTCCCTTATCTTCCCAAATTAAGAGGCTTTGTTTTTGTTGTCAAACAGTTATAATCGATTTCTAGATTTTACCATTTGAAAGACACTTAGTTTATCATCAAAATGCTGGAGGATAAATGTTATTGAACACTGTATTTAACATGTTTGGTCTCCAGTGTACATGTGTAAGGTGTAGATGAGCCAATACTGTACATGTCTGTGTACATTTTTGGGGGACTAGTTATGCAGGTTTGCACAACTGCAGACAATGTAATGGACATTAATCTCATTAGGTGCAAACGAATGCTCTTCTCTAAAAAACATATAATGTTATTTATTTATACATTTAATATAATATATAATAATACATTTATATGATACTGTGTCAATCAAAGGAAAATACCGTTATTAAGTATTTATTTATTTTAAAATCAAAGTAAACTTCTTTTGAAATCCTTTTTATATTTTTAACATTTCATAGTGTGTGTCCTAAGAGAGCCTTAAGATTCAGATGTTGTTTTTATTTCACCAACCAATTTGTGCAAAAAACAACCCCCATCCCACAAAAGTGTCCTGCGTCAAGGGTATTTACAAATAAAGACCAGATGAGGGCAGTCTAAACGCATGTGATGAAGCTTATTGATTAAATTGTGTTAAAATCCTAAACGAGACCTGGTTAGTCTCATGACTAGATTGTTGACGTGTTTATACTGACTCTGACTCTCATGTTCTTCCTTCTTTTCTAGGTATTCAGCAGGAGCCATTCTATGACTCTCCCCCAGAAACCGTTCTCTTCAACCGAGTCTTCATCCTCTCCCGTGTCCTACCCCACCTTAGGTATCCATCCCGAACGTGAATTACTAAGCAGGCAATATTCATGGGTGGAGCAACCCAAAACACCACTCGCTGCCTGGGAAGAATTTGCTCAAAGCCCGTTTAGTCTGGATAGAGCCAAGCTTTCTAGAACTCAAAGAAAGTCCTTACCTGAAACACCAGAAGAATGGAAACAAAGGGTGTGCTGAGAGTCTTTCACTGATCCACAAGAGATAGTGCCAATGAAAGCGGTTAAATCCACCTCTGATACCTTTTCTTTAGTCACAAGACCAACCTTATATGGGCCACCTTTTCGTCCTGCACAGCCTCTGGGACCCAGCAACAGGTACAACAGAGGCAGTTCTCTGCCCAGGGGTTTTAAACCATCACTTCAAACCAGCTATAGACAATCACAAAGAGTCAGTTGGAAATTGTGATGAGTTATCAAGAATATTACCGCTGTCCTTCTGAAACCTTGTATTTCCATATTTCATGTTTTTGTTTATGCCATGAATCATTCATTATATATTATTATTATTATTAATCATCCATTATGTTTGTCACTGGGTTTTGCAAATGTCTAACCATTAAAAACTTTGACAACGCACTATTTATAACATACAGTTTTTATAATTTCCTGAAAAACTTAATTTGGACATCCAAGCTTTCAGAAGGACAGTGATATACACTCTTAAAAAATTAAGTGCTTAAATGGTTCTCCACAGTGATGCCATAGAAGAACTATTTTTGGTTCTACACAGGAAGGAAGGAACCATGAAAGAACCAGGTTCTTGTGATGTAAAAAAAGTTCTGTATAAAACTATTTAGATAAAAAAGGTTATTCTATCGTATCGTGAAGCACCTTTATTTTTAAGAGTGTATAATTAAATTATTATTATATTTTTTGTCATCATTAAGGTTGAGTCATTATACTCATCCTTTTAGCCCTCAACATTTTAATCTGTTAAAATGTCTAAGAAGATCTTTTTCATCACTAAAGAAGCTTTTAAAACAGATTATATAAAGTTTAGCAGATTATTTTACATTCAAGATATTTTCAGTGGTTATTGTGTTTTCTTGAAATACTTCAGGTTTTGGCTAGTTTTCTGTCTTTTACATAGAATGTACTTATATGACATATGTCAGTATGCAACAGTGTTTTATCTGGGCTATTAATGTGGATTAGATCAGTCCAGAGTAGTGCTAAACCTCCTGAATTATATAATATACTGTATAATTTACAAATGAAGAGTTCTTTTCATTTTGCAAAAATCTTGTTATTTTATTGTGCATTTCAAGAAATATTAATCAAACTGCAGTTGGTTTGTTAAAATAAATATAGAACTAACACAATAAAACACAATAAAAACATAAAAACACAATACAAAACATGATCTGTGGAAACAAAAAAGTTATATGAAATGAACTCTTCAAATGTTAAACATTTATACTTTCCTGTGACAGATGTCTGGTGACTTTGGTCCTGGGCATTCAACATTTATATAAATGTTTAGTATTTTAGTTTTTATTTCGTATTTGTGCTAAATGATCTTTTGAATTTGCTAAATTGTGTTTGCAAGAATTAAGTACAGCTCTACACTGAATCCGTACTTTACATTTTGCACTGCATTAAATAGCATTTTAGCATTAACGGAAATGTCCATAAAATGAAGGAAAATATACCGTAGAACGTGATGGATCTGCACTTGAGCATTTGTAGTGAATTTACAATGGACACAGGGTGAAAGCATGAAAGCACTCTTAAACTACGTTACTGTATATTGTTTGCTCACACATAAAAACGTCTGGCAAAACAACAAACAAAATTTTTTATATGTAATGTTTTTGAAGTATTTGCAAATGAGAGGACATTCAAATGATTATTCTATTGTTCCATTAAAGACTCAAAATGAATAACATTTTCAATCTGTTTTATTAGAAGAGAATGCAAAATTGCGCAGTTACTTTATTTACAGTTCATTTATTTACAGATGATTTATTTGCGTGTTCCATTTCAATTCTGAAGTTCATTGAGCTGGACCATCCAGAGACTTCTTAAACTAAAGTATTTCATAAAAAAACATTTGTTGGTTATGCCATTACTCTTTATAGCATAAGTTTTATCTTGAGTTTACTAATGCTATCACGTCACATCTCACATGTCACAGTCAATTGGACAAATATGAAATTTGGTGGATTTTTTCAGCCTTAAAAATACATCTCAATACTACGTATGAAATGTCACAAAATTTCAAGCAAAACAGGTTAATAACGCATGTTATTTTAGAACGTTAAATGCACACAGAAGTACACAGAACCATTGAAGATGAATTCTTCTACAACGCTGCTTGTAAAAGAATGAAAGAGAAAAGGAACAATGTCAGCTGCAGTGAAGTGAGAATCCAGCCTGAGCCCTACGGAATGACAAGTTATGTAATAAATAGAAATAATGTGACAAAAAGTATGAATTATTAAACACAACATTTGTTTGGAATGTTTGAATGAACATATAACATAAGAAATGCCATCCCACTTGCATTTGCTTCTTTAAACGATACATATAATAATGCTAGAACGCCAGACAAAAAATGAGCTTGACATCTAGTAATGAACTTATTTTTTTTATCTTTTACACTACAAACGCTCTCATACAGAACCTATAATGCCGACAATAACCCCCCCCCCCCTAACCATGTTATAGCATTGTGAGAGGTTCTGAGTGCTGAACACAGCTAAAATTAGCCCATTGATGTAAGCTGGCGTTCCACTAAACCCTCACACACCCCAGAACAAGTCAAGAGCAGAGTGGAAGACAAAGACAAATCAGGCCAGATCAAACTAACTTTTAGAAGACACACAGGGTTGAATCCAAGACACACGGAGTTCCAACAGGTAAGAGACACAGACTTCCTTAAAATTATTTTTGTTGGGTGGACATGACGGCCACATAACAGTGTGTATAACAGTGTTGAGGGTTGTGTTTGTGTTTTTTTGATGGTTCTGACAATGTGATCAAAAACATATCAAGTTGCGTTAATGATAAATGAAATAAATCTTAGCGTACCCCCAAAAGTCAGAAACATCTCAAACCTATAGAAAACGACGTGCACGTGATCACTAAAACCTCACTACCAATGAATTAGAAATTATTGTTACTATTTAAAATCACTTTTACTGTACTTTGAATAAAGTCCACTTAGTTTGTAATATAATATAAATATACTATAGCAGTATTAACAGCATATATTCACAAAAACCCAAAGTATGTTTGACCATTCTTATATTAAATACTAACTTACAAAAGACAATTCAACAATGCATCTGTTTGAACATTTTAATGTGCACACCAGCCGACACGATTGTGTGGATTGCATTACAAAAGTGTCTTTGCCAAGATCAGAACCTGGACACAATGTTCAGTCACTTGCTCATCAACAAGCAATGATTTAACTCTAGACATATGAAATCTTGCTCAGTAAATTTTTTTAATGTTAGTATCACCTTTACGCTTTAAGACACTTGCCAGTTTAAACTGATGACATTTCTAGTAAAGCTTAGAAAGCATACATTTTCCATTCAACAGCTAAAACATTTGCATCATTTATTGTATTACTAAACTGTTAATATGCATTAGTTATTAACTTTGATATAGAGTACAAGAGATATGTGGTGAAAATCTAATGGCATAATATTGCAGTTATAATATTTGTTAAAAGAATGGACTACTTGAATCTCTGTCATTTATGTATTTCAGCAATACTGGGATTTTAATTTAAAGCACCATGTCACAATTCAGCACCCTTTCAACGCGTGAGAGGAAGATGCAGGCTGCCGCCCTGTGCCATGAAGTTCAGGGTGGATCCAACGGTATAACCTTTACTCACAGCTATTCCCCTCCATCAAAACCCCCACTCATGTTCAGCACTGAATGGATTTAGAGCACAGAGCATAGCCGCCAATCATGCAGAGAAATGGCAACATTTAGAGAGTGGTTCAGGGCCACAGCCTCGTACCAGCCATAAATAAGCTTGCATGCTCTGCTGTATGTAGCAGAGAATCATTCCGTCATTGTCACAGGCTATTTCTGCAGAGGCTAAAGTTGGGAGGACGGTGGAAAGACAGCTGTGCTGCCTGGAGCTGAAGTAAGCACAGAAAAAAAACTGTGAACAACAAAAGATCTTATATCTCTTTAAACAACAAGTTCACTGTACATTAACATGGAGGGAATCACACACATTTTACTTTTTTTGTAGCATTTATAAAAACTTGAAACTACATCAATACAAACTTTATAGTTGAGGCACCTACAGTACATTAGCCCGAAACTCATTTTGAGCATTTGTTTTATGGCTGTGTTAAATTATTTTCCAATAATAAAAGAATGTGGGATTTTAATGCAGGTTTTACTATGGATCTTGGAAAGAAACTTTCCACTCCCAAAGACATTATGCTGGAGGAGCTCTCTCTCATGTCGAACCGAGGATCACGTCTTTTCAAGATGCGACAAAGGAGATCGGACAAATACACGTTTGAAAGTATTCAGAATGAGGCCAATACTATGTTTAATGTAAGTACCATTTGATAAAAAGGGTGTTATGGCTGATTGGTTTGAAATATGAACAAAATTTTTATGCTATTGTTTGGTAAACATGATATTTAGTTTGGTATAACATAATCGTGTTATGATAAGTGAAGAGATACAAATGCAATATATATTTGAACACTAATATGGTTATAATAAATACTGACCAGCTTGAATACTGTAGTAAACTGTTTCTGATCACTTGATTATTGATGGTAAACTCTAAATATAGAGTATCTAAAGTGTTTTAGTGTCTGTGATGTCATGTAATTTTGATTTCTGAATCTTGTTTGAACGCCTGCATGATGACTTTGGAAGTAGAATCAAGCAAGCATGTGCTCAGCTGAATGAATGGCAGCCACACATGGAAGATAGCAAATGCCACGTGCCCAATGTCCTTCCAAATGTTCCTCCTTTAGGGTCAGCGCTGCCATGCTCCCTGACAGCCTACTTCATTTATCACTGTTCAAGTGCATGAGTGGATGTGTGTGTGTGCACATGCTTTTTGTACTATTATATGCAAAAATGCATTTATTCAAATAGATTTTTTTGCAGAAACACAATTTTTTTACACATTTTGTAGCCCTAAAAGTACCAGGGTCCATAGCTTATGCCATGAATAACACGAACATTATATCTTAATTTCTATATCTAAATAATAGGAGTCACCAGAAATATTCAAAGGTAACTGTTTTATAAAGTATGAAAGTTTTCCCTATTATGTTTGTTTAAAACACATTTTGTTTCTAATTAATGAAGTTATATATATATATATATATATACATATAACAACACTATTTGGAAAAATATTAAAATAACAATGATGTCCACTCACATCAAATAGGGAGTTTTATGGAAAATTTATTGTAGCTTGCATGATAGCCCTTAGCATGAACAATAAAGAAAATCGAAATAAAACAAGCAAACCAAGCAATACAATAACAAATACAAACGAACTTCTTACACATACAACAAAACAAAGCATAATGTATCCCACAAAATCAGTTTCAGCGGCAACAACATTAACAAACGTTATGTGTCTCAAACTTAACTTCCGGTAGACCTCCACAAAGAATCAGTAACTGTTACGTAGTTTCAAATTCATTTATAACAATTTATATACAATAAAATATTAATATTAATGAATATTAATATACACTTTGGGTCGACCGCTGCAGCAACGACCCCTCTGTCCGCTGGGTCCTAATCTTGGTCGGATCATTCTGTCATGAACGTGTTGCGTAAACAGAGACAGAGGACCCAAGCGCAGACAGCGGATGAAGGGTTAACAAGTGATTTTAATAATAAGTACAAAACAGGAACAAAACAAAAACCCATGAGGGAGTAAAACAAGAAAACAGCACGGGTACATAAGAAAATAAACTGACTTCACTAAACTAACATACAACTTAAGACAATACACTAGACTAGACTAGACTAGACTAGACTAGACTAGACTAGACTAGATTTACGTTACGTTACGTTACGTTACGTTACGTTACGTTACGTTACGTTACGTTACGTTACGTTACAAGGCAGGAGACAAGTGACACATAACAATGATCCGACATGAGACAGAAGACACTAGGGCATTAAATAGGGAAATAATCAAGATGGGGACAGGTGCAGGGCATCAACTAATAAACAAGCAATAACGAGGAAACGAGAGGACGGGAACAGAGACGGGACCGGAGAGAGCCTATGGCAAACCAAAATAAACCATAATCGCCTCTCTCCACATTAAACATGAGGTTATGTCATGATCCTGCCACTAGACTAAGAGAAACATGACATGATGAGGCAGAATCATGACAGCTATGCCATAGAAGAACCATTTTTGGTTTCTAGAACCATTCAGTCAAAGGTTCTTTAAATAACCATCTCTTTCTTACTCTTTTATAACTTAACTTTTTTTCTGAAGAAACGCCACACAGAACCTTTTGTCGTCGGATGCGTCGGATGCGCACTTTCAACAATTGGTATGATTTATTAGGTTATTCATGAAATATCAGTAACATATTTAGCTTAAAAACCCTCAATGGCTGTGTAAACGAAACCCTTTTGCCTCGTCAAAAACTGCTATGCACACAATAGTCTCAGACGATCCGTTGGCTGAACGTCTGATGCATTTGGCACACTTTTTTGGAAACACTTCAGCATGTTCGAAGTCTGATTGGTTAATTCGATTGGTTAAATTTCACAGGATTTCTGGTAAATGTGCGTGTCGCGTTCTTTAACAGACCTCCTGGAAACAACACAAAGCCATCTGATCTAAGAAGTAAGCTGTCGTGTTTACAACAGTTGCTAGGCCTATAAGAATTCATCACGATCGATTTAACGCTTCAGTCTTAAAAGTATGCAAAGATTACGGCATAAACTTAAAATCATTTAGTTGTTGTTAACTTTTGACACGTTCGTGATGTTACACCAGTCTGTTACTGCGGGCACATTTCCACGCCTCTAAATATTAACGCAGCTCAAGACGAAACGTGATTGGTAGCTTTACCTGTCAGTCATATGCCCTATTGGGCATATGAAAAAGCATATCATAATGCATTTATGTGGTGGCCGGCGATGGCTCCTCCAGCTGAGGGCAGCCGGCAGGAAGTCCTCTGTTCCCTGCTCCTCCCCTTCACGATGGATGGCTGAAGGCTCCGGCCCATGGTGAACAGCGGCGACTCCTCCGCTCCCTCTCGGACGGCAGCCACCTCGACCCAGGAGCACGGCAGCAAGGTCTCCGTCCCATCCGATTATTGGATCCAGCTCCACCACCTCGGGCAGCCACTCGCGGACTTCCCTCATCCGCATTGCCCGAACTCCTCAGCACTGCGATCTCCGACAGCATGTCTTTCCTTTCTCCCGGGTTTCGGCACCAGTGTAACCAGATCCATAAAAGGAAGGAGGCTGGAACCAGCGAATGTTCAACAAGCTTTAAATTAAATAAACAAACAATACATCGCAAGTAAAATGCTGGCAGCTCCCTCACGGTCGACTGCCGGCCACACAAACAAAACATAAAGTCCAGGCCTGGTCCTCTATCATCATACACTCCTGTCGCTCATCCTTTATTGCTCCAGAAGCTCCTCCTTGAGACATGCAAGACCGGTGCACGCACAGCTGACACTCGCTATCACTCACATGCCCGTCCTCGTGCCTATCCCTCACGGCTCTCGTCCCGCCCTGCTCGTCACATTGGGGTTTTCATCCAAAGAGTCCTTTAAAGGTTATTTTGGAAACCCTAAGATCCTTTTGAAGTATCTTTTTTTAAGAGTGTTTTTAGCACCTTCAAAATCGTCACCCTTTGACATCCTTTGATTTTTTATAAAAATGTATTTTCTAGAAAGAAATGAATATGTTGGAACAATTATATTTTTGTCCACACAAGTTATTTCTAACATTAAAACCTACACCTTCAAATTAAAACATTTTAAGAACATGTGAAACATTTTTGTCAAGTGATCCCAAACTTTTGACCGGTGGTGTAAATTAAATGTAGATTAAATTGCCATATTATAACAAAACACAGATCAGATGTAAACTTCAGGCCAGCGCATGCGTCCGATGAAACCGTCTATATAATAACACAGTCCGTACACCGATTAGGGACAAATTAAGGCCTCTAACAGCACAACTCAACAACGTGCAAAAAGTCCAAGATAAAAGAGAAAATCCGTGGAAAATCATGGATAAAAGTATTTATCCATTTAAACTATAAAAATGTTATAGGCAATTTGAATTTGTGATTTCTATGTAGAAAATAACTTGCTGCCCTCCATTTGCACTCCGCGCAGTTTCACCTTTTTGTTCTTCGGAAACCAGCAAGGCTTATGCTGAGCGATCTTCGATTCTTCCTATTGGATCTATGACGCAGAGCAGCGGAACTCGTCCTGTCCTTTGCGATTCCCCTGGGCATTTCAGTAGCTGGTCAGTGGTGTCTTCAAAGAACATATTTCTAAAAGAGCAAATTCTCCTGCAGCATGCACATGTCACCAGGCATGTCTCGCCGCTGTAGTCTTGGGAGCACATACCTGCAACAGTATTGCGGACACGGCCGGACTCTTTGTACCTGGACAGGGAACACAGGGGAACCGCGTTCCGCCCAGGTGCAAGTTTCCCGGCAGTGCATGTAGAGCTCACAAAAACAGGGAACGCGCAGACGAGCTCGGTTGCCCTGACTTCCCTTGACTCTGAAACAGCTAAGGGCTATGTCGGTACCCCAGGTAGATCATTCTCTCGTGGCACAAGTGCACTTGTTACCACAGACGTGCCACATCAAGCCGGGCCCTTCTCCTGGTTGTGACATACCACTTCCACAGCCCTCCGCAGTCTCCTTGGACGGTGCGTTCAGCAGTGAAGAATTAAGGCAGGTAAGTTAGCAGACTCATCAGCAAATTCCTAAGGTGCTAATCACCCCCGTTCGCTATCCGTACCCTCCTGGGACCTTTACATGGTCCTAGTGGGCCTGTGTAAGGCCCCGTCCGAGCCCCTGGACAACCCGATCTTTCTCTCTGATGATGAGGACGCTTCTCCTGTCGGCACTTGACTCCATCAGGAGGTTGACTCCATCACACACTCTCTAGCCCACGCGGGTACCCCACGTGGGCTAGACCCCAACCTGCCCAGAGTCCCCACCACTCCCGCCTGGGACCAGGTGGGGAACCTGCAGGCGCTCCCCATGGGAGGAAGTCCCAACCCTTTCCCTGTGGTGTCCAGTATGCACCCTGCACCTCTACTCGGACCGAACACAGAGCTCTCGCTCTGAGCAGCTCTTTGTCTGTGTCAGGGGACAGCAGGGAGGCTGTCTCCAAACAGAGACCGGCACACTGGATCGGGGACCCCAGCACTTGGCTTGCCGATCTTAGGCCCCTGCCCACTGTAGTGACGCTCACTCCTCCGGGGTGCAGCCTCCTTGTGGGCACTGGCTCAGAGCGCCTCTCTGGCAGACATCTGCAGAGCTGCTTTCAGCCTTTTTCGCACGGGCATCGAACTGGTGTCAGAAATGTGTTAATGCACAATAGTTTACAGATGAAACCTGTTTGCTGTAGAACCGTTTTTTATGGTTTGAGTTAGTGAGACAATTGACAACATACGACAACATACTGTTTGGTGCATGTGTGCAGACCACACTATCAGCATTTAACAAGGTGACAAGACAACTTTGATGTTTTGAGGTTGTCAAACTGCCCCAGACAGGATTCAAACTATAAAGCCAGGGTGTGTATCAAACACAAGGAAGAGATTTACATGCTGCACAGCTTATCATTACCAGTTGGCTTCCATTCCACATGCACAAGGAGCTATGTCGTCTTTTAAAGCCAACATAATAAAACTGTCATTTCATTGCAGAATGAAAATCAGGGTAATGCTGAAAATGCAGGAATTCCATCAAAAACACCACCAAACACACCAGATCCCAGAAACGCAGCAAATCCTGAGGGCATTGCACCTGGTAGGTTGAATCATCAGTTTTAACAATATACAGGGTTATGTTTATAGTAATATATATATATATATATATATATATACTGTAGCATATACTGTAAATAATATAACACTTGGATAATAAGAATTGTGTTTAAGAAATGAACATAAAATGCAATAATTGCCACACACATACAGTACATATCACAGTGTAAGAAGCTTGAAAAATTCTTGTGAGATTCTATGAACACTTTCTTTTTTTAGCAAAGTGAATCACACTCTTAGTCATTCTAAAAGGGCTATAGGCCTAAGTGATTATGTTTTTTAATACTAAATACAATACATATTTAAAAACTTAAATATACTTAAAAATATTTTTATTTATTTATTTTAGGTTTCTATTGCAGGGTAGTATAGTTTCACATCATAATTACAGTTACAGTAAGTTTAATTTCTTTAGTTACATTTAGGCTTTTAGTTGGCTTTATCCAAAGTAGCTTAAACGAGTAAGGAAAACCATAATTTTTTTAATTAGTTTAGTTCCACTCTCTTCACTGCAATTCAGATCAATAGCATTAAATTCGTATATCATTTTCGCCAGAATAAATTATTTCTTTACAAAGGGGTACGTTTTATCCTTAACCTTTGCTTGGTACAACATGCAGTGTTGAGGCAAGTGTGAACAGCAGAAACTGTCATTTTACACAGGATATGGAGGCCCCTTGACAAACATTCCTCCAGAGAGATTCAATGCCACAGCCATGCCCAAATCTTACCACTCACCCTGGGAAGAGGCAATCATCAATGACCCCACACTGGCTGAGACTCTCAAACTTCAAATGCTTGTGCCTGAGGCTAAACATGAGCGTCCTGACTTCAAAAGCTTTAATAGGTAACTTTGTGCCCTAATGCCATCACATACAATGCCTGTGAATAATGTTTGCAACATGTAACATTTTGTTTCATTTAAATTTTTGAGTTAAAAATTGTAAAATACAAGGGTTTACAAGATTTAGTTATTATTTTTTTATTATTTTACTTTAGAGATTTTAAATATCAAATATAATTTTAGTTTGACATTGTGGAAAATGTTGTATTAATAGCAATAGCATCATCACAAAACAGCACTTTCCTTAGAAAAGAAACGGTATAGGCGCCACACATACCTGCCTGTAAAGTTCATGTAACCCTGAACAACATGATGTTTTTTTCCTAAATATAAATGTTACAAAACTCATTGACATTAATAACAAAGATACAGAAAAACAACTTAATCTAGATAAATGTTTGTTTTGCAGGGTAGCTACACCATTTGGTGGTTTTGATAAAACCCCTCGAGGAATAACTTTTAAGCTTCCAGAGGTGGACTTGAATGCCCCGAGATATCCAGAGCTCCAGGATCACACAGCCAAACGGCCCACTTTCAACAGGACCGCCCAGGGGTGGATCTCTGAAGGCCTTCCTGTAATTTTACCTACTGTCTCTCTAGAGCCTTTTGAGATCCCAGAGTCTGAAGACCTGTAACATATTCAACCCTTTCATATCCCGTAAACCAACCTTCCTGATTGCAATAGTATGTTAGATGTCATTCAGAGCTGCTGATTTTAGGCCAGCTTTGTTGAAGTATTTAGGACTGCTGCTGGTCTTTGGACAGCTTTTTACATATCATTTTAGAGTGGATGCCCTAGTCTAGTGGATTAGAACGGAAGGATAACAAGCGTACCATAAAACAACAACAATTGTGTTAGGAAGCATCGATCAGAATCATTATCCAGCACATGACATTTTACATGTGATTCTGGTTTTGTTTAATAAAATCACAATGCAATGTTTAGACAATTGAGTACCGCAGAGATGATGTATTTTTGTATGCATACCCTGGAAGCGTGTTTACATGACTGACTTATGGTTCCATCGCCCCAAAGTAGATTGGGTTTATTAATGGGTTTTCGGTAAATCGCCTGAAATGAGGTCTGTAGCTATCAAAACCTCAAAATGTTGTCGCGTTTTAATCTATGACATAAAACACACCAGTTTAACCCGCTTGTGATTTTTTAAAACCTTTAATTGTGTCTTTAAAACGGCAGTTGTTAACAAGTTGCCAAACCTACTACTTCCTTTGGCGGGGACGTTAGATGTCATCGCGCATATAAGTCTAAAATCTTTGCTGGGGATTCATTCACGAATTACAATGACTGGTAACACGTTTTTAATCAAGTTTGAGAAAGTTGTTGAAGGATTGGTGGTGGTGACATTGATATCAAGCGACCATAGTGTAGTCTGTTTATTTAGCGTTTTACTTCTGCCGATTGTATTTAGGCTTAAAAAATAGCAAATATTGTGTTAATCTGTACCTTTATAGATAAAACATGTAAACATCAGCAACATTTGTTGATCACAGATCGTTTGGCGACCTTCCAAAAGTCTATGGGAAAAATGCATTTGCTTTCGGTGGAGGGAACCAGCGTGGCAAAAATACGTCATCTCTGAGCCACTCCCATACGGGCTGCATGGAGAATAATACATTGTTGATTAGCATCAAAAGCAAAGAAATTGCTTTCAACAAATGCATTTTGTCATGGATTTATTCAAATAACCAAGCATGCATCAACGTTTAAAGCAGACAGTGAATTTTACTTACACATGATCATACTGTGAAATGTTATCAGTACAGTTGGGCATGATAAATACTAAAGGTTTTTGTGTATTAAGTAGGCCAATCATACCAATATAGTGTAACATTTTAAAAATGAAAAATATTTTCCTGTCAGTAAATTTTACAATCAGATTGATCAGGGATGGAGCAACAGTGGAAACAACCATGTAAATATATTTTGTGTTAGTGCCTAAAATCAATTATTTCAGACTTTTGGGGTGATGTTTAACATAATTACACTTTGCTTGTATTGTAGTTCCAAAGAGTGATGTACAGGACCTGTACAAATAAAATTCATATTTATTCAGAAAATGTATGTGCATCTGTACTCAAAAAAACTTGCATTTGTCATAATTCATATTGCACCTGTAAAATGTTAAAACAAGTTGTTTTAATAATAGTGATAATAATAATTTAATATGATCAACATAAAGAATGTCTTAAATATAATTTTATTTATAACAGTGGAAGAAGAACCTGTTCACTATACAGAATATTTTGCAAGGGGTTTTCAG
Organism: Barbatula barbatula; assembly: GCF_947034865.1. Classification (NCBI taxonomy): domain Eukaryota; kingdom Metazoa; phylum Chordata; class Actinopteri; order Cypriniformes; family Nemacheilidae; genus Barbatula; species Barbatula barbatula. The sequence continues at coordinate 16,625,942 of NC_136771.1, forward strand.
CACATGCTGAAGTGTATTCAGAGCCTTCAGCTAAATAAATCATAACCCAAAACAATCTAGAAGAATCTGTCTCAGTTACACTCTGTGAAGTAGCAGACATACAGTATCTTCTGACACTTGCTATATTTACAGGGGTCATGGTTTTGACACTCTCTGAACAGTTACAATAAACACAGAGACTTCCAGACAGTCAGCAAATTCTTCCTTGGCTGCAGTCCTTTGAGCTCTTTATTATCACATGCATTCTGTGCATCATGTTAGCAGTTTTACTGTAACATATTTTACTATGAAGTCAATAAAATACACAACAGCACTACATATAGATCCTAAACTATATGCAAGTAAAACCCAAAGATCACTATAGAGTTCCAAATTTGACATCTTATTCATTTAAAACACAGTCCATGGATGACTACGATTTATCAAAAAAGGCCTTATTAAAATTTTATATATTTAACTCCATTTAATATTTTGGTGGGTCTCACCACTTACTCTCTTTCTCTCAAAGGTTATTGTTCTGGCTTTTGTGGAAACTATTGTAACTTGGTAGTAGCACCTATTGTATTATTGCTCCTGTATGACATATCGCTTTATGGCTCCCTGAACTCTCTGTAAGTCGCTTTAGATAAAAGCTTCTGCTAAATGTAAATGTAAGATAGGTTACTTCTTGGTGGCCCTGAAATTAAAAAAAATTTAGGAATTTGGGAACTTATGGATGAACACTGTAACTACATTGACTGATACACATCACTGCAAGGCTGATGAAATCTTTGTTGTCTCAGTGTCAGAACTGTTCACAGGTCAGACGTCAAGGCAGTCCAAGCCTGCAGCCTTATTCACACAACAATAACCTGGAAATAAAAAAATATAGCCACCAAATATTGGGCAGATAATGTAAGGGTAGTGTGCTATTCTTCAAAAGCAGAACCACGTGGCATGACAAAGGAAGAGAACATGAAAAAGAAAACCTCACACGACTTGACAAAAATGCTTTTGTAAATCTGAAACAAATGTGCGTGTCTGTTCACGTGATAATAAAAATATATAGTGTAAATTAAAAAAAGAGTTTGAGTAAAATAATTTTCTTAGATAGAATCATCTTAAAGTCTTGCATATGCGACCCATTCGTCCGAGTTTCAAACAGAGTTTGGGGTTTATATCTCTGATGTCATTTACGTCATTCCGTTTTAAGTTCTGGCATAAAAAGCATTTCCTCAACGTTTCTGCATTAACCTAGCAAATAACACCGCGTTACACACGATGAACCTAAAAACATCAATACATATACATATGTGTACGCTTTTATCCAACAAGCTCTGTAATGCTGTGACGAAATCTGATGTCAAATCGTTTGTTCGGTTTGTGAGTCTCGTGAGAATATGACTGAATCCACGCCCACCAAACACGCTGGTTATTCTGCGGAATGGCAGTAAATAGTGTAGCGGTATACGGGGGCGGAGTCTGAGCTTCTAACTCCACATCCATCAGAATAATCTCCAGCTCAGGATCTACAAGGCCAACACGTCGATGAGTGTGGAGTAGGAAGGCAAGAACACGGTAACAGCTGCGGCATTATTGTTTATAAGGCCTGTAAAATACTCTTATGGATTTATCGCGCTTTATGACCGAGCAATGAAGGATTCCGACATCAAGTAACTTGAGCTAAGCGTGCAGAATGAACTCTCAGCTTGTCTGGTGTATGGAGAAACACGTTTATAAAAGCAGGATTTGATCGCCAGGAAACTGGACACGTGTAGGTAAGCCGTGTTTGTGAATGAACTGCTGTGCCTTATCTCGGGTTATCATAGGCGCGTTCTAATGCCCAAAAATGCGGCATTGAGCAGGTCACCGGATGCGCATGCGCAGTTTCATGGTGTACGGGCATGCTGGAGCGTTTTTCTGTTTTTGTTTATCATCTCCTTTATCCAAATACAGTTACATAGCAATCTCATACGCCTTCTGTTGCATACCTTCATTGAAGAAAATCCTGCTTGTCAGCAAAGGAAATATCACATTTTGCCGCGTTTCAGTGTGTGTTTACAAATACTGTAAAGGCAGACTTGACTTAAATCCGTTGTTTTTTAACTATTGGGTGCTTCAGGATTTCTTTACCCTCCAATAATAACCGTAACACAATTTGTTATTAATTTAGCAAGCAGTGTTGTTTCATAAACAGTATGTCCTAAATGATAATAGTGTACTTTTCTATTTAAACTACAATTTCAACGCTTGATGGAACAATTAGTCTCCTTTGTTGTATTTACTTTTTGTCAGGTGCATATCAGAAGCACAAAAATGCCTCAGAAAACCTTTTATTCTGGCACATCTTTATGTCATATATCCTGGATTTTTTGTGATAACTAAGGGGCAAGAATGCAGCGTCAGTGCTGCAGCTGCCTACAGCCCATCATTTTCATGCAGTAGCCATGGCAATGGTCCAGCATTTACAGTAATATACTGCGACACTGCGGCAACAAGTTCCACATTCATCCTGACCCTGGACACAGAGGATCTGGTTGAAGGATTGGCGCTTAAAACTGAACACCAGTCAGATTTCTGTGCACGATACTCAGCCATTATCAATGATACTGCTAAACCTCTTGCTGCTTTAAATGATGTCTATTTAAAGACATCACAGTGATCACACATTTATGTATGTTTGATATTCGATCAACTGTGGAATAACAGATAATATGATACCATACAAGTATTTCTTGACTGAAATGGGCTTTGTGGTTTACGTCAGGATTAAAATGTCAGGCATACGCTGTCCATATTTTATGAGTTAAAGCACAAGTGCAAGCAGCATGTGAAATGTCAGTAGTTAAGATTGTTCAAGCATTCAGTAGCCTACTAAAAATGAGAGTTGATAATGAAACACAGAAGAAACATTTTTTTAGATTCTTCTAAAATATTCTAAAGTTACATAGAAATGCAGGTATCCTAATTCATGGTCTTTAAAATGACCTGTTTCTGCATTGATTACTAATAAAATGTGGTCTGTGGTGCAGTTATAGTCAAACAACCAGACTAGATCATTCTGCAAATGCTGTTGTTAGACAATTAGCTGAATTTAGCTGAAATGTCAGTTAAATTATTCAGAAATTACATTTGTAACCATTTAACTTTTAGATTTGTGAATTATGTTTTGACAGTATTACAGGTAACCCTTAATCAAATGTCATTCATGCTTATAATTCTTCAAATAGTAAATATAAACATTCCTCTATTAAAAAAAGGGAAAAACAAATGCTTTTGTAAGTATCCATTACAGTAGAGAGGGGATGTCTAAGGTTTTTAACCAAAAATCATTATAGCTGCCGTTTTATTTATTTTATCTGTTACGTTTGTCATTATGCCTCTCAGCACTGGGGTAAATACAAGTAATGGATTAGTATTTGATGTTACATGGGTGGTTTGTTCCAAAAATGACCATTTCATGCCACTGCAATAATTGTAATATGAAATACACTGTACAATATATAAAAGCAGTGTTTACTATCCAATATACACACACAAAGTGACTTATGTTGTACCTGGTGTAATTGTATCAGGCAGAATGAAACAACTGGACAGAATTATTGGGGGCACTGTATTTGAGTATGTTTTCGTTCTGACAGTTCGGCAGTACTTTTTGGAAAGCTGAATGATAGAGTGAGCAGAGTATTAGAGGTCTTGATCTTGACTCATGAAGGCCCTGGAGGCAAGGCAAACAGCAACCGATAATTTTCTGACTTGAGCATGCAATACAGTTGTCTGCTCATGTGTCAGATCATGTGCTGAGGCTGACCCACACCAGACTGTTATGGTTATGGTCTAGTTGTAAAACTCAGCAGGCCATACCTGTTGCTTTCTTTTGGTAAGGAAATATTTAATCCACATTAGAAATGTGGATTAAAACGGCATGGATCAGGAATTTTCCCACATTCAGAATAGTTAGTTTTTTAGAGAGATGAGGAGCAATATGCCTTAAATGCTATATGAGAAAGGTACATTGCAGTCCTGATTAGGACAAAATGGAAATAAGGTGTATGATGTGTGGGACATGTTAGCTCTGATTTATTCAAAACTATAGAGCGTTTCATCGGACAGACACACGCCTGACCCCCAGTTAACTTCCGGTTTGTGTTTGGCAAGTGTCTAATAATATAACTTTTTATGTTTATTTAATGTATGTTAATATTACTTTGTATCATTATTTATTAACGGTTCTTTTCGGTTTCTTTTGATTGTTATCAGAAATAATCTACAGGCACTATATTGTTTGTGAAATTGTACCGGAAGTCTAGTTGGGTTCACAAAAGTGTGCATGCGCAGTAACGTTTGCTTATGTTGTTAAAATGAAACCTTCTATAATAAATTTCTTTCAGATTATTAATATTCAATGAATTAAGCTGTTTGGTTATGGTAGGTTATGTTCCGAGTTTAACCACTGAAAATCCACCTATTTAACTTAGTATTTTTAGCTATTGACCTGTAGACCTGAAGATACTATGAGGCATACTCTCATAACTGCTGTATTGTAGCATACAGAGTTCTGAAAGAGCAAACGGGCAATTCTAAACAAATTTCAGCCTTACCATTACCATGTTTTTCACCATACTAATATCACAGATCTCAACATTTGGTGCTTTAAATACCATATGAAGATTATTTTATTTGTAATGCATGATTTTCCATAGTCAGTTAAGTGCCGCTTTTAGAATTATAGAACGCAAAATGTCATATCCATAAAGCTGGAATTCCCCAAACAGTTTTTTGTGGAATTCAAGAGTTAATAGTACTCTGTATGATCCACAAAAAAAAACCTATAGAAAATGTTGCTTTTTATTGCAATGGGAGTTCTTGTTATAACAACATATAAAATGTCTGTTGTAATCTGAAGTACCTTTTAATCATTTAATAACATTGATTTTCCTTTCTTTTATAACATCTAATCTAATCTTTCTTTTCCCCTCTCTCCCTAGGTCTTCCTTTATTTGCCATTGTTTTACCTCAGTGCCGGTCTTAAGGAGTACTTATGGATAACCCCCTTCAATGACATCCGTTGACTTTGCTGGAAATGCTGAGGAGAGTAATGGATTTATTTTTACATCTGCATCCCTACCCTTATTGCCAGAGTGCCTGGATGCAGTTAAACCCAAACAAACAGAGACATAGTGTATTCATTGTCATAGTAATAGCAGGACTGCTAAAGCAATGTGCGGCGACTTGTGGCTAGATGTCAAACGCTCACATTAAATGAAAAGCCGTTTTGTTGAATGATTCGCTCATATCCCAATGGTGTGCTTTCCAATCCTGCACATTGAACGAATTGCAGTACAGTATAACAGTTTTACTTGGTTGGTATTGCCACTAGAGCACTGTGAGGTTGTCCGCTCTGTCAGGTACTGGGACTGCTGGGCACTAATGTTGCCCAAGACAGATACATCAACCTCAAGTTGCTTGAGTAATTGACTCCGGCTGTCAGCTGGAGAGGGTCAGGCTCCAATCTTATGGCATGGGTCAAACTGTTTAAAAAGCCTGCAGGCAGCATGGCCGGTACCGGTGCCTGTAGCGGGACTGGGCTAGGCAAGTCCTACCAGCCAGGCAGCATGATCTCGCTCGCCCTGACCAAAGGTCTTCTTAATGAGCCAGGCCAGAACAGCTGTTTCCTCAACAGTGCTGTGCAGGTGAGTGATGACAATGTATGGTGGTGGATGATTGGGCAAAAAAAAGGATTGGGATCTTAAGAGCCCCCATATCCTTCTATTATAGTGCACTATTTTAGGGGACTGCCATTTTTAGTGGTGTCTGAAACTTTACTGGACATTGTTGATTTATTCAATCCCATGAGGCAATGTGATAATGAGCCCCTAATAACCCCTACCCATTTACTGTGAGGGTTGCGCTGAATGAATTTCTGCATAGCAGAAAAAGATAGATGCACTCAAATCGTTAGTTTTCTAATACACCTTCAAGTGAACAGTCTTGATAATATAGGAAAGAGTAAAATCCTGATTGGGGGGAATGGGGCGATTCTGGACTGTCAGTGGCAACTCTGGTCCTGAACCCCTAGACACTGCACTTTTTTGATAAATTTTTGAGCATGTATAGAAATGGCAAAAAAACTATATATGGTTTGAACATGGATGGAACATGGTGTTGTATGGTACTGCTGTGTACAAATTAAACACCAGTTTCTTATAGGTTCTTTGGCAGCTTGACATCTTCAGGAGGAGCCTACGGCAGCTCTCTGGCCATTTCTGCTTGGGTGATGCCTGTATTTTCTGCGCTTTAAAAGTGAGTACATAAAGGTTTCTGGCTGCTGTATTTAGACAACATTATTTGGCATCATTGACAAGCTTCCAACACCTTCTTTAAAAAAATGTTTATACATTTTTGTTTATGAAACAGTAACAGGAGACTTTAGAACACATAGAACAAAGGAATAACTGGATGTTATGTTAAGTTAATTTATGCCTGGGACACTATAGATGATAAGAGATCAGATTTAAAATCTATGGGAGACCACAGACATCAGGAGAATTTTATGTTTGAGTCTTGTTGGAGAAGGCTAGATATTTACTATTTGGGATTGGGGTGCAAACGTGATTGGGAGCAGTAAAATAATCTAAATGATACCACATACATATTTAAGGATTTTAATGCAAAAAGTCAGTTGCGATATGCTATGAATTCGCTGGGGGTGCAAAGTAAAGTCTTCAGGTGTGTGGCCAGCCTTATTTACCTACATTCAACTTTAACTAAACTTGAAACATTTGTATACAATATTACAAAACTTTTCACTGTTATGTTCTGTGGTTTATTGTGTAATTTTTGGGTCGTTTTCAGTATTGTTATACACTGTTATTAACCACATATATAATCAAAGTTGCGTTCAATAGCTTTACACAATGTTATTAACAACTTATATATTTTAATAGTTCACATATATACTTTCGCAGTATTAAGAAGTATTCATAAGAACTAGAATAATTATGTATAAGTGATATGATCTGAGTGATCTGAAACCACATTTAACCAAAAATGATTGTGTACGAATGAGATTATGCGGTTGGTTTAATGTCAGAACCATAAAACCACAAGATTATACGGATGATTTAATGCTATAATCAGTATACTTAATCAATGATCATTTATTTACACTTATTAAGCATGTTTTATATTCAATAACTATTTACTTACACTTATGTTTTAGAGAACAGCATTTTAAAACCCAGGCCTGTCTGAGACCTTAGAAGCGCATGACCATTCTATTTGAATTGACGCATTATGTACATACAAGGCAAGTAGAGGACTTGTTCTATTGTGATCCATTTTTTGCCCAGATACAGGCAGGTTATTTAAAAGATCAGGTCCTCATCGTCCGAGGATCATGGGTATTCCCTCTCATGATGACTTTCTTATTTTGTAGCCGCAGGAGCATCATATGTGTCTCATGATGTTTTTAATTTTGAACAATCATGACGCATGACTGTTTAACTTGTGACACTCTCAGTCTAAAATTGAAACATTGTATACAATGAGCCATATGTTTTAAAAAAAAAAGGGATTACTGATAGGCTAACCACAAGTAAAAAACGTATTTGACTGCTGGAAATCTATTGCTGGAAAGCCATGTCAAGTAATGTAAAGATAACAGGAACATATCTGATTGGTTTAAGAGAAGCCCCCCTTTCCGAAATTTTACTATAACTATGTGCTGGAAAACACTAACTTTAAATGCTTTGGGAAGATCTCACTTTGTTTGGCTGGCGCAAATAAAGTTAATTCTTTGACATCTGGACCCTCCTTGTCTGATCAGTTTTTTAAAGCTACAAGATCAACTTTCCACAATTTATTTAGTGGTTGTTATTAAAGTTAACACACCTGAATCATTAAATCAAGGTTTGTATACTGTATGCTGTCTGTTAGAGTTGGAGCAAAACAGTAAGAGACAAAAAATGTGCAGTATTTGAATTTAAGTCAGCTTGCTGCTGTAGGACACAACCAAACAGGCAAAAAACACAAAATGTCTCTCTAAAAACTATAACTGCATTTCTGAGTTTGTGAGTGAGAGGTTTATGGCACTCTTCGCCTCTGTTTCTATTTGCAGAGCATTTTCTGTCAGTTCCAGCAGAGTCGAGAACGGGCTCTGCCGTCAGACACCTTGCGTCTTGCTCTGGCCGAGACCTTTAAAGATGAGCAGCGCTTCCAGCTGGGCATCATGGATGATGCTGCAGAGTGTTTTGTATGTCTAAAGTGGTTTATACATCATCACTGTGTCAATTTAACTCATTAAAAATAGATCAGGGTCACTGCTGGCGTTCACTGGTTGTGACCATCAGAATTGTGATTTCAGATTTCATGAGCTTTGCAGTTTGTGTTTTATAGTGAAAACTAAACAAAATAAAATCGTTGATGACATTTAAGCATCATAATAGTGAACACAATGACGTTAAAAGTACAATCTCTGGTCCACCAAGAGACTGTATAGATTTTGGGCCGTACAGATTTCTAGATACAGATTTTGTTTTATACGTGTTGGGTGCATTGGCTAGCTATAAATTGTATGAGGAGTCAAAGATAATCGCTGAATAATTATAATCTTATGGACATTATTATTTTTTTTTTAGTTGTGCTGTGTCTTTAATCTACTTTGTGTTATACTGCTTATTCTTATAATAATGACGATTATGACAAAAACAACAGTAGGAACCATCAGATTACAGCTAAAAATAACTCTAAAAAACAGTCAGTTATCAACATAATCCCATTCCCCATTGATCATTGGTGTTCTTTTCTGTACATTTTGGGAGACAGGAGAACATTCTGGAAAGGATACACCTGCACCTTGTGTCTGACTCGGCAACAGAAATGTGTACTTCCAAATCATGCATCACCCACCAGAAGTTTGCCATGACTCTCTATGAGCAGGTACTTTGTCTCTGACTCATGTTCATTGTTGCAATTGCATAATACTATTGACTTTTCACACAAATAATGCAATTATTAACCCTTCGATATTTCAATTATTTCGAGGAATTCAATTCTCAATTGCAAACAGTGTTTATATGCTATACAAATTGTGAAAAGCTCTAGCTAAAGACCAAAATATGACTTGTGCTTTATACAGGATGTTATATGTTTATGTTACTAATCCACAGTAGTCTATTAAATTACAATGTATGGGATGTTTCTGCTGTTATATTTGTTTGGTTAGACCCTCACTGTAGTTTCTTTTCATGTATAGTTTGTTTGTCGTAGTTGTGGGGCATCATCAGACCCTCACCCTTTCACTGAGCTTGTGCACTATGTGTCCTCCACAGCACTCTGGTGAGTCAAATCATCAAGTGGTTTGTATTGTGTAGAGAAAGTTTTCTTAGGTCCAGTTAACAAATATTCCTCCAAATATGACTGTACTGTATGTGCTCTCTTTTTAACAACATCAGTTGTTAAGAACCCTAAAAATGAAAGTTCTGGACTACGGCGAAACCCATTTACTTCTATTGTACAAACCAATGCAAGTGAATGGGTACCGTCGTTGTTCGGTTACCAACATTCTTCAAAATATCTTTTGTGTTCTGCAGAAGAAAGAAAGTCACACAGGTTTGAAATGACAAGAGGGTATGTAAATGATAACAGAATTTTTATTTTTGGGTGAACCAGTCCTAAGTGGATAGTGTCCCATTGACCCGTTTTAACCATCTCATGGAAATTGTCGTCTCTGACAGGGACAAAAGATCAAATTTGACAGCTCGAGAAACTGCTTAAAAAACATTGCTTGCAGTGAAGAGTTTAGGTTACATTTTTTTACATCGTCTACAATTAATGCTTCCTCTGTGCTCTTTCATCAGTCAACAAGTGGAGCGTGTCCTGGAGAAGACAGACAGACTGCGCTCAGACATGTTTGGTGAACTGCTGCAGGCAGCTAACACTATTGGAGATCTCCGTAACTGCCCTGTATACAAACTTTTATTTTCTTTAAACAAGTTGCATGCTCACCCAATGCTGCCACATTTGTTTATACTGTCTTTTTTAGAGTGTCAGACACGATGAACTGAAATAATGTCTTACTTAATGTAATCCCTGGTTCTTTGATAACAGAGTGAACGGTTAGGCATGACTAAATCCCAATTCAGACTGTACTTGTTTTCTAAACAGGTTTGAGTTACAATTCATATCACCTGATATCTGTGATTCCTGGAACTGATTCGGACAGGACTGAGATTTCTCTGTATATTACAGAAATTAAGACATTTTGCAGAACGTTGGTAACCAACAACAATGTCTCTTATTGACTTCCATTGTATGGACGATTCGACAGAATCATCATCTTTTGTGTACCACAGAAGAAGGAAAATCATTTAGGGTTTGAACCACTTAAGGGTAAATAATTAATGACAGTTTCTTAATTATTTAACTCATTTATTTCATTTCAGCTAACCCAATTGAAACTCAACCCTGTTTTTAAATTCAACTTCTGTTGAAACACCATGATCTGTTGTCAAAGAACCTGAGATTATGACAACCATAATTCTTGTTCAAACCTTGCTCTGTGTTAATATGAAAGCAAGTCACGAAATGTTGATATCCCTCATTTTCTCATTCTCCGGCTGTATGCCATAAACTGTCACCTGATATGTGTCTTCCAAGATTTTTGCTTACCAACCACACTTAAATATTAAGCCAACACCTTAAAAAGTTGAAACGGGAAAACAGGAAATGCTTCTGGACCATTGTTGTTCAAGCTCCTATTCAAGCTTATCTGCTGCTGGTTTCTTCTTGGAGTGAACACATCAACAGGAAACAAGAACAAAACGACAACAAGAAATAAGAAATACACACTGTCAAATATTGCTATTTTTACTTCCAGACTAAAGTCTGCCTTAAATGCTAAAACAAATTGGCTTTACATGTAATTTGAATTTAAATTATAGTTAACCGATTTACTACTAGCATTTTATATAACTTTTTAAATATAAACTTCCACTTCATTTTATAAGATAATTTCAATTTAAGTGACTTGTGACATTTTTTAAGTGCAGGTTTTAATTTTATAGTGCAAGTTTACAAAATAAAAGTAAAGGGTTAAACAGGCACACATGTACAAAAGGATTGTTTGGCTCGGTTTTGTTTTAAAATTTGCAATAATAGCACTTTTCTGAAAATATTCTACATTATCTTTATTGTGTCTGTTCATGTGGATAAAGACACTGTACTGTTACTTGTTGTTAAAAGCGTATCATGTCCCTAAACCTTTTTTCCATCCCTACTCCTCTGTCCAGTCTTTGAAATCCTCTTGAGATTTTTTTTATTAATATCTAACATTAATCAAAATGTTGATTTACTGAATAACTTATTGTTGTGTATTTTTACCTCTAAATATAATTTAGACAAATGTAATTTAGTAATGCTCTTGTGGATTGCAGAGTAACTGTGGGCAGAGAATCAAAATCCGCCGCGTGCTGATGAACTGTCCAGAGATTGTCACTATTGGCTTTGTCTGGGATGCTGAACAGTCTGACCTCACTGAAGACGTCATTCGCTCACTAGGCCCAAACCTCAATCTCTCTGGGGTGAGGGTCAAATCTCTGCATGACTGCCTCTGAGAATGGATTTTCCTTACAAGAGTTTTATTTTTTATGAATTTTGATTCAATTACATGCAGGAGGATTATGTTATATGTCTATACATCGTTAAACAGGCAATTACATTTACTCTTAACACTTAATCTGACAAAACAAACAAAATGTATCATATATTATAGACAATTAGGTATAGAATGTTGCATGGTTGAGAAAGTCCAACAGTATGGGAATTTCCCATCACACAGGCAACAGGAAAATATTCAAAATTTCTTCGGGCTATACTTTCATTACAAAATTGTGATTTTAAGCATTTACACTTTTATATCCAGGACCTTCTATTGTTATTTCAACCGGTTTTAATTCCTGGCCATATGAGTGCATGGCGATATTACATAATGTCTAGGTCACTATATCAAAGAAGACAATTACTGTATAAACCTTGACACATTATGACTCAATCATGCATGTCGTTTAAAGGTGAAATGCAAAAGGCTTTTTACTGAGAATAAAAATGGTAATGACTATATATATTGGACAATTTCTGTAGCTTAAACTGGAAAGCACAGTGCTTTAGAATGGCTTTCTCATCTTTCATGTTTTTATTGTTCTCTCTTTCCTCAGCTGTTCTATAGAGTGACTGATGAAAATGCCAAGAAACGAGATCTCCACCTGGTGGGAATGATCTGTTACTCTAGTCGACATTATTTAGCGTTCGCTTATCACAGCAAGTCTTCCAAATGGATCTTTTTTGATGATGCAACTGTAAAAGAGGTATTTAGCACACATAATACAACAAAATCTTTTAGAGTAGGATTTTCTGTAAAGCCAGGGTGCAATTTTAAGGCTAGGAGGATGACTGAAAATAATGCATCGACTTATTTTAACTAACCAAAATGGCACAGAACATCTTAACTCCCAAGGACATTTGTTATCTGGAATTAGACAAAAGAGAGGGTGGTATTTTTGAATGGTTTTGAAAACCAGACTGTTTCATCAAAACTAAACTTTTGACAGGTAGATGTAGGTGACATATTGGAAAGATTTAGTTACTTTAATGAAAATGACTGATTATACAGTGCACAAGATTGCTTAAATACTGGGTAGTGACACTTTTACAATCTTTATCAGTAATATGACCGAAGCCAGTGCAACAAAAAAGGTCAGATTTTCTCTTTCAATATTTAGATTGGCTCCAAGTGGAAAGATGTGGCATCTAAATGTATCCGGGGTCACTTCCAGCCACTTCTCCTGTTCTATGCCAACCCGGATGGTACTGCAGTGTCTAATGAGGATGCTCCCAGACAGACCACCATGTTGTCCCGTTATAACTCCCCCCTTAATGGAAAAGTGCCAGGTGAGACTACCTCTCATAGTGGATTCAAATCTGTGTAAACAGAAATGCACCAATCTTCTCTCATAATAAGAGTTTCTATCCAACAAATGACAAAACATGTTAATCAAGCTATTGTGCATAATAATGATACATTAAATTACTTAAGAGACTTCTGTATTACAAAGAAACTTTGTATAAAAGAATGTGCAGACTTCCTTTTGAAAGGAGCTGAGAGTTACGTAAACCGTGCATTTTTCCATTCCAACGTTCTGTTTCTGTGTTTGATTTTGAGCACAAATCCCAGTTTTATGGTGAGAGTTTGTTGGGTGGATGAGTTGATTTCTGCATGGGTCTCTGAACTCTAGAGGACAGGGATTATCACCCACAGGCTCACTCTCTCTCTGCCTTTCACTTTATCTCTCTCACTCTGTATCTGTCTCTCCTAATCCCTTCACTCTGGCCTCTGCATTGCGCTGTTATCACCCGTCCTCTCCACAAAATTCTCCCTCCATTCTCTCTGCCATTCTTGCATTCCTCTCTCTGATGTGATAAATGGATATTCTGCCCAGGCTGTCATACTCACAAAACCCTTTTGGAATGGGAAAGCATTCTTATTTTCCCATGAATATCTGTAAGTAGTTATACATTTATTTAATTTTTTCTGTTACTTTATTTTTCTGTTTTCTGTGAAAACAGATGGCCATGGAAAGCAAAGTTTTTGCTGTTGTCAAGTACATTTTAATGCGCAGTGGGATGCGGCACAGGGCATAATGCTGCATTGCTGCAAACTATACAACTAATGCAGTTCTACAAGCCATTTTTCATCGGTACTGTTGAACAAATATGTCCACTTAATTACTTTCATGCTCTGTTGGGCTTTTGAGTATCTCACTGAGTCTTTTGGAGACTGTGAAAGGTCTTAATGTATTTGCTGGATTTGTTCCTCTGGTGCTTTTGGAAGGATGTTTAATGTGGGATTTGTGCAACCTTGCTCTTCTGGTCCCTGCTGAGCTTTGTGCTTTAGACTGAACTGGCAACATTTCTGCTGAGCAGAACACCAGTGCTGTCCCTGTAGTGATAGGCCGATTGCAGTGCCATAAGTTTATCAACCTTTTTCCTGTACTCAAATGTAAGAGTATAATACAACATTGCCAATTAAAGTTTGGCTTTAAGTCAATGTTTTTGCTGTCCGTTATTGAATGGGAAACCGCTGCTTTTTATTTTAAATGTATTTGATTTAAAACCAACTAGTATTAACACTGTTGCTGTATTTTTATACTGTATATTTAACAGATGGCTGGAAGTGACCCAGAATACATTTAGATGCCACATCATTCCACTTAACATTTTCATTAAAGTCACATCTTAAGTCCTTTCTTCTCGCTTCCTTTAAATATTAATGGATACACAAATTACAGGAACGATATTAATAAACATTCAAATGTGTGAAAAGTGTGAAGTGGGTTGTCCTCATGGTCAGATTGTTTTGTGTTTTTTAGTCTTGTGTGTAATGTATGTTTTCTTTCACATAACATTTTCTATTTGCTTAGTATTTCAGTTGTTATGTCTTTTGTTACTATGTTATTTAATTGTATTATATCACTGTGTGTACAGTCAGTGGCAGATTTGTTTAGCTATTCACCTGCGGGATGTGCAGTAATCTGTGAGCTTGTTTTTTCCTCCGCAAACATCTGGGGCAGTTTACAGGGTGTCCTATATAAGCACATAATAAGCAAGCGTGTCCTCTTTCTCTTTCAGCAGAAGTTTGCAGACAGAGCAGAGATGTAAAGTAGTTTGAGAGGTCATCTCTACCCAAAGCTGTTTGCTCAATGAAAAATTGCAGTGGTTTATTTGATTACACAATATATCTAGAATCTATTTGTAATCTTTTCATCGTAAACCTTCTGATGGATAGAATATGACAGGATAGACATTGCATAGTACATTTTAACAGGATTATTGTTAAAGTAATACGTTGAAGATAGTGTATTTTCTTCTGTGGAGCACAAAGGGGGTTAGCAGAATGTTTAAACTGCAGTTGTATGACTTTTTTGGAGCTCAACAGCTTCTGGTTACCATATGGGTACACTGTATAAAATGAGCAGCTTGAAGACCTTAACAAAATGAGTAAATTATGTTTTGAAATGCATTGCATACTGTAGTATGGATCCGGAAAAAAAAACGTTTGGTCTAAAGTTTGATTTAATGATTTCTCTCTCTATGATACAGACAGTCAGCTGTCAGGCTCTAGGAAACTGGACAGTGTGCGAGATGTGAGTGTTGGTTCCCAACGAACAAATCAGGGATCCCACAAAACAACAATGCAGTCTTCTACCAATCGGTGTAAGTCATTGACATCAGCACATATCCACACAGTATTCTATGCCTCTATAGGAATTGCATTTGAAAATCACTCTTAATAAAGTACTTTCCAGTATTCATCTTACCAAAATGTTTCTTTTCAATATCCCAGTTAAAGTGCTTCCAGAAAGTCCCAGCAGGTACCGGGAGACTTCCAGGGAATTTTCTCAACGAGGACAGAGGAGAGAGAACGAAAGAAGCTACCGAAGATCTGACTCCCTTCAACACAAAGGTACCTGGAGAATGTCTTTCTGTTCAGAGGTTTCCATTTCAGATGGATGCTGCACATTTGAGGGGCTTGAGGAGATCCCCTATAAAAGCGCTATATAAATTCTCTAAATATAATTATTATTTTTATTATTTCAAAGCTCAGGATATTTTATGTTTTTTTATGAAATACTAGGAGATCTCTGATCTGTTCTACATCTGATCTGATCTAACAAAAATTCAAAGTATATAGAAACATCTGAATACCCCAATCTGTTCATTTTGTTTTTATTCATTTGTTTAGTAAGTGTTAATGTGCGATCAGTCATTACTTCAAATGAACCCTGACAATGTGACCATTACCACTTAGCAAGTGAATTGACTTTAAGACAGTAGAAGAAACCCCATTACAATGTTGTTGTACAAAATTGTTATATTGAGTTTAGCATGTAGAGAAGAACAGTTACAGAGAGAACTTATTCATTAAATTCATCAAACTGTGTTCCATTAGCTCAATTGATAGAGCTTTAGGTTTGCAGTGCAAGGGTTTTGATTCCTTGGGATGACAGGGAAACATTTGTAAATTGAGTGAAATGTAATTCACTTTGGATATAATCCTCTTCCTAATGTGTGAATGGCTGTCCCTACAATCAACATTAGGGTTTGTTTATTCTTAAAGTGTAAACTTTTTAGATGTTCCCTTACTTACCATTTTTCCAATATTGATTGTATTTGGCAGACACTTTTGGATAACTTACAGTGCATTCAAAAAATACTTTTTATCATTATGTGTGTTTCCTAGGATCAAAGCCGAGGTCATCGTGCTGTGTAGTGCTTTACCAACTGAGCTACAGGAATGTAACTTTAGGAATCGCACAGATCGAAACCCACAATGTATTAAAATCTACTTTGTGTGATTTCTTTACTCCCCCACATGATGTTCAACATGTCTCGAGAACTTACGGCATCTTCGAAGCACAAATGAAGATATTTAGGTGAAATCCGAGAGATTTCCAGGCCTCATTATAGACATCATGGTTATAGTTGAGGTCCTAAAGACATTGTTAAATTGGTCCATCTGCGCATAGTGGCTCAGTTGAATTTTTTTGAAGTGACAAGAAGGCTTTATGCGCAAAGAACAAACCAAAATACCGACTTTAATCTATACATTCTCCTCTGCCTGACAAGGTATATGGCGCGCGTTCATGAGAGCACTTCTTCTTCGTCTTCTTGGACGAGAGCACTTTTTTGAGTTGTGAGTTAGAACACTGGCGTCCAATAGGGTCAAGCCTCATGTGGCGTCCAAGAAGAAGATGAAGAAGAAGTGCTCCTGTGAATGTGGGCCATACACTGACAAGTCTGTATTACAAAGTGTCTGTTATACAGTGGTGCCATGGACATTTATTCAGAATTATTCTGAAAATTCTGACCACTAAATGTTGCAAAGTAGTTTGATAGAGACTGCTTTCGAAAAAGCAACCTGGACATCATGCATAAAAAATAAAAATAATTTGGCTAGGGGCATTTGCTGTAACAGACGGAGCAACTAAGGGCAACTTACTCTGGAAATAGTTTAGAGTACTGGCTAACCTCCAAAATAACAGCATACCATCTGTCCTGTTACATAGAGGCTTTAGCAAGAATATATTTCTAAAACGAGTCTTTAATTCATGTCAAAATCACTATATGACTTTTTTTACGTAATCTTTACTCCTACTGTGTTAGGGGAATAAAAAATCGAATTCAGGGCAGTAAATTAAAAAACTAAATGTATCGTACTTGGGCATCAGACTCACGACATCTTTTATAGTAGATGGTGATTAAAAGCTAAACCAGAGTGGTCTCTTCATTGTTTTTCTGTGGATGTCCGAAGAGCAAGCTTTCGATGGAATTTGCCAAAATAAAATGTTTTTGTTTTGTCTTTTTAAGATGTGTTATATCCTCGCTCATCCTCTCCCCCTGAGAATGGCCTGAGATCTCATTCTGACCAGAGGCAAAGAACTCTCCCCTCACGAGTATGTCGAGCCGAGCATTCTTTAACATACCCTCGTGGATCACCCCAGGAGTCTCGCTCAAATCACGGAATGGCAGCCAGCGCCATCCGTCACAACGACTCATCATCTCTCAGCCATCGCGGGTCAGCGAATCTCCCCGAGCGGGACAAATCCAAGCCCTCGTGGAGACCAGTGCGAGAAGTCCTAAATGTCGACAGCGTGTTGAGTGAGCTAGAACGACGTCAGCAGCAGCAACAGCTTGGAAGTCCTCGATGCGTCCGTCGCTTCGGTCAAGAACGAGGTCTGATGAAGGAAAAGCAAAAAGGTCTGATGACTATCTATGAAGATGACTCACGGTTAGAGACGGAAAGCCAAAGCTCCCAGGAGTCCCAGCGCCAGATGATGGCAACGCGGCCTAAAGGCGGAGCTAATGTAGCACAACGGAGCGATAACTGGATGATTCAGAGGACAGAGTCGGGGTACGAGAGCAGTGATAGATTAAGCAGTGGCTCCACCAATCCAGACTCACCAGGTGTGGAGAGCTTCACAGGCAAAGAGCTTAGAGCAAATCAAGATGCACAGCACCTCAGGTAAGTCATATATTAAGGAAAAATACATATTGTCGTTGTAAGCTGGGATGTCTGTAGGACATTTTTCAGGAAATCGAGAAACACTGTACTTTTTAAATGATTCAATACTGTGTTTTCAAAGTTCAAAAACACTTTTTAATACTTTTAATTGATTAAATATTTTAAAAACCCAGTGACAAACATAAAGGGTGAATAATAATAATAATGATTTATGGCAAGAAAATAAAAACCACCAGATACGAGATGTAATTGAAGCTTTGGACTTCATATGCTGTGTGCACACCAATCATGAACAATCGCGTGTCTCGCTCTTTATTACTCGCGGGAAAGGTTCCTTATTTTCATGTGAGTGTCTTCACGCATCTGGACCAGTCAAACTGTAGTTGTCAATGAGCTCTTCGTGCAAATGCCTTGCTCGATTTGAAATTTTTCTACTTGACGCAGGTTTGTGTCTATTTGCGTCTTTGCATTGACTTTGTATGTTATTTACTCACGCAAATCAAATTTGGTGTGAACACAGCATTAATCCTAAATTAATTTTGTCTGTTTCCTTAGGGATCAAGGCCACAATAGTCAAGGTGACTCAAAAATGGAGGCAGTGCAATCTCTATTGTATCATAGTAAGTATTATTTATAAAAAAAAAAAAAAACCCTAGGCCCGGCATCTCATCAGAAATACAGAACAAATAAAGGTCATCCTTACAATCAATCTTCACATTTAGCTTACTTTTAAACTCTAGCCAACCTCTTCAAATGAACAGGAACCACAAATTATAGCATTAAAGTCATCTGTATTTTCATTTGAATTGCTTTAGTCCCAAATGAAAAAAGTAAGGTTAAGTTATACATAGCACTTCCCAAAGTGATCAAAGACGGAAAAAAACAATGACTTAGTGGATATTAGTTTTATAAGAACCCTGCAAAAATAGCAGAAGTGTAAAAAAAGCATCTTTTTTTGACCTACTCTGAGTGGCAGCACAGTAGAAGGAGATATATGCAGTGAAATGAAGTACTTATAGTGGATCCATGACACAGACAACATTCCCCTTTCTGTATTTAATTCCTCTTTCCTGTGATGCAACTCAAATACTCAATGCCACGATCATGGCTTCAATTCCCAGGGAATGCATGGATGCAATAAAACATACTGTTTACCTTGAATGCAATGTAAGTGGCTTTGGATACACTGTAGTATCTGCTAAATGCATAAAATGCATAACAATAAATTTTCTCTAAGTTATCGTAATTTCTATTAATAAAGGGTGCAGATTTAAAAAAATTATTTCCCAAATTAATTTGATGTATGTATAGACTATGCTGTATGAAGCGTCCCGATCTCATTTTCCCTTTTTTTATGCTTTGGAATGGAAATGCTGTTTTGTAGGCTGTTTTTGGTAAAGCTATGTGCAGAACTATATTAGATAATTCCCAAAGAAAGGAGTGCTGCAGAGCCATTAGTCATCTGGAGTGTTTCCACTTTTTTTCCAAGACTTACAGAACTCATTTACAGTTTTGTCATGTATCCTTTGTGTGATTTTATGCAACCCTAATTCTCACTAATTCTACAGCAGTTTGCCAGAAAACTGAGAAAATCCCCATCCATCTCTCTCTCTCTCTCTCTTGCTCTACATCCCCTCCGACTCTGTAAGAGATCAGCTTGAATTTGAAACATCTCACAAAAGAGTGATGCACTATAATGGAACATGGGATTGAAGCAGGAAGAGAGAGACTGTGTACTGTTGTTGCACTGCGGTTGCGTGGCAGTTTCAAAATCAAGCTCTCAATACCTCTGTGTTTCAAAGCTGAATGTTATATTTACCAACCATCTCAGTTTCCCAGAAGGCCTGGAATAATAAAGCTCTGCTTAGCACAGAGGAAAAAAACAGAAGCTTTAAAACCGGCAGGAGAGCACACAGAAAGAGAGAATTACAATTGGCCAGAGAGTAAAAATCCCAAAACATCATCAGTTGTAAAATGTATTCCATGGGCTTACTGAAGCCTAAATCTTAGACTTAGCAGCACATGTCATATCCTGTGGCTCGATCCTCACATGGAGCTCAGCAGGTTGGCAGGAAAGAGATGAATAGTCTGTCTATTTATATATAAGTGAGTAGGATGTGTCCTAGTGAGTGTGTCTGTGCCTGCTGTGATCAGCTGAGGCGGATTTTGGCAGCTCTGTTGCTCTGACACTACACACCTATGCCAGAGAAACAAAAGCAACCTCTTAAGCTTTACTGTCTGGTTTATGTTCATCATTTCAATCTCAGAAAATCTGTTTTTGAATGTATTTCCGTTTGTCTCTTTTAGGCAAACAAGTGGTTAAAATTCAGGGACAGAACTCAGAACATCTCATTAAAGGAAGTCCAAATTCAAGGTATTTACTGGCTTTATCTAAACCTAGCAAATATATCACAAAGTCATTGTCATTGATTGGTGTATTTTTACTTGGTTAATAAAGGCGAAACAGATTAGTTTACCCCAAAATATTAATAAGTACATTAGTGTAAAACAAACATTTGACAAATTTTGAAAATGAAAATAATTTGACACATATGTATTTACAATGGAAGGCAACTATATTTAGCGTATTTTACGTTTTTTGTTTGTAATGATAATCTGGATGGCAAAAATAAATAGCGCTGTCAAACTAAATGTCATAATTAGATGTATTTATTTATAAAAAATTATATAGAAACTTTGTTTATAAATACGAAAAATTAATATGTACAGTACACAGACATATATTATGTAAACACAAACTTTTATTCTGGATTTGATTAATAGCGATGAATCGTTTGACATCCCTAAAAATTATGAAAATCTAAATATACCAAAATAAGGCAACATCTACAGAAAATAATTAATTTTTTTACAGAAGGAAGGTTAGATATTCATCCTGCACTTGCAGGAAAGGGGGCAATGCAGAGAAGGACCCATTGGCCACTGAACTTCAAGCAGAGCAACAGGAAGTTTCCATGCGATGGCATCATAACCCAGAAAGCCCTCTACTGCGACGCTTGGGCAAGATCAGCAGTCCCGAGTGTAACAGTTCTGATGAACTCACAAACCCACTTTCAGAGCCGGAAGACAGCGCTTATCGCTCCAGCACCAGTGAGGTGGCTCCTCACGAATCACCGGGCCTGAATCGCTCCGGTTACATGCAACCAAGGCAAGAGTCCGCCATACCTACATCAATACCAACTCACTCCAAACATGCACAACGACCGATTGAGATAAAGACTCCACCGTTTCGTCCCAGAACCTTACAGGAGATGTCACAGACCGTTTCCAAGGCGTCCGGTCGTGCCGTTCCATCATCACACTCCAACGCAGTACACCGAAGAACAGAAGTCAATTGCACATTCCCAAGCTCATCCGACGTGAGTTCAAAATCAGGCTCTGACCAGGAGAGGGGAGAGCAGGTGTCCAGTGAGCCTGAAGAAAAATCTTGTGGTTGGGAAAAGCCTTCTCCTATTGCGTCCCAAGGATCAGGAGTAGCACTGACCACTTATTTCTCTGTGGATAACTGTATGACAGACACATACAGACTGAAGTATCACCACCAGAGGCCACTGGTTCTCTCAATGCCTGAGCCCAGAGGACCTCTTAGAGACAGGAGAGACTTGGTGCACATGAATTGCACGGAGAGCCAATCGGAGCGTGCCAAAACTAAGCCTGACCCTGGTATGTTAAACCTCATGCTATGAATGATTTCATCTCTTGACTATTGATTTATCTATTTTATACAGTTAAGAATAGCTCAGTCCATACCACTGGTACTTTTTCACAGTTACAGGATTAGTTCAGCTCAAAATGAAGATTCTCTCATAATTTACTAGGACTGCAAGATATATAGAAACACCGCAAATGTGCATATCACAGTGGTTTGCGGAATGGCTGTAATACTTCTAGCAGAGAGGTTGGCGAGACAGGGAGAGACGCTTTTATTTCCCAGAAAAAATGTGTATGCTAGTTATATAACTTTTAGTTTTAAAATATATTGTACTGTATATAATTCGTTTGATTATACAAAATGTCTGCATTATCGTATGTGCATATCCTACATAGCAATTTTTAGCATTTTGTTTGTGTTATCGATATTATGCCATCCCACATACTGTGTATATGATTTCCTTTATTCAGCTGACCACAAAATCATTAAATATTGAAAATCATCAAAACATTCGACACTATGTCCATTTCGAGTTCACAGCATTGGAACATCCTAAAAGCCCTTACATCCATCTCCAAGTGATAAATATATATGCTTTCTTAATCCAAACCGTAGACTTTATAGATAATTCTTATTTAGAGCTCTAAATTCAAGTGTGGTAGCACATTGATTACTTCAAATCTCATTGTGTGTTCTTGCGTGTTTCGTGACCAGTTGTCATGTGATATTTTGTCATGTAACACCAATTCAGTTTCAGTTTGTCTAAATCTGTTAAAAACACTGTTTGGTTTCTCTCACACATTCTTTTGCTTCAGGAGAAATGAATTAATCCACTTGAGTTGTTTTGGCCACTTTTATGATGGATATATGGTTTTTGGAGCTTCAACATTATGGGACCCATTCAGTAAATTTGGGATGGCATGAGGGTCAATTAGGAGAGAATTTCCATTTTTGGGTGAACTAATCCATGAATAACACAGGTTTAGCATCATATAATAAGCAAAATAACCTGCATTCTTGATTTAGACCTCAATATACTGTCAGTTGCCTTTTATGAAAAACGTACGGAATATTAAATACTTAACAAATTAAACTAACCTTTACAGGAAATAGCAACAATAAGCCCACAGCTAAATGGCACCCTGTCTCTTCAAAGGGACTGGATGAACATGGATATTTGTGAAGGTCATGGGTAAGTTATTCTTTGCTTTAAACATTGTGAACTGCACTAAATATTAGGTAAAAATATGCAATCTAAATGTTAGCATGCAAACAAAAATCAAATATACCAAAACATTAAGAAGGTTTAATGATTGTGCTAAATGGCAATTTTAATACAAGTTTAAAATCAAACACTCGAAAGTCTGGATGTGGGTGGAGTTATCACACTGGGGCGTGTCAGAGACCCCATGACGATAGGACCCTTTCATCTTTGCACTTACAAATGTTAAAACCCTGTTTAATAATTAGCATAAAGGTCAAACTACTGTTTTACTATGCCGTTCTTGCTCTTTAGCTGGGCAATTCCAACGTTATGGAGATCGTATTAATAAACAATATATTGAATAATCTGTTTATATTTGATTAAACCCCTGATAATAGAGTCCATACATCAGAAAAATATACAGTCTATACACAAGTTTTTTATTTTAAAAGAGAGGAAATACGGATGTGACAAAAAAGAGAGATTTGGGTAGTTAAACCACCATATATTGATTTGACCTCTCAGTATAGTGTAAAAGACCTTATTTGTATCTTGATGTTGACTTTCGAATGGAATTGCCCAGCTATTTCATATTAAAATTGTATATTACTGAAATCGAACACAACCCAACCCAAACAACAGCAGTGCAAGGAGAGACAATCACAAAATTGTTCTGCTCAGGTTCTCTGCGAATTATAACCTATTTATAATATTTACAGTAAGCATTACAAATTTAACTGGTGCTGTATAATTTAAAATGTTCAAGAAATACATACAATATAATCAGTTTATTTTCTTATTAGGTCCTGGTGAACCAGTGAGAAAGAATTGCCAAAGAAGTTTAGATATCAATTGTTTTGCATTTGTAATTACAATGTAATTATGAAGACAGAAGGCAATGTATGGCAGACTTGTTGTTTCATCTTCCTTGTAAATTGTGACGCCTGATTCTCTTAAAAGAGCCATCCACTGGAGGGCAGTATGCACTTTGGCTTGAAATATTTGCTTGTGAACACGAATGACCATTTTATGCTTAATATTGAATTTATGGAATACCTTTTACTGAACTCCGACTGGTAATATTTAAAGTTTATGTTTAAGTCTATGGCTTTACTTTAACTGCAAATGGACCTTTGTAAATACTCCCTTGAGGTTGTTTGTGGAGTGCCTTCCTGCAATTTTTCATGCAAAATATTCACATGTTGACTCGAAATAAATGAAAGTGTAAAATGATACCCACTTTATATTTTTGGAGATGTCTATGCATTTATTTTTATTCTTTGTTTAATAAACTTCAAATGTTCAATTGTGATTTATTTCTGAGAGTGACTCGCTGACGTAATGCATTTCTGTTGTTTATTATTACATACAGCACTGAAAACAGTTCACACAAGGCTTTGAATATCAAAACTCAGTGCAAACGAAACATGGTTTACATGCACACACCTTATTTTTTAACCTTACTTTGTAAACATTAAATACAGGGCTGCCAATTCCTGTAAAATATTTAGTGTTAACTAAACAGTTTTGA
The DNA here is from genome assembly GCF_947034865.1 of Barbatula barbatula. Taxonomy (NCBI): domain Eukaryota; kingdom Metazoa; phylum Chordata; class Actinopteri; order Cypriniformes; family Nemacheilidae; genus Barbatula; species Barbatula barbatula. The sequence goes on from NC_136771.1 coordinate 16,650,408, forward strand.
ATCGTCCAAATATAGTTCTAACCCCTTTTGAAAATCCTCTTGGCATCGACACCTTCATAGTTGTAGGTCTGTGGAGGAATAAAACAACACTGGTTTGTGCAAACAGACAATACAGTTTGTGGACATTATGAGGTGATGTTATGTCATCTACTCAGATAAGTTTAGTGTTTCACTGTAGGCCAAGCAATTGTTTCCATAATAGCAAAGCAAGATCTTACCTGTACAAGTTCACCACCAATAATCTTCCTGGTTGTTATGAGAACCTTTCCGTTGTCCTTGCGAGTGAAGGTGCCCTTCAACATGTCCCCCTCCGTGACCCAGGATCCCTGTGATGAGAAGGTCAGAAGTTAAGTTCAGTCTGAATTAAGCAGAAATAATAAGACAACATTATCTAGTTGGTCAAACTATTTGCATAGGAGGCTTGTTGAGTGTTTGCTTATTGTACGGCTAGAGGGTATTGTACAAGATACACAGTCTGCTTTGCTGAACTTTTAATGGCTCCCTCCAACCAGAAAAGAAAAACTGTGGATTACACAAAACATGAACCACTGTTTGACCTATTATTTATGGCTGCAAAGACTGTATATGTTGTAAGTCTTAAATGTACATAAACCTGATTTAGTTGAAGCAGTAAAAAAAGGAATTCCTAGGCAAAGTTTTTATCATTTCGCCTAAATACAAATATTTATTGACCTTCTGTCACCATTTACTCGCCCTCATGTCATCTCAATCATGTATGACTTTCTGTCTTCTGCAGAACAGAAAAGATGATATTTTAAAGCATGATGGGGACAGAACAGTGGCGGTACACATTCACTTCTATTATATGGACACAATACCAATGTAAGCGAATGGGTACCACTGTTGTTCGTTAACCAACATTCTTCAAACTACGTTTTTTTGTGTTCTGCAGAAGAAAGCCGTACAGGTTAAAAATGACAAGTGGGTCAGTAAATGAACGATCACTATAAAAGATACAAAATGTCTATTCTCAAATCAGACATGCTTACACTGAGCTCAGTGCCATCTGCCAGAGAATATTCAAAGTTGACGCCGAGAGTGAATTCTATGTCCAGGGTGCGGAAAGCACTAACTTCCTTCACTATGAACTTGTCACCAGATTGCTCCAGGGTGATCTTCAGGTTGTCATGAGCAGCCAGTTTCCTTTTTACCATGTTGATGCCTGTTAACACAAACACATGCACATGCACTTACTGTAAATAATGACGCACTCAATAACTCAGCAAGTCTGGATATTGTTAATGAAGAGTGTTCAAGCATTTGTTCTTAAAACCAAAGACTATAAATTTTGACTATTCATATTTCACAAAAGAATACATTCATAAGCATCTGCTGAATTTGACTTTGATGAATTTGAAAGTAATTGCTATAAAAGCTCTTACCCATTTGTTCCATAAACTTCTCATAGTTCTCATTGCGGTCAATTTTCCAGGTACCATTGAAAGTCATGATGACGGATGTGCTGTGATCCTAATGATGGCCCAGCTTTACCCCACGCCTCGCTTTTATACCGGTTTAAGTGACAACACACTTGCTTATCTGAGTATTATCTTTACGCTGATGTGGCTGAGTAAAGCTCACGGAGTGTAAATTTCCCCCTCCCTCCAGGCTATACATTACACATCCCAGCATGCATCACTCTTTCGCCGATTCTAAAAAAGAGTGGAGGCTTCGATTCATTCCATGGGAACAAGCGCTCACTTGTATCGGATGGTCAAATATTTACGTCACTGGTGGCTGTTGTTCGCACACAAAGTCCTGCTTTTGTTTGAGTTAATCGCTGTTTTATCTCTGTGTAGGGCGTGTCTAGAGTACACATGTAGTGATTATGTGGTTAGAACTCCTGTGGCAGTATAAATAAGGCAAATATTTAAGCAGTGATTTAGAAATATTAAAGAAATATTAAAGAAATACAGCTTCAAGCATTTTGTCCTTTGTATGCACATTGCAAACCTGCACAATCTCTTCTGATGGAAGAGACAGTGCAGATCACTTTTATGCAATTTTTTTTGAATAGGTCTGAAATATGAAACGACAACAATTCGAGTTTTTCCCTTTTTTACCCAACCAGAAGTTAAAACAAACAAGCATTTATTTGTGTACAAGTCCCGCATCGAAGGTCAAATCCATGCAACATTCAATGGATTCATCTGAATAGCTGGAGACCTGAAAGAAAGGTTAAAGGGATATCAGTGTTGGCGTATTATAACTTCATTTGTAGCCTTGGATCTAAAATATTGATAATCTCAGATAATGGTGCATTTCATCATTACCTCAAACCTAATCCTCTCAACAGTTCAATAAAATAAGACCTTTGAGGCTGTATTGTCTGTCTTATCGAATCTGAAGATAAGAAAAGAGGTGAAACCTCTAACGAGATGAAAATGGATTTATTGTTAGTTAAAATGCATGACTGCAACTTCACACAAATTGTAATATTGTACTGGACCTTAAGTGAACATGCAGACATTAGACACATTTAACAATATTTCGGCTAACTATTGAATCTAGTCTGCATTTCATTTCATGCACAACTCATCAAATCAAAGGTGGACAGTGGTGAAGTATTTTTACTAAATTTTCAAGTATCTGTATGGTACAGTGTAAGAATCAGTGTTTTTACATTGGACATTTTTACTTGACTACATTATCAACCAAAAAATCTACAAATTGACTTTATTTAACTGTCACTGAAGTATTTTTCCTGAGTAAAAGTATAAGACGATTGTAATATACTAGTATATAGTATAAAACAGTAGGTTAAAAAATATTTATGAAAATAAAGTAAAAAAGTATATTTGTCTAAACGACAAACTCTAATCTTTTTGCAGTTGACATGGTGGTTTATTTTTGGACAGTACCGCCTGCAGCTGTAGTGCTGCATGCAGTTTTCTTATCATTAGCAGTTGACCTTACAAAGGTTTTCTCTCTGAATATGCTTTAGCAGTCATTTTGTGTACTGTTTTTCTGTCTGCTTTTTTAAATCAAAACTGGTGATGTCTGCCCAGTTAACACAATGCAGCACGGTTCTCAAGTGTGTGTACAGTGGCTTCCTTTAAGGTCCAAAATGTCCTCCTAATATAGTGAAACCTCACTAGTTAAAAAGGTTATCAAATATGCATGTTTATAATGTTTAGGTGTGAAGGTTAAAGGTTGGGTTGGGAGCCTGAAAGTATTATTACCCTATTAATAATGGGAGTACGTAAGACAATCTTATAAATATATTGAAACAAACATGATTGTACATGTTTGGTTATGGGGAAAGAGGCTAAGGCCAGAAAACATCTAAATACAATCTTACTTATATAGTGTGTGTGATTGAGAGAGAGAGAGAGAGAGAGAGAGAGAGAGAGAGTGAGAGAGAGTACACACTGGATGCTTGCAGTGTCGCGACAAAACTTGATTGCTTCTGTAATAATGAATGGAGATATCTAAATTGCAAGCAGCTGTTACGGTGAGCCTTAAAATGTATTAGTTATGTGTAAAAATAACTGGTGACCTCAGTTAACTTTATAGTAAATAAGTGTGTGCGTGTGTGTGTTTGGATGGGGTGCTATAGAGACTACAGAGGTGTGCTATGTAGTAAGGGTAGTGTGCCAAAAGTTTATGTCCAGGAGGTAATGTTTAACTGTACAAGATACAAATCAAAGATAATTTATCTGATGATTGTTTAAAGTCTAACATTTTTAATTGTGATATCATCGTGCATCAGAAAGGTTTCAAAGTCTAGAATAAAGTAATAAGCATAAAGGAGGCTAAGCTTGTTTAGGTGTCTTTGACATTAGCACGAGCCATGACTGTCTTTAGATCTAACTGTTTACTTTATTTAGAGAGATAAATATGCAAAATAGCAGCAATACAATATACTATAATTAAGTCGGTGCATATGCTTATTTTCATAAATCAATACACACAAATTAAAATAAAAAAGTTCACAAGACATTTAACATAACTTACAGTAGCCTATTTTGCAAGGGTGTTAATAAAAGCATAGTGTTAAGGGTAGATTTCCTATTACAGTAATACATTTATCTGCAAAATTCAATGAATACAAACTCCATTAAATAACTAACTTCTCAAATACTGAACACTCACTTATTTAGACATATTTAGAATATATTAACTTAATAACAACTGTAGAATAACATCAGAGGACATTTGTGCTGTTAATCATAAAATAACATATGTACATGAAGGGCACATTCTCTGCTGCAATGTAATTCTTTGTTTACACATTGTCGTAGGAAAATTTCAAATAAAGTTAATGAAGCTTAAAGTTAAGTTATTACACTCATACAGTAACAACATGTGTTGTGTTACTTGACATCTTCAGATTGTTCCCTAATTGATGCATAATTAAAAATTGCTAAATGACTACATGTAAATGACTAAATGTAAAAAAAGTTTTTTAAATTGTTGGTGTTCAATTAAATATAATAATTAACATTAAATATTATTATATAGCCAATATCAACACACAGAAAAAAAAGTGATGAAATGAAAATAACCTTCAGTTTGTTCAGTGATTAAATAATATTTTCCTAGACTTGCTAGTGACTTGAATAATGTCACAACCTCTACCATAAACAAAACAGGATGAAATTAGAAAAAAAACTAAGCATTTGCAAGTTGCATAGTCTTTTTATAACAAGTTCCAGTTGCATTAATTCTAATTTTCCATCTGAAATTAATTATATAGTTGGCACTCAAGGTACTGTAGCATCAAGTTGACCAAATGGATGAACATTTTTTTCATGTGAAATACGTCCATTCTTTAATACTTTTCCATTATGTGTGAATCAGAGAAAATTGGCACTTCAACAGCAAGGGGCACTGAAGAACATTCTTCACTGTGTCTACATTTAACCCCTAAGAGGTGAAAAATAAAATGATCTTGATGAATAAACCCTATTTACAGATTTCAGAATTAACGTAAAACAGCTGAGAACAAAATGACAATGACGTTGCTGTGGGTCCACTGGATGTCAGTAGGTCTTACGTGAAAGAAACCACACTTTCATTGGCTCTTTTTTCCCCTTCATGGTTATGGGTCCTCTGTATTCCAAATGAAACTGAGGGTCAGCGTTCTCCGCTGACTGCAAACACCTGAGAAAACGACACAATAACAGCATAACATTTATTTTTAAATAATTCTTATTAAATATTAACTGTAAAGTTGTTCAAAATCTAATTATAATATTTGAACCACATTGCACATTAGTAATTTGATTTCCCTTTACAGTAAGGTTGTATTTGTTAAAATTAATAAATGTATTAGGTAACAATAACCAATATACATAATATGTTTTTTACGCATTTCATGCTAGTTTATTGTGTCTGAACTAATATTAAGAAATACAACATTATTTATTTAAAATGTGTATTAGTAAATGCTAAACTTAACACAAACTAACATTAATATTGTAGAAGCGTTGTTCATTGTTAGTTAATGTTAGCTAATGCATGAACTAATCGTTACTAAATTCAACTTTATTGTATAGTGTCACCAATAATTCTGTACTACCTATATCATAAAAAAGAAAAAGAAATGAATAAAATGCATTTTCAAGGTCTAACTTGATTGTCTCACCTGTATGTGTACTCGGACACATTTATTTTTCCTTTCACTCCAGTGGTCTCGGTACGACTAGTCAGGTTGACTGTATTTCCAAATAGGCAGTAGCGGGGCATTCTTTGACCTATAACCCCTGTGACCACCTCTCCTGTGTGGATTCCAATGGTGATCTGCTCCAAACATGGCAGTTAGAAGGTAAACATATAAAGCTTACAAACAAGCCCCAAAAAAATATGTTGTTATACTATGTTAAAGAAGTGCCAGAGTAACACGGCATTATTGTTTCAGGATCAAACTGATCTGGGTTTATTTTGAAATACAAAAGAAAAGGATGATCTGACGGTGTCTGCCTTTGCCAGACTGTGCACAAGCTTTTGCATGAGTCTCACTTTCTTTGTGTAAATGTGTTTAAATGTGGCCATGCCATCTGTCTAATATAGCAGGTTCTCTTATGTAGATGCTTTTAGTATTCAAGTGGCATATCTCTAACAGTCACACATATAATAACAAACCTGTGTCGTGTGGTTAAACAAAAGCCCCTGTTGAGACTACTGCCGACATGTCTAACGTGTTTGAGATCTATTTTGGAGCTATTTTTTGGAAGGATAATACACATTGAACACTGGGTAAAACACCCACCCACAGGAACATCCCCTAGGCAGATCTTGTCTGACATTATCTTAGGCAGATCTTGTCTGACATTATCTTGCAGGTACAAAAAATGTGAAAATGTGAATATCATACCTTTCAAATGAAGTAATGTTTCGAAAACAAGTACCTCTAACAAGTGATTAGGCTCATACTCCACTTTCCACGTACAAGTAGGTAAGTTTGAACTATTAAAGCATGTAATGTTTTTATTAACAGTAATTTATTACAGTTTACTAGTTTGCTTGCAGTGTATACACTTTATACTTAGGGCGAGTAAAGATCATCCTTTATCACTGTTGCAGTGAATTTGTAAATCACGTTCATGCACACTACTTCTAGATTGTATTTAAACTTCATAATGTTAACCAGGGTTCTGGATGAGAAAAGGATTGTCTGTGAAACAGTTGAGAATTGTCCAATCACATGAGGTCAAACATGTAAAAATCAATATTGATACACTATCAGCTAAAGTAGGAGGGTCTTGGGCACACAGAGCTGCGCCCTGGCGACGTTCTGACGTGAGTCAAAAAAAGTTTGTGTACCTACATAAGCACTCATTAGTATGACGCCCTGCACGTACAACACATACAGTATGTATTGTCACAGAAAGTCTAACACAACTAGCAGGCGAATATAGTGTGAATAAATATATTTATTTCTAAATTATTTTGCCAAATTTATTATGTCAAACTTATATTTTACAGTCTTCTTCGTGCCCCTTTCGACCAGCCGCCACAGCTCATGGGACTTGAAGCGGGTTCGGTACGCACAAGTCTGCATTCAAAGCATCCTTGATATCAAGAAAATATCCGGGTTCATTAATGTTCTATTCTTGTGTTCTTAAGTATTGGAAGATGACTTTGACGGTTATTGATGACGTTGAGCGAGTACACGAGCATTCACATTTAATTGGCTTAACACAAATGAATAACATTCATCTGAAATTAAATACATTTATGAATTTAAGATTGACTTGTCTGGACAATTCACCCAGTTTAAGATCAGATAAACCAATTCAATTGTGTGAAAATGGGTGTCAATTATAATTAAATTAATCCAACAACCTATTTTTTATTTATTTCACATTAAAAAAAATTATTCATTTCAACAGCACTTTATCTCCTGTGAAACTGCTCAAATGTCCTACTTGAACCAGTATTAAATCATTCTGTCAAGTCATTGACAAACATTTCCTATATTATGTCCAAATGGTTTAGGGGTTCTGACAGAGAGTGCCTAGATATTATAAAACACTTCAACTGGGGAAGATAAGATGTTCTAGAATGAAAAGAACTTAAAATAACCTAATGTGTAATGCACAAAAGATGTTGAAGCTTGAAAATAGGTTGTAGTGAAGGTTTTAAAGAGGCAGTGTTTCTAAACAAAGTGAACTCTGAGTGCTTACTTGCACTGGGTCCTCATCCACTTTCACCTGCCCAGCCATCTCCATCATGTCCAGGGCCAGGTGACAGATGGATTTCGCATGATGGGTGCAGGGCTCCGGGAGACCACTCACTGTCATGTACTTATCCCCAACAGTCTCCACCTGTGAGCGCGAAAACAAACATTTGGAACTGAGGGTTTTCATTCAGAAATGATCAATGTGCCCCTTGCTGTGACGAACCTCACAGGCACAATTTACAAAATACTTTCTATGAGAAAACATGTTAAACTATTTACCATTAAAATAAAATTCACATGATGTACAGCAGAAGTAAAGTAAAATAAAGCAGAAGATAATATCCCCCTATCATCTACTGTTAAGAGATCCAAGTTAAGGATACTTTGCTTTCATTGCCCCCATTTCTTATTCTCCAACCCAATACCTATCCTAATGAATTCTAAAACATCTTTGGAGAGAGACTAGTCTCTTGTGAGACCTTTGGACCACATAGACATCATTGGCTTTAAATAAATATTCCTTTTTTTGGTGTGCTGGTCCTTAAATTCTACCGTTTGTTTGGTTAGCAAAGCCACATGAAGTGCATTCTTGTCTGTATGCCTAGGATGTAAATCAAGGACATCTCTTCTTTGCCCTTTTTGAAAAGAGCATTGTATGCGATGCATAGTTGGGGGAAAGGCATAAAATCTAAGGACCATTTGCATCCCTTATTTTCCAGTCCAAATATATACAGTATTTCTTGAAACAGTAATGACAATTTTGTGACATCACACGACAAACATTTTATATTACCATCCACACCAATTATAAATGAAGGAGAATTATGATTCATATATGTAACCTGCAATTGAAATTGTAATGATAAAATATTGTTCAGAAACTATGAGAGGAAAATGTGGTGAAATTTCTTAAACACTCTTTCTGGCTGTGTCTTTCCATTAAAGTCCAAAGGACCATAACTGAGATTTATTTCATTAAATATAAATTGTTAAACATGTTTATGTGTCCTTAAGACCTGAAGAATTTTTAGCATTCAAACATTGTTTTATCCCTTCAGCTATTCCCCTGAACCGAAGAGACAAATCTGAATAGACACAATTTCCAGGTCGCCTCCCCTCACCTTGTAGACATAAGGGTTCTTCCGAGACACGGTGAGAATGTCAAATCTGGTGTAGATATCGTTGAGCAGGTTGACAATTTTAATGGCTCCCTCCGCAGACGCATGTTTGCTGCAGAATGCATTGAACCCCACGATGCCGCTAAAAAGAATTGTCACGTTGTCATATCGCTTAGCCGGTACGGGCCGTTTGTGCCGCAGCTCATTGGCTACAGAGGGAGGCAGAACTGAATACAGCAACCTGAAACAAAAAGAAATTCATTATTTTCATGCGCATTCCTCAATCCAACATATTCATTGCATTAAGTTTCACAAAAAAAGGTCATTTTGAGCCATATTGTCTCCTTTACTGATGTGTGGCCAATCGAAGCAGTCCAGTTGTTTACTGCAGTCTGTGAAAAAGGTTATTCAGCAAGACATAATAGACTTTATCTCATTCAGAATTAATTATTTTGTTAAATTCCCGCAAATCGACCCTGGAATATCACAGTACTACCCCTGAAGGTTAAGAGCTAATTATCCTCAGAGCTGTTTGTGTACTCGCTCGCTACATTTATCCATCTGTTCCATCTGGGGGATTTATGGGGCTCTTAGCAATGCACCATGATGAAAAACTGATTTAATAATTTTCATCATTTCATTGTCATTTCATTGGTTTACAATAAAAAAATAGTATTGATCTCCATCGAAGCTATATCACAGAAAACACGTCTTTCTCACGTACAATGCACTGCCATGGTAACTGTCTTATGTATTATTGTCTGGCAAAGCTCCTAAATTATGGATAAATATGGTCGGGCTTGCTACAGCTGGGAAACATTTCAATGAATTGGTCTGCTCGCGGTCTCACAATAACAAAAAACAAGCTCCTTATAAATACATATTCGTGCTTTTTTTCAGACAGCATAAATAATAGACGTTTTGCAGATCAAGCAGATACTGTATGTATTGAAAAGTAAATAATTCAACAGTGGGATTCACAGCAAAAATAACAACCAAAACAAACAATCTGCTCTCTGTGAGGCGAGATTAGCACAGAATTCATCTGCATATAAAAAATTCTGTATTAAAATCAAGTACAGAAAATGCCACGGTCGCATTTTAGTATCTCAAATTGACCAACTGCACAAGTTTAAATGTGGGAAACCTGCTAGTGAAGATAAGATGACACTATTCACCACCTTCGGAATATGGCCTATTACCTTTATCAAAACGTCACATACATCTAAGAAATAAATGCACAGAGTGAAAAAACAGAGAAGGCAAATTTGAAATGAACTGATATATTTGTTCTTAGAAGAACTTCGAAGCTGCTCTTTGAAACCATAACTACACGTCAGCTACACATACGTGTACTACTCAAACTTTCTAGTAATTTGAAACACGGATGAGAATATATTCTTGTGGCTATGTAGATTTACTAAAGCCTAGCTTGGCAGAGTCATGTCTTAAATTCACATTACAGAATTGTCTAAATCTACACTGGCAGTTGTATAGCCGCAGACAGTGTTTACTGTCTGGCAGAATGCGAGATGGAGGACCTAGTGATGTTCAAGGTTCTCCACCAAATTTAATAAACAAACACACAGCTCACTCGCTGAGGCAGACCCACTCCCCCCACAGAGAGCGCAAAAACTGCGTCACTTTCCAAGAGGAAGAGACGGCCATCTTACACAAACACATGCTTATTTTTTTACCAGGATTTGAATGCTTTTGCGTTTCTTATAATATTATGCGAAGAAATTTCCGTGCCATGTCACATATCTCAGATGTTATGCTGCAGAGACTTGCAATGATACGCTTACAATCTTTGTTGCAGTCATCCATTGCTTGATAAGATCATTTCTTTCCACACAGCTAAAATTACATAAATGTTTAAAACAAGTGTGAATCTTCATTTAAACAAACAATGAACACCAAACTGGAATGCAGTTTTAACACTTCACCGCTTGGCTTTCATTCAACACAATATGCTCAGTCAGACAAGGAATTCACCAGGGCATACTGTGACCTAACAGCATTGCGTCCATTGGATTATAACAAGAACCTTTATTTCCTGAATGTGGCGTGCCGGAAGCCTGACCTGTCTGTCTTCTTCTTCTCATCCTCCAGGGCTCGGAGCGTGTGCTGCAGTCGGTCAGTAAGGATCTCCAGCTCCTGGGTCAACTTGTACTCTTCACGAAACTGCTCACCCAGCAGCACAAGGTCACGGGTGGCATCGTGAAGGGGAATGTCACTTAAATAGAGACCTCTCCTTGTCAGGTCATCCAGATTCATAACACTAGGATAAACAAATAAGAAAAAGCGGCATTAGGGCAATTATTTAAGGTACCTCAAGTAAAAACTCCTAAACCCAATCGACCCATCAGGAATTGTGTATACATATAAATGCAGTTGAAAATTTGAAATTAAGCTAATTTAGTGTTTCTTCATCTAGATGAATTGGCCGTAGCCTTAAAAAATGTAATTTCCTTAACGTTGTTTACAAGTTCTCGGTATTTTAAGTGTTTAGAAACAAAGTATTTGCATTTCTTTGAGTCTTTGTAATAATCATCTCAGATTTTTGTTCTATCATTTAGCAGTTAACAGACATATTTTTCCTGAAAGCGACATACAACTGATTTCTCATTTTCTATATTTAAAGTTCGTGTGGAGGGCAGGAGATTGAAAGATGCCATATCAGTGTGAGCTACAGAAACCCTTCGGTTCATCTTTAATATTGCACATGGGTCTACCTTGGTGAGCACAGAAACAGGATGTTTTCAGTCTCTGGCAGCGAAATCATCTGGCCCTTCAGTCTGAGACAGCTGATCTCTGTTCCAGTGAGTTCATCTTCACTCTCAGCAGTCTCTACGTTCAAGAGTCCCTCCTACAGGAAGTCAAAGGCAATTTCATGTTTCATGCTGTCTTGTGAGCAGCACAAGTCAAATCTTTGCTGTTCGCCATGTTTTACTCCCTGTACTGTTTGTGTGTGTGTGATACAGTATGCAGAACAAACTCAATTTATGTCACAACCATTAACCACAGAACAAAAGGTTTCAGTTAATGAGTGTTGATGTTTTTGTACACATGACTGTAGTGTGTTGTAGGTCAAACAGACCTTACTCCGCAACACAAAGACGGTGTTGATGTGAGACAAGATGCCATGGAAACTGAAGTCTATGTGCGGCCGCACCAGAGAGAACACCGAGGACAGGTTACAGACGCCAGGCTGCAGCTGGAAGATAACACACATAACTTGACACTTTTTCTCCAACACACTTTATTTAAACCTTTATACTTCAAATAATCCACTTTTTTAAATAAACGATTCTTCTTGAGCAGACAACCTGTGGCAGAACTCTGAAGATGGCATTGCCACACTGTGTGAGCATGAGGTCTTTGTCAAACATCAGATGGAATGGGAAAGCCTTGCAGAAGGTGTACGGACTGATTCGTGTCTCTTGAGTTCCGTTCTCCTCGAAACCATCCAGGTCTTCGTAAAACGCCTCTTCCTCTGAGTCTTTCTCTTCAATCAAGAACTTAATGTGATCGCACTCTTCACTCTTCTGCTGAATTACCTGGTGCACCGTCACAAAACAAAATATTATTTTATTGTTAAATATCTGTTTTTAATGTTTATACACATTGCACGTAGACTAAGCGAAATAAAACACTACTGTTAATCTAATTGTGGGTGTGTTTGATAAAAAGGAATGTCAAGTATATTTACATTATGCAAGAGACACTCTCTAGAACAATCTCTTATTTTTCCCCCTCTGGTAATGTTGCTGAAAATGGTCCTAAAATTGTTTTTAACGCAGACATCATATCATGTCTGAGCTGAATGCAAAGAAGCTGTTGTTTTTTCTCTCTCAGCTTGAAGTTGAGCCCATTTCACTGACGTCAAGCCACTGTCTCTTTGCCCTGCCATCACCATGGCAACGCTAGCTAACATTTTTTTCAACAAGTCAGGTGTTACATTTGGAGGGTCTGTCGATTGGACTCCCTCATTTCACACTAAGCCCAGATGGAGAGAGAGAGATAGAAAGAGCAGTCTGCCGTCTGGGAAATTATTAGCTCTTATTGGTTAAGGGGGATTTATTTGGAAAATAAGGCAGAGACTACAGCGCGGTGTCAAAGGATAAACCTTAGGGAGTCCATCTTACCGTTGTGTACCCATGGACCCCCGTCAGTGGGATAAAGACAACAGCAAGCTCTGCTCTGGTGGAGTTTTAATGATTTTGGTGTGGTGCACATTATTGCTTGTTTGCATTGCTTTATTTTGAGGGGTCTGTGGTCCATACATTATTTTTACCGTCCAATGTATTTTCCTAATTTAGTCATAAGGTAAATGCTAATAGTCTTGCAAGACGTACTGTTAAGAAGATCTGTGTATTTGAACTGATACTCTTGTTGTTGGTATCATTGAGTATATTGAATAGTTTATAAACCAAGTACAGTATATGCACAAGTAGTCATGTCTGTTGATGTGGATAAAAACAAGACACAAGAAAGTTCACATACACGCCAGCAGTAACTGCCAGACAACAGACAATCAACAAAAACACAAAGCACAGGCACAGCATAAGCCAACCTTCATCTCAATCTCGGTTCCATGAATCTGCTGTGCAACTGTCTTGATGATCCCGATGACGATGTCCTGGAGACCTTCTCTCTCGGAGTAGTAGTGTAAAATAAGGTTGTTTCCTTTCTCTGCGTCCGTACAGCGGAAGGAAGGCGCACGCATACCAGGGTAGATGGTGCCCAGATGGTCATGCAATGCGTCCAGATTCTGAGGGAACAAGCAGATCTTAACGTGGTGAGGAAAAAGGATGAAACGCAGTCCGGAATTTAAAAAATGTAAGCATCAGACATATACTGTAAAACAACACCAAAACATCATAAGAGTTCAACATGAATTTCTTTGGCAAGTTTTACAGTATTTTAAGTTACAATTTTACTGTGTAATCCATCAAAACTTGTATTTTTACAAAACTTGTATTTTTATTTTATTTAACCTTAAAACTAAACCATATGCAATGTTTGAAATACAAAACTTGTCTTGTTGATGAATTTTGTTTGACATAAACAGTAGCCCCTTACTTGTAAAAATTCACGAACATTGGAGCCCAACACTCTGAGGATGGTGTCATAGCCTGATTCCTGACAGAACTCAAAGAACATTTTCCCAAACAGTTGTAAGATTTCTCCTGCATCTATTTCTGTTGAATCCAGTTTAGAATCAACGGAGAAGAAAAATAGTAAAACGTTGTTTAATGATACAGCATTCAGTTCCTGTGCTTCAAAGGGAAAATTATTGGCCTGCATCAAGTGCACTGCACATAGGTGTAATTTGCGAGTAGGACAAGTGGAACATTTCGCCACCACATTTTGGAAAAAATTAAGAAATGTTTGCGGAAGTTGTGTATTGTTTAGGGGCCATGAACATCTTAAACTTGTGGAAAACGCACACACTCATAAGTTATATTTGCGAAAGACAGAGATCCGCAACTCCAGAAATGCAGCCAGTATGAAATGCGTGCATCATCTGCACTAGGGGCACTTGCTTGTGCATCCAGTGTCCAATGAACAAGTGACATTTTTAGTCATAGGAAAAAATCGTTTTTAAGTGTAGTGCACTGAAACAGCCAAGCAGCCTTCCCCAAATGACAGTTTGGTAACCTCATACTTTGAGAGCTGGAGTCACTATATATGATAAAATATTCCCAACGAGTAATTAAGAGTTATAATTTATAAAAGTATTGTTTTTGTTATCTCACTTTTCAAAATAAAGTTACGCCAGTGGCGCTGCATTAGTGACACAAAGGTTATGGGTTTGTTTCAAATGCATAAAAATGTAAATATGCCTAAAAACTATGGACTGTTTACACAAATTAATTTGGCACCACAGAGTTCTCACTTTAACCTCTATTAAACTCTTTGGCGATGCTGGAAAAGACTTGGTGGATTTGGTTTCACTCTCCCATCATGCCCAAAAGGTATGCAACTCTGAACAGAAGTACTTTTTGTAAGTGATGTTGCATAAGGCAACTGAAACAATGTGAATATGTGTTCACAACTAAATCTAGTATGTATGGAGCGATTTTAGTCTCATTAATTATTCATGCGTAAAACAAGATACACACATGCGTAAACAGTTTCGCATGCATAAAACTTAATTTACGTGCACATAGTATATATTTACATTTACGAAAAGCAATTCACGTGCGTAAAACAAAACTATTTTCTCATAAAGTACGTTTCGCAAACATACAACTGCGCACAAAACTTTCGAAAAGTTAAAATGTACACGTTTGTATTGTTATGGGAATGTACAAATCGTCACACACGTGTGAATCGCCTTGGACGTGTGTGTGTGTTTTTTGAGACTCTCCTGGCAACGCACTTGGGTTGTCGTACTCTTTAGCCAATCAGATTCAAGCTTACCATTCAACCAATCACAACCCACTGAGGGCGCAGGACTCGAGGAAAACGGCTCTGCGCAGCTTTGGTGCAGGCGGCACATAGTTTGTTTTGTAGGCTAACGTTACATAGTTTAACCGTTCACGGAGAGTGTGTTTTTATGTTTTTAAACGTTGCTTACGTTACCATTACGATATGTGTTTATGTCAGAAAGCCTGCCTTAGGAACTAAAGTGTTTTTAGTGTTTCCCAGACGGACCAGTATAACCTATCAGTAAAGGTTTCATCCTTTGTTCATGTTGCTGCTCCTTTTCCGTAATGTGTTCATTTATTTGCACAATGTTGAAATCAGTATTATGTCTGCTATTGCTGTTTCGAATGTTTACATTGTTTGTATTGTTCCGCTTTAGCGGTTATTTGCGGACGTGATTGCTGCGATGTTTCTAAGCTAACGCTACATGTAGCTGCTACATTGCTATTGTTATTATTTCTCTTGTTCCTTTGTAGAACAAACCCACATGTTCAATCATAGTGGCAACAGGAATAAATAGGATTGCCAAACAAAGCCTCAATGTCTTCCTTCACTCTTGATTCTCTGACCGGAATCTGGTTCATACTTGGCCACCTCAACCAGTTAAATTCTTAGAGTAGTATAGTTCACTACTTGACAGTTTATGTGGTTGCCAAACCAAAATAATAGAGTTGTTACATGAACATGATTTTGGTTACATGTGGAATAAAGTGTTTTTATCGACTGCAAATCTTCAGTTTCCTCCCATTTTGCAATTCATTGCTGTATCATGTCTATTTACCTTACCGTGTTTCTATCTGAGGTCAGTAGTATTGTCAAAGACGGTTTGTGTCGTTTTTATTAAAATCTGATAATACTAGTTAACTTTAAATGTAGTAATTTATTAGTATGGGTCTATATAGGCTAATATATCTATCTAAATTAGTAAAATAATCCCTTCAATGGCGTTTACAGAAGCGAATAAGGAACATAACACGTATGTCTAACTAGACTATATTCATTTACATGAAGAGCTACAAAGTCAGGGGAAACAATAGAGTATTTCAAACTGACTTGACAGAACGCATTGTGAAATGAGACCAGGTGGACAGCAGCGAAGTAAATTGAGTAATGTATTTTATTTAACAGTAAAAAATATAATAAATTGTACCCACGAAGCTGCGCAAGTGTGGAAAAGATCGTAATGTGATTAACGTGCGGTGAGGGTGATGCGTCATTTCCGTTCTATTTGAGCCAAACTGCACTAAAGCTGCGCAGAGCCGTTTTCCTTGAGTCCGGCGCCCTCAGCGGGTTGTGATTGGTTGAATGGTAAGCTTGAATCTGATTGGCTAAAGAGTACGACAACCCAAGTGGAAGGGGTTGCGTTGCCAGGAGAGTCTCACAAAACACACACACACGTCCATGGCGATTCACACGTGTGTGACGATTTGCACATTCGTAAAACAAGACAAACGCGTACATTTTAACTTTTCGAAAGTTTTGTGCGCAGTTGTATGTTTGCGAAGCGTACTTTATGAGAAACTAGTTTTGTTTTACGCACGTGAATTGCTTTTCGTAAATGTAAATATATACTATGTGCACGTAAATTAGGTTTTATGCATGCAAAACTGTTTACGCATGTGTGTATCTTGTTTTACGCATGAATAATTAATGAGACTAAAATCGCTCCATAAGTATGCAACCTTTTGATAAGATGTATGTGTGTATGTGTTGGTGGATATTTGTACATTACAAGAGGTTAATAACAAAATTCTATTAGCAACATACTGAATATTCTAACCCACCCGTCCAAAACAAAACAATACATTCTTACTCAGAACTTTGCTTGCAGCAGCCACAAGGTCGTATGTTTTGGCATCCTCGTATATAATTCTGACGAGAAACTGTCCCTCTACATCAACTTGAGCTTCTCTCCTAAAAGAATATACATTTACATAAGATTTCTTCTATATAATACCACACCATAGAATTTACTAAGAATGAAATATCTGTTATTTGTTAAATATTATAATTTCAAGTGTGAGGAGTACATACATACAGTATACTATTAAGACTGAAGTCATAATGAGAGCTACTTAATCATCCTGTATAACAAGGATAAGTTAGAAAAAACTTAAATGATATATAAAGTACGATGAACAAAGATAATATCAGAACAGTAATACAACCCCAGTCTAAAAAACACAAATGTAATTTATCACATCTTGTACAGTTCACTGAGAACATTACTAACCTTCTAATACTGAAGCTCTGAAATAATGCTGCAGTAACTTTGGCTCTGACTAGTATAACATTGCCGAAACATTCAGTGAGACTCACAACTTGAGCCGAAACAGACTCTAAAACATGTTTACATTAGGCACAGCTGTGACTTGAAAAGGCTTCTCTTAAAAGTCACGTCAAAGAGACGAAGGAAGTTAAATAAAGCTGTTTGTGCAAAAGGAAAAAGTTGAACGTACGTGACCTCAAGCCCACATGTTGTGCTATGATGCCTCATGCTCTGAATTCAGACTGAGCATACTGAAGCAAAGACATGCTATCAAAAACAGTGTGAATCTAAATTTGCAATTTGATTATGAATCCACTAGATCTTCATTATCATATGGATATGTCCTGTACTATGCCCCTGTACTTTTTGTGCTGAAATTATGTTTGATTTCAGGAGAAGAAAATGTCCCTTATACACACTAAAAAATGATGGGTTAAAAATAACCCAACCGCTGGATCAATATTGAACCAGACCAACAGTAGTTAATTTGACCCAGCAAGGTGGGTTATTAATTTTTAACCCAACAGATGAGTTAAATATTCTACCCAAACGCTGGGTCAAATTAAATGCAATTCTGGGTTGATACAACTACAGATTTGTTATTTAGTGTACCTAAATGCTGGGTCAAATTAATTACAATTCTGGGTTGATTCAACTAAAGCTTTGTTATTTAGTGTACCTAAATGCTGGGTCAAATTAATTACAATTCTGGGTTGATTCAACTACAGATTTGTTATTTAGTGTACCTAAATGCTGGGTCAAATTAATTACAATTCTGGGTTGATTCAACTAAAGCTTTGTTATTTAGTGTACCTAAATGCTGGGTCAAATTAATTACAATTCTGGGTTGATTCAACTACAGATTTGTTATTTAGTGTACCTGAATGCTGGGTCAAATTATTTACAATTCTGGGTTGATTCAACTACACATTGTTATATAGTGTACCCAAATGCTGGGTAAAATTAACCCATATGCCTGATAATTCTAACACATTACAGTACAATTTAAGAAAATAAATTGCAACAGACTACCCATAGCTATAAAACTGTTAAACTACAAACATAGTGACAGACTTTTTAGTGATTCATTAATAAATATAGGTCTGGCAACAGCTCATGCACAACCAACATGCACACAGAGTCTTTTCAAATAAAATGAAAGATTGGTCATGAACTCCACATGGAACTCACTTAATGTCCTCCCATACATCAGGTCCATATTTTCTCAGCACCAGAAGTTCCAGTGCGTGGTTGACAAATCCGTACTGCAAAACAAGATATTAGAACACCAAATTATGATATTTAAATATAGAACATCAATATATGCATTTATATTATAGCACCATAATCTTTACATATTCTAGCGTAAATACAAATATGTTAGAAGCACTATTCATGCGCAAATCAAAACATGAGCTGTACGCCTCTCAAAACAAGTGAATGCAGTAGGCGAATTAAATATCTAAAACATGACTGATCTAAGCAATAGCCTTTCTTATTTCTATTGCTTACTATTTAGCCAGGCGATGCCACTGTAAACTACAGAGCAAACATGTACGGCAATACTAAACCCGAGTATTCATAAATATAAAGCATGTAAAAACCTACGTCATATTTTGCTACATACCATATTTCGCCAAATTCGCCAATTCCCTGTTTTCAGTTAAATGAAAATACTAAACACCAGCACACCAGCATTGACACAGCATTCAGCTGTTATGAGAGGACCACCATTCCTGAAACGGGCTCGTTGTTATTGACGGAGGATGTAGCCAACGGGAGCGCAAGGATGCAAGAGCTACGCGCAGTTGGTTCTCTTTTCAGATGCCGTATTCAGGAATTATACTACGTCAAAACATTGGCTCATAAATATTCATTACGCAATCGCACGTTTGTCCAGAAGGACTATCTGATTGGCTGTAATAGAGCCGTTAGTAAGTGGACGCTAGTCAGTAACGAATCCTGCCATGGCAGAAGGCGTGGCTCATGAATATTCTATGAATAATTTGCCGCTCCAGGAAGGTTACTAAGCAACGTCAGCATGACCTTATTAATATTCAGACACGAAGCTTCACCGAGTGATATTGATAATTACGTAATTTCATGGCGTCTGCGTATAGTATAGTTATCTGCGAGTTAGTGATCGTGATTTCTAACAAATGAATGCAAAAAGAGAAGCTGGTCTTGTGTTTCTATATCAAAAACTGTTTTTAATTTTTCTAATGTAGAGAATCTGAATATTTTTTTAGATCTAAATGAATATGAAATTCATATATTGAATAAAAGCCAAATGTATTTCTTTAGATGCTAGATTCTTTATAATTTACAGCATTCCATTGAAACAGGGACGCAATTAAACAAATCAAACCTTGAGTCAAGTATGTTTATTACAGATCTATAACAAAACAAAAAAATCACAATAAAACATTATAAACGTTTCCTTTAAGAATGATCTGGATCTGCTAGCCTTACTCCACTGAGTGTCTAAGTACATGTGTGTAGTACAATGTCAATGACATGACCCATGTGCAAGTGTTCTAGCTAGAATATTAAAATAGAACTAAATGCTTTATACGCTACAAATCACTCTTGACTTTTAGAATATAAAGAAACCATCAATCAATATAGATACAAATGTGAATGCTGTTAAGAAGTCAAGAAATAAATCACTTTTACCAGAATAAAAGAGGTTCAGTCTTTTAACATCTCACAAGAACCAGACAATGCCACTGTGAATAAAATCTGGGCTCATTGAAACCATTCTAATGAGCAACATTTGATAGATTTTTTGGAAACATTCAACACTTGGATGTTAATATTCCTCTGTCTCAACTAAAAGATACACAGAGTGACAAGCATTAGCCCACTGTTTTCAGCATTCATGGTCTGAAGGATTATTAACTTTTCATCCACTGGGCTGAGCTTCCTCTACATAGCATCTTAAAGCAGGACATTTTCTTTGATCACAGGCCTGGAGGAAGTAACAAACACCAGGTATGTTGGCGGGAAAGTTGGGTGGAAGATCCTCTCTCGTCCGGGGAATAAGGGTGAACTCAGGCCAATCCTTTAACAATCTGCAATGGAAAATTCGCTCAAAAATATGGATGCAGGTATGTGGTGTATAGTCATTTGAGTAATTCCTCTAGTAATTAACCTCATATTGCTGATCTGAATCATATTGTGTTGCTTTTTGATGATTTAAAAATGATGAATGAAGTTTTGCATATAGCAAAAAAATCTGACAATTATTAACTGTTTATATTTTTTTAAATAAAAAAAACTGTACAAATATGTTTAGATTTATTAATAATAAAAAAAATACATATAATGAGCATTTAACTAAAGAAACATTATTGTAATAAACAAGCAGGAGAGTGACATCTGTTTGTACCTGTATGTGGTGGGACTGACATTTATCTGTCTGGGCAGGCTACAAGACTCAAACTTATTGGCTAAAGTAACGTTGTTGCCAAAAAGGCAGTAGCGGGGCATTTTAACACCAACCACACCAGCCAGGACCGAGCCTGAGTGGATTCCTATACGCATCTGAGAAAAAAAACATATCAAGAACAGTTTCAGTTAAATATGACAAATTTAAGCTTTGAATATGTTCAAACAATATGTAAAATAACCCTTTGTGATTAAATTTATTTATTTAAATAATTTATGTTTAAAAGATATTAGATGTAGCAGCCTCAAAAACAAAACCAAACATAAATATTATCCAAGCAGTAGAACAAACATTTTCCTTAAGATAAGAAACATATTGAATTGTATCTGAGAAAATCCGTTTCTTAATGTCAAGCAGCAGTTTTAATATTTATTTTTTACAAAAAGTTGTATACATAAAGTGATTTACAGATCAGAGTACAAAATAAATGATAGAAAACAGAAAACAAGATGAAAGACAAGAATTAAAGCTATATTTTTTATATTGCTATATGGGCAAGTCTATTGTTTAGTGCAAACTAGTGTTTAGTTGTTTATGCAAATTGATACATCAATTGTTAGATTGCAAATCATGTGTTCATATTTGTTGTCATAAACATCCTGTGTAAATGAGTGTGTATATTGTTTTTAAAATCTTTTTTCTACATCAGCAGAATAAATATTTACTGAAGAGAGAAACATGATTTAAAATGACCAAATATTAGATATGCAGAATGTACACAGAATGCATAACTTGATGAAACACTGACCTTGATGACCTCCCCCGTGGGAGTCATGACCTCATCAGACAGTTCCATCATCTTCAGACCCATGTGAGCAATCTGGACAGCGTGGGTCGGACTCTCTTTGTGTAACCCTCCAGCTACACAGTACGCGTCGCCGATGGTTTCCACCTTGAGTGCGCAAATGAGGACATATAAAAGGTTACAGGAGCAGAGTGCTAAATATTTCATAACACACCTCTGGGTATATTCAAGGTTAATAGTGCTGAGCTGCCAAACATTTTCATTTGCCATTTTCATTTAGGTGTTAACTAAATCTAAAACAGAATGGTGGTACAATTAAATTAATTTAACACACAAAAAATTATGTGTAATTAATAATTATGCAATGAGTGCATTACAAACCCAGGCAAGTAGACTGACACCATTTGAAATTCTGGCCACCCGGAATTTGTTAAGTGTCTTACAAAGTGAATCACAAAGATTCAAAGCTAGGCTTATGTTCTAAGAACTGTACATCTGGACAGCTTGAGAGACATCTATTCCCTCCCTGTTATTGCAAATACAGTATGGAGACATTTGAGGCACCCATCAAGAACCAGCTGAGAAATGTAGGGAGAAGACGAGGTGGATCTATTTTAGGATTTAGCTGCCTAAGAATGTAAGCAAAGCCAGACACTAAACTAAACTTGGCCTCCACTGTATTTTACAAGAAATTCATCTCAACTGTGTATGAGAAATTCTGCTTTGTATAGACACTACAGATTACATTAGCCAACGTTCCAGCAGCTTATGAGTCTGCTTGTCTAAAACTATGATAATAATTATTTGAGGCCAGATAATTGAAACTTGAAGAAATAGCTTTTGCTTTCTGCGAGCCACACGTGTTTGCTTTATGTCACATTTTGTAACTAAACCACCCAAAAACACCAGAAAGAGTTGGTAAAGTATCATTTACAGTTTTCTTTACGATATCACCCACCTTATACACATCCAATTCTCCGCAGTGGTGGTCAAATCTAGTGTACAGCTCACTAAGCATATTCACCACCTGCATGGGCGTGCATCGTGAGCAGATCGCAGTGAAGCCCACAATATCTGAGAACAGCACCGTGACGTGATCAAACTTTTTCGCCTGCACAGGAAGCCCCTGCCAGAGACGCTGAGCGACGTTCCCTGGAAATATTGTGAAGAGCAACTCTACAGTCCGCCTCTTTTCTTCTTCCAGTGCCTGATGTGCTTGTTCCAGGGCGGCTTTGGCTTTGCCCAGCCGTTTTTTCAAACCGTCCTGGGCCTTGGTCTGCTCCCCGACCAGAACAACGTCTCTTAGTGCGTTGTGAATGGGAATGTCAGAGAGGTAAAGGCCCCGGCCTGTCAACTCTTCCAGCTTATCAACACACGGAGAGCCGAGGAAGAGTAGTGCACTCATCTCTGACATGAAGATCATCTGTCCCTTCAGGTCCATATGCTACGGGGAGAAGGTTGAAAGGATGTTTTATCTTTGACTGTTTTGATCTGCCATGGATATGTAAAAACATCTTCCACAAAAATGTGGCATATTTAGCTTTTTACAGTACATATTGTTTTCTGTGTTTTGCATAACTTTACAGACTCATAGTTTCATAGTTATGTAAGGTCACCCTTAACCTAACCTTATTATTAAACCTATTTATGCAACATACTTTTGTTAAAGGGATAGTTCACCCAAAAATAAAACAATCTGTCATCATTTACTCACCTTCGAGTTGATCCAAATCTGTATAATTTTTTTTCTGGTGAACACAGAGAAAGATATTTGGAAGAAAGCTTATAAACAAACAGTTATCGGAACCCACTGACTACCATAATAGGAAACATTACTTCTAATAAACATAAAAGAAGATATTTTGACATTTCTTGGGCACTTTTGATTACCCTTGTAATTCTTCCTACTATGATAGTTTGGTTGCATGCATTCATCCAAATATCTTTGTGTTTAACCAAATACATTTAAATTTTTTAGTGAACTATCCCTTTCATACTGAAAACATTGAATGTTTTATTTTACCTAAATCATCTGTACTGACATTAAGCACTAGTGGTGAAAATGAATGTGCTATTCCTGAAATGCACTGTGTTCTTTTTTTTCCAGATGCTTATGAAGCAGAGTATGCAGTCATTCATGAAATAAATGTTTTCATCTCAAAAATGTATAGGAGGTTTCAGTTGCTGTGCTATTTCGTTCTTGTGGGCATAAACATGGAAGATCTCATTAGAGGCTTTGAAAGGCAAACCTTTAACTCGTCGTGACATTTGGAGACATGTTCGTTTCATCATCTGTGTGGCGCCGGGCTTCATTGCGTTGCCCTTATTATATTGATCTACCGCTGTCCAAGAAACTGAAATCTGTTTTAGAAAACAGCTCATAAGAAAAACCTTTTCTCTCAGATCAATGTGCAGAGAAAAATCCACTAATTACTTTCCACCGACTCACATTGAGCTTTTTAATCATCTAACAACATGAACCCTAAGACAATATTTGATTAGCCCTTCTGTTTGATGCCATTGTGAGAAAATGACCCGCATGAAGTTCACATTTCCAACGTTGATTTAAACACAGCAGCTCAGCATTTTAACGCATTCAAAGCTGCAAACTCTGATGTTTTTCCCACTCTGTGCCCCAAGCAATAAGCCTGATGTTTAGAAAATATCTCAGTTAGCACATGTAACGGCTGGTGCGTTGTTCGCATCAGCTTTTAGATACAAGAGCAGAGAGAGAGAGAGAGAGAGAGAGAGAGAGAGAGAGAGAGAGAGAGAGACAGAAAGTACCTTTCCAAAACTGTCTGCAGAGCTTGTCCCAGGCTGTTTCACCCGCAGCACAAACTGTGTGTTAAGCATGGTCAAAATATCCTGGAAGCTGGCACGAATTTCAGGTGAAACAATGGTAAAGTGCTCGTTGAAGGCAGATCTCCTCTGACCATCTCTGCAACGCCCGAGCCTCCTCCTCAACCCATCTCCAATCTGCATCAGGCACATTTCCTGATCCAAAAGTATGTGGAAGGGAAACGTGGAGTAGAGTAGCGACAGGGGGATGTCTCCAGATGAATGTGTCCTCATTGGGCTTGGCGTGAGGCTCCTGCCATCTCTGACCACCACAGAGTACAGCAGATGAGGCTGATGATTGGCCTGTAGAGCACCACTGTCTTTACACCCAACATCCATTCTGACCTCCACCCGAGTGCAGTAGAGAAAACGCGCTGCCGCCTGGATAATACCCGGGAAGAAGAGCTCAGTGGTGGGGAGGGGATTAAAGTAATAGACAGTCAGGAGTCCTGGATCTTTGTCCAGACAGAGGATGGAAGCTTGGTGGATGTAGCACTGTACCTCGGGAGTGGGCGGTGTGCTTTGCTTTAAGAGAACATTAAAGCTGTTGAGAAAATCATGGAGCGCTCCCCCCACTACTCTCAGAATATGACCATCCTCTTCGTAACAGTCCCGAAACACCTCCGTGCCTAGAGAAATCCTGAGAGTGTCCATGTGGATACCTGAAATTTATTGTACAATTCATTAACAATTAGGCTGACGGAAGCCATGTGGAAATAGTATTTTTGGCATGTCTGCTTGTTACCTGTTTTAAGAGAATAGTCCCTCATGACATCTGATAATTTTTCAGATTTCTCCAGTGTCTGAGCTACATCAGTAGTGCTTGCTATAGGGCTTTGGAAACATGATATTTTTAGCCAGAGTCAACAATTATTTAAATATGTTGAATGAAGCATGGACATTTCTCTTCATGCCACGTACTGTGTAGGACAAGTGTGCCATAAAACATACATTCTATAAAAGGTATATAAGACTATAAAGGATGCTAAATAATAAAGAGAAGCTACATTTAATGATAAAATCCTATTGATATTGTAAGTTATTAAAGTGTAAAAACTATATTTAAAACAAACGGAGAAAATACTTATAATGCGCAGTGAAAATAAAGGTGGAGACGGATTTCTAATGCGTATTGATTGTACTGACTGCGTGCAAATGAAAATTTTCCTAAAATCGTCAAAATAATGAAACAGTGAAATAAAGAACAATGGCATCAGATCAAAGGCAACATATAATAGGGAAAATGTATATCTTACCAAGTCGCGTCTGACTGCTCTTTCATGACTCTGACCATTGCATTTCGTAATTTCTCGAACTAAAAGTAAGGAAAAATATATTTGTATATATTCTTTATTTCTGTGTATAGCCTATGTGTGTGTGTGTGTGTGTGCATTTCATCTGAATAAATAAATAACAAGCGCGTAATAACAAGCCATTTTTATTAATGACAATGTTGTATTTGGCTGTGCATTTGAGAAATATAACGGTTTCTCTTTCTCATACAGAAATGTATCAAGTCTATTAGACACATACGAAATTACCTCCGGACACACCAGTTTTCGGATGCTCTCGCCCAGTGAATGCAGATTAACTTTGCTCCGGCTTGTTTTGCGTCTGGGTAGAATGTTTGCAATATTGCCCTGCACCGCTCTGGATACTGGCAAAACATTCACGGCATTGCTTTCTTTAAAGTCGGCGGGTTCCTCTTTTCCCACGACCATGGAGAAGGGGCATTCGCCCGCAATCTTAAGATCCTTCAGTTTAGCGCAAAACATCATTTGCGTAATATCCTCTCCGAACGCGTATCCGAAATTATTACATTGTGGGTCTCCGACCGTTAAAAGGATAAAAGCATTCTTGACAGATGATGAAAAATATGAGCCCAAGAAATATAATTTACCCGCGCGCACACGTCTAACCCAAGACTAAGGTATTTCAAACTTATCAGCACCATGTCCTCCAATATTCATAGTAAATGAAGGTAGCAAATGACGAGCCAAGAATAATTAGGTATGGCCAATCACAGACGCCAGTGAAGCTTCCAGCTAACCAATAGACATCTCCTTAAAGATGCACAATGGTCTGAGGATGCGCTATTTTCTTCTTTTGAAGATGCATGGGTCTGGACATCCGTTGTACCAGCATGCACATCATCCAGTGGGCACTTGGAGTTTGGTCGGGTAATTGAAGAGGATACGTGTATGTTTGCCCGGTTCAGGCACGTTTGACGAGACGTATAGCGTCTCATTTAATTTCGGATTACGATTGATACTATGCGCAAATAAAAACGCTCTAAACGTTTCGGACTTTGATATGTCATAACCATCTCAGCAGCACACAGTCTGCACACATTCTGTACTTTTGCCACCCATGTGTGGCCAGAGTCTAGCAAACATAAATTATCATGTATGAGCTCATTAGCCTACAGTCGCTCACAGACAGTTATGTAACGGACTCGAGGTATTGCAGGTTTGCCTCACTAAATCCTGGTAGAATAGACATTAGAATAGACAGCTATACATTGGCAGACATATAATGGGCATCACTGAAACAACTTAAACCCAAAATACACGCCTTACAATGGCTGGATTTTGCTTTGTAGACTATAATAATACATTTATACAAAACAGATCAATAGCATACACAAATCAATGAAAAACGGACACCTGTCAGTAGTCACTTACTTTGTACCTCAATAATCTTTGGTCAAACACAAAATAATTATCAATATCTTTTTGTTTTTTAAGGATGAAAGATCTCCTAATTTTACTGCATCATGGATTTCTGTCAAAATAATGTCAATCGAGTTTTTGCCATTTTATGTATAGATTTGTAAATACAGCTATTAACGCGGTATGATAATACAAATAATCTACTGCTATTTTTATTCTTCTATCTTCAGAGAAAAGTCTGTGACATGTAAATGACGTCATGCTATGACGTGTACAGTAGAATAAATAAAACAATTAGCATATACAGTATACATTGAATCAAAATGACTAATGCTAAAGACCGTACTGAAAGCTGTAGACATTGAAGCCCCATCAGCAGCTTAATCAGCTTCATGCGAGCTCACTGATTAACAAACCAGAGGAACCATGTGGCAGCTGCACCACAAAATCACTCATCTGATTTATAATAGACTTTCGATGGAGCAGACGTCATATATTTAATATGAAAAGAAAACATTTCCAGTAGACAAACAACACTAGAAAACAAATGTTGTGAAAATGAGACATGACTTCCTAGGAATGTCAAATCTATTGAATTAGTGGATAAGTTCTTTCCCTCAAACCCTGGATCCTTCATCTGTTGACATTGTGCTTTCTAGAATGTGCTTTGATCACTTTATGTTCATAAAAGTTTTGCCTGTTATCAGTAACTCTGCCTTAGAACTGCCAACAAAGCACCCAAGAACTTCTAAAAGACAGAGAGTTCTGTAGTAAGTTTAGTTTCCTTGGTTGTATTATGTCTGTCTCTGCCCACATACTTTAAATATCGCACAACACCAGCCACACTAATCATCTCTGTCATGTCCCCTCCCCTGCACTTTCTCTCCATCCATAAACCTGACAAATAAACTGGCTCATGCTAAAACAGCACTCCATTAGGAATCCATTGCATTTAACGCTATTCAAATTGTCAGAAAGCTGTAATTTTTGTTGCGGGGATGTAAACATCTGTTTACGCCATAAAAGCGTTACTTTTCACTTTCTTTCCCTCAGAGAATCTGTAGTTCTGTTATATGTCATTTTATTTGCACATTCCTTTATAACAATGTTAATGCAGCCGTAGCTGATGTGTCGGTCTCTATTTAATATGTTCATATTACAAAGGGCACTGGAACGTGTTTATTTTAACACAATTTATCACTGAATAAATAAAAAAGACATCAATTCCAAAATACTCTGTGTCTGTTACAAGCATGACTCATTTAATCTTGCCATCAGTTAATTAACTAACGTCATGTTTAGTACAAGTTGCTAATGTTTCTCATTGGTGCCAAGCATGAATAATTCAAATTCCATGGGTGCTGGGAGACATATGCCAAACCAGAATCACTGCTCGATCTGTGCCTAATTTAATAGAGCGATGGGATGGATTTTGAAGTTTGTGAGGACCGGAGCCCTCAGGGAGGCTTCTGATTGGCTGGGTGGCTTCCGTAGCGATGCAGCAAGTCCAAAATCTTGTGTAAGGCAGCGTGACTCATTCCTCTGAGGTGGCAGAGGGAACAAACCTCTGTGCTGCTGATGAAACCATGGTCAACAGAACACTGAGAGCACAATGGTTGAGCAGGTGTGTGTATCTGTGCTTTTCATTTTGTGTACGGTCTCTACCAAATTAACAGTATTTTAAATAGCTTAATAGGAACAAGAATGACTTGCAAGGGGCACATTAAAACACGATTAGAAGAATGTAGGAAAGCAAACAGTTCTGGGGCACTTTTGACACCGTTGTAATCGTTCCTACCCTAGTCAACTGTGGCCAATAACTGTTTGGTTAAAAGCATTCTTCCAAATATATTTCCCTGTTTTCTTTAGAACAAAGACATTTATACAGATTTGGAACAACTCGAGGGTGAGTGAATTATAAAAAAATGTTTTGGGTGAACTGTCCCCGTTAACAACAAACAAACATGGCTGTGTGATCAGCCACAGTAAGAAATGTTAACCTCTGCAGTCAACTGGAGCTATTGAATGGTCCTACATTTCATTTTTGATGTACTTACATAAAAACGACAGGACACACATTGATTCAAGACATTAAATGCGTGGAAGTTAAGATTGAGAGCTCACAACAGTTCAATTCAAACAGTGCATTCATTAATTCAAGATCTCTGTTCTGTTGATTTTGCATGATGAAACAATTCTTGGACTAGGATTTATGTGACAGCATGATGTGAAACAAACTGCAATATGACATTAAACAACATTCTGTTTTGCTCCATGGGAGTGAATCATTGCGTATCCTTCCATTTCATTCTAAACAGAAATGCAACAAAATTATTCATAAATGTCAAATTTTTTCATAATAATTAGCGTTGCATAAATTTCATTAAGTACGATTACAATTTAGTGCCAATATTTGCTGCCAACTGTGATTCCAACATTTAGAATCAATGTGAGGGCTTGCGTACAGTAGGTGAATTTTAGTGGCAATGTGCAAAACTATTTACAGACTTCCACTCCTCCAGGAGATTAGTCTCGGGTATATCCAGGGAGAGAGCCTAGATCATTATGTAATATTGTCACGCATTTATGAACGCAATGATGGTTTCAAGCAGCACTGGGAGTTTGTGTATGTGTGTGACTAGAATGTCATAGCTCAATGCCATAGCAACACACCATCCACGAGAAAAAATGCTTTGCCAATAATGGGGCTAAAACACTTTTTTCCAAGGGAGTATGAGCTAACCGCCTCTCTTTCTGTATGATTTTAGCAAGCACATCTTTGAATGCTCATGTATGTTTTTGAAGCGACAATAAAAAATCTTGCTCAAAGGATTTTGATCTTGATTATGGGCTACTTTTAGCAATGATTTTTGCAGAGGGCCATTTCTTCTTCATAGGCTTTAGACAGTGTGATGAGCAGTTTAAAAACAGTGTTGTAGGCAAACTGGCCCCATGGCAGCTCAGTTCATTACAGCACCGCCACAATTACTGTTATTATTTTTAGCAGTAGTGGTGTTTGTGTTGAAACTAGATTGGTCAAAGCGTACTAAGAAAATGAATGAAATCGATCGTTTATTTCAGCATTTCTCTGAACAAAAGAAAATAGGGATTTCTTAGAAAATGCACAATACTAGTCTGAAAATAATCAATCATTTTACCAAACACTCTCTTCTGTGTGCAAAAGCGGTATGTAAACACAAAGCAAATTAATTTAGATCCACGTTCAAAGCTCTTATCCATGATAACTTGAGGACACTTGGGCAGTGGCCAAGGCAGGAGACATTCCTCTGGAGCATCCTCACACGGAAACATCACAAACACATTTAAAAGCTTAAATAATAGAGAGAGTTTAGGGGAGGAAGTGAAATGGCTCTTTCTCCTTCGCTGGAGTCTTTAAGAAAACCTTGAGCCAGAAAGGAAAAAACAATCAGAGATGTCCTATTAATATATTAGTTCACTTAGCACGTTTATGAATTGTTGTGTTACACAAATGTAAAAGAGATCCCGAATGGTCAGATTTGGTGGATATTTCGTGCTTTTCCCCTAAATTCTGGCCATGGACAGCAGAAAAGTGTCTTATGGGTAAATTTTTTGAAATTGAAAATCCTCAGAAAGATGAATAATTAAATTAAGAATTATGAACAATTAAACGGAGATACAAACCGTTTAAAACTCGGGAATCTGAGGGTGCAAAAAAATCTAAATATTGAGAAATTTGCTGTTAATCAGAGGCACTGTGGCAGGCCATCCGCTCACCAAAATGTTTGTATATATTTAGGGTAGGGAATTTTCTAAATATCTTCATGGAACAGGATCTTAACTTAATAGCCTAATGATTTTTGGCATAGAAGAAAAAAATGTTTGCGCATACAATGTATTTTTGGGTTTTACTAAAAATGTTCCAGTGCTTCTTAAGGTTTTGTGATCCAGGGTCACACTTGTGGTTTTATAGACCATAGAGACTTATGACCTGTACCAAGAGACTAATGGCAACACGAAAACGGAGACCCCACCAGCATCTTTTTCCATATTTCCGTCACATCTTTCCATGGTAAAACCTCCTAGTGCTTTTTTTCTAAGGTTTTTTCAAACAGATTAAGGGAGATTTAAACAATGGAATAAACCACCTTGTTTCATTTGCTCTTAGGCTCCTAATATGGTCATCATGGGTTCAGTCTGTAAGCATGTATCATGGGTAAAATCAATGCATTATAATGATAAAGATGTTGGCTTTTTCACCACACATTCCCAGCTATACTGAATAATCCACTGAACAATTTGTGAGATGCAACAGTTTTTAAACATAAACCAAATCAGCTATAAGCCAAATCTCCTTTCTGTAGGGTAACTGTGCCTTTGTCAGTATGCCATGGCATGTTTACACACATAGAAAAGGGATTAATCACAGCTTCGTTTCACCATGTTAAAACCCCACGTCATGTGTTTACAAAAAAAGACCCACGACCGCCAGCCCCTGCACTTAAAAGGTATCCATGATAAACAATCATGGTTTCCCACAGTGCTCAGCCCATGACCAGACCTTTTAAGACAGGGGCACTGGCTCTCTGTTTACTTGGAGGAGAAGGGCAAAGGGAACCACACAGAGAACGACAACTACACATCCAAATAGCAACCTGAGATCCAGGGCTACACATCAGGAGACAAAAACATGATGGTCTATATGTGTGGACACAGCTGTCTCTATAGCACAAATACAAGGAGTGTTTGCCCAGCGAACTGAGGTACCATATGGCCATAAGGAACAATACATGGCAGTTAAAAGTTAAAACAGTTGGTTCAGAGAATTGATTAGTAAATCCTTATGAGGATAATGGGGGTTCTGTAGTTGCATGGCTAATTTAATAGAATCATTTGTTGAACGATATTTAGCAAAAAAAGACATTTAATTTATTTGACCTCTGAAGTAGAAGAAAGAACCAAATTGTTTTGAAAGTGATACCGTTGACATACTGTATGCTATTTAAAGGCCTATTTCCTACTTTCTTTGTCACCAGCACCAGTATTAGTTATAGTTTTATAGTTCATTGACAAAAACCATTCATGCTTTGTTGGTGTTCAAAGACATTCCCCCTTTTGTTTGACACAAACCAGCAAGCATCTTACAACTCACAAATCTCAGACACTTAAAAAAGTATATTCCTCCAAGAAAGAGAATGTTGTGTAGAATACAGCTGGTGCATTAATGAAGTTTATGGTTCTTATAAAACCTACAGGTTACACTGACCACCAGCACCCATCAGCATACCTTTCTATTGCTGGTCTCTAAAAAAGGCCATTGCTTTGGCTTCTTCTGTTCCGTGGTTAATTATATCTCAAATATGACAGAATATGGCAGGCAGCCTTGACCTAAGGTCAGCTGAGCACCTGTAGCAGGTCATTCTGCACAGGCACAACAGGGTTTTCCTAAGTTGAATGTGCAACCCAAGGGCTGAAATGTCAAATATGATGTTTACAAAGGAGACTGATAAAGCGTGACGTTTTGGAGAACTCCATCAGAATTAATCGAATGATTTCAAGATGTAAAACACCTTGTGGATGGTGTGGCTACAATCAGACATTGACAAAGAGGTAATTACTAATCCAGACATGCACCAGACCTCACAACAAAAGGTTCACACTCAGCCTATAGTGTGAATACAAAGTTAAGTTTAGTTGAATGCAGAAAACCATTTGCCTTGTAGACATCCAGCATGCATTGCAGCATTAACTATGCAATGTACTTGCTTAGTTTTTTTGTTGTTGTTGTTGCTATTGGTGTGACTTTCAATATCAAAATGTTTAATGTTCAGAGTTTTCTTATTTTGTTTTGTGTCATACAGTTATACCACAACATACCATATTATACCTGCATATTTCAAATTTTAAATAATAAGAGAACAAAAACAATGTTAACAGAATACGGTATCATAATGCAATGATACAACACTGTTGTACAGTTTGGAGCAAGTGAATTTAGGTCACAGTGGTTAAGCAAACGGCATTGGATGTTTTCATGAGACTCAAATGAAAAACCTTAACCTGGATCTAACCTATTTCACCAAGATGGTAACACTGTCTTAACATTATTGTTTAATAAATAACATTAGGCTAACAATCAAGTTCCTACTACATGATGCACATCGGTCATCACCTAATATACATTAAGCTAAAATAAGCCTTAAATAATATTACAACATAACTGGATATCTGGACTCTAGAGCGTTTTTTTAACTCTAATAATAAGAAATCTAAACATTACAGACGCTGAACTGATTAAATGTGAAGTTTGAGACCATCCTTGGATCCCACCGAGTCTCTGTTATTACAGAGTAGAATAGAGAACTTTCTGATGTCTCCCTCTAGTGGCTGATACTATATTATAAAGGGTTTTAGACAACATGCAGTTTATATAATATTTATATTTTCATTTGATACATTTTAATTATAAAAATGCAAACATGTTAATAAAGCGTTTGTGGTATGCTAATCTTAATATTTTAAATTTCGTCTGAATATTATAATCGTAACGTGAAGCTCGAGTGGGGCTTTCGGATTGGCAGACGTAGAAAGTCGATGTCCGGTCGGCGAATTAAACCTAACACGCGTGTTCGACTGCGCATGCGGATCGATCTATGACATCAAGTACAGCGAGAGCTATTTGAACGCATACAGAGCAGTGTGTTCTCGAATCCCTCTCGCGGTACTTCAATGTCATACGCCGATCAGTCCGTGCCGCACGAGCGAAAGGCTTCGTCATAGTAGATTTCGTAAACTCTCATCCGGTAGTTGCTTTGGCAACACAAGTAAACAAATGGCGCCAAACCTTTTAAATGAACTGAATACAAGATTGCAGCACATTTGTTTTGAAACTCCGGTAGATTTTATACTGTTTGAGTGAAAACTGTAGTGTTTTACATGAAGCCGATTTGGTGTGGTTTTATTTGGTCCTAACAAAGCATTTCATTAAATAATAACAGTTTGGTAGATGAAGATGGACGACGATATTGTTTCTACAACACTTGCTTACACAAAAAGTCCAAAAACATCAAGAAGGACAACGTTTCAGGTAATGTTTTCATATAAGAGCCATAAGCAATGAAAAGGTATAAATCGCGTATGTAGCTGAGGTAGCCGGGTTGTTGTATTGCATTCAGTAAAATCGATTTCACGTGTACCGTTAAGTTATATTGTTGTTGCATTTCAGAACGAGTTGGAGACAGCCGTGTCTGCTAGAGCTAACAGACAGAAACCGAGCTATTCGTACTCGGATGACTTTGACGACGATGACTATGGTAAAGATGATGATGATGACGACAATGGTAAGATTAAACAATGGGGTTTGGAATCTCTGTACTTAAATATCAATGTATATTTAGAAATGTAGCCTGTATCCAGTTAGTTTTGCGACAAGGCTCTTTAATCTAATTATATCACAAGGTTAACCTGTATGCAATTGAACTCTCTTATTAAAATTAGCCATGTTTTTACTGCAGTAACCACAGAAAAAACACAAATGTTGGGTTACAATGGTAACCATAGTTTAACCATGATATTAAACCTGAAAAATTGCTCTCTGCAGACATGCTCGGCAAACTTATTAAGATGCAGAAACAGAAAAAGGACAGATTTAAAGCTGGGAAGACAAAGGGCAAGATCAACGATTTCAAGCTTTCAGACGATGAAGAAGAAAACGCCAAACCCCACAGAGTATCTTTCTTAAAAACAAAAGGGAAAAGCTCGCCTGTCCACACTGAACAGCTAGATTCAATGAGAAGTGATAGCCATCACGGTTCTATCCATTCCAGTCAATCCAGGAGTACCCCTCACAGTCCATGGAATTCTGACACTGCAGAGAAAATTCAACAGTCGGATTCTCCTTTCTCCTCACAGTCTGACAAGCCTCAACCACACAGTCAGTCAGTGTCCGTCATGAAGATGAGAAATCAGACTGAGTCATCCTTGGTGAGGAAGAGTCTTTCAGAATCTCCTTTGCCACAACATTTTCAGAATAGCCAATGGGAATCTTCAGTCCCCCTTCCAGCAGAGGTATCTCAGTGGGACAGTTCTGTATCACTGCCGTCTGAAAAAGAACACAACCAAAGCATTTCTTTTGGCGAAGAAGGTAAACTTCCTATTCCTCACCCTCGGGAGAGAAGTGTTAAACCCAAACTTCCCACAGGTGAGGTTTTAAAAACTGATTTATTATTGAACAAAGCACACATTTGTTTAATAGAAGATATATAGATACAATTCCTTTATTGTAAGCAGGTTGTCTTGCACAAGACACGTCCCCCAGGCCCATGCCCAGGCAGAAGACAAGAAATGTGTGCGACAGTGGTCAGTTAGAAGAGAACACACAAGTGGAGACCCCGGCCTGCAGCGGTGGAGCCACCTCTTCTATGTCTATAGTGCTCTCCAACACATCATCTTTAGACAAGAGTCGAACCTCTACCAATGATAGTGTACAGGTGAGGATTTTCAAAGGTAGCATAATATTAAGTCTTATTGGTTATTAGTTTTGCATAATATTTGTACATTATTATGCTTTGTCTATCTTTTTTAGAAGTTTAGAATTTTGTTTAGTTATGTAGTGTATGTTGGAATTGTCAATTAAATGGAGTCATTCATACATTATGTTGATTCTGTGGTTGTGTTAGCAATAGCTCATATCTAACAGAAACAAGTCTGTCGGTTTAAGGACATCTGCAGTCCAGCAGATGATTTGTCATGTTTTTCATTTTAGGGTCAGTGTGAAGACTCGGTCATGTCAGAAAAGTCCAAGACAAATTCCTCTTCAACACAGAAACACATGTTTGAGGCTCTGACAACGGCAGAAAGTGGTCATTGTCTAAATGCGATTAAGAATGCTAGTAGGTGATCTCTGACTTGTTTTGTGATCTTTTCACATTTTGTTTGTGCACAGTAGTTGTATATTAATAAGTTAATAAATAATCTTTATCTTTGATTGTGGTTGCACTAGAGGAGAACAGAGAGTCAACAGCCTTTGAGGAAAATGTAAGTCAGATTAAGTAAGATTTTTTTTAACTATATGTTCGAAGTCTTTTTAGTTTCGAATGTTAATGTCTCTGTAAATTATGTTTTCAATGAAATTAAGACGTATTTGCTTTTTGATCAGATGGTTTCTCAAAGCAACCTTGACCACACATTCACTGTGCAACCTACCAGCAAATCGACAGACAGGTTAGTGAATTTGTTTAACCCCTCATACTCCATTCAGATCTGACAGTCATTGCATTTTGTCTTCACAAATATGAGTGTGCATCATTTCTGAGTGTCTCTGTATGTATAACAACGAGAACCAAAAATTGCTGAGTGCATTGCATCTTAGAAGAGTGACTGCTGAACACCCATTCAAATGTTGTTCAGACATTATGGACATTAGGCTGTCTGTCATATAGTTCTAGAAAGTCGAAGAGCTCCTACAAAGCAGAGTCTAAATACCTGGGAACCCTGAAAATTCTGGATCAAAAGATGCAGGAAACCCAACAGATTCCAGATGCAGCAGATTCACTAAGAGCTGCTGTGTACCAGGTAAGACAAATCATTATATGTCTTGAGGCTTGCATCTGTTGGTTTTCAGAGAAACATTCAAAAATGAATAAGCATTTCCCCTCAAAATGTAAATCTTGCTGAAATCATGCTTGTTTTGTCCTGTATAGGAATGGCTAAAAAAGAAAGAAGAAAGAATCAAAATAAAAGTGAGGGCAAAGAAGCAGGAAGAAAAATTGAACGAGGAGAAAAGGCAACAGGTAATTCTGAGTAGCCAAGTGATAAATGAATTGCATTTTTGTCATTGCATATCCTCAATCCTAATGTTCCTCTTAGGAAAAGCTTGCAAAAATAGATGATGCTAAAGCCTCTTATGATGCCTGGAAAGAAAAAACAGTGGACGTCATCAGAAAGAAAGTCAAAGAAAAACAGGAAGCAATCAATGAACAACAAATGGAAATGGAAAAAAAGCAAGAAAAAAAGGAAACAGCAAAACAAGTCAGTGTTTATCAGTTAATTATTAAAGTGGTGTTTGATTCCTAATACATTAACCCCTTTGGTTGGGATTTCTCAACAAAGAAGCACACAAATCCACTGAATACATTTTATAACCATTTTAATCTTTCACATAAAGCTATGACACAATAAACATTTTCAAAAGCAGGTTTTTGAGAAATGGAAACAGGAGCATGACAAAATCCTTAAAGAAAGGATGAGAGAAAAGAAACAGAATGAAAGAAAAGAGAAGCAACGGCAGGTCAGAGAGAAAGAAGAGAGGAAGAGTGACTGTACCTCTGCTTTCATTCAATGGTAAGAAAGACATTCATGTCTTTGATAATATATAATAAAATTCTATTTTATTAGTTTTTTTATATTTATTTTGTTAAATAGCTCAAAGTTGGTTATGCTGTAGTCTCTCAAGCAATTGCTTCATTACAGTTTTTCTCGATTGCTTAAACACGGTTCTTGAAGAAATTCATTTTTTGAGATTGAGATTATGCCTCCTTTTATCGAAACTATAAACAAAAATACATAACTTCTCACCCAATTCCCTCAACATTCTATTTTCGGGTCAAATTAAAGCTCTTCGCTCAAAAATGTAATTATACTTGCTAAAAAACTAACTTTTCCCCTAAAAAACACTCTGGTGAGATCAATTCTAAACACTGTTACTAAAACCTCTTATTATGATTCAAGAATAATTTGACATCTCAGTGTTTATTACAATATATACAACACAAAAGAGTGCAGCAATGAGTTTAAGGGAAAATAATAAAAAATTTCACTAGTAAAGTAATCTTCGATCATGTTCAAAAACCAAAACACAATATGAACTGGTCATGCAACACAACACAGAACATAACATTTTCATTTAGGCACTTTGCATACGCCTTTATCTAAGGCGACTTACAGAGAAGATAAAGGAAACAATAAAGCGATTTGTCAATATGAGGCAATAAATACTGTAAATATAGCATTCTCTGCAGCTTTGGCCCAATTTCGAAAAATATACTATAGCAGATTTTTTGCAGATCAGAGACAACTGTAAGCAGTTTTTTCTAAGTTCTGCAAAACAAAAGAACATATAAAAAAGGCTGCAAGTACAAATTTGTAAACTTGACAAGCATGAGGATGTGCATGTGCTACAGTTTACTGGATATAGAAGAGTTCATTTATTTATCATATAAAGCTCTATTACTGTGCACAGTAATTATACAGTATGTGTACAGTAAGTAAAGCCCTGTAGATGATTCTAGGATGCAATTCCATAGCACTGTCACTTGTGCTCCTATTTATATTATTCTAAGATTCTGATTGGTGTGACATGTGCTTATCTAAGGCCACGTTTACACGATGAAAAACTGAAGTTTTTCTTTTGCGGTTTTGAAATGTTTCACGTACATACGACAACGTTATTAAAACAATCCGCGTTTAGACAGATCCGCAAAAATGACTAAAAGGCTGTATTACGACATCAGTTTGTAAAGAAAAAATACCAGAGTCCCTGACGATTGATGGTTAATTTGGCGGACTTCCGTCGCTAAAGAGTCCATACAATACAGAGCGCTGCATTTCTCCTCATTCGTAATGAAGAGAAGCGTGCGCACATATACAAACAAACAAACAAGATGGCGAAAAGTTTGGCCATTTCAAAGGTTTCCTTCCATTGAAGCTCATCAACAACGCCATCGACAAAGTTGTACCACAATCTACTCGTCCTCCCGGGTCTGATCCAAAAGCGCCGTTTAAAATCCCTTCGTGGCCGTGAATAAGTGTTAAGATTTTGATGTAGATAAAATGTTGTCTCCGCTGGTGGTTATAGCACTGGTATAGTAAATCTAAATCTACACATTTTTTAAATCTTAAAAAGCATTAACAAACTATTGCGCAGTGCAAAACAAACCCATGTAATCCACGATTTATGTATTTATTTCTTCTTCGTTGTGTTTGGATGTACACGTGCATACCACACCCCCACACCTAATACACATGCGCACGATGTCTTTTTCTCATTCTTGCGTACTTCAATGAGAATGCCGTGGTTCTCAAAAACTTGCACTTTGAACCCCGTTTTACAACGTTTGCGTTATCATTCCCCTAAAACGCTGTTTCCGTGTGAACGGACAGCCAAATCGCATAAATTGTCTCGTGTAAACGGCCCTTAAGATGCAGATTTGCTACTGAATGTTGACTGGTGGATAAATGTGTGCAATTTGAGTTTACATCGTGACACTTCAGTTCATTATATTATGTGTTTGCTTTCTGAATAAGCACATGGTAAACCCTTTGCAAAATAAGGACGTTTTTGTGTGGGGTTTTGCAGAAATCGCTAAAAGAATTGACATATGAGTGAAAACAAGTGAAATGTGTGTCATTTTTTGAGAACTAAATGAATGGTTTGGAAAATTGTGCCAACTGTATCTAATTTTGCGTTTCAGCTATCGAGAAAAACTGTAAGATATTTTGTGTAAAGCAAAGGTTTCAGATTAATAACTGTGCCATTGAGAGTAAAACAACACACTTATTTACCTTACATATTAGGAGTGCGCAAAAGAAGAATGTAGTTCAAGAGAGAGTAAGAGAAGAACATGAGAACAACAACATAAATGAAATGGAGGAAAAATATGAAAAGGAGGAAAGAGAAAAAAGGGCCTTGGAGATGTATGACAAATGGATGGTATGTTACAGTAAATATCCGTATATTTGAGTCATTTGTAGGTCACAGCTATTCATTTTTTAAATCAGCTATTCATTTTTTAAATTTATATCTCACGATATATTCTCAAAATATCGTGAGTAGCCTACATGCTGTAGTACTTACTTACTTACACTATACGCGTTAAGTATTTTATCATAAGCTGATGGTGATTTTTGTCGTCTTAACAGAGAAGAAAAGAGTTTCAACAAAAAAGAGATAGAAAAGAAAAGAGGATACAGGCGATTCTTCAGGATGAGCCCTCTGCACCATGGAGCCCCCCTAATAAAACCATTCCATTTGGTAAATAAGCTTAATTAATGGTAATATCTCCTTTTTAT
Source organism: Barbatula barbatula (assembly GCF_947034865.1). Classification (NCBI taxonomy): domain Eukaryota; kingdom Metazoa; phylum Chordata; class Actinopteri; order Cypriniformes; family Nemacheilidae; genus Barbatula; species Barbatula barbatula. Next base: position 16,690,631 of record NC_136771.1, read on the forward strand.
ATAAGCTTTGAAATGATGTGAAAATATGCCTTTTTCCTCTAATTCTACAAGACATAATCATCAAGTTGTCTCTAAACATGCTTTATGTCAGAAATTATTTTTTATATGTGTACATTGTTTAACATGTCACTTAAAATAATTCAGTGCTGTTTATAGCATACGATTTTTCAAAGGCATTTATTTTATTTTATTTATTATGGTTGTGTATACATTAATGGGATTTATTTAGATGTTGACAAAATTGTTCTGTTTGGTGATTATAAAAATACTGTTGAAACTGTATTGCTTTTTGCAAATAAAATTGCAAAAAAAAATTGTACCTCTTTTTATGCAGATGCATGTAAATTAAACATGAGTCATGTTGGCTTTGTATACTCTGCTTGTAACTATGTTAAATGTTACTTTACATTTTCCCCTCAATAATTTACCAGGGAGCAACCATTTGTTTTACCAAGCTGATTTAGTAATTTCTAATCTAAAATATGCTGAGAAAGTATAGTAGAATAAACTTAATTTATCCCTATGTGAAGGGGAATTGCAGTGTTGGAGCCCAAAATGTAACACTGTCTTGACATGAATAAAACATTTAATTGCAATATAAAAATACCACATTTATAAACAATTATGGCATGCTTGCTTATATTACTCCTCTTGATATTGTAAGTGTGATTCATAATGTTGATTATGTTTTAATGTTTTAATAAATGCAGCCATAAACTACATGCTTCGTGCTGTAAACCCGCCAACTGAGCATCAAGCGAGCAAGCACAGTAAACGTGTGAACTATACAAGAATCATTGTTGCTTGAATAAAACAAATTGTATGCACCGCAAAAGCAAGCGGCTTTGCGTGACCCTCCTTATGACCCAAAGTTTGAGAAACTTTGATATTAATGACCACACTGCCACTTAGTGTAGCGTGTTGAGACATTTGGGAATGAGACATTGATTTCACAATGAAATAAAATCCATGATTGGATTTAGTTTGTAATTTGGTTTATTTTGATCCCATTAGTCCTAATAAATGCAACTTCAACTATTTATAAAGTGCTTATTTTATAAAGAATGCAGCTATCTCACCCAACGCAGTCTGTATAGAGTGAATAATTGATTGTCGATCGATTGATATCCATTAATTCAGCACCACCGCCGTGGACAGCACCTGTCAATGTGGCATGTAGGAAGGTTACCTCCTAAGCTATAGTTCAGAAAACAGACGTAGAAAAGGTATACCTGTAGACAACGTTATCGGGAAATGCAGCCCTGAGCAGTTTTTCTGATTAGCAAATCGTGACCATGAGATGGGAACAGTTCTAGTCATGGACATGCTGAAGATAAAAGCCATCTGTTTGAAATAAAATCCCTAATGCAGGTCTAAAGATGTATGTCTGAAGATAAATTGTTTTGTGTGGACATAGAAATGCATTACACTGGCCTGTATAAAATGCTAGAGGCTTTTGGGGGGTCAGACAATAGAAGACATGATTGTAATTGACAGAATCAATACTTTGAGACCCTCTCATTCTCTTTTTTATTTGTTGATCTCTTGTACCAAATATTGTATTGACTGGTCAGCCTTTTCCTCTCAGAGGATTGATCTTCCATGGGCTTGTGAAGAATTTATAAACCAATTAATCTTTTTGAAGAAATACATTTCTTTAATGTTTTAGTGTGGATTTAGTTATTACAGTATTTCTCGGCTAAAAACCATTCAAACTTGCTGAAAAAACACGTTCCCCCATGATACAAGCCCTCAAAACACTAACAAGTCTTAGACACTAGTTAAACTCAAACACTGTTACTAATACCTCTTATTGGGATTCTAGAATATTTTGACAGTGTGGCGACCAGATTAACGACACGTACACAGAAGTGACGAAACACAACTACGGATTGCGAATGTCCGTGTGGACAGGAAGACAAACACGGGGAATTACTCCCTTCCTGGCCACGGTGACACGCTCCTCGATTCGCTCCGTCAATATCTCGCTTGCTTTTTTGGTCTGATCGGCTGGCCGCTTCTCGCCGTCTTGCCGTCTCGGGGTCCCGTCAGTCATCCGACCCTTTGGAAGAACAGCGAGAGAACATGCGTTGTGAGGTTCGTGTCTAAGTGGAGCTTGCTCACCGTGGCTTTGTCGTTTCCCCATTTTATAGCGGCTCTGATGAACCTCGCGGCCTCCTAGACGTCGCTCGAGACGCCTGGGAGCAACAAGCCGCCCCGCACAGGAGCATAGTCGAACATGTACAACAAATAAGAGATCGAATCGACCGTGTGATGCCGTTGGTGAAGGAACATCTGCTCGAGGCCCAGCGCGCCCAGAAGCGGTTGTATGACCGGCCCACCCAACCACGCGAACTCCAGCCGGGCGACAGGGTTCTCGTCCTGACTCCTTCGGCCACCTCGAAGTTCCTGGCGGCCTGGAAGGGACCCTACACCGTCCTCGAGAAGGTAGGGCCGGTCAATTACCGGGTCCGTCAGCCGGGCAGATGAAAGACTGAACAACTCTACCACGTGAACCTCCTGAAAAAGTGGGTGGCCCCGCCCCAACAGATGGCGGCCTTTGCCGAGGCAGAACCACCAGTAGTTCACGTTGGGGAGCAGCTCTCCCCGGACCAGAGGCGGGACGTAGAGGCCTTGGTCCGTCAGTTCTCCGATGTGTTTCAGGAACGACCCGGGCAGACTCGGATTATCCAACACGAGATTCGGACGCCCCCGGGAGTTATCGTCCGGCTGCGGCCCTACCGGGTCCCAGAGGCTCGTCGGCTGGCTATTGAGGAAGAAATTACCCGGATGAAAGAACTGCAGGTGATTGAACCCTCCCGTAGCCCGTGGTCCAGCCCTATAGTGATGGTACCGAAACCAGATGGGACACTACGCTTTTGTAATGACTTCCGGCGCCTCAACGAGGTCTCTACATTTGACAGCTACCCCATGCCCCGAGTGGATGAACTCCTGGACCGGTTGGGGAAAGCTCGGTTTATTTCAACGTTGGACCTCACCAAGGGCTACTGGCAGGTGCCCCTTTCCCCAGAGGCCAAGGAGAAAACGGCGTTCAGCACACCTTCAGGGCATTGGCAATACAGGGTGTTGCCTTTCGGCCTACATGGGGCACCTGCCACTTTCCAGCGTATGATGGACATTCTGTTGAGGCCTCACCAAACGTATGCCGCGGCTTACCTTGATGACTTGGTCGTCCACTCGGGGAGCTGGGAGGAACATTTGGAGAGGCTCCGGAAGGTCTTACTTGATCTGCGAAAGGCAGGGCTGGCCGCAAACCCGAGGAAATGCCACCTGGGTCTAGCGGAAGCCCGCTACCTCGGATTCAGAGTGGGACGTGGGATTATCCAACCACAGCCCCAAAAGGTTGAGGCCGTCCAGAAGGCCCCCAGACCCACTACAAAGACCCAGGTACGTGCTTTTCTCGGGTTAGCTGGATACTACCGGTGCTTCATCCCTGCCTTCTCCTCTCTAGCCAGCCCCCTGACTGACCTGACCAAGAAGGGGCAGCCAGAGAAAGTAATATGGAGTGACGAAGCCCAGGCGGCGTTCCAGACCCTGAAGAAGGCCCTTTCCTCTTCACCCATCCTTCATGCCCCAGATTTTGGCTGCCCCTTCGTACTCCAAACGGATGTATCAGATACAGGGCTGGGAGCAGTCCTGTCCCAGGACAAGGATGGGAGGGAACACCCGGTCCTGTATATCAGTCGGAAGCTCACCCCAGCAGAAACCCGGTATGCCACAGTGGAGAAGGAGGCCCTCGCCATAAAGTGGGCAGTCCTGGAGCTCCGCTATTACCTGCTAGGAAGGAGCTTCACCCTGGTCACAGACCATGCACCTTTAACCTGGATGGCCAAGGCGAAGGACTCCAACGCCAGGGTGACTAGGTGGTTCCTCTCGCTCCAGGACTACCACTTTACAGTCAAACATCGGGCGGGGGCCTCCCATGGCAATGCCGACGGTCTCTCCCGGATGTGGTCAGCTTGGACATCAAGGTCAGGGACACCTACTCCCCCCCACTCTCCCCTAGTCCTGTACGGGGCGAGCCGCCGTACCACGTCAACGCTTAGGGGGGGGGGGGTGTGACGAGCGGGCCAGTGGCAAATCAGCGTCGCCAAGGCAACGGCGCAATCAAGCCGCCACACCTGCAGATCGTCACCACCTGATCCCCATCAAGCTCACCCTTTATAAGCAGAGGAAGAAGAAGAAAGGGTGAGCTTGTTCTCAGCAGGGACTCGGATGACTAACCTCTGGTTTTCTTCCCTTTACAGACACCAGCGAGTGACGATCTGCAGCAGCACGGTTTTCTTCCACGGGACTCTCACCTACTTCCCTTTTGATGCACGAGCACCCCCAGGACTTCACAGGATTGAGGACGCGCCGACTTCCCCACGGCCTTCTCTCCAGAAGTCGTCACTACACCAAACCCCTCCAATAAATCACCCTCCGGGGCTAAAATTGTATAGTACTGTGTCTGTCTCGTTTTATGCCTGCCACACTAGCTACACATGATGCTCCTCTTCCCAAACCTTGCACAGGACCTGTGCAATGAGGCTCACTGGGGGGAAGGCGTACTGCACGGGACCTCGAAGGTCGAAAGGTAGCTGTGCCACGGCGGGCGGTCTACTTCTACACCATCGACAACCAGCCCACCTTGCAAAATGGGGGGTGTCAGGAAAGTGAACTTTCTCGATGTCACACATCTGAGCAAGGTTGAGTCAGAGGTGCCTCTCCTGGACCACTATTGTGGACATCCTCCAACCCTCCAATCAATTTTATTTACATAGCGCTTTTCACAATGTGCATTGTTCCAAAGCAGCTTTACAGGGGAAAATAGAAACCGAAAAACACAAAAAAGGTAAAACACAATACATGGTGTTAATATAACAAGTTCAATTATTTTAGTGAATAATATCTAATAAATGCAGTCTCCCATTGGCAGGCTCCATCGCCATAGGTCCGGGCAGCTTTGTTGTCATTGGTTTAAAATTTTACTCTTCACAAACCAATAGCCGTGCAGTTTCACTGTGTTATTGGAGAAAATGAGTTTTCCCCATAGCGTCCTGCTACGCAGTACTCGTTCCCGAATCTCAGGGAACCGAGGTTACGTAAGTAACCGTGTACGTTATTTATTATGTCTATATTTCATGAAAAATAAGAATTGTATGTTTATTTTCACTGGGGCATTAAATTATAAAACTTTGCACTGTTAATGTATTTATTTGGCATTAAATCTGCTCTGCACTTGCTATGTTAAAATACTCATATTTTTAAATACTTTGCAATGTGTATGAACATCTTATTAGTTAAAATCCACATAGAACATTTAACAATAATTTATGGTGTTATTTTATTGCGTTAAAATTTATGAATATATAATCTATTAATGAGACTGACACAGTTTAGGACAGCAATGGACTGCTGCAGAGTGCATACAATGGCTCTGTTATTCAGGAGTTGAGTATACATTTATAAAATGTATTAGGAGGTGAACCGAAGACTATGTGCAGTGATCCATTAACTACAAGACTTGGAGCTTGTCCAAAAGTGTTTAAGACATGCAGTCGCCTACTGCCCAGGGCCGGGTTTCCCAATAACGATGGATCTTAGCACTTAAGAGCGTTTTCTGCGAGTCACTTTGCGAACGTTGGTCATCGTTTCACTTGCGTTTCCCAAAAATGCACTTAACACTAGTGCACGTAGCAGTGCTTTTAGTGCTACTTTCAAGTCGCTGTCCGTTTGTACGGTGCTGAAATGTCACCTTATACAATGGCTCGTTTTTGTAGCAAGCGCTTGTTTTCGAAATGTTAAGGGCTAATTATTTTCAACCGATGTGCATGTGGTGAGTATTGTTTAATGTTGTCTAACATATTCTTACTGCAACGTTTAATACTTTTCCTTTGTGTAGATAGGACTTATCTAATGTAACTATGCAGATAGGACTTATCTACAGTAATTGTGCAATGTATTTAGCACATTCTAGGGAAAATAAAAAAGTTTAAATAAAAAAAATGCTGTATGTGTTTCTTGAACCACATTTTATTACACTTTTGGGTGGTGTGGAGGTGGGAACTTCAAGTTAAGTTTTATAACAGGGTAATATCTTGCTTTCTAGCTCCAAACTAAATGTTTATTGTACACATACTTTTCCAGCACTTTATTAATAATAAGCACAAAGTGGGTTCATTATGAATATGAACCTTTCAATTAGAGAACTATAAAGGGAAGAGCTAATCAATCAAATTTCTCAGGAAATCAGTCATGATGCTACCACATGCACATCAGGTGAAAATAATTAGCCCAATATGAATTCTTAATTCACTGCTGGCTCTGATGTCTCTGTAGCGGTTAACCATTAGATACATAGATCATACTTTATATGTTTATGACAACCACAAAATCATTCAGACTTTGCTACATGTTATATCAGGGTTTGTGTGTAAGTTTTGCAATTTCAAAATGAGTGCTTTAATCATGATGAGTTTAAATCTGCTATAATAGCGGCTAATGTTCATGCACTTTATTTCGGTAATCTGCTGCTACATACATGTATCATAAAATGAGTTATCATTTGTGATTATATCAGGTCTATATTACTAGCACAATGTGATGTTTTAGTGTTATGCTGTTGTAGGCCTATTTAAAAATGTATGACGTTAAATATGTATACTATACTAGTGGAGTTCAAACTGTACATTGTTGTATTATTTACAGAAACTACATCATATTCTCACAAGTGTATGCGGTCAATGTGCTACATAATAAAGGGAAAGAATCATCTGATACTTCTGTGGTGTTGAGTAAGATAAAAAACTGGCCTTCAGTGGGGCAATCCCCAACATTAATTCTAATGTTAAATAAATGCCATAACTATAACCATGTGATTTTGTGCCCAAAGACTTCTAAGCCCTGGTTCTGCTCTGTGACATGGACTGTGAAAGTAGGAATATAGAACTACCAGGTTGCCACCATTGACATTCTTCTGTTGATGAGGTTGCCTACGTCTAGATGAGGTACAAATCCTTATTTTGACAGTTGTAATATCCCTTTAAACAGTTTCTCTTCAATAGAAATGACTTGCAATATCTGAGAGGCTTTACTAAGGCCAATGAACTTTGATCCATGGTGTATTTTGATTTCAGGATGGTCAGCACCGAGGGCTTAGGTCTTCTATGAAGCTATCCATCTACACTCACTGGCAACATTATTAGGTACACCTTACTAGTACCGGGTTGGACCCCCTTTTGCCTTCAGAACTGCCTTAATCCTTCGTGGCATAGATTCAACAAGGTACTGGAAACATTCCTGTTTTTTTGGTCCATATTGACATGATAGCATCATGCAGTTGCTGCAGATTTGTCGGCTGCACATCCATGATGTGAATCCCCGTTCCACCATATCCCAAAGGTCCTCTATTGGATTGAGATCTGTTGACTGTGGAGGCCATTTTATTACAAGGAAATCATTGTCATGTTCAAGAAACCAGTCTGAGATGATTCGCGCTTTATGACATGGCTCGTTATCCTGCTGGAAGTAGCCATCAGAAGATGGGTACACTGTCATCATAAAGGGATGGACATGGTCAGCAACAAAACTCAGGTAGGCTGTGGCATTGACACGATGCTCAATTGGTACTAAATCGGCCCAAAGGGTGCCAAGAAAATATAACCCACACCATTACACTACCACCACCAGCCTGAACCGTTGATACAAGGCAGGATGGATCCATGCTTTCATGTTGTTGACGCCAAATTTTGACCCTATCATCCGAATGTCGCAGCAGAAATCGAGACTCATCAGACCAGGCAACATTTTTCCAATCTTCTATTGTCCAATTTTGAGAGCCTGTGCGAATTGTAGCCTCAGTTTCCTGTTCTTTAGCTGTCAGGAGTGGCACCCGGTGTGGTCTTCTGCTGCTGTAGCCCATCCGCCTCAAGGTTCGACGTGTTGTCCATTCAGAGACGCTCTTCTGCATACCTCAGTTGTAACGAGTGTTTTTTTCAGTTACTGTTGTCTTCTATCAGCTGGAACCAGTCTGGCCATTCTCATCTGACCTCTGGCATCAACAAGGCATTTGCGCCCACAGAACTGCCGCTCACTGGATATTTTCTCTTTTTCTGACCATTCTCTGTAGACCCTAGAGATGGTTGTGCGTGAAAATCCCAGTAGATCAGCAGTTTCTGAAATACTCAGACCCGCCCGTCTGGCACCAACAACCATGCCACGTTCAAAGTCACTTTAATCACCTTTGTTCTCCATTCTGACGCTCGGTTTGAACTGCAGCAGATCGTCTTGACAATGTCTACATGCCTAAATGCATTGAGTTGCTGCCATGTGATTGGCTTATTAGAAATGTGCGTTAACGACCAGTTGGACAGGTGTACCTAATAAAGTGGCCAGTGAGTGTATGTCTTCGTCAGTGCTTTTGCTGTCTTTTTTCTTGGTTTGTGTTAATCTGGATTGTCAGTGCAATGTTGAGCGTGGCATGGTTGTTGGTGCCAGACGGGCCGGTCTGAGTATTTTACAATCTGCTCAGTTACTGGGATTTTCACGCAAAACCATTTTCTAGGGTTTACAAAGAATGGTGTGAAAAGGGAAAAACATCCAGTATGCGGCAGTCCTGTGGGCGAAAATGCCTTGTTGATGCTAGAGGTCAGAGGAGAATGGGCCGACTGATTCAAGCTGATAGAAGAGCAACTTTGACTGAAATATCCACTTGTTACAACCGAGGTATGCAGCAAAGCATTTGTGAAGCCACAACACATACAACCTTGAGGCGGATGGGCTAAAACAGCAGAAGACCCCACCGGGTACCACTCAACACCACTACAAATAGGAAAAAGAGGCTACAGTTTGCACGAGCTCACCAAAATTGGACAGTTGAAGACTGGAAAAATGTTGCCTGGTCTGATGAGTCTCGATTTCTGTTGAGACATTCAGATGGTAGAGTCAGAATTTGGCGTAAACAGAATGAGAACATCACTGTGCAGGCTGGTGGTGTAATGGTGTGGGGGATGTTTTCTTGGCACACTTTAGGCCCCTTAGTGCCAATTGGGCATCGTTTAAATCTCCTCTAATGGCTACTTCCAGCAGGATAATGCACCATGTCACAAAGCTCAAATCATTTCAAATTGGTTTCTTGAACATGAAAATGAGTTCACTGTACTAAAATGGTGCCCACAGTCACCAGATCTCAACCCAATAGAGCATCTTTGGGATGTGGTGGAACAGGAGCTTCGTGCCCTGGATGTGCAACCCACAAATCTCCATTCACTGCAAGATGCTATCCTATCAATATGGGCCAACATTCCCAAAGAATGCTTTCAGCACCTTGTTGAATCAATGCCACGTAGAATTAAGGCAGTTCTGAAGGCGAAAGGGGGTCAGACACAATATTAGTATGGTGTTCCTAATATTCCTTTAGGTGAGTGTATATATATATATTTATATATATATATATATATATATATATATATATATATATATATATATATATATATATATTTGTGACCTGCGTGACCTGTTCAGAGAGCACGTCGGCTGTCTGATTGACGTCGCTCAGGATAGAAATGACCTGCAGGGACACCACCCACTGCTAACTCTGGAGGAGGAGGCGTCGGGTGAGTTGCGACATCTACCGTGAATGTATGCCACCTGATGGATGACGTATGCTACTGCAGCTATGCTGTCTTGTAATAGCACGTGCTTGCTTTTGATGAGAGGCAGGGGCCTCCTCATCACAAGCCAAGCAGTCAGCAACTCCAGGCAATTGGATGGCACTGCAGGTGGGGGCCCGTCCAGCACCCCGACAGTGCCTGCCCATTGAACACTGCACCCCAGCCGAGCAGGTAGGCATCTGTCGCACCACGACGCACCTCAACACCTTCACCGCAGATAGGATGGGGCGCAGCCCCCCGCCTTGGAGATGACGAAGTAGGGGCTGTTACCCCTAAGACCGTGACCGCAATACCGTGATCGACATGTGCCGCAGTGCCAAATCTTAAATATATCAGGAAAAACATTTGCAGCTTTCCATTGGTCTTCACAAAGATCACAAGCATTTTTGTACCATTTTCAAAATACAACAAACAAAACTCTGTGAATTGTAAAATAGCCAGTTGCACACCTTATGTCCTCAATTAACACCAAATTGACATCTGATGAGATAGTAATCCACTCCACACAGAAAAAGCCAATTTCCTAATTGTTAACACAGCTGTCTTAATTACAACAACTACAAAAAGGGAAGAGAAAAGACGAATGAGGAGAAAAGACAATGATAAGAAGAAGAATGAGCAGTGTAAAAGGAAGATGAGTGAGAGTGAGAGTGAGAGTGAGAGTGAGAGTGAGAGTGAGAGTGAGAGTGAGAGTGAGAGTGAGAGTGAGAGGTGGTGGACAGGGTAGAGGGAGAAGAAGAGGAAATGGAGATGGCGAAAGAGCAAGAAGAGCGGAGGATGTAGGAGAAAGAGAAAGAAGAGCTGAGGATGAAGGAGAAAGAGAAAGAAGAGCTGAGGATGTAGGAGAAAGAGAAAGAAGAGCTGACGATGTAGGAGAAAGAGAAAGAAGAGCTGAGGATCTAGGAAGAGGAGAAGATCGAGGAGTAGAGGGGGAAGAGATGGATAGATTGGAGGGCAATGGTGGAAAGAGAAAGAGTAGAAAATAGAAGAAGAGAAGGGCAAGGTGTAAGAGGAGGGCAATTTGTAAGAGGATGGAGGAGAGGTAGAAGGATCATGTCATGTTTCTCTGGGTCTAGTGGCAGTAGCATGACAGAACCTCATGTTTAATGTGGAGAGAGGCAAATATTTGTAGATTTGGCTTGCCATACACTCTCTCTGGTCACGTCTCTGTTCCTGCCCTCTCGTCCCCTCGTTATTGATTCATGCCCTAAACCTGATCATGACACACCTAGAGAAGCTGGGCAGAGAGTTCAGCCCAATATAAACAGATCCACTGTGGCTTAAATTATCCCCACATGTCTGGTAAGAAAACCGGTAAGACTTCTACAATGAGAGTCCATGTAGTCTTGTTTGACATAGGTCTAGATTTCTACAGTAAATTTTCCTGCTCGTTCAAACATTTTTCAGAATTGAAATTGAATATTCAGGTGGATGAACAAGACTTCTTTCAATTGAACAAGAGCATGGTGGTCCAGAACAACACCCTCCACCTCAAAGAAATTCAGAAAAAAATAACAACGGACAATCAACTGTTCCACAATATCCACCAATGCAGTCTCTCCACAATTGACCATGTTCTAAGGAGAAATGCAATCCCAATGAAGCAAGTATACAAAGTGCCATTTGAGAGGAATTTCTTTAGTTGCGATTCCATTTTGTCCAAGGATGTGCAACCAAATTACTGCACTTTTACTGTCAACACAAATATATATTTTTCCTCAATTTTAAGGATGTGTCCAAAAACTATTCCATGCTCCTGTAAGTGAAAAGATTGAGGCATATCTATGTATACTGCTGCTTCAAAGTATGAACTCAAACTTAAGCAACAGTTTCACAGTAGTATTGACTGCAATCAATGCCATTACTGTTAAGCACTAACTTTCTGTATTGTACCTTGTGTTCTTTTTACTCCAGAGAATCTTGAAGTTGAAGCAGTGCAACTCAATATTAGTACCTGTATATTGATGAAGCAGGCTTCAATCTTCACAAAAAAGGAGACGATGGAGAAATGTGATTGGCCAGCGTGCTACAGTCAATGTCCCTGGACAACGAGGAGGCAACATCACTCTGTGCCACAATTTCTGTTGTGGCATACAATGCTGTCTTGGGACCATACAACACAGAAAGGCTCCTACATTTATTTTTTAAACCTCCTCAATGAAATCCTCTTTTCGCAGGGTGATCAGTAGCAAATGGTGCAGAATTTTGTAGTTGTTTGGGGCAAATGTCCAATTCCACCATTCAGTGGTTTGAGAATCACCCACATTTCAGGATGGTGTTCCTTCCACCATATTCTCCTTTCCTGAATCCAATTGAGGAATTCTTCTCTTGGAGATGGAAAGTACATGATTGCAACCCTTGCAAACAAAGTAAGTCTTCAAGCGATGGAAGAGGCCTGTTGAAATATTGGGGCACATACAGCATTCAAGACATTTTTCCCACGATACTTGATTCGTGACAATATTTGCTGTGATGTTGATGAAATTCTCTGGTCAGATTTAATTGAGAGGCATGATTAATAAATTGATTGATTCAATGAATGCGGTACATTTTTTATTTTATTTTGATTTACCTATGTACTTATTTGAATTTTTGGGGTGACATTAAAGAACTTAATGAACTTAATGAAAAACAAGTTTTTCATTTATTTCTTTGTGTATCTTCAGCTGAATCTATCAAATCAAGGAACACACTTTTAGTTTTGATGTTAATATTGAATTTTGGTAAATGCATTACTAGAATAAAATGCTGTTTCATTGTGCAGTGAATACTTAACTGTTTCGCCAACATAAGAGTGTGTTTAGCTTGCTGTGTTAACTGTTTTGAGTTCTGTTTTGGAGAAATGTACCAAATCGATTGAGAAAAACTGTAAACATTAACTTTATCGTTGCGGAAAAAACTATAAAATAACAGACTCATGCAATGCATTCTGGGGAACCTTTTTAAATTTTTTTCTGATTTTGGTTCCCAGAATGCTTTGCATGAGGCTGTTATTTTATCGTTTTCTTTCTGTAAAGATAAAGACTTGTTAATGTTTAATAATCAATTATCTTCGAACAAACTGTTGCCAGTAAAATACATGAATGAAAATCTACAGTAAATTACTCAAAAAACATTTTTCAAAAACATTTGTTTTACATCTGTATTTTTGCAGAACTTAAGAGACAACTACTTACAAAAAACTTTTGTCAGAAGACCAAGAAATTGTTAAAGTATCCTGTAACGAAATTGGACCAAAGGTGCATAGGATGCCATGTTATATATTTATGCAAGTGTATTCTGTATTGTGTAGCATATGCAGTTTATATTGTTTTTTGATTTTTGAACTTTTCTTGTCTACTTTCATCTAGGATTACTTTCAGTAACAGCAGTGTATTTCAATTTTTTTCTATAGCTCATTGTTGCATTTTGCTCTATCTGCAGTCTTTTAGGTTGTATATTCTGAGGGGTGTGAGTTCTGCAGGCTTGTGTGTCATGTTTGAGGAAAAAGGTTGCTTTTTCAGCAAGTGTGAAAGGTTTCGAGTGGAGAGCTTAATTTTGACTCGAAAATACGATGTTAAGGGAATTGGGTCAGAAGTTATGGATTTGTGTTTAGAGTTTCAAGAAAAGGAGCCATAATATCAAGAAGTGTAGAAAAACTATCTGATCGCAACCGTGGTTTTAATATCACAGTTTTTGACAAAACCGGCACATTGTGGCAGCCCTACTCAACAGAGAGAATGTTGCGCAAACATTTGGTTCAAAAGGCATGCATTTCAACATTATAAATACAATTTCTGCAAAAGGACATTTATTTTAACAGGAACTGTTTTGCAGTCTTAAAAACACAACTCTTACAATGCAATTCAAAACAATGCAACGATTTCATTACATGATTATTAACTTAAACAAATATTAATTTAACCTAAATAGCAATATTAAAAATAAGTAAATAATTGCATGACATATTCACATACAAATTTGTTAAAAATGTCATTTAAAAATAAAAATAAAAGAGAAAGCTAAAATATAAATAACACCATGATAAAAATATATATATATTTCACCACTTAAATATTAGAGTAAAAATGACAACGTTACAAACTGAAAATTAAAAAGTGATGTCACAAATCAGGCAATGCAATTAGGCATATTTATCTGCCTTTGTTAAAACTTGTCCAATTTATGTCATTTTTATTTTTTTGAATTTTTACAAAGCAAATGGCCATTACAGTGCGTTTCCCTGTGTAAATGTAACGCTGATTGTATTTTGTTCATTGCGTGCTGTACATTTTTGTCTCATTGCCTCACTACTACAAACTCTTCTTATTCTGTTGTTTAACCTGCCAAACTTAAACACAGCCACAAAGGATCGTCTATAGTTCCTGTTCATCCAGCCATAGAGAATAGGATTGGCAAAAGTGGAGCACATGGCCACAATATGGAAAGCTGTATAGAGCAACTTAAAGTCTTTCATTTCCAATACACTGCTATCTATATCCACGGCCAGCTGGAAGGCGTGAAAGGGAAGCCAACTGATGGTGAATACCACCACTACGGCTACCAACATTTTCGTTGTTTTCTGTCGCCGTTGATGTCGGTCGCTACGGCCTCCACCGGGACTAATGTGATTTCTTAGCTTGTTCCAGATCTGAGTGTAGGCAAATTAAATTATACACAATGGCAGGCCATACTGTAGTAAAAACATGGCAATGCTGTAGATGGTTCCATCCGCACTACTTCCAGGCCACTTTTCGGCGCAGCCCTGAATCGACTGCTCAGGTGTGAGGTCAAAGGTAACGTATTCACGAAAAATCGCCAGTGGGCTCGCAAGGATTGCGCTCGCAACCCATGTGACCACAATGACGACTCCACACATGTCTTTGGACATCTTGGTTTCCGTGTGATGGACAATGCTACGGTATCTGTCCAGTGCTATAACATTGAGTGTGATGGTAGAAACATGCACTGCTAAGCCTTGTGCATATGGCAGCAGGTAACACATTACCTGTCCAAATTTCCACTGTCCGTATAGTGTGTACATCAAAGTAAAAGGTAGACACAATGTGTTGACCATCAAGTCAGCCACAGCCAAGTTGACAATGAAATAATTTGTAACTGTGTGTAAATTTCTGAATTTGTAAACCACATACATGACCAAGGAGTTCCCGGTCACACCACAGAAAATAATGGTGCTGTAAGCCAAAATCAAGATCACTTGAACACCCACTAGTTTTGTACTGTCTTCCAAACCATATAGTAGGTCGTCCTCAACATGAATAGCGGTTGGTGTACAACAGTTTGTGAACTGGGAGCTCAGCATTTTATATTCAGACATGTTTATTTCAGTTCTTCTATCCATATTTATTTGTGGTCTGTTAGTCTGAGGAAAAAGACAAAACCATTAAGCATCATTTTCTTATCAAAAGTTCATATTATGTCATTTGTCCTGAAACCTTGTATCTCCATATTTTGAGATTTTTTGAGTTTTTATGTTTGCAATAAATCATCATTTTAGTCACCCTTTTTATTTGTCACTAGGTGTTGCAAATATATAACCAATAACATTTATAATAAAGTGCTTGTCAGCTTTGACAACACAGTATTTAATCATTACAATCTCACAGTATTTTAATTAAGTACAGTGTTTTTCCAATTACTGAAATACTAACAGATTTGGACAACCGAGGTTTCGGAAGAACAGCAACAATTTAATATTAACATATGTAAGACAAATTCAAATCTCTCCAGATCTTATTATTGTAAAACATTGTGATCAGTGCATTACAATAAAATTAGTCAGCACATAATAACGTAATAACAATTTACTTATTAATCTTCAGTAATGCATTAGATTATCTACATTTATTTAAAAACTGTGACGAAAAAATGGTGGAAAATCCTGTTTCAATAGAGAAAAACCCAACATTACTTCTTACCTAAAGTGTTCAATCCTATAGACGCTTTTGAGTTTGTATCTCGCAGAAGAGAAAAGTAGACCAAATCCATACAAACATTATTGTGCACACTTTATAAAATCCGTCTCCAAGGGGTCACATCAGCAGGAGTCCTTATAGTACACAGACACGGCGTCTCCAAAGCGTCTGCTGTGGGGATAAACCCTTGCATGAGCTTTACATGCGCAGTTCAGCAGTGTGCGCTGGACACTTCTGACATCAGTCTCCTGATCACACAACACAAGAATGAATTTCAGATACATTAAACGTTCAGTAAAACAAATTATTTGATTAATTAAAACATTGCATAATGCTTTTTGTACACTTGAAACTTGGAAAATTAGATTGATCCGTTTAAAAAATATGCGTTTCTGTTATGCTTTCGGTGATGATAAAGAGTTCTTTCCCTGTCTTATTGTGGACGGTGTTTGTTTTATCATTTATTAGAAAAAATCTGTTAACCCCTTACCCGCTGTCTGCACCTGGATCGTCTGTCCGTGTCTCACCACCCGTGTTCATAACACAGAAGAGATTATATTTCAATTATATTTGCTTTGTCCCCTATTTGCAATGACATTCTGCCTTAATAACCAGCGTATGAGTTTACCTCTGCTGCTTCTAACATATAGCTAGCCTACATCATTTGGATTGAAAGATTGAATTCCAAAACCTCTACTGACATACCCGGGTATCGTAGACTGTGCATGTGTGTTTAAATGATTTAGAATGCTAGAAGCTTTATTGTGAGCAATACTGGTCGTATTTATAATAGGCTAAGTGTTTTGATGAAATAATTTTTTTAACAGAATTAAATGAAAATATGTTTTCCGTTGTGTTGTGGCTTTTTCCGTTGTGTTGTGACTCAATTCCGTTGTGTTGTTTCTTTTTTCCATTGTGTTGATTCTTTATTCCGTTGTGTTGTAGCTTGATTGCATTGTGTTGTGAACTTATATTTGCCTTTTAAATTTAGTTTTGCTGTGCACCAATGGGTCACCGTAGATCATGTTTACTGTAACATTTTGTATTTTGTAATGGTTATTTTGCAGATAGTCATTTTCAACTTTAAAACGTCATCTAGAGGCAGACGAAGAGGCATTAATTCATCTCAGTTTTCATTTAGGATTTATGCATAGGCTAACTGCATTATGGCCTAAATAATTTACGGCCTTTAATTGCTGTTGTACATTGTACCGCCACAGCACCGTTTCGAGGCATAGGCAAGCTAGGTAGTCGCCTAGGGGGCCACCAGTAAGGGACGCCAGTGAGCGTCCTTACCTGGTTTAAATTATCATCATGAAAAGGTAAAAGCCATCAAGGGGCGCAGTATCGTAAAAAGAAAAAAGAGGATGAGAAAAAGAAAACAAAAGGTTGTAATTGTTTTGTAAGCTGGTTGCTGCTCTATCACCATAGAGCTGGTTGCTGCTCTATTAGCAACTAATGCAGAAGAAGCACCAGAGGCAAGGCCCAGTCCTTACTATATAGTAAGACAGTAGAAAATGTTTAAAATGCAAATGTCTATTTGTTTTATGTCATTTTATTCATTTACTTCCTTTGTGCAAAGTTATTTCATTGAAAACTGGTAACTGTGTATTACTTTATAATACTTAATAGCTGATAGCGTAATATATTGTTGTCTTAATTCAAGTAAAAGAAAGTGTTTTGGGCAATTCCGTGAAAATGTCAACCTTACCATGAAAAAATTAAGTTTTTACCAACGGTTTTTACTATGGTAACAGCACAGATATTAACATTCTGTGTTTCAAATACCCATGTGAGATCTCTCTTCAATTTGTAAATCATTTGGGGTTTTTTTAGTGCATGATTTTTCATAGTCAGGTCACATCCATAACTCTACATATTCCTCATTAATGGACACATGAAATGTTAAACTATCTATAAATCTATAAAGAGGCATTCCTTTTCCATTAATTTGCGATTATTGCTTCAGTATTGTGCATTTTAATGCACAGAAATCCTACAAAGTTTTTCGTCTTCCAAAAACCACGTTCTAAAATAAAAAATGTGTTCATAGACTGAAATTTTTGATGTTTAGACTCTATCAACAAGGGTTTAGTCAAATTTATACAGATGGTTCAATATATTCATAACAAATTAATTCTCTGAGCATTTTATGTCACGTCCATAATTCAAAATGTTATTTCTGCTGACGTTTAATACAGTATAAGTTAAAATATTTGATTTAAAAAGAAATTGCAATAATTATTAATTGTGTTTTCCCAAATGTTTCTTTTTCTTTCTAATGGAAGGTGGCAAATGAGTTGTATGGTGTAGACGTGGAGCATGGTGGTTGGAGGGCAGAGCCATCGGGGGTGAAAATTTGAATCTTGCCTAGGGAGCCCCAAAGGCTAGAAACGGCCCTGTACGGCCAAAACGTTTACACCTCTATATTGTATAAAGAAGACGAAATCTTGAATGGAACATCAGAAAAACAATACAATCAGCCTCACATTATAACTGTGAAGCTTGCGCTGACCTGAATTGATAACTGCCCGCTCACGCTCTTTAAAGATGTGTCTCTGCGCAGCTTGTGCCAGACGCGCCTCACTTTAAAACGCCACAGGGTGGTGTCATCGTTTATCACGATGTTTGACTGTAGCCATCCTCTGATGCCAATTTGGTAGACATTGTCCAACCCTAATTCACCATGCCTTAAAGTGGCCGTAACTCAGACAGCTTCTGTATATCTCATGTTAATCTTGAGTTAATCACATTTATAAACAACAGACACAGCTGTACAATTATTTCCAAATGTGCACACCCATTGCCACTAAAAATAGACACACAGTATGACTCAGTTTCACTACAGCGTTTGGTTCATGTCCGGCATCTTTTAGAGTTGGGGCCGCTCCATCTTTCAGTTTCAAACTATCTCCAAATCCAGAGTTATATCCACCATAAATGTAACATTCCTCGCCGAAATGCAGTAAACAAACAAACAAAGTGTTCTCTCTCTTGCTCCAGCTGGTTGACGTGTGTGCATGCTCCTTCTCTATAGCGCCACCAGCAGTTCAAAAATGCACTTTTCATACAGCTGTAACAGCTTAAATTTCGCTGTGAAAAGGGTTTCTAATACTGTAGAATCGAGCTGGCTACTTAAATCATTTACAAGCTGTGTAATTAATTGATATGGATTTTTATTCACTTCCTGAGGAAAATGTCCAGTCAGACTAATTGACACAAAAAGCAGTAGCACAACAACACTCCACGGAACACAAAGACAGAAATAACCTGCTCCCTGAGGTGATGCTTCTGAGTGTTGTAGGTCGTAGTGTTCTCAGCTGTTTAGGGTAAGAATATAGCAGCAAAACATAAGGAGAATTTAAAGGAATGTAAGAGAAACATTGTTGTTTGTAAATTTTTGCTTCAGTCCTTCTTGCAATCAAATAAATTGAAACATAAAGTGTTTTATATTCAATATTATTTCATAGTCATTTTAAATTAGTAAATGTAAAAAATTTTATTTCTGTTCACAGTGTGATAATTTTTCAGCTTTTTAAACGCACTGCCAGTGCATGTAGAAAATGAAATGATAAAGAAGTGTCCTCATTAGTTTAGTTTTTATTCTCTTTATTCCCTTCAAAGTTAGTTTTATGCAGCCCCCTCAGCTTATCAGATGATCTCTATCTTTGTCCTGCTCATCAGTGCATGAGTTTTAGTATGGGCAAATGACAGATGTCCTCCAGAGTAATTCATATATTAAATATTCTGTTTGTTAGAATGTGTCACATAATTCCAGGAAATAACATGTCACATTACTGCAATTTTTCAAAACCTTTTTTGTCTGTTTTTGTTTGAATTTTGCCTGATATTTTGCCTGGTTCAAAGATCAGGTCACTGAAGTTCAGTTTGACTTGAACATAAGTGTTATGTACTCAATATCAAGTATTAAAGAATTCAGTAGAGGTAAGGTGTATGTACCAAAGTACATAGCGGCATCAATGTAGTAATGTGCATTTATGTGTCTCCATGAGCAAATACCATCTTCACACATTATTTATCTGCAGTGATAGACAGACCATCATGTCTATAGTTTCAAAAATTTCCAAAAAATACAAATGCCTGTATTATATAACTATATTTTGTGATGCTGCCACATGCCTTATCTCCATTAAATGTTTCACAATCCATCATTACATCAATCTTTGTCACATGTTTTCAAAGACCTCACTTTGTCCTGTTTATTTATTCAGTAAGTTGTAGTAAGGTTAATGCACTGAATATGTTGTTGCTGTTTCTAGATCAAGAGTGGAGGACAAACTCCACCCGGGGTGTCTTCAAGATGCCCACCAGATGGTTGAAAGATTGATGACAGTTGGAAGGGTGTGAGGGCTGTCATAGTGCCTAGATACAAAAGTACAAAGACTCCAATCATAACTGACAGGGTCAGAGAGTAAAACAGAACATAGCAATATATGTAGCAAGGTTATGCTTTATCATTTTATATCTTTCCACTAGATGGTGTTGTTGTTTCAAAATTAATGTATTACTAAATCACTTCTGAGTCTTAGTGCAACTCTGAATGTGGATTTTAGTAATGTATTGCACTCTGTACTTAGCTATTAATCTTTAACAAACTTCAAAAAATAATTCACTGTGATTTTGTTTCCCTAAGGGAAGTGCATTGACAATTTATTTCTTACTTTTTTATAGTCTTAAGAACAGTTTTCACAACAAAAAAGCTTTTCTGGAACAGAAAGGAAATTGGATTTTAAAGGTTTTGAACTATGCTGACCTATTATATCCTCTCTACCACCATTAAAGGGTGTTGTATGTATACATGAACTGCAGTTTTATCTGTTATTTGTTGATGTTGCTCTTGTGAAAATTGCCGGATAAATTCTACCAATCTATCTATTAGTTCAGGCACTACTATTTGTTTAGCAGCCTTATAAGGAGGTTTACAAACACATTTTTTATTCCAGAAAAATTTTCAGGTCTGTTGTGAACTGAGGAAACCCAGGTCACTGACATACCCTAATTCACAATCTGTACTTGTAGGAGGAAATTGTGAAATCCTGTTTGGCATTTAAAAACACACAAGTAGACGAGTACACTTGACTGAAGGGGGCGGTTTCTCGGACATGTCTTATAATATATCAGTATGATTGTTTTGTCTCAAGATGCCCACATAATGTTTTTTTTGTAAAGTATGTTTTTAAAAACGATTTAAATATCCTAATTTAACCAAGTCCTTTCTTAAACTAATCCCTGTCCGGGAAACCGCCCCACGGAGTATACATTTTCTAAAGATTCTTGAGCTGCATGATTAATCGTTAAAAGATCGCGATTCAAACAACCACACGATCTTATAAATGAAAATAAACGATTCTCGTGTCTAATAACTTACTGTGCTGGTGCAGCTGTGGAAGTAGAGAAAGCATTAGGCTATCATCACTGCAGATTACAGAACCAAAAGCAAATTCCACAGGTTCAAACACAGGTCATATATTCAGACTATTTTAAAAAAATAGGAAAAAATCGTTTTATGTACATTTCATATATTAGATTTAGCAAAATTCGAATCAGTTGTTTACAGCTGAAAGCTAAAATGATTATAGTATTTAGTAATTTCTATAAAAAATCATAAAAATCTTGATTTTCCTCAAAATGATTCTAATTAAAGACAGAAGAATGCTAAATTACTGTACTAAATAATATTTACTGTACATACTCTCAGAAATGCTGTTCGATATTTTACATCATAATATTGTGAAATTCATAAAATTGTAAACACTCATGAATTTCATGTAGGCTATTCTGTAATTGACCGTATGCTTCACAATACTGGCTTGATAGATTTTCGGTATATGATTTAAATTGAAAAACATACAGCATGGCTGTAAATACACTAGAGTTAATAAAGAAACTATATAGAGAAATACTCTCCATAAACATTTACATTAAATTATAATTTTCAAGTATAGACCGTTTCATCAGACGCGCGCACACCTGACCCCCAGTTTACTTCCGGTTTGTGTTGGGGTAGTGTCTAATAATGTAATATGTATATTTAATTTAATTTCTGTTCATATTAATTTGTATTATTTTACTTTCTACTACTTGTATAATAAACGATTGGTAGAATTTGTTTGTATGTTCATTTTTTTAAATAAACAATTTGTGGAATGGGTCCTGCAGTTCGGACACATTTAAACAAACCGTTTGCACATCTAGCTGTTGAGCTTGGTATCGCAGTCTAACTTAAAAATATTGGAGAGACAAGTTAGCCAAGTAAGTTGGGGTCACAAAAGTGTGCATGTGCAGTAACCTTTGTTTATGTTGTTAAAATTAAACCGTCTATAGTCGTAAAATGCAAACCATAATCAAACATTGATCAGAATTGATAGTGGATTAAATAAACATCTATTCATGTATTATTGTGTAAATGTCCCAAGGCCAGGCTGTCTTCTATGTTCTCTCAGCCTGCCATCCACAGAATGAAAGGAATAAGGATTGTGGGTATTGTAGTTGAAGGTGCCAGTCCAAAACAGATGGAGTACATCATTCCCAACAGAACAGTTAAGGCCAAACTTCTCTGGTCTCGGATGATGGATTTTAGACAGCTGCAGAACTGTAACAAAAAAAGTATTTGGATTATTATATTAAAAGCACAATTCTTACACCATTTTTCAAAACATTTTATATGAATATTATTAATATAATTAAAATGTAACACAACTTTTTTATTATATGTTTGTGTGTATTTTCTATTTTTTATTTTATTTTTTTCACTATTACAAACTACAACTATATATAATATTATTGTTTGGTTTAAGTAAGTGTTGCATTTTCCTCCAATAAGGAAAACTTACCCTCTCTGTCTGCCGGCTCACAGGTGTCCCATACCTGCAGTACGTCACAAAATGTTCGCAGTTATTCCATAATAAACTGTACTGGATCGAACCGATCAGTTTCTCGGCTCTCCTCGCCACGTCCTCGTTCGCCAGAGCCTGGCACTTTATTTGCATATCCATATCATTCACCAGAATCTGATCTCCGTATGCGAAATCTTCAACAGAATCAACACGTACACTCGCGTTTTTGCAAATGCATCCTAAAATGAGTCTTTTGTTGGTGACGACTGGTTTAATGAGCTGTTTGTTATTGGTTAATATAGGCATGATGTCGGGCATGAGGTGCGCCACTCTGTTCTCGCCTAGATAGATGCCGTAATGAGTGAAGAGAGTGCGCTGAACCTCCAGCAGATCTCCTCTCCTACACACAGAGCATCTCACCGGACTCTTCTCCTCCTGCTGCCATAGACTTTGAAACAGTTTAAAATTTGAGAAAAGCAAGAATTTCTCAAAAAGAAATGTTAGTGAGTCTAGCATTTTAGTGTTTTTCTGAAAGAAAGTGAGGTCTTCAAATCGATGGAGAATTTATATGTATGTGTTTTGGGAGTGAGGAGGTCCCCAAGAATTTGATTGGCTGAAAGTTTCCCACACTAAAACACTCGCCTGCTTTAACTCTTATAACATAATCGTGACTTGTTTTATCAAATAAGGAATTGTTGGTATGCACTGTGATTTCTTTGATGAAAACATTTAGGAAAGGAACAGCTTTTACATTAGAACTCTTGCATCTCTACATCAACCACAGATCTATACATTGTAATGTTTTGTGAAAAAGGTTTCCAGTTTTGTATCATAAATATTTTTAGAAGTTATAATTCAAGTTTATACCCCAACATAGCTGGAATGTGTGTTTTTTGTGGTGTGTTCCTTGAAACGTCTCTCACAGGATGGTCTTCCTTTAACAAATATAACTGTAAAATAAAGTATACTTTTCCACTTTCTTTTTCTTTTCTTTGCTCTTGTCGTTTCTATTGTGTAAAATATTTGGAACTGTGATTACCAGGCAGCATGAGGTCATAAGGGTAGATGTGAAACTGTGGTCACAACAGGGCCACACTCAGAGTGACGGCCGCTGAACTTACGCTGGCCTTGCTATAACCTCCCCTTATGATTTCACTGTGATGATATTTTTTGGCTTGCACGATAAGAGCCCTCTTGAGAAATAAATACACTAAACTTAACCATGACTACTGAACTTGTGTGACCTTAACGTGCATTTATTCACTGTTCTATCTACAGTACATGTAAACCGGTTTATTAGATTTTGATGCGAATTATGCTAACACTAAAGATTTACTTTCTTAAAATTAAAAATAATTTAGGGGCCTAACATAAGTAAAATAAAGAAAAGACAAACCCCAGCAACTGCTTTGCAGACCTACAACATCCATAAAGGTATAGAGCATTAGTTGGGTCATTAGAAATGACATCATAACTAGTCACATGACCTCCAATGCTGTTTGTTTGATATGAGACAAAATAAAACAGTATTTGTACACATAAGATTATTATTAATAGGATTTTATTGTTGGAACTGGGGATTTCCTTGGCCCTGATAGGGCATAGCTTTGTTGATATTTAGCTTTTCACCACAACGTGGATCCATGAGCCTCACCATACAATATCCTCTTTGTTAAAGAATTTCAAACTAAAGCATATTCAAATTTAAAGGTTTGCAGTGTTATCTTTATTGTTGTACCCCAATCCAGCGTAGCGTCAGTCAAGTTTGCATCAGCCGATCACATCAGGTGCAGCTAATCAACGTTAACCAATAGTCATACGACACATCCTAAACTGCGTCCTGTTTAAGTGGCATTTCTTTGCTCCTTATCAGCTGCTGATTCCCGCCACACTCAAAACCCACCTCCATCCCCATCTCCTCCGTATATGCCAAGGCAAGGCAGCATGGACAGGCAGAGAGTTTGCCCAGAACAGTTTCATTCCGCCAACATTAAATATTGCTGTTGTTTAAATATTTGAAGACAGTGGTCCTGACAGAAGTTGGATATTTTATGTACTGCATTGATGCTTAATTCAGTCGGTCATTACACTAAGTAACCTTAAAGGAACCCAAAACTTTTGAAAGTTTGAAATGCAATGACCTCCCATGATCTACGGCTGTGACATTTTTTATCTTTTGTTAGGGAGTCTGGAGAGTTGGCACGGTACATCTTGGGACTTGTGAAATGAAGGCAGCTCTCCATCTGGTTTTAAGAAAGGTTGAAGCAGAGTTCAGAGCTGTTTAAGTTCACAGACGCTGAAGTTGACATGTAGGTCAGTCGTGCCTTGTTGTGCTCTCTGTTGTCTACCAAATTCAATATGGTTCCACAATGAAATCTGGCCGAAATCTGTTTAGATTAATGATGTTATTAATGAAAATAAACAGAAAATAAAAACCTTGTCATAAATCTTCAAATATGTGTAAACATAAATAACTTCACTCTCTCTAGTTACATTGGCTAAAAGTTGTAAATCTACATCAGAGAAAGGAGTTTTTCCCCCAAGTACTACTTTTGTCATCTCTGTGAATTTATTCTGATTTGAGATGTTTTTCACAGGTTGTTTTTACACTGAAACCTGTAGTTGTATGTCTTCAATTCAGGGCTGAAAATAAGGGAAACGCAGAGAGACGGGTGCATCGTGGGGGCGATGAGTATCACCTCTAAAAATGTAGAGGAATTCCA
Organism: Barbatula barbatula; assembly: GCF_947034865.1. Taxonomy (NCBI): domain Eukaryota; kingdom Metazoa; phylum Chordata; class Actinopteri; order Cypriniformes; family Nemacheilidae; genus Barbatula; species Barbatula barbatula. Next base: position 16,715,800 of record NC_136771.1, read on the forward strand.
TCTTTTATCCATGAGATAGCCTCCAAACATGAATTTAGTTTTCTGCATCCTTTGGTTTAAAAATGAAGAGTTAAAGCAAAATCAATTAAGATCCCACTTGAAGACATCCCCTGGCAAAGAGTTATTTTAGACATACAACATGAGTCACTCTACACAACTTCTGCCTCTGGTCCCACATACACCACATCAAGCTCTGAAATCAAAACCATTTAACAGACCAAAAAAGCCCCCCACAAAGCAAAATGTTCAGTATAGAGGAACAGAACAGATGAGGTAAGTCAAGTCAACTTTATTTATATAGCGCTTTTTAAAATTTTCATTGTTACAAAGCAGCTGTACAAGAAAACATTGCCTATAAGCAAAACATATAAGGTTATGCAAGTCAAAACACAGGTCAAATATCAGACAGACTATAAATTCCTATATGCAGTGTTAATTAAATAAAACTATAAAAATCTAGCAGCCCCCCCTGGCCTGGCAAAACAGTATGCAAACGGTGGCGAGGAACCCCAAAACTCCATTGGAGGAAAAAAACCTCGGAGGGAAACCAGGCCTAACCAGGGGATTCCAGTTTCTCTCTGGCAAAACATCTAATAATCCGGCAAACAGAAAGACATCAAAAACCACAAGACTGAAGAAGACCATAAAGTAAATGATCACCAATAAAAGCAATGTGCTGAAATAGAACGCGCAAGTAGTTAGAGCATAGTACTAGCATGCCAAGATCATGGATTCGATCCCAAGGATTGCACATACTCTGATACAAATGTATAGTATAGCAATGTGAGTCGCTTTGGATAAAAGCGTCTTACAAATTCATAAATGCAAAATCAGAAGAGTGCACAAAGCCAAACCTTAAACAAGAAAAACAGTAATAGTACATGACCAAAAAACTAACCATGTTCTCAAAGAAAACATTAAGACCATAAGACAAGTCATCTCTCTTCTCATGTGAAAAGCTACCAAAGAGATGTTTGAACAATTAAGCAAAATAGTGTAGGGTCTTTCACATTTACATTTACATTTAGTCATTTAGCAGACGCTTTTATCCAAAGCAACTTACAGATGAGGAAACATTGGAAGCAATTATAACAACATAGGCCACAAAATACATAAGTGCATCAAACTAGTCCATTAAAGCCTAGCACAGTATAAAAAGCTAAGAATAGTGAGGTTAGTAAGGTTTTTTTTATAAAAAAGGGAAGAGATTTAGGAAAAATCAATCAGCGACGTATTGACGGAAGAGATGCGTTTTTAGGCATTTTTTGAAGATGGCAACCGAGTCTGCTGATCTTGTAGCAGCTGGTAGATCGTTCCACCAATGTGGAACAGATCCAGCGAAGGTACGGGAGAGTGACTTTTTTCCTTTTTGGGATGGTACCACTAGTCGTTGTTCCTTTGCAGACCGCAGTGATCTGGCAGGAACATAGATCTGCATTAGCGAGTGGAGATACGATGGTGCAGATCCGGTGTTGGTCTTGTAGGCCAGGAGCAAAGATTTGAACTTTATGCGGGCGGCAACAGGGAGCCAGTGTAACCTGATGAAGAGCGGAGTTACATGCGCTCTCTTCGGTTCATTGAAGACCACTCTTGCCGTCGCATTCTGGATCATCTGGACAGGTTTGATTGTGGAAGCAGGAAGTCCAGCCAGAAGCGCATTGCAATAATCCAGTTTGGACAGGACAAGAGCCTGGACTAGGACTTGCGTAGAGTGCTCCGATAGGAAAGGTCTAATTTTCCTAATGTTGTAGAGGATGAATCTACAGGACCGGGCGGTGCTGGCAACATGACTTGTGAAGTTAAGCTGATCATCGATTACCACTCCCAGGTTTCTGGCTGTGCTTGACGGTGTAATCGTTGATGAGCCTAGTTGAATGGCAAGGTTGTGGTGGATCTTTGTGTTGGCTGGGATCACAAGCAGTTCCGTTTTTGCAAGGTTTAGCTGCAGGTGATGATCCTTCATCCAAAGCGAGATGTCACTCAGGAATGCCGCAATGCAAGCAGCGATCGTCTGATCGTCCGGTTGAAATGACAAGTAGAGTTATGTGTCGTCGGCATAGCAGTGATAGGAGAAGCCAATCTTCTGAATGACCGAGCCGAGGGATGTCATGTAAATGGAGAAGAGTAGCGGTCTAAGCACTGAGCCCTGTGGCACCCCCGTGTTGAGATGTTGGGACGCGGAGACCTCATCTCTCCAGGATACTCTGAATGACCTACCTACTTTCAGTGGCAGTATTTAAAGTGATGTACTGTATGTCTGGATCCTCATGCTTATATTTACATTTAGTCATTTAGCAAACACTTTTATCCAAAGATAAGAGTTCGGGGAGCAAAAAGCAATATGTCATAAAAGAGCAATACTACATTAGGTGCTAATACAAAATTAATAGTTTCAACAAAAAGCTAGACCACTACTACGGTTAGTATATTTTATTTTTTTCATTTGTCTGTCAAGTATTCACAGAAGAGGTGTGTTTTAAGTCGTTTTTGAAGGTTGTGAGAGATCTTGACAGGATACAATGAATGGCACATTTGATGTCACCATTAATTTAACTGTTTGTACACTAGGTTGCATATTTCATTAACATTACATTTATGCATTTGGTAGACGCTTATATCCAAAGCGACTTACACTGTACATTATTTGTTTCTGACTAGTGCAATCGCCTGGGATCAAACCCATGACCTTGGCGTTGCTAGCGCCATGCTCTAAGCACTGAGCCACAGGAAAGCTTAATCCCTGAGGTACGACTTCCCCATTTTACTCCTGTAATGTGGCATGAAAAATATTGTTAAGACACAATATTAATATTAAAGTGATCAAAGTGAAATGTCTTACTAGAGAGAGATATTCAGTCCTCAGCGATCCCTCCATATTTAAAACAGTCAAGTGAACTTTCCACATTGAAAAATTTGGATTAGTCATAAAATATATGAATATAAGTTTAATGAATGAGAGCTTTATAGGTCATATTAAAATCTGCTTTGGTCATTGCCAGTAAAAAAAGAATGACTCACTGATGTCGGTGTTTGTCTTGACATGACATGTTTTTTGTTGTTTATGTGGTGGGGATTAAAGTATGACAGCACGTGTGTCTACTGAAGTGAAATGTTGGAAATGTTGTGAAATTATTAACTTACGATAGAGCAAAGACTGAAACGCTCAGCATAAATGCGATTGTGCTGTGTCATGGTAAATTATCTGTTTGTCTTTTTAGTTTGTTTAGTTTGCCCCTAAAATAAACATTTTAAACAAGCAGGGATATGGTTAACATGCATACAGTCTATTCAGTGCGATATTTTGTTACTTATAGCTTCAGTAATAAAATATTATTAACTTTGTACTTGGACATTAGAATGGACATGTTGACTTAAATGCTGAAGCATTTACGGTTAGTTCTGAGTCAGGCAGTGAGCATGACGGGGTGGTGGTATCTCTTATTTGTATAGTGGACCGTTATCTCCATCTCTGAGGAGGACCTTGATCGGATAAATATACTGCGGTAGTCAACAGTCACTCACAAGCTCAGGATACAGCACACAGATTGCAGGACCAACATGGCCCAGTTCATACATGTGGCTGCTTTGATTCTTCTGCTGTCCATGTTATCGACAGCGGTGAGCGGCACAGGATTTAGCTTTCACTGCAATGGGAAATTTATTGTAAAGTTTATTTGCTAATCTTCTCTTTCTTGCTTTTTCACTTTAAGCAAATGAGAGGGGACTATTCGCCATCACAAGAACAATGTAACCCGAACGATGGTTTTGTAAGTATGGCATAAGACATCTATTTCCAATTCCATTTAAATGTTAAGTTTATCTGTCAGTGTTTTAAGTGTGCTCACGTTCTGTCTCTTGAAGGGGAAATACTGCCCAACCACATGTGGAGTCACTGAATACCTACAGCGGTACAAACCTGATGTGGACAGACACCTGGACCAATTGGAACAAGATCTGGAGGAAATCGCCAACCTTACCAGAGGAGCACAGGACAAAGTGGTCTACCTGAAAGACTCAGAAACACAAGAGCAAAAACAATCACCAGGTAGCACCCTTTTATAGTTCATATAGTGGGAAAAAGGTCCTACATACAGTTTTGGATAAGATCTCAAGTTCCTCATATAAAATAACACAGTACATAAAGGCAGTCTAGTTCTAACCTTTGAATTCTTTGTCCTTGTTAAGTATCTAGTTATTTTTTTAGTTTTATGTTTATGGGAGTAAACTTAATTTGTTTATCAGATACATACATAAAAAAATCCTCAAGCATGCTGGATGATGTACTACGGTTTGAGAAGAGCATTCTCGCTCAGGAGGATCAAATATAGTGAGAACTTTTTGATACCTTGTTTTAGTCCTATTTAATAAACAGGTGTCACTTAACATATCACAATCCTCATGGGGTTTTTATTTCCCTCTGCCTAGTCAACTGCAGGTGACCCTACAAGCTAATGAGAAAAAGATTATCGATCTAAAGCAGATGTCTCTCCAGCTGGACCAGATGTGCAAAGAGCCCTGCAAAGACACCGTGGAAATTCAGACAACAACAGGCAAAGGTACAAACAGTGATAGATGTTGAAACAATGATTGAAGACAATTATGATTACATAAGAGTAGAGACCTGCAGCAAATATGTACACTTTATCGGCAGACTGTCAGGAAATCGCAAACAAAGGTGCTAAGGTTAGTGGACTCTACTATGTGAAACCAGCCAGAGTTCAAGAACCATTCCTGGTCTACTGTGAGATAGACAGCTTTGGAAGAGGATGGACTGTCCTTCAGAGGGTACACATTTTCTAATGAAGCACTAAATTATTATTGAATAAAACACAGCGTTGAATGTCAATCAAATGTTTTTCAGAGACGTGATGGGAGCGTTGACTTTAACAGAAACTGGATTCAGTATAAGGAAGGCTTTGGGTACCTTTCGCCAGATGACAGAACAGAGTTCTGGCTGGGCAATGAGAAGATGCATCTGTTGTCTGTTCAGTCCGGTGTGCCTTACGCTCTGAGAATAGAAATGATCGATTGGGAAGGCAACAAAAAGTAATGAATTATAGAAAACCCTCACACACTTTCCTTTCTAATGCTGTCAAATTTTCAGAGTGGGATACCACATGTGGAACTCCACACTTCATTTAGTCCTAGTACCTAATGTTTTATATATTTGGAAGGATCTTACACACCTGAGCATTATATTTAAAGGGAAAGTCCGGCCAAAAGAGAAACTCGTGTCATTATTTACTGACCCTCTTGCAATTTCAAACCTGTATGACTTTCTTCTGCAAAACACAAGAGTTATTTTAAAGAATGTTGTAAATGAACAACGGCGGGACCCATTGACCTGCATTGGTTTGGTGTCCATACAATAGAAGTGAATTGGTATGGCCATTGTTTGGTTAACAACATTCTTCTAATTTTCTTCTTTTGTGTATTGTACAAGAAAGAATGTCATAGAGGTTTGAAATGCTAAGATGGTAATACAGAATTTTCCTATATGGGTGAACTGTCACTTTGATCTAAAGTAAACCAAACTTTTTTTGTTGTAGTCACACAGGACTTTGTTCTGGTACCATGTTTTTTTCCAAGAAACATTGCATGACCTCTTCTCAGATCAAACATGTTGCTAAATATCAGGAAACACTGCAAATCAATAGAAATAGAGTATAACCAGTTTTCAACAGTTTGTCACAAGTGTAAACATGTTCCTCTTGTAAACATCTTTTATCAGGTACGCTGATTATGCCACATTCAAAATTGGACCCGAAATCGATTCATACCGTTTGACGTATGCTTATTACTTTGGTGGAGATGCTGGGGATGCTTTCGACGGCTTTGACTTCGGAGATGACCCCAGTGACAAATTCTACACGTCTCACAATGGCATGCAGTTCAGTTCACCTGATAAAGACAATGACAAGTTTCAAGAACACTGTGCCTTGCAGGAGGGGTCTGGTTGGTGGATGAACCGTTGCCACGCTGCTCATCTCAATGGAAAATACTACACGGGTAAACCCATGGCTTTTCATATAGACTTTAATAAACCAGTCGTATGTGGTGGTTAGACACTCTTGAACTGTAATTTGTCAAGGGTAAATAACAATTGACAGTCTGCTTCTTATACACCAGTCTTATACTGTATCAATAAAAGACAGAATAGTTTTTTAACTCTTTTCTGAGGTATTGTTTTTCTCTTTACAGGTGGCAAGTACACAGAGAAGGACAGTCAATTAGGACATGATAACGGCATTATTTGGGCCACATGGCACAGTCGCTGGTATTCTCTGAAGGAGACCACCATGAAGATCATTCCCATCAACAGAATTACTGCCGGAGGCCAGCAAAGTGGCGTCAAGCAGTTTGGAGACATTTAAAGACCTTACCAATGCATTTTGCTTTTGCAAATCTACTTTTGAAATACAGGAATGACATGAAGGTTCAAGTGAGTGCCAACATCTGTCTGTTAGAATCAGATTTTTCCATTCTGTTATTTGTATTACGATATCGTAGATGTAATTGTTTCCTAAATGGTAGATTCATATACAAACCATGTTGGTAAATTTCAACTTGTTTGAATTGCAATTGGTTTAATGCACTGCACCTGATAATAAATTAATAAATGTTTCCACTTTTTTAAAATCAAAGTTCTTCTCTAGTCCTTCTGACTTTACAATATAAGTGACATAAAACAATAATGAATATACGGGACCCTTGAAACTGAGGAGACAAGAAGAGGTTTTACATTCCTGAAAAATCTCTATTGGCTTATAAAGCAAGTTACAGTTTAAAGCCAAATGTTAGTGAAAGTCCAAGTAAGAGAACCATAAGCCCTATTAAATAAATGGTGAAGTGTGTTGGTGTTTGTTTTTCAGGTTTACAGTGGGTGTTTTAACCTTTTGTGTAGGAGTTGTGGGGAACATGATCAATATTGCCTGACTTGCATTGATAAACTGCTTCACTCCAAATGCTGATGTTCCCTGGCACAAAAAGATTTCATAATATTTGCTGTTGTGCAGTAGTCAATAAATACCAGTTCAGTCATTTCAACACAGGATAATGCCTTCACCTAATGGGATAGTTCATTTAAAAATAATAGTGTAGAAAATTATTAGCAATTGCTCAATTATGGTACCTTACTTTAATTTAAATATGGATTTAATGAATAATTCAAAGTACTGTTGTTTATCGACTTAAAACCAAAGCCTGTCTGTTTGCTCGCCAGTGACACTTTCTAAGAGGAAAAAAACACAAATATGAGACTGTAACTTGTAAAACAGTCCTGTACTGCCCAACAACGTAAACAGTGGATAGTTTCAGGTTTTTAAATTGTGCAAGTATTGATGTCATATTGTAACGGCATAATAATTTCATTTTTTTATTTGGCAACGGTCTTAAGACCTTAAAGCTTGTAATAATTTAAACAAGCACGACTTTTCCATTTTTGTGGAGAATTACAATGGTACAAATAAAAAGATTCACCATTATTTTATTTTCTTTAGTAAATAATTTTATTTAGTTTTATTTAGTAAACTATAGTGTACGCAGCATTTAGAAGTGCATTGAATTTGACCTAGCCTTCTTCTCATGTGTTTCTCATAGTGGTAAAAATAAACTAAATACAGGAATTGATGATGGTCAATTTAATAAGAAAAGTATGTTGTCTGGATTCCAGAGTTCTTTATTTTACAAAATTGTTGTAGCAAATATCAGGTAATACAGAGAAAATGTTATTTCTGTTTTTAAATGTTTTCTGAATTATAAAACAAAACATTGAAGTAGTCAGATGTTGAGTTCACTTACATCTGGCAAACATGTACGGTCAACATTAATATAACTGAATTCTAAAAGATGTATATGCACAAATGAAACAATACTTGTTTTATCTGAATCCTAATGGCAAACAATGATCTGTTAAAAAACAGAACAGTAACCATTGCAACTTATGAAGAATTTATTGACAATCAAAATGAAAAGTTGAAAGGACTGGCCGTGCCCATCAAAACTTTTTGTTGTAATTTGTATATTGTTAAATAGGCAAATAGAAGCTAAATGCAACACCTTATGGCAAGTTGTTTCACCATTACTTTAAAATCATGATTGTGCCATTTACATTCATCTTACAAGCAAACAGCATATTGGAAATACACCAACAAAATGCAAGTGTAAGCAAAACGAGAGGTTCCAAATAAAAAAACTAAAATCTTTTCCTCTTCAGAATCTCCGGTTTCCAATTCACGGGGTGGGATTCTTCAGTCTAAAAGAGAATAAAAACATCAAAAAAAGTGTTACAGAAAAATACAAAACATCCACTTTTTAAAAAACGAAATTCCTTAAAATGATTTGGTGCTATGCACACAAATCATTATGAAGCATCTATGAATCATCTAGATCATGAGGGTTTTACTTTTCCCACTATATACAGAACTTTCTTAAAACATTTAATTATTATTTGATTCCAGTAAGCAGAAGTAGTGAAGGGAGAGTGTCTTACTGCTGTGTCATCCTCCTTGTAGACTTTAATAGTTTTGTCTGCCTCTGCTGTTATGAGTCGACTCTCAGACTGATCGAACGCACAAGCGAAAATTCCAGACTCACTGTCCAGAGAACCGGGCTGCACCGCAGCATGAATCCTCTGGAAGTTATAGCCAGTTCTCCAATCCCACATGTGAATTGTGCCATTATCAGCTAATGTAATAAAGAGGTTAGGAGTTAGAAATTAAATTGTTCATGTTAGGAATGCAAGGAAAAGATTTACAGGATGACAGTAAAAAAAACACAACACAATATACCCTAATCTATATTGATATAGATCTATAAACATAACATAATCTTCACAAAGTTAGTCAGACACGACATTTCAAATTAACTCCTGATAAAAATTCTATAACAAAAACATTCACACAAATATTTTATTAAAAGCACTGCATGAACTAAGCGCACAATACACAATTGACATTAAAATCACAAAATAATGTGTTTTTAAAGATCTATAGTGGGACGATGGTGGATACAATCGCTAAATATTTTTTTAACTGGCTTTGCAACAAAACGTGGGCTGTATTTTACCTCCTGACACCAGTACACCATCTGAATTGACAGCCAGTGTGTTGATGATGGCGTTATGTCCTGAAAGATTCTGGATGAAGTTTCCGTCAGGAAATTTCCATTGCTTAATGTTGTCAGGAGAACCAGATGCAAAAGTGTATCTGTAAAATGAAAAAACAGTCTATACAACAACTTACTGGTTTTTAATTGAACAAAAAATGACTGGGATACCTTTATTCTGTTTACAAATGTATGACTCTGTTTATGTTAGTATCTAGTGCTTTTTATACAGAGCAACTCATAAAACCATTTCACATGGTAACTTACTGTCTGGGATGGAGCACCAATCCTCTGACAGATTTTTTGTGATTGGTCAGTGTGGCTCTTGTCTTGCCAGCAATCAGATCCCAGAGTCTAATGGTTGTGTCGTGACTGCCTAAAGGAATAAAGCACATGGAAAACAGAAAGACATCAGTTAATTCCATGAAAAATGACAAATCAACATATTTGATGAAGACTATTTTAAAGCACTTCTGCCAATTCTGTGTAACAAGTTTTGCAGGCAGCATCTGAATGATGACATGAATGCTTACCTGTAATCACCTGTGGCTCAGCGCTTTGACATTTAACTGTAGCTACTGTGTTAGTGTGTCCAGTTAGGGTGTGGACATTCGCCTTGGTCCTGATATCCCAAACCTAGCACACACAAACAACTTACCTACTAAGCAGATTCATCGTAAACTATTATCATCAATACAATTAAAAAACTGAGGCATGAAGGATTGCATGATGACTTACTCTTGCTGTGGCATCTCGACTGCATGTCACCAGCACATCAATGGTAGGGTGGAGGTCAATGCCATAGACTGCACTCAGATGACCATGATAGTGTCTTATAACCTTATATTGGCAACAAAAAAAAAAGACATGTAACAAACGTCTGAACAGATGAACATTACCCAAGAATACAACACATGCATTGTTGCAGAATATGACTGGAGACACGATACATTTATATTTTTTATATAAAAAAATAACATTTAAACAGATTACAAAAGGTGTATACCTTGTTATATTCTAGATCCCAGCATTTAACCTGTTTGTCCTCCCCACAGGAGAAGAGGTATGGGCTACGTGTGCTTACGGCCACACCTCGCACAGTGCTGATGTGACCCGTCAGAGACAATTTAAGCTTTCCACTGGCGAGATCCCAGATCTGTCATTCGAAAAAAAAGGATGCTTTAATCCAAAAAGCACTTGGTGCGTTCAAGATCTACATAGAGTTGTCTGTTTCCTGTGCATTCATCCCATGACCTGCACACTGCTCTAGAAAAACTACTGTATGAGGCATCTATTTTACACTGATCTGATCAACTGAGGTGATAGTGTGTACACACAAAATGGCCATAGCCACACGGTTTTTGTTTACAAGTTGTCCACGTCGACCAGCAATAGACACTTCGCATTGGTGTCCACAGGCGTGTGGCTTTTGTAACCAAGACAAGAGCCAAAGAAGCGGTTTGTTGTGTACGCTGTCTGAGAAGCATTTAGCGGTGATAGTGGCAACATTTATTTAGATAATTCAGAAATGCATATGGTTCCCGACGCTATCACAGAGTTTTTTGACCTGAAGGGAGGGGGTTAAAGCGGACAAATCACAGCACTTGTGTTCCGTGTTGAATTGACGAGTCAGGTCTTTAGTTTGTTACAAAGTAAAATGACAGTTAAACAATCAATTCAAGCAAATTAAGCTTTCAAAAATCATTTTATTTACTGCCAAGTACAGCTGGTTTGAAATATTGCCAAAAGCACTTCTGTCTTATTTAGGTAAATAGTCTTAACTTACAATGAAGAATGGAGTCTGTTCGTATAGCTCACCTTTATTGTTCTGTCTGCTGATCCAGTCACAAACCACTGGTTACCAGGCTCCACTGCTATAGATCTGACCCAACCAAGATGCCCACTGATGACCTGAGAGGAACAATAGGACAAGATCAGTATTATGAACTGGAAACAATGTCCACTCAAAAACTGCCAGTGTAAACGGTAAACAAATTGTAAAAGTATTTTAACATTAGGGCACCCTTTTTACCAGCATGCAAAATACACAAAGAAAAACAAGTTTCCATTCATTAGTCAAAGACTAATTCCCCATCAAAACAGATTTACCAAAGCGATTTTATGTCCATAGAAAGCACATTAAATATACAAGTAAAATGTCTAATTTATGGTTTCAACTAAGTTTTTGGACTCCAGGAGAATAAAATGTCAAAATTTGGTTGAAATAATGTTACATTGTCATTCAGTGTGACACAATATTCATGTACTCTTTCTCTTAACCATCTGGCTTTTGTTGAAACTAGTAACTTTGTTTTAGCACCTATTGTACTATTGCTCCTGTATGACATATTGCGTATTGCTCCCTGAACTCTTTGTAAGTCGCTTTGGATAAAAGCGTCTGCTAAATGACTAAATGTAAATGTACAGTCAAAAAACATGCTTTTCCTGACTTTTACACATTAAAATATATCAAGGAATACAGGAGCATATAACATTCAATTAACATTGCTCTAAATGAATACAAATTATTTTTGACAAATGTGCAAAACCTGGGACAGCAAATAATTTTTTTTTACAACTAATTAGCATTTGGGGTGAAAGTAATAAGTCTTAAGATGTCATAAATTCATTTTTGTTGTAAATATGCCTGACAAGATTGTTACACTGAATTACATTTAAGTTGGCATCTTCTGTCAAGGAAGGAATCAAGGAATAATTTATGATATAAATGTTTTGCTCAGAAAAACAAAAATGCAATTCAATTAAAGAGAAAATTGAAACAACAATTTAAACTAAAAGATTTTTCGTCTTTGACTCATGAACAAACGAGCTGAACAACTCTGAAAAAGACTACAGTGCACTTACTCTGAAGAGTTTCCATGGTGGATGCCACTGGGGTTTGGGCATCGTAGGAGCTTTTCTTGGCACCAGCACAGTATTCTTTGTGCCTCCTTCTACAAGAGACTGCCAGGGAGCGAAAAACAAGTGGAATACATCATTTAAACAACATTCATGTACATAATTACTACACAATGTGATGTCAAATGAGAAGACAACAATAACCTGCTGATATGTAAAATAACATGTGGCAAAATAAGTGGAATTAAAACCTAAAATGCTTTTAAGGGACATAATCGCAGTTTAGGAGATGGGAGGTGCATACCAGTGCGTGCTGTGGAGGCAGAGATCTCTCTGCACCTCCCGCATGTCTGTGAATATCTGTCACACTGGCTGCAGTTCGACTTGCATCTTGCCTGCGGTACAAAAAATAACATTTAAAACATCAATCTACCAATACAAAGCTCAAAGGAAACTTTCAAAACCCTTTATTTTGAAAAACGATTTTTGAACAACCTAGTTTAATTTTAAATATACAGTTATGACTTTTACAGCTTTTAAAAAAAAAAGAGAAATCTGAAATTTGAGATGCGTGTTTGCATGTACCTTGCTTGAGACGGAGGAAGGGCAAGAGCCATGGAGTGAACACTTGCTTCGCTGGGCATCTTCTGCATCTGTGTGTCTGCAGTGAGGGCGACTCCTGAAGACATTACAAATAAATTCAATTAGACCTCTGAAGAATAAGAGTTTAAGCAATGCATTTATAATTTTACTACATTTTGAGACCGACAACAAACATTTGTCAGTGGCAGAATGTAAATGCAACCCGAGTCTCACCTGGAGCAGAAGGATATGGATGTGTTCCTGTCACCATGTAATCTGGAGTAGAATCTGCATTGAAGCAATAAGTCATCATTATGCATGGTTCAAAACTTTGGTTTGCGTGTAGTACTACATGAAAGAGACTACCTGGCAGGGGATATCCTGGCTGGCCAAATGGATCAGAAACGAGGAGTGGATCTTTATCCCTCCCCTCTTTCAATACTGGCATGTGTAACACAGGTCCGTACTCTGTTCGCATCTTTACTGCCATCTTCACCTTGTAACTATAGAATATGATCGGTAAAAGAAAGAAATCAAATAAAAACCTAAAGGACCAACGAAGTTCGTCGTCTTGTAAGTATTATCACTGCAATTTCATATTAGCGACAGTTTACCTCTGCTCGTCCAGCGCTATTTGTTTGGCTTGATCCGACACAAACATATCATGGGTCCTCTTTAACGATCGAAACACAAGCGTGTGCACCGAGTGCTTCTGTACATCCTGTAGAAATAAAACAAAACACACAATCAATCCGAATCCGTTCAGGTAGAAATGTGATACCGTGCATAGACACACACGAGCACACATGGACTGAAATAAAGCGCGCCGCGATCATTCATAAACACGTTGTTATGAACCGTTTCTCGAACAATGAATATGAACACCCGTTAATCAAAGATCAGTTACCTCAGTCATGTTCGCGTTGACTCCTCAAACACGATTGCTGCGATTAAACTGAAATATAAAAACTTCACAAACCAAACAACCATAAACCGCCCCGGATGTAAAACAGCAGGACTTCCGGAGAAAAACACGGAACTTCCGGTAGTAGAGCGGAAATCCGAAAGACGCTATGGCCAGTTAAAATAAAAATAATACAAAAATGTTTACACGGGAAAAAAGTTGATGGATGATATTTAAAGAAGATATGGCAAACAATTGGTAAGAAATATAACAGGACGGGACACCTTTCTAAAAAGCACACTCATGGGACTTTTATACGTAACATCCACATGCCGATTTATAATTAATTATAATTATTCTTTATTTATGTAAGTACATTCATAAACGATCTTCATCCAACTCCTGTTCTATTTTCACACAAACTCTGGTGTTTAAAAGATTAGAAACGTTTCACTTGGCAAACAAATAATTTTATTAATAATAAGAAAATATTGTTGCTAATTTGTATTTCCAGAACAAGAAATCCTCCGGTCTGTAATAGGTCGTTAAACGCATAAACGCCTGTAATGTGTCTGTACTTGTTCGCGCCAGCAGGTGGGACTGTTGTCAACAAACAGATTAATTTACCGGAAGAGCTGGTGATGTAATAATAATAAAACGTCTCTACGAAATCAACATCTTATTTCTATAGAATTTATTTATAATTTTACATAGCATCTTTGTAATTTGGCGGAATTAAATAACACATTACTTAACCAGTAAAATGGGGTTAACCGTCCTTTTTGATGTGTGTACAGGATTTACCTGTTTGAACAGATTGAAAAACTGGTTGTATGCTTGCTAACATCTTATTACTATTATTACCATGTTGTGTGTGTGCAGGGATCTCAATTGTCCAGATAATGAACTAACCATTAGCCTACTAAAATAATCTCAAGGGCATTTCATTACATATGAATTTAATGATGATGAAGAAGACATGTATAGGCATATGGGTCATGTTCTCAGGGAGGGCATATGTATTCTGAGCCTAGTAACACATCTGCTTCTCATGGAAAAACATTGAAGAATGAAAGAATAATGTCTTGTAATATCAAAGTATTTTATGTCAATATCTGCCATATTTAAACTATGAAACAAAATACATCATGCATTTTAAAAGTATATTCTAAGAAAAATGGTTGTCGATAGTATCAAAAAGGGTTATTTGGCTTGAAACAATAGCAGGAGCCTTGTTTCGTGCTATATAGAACCCTTTGTATAAGGTTCCATAAAGAACCTTACCATGAAAAGTGCTACAGTATATAGAACCTCAGTGGTGCTATAAAGAACCCCTTTATTATCTGAGCACAGGGGCTTTTATTTATAATGATTTAGTTATATATATTAATTTATTTATGATATGTATTTATAATCATTGTTATTTATTCTGTTAGATGTTTATCTACTTTTCTTTTTCCAGCATTTTAAGATGTTTTACAGTTTTAACAGAAATGTTAATGTCATAACCAAATAATGCTTTTATTTCCTGCTGCTCAGAACATATAATATATATATATATAATGCCTTGCTATATATTTGTACATATATAATATTGTGTTCCTTTCACAATTTTGCATTGCTGCAAAGCAGCTTTACAGAAAAAAAAAACATTTTAAGCTCAAAAGCAGTAGAAGTGTAAGAAAAAAATGTAAAGGTTATATATATATATATTATAACTATTAAAAATATTAAAATACACAATGCCACTCACATGTAAAAATTATGACCTGATAGAGGTTTGGTTATGCTGACTCCTGTTGTATAAATATGTTTATGCAGGAAATAAAGAGAATGTTTGGCTAAAGATTTATTCATAAACTTGGTTATCTTTGTTCACTTTTTAAGCCAAAGTCAGAACTGCAGCTGTCCAGCTGTGAGTTTGGATAATGATTCACCCCATTTCTAAAATACATATAATTTTTTTGTTTTAGAGAAACATTTAAACTGTTACACAAATCATAAGTGAGATATTATAAAGACAACATTTAATTTGTAGAAATTAAACTATTACAGAATTTAGTAGATTTTTTTATTGTTTAGCTGTCTATCGTTTTAAAAAAAATCTGGGGACTCTTTATAACATTCGAGAAGCTGGGTTTAAAACCCCTTGGTCTACCCTGCGTTCTCTGAGCTTCTAAGTATGTTTTCAAATATATTTTTCTGACTATTGCTATTTTATATATTATGTTAAAAAATTCTTATGGCCACAGCCCACAGCATTAGGTTCAGTGTACACCTGCTGTACGCTGCTCCGCGTCACGTGTCTCGCGGAGATTGTCAGAGTCATGTCATCAGACGCTGGTGCCGCTTGACACACTACAGTAGTAGACGCCGTTCTTGCTGTTAGTCGCATATAACTTTGTTTTTTTTTTATCTCACAAGCATTAAAGCGAAGAAATACAGCGAAGAAGTGGTGACTGACGAGCCTGGAAAGACACGGAGGAAATGCGCTCCTGATTAATAAGACAGCTTTGGACAGTGAACTTCAGCTCATCTCAGCTCGAGGAAACCAAGACATCCTCGTTATAATGAATGCCTCAAAACTTCATGAATGTAATTAATGCTTTTCGGCGTATTCTTATAAAAATGGGGTTTGATTCGCGGACTCTGCTGCGGTTACTCGTATCAACATTATTGTGTGCAAGTTGTTGCGCGCAGGTGTTTAATCTCAGTCTCTCGATAGAGGAAGGGTTACCTGCAAAAACTATTGTCGGCGATTTAGGAGCTGGACTACCTGCGAAAATTCGCAATTCTGGATTCTTCATATCCGAGAGCAAAGATTCACGTGTGTACAGAGACTTGGAGATCGATGGAGACAACGGGATCATCTCCACCGCCGTGGTGTTGGACCGAGAGCGCGTAGAGAAGTATGAGTTTGCGGCTGCCACTTTAACAGGAGATGTTATAAAAGTTATCATTGAGGTCAAGGATATAAACGATAATTTCCCCGTGTTTCCCGTGGAAACAATCCGGTTGAATGTGTCTGAATTAAGTCCCCCTGGAACCCGTTTTGAGCTAGAAAGAGCTCAAGATCCGGATAAGGGTGATTATGGCATCCAGGGCTACAGAATTAAAGACACGGACATGTTTACAGTTGAAAATCGCAACAGTGGGGTTAATGTATTCAATTTAGACCTTATTCTACAAGGACGATTAGACAGAGAAACTACAGACCTCTATAGTCTCACAATTGAGGCATTTGATGGTGGTTTACCACCAAAAACAGGCCAGTTACAGGTGCATGTTACCGTATTGGATGAAAATGACAACCAGCCAGTGTTCAATCAGTCCGAGTATCATGCTGCCATATTGGAAAGTGCCCCATTAATGACACATGTGTGCCAGGTATTTGCAACAGATCCAGATCTCGGCAGCAATGGCAATATTACGTACAACATTAACCGCCGTCAGAGTGACCCGAATGAGTTTTTCATTATTGATAGTTCCTCAGGAATCATTAGTGTAAATAAGCTTTTGGATTATGAAAAACAGACCTTTTTTGAGCTCATTGTGACCGCATGGGATTCTGGGACTCAGCCTGAATCCTCCAACACTTTTGTGGTTATTAAAGTCCTGGATGTCAATGATAACCACCCAAATATTAGCCTTTTGTTTTTAAATGAGGCTGGAGCACCTGAGGTATCAGAGGGAGCAGAACATGGAGAATATGTTGCCAGGATTGCGGTCTCAGACCCTGATTTAGGGGAGGTCACGAAACTCAATGTTCTCCTTCAAGGTGGGAATTCGATGTTCACTCTCAAACCCACTGATGATTTTCTTTACGTTCTATGTGTGGATGGAGAACTGGACAGGGAGGTAAAGGACCTTTATGAGCTCACTGTGATTGCTTCAGATTTTGGCTTACCTCCCCTGAGGACCGAGATAACGTTTCAAGTTCAGATCACTGACGTGAATGACAATCCACCCATTTTTGAACAAAACACATATGAAGAGAACATTGCTGAGGATGTGCATGAGGGAGTGGCTCTCTTACAAGTGAAGGCAACGGATAGAGACCAAGGAGGGAACTCTGTAATCGTCTACTCTATTGTACAGTTAGAAATGGAGCATCTTTTTGACATCGATCCAGCATCAGGTGTCATTACTGTTGCTGCAAGCTTGGACTATGAGAAACAGTCAGAGCTGAAGTTCTTGGTGGTGGCTACTGATTGTGGTTCTCCATCTCTTTCCACCACAGCCACTGTGACTACTCATTTGGAGGATGTCAATGACAATAAACCCATATTTCAACAGCAACTATACAATGTAACCATCAAAGAACACACAGCCATTGAGACATGTCTTTTACAGGTAAAATTATTAAATTTCTCATGATGATAGAAATATTCTTAAAGCGACAGTTCACCCAAAAAGAAAAAAATCTATCATCAATTACTTTTTGGATAAACTATTTCTTTAAATACAAATGTACAGCAATTATCCAGTATGATGGTGACAATAATGTGGTACTATTATTTTGTGTAAATTTGTTCAGTCAAAAAGTTATTTTAAAACAAAAAGTGTCAGAATGAAATGTGAAATTACTTCAACATGGACAAGAGTCAGTAAGCAGTTTAACACAATAGCTTATCTATTGTGGATGAGGCGAGTCTACAACAAATAAAGCATTGAAAGTGATCACAAGGCCAGCAGAGACACCCTTACTCTCCAAAACACAGACTGTAATGCAGACACAAAGACACAGTGTTGAGGAGAGAGTAGCCACAACTGCTCCCTGCTTTGCCTCCCCGTGTGTACAACATGTGTACAAAACTGTAGCCTGGTGCACGTATACTTGGCATTCAAATGTAACCGTATGCCCTTCTACACATCAAAGCTTTGTTGTGTGTGTTTACCTGCTGCAATTCAGATTTTATCCTCTCAACACATTCATACATACAGTACCAATTAGCTATGCGTGCAGAGAGTTTTCTCAAAGTTCAAGTTTAGGCAATTGCTTTTAAACTTTGACCCAGTTCTTCGTATAACTTAGATCATAAAATGTAGTATCTGTTCTATGACAGCAATGCTGGGATCATAGAGTTCTGCCGACAAATGATATAGGCTAGTTAAAACGAGATGACAAATAGAAATAATAAAATAACCAAAAAAACACAAATCTGTGAAACTCTAAGAATCAGAAACTTTTAGCAGAAAATAACCAATAATCTCAAAAAAGTACAAAGTGTTTCTGCTCTGTATAATCGGTTCATTTTAGCTATATATGTTTTTAGTTTACATTGGTTTATTTTTATTATTTGATATTTGTGTGAAAAAAATCAATTAATGTGTACTGCATTTTTACTATGCAGTACACATTACTATGCAGTACAGCGGTTTCCTGGACAAGGACTAGATTAAGCCAGGACTAGGCCTTAGTTAATATAGGACAATCTAGGCCTACTGTAGGAGAATAACAGGACTTCCAATGCAATTGCAAGAATTATGTTTGATAATCATGAGGAATTACATTTTAGTCTAGTCACTTCATCATCAGATTAGAAGGAAGTCACAAATGTGCATCTTTAAATAATCAGTAAAGAATATCCCATCTATTTGCAGTAATGTGATTTGGCACTCCAGCTGTTGGAAAAGACACATTTACAATTAGTCTTACAATTATTGTATTAGTGCCATGTTGCACAAACAATTGCCTTATACAGAGTCTTTCGGCACCTGAGGATTACTCTGAATTCTGCATTTAGCTGGTTTTCAATGGTGGTCCAAGAGCTTTTGAACTTTTGCTGTAGTGTCAAGTTCTCTTGATTCTCCAGGTGGTTGATAATGGGCTTCTAGTTTGAAAATATCAGGTATAAAGGAGATTTCACCTATGAACTGTTTACACTTTCGTAAAATGTCGTTTGGTTTTAAATATCAATACAGTAAATTGTTGTTATTATATATGGTACTACCCTGACTAGAACGTTTTCTTTGATGGGATTTTGAATAATTCCTAGTAGTGTTGGATGCCAAGGAAATTGTTAGGACTCTGTCCTTCCTGTCTCGAGCTTTCGGGCTCCCTGGGCAGAGTCATGACATTGCTACGTCTTTCGGGTTTTTGTTGTGTTATGTGTGGAGACATGTGGCTTTATGTTGTTACGTGATGCCACGTGTCTTCCTGTTATGTCTCTCAGCCCCACCCTCCTATCTCTGGTAATTTCCTAAGGGTTTCATTCCCATCGTCTGTTTGGTGTTTCACTTTAATTAGGGTTTTATTCCCATCAGCTGTCACCACTCTCCCCATGTAATCACTCCTCGTTAGTGTCTCCCTTTATATAGTCTTAGTTTCCCTCTGTTCAGTGTCGGTGCATTGTCTTCTGTTTGTGATCACTGGATGTCTTGCTGTTCTGTGGACGTCGTGTTTTGGATTACCTGTTTCTAAATTTGTGGATTTATATAGTTTTTCCTGTAGACCACGTTTTGTCCCCATAGAGGGAAGTGTTTGTTTGCCTTTGTTTTTTTGGTTCATGTTTTCCCATTGTGGATGTTTCATTTAATAAAAGTTTATTTACGTTAACCCTTCGTCTGCCTGCATCTGGGTTCTGTCCAAGCCATTTCGTGACAGAAATAGTATCAGCTGCACGTCGGGGTTAAGTCTTTGAAATAAGATTGGCCTACATGATGAAATTTCTATGTGAACCAGGTCACTGCCACAGATGCTGATGATGTTGAGTTTGGAAGAGTGCAGTACTTCCTCTGTGATGGCTACAGCAGCAAGGATGCCCATCCTCTCTTCAAAATCAACTCTGTTACTGGGGAAATCTGTGTGACCCAAGACATTGACTACGAAGATGGCATTGTGACCTTTGACCTCCTGATTAAAGCCGAAGATCAAGTATGTATATAATTATTGCCATTGTAGATTTTCAGGGCTTGAATATAAAAAACTGTCTGCGTTATATTTCTTTCTCAATAGGATGGTCTCAATTCACAGACATTTGTTCACATCGATGTGGAGGATGTGAATGATAATGTTCCTGTTTTTAGTCCTGAGAGATATGTCACGAGTATAAGCAGCCATGCCCAACCTGGCACCAAGCTCCTCAGCGTGTTTGCCTCTGACCAGGATTCTGGCAACTATGGGGAAATCACCTATGAGCTTCTGCCTGGAGATTCTGCTTCTTTATTCAATGTGGATCAGTCGACAGGTAAAATTCTTTATCACTTTAATGGGACCTAATAGTTTACATATCACATACTGTACTGCAGATTATATACAGCCAGACAAAAAATTAAGAGACCATTTTAAATTTATTTTGAGTTTTTCCGAATTGACTACTTATAGGTTTGTGTTTAGGTAAAATTATAATTTTTGTTACATTCTGTAAACTACAGTACTAACAATATTTTTCCCAATGTCATTTAAAATTTTTCATTTTTTGACTAGTTTTATCGTGGGTAGGGTACTGTCTTATCTTTTTCCATGTTTACAATGGGTTAATAATTAATTCTGGGTATTAAGGTTTGCTAATCTTGAGAGTTAATAGTCATCTGCAGCAGGTACAGTAATCACTTATGTCACATCCCCGCAGGAGGCCTGTGGATTTATATAGCACAGTTTTGAATCCATACTAGACATGACTGCAGACTGAGAGTGGAAGACACTTTCGTACAGCACTGTGCCATTGGAGAAGTGTGCTAGCCTTTATATTGCGCCTCATTTACACTCAGTTATTTTATTTAGGCTAACTTGAGTACAGAGAGATTTTCCAGTGTGTTTTGTATTTATAATTTAATAATTCATTTGATTATTCTTTATATAAAGAGGAAGGGGGAATGTTCTTTATTTTTCAGTAATACCAATAATATTTCACAATAAAATATACACAAAATGTATTTTATACTTTATGAATTAAAAACTTTAAAGCAACATTTAAAAAATGTCTTTCATATTTCATTGGATTTAATTTGTAATGCTTCATGAGACTGTTGTCTATTCTTTTCTTGAAAATGTGAAATTATATAGCAGAACTCATTTATGCGAATGGGAGAAATGGGAAAATTGAATATGGCGGCTGTAATCGGGCCTTTCTGTTAAAAGAGCCAATCATATCATAGAACTTAATGTGAAAGTCCCCTGAGAATGTCACAATATATAAATATAAAAATGATACATTCACAATAATGATATTCTCATGATATAAATTAATAATTGCTGACATCAAAAATTATCTTAATATTAGTTTATTCTGTATTTCCTTTTTCCGGCCAATAAATCCCACTGACAGCATGAGTGTAGGGAGAGTGAGTTTGTAAGAGTTATGGCTCCTAAGGCAAAATGGCAAACTGCTGCGAAATCGGCATATAATATGTTGGGGTGTAAACCCGGTACTAGTGCTGCTGGATTACAGTATTTACGCCATTATCATATGTGTAATATTATTTATCATGGTTATCAATACCACTAATATTCTCAATATTGCTCAAATGACTGAGTTAGTCAAAATTGTTCATTAGAAGGGGGCGTACCTTTTTTGTTAATTTAGTGTACCTCAGCATGATGTTAGTGTAGTGACAAAGACAGGGATTAAAGGAGACAGATGCTTTGGATTGTAAAGTAGACCAAGGTTACAGAATTTAACAGGGCCTCCACCATCTGTCAAAAGTGCAAAGAACCATAAACAGATCCCCTGTTTCACAGATTTCCTGATGCTCAATGTTTTCCCAATGCACCAATCAAAGTTCAATTTTATACCAGTCAAATCTACCCACATATCAGACGTAACATCAAATGTAAGGATATTGGGTATATCCTTTATCTGGATTCTTATGCTGTAAACCTATATGTATAAAATATGTAAACCTTTTCTAAGTTGACGGAACAGCAGTGCAGTAATGTATTAACACTGCTTAATACATTACATTATTGAACCAGCATATTTGCACATGCTATAAGATGTTATTGTGTCTATTTCACAGGAGCTGTCTACCTGAACTCTTCACTGTCTCAGGTGCGTAGTAGCAGTGCGAAACTGTCTGTCTCCGCTCAGGATGGAGGAGGGATGTCGACCATTAATCCTGCTAACATCACCGTGAACATCCTACACAGCCAACAGCCCCTAGCTCTTTTCCAGAAGCCACACTACACCTTCTTCATCTCTGAGGATGCACCTGTGGGATCCTTTGTTGGTTCAGTTCAGGCTGTTACACCTGCCAGTGAGTTTATTGCCATCCTTCTGATGTTTTCAAACTAAATTATGTTTTTTAAAGAAAGACAATTATTTGGATTGATCATTTGATTTATGTATCAAAGTTTGTTTAATGGCGGACGTGGGTGGAGCTGAGGTGGCCACGCCCTTAATTATGCAGAATTTTAAGGCTTAATATATAATTTAAACGGATGAGTTATAATAAAATACACCCCCTCAAAGGTTGTCATGAAGGGCAAAATTAGCTTTATAGACCAAAAATAATATTTTGTACCATGGCTATAAAGTTGGACATTGGGGTTCGATGAGATTCTGCTCTATTTTGGAGCCAGTCTCTAGCGGTCAGTCAATGAATTGCAGTTTAAGTTAATTCCGTGTTGGTTTCACAAGAGACCGGAAGGTTGCCGCTGGATTAAAACACATCCTACCCTTTTTGGCACCCCGCCTGTCCATTAGTACTTTAGTAAATCCAGACAATGTTACCTCAGTGACTAATCCAGTTTATGGGTCATGGAGGAGCCGATCACTGGGTTAGATGTCATTCCAACTGTTTTAAGGGCTGGGGGATTTAATCTGTGCTTTATTGTTTATCCAATCATCTTGCACTGTTCCCCAGCCTGACATACAATGTTTACAATGTTCTCCTTGCAGTATTTATTTGTAGCATCTGCATATAAACTGTAGTATATTTAGTCACTCTCTCAGTAAATTAGTAGGTTAGTTTGTGTATAGGTTTATTCTTGTTTTACTCCACTGTTGTAACTTTTATGTCTGTATTGTAGCACTGTGGTCCTGTGAGGCACGACATTTCGTTCCACTGTTTGTCCCCACATGATTTATGTGGTGTACCTTATGCACATTTGGGTATGGCAGGGGCTAGCGGCTGCCATACCTTGCCTGTATGGTCAGGTCATTTCAAAGTAATATTTTATTGTTTATATTTTATTGACATTTTATTGATGACTTCACAAGTCTTCCATACCTTGACTTTAGGTGAATTGACGCTACTGCTTATGCCGTACGCACCGATTCCCAACAAAACACAGAAATATGACTCAGCTTCACTAACTGCGTGCATTTCATGACCGGCATGTTTTAGCGTTGGGACTGCTCCATCCAAGGACACAAAATGGGGGGAAATGTAGTGTATGCTTGCCTTTCATGATCTGAAATTCACAGAAATACTTCTCCGTGGCGATGATGGCATGTGGTTAAAATATCATTACAAACAAACTTGAAAATGAGGAGGACACGAAGAGGAATTTGAAAAGTGAGGGGGACATGTTCCCCCTGTCCCCAGTGGCAATTATCAGTTTCTATCAGTTTCAAACAATCTGCAAATCCAGCGTTATATACATCGTTTATATAACATGCCTCACTGAAATGCAGAGAACAAACAAACACAAGTGAACGTCACAAACGATGGAGCACATTGACGGGCATGCTCTTTCTCCCACTCTCCATGGTTGACGTGTGGGCCTGCTCTTTCATCTCGCTCTCGCTGGTGGTAGTGCTTTTCCGGGAGAATTGTCAAATCAGAGACTAAAGCCCATTGCACATAGCCCAATTTGCGTCCGAAATTTCCGCACGTTAAAAAATAAATAAGATCTTACGTTGTGTCAATCACATTTATACACTGCCTCCGATATTTTCAGAAGACTAGGTTTGTTTTTCTGCGTTTTTCGCATTCGTAGCAAGAATTTTGAGAGGCATTTTTTTAACAATTCAGTGACAGCGTACAAAAGAGTGCCAAATGTGAAAAAACGCATATGAAAATTTCAGACTGTATGTGCAAAGACCTTAAGAAAAGTTGTAATGAAACAGAACTTTCTAAAACCTATACGAATACGGGGGGAGTGTATCGACCACAGAAATACTATGTCATAACTTGTTTTTTGACAAGTTGACCATGTAAATTATGAGAAGCCAGGACGTTTAACATTGTAAAGAAGTCAGAATGCATGAAACACTGTGGCACCTCCCCCCATTTAACATTTTTAGGAATATACAACCCCACACTGTAATAATTTTTTATATCCAGCATTATAATGATATATAAGTGTAATAAAGATCCATAGAAGGGAAGAAAGGAGGCGGGAACTGGCGAACATTTGAACAATAAAACTTTGATTAAATAAACACGGAAGTAAAGCCACCTCACGGTCGACTGCCGGCCATAAAACAAACACAATGTCCGGGCCCGGTCCTCTCTCGTCAACAGTCCTGCCGGTCGTCCTTTTAAGCTGATTGCACTTATCACTCCCGCCACCGGCCCCGCTTGACGGCTCTCGTCCCGCCTTCCTCACCACAATAAACATTTTCAAATATGATGTAATAGAGTAGAATTTTTGTCATTAGACAAAAAACAAGCAACTGTAGGTCCACTTTATGCCAAGAAAAAACAATTTGCTAATGAGGTAGGTTTTCCCTTTTCAATAAAGTTATTTTTTTCTTTATTAAACATATGCTTATTCTTAAGCATATGTTTTATTTTTAATAAGTCATTTGAATCACTCAAATTGTTTCACGGTACGGGTCATATGGTTGGTCTTTTTCACTTAAATGGCAGACAGTTATCTGAGGTTATCATTTAGATTAGCCGATTAACCCCCTCTCCAAGGTCAGATGAAAAGACGGGAATTCCTTACTTCTAAGCGAGAGAGAGGCAGATCCCTTAATCTTTGTGGACTTTGAATGTGTGTCTAAGCTTTGAAATTTTTATTCTGCCACGAGTTACTCAAACAAATGTCAATTTAAATCTGTATGCTGGTATTTATCCTGAGGAGCATGGGGAAGAAATAATTAGCTCCAAATAGGACAATAAAAAGTCCCTTTATATTTCAAGGCTAGTCAAAGCCATAAACCTTGTGAGAAAGAAATGATACAGAAATGTAAATCTTTATTTATTTAGAACTTGCTCGCTATTGTACCTCTCGAGTGTCATTCTCCATTTATCATACTCTGTGTGGGGCATCACGTTCAGTTACAAGACATACAGTATGAGAAGCAATATACAGTATGTTTGATGACAATGACGTCTAAGATGCCATCAATGTGCCGTTTCTTTATCTGAAAAATGGGAATTAAACATTATGTAAAAAGCTAAAAATGTTATATGTTCTTTATGCAAAGCTTTTGTGGGACTTTATCAAACTTACATTTAGCACAAATGGCCCTATTTGGGGATAGTTGAACATGTGGTCACTATACATTATTTCAACTGTGTGAAGGTTAAAAATGGGATTTTGTATTCCAAACGACACGGGATAGTTTATTTTTTGTTCAATTACTATAAGATATGTTTGTCAAAATTTTGTTGATTCAGCTGAAATTTTCCTATCTAATTGCAGATTCAGTGGAGGTAGTCTCATATGATATATCCTCTGGTGATCCACAGGGGCTTTTCACAGTAGATGCCCACACAGGCATCATCACTACAAACAAACCTTTAGACCATGAGTCCATCTCTCGTGTTCTCCTGACCTTACAGTTCCACACAGGAACCCTTCCTATCTACAGCAGTGCTCAGGTCAATATATCCATCACAGATGTCAACGACAACGCTCCTGTATTCCCCAAGAACTCAGAACACATCACCTTATCCCATAACACCCCTCCAGGGACACCACTTTTCCTTGCACATGCTGAAGATAATGACAGTGGACTCAATGGCAGAATTCATTACGTGTTGCGTCCTGAGAGCCAACTGTTTACCATTCACCCACATCTCGGGACCCTCAGTCTGAACAGTGACCTCTCTGGCGATTCGCGACAGAGGTACAAACTCAATATTATAGCCAAAGATGAAGGTCAACCTTCTTTGAACTCAACTCTAGATCTTATAATAGAGATGGACAAATCAGGCCTGGCAGAAGACACACTAGCCTTTGAAACATTGGTATACCAGGTGGAAATTGGAGAAAGTGCCCCGAAAGACACCAGAGTGATTCAGGTTCGTGCTTATAGTTCAAGAACCCAGAGCAGAGGAACCCCTACCTTAACATCCCCTATCATCACATACTCTCTTGAACCCATCACTGGGGTCCCACCTTTCAGGATCCAAACAGAGAGTGGATGGATGTTTGTTTCTCACCGTCTTGACTACGAAACTCAACCCGTGTATAGATTCAGCATCTATGCAACCGTGCATGACGGCTCAATGAAGGCCACTGCCACGGCGACTGTGGTTGTTACGGTTCAGGATGAGAATGACAATGCACCTGTATTTAATAGGGATGTGTATTTCTTTAGCATGCAAGAGGGACAAGCCCCTCACGGGCTAATAGGAACAGTAAAAGCCACAGACAGAGATTCTCAGAATAATGGAAAGTTATCCTACTTCCTGTTGTCTGATGGAAAATACTTTAGCATCCATTCCAGAACAGGTCAGAATTACTTTCAAATTAATATTGAATATCATTCAGATGATTTATATTATTTCATGTTTTTTATAAAATTGAGTTTTCATTGTCTTATTTTGAGCACAGATGCCTGGAATGTTTAGTGATTTTTAATTAAAACGTGTATACATCTTGTTGAAACGTGGTCTAAATCCTCTTTCAATGGCTATAGGAGAGATCATAAACCTGGTGGCCTTGGATCGTGAGAAGCAGGCTCAACATGTGCTGAGGGTGATGGTGACAGATCAGGGTCGACCTCGTCTCAACACCACGACTGTTGTTCACATTCTAGTCACAGATGTCAACGACAACCCACCACAGTTCATGCACCTGCCTGCAACTAAAGAGTTAACTGTACAGGTCAAAGTCACACTTACTCTACAGGACACAGTCAGTACAACACAATTTTATTGAAATGAAATCAGCCTATTGCCAATCAGTTTAAAATAAAATGGAGACAGAATAATAAAGAAATAGCACCCAATAAGAGCCCAGCACAGACAGTACGGTAACACTTTACAATAAGGTTGTGATTCTTAATATTAGTTAATGCGTTAAAGGAACAGTTCACCCAAAAAATGAAAACTCCGTCATCATTTTCTTCCCCCCAGGTTGGTCAAAACCTGTATACATTTTTTTGTTCTGCTGAACACGAAAGAAAAAACTTTGAAGAATGTCAGTACCCGCATTTACAGCCATAGTAGGGGAAATAAATGCTATGGGAGTCAAACAATTTGTTTGGTTTATTTTTGGGTAACTTATACTGTACCTTTAGCGATTTCGTTTTCAGCATTTATTAATCTTTGATCATGTTAGTTAGTTAATGTTAAAATTAGGTGATTTTAAAAGTTACAACTTATGTTTTGTCAGATATGAACTAAACTTGAACTAAGATTAATAAATGTTGTAGAAGTTTTGTTCATTGCTAGGCATTGTAAAGTGTTTCAGATACTTCAATACATCTTAAAACTGTAAGCATCCCAGGGTGAGACATCAAAAAAACTGGTTGATAAAAATGTTTGCACTCCATTTTACATTTTCGTTGTTACAACATTATTCTCATAGATACATTTGTGTTTTCTGCAGGTTTAGTGAGGTAATAAAATTAGAAAAAATATTCATAAGGAATGGGTTAGTGATCCGGCCTAGATATACATTTATGTTATATTTTTTCTTATTGTTTATGAGATTACAGCTTTAGTGGAAAAGGTGTAGTTATGGTTAATGCTGTTTCTGATTGAGTACACCCAATTTAGACATTTTCACTTAGGGGTTTACTCACTTTTGTTGCCAGCGGTTTAGAGATTAATGGCTGTGTGTTGAGTTATTTTGAAGGGACAGCAAATTTACACCGTTGTACAAGCTGTACACTCACTACTTTACTTTGAAGCAAAATGTCATTTCTTCAGTGTTGTCACATGAAAAGGTATATAAAATATTTACAAAAATGTGAGGGGTATACTCTTTCTTAAATGCACTGTAAATGCATAAATGTAAATATGGCTTGGTGTACAGGTGTGGGCAGGCATTCCAGTGGGTTCTGTTATAATCAGTATGTTTGCCAAAGACCTGGATGCTGGAGAAAATGGAACTGTCAGGTTTCTCATAAAAGGTAAAGTGATACAGAGATTGCAGTTGTTGTAAAGCTAAATAGCAAATTAATTAGGTTTCATTGTACGTCTTCTTCATACCTTCAGATGATCACATAGGCCACTTTAGTAGTGACAGCCGCAGTGGGGAAATCAAGGTGACCGAGCGATTCTCCTCGAACCCGCAGATGCATTACACCCTGAAGGTGGTTGCCATAGACTGTGGCTCTGTACCTCTGGAGGAGACTGCAGTTGTTCACATACAGGTGCTCAAAGTTATGAAAATACAAATGCGTGCGTCACATTTTACATAACATATAATCTAAAGAAAGGTGTTTGAGAGCTGGCCTGTTCAAAAAAGTGATATTGTGCCTTTAAAGTGTATTTTAAGTGAACTTGGTTTGAAGTGTTTGGTAAAATAGTTAAATATTTATTACTTAATCTTTATTCTTCTTAAAGACAGTGTCTTAGGCGTCTTTTTTATTACAGGTTTATGCTGATTTTCAAGGCTTCAGAAACTTTACCGTACAAGAAGATGTAAAGATTGGAACTGTTATTGGATCACTTGTGATTTCTGAGGCACCAGATACACAGATACGATACTCTATTGTGGAGAGCGATGAAACGTTGCAGTTTAGTATCCAAAGTGGCGAACTCTACGTGACGCAGCATCTGGACTACGAAGTAACACAGCGTTACTTTTTGGTTGTACTTGCAGAAGCTCCGCCCACATTCAATGCCACCTTATCTGTAGCAATCAGTGTCACTGATGTCAATGACCACACCCCCTGGTTCCCCTTTAATGACAACATTGTAGCATTCGGTGTCCAGGAGGATGTTGTAAATGGAACAGCAGTGTATGTCTTTAACGCACGGGATGGGGACGGAAGCCTGCAAAACAGTGAGCTGTTTTATTCTTTGACGTTTGACCCTGATCTTTCCAAAGAGGAACTGCCTTTTCACATCAACCCTCACACTGGAGTCCTCATGACAAACACGCAGCTGGACCGTGAGCGAAGCGAAAGCTGCACATTCAAAGTGACTGTCAGTGACCACATGGGTGACCCCAACAATAAGAAATATCCCTCTGTCATAGCTCAGGTGACTCTGTTGGACGTCAATGACAACAGCCCAACGTTTGTTTCCGTGGATACAGTTCGTGTCTCAGAAGACACAGAGACGGGACTGTTGTTTCATCACTTGATGGCCAAAGATGAAGATGAAGGAAGTAACGGACATGTGATTTACAGCATTTTATCAGGAAACCAAAAGGGCTACTTTCACATTGAAGAGACAGGTAGGATGCCTACGGGATAGATTTAAGAGAAAATGATTGACAGCATCACCTGTGATTATTTTTGATCTTGCTGAAATAGTCACAAATGCTCAAATGTCACAAAAACAGCCTTTTTCCTCCTAAGAAATGCTGCCAAGTTACGAAATATTCTGTGTGTTGCTGACGCGGAGAAGCTTTTTCATGCATTTATGACCTCAAGACTTGACTACTGTAATGCGCTACTTAGTGGTTGTCCTGCATCATCAATAAACAAACTACAGTTAGTTCAGAATGCAGCTGCCAGAGTTCTTACCAGGTCCAGAAAATACGATCACATAACCCTGATGTTATCAACCCTTCACCGGCTACCCATTAAGTATCGTATTGACTTTAAAGTTCTTTTAATCACTTATAAAGCCTTAAACGGTTTAGCCCCTACCTACCTAACAGAGCTTCTATCACACTACAACCCATCACGCTCTCTAAGATCTCAAAACTCAGGACTTTTGGTGGATTTAGTTATTCTAGGTATTATCAAAGGGGGTCGAGCTTTCTCATACGTAGCACCTAAACTCTGGAATAGCCTTCCTGATATTATTCGAGGATCAGACACACTCGCCCAATTTAAATCTAGATTAAAAAACGCATCTTTTCAACCAAGCATTCACTTAATGCAAAATATGCTAAGTAAACCACCAGGAGATGCTGACATTAGATATTATTTACTAGAATAATTGGATTTATTATATTAAACACCATGTAGTGTGTTTTACCCTTTCTTGGGTTTTTCGTTTTTCCCCTGTAAAGCTGCTTTGGAACAATGCAAATTGTGAAAAGCGCTATATAAATAAAATTGAATTGAAAATAGGAAACTGAATAAAGCAAAGATGGCTTATGCATACTGTATGTCACATATATTTGTATTTATTTGTGCAATATTGCTCTCTCTCTCTCTCTCTCTCTCTCTCTCTCTCTCTCTCTCTCTCATTCTGTCAGGGAATCTGTACCTGAACACTTCTCTGGATTATGAATCCCAGCATATTTTCATCCTCACAGTCCAGGCCACAGACAACGGCGTTCCATCTCTGTCTTCTACTCAGATACTCACAGTCGAGGTTCTGGATGTTAATGATCAGCCTCCTGTTTTCAAGCAGCATGTTTACAATACCACAGTAATGGAGAACAGAGAACGAGGAGAGGTCGTTGTCACGGTCACGGCAGTTGACATGGACTCAGGTACCACATCAAAATCTCATTGTATTTACCTAAAAATCGTAAACCCAATCCAGTTAGAAGGAATAGTAAATGTAATGGATAGTTCACCCAAGAATGAAAATGCAGTCATCATTTATTTAACTTCATGTCATTCCAAACCTTTATCCTATGTCATGGAATGCGTCGCTATGCTGTTAAGAAAACAACACAAAAATATAGAAAAGCATTCTTACAAAATAATGCATTATTAACTGAACTCATAATTGGTCAAAAAGTCATATATTTCCTTTAAATATAACATAAATATAGGAGTTTAAACAGGTTTTTCTAGTCATTTTAAGATATGAGGCTGTTGCCAACAGCACAACTACTGTAGATGGCAGTATTGTTACTTACAATTTGCACCACTTGATTACACAAAGCTTCCATACTCTCCCAAGCTTCAAATGTTTAAAAACTTATTTGTCTTAGGTTAGTCATAACTTACATTTGCATTATGTTCAGTCATATTGGTTCATTGTTTTCTAGTTAAACGATATCATAGTCTGCATAGTTAAAGTTCAATAAACAAACTAAAATTCAGTTATGTTTTTGTGAGTGTTTGCATTTTACATTACTTGGTTTTATTTGAATTTCTTTTTACCTAAATATTTTTGAATTATAATAGTACAGTATATGACTGCTTTATAGTACAGTACAGACATTTTGTCCATAACAGTAACTTGCAAATTTCTTCATTTTGGGTGCGAAACCTGTCAACGAGAGAAACCTAAGATTTAGCTTTTACATATTTGTCCATCATGATTTAAGTCTGTAGAAGCAGACAGCCTTGGTCATCAAGCTTGCCATTTATTTAGTTAGCACACCACGGTTAAAATCTTACATCCACCCGAATGATGTTTTGTTGAACTTGATTGCTAACATAAATCAACAGGTCTTTGTGTTCTTTTTCGCCCACTGCGTGTTATTCTGTTCGCCTTGACCCCAGTCCAAATATTCACAAATCTACCAGGCCCTTTTAAAACACCTCAGCCGCAATATCAGTGTCTGCCTGTCTTTGCCTTTCTGACGTTATCCTAGAACAGCAGTCAATCCTCCTGCAGGATATTTGAAATTGTGTGTGATGATTCACTAACTCAAGCCATCTGTGCTAATAAAGGCCACTTATTTTTTTTCTCAAATTCACTCCTTTTAGCAGTGTGGTCTATGGTTTGTTCTTTGATTTTTATCTTCCATTACGTGGAACTCCACAAAAACAGTGTGCCAAATGCTCCTGCCCTTCAGGTGAAGATTAATACTGTATATTGATTCAACTATCTCTGTTACATTAATGCAATTCGATTTAGTACAGCCGTGAAGCTGATATGTTAGTGGCTGGTAATAAAGTTCTCTCGGTCTGGGTCTGTTTGTTTGTATGGATGTCTGTCTGTCTGTCTGTCTGAATAAGTGTAACCTTGTGCATATTCTCATATACGTGTCTCTCTGTGTATATATGTGTCTGATCTGAGCGTGTCTGTGTGTGTTCACACTTCTGTTCTACATTGACCCTGAATCCAAATTCTCCTTCAGCCGGCCAGCTCTTGTTTCCCTTTCCTCTCTTTATTTTTGTCTTTCCGTGAGAATGCTGTGGATCGTATAATGTTTTATTTCTTTAGTGCTGTTTCCATCTCAAAGAACAGATAGCATCAGATAAGGATCAGAAATGGCATTTTGCAAGACAGTATGGTAAACAAAGATTGAACTCAAACACCCAGAGCACAGCTCTCCTTTATTTGTTGGCAGCTGTAGCACAAAGGTCCTGAAAGACGCACATAAAAGAGACGATTACTTCTAGTACTTAAAGGTGCCATTCCCTGTGATGCCAATTTTCAAACTTTAGTAGTGTGTAATCTTGCGGTTTGAGCAGAAATAATATCTGCAAAAGGATAAAGCTCACAGTTCAATGCCAAGCGAGATATTGTCTTTAACAGAATTTGCTTTTCAAGGACTGAATAGGACTACAGTCCTTTACATCCCAGGTACATGATAATAAAAATAATAATATATGTTTGTAAAGCGCAATTAAAAGTTGCTTTCTCAAAGCGTTTCACAATAGACATCACATCAGGTAAAACAAGACAATTTGTAAAAAACAACAACAAATACAATTAATATAATCAAGTTAAAGCAATCCTAAAATAAAATGTTTTAAGAAGAGATATAAAAATTGCAAGAAACTTTGTCGCCCTGATGTCTGCCGGTAGAGAGTTCCAGAGTTTAGGAGCGTATGAGGAGATGCTCTAACACCCAAGGTGAGAAGCCGTGTCTTGGGAACCACTAAAAGACCACATTGAGAAGGTACTGCGGAGCCAGGTCATGCAAAGCCTTAAATGTTAACATAAGGATTTTAAAATAAATCAATACGGTATATTACAGGGAGCCAGTGTAGAGACTCCAACACAGGAGAAATATGATCACAAAACCTGGCCCCAGAAAGAATTCTAGCAGCTGAGATTTGCACATATTGTAATTTGTTAATGGAGTTTTTTGAGACTCCAGCAAGAAGACCATTACAATAGTCAATACGTGAAAAAACAAAGGAATTTATCAACGTCTCAGCAACTGAAAAGGATAACATGGGACGTAAACGGGCTATATTTCTCAGATGGAAAAAGGATGTCTTAACCATATTCTGAGTATGATGTCAATATTCCAAGTTTTTGAATAACCTCCGCCCAAAGGAATACACCAAAAGAGGGGCAAGGCCTTCCTTAAAGAAGAGGACGAGTCGCTGGAGTAGTGTTTGGATCATAGATTGTAAACATTTGACTGAGCTACGCGCTAAACTACTCTAACTTTCATCACAATCCTACAGTTGGCAATATGAATTCAGCAACACACATTCTAAGATAACCAATAGTCAAATAACGGCTGTGAAAGCTTTTCTGTGTGTGTGTGCTCAAACCTCTAAACAGTTCTATGAAACGTCCTTTGAAGTCTCCTGGCTGAAATGGTATGCGTGGGACATCTTCAGACACACGCTCTAAGCGAGGAACCAATCACGACAGACTGGGTCAGCTCTACCAATCAGAGCGTTTAGGAAGGAAGGACTTTATATAAACCGGAAAAAGCTGTTGTTTTGTTAGAAGACGGACTGCAGTAAACAATAGACTTGAAATATGTAAAATATAAAGCGTTTTTTGAAACTAGAAACATGAAAATCCATTGTTAAACCCCCCAAAACATAATCAAAGCTTCAAAAACAGCCAAAGAACGGCCGCTTTAACCTCACTGTCCTGATGTCATGCTGTCTACAATTACATGTCAGGGCTTCTTGTAGACAAGCAAACACTCTGACCTGTGAGTAATTTTGACTAGAATTGACCGTGTTTGTTTCTTACAGGAGAGAACGGTGCTGTGACCTACAGCCTTCTGCCCGGTTTAGGATATGAGCTTTTCATGATAAACTCTCACACCGGTCAGATCAGCACCTCCACACAGCTGGACAGAGAGATCCACCCCAGATTTACTCTCAGAGGTGATGTCTTCTTCCTCTACCATCATCCAGCCCTCCAGAAAAACAAGCACATTTTGCAGCTTTTTGATCACTTTGTTTTTCTTTTGAGAACATTTCAGCATGCTAGAACACAATTTAAATGACAAGTTCATTACATTGACGCCATCTCATTTTAGACCTCCCACATCTGTTTTCACCAAACTGTAGAGAATATTTTGAGTTTTTTCTTTCAATCTTGGCTTTGTGAAAGACTTTAAATAAACTCAAGTCCATCATTTTAGCAGTTGGAAAGAATTATTGCATTACATACTGACATTCTGACTGATACATTCAACTATTTCGTCTGTTTCATAATTATTTGTAAAATTACACATTGTCATAAGATTTTTTGCTCTGTAAATGATTTCAGATGTCGTTGTTTGACTGCTTATGAACTATTCATCAAATAAAATAATGGGAATGGCTTAACATGAAAATGTATTTAATATTGGAATGATTATTGTTGAAAAACAAATGAAATCTATTTCTACAGTTCAGGCAGAGGATAGCGGCACACCTTCTCTCTCCAGCACCACCACAGTCTTCTGCTTTATTCTTGATGACAACGACAACACTCCACAATTTTCCCAGCCTGACTTGCACATAATAATTCCAGAGAATTTGCCTCCTGGAGTCATTCACACTGTCAAGGCCTCAGATATTGACAATGGACTAAATGGAACAATTCAGTACTCAATCGAAGGTAAATAACTTTCTTTATTCTTTAATTATAGTTTAATGGAGTCATATGACACTGCTAAATCGAATATTATAGTTTTTTAGATTTTCTACAAAGCTCATCGCTCTGAAAAGCGAGGTGTTCTATGATTGGCCAGTTAACCAGTGCGTAGTGATTGGTAGAGTATTGCAAGCGTGTGATGGAATGTAACACCTCTTACCACATTTGGAACATTAGGTTCCAAAGCAATTGTACTGACATGTATGCCCATCTTACTTGCGTTTACATTTGGGCGGTCTTAGTCAAGTCATACCAT
Organism: Barbatula barbatula; assembly: GCF_947034865.1. Taxonomy (NCBI): domain Eukaryota; kingdom Metazoa; phylum Chordata; class Actinopteri; order Cypriniformes; family Nemacheilidae; genus Barbatula; species Barbatula barbatula. Next base: position 16,751,451 of record NC_136771.1, read on the forward strand.
AAACTGCGTAGATTTGTGGGGGTGTGGTTACACAAGGCATTTCAGGCAGGTCTGGGTGAGCATTCGCTTTTAGATTGAATGAATCTTTTGTTCCGACACTCACATTTTTGCAATTGTACATGTCTAATACATGCATTGGCAACTTATAACACACCAAAGACACAGAAAAACATGAATTTGCGGCATATGACCCCTTTGAAGGAATGGTTCACCCCAAAATTCTTTCTTAATTTAAGTTCTTTCAAATCTGTATACATTTCTTTGATCTGATGAACACAGAGAAAGATATTTAGAAGAATGCTTGTATCCAAACAGTTCTTAGACACCATTGACTGTCATAGTAGGAGATAACTCTTTGTAAATTTCTTTGTTCTGTTGAACACAAAAGAAGATATTTTGAAGGATGTAGGAAAGCAAACCGTTCTGGGACACATTTGGCTACCATGGTAGTTAATGGTGCTCAAGAACTGTCTGGTTACAATCATTCTTCCAAATATCTTTCCGCGTATTCATCATAACAACGAAATGTATACAGATTTCGAACAACCCGAGGATGAGTAAATGAAGACAGAATTTTTATTTTTGGGTGAACTATCCCTTTAATACATAGGCCTTTACTGGTTTGACCTATATTATATATATTTATATATATTTTCTTTACAGCAGTGATGATGTTTTACGCCTTACTATATCAAAGTTTTACTTATCAATCTATTCATCATTTAAAAATATAATTCACCACTTTTTCTCTTTTTTCATTTATCATCTGTTGTTAGAAAATGCAAAACAATTTTTTAGTATTGACAGTGTGACTGGGGCAATAAACACCACTAGAGTCTTGGACCGAGAGGAACGATCAAACTACACCCTCCTCATCACTGCATCTGACAGTGGGCATCCACCCCTGAACTCCACCGCACTCCTGCACATCACCCTCTCCGATGAAAACGACAACAGCCCCACATTCACACGAAAAACTTACCGTGTCACCCTTAGAGAGGACCTTCCTATCGGTTCTGAGATCATACATCTCATTGCACGGGATGCAGACGAGGGGTCCAATGGTATAACCACATACTCTTTGGTGGAGGAGAATTCTGGAAACTTTCATGTTGATAGCTCCACTGGCGTGATACGACTGACGAAACCTCTGGACCGCGAAACCCGTTCTCAGCATGTTTTTCGCGCTGTAGCTACAGACGGCTGCAGGCAGGGCCCACGCAGCTCAGTTGCTATAGTTACGATACAAATAGAAGATATTAATGACAACCTACCGTCATGTTTTGAGGAAAACATGAGGGTGTCAGTGGCTTCCATGAGCACACGTCCCCATCAGCCCATCTTTACGGTTTTAGCCCGGGATCCAGACCAAGGGGACAATGGAAAGGTGGTGTTTAGCTTAGCAGAAGAAGATGAGCTTTTTCAGGTTGACAGGATTTCTGGAGACGTGAGGTTGAAAGCTCCCTTGAGGAATGGGGTTTCAGGAACACACTTGCTCCGTGTGCAAGCTGCGGATCTGGGTAGACCTTCCCTCATCTCCAATTGTCTGTTGCTTGTTCAGCTGAACGGAGATAAACCACAGTTGCAGTTTACAGAGAAGCTGTATGAAGTCACCATGTTGGAGAACAGCAAGACAGGTGGGCTTTGAGAAACTTGTAGTTTAACATGGGATTTTAAAGGTCTGTGTTTGACATAAGGTATTTGTGGGGGAATGACTTAATGTGTTCTCATTTGTAAGGCTCTTGGGTGGCAAATGTTGTAGCTCATGACCAGACTGCAGAAGATGCAACAATCAAGTACAATATTTTCAGTGGCAATGAAAATGAAGCCTTTACTATAAGCCCGAATACAGGTGAGAATTTGAAGGGGTTACTCTTGCCCTTTCTATTCATATTGTAACTGTATAAAACTCTTGAAGGGATAGTTAAACTAAAAATTTTAATTCTTTCATCATGTACTTACCCTCTAGTCATTTCAAATCTGTGTGTCTTTCTTTCTTCTGCAGAACGCAACAGAAGATATTTTAAAGAATGTTGGTAACCAAACAACATTGGAACCCATTTATTTCTATTGTTCAGACACAAAACCAATGCATAGTTAATGGGTACCACTCTTACCAACATTCTTCAAAATATCTTCTGTTGTGTTCTGAGGAAGAAAGAAAGCCATACAGAGATTGAGCAAATGATGACAGAATTGACATCTTTGGGTCACTGGTTCAAATCCCTCTCAGAATGGGTTCAGCAGAATTGGTAACAGTGGCCCATGTTCAAAATAAAAATATTACATGATTGTACAGTCAGTTACATTAAATTTCACACACTTCAAGTCCGTGTGGTGTTCTTGTCAAACTAGATATAGTTTATACATAGCGTAAATATTACAGACATTAAACAAATTCTGAAGAAAGAAACAAGAATTCAGCCATTCTTTTGTTTGACTTGTTGCTTTGTTGACTCTTGTTTGAAAACAAAGAAATCGAACCCAGACGACTTCCAACTATTCAAGGAATTTAAAGGCACTTCAAATTTTACTCCGTAAAAGTAACAAACAGTGGTTGTAGAAAAATAAACAGTATCATGCTTTGTAGTATAAAGTACAAACATCCTATCTCTGTGGTCTAGTGGCATTGCCATTTTTTTCTGACTTGTGTCTTTAAAACAAAACGGAGATTCGCACTAACAAAGAGATAATACATCAGTTGAATACACTCTTCCGCTCTGACAGGAGATATCACAGTTAAGGAACAAAGACTACTGGACTTTGAGGTAGAGCGCAAAATGTATCTTGTGGTTCTGGCTGATAATGGACACCAGACAGCGTATGCAAGAGTGACCATCACTATGCAGGATGTCAATGACAACGCACCAGTGTTCAAGCAAAGCTACTACAGATCAGCTGTTTGGGAGGGACAAATTCACAACACTTTTGTTATGCAGGTAAAGATCTTAAGCTTTTGTTTATCCATGCCTTTTTTATTTTGGTAATTGTACTTTAAAAGGATACTTCAGCCAGAAAATGCTCATTCTGTCATCATTTACTCACCTTCGAGTTTTTCCAAATCTGTATACATTTCTTTGTTCTGATGAACACACAGAAGTATATTTGGTAGAATGTTTATAATCAAACAGATCTTGGACCCCATTATCTCCCGTATTAGGAAAAGTACTTTTTCTCTTTTTTTGTTCTGTTGAACACAAAAGAAGACATTTTGTAGGATGTAGGACACCAAACAGTTCTGGGGCACTTTTGAATACTATGGTAGTCAATGGGGGAGGGTGGCAAAATCTGTTTGGTTACAAGCATTCTTCCAAATATCTTTCTCCATGTTCATCAGAACAAACAAAATGTATACAGATTTGGAACAACTCGAATGTGAGTAAATCATGACAGAATTTTCAATTTTGGGTGAAGTATTTCTTTAATATTATAATCTTACACCAACTCAAAATGTTTTAATCCAGAGTTTTGTAGTCATGTGGCTATTGTAAATAAAATGTAATCACATTTTGTATGTTTGTCAGTTTAACATTTATGGTTTAACACGTGGTCCTCTTTTTGTTACTCAGCCAATGTTCGCAGTTCTAGTGAACTCACAGGATTCTTTTTTAAACAATACAGCCATAAACATTAATGTAAAAATAGCTAGAGATGTTTACTTCACCACAACATAGACATACCTATATATGGCCAGTATTGGTCTTTTTTTATGTTAAATCACATTTATGAAAAAAGGTGATATTTGTTAAACAATGTTTAAACACTTGTTTATCTTGAATAAATGTACATGATTGATTTTTTTGTAAACACTGAAAACAGGTCCAAACAAACAAGTGTAAACCAAATTACAACTAAATCACCATTTTATTTATTTGATTTTGTAGGTGTTAGCCACAGATTCTGACAGTGGTGCAAATGGACAGATTAGTTATTTCATTGTGGATGGGAACCACAATAATGCATTCGTCATCGACTCTGTTCGTGGGATTCTTGCCACCAATACAGTACTGGACAGAGAGATTGTTCCCTCATACAAGTATGACATACCCTCTTGCCTTTCTGTCCTCCAACAGAATTACAAGTATATGTTGAAGGAAGTCGTTTATTGAGCAGTTAGAAATTAATTTATTTTCAAGGCAGCGTAAAAATATAAAGTAATTCTGATATTTAAACAGGAAGCATGTCTGTTTTATGGTACAGTGTTTAAAAGCATTTTTATTTTCATCACAGGTTAATTCTTCAGGCCATAGACATGGGAAGTCCCCCCCTTACAGGCACCTGCACTGTCCGTGTCCAGGTTGTAGATGTCAATGATAATAGCCCTACGATACCATCCATGGAACAAGTGGCTATTGCAGAGAGTAAGCAACTTAATAGTAGTGACTTTAATAGTGACTTAAGAGCAGGGGCTTTCACCGTCAGCAAATCATAAGGGTTAAACACAATGTCTTTGTATCTTTCCTCTGTGAAAAGAATCCTGGTTTTTAACCATGATGGTGGAATTTTGCAGTACTAGGACATTGAATGTGTTGAGGTGGTGGCTCCTTACATTGTAAGCTGGAGTAACTGGCATCACGGTGCCAGTCGAATTCTCTCTCTCTAAATATAGAAAAAACCACAGAGCAAGTTGTTGAGGAGGCAGCAATGGATGTTCACCCTACTCAAGAGCAGCGGGACCCCGGTAGAGAGAGTGAACAGCTTCCAGTACCTTACAGTGCACATCTATAGTGCACAAGGGCTCTGGTGGTGTAGTGTTACTCAGTAAGGTGCTGCACACTGCTCTTTCTTGTGCTGCTCTATGTAACGATCCTTTTGCACATTGTTAGTTTTTAAACAGCCTACAGAGAAATCAGATATACATTTTACTGCAGGTTGTATATTTACCGTATATAACTCACCGGAAACATAGTGTCAACAGAAGTGACGCAGTGTCTCGTTCCCTTCTCAGGAAACTGGGTTAACAAGTAACCGGCAACATTTTTTTTGCCGTTTCTAAAAAACATTTCCAGTCGTAAATATGGTTTCATTTTACCCAACAAGGTGAACACATAGATATTGAGATGTAACTCACAACTTCCTCCTAAGAGCATAAATCAAGCAAATTTGAATGTTAACATTTACATAGACCATTCACAAGATAAAAGCACATTTACGATCAGAAGAAGACCAGGAAAACACACAGACTAATGAGGCAGAACAAGGGGCAGATGTAAATAATCAGGTCAGGAACATGAGGCCGAAAGCAACAGGAAACAACAAGATCATCCCACCAAACATACACAAAACCTAATACTGCTATCTCCAGTGGTCATTGAAAGATGTTATCAAATTGTATACAGGAGTCTGTCAAGCGATTCACTTTCACGAAATAAATTGGCCACTTTGAATATTTTACATCAGCCAGAAGCAAGAAACTTTGACTTTTAGACTTTAAATTCTTCCTACATGGCTAAACGCCTGCTTAAAAGTGCTTTTTCAGCCCAGATACTTCAGCAGTGTAGCAGATCTATTACACCTCGACCAAATACATTTGTCATTTACACTACCATGCTAAACCCTCTGAGTTGTCATGACATAAATATTTTTGTAGCTTAAGTAGTTTATCTGGAACATATATGTGTACTCGGAGATAATTATATTATCGTCTGCATTGTTTTTAATTGTTTAAATGCTTTCTATTTTAGATTGCCCAAACTGTTGAATGATTGTAAGGTTAATAATTATATGTAAAATGTCTAATGGACAATATTTTTAGATAATTTCTTATTTGCTGTCTCCTTAGATCTTCCTGTTGGATTTATTGTCACTCAAGTGATTGCAAATGATGTTGACCTTAGTCCTGCAGCAACGTACAGATTTATAGAGATGGATGAGGCAAGCTTTGCAATTGACCAGTACACAGGAGTGATTACCACAACTAATAGACTGGACTATGAGAATCAAACGGCCTATATACTGAAAGTGGAAGCATCAGACTCTGTGCATTCAACTGTGGCTGAACTCTCCATACATGTGTTGGATGTCAATGATAACCCCCCAATCTTTTCTCAGGAGTCTTATCAGGTATCAAATGTGTTTGTGCATAGAATTGTATTATAATATCATAATTCACACAAAAAATAACAGGCTTAATTTTTACATTACATACATTTTGACAGTATTGACATTTTGGTATTATATGTTTTTATTATTACTGTTGTAAGTCTCTTTGGATAAAAACGTCTGCTAAATGTAAAATATTTGCTGTCTTACTATTTATTACCATCCAGGTTGTGTTGCCAGAGTGGACACCTGCAGATTCGTATGTTGTGACTGTATCAGCAACTGATATAGACTCTGGCCAAAATGGAAAAGTTTCTTATAGGCTTCTTTCCTCCCCAATGAAAGGCTTCTACATTGATGCAGAAAACGGTAATGCACAATATTTGTTAGCTTACAAATCACTGTAACTCATTAAGCAACTAACACAACTTCCATCTTGATTATTTAAAGGGGTCATATGGCGCGAATACGTGTTTTTCTGTGTCTTTGGTGTTTTATAAGTTACCCATGCATGTATTAGACATGTAAAATGGTTGACTGACCAATCATAGCACACCTCGATTTACAGAGCGATGAGCTTTGTAAAATATATGCGGGTTTCAGAGAGGCGGGGCAAAGAGGAAATGCAAACATGCACGGTATGTGGAAAATGCATAAATGTTTTAACTGAAACCTTCTATACACATTACATTAAATCTATTAACAATAATATTAGTTTTAGCCGTGTCATATGACCCCGTTAAAGAAAACAAGATTTTAAACAGTGTTGATATCACTGTTTGACTTATGGTCAAGAAATAGTGCAGATAAGTAACTGATTCACCCTTATGTTAGTCAAAAGCTTTCTTCTGTGGAACAAGAAGGAAGATATTCTGAGAAATATCTATGTGGTTTTGTGCCCATACAATGAAAGTTAATGGGGCCCCATGTGGTTTCGAGACCAACATTCTCAGAATATCTTATTTTTTGTTCTTCAAAATGAATGACACGACACAAGGATAAGTAAATGAAATAATTGGGTTAAAACTTTTACGTAAGACACTTGTTTCACAAACATATTAAATAATTATCTACAGTATCAACAAAAACGTGGTATGTGACACTAATGCTTTAAAAGAAGACACAGGACACCACAGTGTACTGTATTCATGGAATGTGCCATGAGTTGTCTACCTATTAATCAGTTTGAGATTCAAAGGAATTTTCTACTGTTTGCAGGTTCAGTGTATACAAACAAGCCTCTGAAGTATATTGCAAATGGAAACATGTTGCGGCTTCTGGTGGAAGCACGGGACAGTGGTGACCCAAACCTATTTATGGTCACTTCTGTGGATGTCAAGGTGACGGACTCTAATGATCATGCCCCTTACTTTACAAGGAACTCATACCACATTAATGTTGCTGAGGATGTGTCTGTTGGAAGCACTCTCCTCATTCTGTCAGCAGAAGACAAGGACTATTCAAATGAAAATACTTATTTGGAGTATGCAATTGTGGGTGGAAATGACGAAAGGTGCTTTTGCCTAGATACTTTTAGCATTCAGACCATAGAAGCACATAGACAATATATTGGCCAGGTGGTGCTTTGTGATAGTCTGGATCGAGAGATCGCTGACACCTACTCCTTAACTGTGATGGTACGAGATAGGGGAACGTCTCCGCTTAACAGCTCAACTGTTGTGACAGTCAACGTGCTCGATATTAATGACCATGCGCCTGTTTTTAGCAGCACAGAGTACTATATGCAGGTCAGTGAGAACAGCCCCCTTGGGACTGTTCTTATCCATGTCTCTGCTCATGATCCTGATCTGGGGAATAATGGCACGGTTAAATATGACATCATCTCAGGTAACAGCAAGGGCCTCATCAGACTAGATCCTACAACAGGTGTCCTTGATGTTATTGGGATAATTGACTATGAAGAGGACACTAAATTGACCCTGATAATCCAAGCCTCAGATGGCGGTGCACCAAGTGACAGAAAGGTGTCTTTTGCATGTGTATACATATTTGTACTGGATGTGAATGACAATTCCCCATTCTTCGTGTTCCCTACTATCAACTGCTCGGTGGCTGAAAACCTGCCGGCTTTTACCCCCGTGTGCACAATACATGCTGTCGATGAAGATGCAGGAAATTTTGGATTACTGACCTATTCCATCACAACCCCCTGTTTCACAGACTATGATAGTACAGACCTGGACAAAAGAGAAGCATTTGCTATTAATGCACTTACTGGAGAAATCTACACAAAACAGACGTTTGACTATGAAAGAGGGAGTGAATTTTGCTTTGTGGTAGAGGTGCGTGACAAAGGAGATCAGGTGGCAACCTTGAGAGTACTGGTTAATATTGAAGGCATTGATGAGTTCAGCCCTACATTTTCCCAGAATGTGTACCATTTCTCTTTGCCAGTTAATGCCAAGGTTGGCCAAAGCGTAGGTTACTTGATGGCCATGGATCTCGATGGGGGTCTGGATGGCTTGGTGGAATACTCTTTGGTCAACCCATCCCCATTTTTCAACATCAATAAAACAACTGGCAGTTTATTCATTTCAAACGCAGTGTATCAGAGACAAAGTTCCACCTCTAAAGACACAACAGAGAACTTAATGGTTTTGGCAAGCAGCCCCAAACTGGAATCAAGGTCGTCAACTTGCCACGTAGTTGTGAACGTATCTAATTGTGCAAAAGCTCTGTCAAGTGCTGCTCTCAGTGTCCAGACCACCAGTGTCATTGTGTCATTAATAGTGTTCTTCCTACTTTTGATAAGCTTCATTGCACTTGTCATAACATACAAGTCCAAAGAGAGGTCGGTCAAGAAGACAGCTTACGTTACTGCTAATCTCAGTCACGAGACGGACACTTTTGTGACACTTCGCTGCAACATAAACAGTATTAACCTCCAAGATTTACAATCACCATTAGACATGTGGGCAAAAACTGATCATGCAAACCCATTGAGGAACTCTGACTCAAGTGGAAGAGGATCTGCAGAGGATGAGACTACTGAGGATCAAGAAATCAAGATCATCAACAAATTTCCATGCTTCAAACCTCTTGAAACAGTCACAACTCAACAGCCATTTAGAGTCTCAGACTCAGGGATCCACAAGGGCTCAGGCCAACACTGTTATCATTCTTCAAATGAAGGGCTGCCTTCTTGTGCCAATATAGGAATAGTCCAAATAGTGGACATGTCTAGTTCCGAGAGTCTCCACAATTTCAAGGAAGAAGGTGGAGGTGAGGGAATGCTCCCTCAGGTTGTCAACATGAGGGACGTGGAGGAGGTCATGAAAAGATGCATGTCCATGGCTGGTGACCAGGGTTCAGTTGAGGGCTCACTTACTGATCTGATTTCCTCTGAGGATCAACTACATGGCAGCTATGATGGGGACTACTTTTTTAGCTGGCAGCCACGCTTCCAATCTTTGGCTGCTGTTTTTACAGACATTGGCATGCTTCCAGATGAAGACATGAGGGATAGTGACGTGGAACAAGAGTCTTGCAGACTCCTGCACCCACCGCCTCCCATCGCAACAGTTGCCCATCCAGGAATGCGTCTTGTACCCCCCAGGATGCCGCATGAAGTACCTAACCTATTACACAGTAGAAGAAAAGTATTGACCCCTTTAGAAATGACTCCCAGTTTCTCGCCCTCTCTGTCTCTGCTTACTGTAAGGACACCTAGTACCTCTCCAGTGGTGTCAGAAACAGGGTTGGGACACTACACAAAAATATCAACACTGTCAAGAGATGTCGTAGAAGATGTAGAGATTCAAGTGTAGTATTTTTTTGTAAATGACAAAATATGCACTGCTTTGATTAACAGAGGGTTTAAGTTTGTAAGGACAGTTATTTAATGAAATAATGCTTTTAACCAAAGAAATAGGAAAATACAGTTCACACTTGTATTATGTTAATGTTTTATGTATTTGATTTATTGAAAACTTACTAACATTTTATTTATTTTGTCAAATGTTTGCTACAAAATGTCTGCATTGGTTCACTAAATGTACATTCAGTATATTTAACGAAACAAGAACTTCATTGTACATGCAGTTCATATGTGATATGATATTCCTCCAATAAAGAATTTTTGAATTTTTTATCAAACAGTGCTAATCAAAGAAATCAATTTATTTATAATTTTAGTAATATGTCAATATGTCAAGCTAAATAAAAAGCAGAAACAGAGAGCTTGGTGCTCTCACCTTGCTGTTAAACTGGTTTGGTACTGCAAATATGAGTGAAATCACCAGTCAAATCTGGAAACAATATCTTTTGACCAACAACTTTTTTAACAACAGGGAGTTTTTATTATTTATTCCTGATGTCTAACATGTTTTTAAATGCGGAACTTTAATAAAGGAGTGTGTGCCCAGATAAAATTGCAGGCTTGTTGTTGAGAAAACCACCACACCATTAGAATTTCTCTTATTACCTTAAATAAATCTACAAGAAATCTTATCTGTGAGTTTTAAGAAATTACATAATCTACTAATGTTTTACTAATTTACATTTCAGACAATTATTACAAATAATTGAAAGCTTGTACTGTGTTGCTTAACTTGGTCTTATACCTGATGCAGTTTGGAGACTATGTTTTCTAGTATGACTTTCAAATGTTTCAAAAGTGCTATTGCTCTTTTATGACATATTGCTTATTGCTCCCCAAACTCTTTGTAAGTCGCTTTGGATAAAAGCATCTGCTAAATGACTAAATGTAAATGTGTATATTGCATTTGAAATGTAAATACAACATTCGTAAATGCTCTTTTTGAGCAAGATAGCAAGGGGTAAACTTGCTCCCCATTTTGTCTGTGCAACAAATTATTTGTTGCTGGCACAAATAGTGCTTAAAGTTCTTTCACATAAACTAAACCAAATAAATAACTATTTGTAAGAAATGGAACTAAAGACTTGTTGGAACTTGGAACACAGACAGAGTAACACTCCAATTGTTATTAAACTAATGTTTGCCAATGGAAGGTTCCAGAGCCATGACAAGGGCTTTTTGAAACCACTAGTGCGGTAGCTAAGACAGATTTACAACCCCTAAAGTCCAAACTTCGTAAAACCCATGACTGCAGGTCCCACATTAATCTCTTTCCATCTTGTCAACTTTCATACCAGCGGAAAATAAGCTTCACTAGTAAACTACAGTAAACTAAATACATTCATTGTGTGCAGATCAATGTATTGTAATATTGTATTTTAAATGGACATTCATACTGAACATTCACTTAAAGATTGACAATATGAGTGTAATAAACACTTTTAATTCATTTTCATTCCTTTCATTCCTTTCAAACCCATCCTTTAATGTAAATGAAAGGATAAATGTTTCGGTCACAGTATTAAAGGGATAATTCAGCTAAATTACAAAATTTCCCCATATTCTACTCACCATCAAGGCATCCTAATTGAATATTACTTTCTTCTTGAAGAATAATGCAGTCGGAGTTATAATACCACATATTCTTTGTCGTCAAGCATGGGAATGGGAGTGAATGGAGGGCAAGTTTTTTAAACTCCAAAAAGTGCATCCATTGATCAAAGAACTGCTCGACACGGCTCCGTGGTCTTTACAAAGGTCTTCTGAAGTGAATCGATTCACGCGTTTGTTTAAGAGAAATATCCATATTGACAACGCTATTAAAGTTGATGTCTACCTTCCGTTATCCCTCGGCTCGTAAACCAGGGGCTTGTTTTTCCGGCAAATTACGCAGGCAAAACCATTTCACCAATTCAAATCAATAGTAAGTTCCGGTGACTTCATTTGCCAGAAATACAAGCCTCTGGTTTACGAGCCGAGGGATTGTAGAGGTTAGACATTACCATTAGAGTTGTCAATATGGATATTTCTCTTAAACAAATGGTGGGTGTAATGAGATCCCTAAAAGAGAAGGAAGGAACCGGCGAACATTTAACAAACTTTAATCAAAAATAAGCAAACAATAAACATGGAAGTAAAGACCGGCAGCCACCTCACGGTAGACTGCCGGACATAAAAAATGTAACCACAAACTTGACAAATGTCCGGGCCCAGTCCTCTCTCGTCAACAGCCCTGCCGCTCGTCCTTTTAAGCTTCGATCTCCTCCGTGAGATATGCGGGACCGGTGCACGCACAGCTGATTGCAACTATCACTCACGCCACCGGCCCCGCCACAGTGGGTAAGTAAAATATGGTAACATTTTCTTTCTTGGCTGAATGAAACCCCTTAACACTATCATTACATATCAAACAAGCACATGGATTTAAGACCACCTTATATAAAGTGTGACCAAAGTTTGTGATGTGGAGTTAAGAAAACGTGGTTTTGACTGGTGTAAATACTACTTTACATAAGAAATACCTATTCATTTTTTTAGACATTCTATTAGACACTCCATGTTTTTTCTTTAGTGGTCCATGTAAATAGATCTTAAACAGCATCTGTGATGTTTATCACATCTGCTCATTAAGGAAGATAAACAAAGCATGGTCTTTGGACATCCTGAAAGCTGAGCTAGGTTGACTGACCCATATAGGCTTTTCTTGTGAGTGTGTGCGTGCGTGCGTGAGTGAGTGTGTGCGTGTGTTTGTGTGTGTGCATGCGTGCGTCTTTTTGTGTGTGTTTTGTAGCATTTCTTCAATAGTGGGTGTGTAAAGTTGCTTTTGCACTGTGTTTTTCATCATTACATCATTTCACCAACTAGTCGTCCAATAAATGGAATTGGGGACAAAGAACTGGCAGTTTTTATGGTCAGCCAATCACATTGTGTGAATTTGGTTATGGTCGATTTTCCTCTTGTCAGTTCAAAACGTATTTTCTATTGGTGAATTACACTTTATAAGGAATTACATAAAACACACAAATCTCAACAAATGTTAGGAAAGTGATTCAATTCTAGTTTGGTATAATGGAATTGCCATGGTCCTCTTTGGTCACTGATAGAAGCTAAAAATTCCTTTTTATGATGCACAGGCCCCAATGCTTGATGCACTCAGGGAAACTCTTTAACTGTCTACAGATGTGGTCCTAGTGAAACAAAGATAATTTTCAGGCTTGGACGGACTTAAGAAGTAATTATGCGTTCAAACATACTAAAGCATCATAAAGAAACATCTGGGAATGTTTGTTCTTTTTCAGAATTACTGTACTCCATACCCAACCTCATGCCCCAACTTCATACTTCCATGCACAAGATTTACTGAGATCAACTATTTGATTTTGTTTAATGACAAGTTGTTAAAAATCTGCCTTATGTTCCAACATCCTTCTTGCCATTCCTGCTTTATAGAAACACTTCAGATATTTTAATAGTTTTGTGACATGTGAAAATGTGGGTTCATGTAGATTAAAAAAGTGCTTTTGGGCAATTCATTGTGGTGGATCATGAAAAGAAACCAGTAAACAGCTCAGATAAATCAAATTATGCTTGAAGAACGAAATATTGTCTACAATGAGATTCACTTCTTATTACCATAATAGAATAAGTTGCAGTCCAAAGATTTTTATCATTAAATGTCTACATCCATTAATTTATTCCCAAAACATCTGTGATCAGATTTTAACTCACCCTTCCTTGAAATCCCCTAATTTAATTTCAGTTTGCCCAGAATCCCTCTAGAGTTTATTACACATTAAATCCATGAACGCTGTCCCACTTGGCAACAAAGCTAAAAATTAAAGTTTGCAATCCCAGAGCATTACATTTTCAGCATGTCTAAGAAATTCCAGGGACTTTAAGACAAAGCAGCCACAGAACATGAAAAAATGGAAGACTACACATCTGTGTTAGATTTAACTCAGCTTAGAGTGATGCATTAAATGCAAATAAATGACAGACAGCAGACGCAGTTCTCTGTTTACTGTCTCTCAGCACTACAGTAGAACACACTGCATAAATGATGGCCATCTATTCATCACCATTGAACAGTCTCCATAACACCAGACATTTAGGGAAATGGGGACGAGGTCAAATGTTTTCCCCAAAGTCCCCAGGTTCATTTGAGCTTTATTTGTGTTGGTTCTGTTTAAGTCCCACTGCGTATCAGTTTTTGCTCTGGCATCCTTCCAAAGCTGAAAGAAGTAGTTATAAGCATCTTATTCTGTATGTTTGTAGCTACAAAAAATATGAATGAAATTAATTTATGATATATTTCTTCTTTTAGGATTACTGCTGAAACTAAATATGTAACTGCTCCTTATTAATTGAAAACACACATATACGAAAGTTTTATCATCCTACTTTTTATAAACGTCTATTTATTTTTTAGTCTTCATATAACTAAATTATTTTCTACAATAGTTACAGTTATAGTTATAAGCTAAACTGTTCCTCTTTTGATTTGTGATGCATTCCATCTCTGTGGAGATCCGTTATGACTTTATGTATTTTTGCACAATGCATTGAGTCATAAAGGCCTTGTGCAGCCACACTTAATGTTGACAACACAGAGGTAAGTCTTCTCACTGCATCAGGCCTCATCAAAACCATGTGGTACACGGCCTCTATGATTTTCAGATGTGCTCCAAAACTCCTGTGCATTGAATGCATGAAGAATGTTTCATTTGTATGCACAAAATTATGTTTAAATAACACAAATTATGTTTAAACCAATTCAAACTTGTTTAGACTTGTTGGACTGTAAAACTGTACATACAGTAGAACAATTACACTGAAAAAACGTTTAAATATTAGTACACAACATTCTTAAAATGAAAAACGTAACAGTGTTTGTTACTTGCCACAGTTAAATGGAAAAACATTCATTTTTAAATATGTTTTATTCCAATTGTAATTTAACATTTGGAACCAACTGGCTTATGAAACATTATAAAATATTGATTATATTATTATTATTATAATGCAAGATTAGTCCTTTGTTCACATTATCACTTGCTTCTATTTGTTTTTATAATTTTTTACTATTATAATTAGAAAACATCAATGAACTGTGAGTTGTAGCAACACCTTGTTGGCATGCAACATTTCTCAACATTTCAAGCATTTCAGCTAGAGGTGTTGTTTTGACAGAGAAAAGAAAACCCTTACCAATACTGACCTGAGGTGAGAGTAGAGAATAATTGTTATAAAAGTAAGGAGACAAACCTATAGACGTTTTCATCTTATCAACATAAACAATTTTACTGTGCATGCGCACTTTTGTGACCCCAACTGAACTTCTGGTACACATACACAAACAATAGAGTGCCTGTAGATTGTTTGTGATTGCAAGCAAAAGAAAGCAAAACGAACCGTTACTTGGCAAAACTTCCCTCTCCAGTATTTCGAATCTAGACTCCGATACCAAGCTCAACCGCTAGATGTCAATGTGCCATACGGTTTATTTAAATGCATCAAAACTACAGGACCCATTGAACAAATTGTTTAATTAATACAATGAACATACAACAAAATTCAATACTTTGATCAAATTTATATTGGTAAGATTGGTTTCTTATTTACCAAATTTGAGAGCCTATACAATCTTCAGTCGGGTAAAAACTGAAAAGGTGATTTAGAGCTACCAAGAAGGACTACTCTGTAAGAATAGTTTTTAAGCAATTCATTTGATTAGGAGTAGTATGAAGGGCTTGCCGGGGTATACAAACAAAAAACTGCTTCAGGGCCGATCGATTACTTGCTGAAATTATTGTACATTTAATTGACCAAACCAAAACCCTAGTGTGTCCCATTGTTGAAAAGCCCAGCATTCTGTGCATCTCCCTGCCCCCATCAACAGTTGACAGGCAAAATAAATAGGAAACCATCCATCCCCAACTGTCTTTCTCAATCCTCCCTGAAGCACTTTGTTGACAGGTCAACCTCTGAACTCTTCAACATGCTTTTAACTGTTCCCAAAGCAAAAGACAAGAAAACCTTAAAGGAATAGTACGTGTACTGTTGAATTATTTTGAAAGATTGGCCCAGGTGCTGGACTTCCACAAAGCTATTTGTCTACACGCCCGCTTTAAATATCTGCAATCTAAACTTCCTCGACTAACACTTCATAAACATCCATCAACTGATGTTCTCACAAAATACAATGGTAAAGCAATGATGAAAAATCACAAGGCTGTGTGCTGTCACTAATTCTCTCCGGTTTTAATTTCTGCTGTGATTTTGGGAACGGAATGATTTATATTGTGGAAAATGGACCTGATAGATTAATGATCACTGACAAATACTCAGATTAGGTTCACTACACATTTATCACACTGCTGAAGTGCACCTTTTTTTGGTTTAGGCAGCAAATGGGGCCCTAGGTCTGTAAAAGGAGGAGATTTTGTCATTGGGGAGTCCCACTAACATTTATCACAGTCATGCATACTGGGATTCCTAGACTGACCCATGTACTCCAGCCTTTAGCAGGCAGAATGAATTCGAAACAGGGTGTTAATAGGTCAAGGCCAGCTAGCTTTTGATTTACGCCCCACCAGCTCACAGAGCAAATGGCTTGCTGGATAGAGCGTAGGTTGACATGTGACTGACGTGAGTCATGAGTGCATGGGCCAACAATTCCTAAATTAAGCAGGGAACTATCCATATGTTACATTCTGTGGAGGGTCACAGACTCCATACAGTATAGGTCAAGTTGTTCAAATTCTCCCAGCGGATACCCATGGCGACTTAAGGAATCATTTTCCAGAAACATATTGGGACCTGGTGCAGAACGAAGAGCTAGTTTCATCTTTCCAGTGCATGTGGAGGCATCAGAAAGCAGCTTGGCCCGGGATTAATCACTGATGCAAATGTAGCATAGGGTCTTTGTTTGAAGTAACATATGCTCTTCTGCTCTTTGTGCGATTTTAAGCAAAAAACTTTATTCCAAAAGGAAAGATGCTGTTATCATAAGTGGTTTGTGCTGTACTTATCCGTTAACAGCTTCTGACTTGAATGAAGGGAGAGGGTGAAACAAGGACTTAATTTGCCACATGTTCCCTCGCAATATAGAGGAGGAAAACACATTTTTTTGATTGGTTACACATGCACCGTGTTACATAAGCATAGCTTAGCAACCTTACACAGGACCCCAGCTCTTTGTTTGTTCCTTAGTAAACTAACTTCATAATTCTCCTGACTGAATAAGTTAATTCAGCGACAAGACCTATCAAAACATAAAGCTTTTGATAGAAGTAGTCTACTGACAGAAAATGATTTTGATTTGGTTTATAAACCAGGCTTCCTGCTGTCAATAAATTTTCTATTACGCAAAAAAATGCATCTTTTCTTAGAGAAATGACCCCCGGATGTCACAAAAGATTTGGAAACAGTGTGGTTTATTAAAACAAATATGCAGCTTTGGCTGCATGCTCAAAACATTACTTTTTCATTTCTGCACACCATGAATTGCTCAAATGTCACTATGCCTGGAATCAATAAAGCTGAAACGTTTTGTAAAAAGACTTCAGAACTGAACTGATCTTTGACGCTTTCACATGTAGTACCCATGTTAGTGGACAATGAACATTGTGTGAGTATGAGGTCACTTTTTTAACACATAATTCGTTAAGTCTTTATGATGTCATACCCTGGTTTATGTCATCAGGGGACGAAATTAAACAGGCTTAGAGTCTAATACTGCATGTTTAAGAGCGTTCAACACTGGGACTAATACACATATTTGAATCCTCTATACACTTCATCACTCAGCATGTATAGAGGGTTTAATCTGTTTAGAAGTTGGTCCAATCTTCACTTCACAAAAGACTTGAACACAAACATTCTTTCTCGGCCAAAATTAAACAACAAAAACAGGCAGAGTGAAAAACAGCTTAATAATAAGGTGAATTGCTGGTTCTTTCAAATGCAGTCTGATGCAATGCATTGTTATATCATAGCAAAACAAATGAGAAATAGTAAACATTAAAATATATTATTTCACATAAATCAACAATGTCAGCCTAGTCTAACATTGACCCATAATTCACAAGCTAAATGTGTCCTTAACCAGCACAAAGAGACATTTAACAGAAATTTGTAATCTATTGATTCGTGTTCATGGACATGAATTTCCTCTTTTTCCATATCAGTCAGCACGTATCAAAAGAAGTCGTACATATTTTAGGAGGTGTCTAACTAACCAACACCTTACCTTACCCCAAACCCTAAAATCACAACCGCAAAGGCTAGTTTCACAAGGTGGCAACGTAACGATAAATGGCTACCCTAACCCCGCCACTGAACCTAACGTCACAGAGGCCAAGTGAAATCATAATAAAACATATGAATGAGACCGTTGGAAATCAAATTCACATGAATGAGCCACCTTGTAGAAAAGGTATGAAATCCTATCAGATAGTGGTGTGGCAAATTAAAATATGTTAGATTGAAAGTAGTGCTGGGTGACAAAAAAAGGGAGAAATTTGTGTTCATGAATACAAATGAAAAGATTACAGTTTGTGAATTTCTCACAAATTCCTGTGAGACTGAAATTTTAGCACATAGTATTACTTAGTCACTCACTGGTACTTCAAAACATAGTTTAATCTGTTGTCTACAACTGTAAAACATAAAACATCTGGCTGGGAGCTGGAGCAAGACAAGCTAAGTTTAAAGGACACAATGAAATAATTTACTGTATACAGTATGAGATCACACTGAGAAGTTCCGGGAACACAGATATTTGAGCTATTATTCCTAAATAATAGCTATTATTTCAAAACAACTGAGCATTTCTGCCAGTTACACATTATCCAAAATCCATTTTTACACGTTTTGAATGCAGTTTTTTTTCACATAAAATGATGGGATGATTAAATTATACAGATGAGAGAAATGCAATATCTCATTTTATGAGCCTACACTTCATAGAAAAATCTAATAAATTGTTAAACTGCATGTAAATGTCTTGGTTCAAGTCAGATGCCATGTTGAAACAGTTTGCAATATTTTGCTGCATCTTGTTGTTGAGATTTGCGTACATGCTTACAGTTATGATTCTAGCATATGTTGTCTCTTGCCTTGTGTGAACTTTGGTTATTTCTTCTCTTGTGCCCTATTTGTAGTTCTTTGTAGTTTTTAATGTTGCTTAGTCTCCCCATGTGTGGCTTATTAGCTCCTGTTACCAAACACTGCACAAAAAGTTAACACCTGCGACTTGCTTTTACCAACTAGTCCACTGTGACAAGAAGTCCCAAAACGTCTTGTTGTGTGTGTACCTTTTTAATCCAGATATTTTGTCATCTTTTGCACCTTTCTGAAAACATATTGAACAAAGAGTGTGGAGCAGCTAGGAAGCACAAAAACAAAATTAAATAAACCAATAGACTCCATTAGAGCTATAAAAACTTGTTAACATGTGGAATGAATTAATTGTTTAACACTTTAAAGCTTAACTTTTGACTCTGCCGCCATCTCTGTTCCAAACCTGCAGGTTAGGTAAGGAGACCTTAATAGTTTTCTACTCCAATAGGTTGTTTGCAATCACATGGTTTTTATGACACACAAGGCCCGGCTGGAGGGCAGCAAATAATTTTTCTCCATATGAATTCACTATCACAAACTCAAAGTACCAATGTTTAACGACCTGTACAGCAAAAAGGTAAGCCCAAATTTCTGTCAAACCGTACTTGTAAATAAACACTAGCTACTGTTAAAAGAATAAACCCTTATCAAGTGGATAAAGTGAAAAACCATCATTAAGCGTTTCTTCCCCATAGAAGTCGATCATAAGAAAACGTACCAAAACAACCACGGAAAATCTAAATAATTTGTTTATTACAGATATCAAACATAAACTTGATAACAGAAACTATTTATGTTCTCAGTTTGTTGCTGGTTGAGCCACGTTATGTGGTTTCTTTATAATAAACTTCTATGAAGAACAGCTTAACGTGAGACTATTCTTATCCCTGCAATAAGTGCTTCTTTTAACAGTTGCTAGTGTGTATTACAATTAAGTTTTAATCGAAATTTGGTTTCACAATGTTATTCGGTACGTTAATTTGTTTCATTATAATTGTCAGGTCCCAGGTCTGAGCACTTGCTTGTGTTGTTATTTGTTGATCACGTGGTGCGGCTTACTACTCAACAGTTGCTCAGTGTCTATCTGACCCTGCGGAGCACCTTGTAGTATCTTGTCTTGCGAAACCCTGCCTAGTTTTCCACCCTGTGGAGATTCGTCTGGGACCTTGTCGTGTGGAAACCCTCCTTGTTTTCTATCCAACGGATACTCATCTAGCATTCTGCATCACAGCATTTGTGTAGTGGGGACTACTGTGTGGATCATTGTCAGGACTCTATCCTGTGGATTCATTTTGACTCTGCCTTGGGGTATTCACTCGAACTCTGCCCCTCGGAATTGCAAGATTCGCCCCATACCTCGTGAATATCGGACTGAACTACTGAATTACTGTTGACTCTACCTTTTGGAATCAGCTTGAACTCTGTCTCTCGGAATTATAAATGTATTTCTCTGTTCGCTTTGTGAGATATTATTGTGAATTCCACCCCTGGCAGTGTACCTTTATTATCTTCCCCCTGATCGATTTGGCCGAGCGCTCAAGCCCTTGACCCCCTTAGTTTCCCTTACCTGTGTTGCCTATTACCATCTCGGAGGGGAATTTGGTTGGATCTTTGTTGAAATAAAAACTTTAATCCTGCATTTGACTCTGAGAATCCGTGGTGCGGCTTACTACTCAACATGTGCTCTGTAATCCATGACAATAATGGACGCAGATTTAGGTTTACAAATTACATTCATGTCCGTTTCTCAGTCAATACTCCCCCTTCAAGAACATCAACTTTTGCTACACAATAAAAACACCTTTCATGGTTTGATTGATTTTGAGTTTGTTAAAACCAATTCCTACGGAGAAAATCGTATTTTATTGACACACCTGCTCCTTAATTCATCATGTAATATGTGCACAAACAAGACTGAAAACAAAAGACTTATAGTGTGCATCAATCGTGAGAGCTTAGCATCAATCATAAGAAAATTCAGACTTCTAGTTAAAAAAACATTAAAAACTATTCAAATTTTACCAAACTGCCAAGCTGCTTTCATATAGTGTAGAACTTCAAGCCACTGCGAAATCATTCATCATGCCTTGTCAAAATAACCAGAAAAGCACTTTAGCTCAAACATTTCAACATGCTGCTACAACTTGAAGAAAGCAAGTTTTATTATGTGTAACATTTCACTTGCAATGATACCGAAAAAAAGGGTGACCTTATGAAAGCACATTAGTTTGAACATTGATTACAAAAGATTGTTCTTGAGATTAGAAATGTCATATGAATCTGAAGTATTTTAACCGGTTTAGTCTGGCACAAAGTTCTAAAACTGCAATAAACCTTGACTTCCTTGACACATCTTGTCACACAAAACCCAGCCACTCTTTTAACTGAATTCATGACACTGAAGATGGTGTAGAAATGCATAGGCTATTAAATCAGTTAAATCAGTTATATATTTCCCTAGATGTATAACCCTTGGTGATTTTTCTTTAGAATAATTTATAATTCTTTCAAATTCAACTGATTAAAACAGAAGAAACTGGATTGTTATTTTACGTTCCAAGGACAATATAACATTCTTGCATTTCTCCTTGACTTTTAATAAGACATGGCTGGTTCCACAAAGATTTATATCTTGCTGGGATTTTGCCGTTGGCTCAACCTCTGTTGTTAAAAATAAAATGTTCTCTGCTATTTAAACTTTCACCTGTTATGTATATAACATGGAGCATAACAGTAAGATCTTTATCAATATATCAATCTGATGAGAGAATACATCTGTCCATCCAATGATGAATGAATGTGCTCTGTCAGCATCAGCCCATTTGTATTTATATTATATTATGGTGTAGCTTTGTTTCAGTGGGCGGGATTACAGAGTGTCTGTTTTGTCTCATGTATCACCAGGTTATATGGCCGATGCCTGTAAACCCTTTTTGCCACAAGTCAAGCTGTGGATGCCAGGCTTTATTTACCCGCAAAGCGATTCTCTGGAATGCCCCAGGTCAACAAGGGTCACCTACACAGCCCACATTACACATCTCAAATGCAGTGGATTTGGTTGAACTTTGGCCTTCACTTTGTATGAATTAAATGTAGTTGTAGCATAGAGATAACTGAAGAATATCTACAGTTATATACTATAATACTATTTTATTTATACTGGAAATTGCAGGAAACAGACACTAGAGAAAAGGAAATAGCTAAATCTTTGTTTTATCAGACACATCATGACTATTGTGTCCAAAATATTGCTAGAAATAATGCTATTAATGAGATTCATCTTTAATTGAGCTTCTTTTGTGTTTCTGGTTTTCATTTGCCAATGATCTGCACCCAAAATATGAATGTAGGAGGAGAGAGAGTTTGTAAGCATTGTGGCTCTTTAGTAAAAAAAAAGGAAATGCTCCAATATCACCATCTGTCACCATCTATGCTGATACTGGTGCTGTATTATTTATGACATATTCACGAGTTCGCCCTCGCCAATAAACAGCTCCTTGTTGGGATAGATGGTAAAGCATGGGAATGCAGGTTATGCGTATTTGGCGTGTTGTACAGGGAGTGGGCTCCGAGCTCGCCGGATCTATCCGAACCCCGAGCACTCTACCCTGCTCAGAGCAAGTGCTCCGGGCTCGGAACCGGCTCGAGCCCAGAACACCCATGGCCTTTGGACACAATGCTTTGCCAACTGAGCTACAGATGAATGGAAGGGCACAAATGTAAAACAACTGTATGCATTTCTAGGCCATGTGGTTTCATAATTTATCCAACACAAAGAAACATGTACACACTTTTTCTTCATTTTAGCAAGGGCCATATTTCGATACTAAATAAAATGATCAAACAAAGAATCACTAATACCTAGAATTATGAACTGTGAACTTTAATTCAAGTCTTCCGACATATGACACTCAGTCGATCCTGTCAGTGGATACATGCTGACTATTACTTCCCAGTCAGTATGTTTTTGAATTACACATTTAAGTACAATCTGCATGACTATATGGAACTTCAGTTACATTAATAAGTTTGCAGTGTGCTTGAATTCTTCAGCTCAAGCTGTGCAGAGTTGGTACTGAAACTAATAAGCTTGTTAGGGCTGTAGCTCATTTCTCTCTTTAAACTAACTTTTACCTTCCCAGCAGGAGAGAAACAGTAAAAGAACTTAAGACAGTGTGTTGGGCTCTGTGCAAAATATTTAGGCTCTGTGATCCCATTTACACTTTCAATTCAAATTAATTTTATTTATATACCGCTTTATACAATGTGCATTATTTCAAAGCAGCTTTACAGGATAAAACACAAAAAAGGTTAAATACATGGTGTTTATAGAAAAAGTTACATTATTCTAGTAAATAATATCTAATGTCAGCAGTCTCCCGGTGGTTTATTTAGCATATTTTGCATTAAGTGAATGCTTTGCTGAAAATATGTGTCTTTAATCTAGATTTAAATTGGGCGACTGTGTCTGACTCTTAAATAGTGTTGGGAAGGCATTTCCAGAGTTTAAGTTCTACGTATGAGAAAGCTTGACCCCCTTTGGTGGATTTAGTTATTCTAGGTGTTATCAAAAGTCTTAGAGAGCGTGATGGGTTGTAGTGTGATAGAAGCTCTGTTAGGTAGGTAGGGGCTAAACCGTTTAAGGCTTTATTAGTGATTAAAATAACTTTAAAGTCAATAAGATCCTTAATGGGTAGCCACTGAAGGGTTGATAACATTGGAGTTATGTGATAGTATTTTCTGGACCTGGTAAGAACTCTGGCAACTGTAGTTTGTTTATTGATGATGCAGGACAACCACTAAGTAGCGCATTACAGTAGTCAAGTCTTGAGGTCACAAATGCATGAATAAGCTTCTCTGCATCAGCAACACATAGTATATTTAGTAATTTGGCAACATTTCTAAGTTGAAAGAAGGCTGTCTTTGTGACATTTGAGATGTGATTTCGAAATGACAGGTTGCTGTATAATATAACGCCTAGATCTTTAACTGTATTCGTTGGAGTAACAGTACATCCTTCAACTTGCAGGTCATAATCCGAAATATTCGGTTTACGTGTGTTTGGTCTGAAAAGTAATATTTCTGTTTTATTAGAATTTAAAAGAAGGAAATTACAAGTCATCCAATGTTTTATATCTTCGATGCACTGCCAATTTGGATAGCTGGAAGTAATCATCTGGTCTTGATGAGATATATAGCTGAGTATCATCTGCATAGCAGCGGAAGCTCATCCCATGTTTTCTAATAATGTTTCCTTTGTGCAGAATGTATATGGAGAATAGCAAGGGTCCTAAAACCATTCCCTGAGGAAATCCATGATTTAAATGTGTTAGATTTGATGATTCCCCATTTAAATGGACAAATTGATTGTCTGGTCCCTCAATACCGGTATAATTGTATAAGCGATCTAGAAGTATGTTATGGTCCACATATCGAACACAGCACTAATGTTAAGCAGGACTAGGAGTGAGATGTTACCTTTATCTGATGCTATAAGTAGGTTGTTTGTAATTTTAGGGAGCGCAGTTTAAGTACTATGATGTGTTCTAAAGCCTGACTGAAATTTCTCGTGTATTTTGTAAGAAAGAGCATAACTGAGTGGACACTACTTTTTCTAGTATTTGGTATGGTTATTAAAGGAGTCAGATCTGGCAAGCTCTTTGCGAAACTATCTTTAGTAGTCGAGGTAATTGTTCTACCCTGTCGATTACAAGTTAAACGGCTGATTCCTGCAGTGCGCAGTGTACATGTTATAAGATAGTGATCGGTGACATTGTCACTTTGAGTAGATTGGTTAGATCGGCTCCATGAGCTTAAATCAAGTCTAGTGTATGATTAAATTGATTAGTGGGTCCATTGATATTTTGTGTTACTCCAAAAGAGTGTAGTAGTTCTGTAAACGCGAACTCTTTCAGAAAATCAGTATAGGGACCAGTGGGTCTATACACAGGAGCCAATGTAAAAGAAAGCACAACATTCATTGTGCTTGTTAATTGTTAATTCCTGCATTGCCAATGGTCATTTGGACAAAACCAACTGTTTGGTTAAATGAATGTACCTATATGTTTATCTATTTGTTTATTTTTGATGCAAACAATCCAAATTTTGGGGCTAAAACAACCCATCATTGGTTAATTTATAACCCAAAAAGTTGGGTTTGTCACTTTTTGACCCAACTGGGTTAAAATTAACCTGGAATTTATAGTACTTCTATTCAAAGACAAACTACAACAGGTTGTGTTTTACAGTACATAAAGTTATTTACATAACACACATCAGAAAAAGGTTAAATTGTCAAAAGCTCCTTGATTTCAGACAAAAGTAATATGCATTCTCTAACTATGGCAGTATGAGCTCTGAATGACAATGGCAAAGTGTTGTAAAAAGAATTACGGAAAGTTAGTTTTTGATGTCAATATTCACTAAATGTGAATAATGTGTGTGGATGAGTTTATGTAGAAAAACACAAATCACAAAAAATGACTTTAGCTGAGTTTCACAGACAGAGTCGCATTTACTGTACACAGCATAAATGGGCAACCAAAGGACACACATCTACTAGAGAGCAAACGTTTCTGGTCAGAGTCAGATCATTGTCTAAGCATCACAGAGACCAAAACCTATAACTTCTGTAAGTCTGTAAATGACTCCTGCTTCCCAGCAAGACCCCAAAGAAAGGAAACCCCAGCAGCTAACCTGTATTTAATGGGGGCCTCTGAACGTATGACCTTTGGAAGCCTTAGGGGAATTTCTCTAAGAGGACCTTAAGAGAAACTGTTACCCAGTAAATCTGGTGACAAGAAAGATCCAAAGGAACCACTATATTCCTAATATCGCTATACAAACACTCACATTAATAAACAACATGTACACTTAACAGATCACACATGCTCCAGTCTGACTCAATGAATCTGCGGTTCAGATTTGTAGCTGTTCACTATATGTTTCCTTTAAAGAATGAAGGTAGGAGGCTGAAAGATTTTGTGGTTAGTGGTATCAAACGGGACCCATTCAGAGTGATGAATGATACAGGGACCAGACCTAATGCCGCAAGGAGTTCAGTTTCATTCAACAGGTCTCTCTCTCTCTCTCACACACACACACACACACACACACAGCTGAATACATACACAGCTGAGTACATAAGTCTGTATATTTGAAGAGTTTTGTTCCAAAATGAGATAACTAAATTAAACAAATTCAAAAATCATGTTTTTATTATGTTAACATGTTTTTATTGTGTTAGTTAGAAGTATTTTTTGTTATTATGGCTCAAATCAAAACAAACCATCTCACATTATCTCATTTTGGAACCAAACTCTTTATTTGTTGTAGATTCTGCAATATGTTAATAAGATAAGATTTTATCTTGAGCAGATGTTTAAAAAATATAAAACATGTTATAAAAATGCTCTTTTATTTATCACCTCTAAATAAGGTATTCCACACAACATAAATGTACATATATTATGAAAGACAACATATGAATTATATAGATAGAAAGGGGCAGTAGATAGAATTCTAACATTTCATTTCTTAAAAAATATTTTAGTTTATTTCTATATTAGCATATATACTTATAGTATATAGTTATTGTATATGCATATTGTACATCACACATCACAGGAATAGTATCATGCACCCAGCTGTCAAATGAACATATGAAACATGTCATATTAACAATTTAAGTAGTTATGATTGATTTATCATTATCAGGAAAACTTGAAACGGGGGAACAATTTGATTTTCGACCAATATTTCCAATAAAAACATCATACGTTCATTCGTTTTCGTTTTCTAATGTGCGGTGTTGAGAGCATTTTTTTCTGTATGTACTTCATGTCATCTCATAGCCTACTTACAAAAATCAGGAGTAATACGATAAACTTTTGAATGCCTTTCTTTTGTGACGACGTGTGGCCAAAAACGCTCTCCATGTGGGTGGCTACTAAGTTTTGAACAGCCTATACATGCAGGAAACAGGGCAAATTCGAGCAATGGACATCAGATAGCTCCCTTTCGCTCCGCCCAGGCCATACAGTTAGAACAGGTTTTGGCACTGAAAATAGTTCAGTTATCCATAACTGAGAATAACGCTGAGAGTTAAGCTGGCATTTTTGGAAGTTACTTCTCTCTGTTTTGCCTCTGCTCACGTGATATAAAGATGCGGGCATATCTGGCACTCCTGGTTGCTCTTACCTTACCAGAATATCTGGATGCGTTTCACGGATTATACGCCTTCGGTCAACCCGAGCTCTTCCAGAAGAAGAGCAACTGCAAAATAATACCCGCAAACCTTCTCTTGTGCCACGATATCGAGTACACGGACATGCGTCTCCCCAACCTCCTCGGACACGAAACCATGAACGAAGTCGTGCAACAGGCTTCCTCCTGGATCCCGCTGGTGCAGAAGCAGTGTCATCCGGACACCAGAAAATTTCTCTGTTCGCTCTTCGCTCCGGTGTGTCTGGATGATCTAGATGAGCCGATTCAACCGTGCAGGTCCCTGTGCGAAAGCGTGAAGAACGGCTGCGCTCCGGTGATGGCTGCGTTTGGGTTTCCTTGGCCGGAGATGCTGGACTGCGAGCGCTTTCCTATGGATAATGACCTGTGCATACCACCTGGTGGTGGTGATGCTTTTGTGCCCGTCACCAAGGAAGGTAGGAAGGCTTTGGTTTTATTTGTTTTTCAATTACCCGTTCACCCTTTACTTCTGTTGATCTTTCTTTGCGTAGTTCCGAAGGTGTGTGACGCTTGCAGAGAAAAACCTGAGAATGACAATGAAATTGTGGACAGCTTTTGCAAGAATGATTTTGGTAAGTTCTTATTTCATGGTTTTATTACACATTCTGTTTAAACGTTTATATTTATGCATTTGGCAGAAGCTTTTCTTAGGGGAAACTCTTGCAAGAAACCAAAAGTTATTTAAGGTGGTGCATTCCTAAATTTGGTTCACGCAGTTGTTTTTCTCCTTTGTCCAAATTCTCACTCTTACACAATCTTCAATCTTGATGAAATACTAGCTTTAAAGATCAAGGTCAAGGAGATCTCCTACATGAATGGCGACACCAAGATCATTCCGGAAACCAAGAGCAAGACTGTCTACAAGCTGAACGGTGGCGTCACCGAGCGTGACCTCAGAAAAACTGTGCTTTGGCTGAAAGATGGACTTCAGTGTGTCTGTGATGAAATGAATGACATCAATGCTGCCTATTTGGTGATGGGCCAGAAGATGGATGGGAATTTGGTTATAACATCGCTGAAGCGCTGGCAGAAAGGTCAGCGTGAGTTTAAGAGAATTTCTCGCAGTATTCGCAAGCTTCAGTGCTAGGACTGAGCATTGATGGTCTGAGCAATCAAATAATCTTTGAACGTAATAGCCTGTAACATTACCATTTTTATATATTAAAAATGTCAATGCCATCTAGAGAACAGGTCAGTCAGGGTGACATTACAAGTGGTAACTGTAAAGAAGCATCTACAGTACCATAGGTTCAGCACAGATCCACTTTCATTAGCTTGTTCCTCTCCTCAAACGCTTTAAAATGTCATTAATCTCGTCTGTCTGCTATCATAATTAAGGAACAAAGCCACATGTCTGTTTTTAATGCAATGTTATCGTTTTTTGAAACTGGAGTTATGACAGCAGGTGAAGGTCCAAGATCATGCTGTGCACACATTGAGATGAATGTTAATGAAGTATCAGATGAGATGTTGGCAGAAAAATGGAATTACTGGAAAATCTTTCCCTGGTGTCCATTTTGATTTATTAATAACAGGCCACATACAAATGTAGATTTTGTACAGAATATCAAAAATATATAGCATGGCTGTCTTTTTGATGTAGTTTCTGATGGTTATAGTTAAGAAATTAGTTTTTCAGCAATGCAATGACTTTTAACCTACCAACAGTAGTGTGTTTGTGTGGGTGTTTTAACTATTGGAGTTATTTTTTTCAGCACAATGAGATAGCTGGATCTATTCTCAATGTTTAATAAAATATCCCATGTGATACAAGCCTCTAAAATGATAACGTTAATGTAAATGATTCAACTTCTGCCCAGACTAGATAGAGACAGTGTGGAACATAGACAAATGCATGTTTTTTATAACCCAATGATTTTGTCTACTTTCTATTTACATGTAGCTTAAACATTGCACTTTTCATATGTAAAACCGTCTATTTGACTTACATTTATCAAAAATATATAGTGTAGTAGCAACTAGTATGTGTCTATTTCCTTTTATGTCAGTTAAAGTAATAATGTTGTCCGTTTCTTGTTATGGTCTCAAAGTCGATTGTATATTATTGTGTCGAAGTTGGTTAGTTGAAAAGGCACATGGCAATTTCAAGACATTTGTGATCCTCTGTAAATATTCAGATTTTTATTCTTGTACATATTATCAAAACTTGTAGTATTTCATGTTTTAATCACAGTAGCAGTATGTTGTTATTTTGCAAGTGTTAAGAGTAATGGTGCATTTATTAACACCCACCGTCATGTAATGTAATTTGATTATTGATGAGTTGTATCACTTGTCTCCAACGATCACACAATACAAAATAAAAATGAGCAAATAAAGTTGTAATGATAATAACAATTGGTGTATTCTTCTCTTTACAATAAATAAACTTAAACTTTTATTTGGTGGATCCTTTTTGACAGTATGTATACACAAAGTCTGTAACTGTGTGATTTGATATATTGTTGTTTTCCACCTTAGGATAGGCTATAATAAAACTCAAATAATACTCAAATTTGCATTTGTCAACCCATTCTAACGGAATAAAATTACCAAGGTATCATTTTATACATGCTAAAGGCATTTTAGTTAAAATTCTGCAAGCTACTCTTCTTGAGGGCATCACAACTATGTTGCACAGTAACATAAATCATTTGAAATATACACACTATTTATACTTAGGCATACTGTTAAGATTATCTTCAGGTTTTCTGAGCAGATTTTGACAGTGCAAAAGACAGGTGTCAAGATGTTTAACACCTGTTTTACAATATACAACCTGACCAGAATGAAAATGTGTATAACGGTTTAACACACGTGACTGCAACATTTATTTTAAGATGAAGAGAAAACTTTATGCAATGTTAGATTTTTTCATCAGATTTCAGAACACAAGTTACTGAGTAGTATGGTTTTCAGAGTTTTTTTTACAGTTTTCGAAAATAGTGACATTTGAGGATGTGACAGTGTGATAATGAAATAATGCACATGTATTATTTTTGTAAACTGTGTTAATGTATAAATATGTGTATTAGAATAAACAATACCGTAACAGGCCATCACTGCAGAACTTGTGGTCTTTTGTTCCCTCTAGTGTATAAAAATGATTAATACATACAATTTACTTACCGTTTCCTCAAACGTAAATCTCAAAACAAATTACACAGCAGCCATCAAAAGCTCCAATGTGGTGTAGCAGGACACAACGTGAACATTTTTAATAACATTTTTATTTTTTAACAGGTAACCCACCCATGTTAAAAATGCACATGGCTAAAAAAAGAAAACATTTTACCCTAGTCTACTCGTCTTTTATTATCCTACTCGTCCATGTGCAGTATATTCAGTAGCAGTTAAATGTTTGTTTGACTCACGCCGTATATGTGCCAGCTAGACAACTAACTAAAACACGGACATCCATTCCATTTGTATTAGATGTCTTTCGAAATACGTAGCCATTTTATTTCATTTTTGTTCAAATATGTCTTTTTTCTCAGTGCGGTTTTTGAGACCTGTAGATGTTATGATCCCTTATATTGTTCTGTCGGTGATTTGTTGCCATTGTTGATTTGACCACTAGGAGACAGACGTGCTTCGGATCTAGTATATGAACTGACACACGCGTCCTCTTCCGGGTGTTTTCGAAAAGACTTACACCGGGTTCTGGAGGGACTCAGTGTTACTCGAATGATATAAACATTAACTCCGTCTCAATCAAGATCATTTATATGAAAAGAGCCCTGCAGCAGCAAAGAGAGCGGTTGTAACCTGAGTGCAGGTGAGTGCTGTTGAACAGGACCAACTGTTGCATTGGTGCTTATGAATAATGGCAGGGATGATGGCTACAGTACTGCTTTTACTCTTCAGGCTTAATCCGTCGGCACGAGGAAAAGTGAGTTGAGGAAGTTAAACCCTCCTGGACCATCGAATAGATCTTGTCACGTTCTAAATCATAAGATCCGAATAAATAAACGTCAACCATTTGTATTTATTAGATTCAACGTGTGCACGCTAAAGTAAATGCGGAGCATGTAGGTGGTACAGAGAGAAAAGCACAGGAGATTTAGAGTTAAGAAACATAAGTCGACTGAAGTGCCCCTGGCATAGGAAGTACAGTAACTCAATCGCAACTTTATGACGTACTGGCGCAACAACGTTTAAAGATGAAATCCCCAATGAAAGAAAAAGGAAGCGTAATCAACCAGCAAAACTTATTTTTTAGAAGCGGGTGTTTTGTATAAAACGTTATTTTGCGTTTGGGTGTGTTAATAAACCATTGCTTTACATTGGAAAGTAGAAAGCGTTTACGTGTCCGTGACGCCAGTGAGCTACTATGGAAAAGGCTAGTTCATGAATAGTAAATGAGTCACGTGACTGGACGCTCTAAATAAAGTTGAAGAGCATGACCTGATTAAAATATTTGGTTTTGCCTTTGTTATAGTAGGGTTTGTAATTTCTTGTATAGGACCGTCGTTTCCTTATTTCACCCTTAAAGGGACAGCGGGACTTCTTCCTGCAATTGTCTATGACGTACCCTCTGTCAGTACACGATCCGTTCCACCTGCACGATCCGTTCTGAGCATGCTCGCAATTACGTATTCGAAAACGTCATGGCGTTGTCGAAACCGCTCATGCGCAAATGATGATTTTGTTGCGCGATGATTTACGACACTGCACGATCTGTTCCACGCTTGCGCAGCTTTGTTTTACTTTCTTTATATATTTTTACTGTTAAACTAAATACAATACTCAATTTACTTCGCTGCTGTCCACCTCGTATCATTTCACTATGCGTTCTGTCAAGTCAGTTTGAAATACTGTAATGTTTCCCCTGACTTTGTAGTTTGCAGTTATTTCTTCATGTAAATGAATATAGTCTAGTTAGACATACGTGTTATGTTCCTTATTGGCTTCTGTAAACGCCATATAAGGGATTGTTTTACTCATTAAGATTAAATGGATAGATATTAGCCTATAAAGACCCATACTAATAAATTACTACATTTAAATTTAATAGTATTATCAGATTTTAATTAAAAAAAATGACACAAACCCGTAAGGTTAATAGACATGATACAGCAATGAATCGCAAAATGAAGTTTGGAGGAAACTGAAGATTTGCAGTCGATAAAAATACTTTATTCCACATGTAACCAAAATTATCTATGTTCATGTAACAACTCTATTATTTTGGATTGGCGACCACATAAACACATCGTAATCATGGTAACGTAAGCCACATTTAAGAGCATAAAAACAGACTCGCCGTGAACGGTTAAACTGTGTAACGTTAGCCTACAAAACAAAAGTTGTGCCAGTTGTGCCACCTGTGCGTTTTTTGCACACATTATACCAAACCTTTTTTTTAACACATTTATTGGTACATAAATGTCATGGGCATGTCCATGTGTGCACAGACCATAAAGTTTTTTGCTAAATAGCTTTTGGATTATCATGAGCTGACTATGGTTCTTGTATGTTAACTTCATAATAACGTTTTCTCAACCATGCATCTTTTGGGTCTGTATAGACTTCAGTATAGCATGAGAGCGAAACCCTTTCTGGGACGACTTGGTCAGTTGCTCACATGTATGTTTACTTTCAGGAATGTCAGAAGCTAGTTTTGAGTCAGAGAAGAATGCCTCACAGGATAATGAGTCTGACCCAAAAGAACAGGGCCCTCAATATACGGCTGACTCTCAGAGCCAGTCAGAGGCTAGTGAAAACAGCCTGGATGAAACACACATGACTGAAATTGACATCTATGAAAACAAGGAAGATGGGAACCACAGCCATATTGTGAATGATGATGCTGATGAAGATGATTATGAGGATCAGGCCAAGACTAAAGCTAGTGAAGTCCTTAAAGATGCAAAGGAAAATGCTGATGTTAAAAGTACCAGCAGTGTGGCATCTGTGATGACACAAGCTGATGTCAAGGTGACAATAATGATATATATTTATAATTTGTAGCTTAGCTTATAGTTGATCCCCCTCATACATGTTGCTGTGATTTCAGGCATTAGATTATTTCAAAGTGGAAAATATTATTTGAATCAAAAGAATTGTCTCTAAATTTTGAAGAAATGATCCTCTGCCTGAATGCTACAACATGATAATGTGACAGTGAAGCTTTCTTTCTATTTCAATCTTTTTGTGAGGTGTTTTCTACATCTTTAAGTTTATGGTGGCATTTCTTCAGCTTATTCCAGTAATCTCGTCTGGGTGTTGCTGCTTTTTAGCATTTTGGTGATGGGAACATGTAATTTGTAAAATAAGAATAATCTAAAATCATGCATGGTTAATTTCAACAGAGATTTATTATGAAGTGTGGGTTTGTGCACAAGTTGAAGGTGAGTAAATAATGACAGAATTTTCATTTTTGTGTGAACTGTTCCTTTAGGTGCTATAACTGGTCACCATTTCTTCTAGTTACTTTAACAATCTTAAATTAGGCCCTTCTTCAATACCTCAGTGGGAAACACTTAACAGTGCATCAAATAGCATTTAAACTCATGATGGTATCCTGATAAGGGAACTTTTCTTCTTAATTGAGAAGTATGGAAGCAGAACCATGTCATTTCTTTCCTCCTTATTTAATATTCATTAGACATACTGTATTTCGCTTAGCATTTATAAAGAGATCAAGATAACACCTGTCTTCAGTATGACTGATCGGATTGCTGATGTCTCTGTTGTTCTCTTTGTTTTTACGTACTGTATCTAAGCAACTCAACTCTGGGAGACTCTTTTGCTGGGCTTGACCGTGGGTGCTGCAATCATCAATGCTGCTTTAGAAACAGATCTGCTGGTAGCAAACTGCTTGAAAGAAGGGATTTCCATTAGCTAATGTAAGGGGTAGATTTGACGGAACAAGGCAGTCAACAGTGGCAGTTATGGATAAATTAACCCTCTTTACTTAAAACAAAATTATGATTCTTAATCTGTTTAGATTTGTTTTACTTTTTACTTATTTGAGAGAGATTTTCGAGCCATTGACCTCCTGGCGTGAAGGCATCAGGTGGCTTTGAAATATTCATACTCTGTTATTGGACACTGTGTGCTGTTTTCACCAGCCAGACAAATAACAGACCTGTCGAGAAGATTCAAATCACTGAGACGCGAACCTTAGTAGACCTTTTTGTAGTTCTAAACGTCACTTAAACTTTCATTCTAGTTTGAAACGTACAAAAAAAACAACAACACTGTAGTAGTAACAGTACTGTCGAAATTTCTAGTGTCATTTCTAAAGATATCTGTAACTATTTTACAGTATACTGTATGCTTGGATTACTTATTAACTTAATGTGTTTTCCGACCAAAGACTGACCTAGACATGTTTCATGTTTAATTCAGTTTTTAGTAAAGATAAATATCAATATATTTTACTTTGATTCTCAGGCTTTATTGATATGATAGTGAAGGACGACTCAGACTGTGACACCAGCCTTACATCTTTTATTAGATGCCTCTATTACAGACCTTGTAACTGTGCTGGAAGTCAGTGTCACAAAGCCATGCACACGTCAGTGCGAAGCAGACCGAAATCAGTTTCTTTCCAAGTTGCCAAGCATTTCTACCGTGTTTGTCTCAGTTTATCCATTAATAGTGGAATAGCTGGGGGTATGTTGGTAGTTGGAGTTGGAAATGATGACAGGTTTTCATTTTTCAATTCAGCTCAATTAGTCACTTGACATTGCTAAGTTTATAGACAGGTTGAACCAGAGATTATAGATATTAACAGAATAGAGCAATATATATTCTGTTTAGTGTGTGCGACTCCTTCTCTTTGAAAGTGAGATATCATTGTATCATGGATTGAAATGATCACCAGACGGCAGCAGTGTAGGTAAACTGTTATGTTTTGTACCTGGTTAGTATCCTGTCATTGTTGAATCAATGTCACAAAGCAGCTGCTTATCTGTATTCCGCAATAGATTTTGTTCTTAAAATGTTTAGTGGCTGTGGTGCTTCAGTTATGTGCAAAGCTTTCTGGTGGTGGTACTGCTCTGCATTGAAGCCTCTTAACCTGGCCGCTTTTATGTAGTTTTTATGTCTTAGTTATCATGTTTATGTGTGTGTGTGTGTGTGTGTGTGTGTGTGTGTGTGTGTACTAAAGGTGGCTATGGCTGAAGAGGCCCACAGGAGCCCAGCTGCTCAAATCTCAGTCACCAGAAACAGAGAGTCCGACAGGAGTCACGAGGATGTATTTCAGAGGGTAAGACACTCTACCCATAATGCAGTTGCACCAGCGCACAGAAAGACACTCAATCTGACCTGAACTGGGATCTTATTCACTTCCAATGTTTCTTAACTGTTGTTGTCCTGAACAGAGGTCGATGAATGAACAATACTGTCCTTTTGGACAAAGACCAAGTGTGAATGTTGCCAGTCTACTTCATACTGATGGAAAACAATGAAATACATTCTGTTTTAATTGTGCGTTCCTTGCATGACTGTAATTATGTTTTTAATTATTAAGGATGTTATATAATTTACACAACAAGCCACCAAACACTACGTATTATACACGCTCAATACACTATGCCTACTGTATATTTGCTCATGTGTTATCTTATAGTTAGTTGAAAGAATAATTGTAGGAAGAAAATTACACTAGTAAAAACAGTTATTTATTGAGCTGACTTTGTGTAATTTTCCTCTTTCTTTTCCTGTTAAGGATGTGCCATATGGTGTCTCCTCTGGACCAATGACGTCTTACTCCCACAATTCACCAGAACACTATGCAGAGACTGAGGGAGTGGTCCAAGTGGGGCCATACACAGGTACTGTAGAATTCTTTCCTGAAGCACGCTTTATATATAGATGTCCTGTTAAAAGACATAATTTTTCTCAAAGACTCGTGAAATGAAGGCTTTTCCACCTCATCCATTAGGTTTGTATAGTGGAGAATGGTTTCAGGATCTTTACTATACTGTGCATCATAATATGAGCCCACAGTCGGTTATTTGTTTGTCCATGTTGGAAAGTGTGATGTGGAGAGGCAGGATTTGAATATGAAAAGAAAGGTGTTCCTATCTCATTATGGATTCATCTGCTATCTTTTTTTATCTGTTTCCCCCTTTCATTTATTTCTCATTCACTGTGTGAATTAATTTGTTGGTTGGAAACCTGGCAACCGGTCATTAGTTGGGTGTAATTGCTTTCCATCCCTTTTTATTATTCAGGGCTCTAGACTAACTTTTTGCACTGGTGCGCCTAATTTTTATTTTCTTAGGTGCACCAGCGTAAAATTTGGGTGCACCCAAATTTTCGACCGGATCCCATTTAGGCGATATTGACTTGTTAATGATTAACTAACAATCTGGTAAAAATTTTGTTTTTTACCAAAGAAAGGTAACTTACTGAAAAAGTATGCTTCACTGAACTGAAATACATTTCAGTTGGTTTAGATACATTTACAACATCTGTGTCTCCGTCGATTAGGAATGCCATGTACGGTGTCAGTACACGATCCGTTCTGAGCATGCGCGTAATTACGTATTAGAAAACGTCATTGTGTTCCTACACTATTGGTACCGTGACGCAGGCGATGAAACATTTGACGGCCAGGTGGCACAACTGGCAGCATATTTTTTGTTTTGTAGGCTAACGTTACATAGTTTAACCGTTCACGGCGAGTCTGTTTTTATGTTTTTAAATGTTGCTTACGTTACCATTACGATGTGTTTATGTGGTTGCCAATGCAAAATAATACAGTTGTTACATGAACATGGATGATTTTGGTTACATGTGGAATAAAGTGTTTTTATCGACTGCAAATCTTCAGTTTCCTCCAAACTCCATTTTGCGATTCATTGCTGTATCATGTCTATTTACCTTACCGTGTTTCGAACTGAGATCAGTAGTATTGTCAAAGACGGTTTGTGTCAGTTTTATTAATTAAAATCTGATAATACTAGTTAACTTTAAATGTAGTAATTGATTAGTATGGGTCTATATAGGCTAATATATCTATCCATTTAATCTAAACTAGTAAAATAATCCCTTCAATGGCGTTTACAGAAGCCAATAAGGAACATAACACATATGTCTAACTAGACTATATTCATTTACATGAAGAAAGAACTGCAAAGTCAGGGGAAACATTACAGTATTTCAAACTGACTTGACAGAACGCATAGTGAAATGATACGAGGTGGACAGCAGCGAAGTAAATTGAGTATTGTATTTTATTTAACAGTAAAAAATATAATAAATTGTACCCACAAAGCTGCGCAAGCGTGGAAAAGATTGTGCAGTGTCGTGAATCATCCCACAACAAAATCATCATTTGCGCATGAGCGGTTTCTACAACGTTGTGTGCGCACGCGCCAACGGATCGTGTACTGACATACGGATTGTTCGCAACATGCACAGACGTATTTTTTTTCAACGTATCTGCGATGACTCCTATAATTTGGGCGCGCGACATCATTGTATTTGAACCCGTCACAAATGCACTTTTGCCGGCCATGGTCTTCCCACACTCTTTACAGTAAATGCAGTGCATTATTTCATCAGCTTTGTATCTTAGCCAGGGAAACTTGTCGAGCCACTCTCTTCGAAATCTATACACTTTCGCCCGTTTCATTTCAGTCGGCTCGGACTCGATCGTATCTGGCTCATTATCGAATGCGGTCTTCGGACCAATGCTTGACATAACCTGGGAGGTTGGTGGCTCCGTGTCAGAGCATTGTTTAAGATTATTGCACGGAATCTTATCGAAAAAGTTTTCAATCGTTCTTTTCATCTTTTCTACTCACCTCTATCTCTGTCTGATTGCACCACACGCGATTTCAAATGTAAACGCACGTACAGGAATATCTGGACCACGGCCAATCAGAGGGGGGTCCGCCCTACACTATCTCTAATTGGTTTAGACCACGTAATGGGACTTATGTGTGACAGGCAGACTTGAGTCGCGGAGACTTTTTTTCTCCGTCGAACGGCTGGTCGCACCGGTGCGACCTCAGATTTTTTTAAGTCGCACCATTGAGAATTTAGGTCGCATGTGCGACCAAATTAGTCGCACTCTAGAGCCCTGTTTTGAGTCCACCTTTCCATGTCACTTTTTAGCTTGGGAGGCTATGGAGCTTGTTTCCTCTTGCCTCATATGAGCTACTGACGGCGAAACTGATGCAATATATATTCTATTTGTAAGCTATACACGTTTGTAGAATAATTATTTTTCATTTGAATTGTTATTTTTAAGAAGATCACTTAAAAATAAGATTATTTTGAGAATACATTTTCCAATACTTTCTCTTGACAAAGAATTTTTGACGCTATGCCTTTAAGACGTCCATATAACAGCAATCACTTTTTTTAAATGTATTTAATTATTTTTAACTTGAGTGTTGTAAACAACATTTGTTATGATTAGCAAACCTTCACGTCAAGCATACAGTCAGCATCATTCAACAGACTAAGCCAGGGTTATGTACATGGCTGTACTTTACAGGAAGTCTTTCAGGCTGAGTGTATATAACATGAAATTCACAGCTGACCATTTTTAGGGGCGGCAGGCCAAGCCACCACACCTACAGTTGTTCCCAGTAATGCGGCAGCCAGCCGGCTAGCTCACAGCATCAGCGATAGTCAGGTGGAGACACAGAAAGGTACCACATAACAGAAGATACCTTCCTTATCTCCTTACTAACTGCACTGTCAGTTTTCTTTCGTTCCGTACCATCATAAAGACATTGTTTTTCTGTACCAGCTATCAGTTATGTCTGTTAAAGTGGAAGTAACGCACGCACTTTCTGCCAATCTCATATTAATCTTGAGTACCTACAGAGTACCAAAAAATCAACAAAATTCGGTGAACAAACAAACACAGCTAAACCTCAGTACAACGAACAAAGCACATTGATGGCCATGTTCTTTCTCTCGCTGGTTGACGCCTGGGTATTCTTTTTGCAGGAGAATTTTCCAATAAGGTACTAAGAAAAGTTGTTACGTAGCGGAATTTCATGTTCGCAGCTGAAAAACTCCCCCACAGCATGATGCTGCCACCACCATGCTTCACTGTTGGGACTGTATTGGACAGGTGATGAGCAGTGCCTGGTTTTCTCCAGAAATACCGCTTAGAATCGAGGCCAAAAAGTTCTATCTTGGTCTCATCAGACCAGAGAATCTTATTTCTCACCATCTTGGAGTCCTTCAGGTGTTTTTTAGCAAACTCCATGCAGGCTTTTATGTGTCATGCACTTAGGAGAGGCTTCAGAAATTTTTCAAATTAAGTGAAAAATTTAAGGGGGTCTGAATACTTTCCGTACCCACTGTATGTGATTCTGTCAGGTATGGTAACTGATGTCAAATTTCTTACAGGTTTCTCACTGTTGATTGGTAGTGCAGTACAGGCTGAACTTTATGATGGTGTTTTTGTTTTTTAAATCCTGCAGCGCTGTGATCTGATTCCCTCTTGTCACTTGCCTTTTTATTAACATTGGGTTGGCGCTCATTCATCTTCATTCGACCAACCACCTTATAACTTGATGACTTTGTGTAGATTATCTGTCATAAATCATTTTGTCTTTCTCCTGTAGGAGTTTACTAATGCAAAACAATGCATGGCTTTTCTATTTTCTGACTTTAAAGGGACATGCTTTCTTATGTTTTAAATTAAACTTATATTTGAATAGGATAAGTTTAAATAGTTTTTTGCTCAATACTGGAATATGATTTGTTGCTCTGTCATCTGTCATCAGAGCAACAAAATGCAGGAGCTGTGGTCCTTGCTGATGACATAAAGAGTCCTGCTATAGAGAAACTGGAGCTGGTGAGGAAGTGGAGCATCAACACATACAAAGTGAGTAATTCATGTTGTGGTTTTTATGTGGATTTTCCACATTTATAGGTACAATCTCAACAAAGTCTACAAAATGTGGGTAATGCATATGGTTTTGTTTGAAGTTAGTGATTTTTAGCAGAAAATTTAACTGATAGTTGGAGAGGTTACGTCTAATCTATTCCCCATCATTTCATGTCCACCTTATATTATCATTGTCAAACACTGGACAGCAAGCATGTTTCTTTATGTTCCATATGCACAGCTGCAGCAGTCTTTTGTTTTTATATTTCTCATTTAGTTATGTTTTGTTATTTATCATACTGTATATATAATTTTTTTTGTATTTCTATTTGTCTTCTACTAATTCCCGCTTTTTCAAAGATATGTCTTATGTCACTCTATACAGTGCACTAAACAGATCCTATCAGAGAAGTTAGGTCGTGGTTCCCGTACGGTAGATCTGGAGCTGGAGGCTCAGATCGAGGTTCTTCGTGACAATAAACGCAAGTATGAACATGTGATCAAACTGGCTCAGACGCTAGCCACTCAGCTGGGACAGATGATGCTGACGCAGAGACAGCTTGGTGACGCATTTGCTGATCTCAGTCTCAAGACACCCGAGCTACATGCAAGTATAATTTTTTTAAATACTTAACCTGTAATGACAGGTAGAAGGTGTTTACCTAGTTTTGGGTAAAAAGTGACTTTTTATCTGTCATACATTTTGTATTCCCTGTGATCGAACCCATGACCTTTGCACTGATGGACTTCCAGTTGAAGTGCAGTCCCAGTTGTACTTTATTCATAATTGGAGAATGTGTGTATTGATAATGTATAGATTTACTGATGGTAAGAACAATGAAAGCAATTTCGACGATACAGTGTAATTGCCATCAGTGCAGTAATACTTAGTGTTCCAAAACCACTATAAATACTTAGTACTTTATGACCAGACTATAGCCAGTAAGTGACTTTATGCTTTGGCGAAAAGCATTCAATTCTTGTTTTATTAAATGTTTGCTGGAGATTTGAGCTTGTTTTTGCATTTTTACCCAAATGCTGGCTGTCTGACAAATAAATTCCCATTTAGTCTTTATTTTCCTTTTGTGCTTCAGGAGGAATTTGGCTACAATGCCGAAACCCAGAAACTTTTGGCAAAAAATGGAGAAACACTTTTAGGAGCTATCAACTTCTTCATCTCCAGTGTTAAAACTCTAGTGGAAAAAACCATAGAGGATACCCTGATCAACATTAAGCAATATGAGACAGCAAGGTGGGATACTATGTATACTATTATATACAACTGTATACGTTTTAGGGAAATATTTAGCAAAATAGCAAACAATCCCTGCTGATCAGAGAGGTCTGTCCTCTTTCTGCAGGATTGAGTATGATGCGTATCGCACGGATTTAGAAGAGCTCAATCTGGGTCCACGGGACGCCAACACACTGCCCAAGATTGAGCTGTCTCAACAGCAGTTCCAGATTCACAGAGAAAAATATGAAAAGATGCGTACCGATGTCTCTGTCAAACTTAAATTTCTGGAAGAGAACAAGGTAGGTGAATGTAGCTTTTCAAAACTGTATTACTGAAATGGGTATGTGTTTTTCTTCTATTATAACACTAGATCATTTACATAAAATTATTAGCTGAGTTGGTTTACTTGTAAATAGCCACTAGTGTGACCAAATGGAATTGCATGTTTAACAAACCCTCCTTGTCCTCTCTTTAGCCAAATACTTTTTAAATGGATAGTTTACCCAAAAATGAATATTCTGTCATCATTTACTTACTGTCAAGCTGTTCCAAACCTATAAAAATGTAATCGTAAAAGATATTTGGCAGGAGGATTGTAACCAGACACTTCTAGGGCACTATTAACTACCATAGTAAAAACTACTACTAGGAAGGTCAATGGTGCCCCAGAACTGTTTGGTTTCCAAAATGCTTCCATATGTCTTCTCTTGTGTTAAATAGAACAAAGAAAGAGAGACAGATTTGACCGTAAGTAAGTTATATTTTAATTTATGTTTGAACTTTACCTTTAAAGCAAACTGTGACCTAGCAAGACTTACTAGTTGAGAGTTACCTAAGTTCACCTTCTGTGAAGAATCCCAACAGTTCTTTTAAAATTAATCTTGTAAATGTCTAAGTTTATAAAAAAATGTCTACACAGATAGAGTCTTTGTTAAGGCTCCTGATTTAGCTTATAGTAAAGAGAGGTTTTTTAAGCCATGTACTGTCATCTAAACAAACAGAGCAATGTTTTGACAGCACCATAGCCACTGTGTTTTTACAAAAACGTGTTTCAGTCCCATAAAAGGAAACTCAAACATTTGGTAGAACGTATTTTGACTTAATACCAAATAACATTAGACTTTACTGGTTATATTGCGAGTAAATATTCTGAATGGACTGATCCCTACAACTGATAAATGTGTGACAAAATAAACTACTGTATGAAACACTGAATCTGCTTGTACGATATATATTCATACTTTTGAGTATTGCATTAGACTTTGAATTAGGAAGTACAAGAAGTCATCGTGTTTTTATTCCCTTTTCTTCAGGTGAAGGTTTTACACAACCAGCTGATTCTCTTCCATAATGCTATCGCAGCATACTTCGCAGGCAACCAGCGGCAACTGGAACTGACTCTCAAACAGTTCCACATCAAACTAAAGCTACCGGGAGGAGACACCCCCTCTTGGTTAGAAAGCAGCACCGATTGATGCCCCTTCCCCAAAGTAGTATCTGAGCGAATGCTTGAAATATGTACACTCCATAAGAAACCAAAATGTTTTGCTATCATTCCTTTTCCGTTTTTACTCCGTTCAGGACACTAAAACCTGTCAGGAAAATGTTTAAGACTGGAAACAATTTTGATATAGTAGAGCAATGTTTTGCTCCTCTCTTTGCCATGTCTGACTTGACACTTGACATTCAATTTTAAATAAATGCTTTTTGGCTTCAGTGAGAGAGTTTACACTCTCTCTTGTGCAACATAAAATAATCTTGTTTCGCAATCAATTTACCAGCACTTTATGATATAGAAAAAACAATCTCATTAAAAGAAAGAAATGATAATTCAGAACCAAACTGGTCTTTGACTTAAAAGTGCTATAAGCTCTTTTTAGTTGATAATGAGAGACAGTTTTAGAGTTAATTCTAAACATTTCCTATTTACTCATTCAGAAGTCCCCACCTCTCCCTAATATTTATTTTCTAACAATATCAGATAGTTGGAAGTTGTGTAAATCCCCACACTGCTTACTTCAAAGGAAGGTGGAACCGAATAAGGATATTAATGTAGTACAGATTTGCAGCAGTTCCAGTATACTTTGTTTACTGTTGTAAAAGAGGGAAAGATTGGGATAATCACAGGTTAAAATTGTCTAAGCTTATATCTTTAATGTTTGCTACACATTTTTAAAGTAAATCTTTTGTATAGTGCATGGGAAATTAATGAGGTTTAATTCCTGACTCAATGTGCCTTTCTCTGTAAATCGAATTCCGTTTTGGCAGGTGTTCTGAACACTCCCATTGCTATTCTACCGACCACAGAATGGACCAAAACATGCATACTTGCAGCCCTGGATAATCACACAAATATATTTTATTTTCAATGCCTACCTATGTGCAAGACAGGCAACTTCTATTAAAGCTGCTCTTGAAACAATCTCTATTATCTGTTTTTAACCACTTTGGGCATTCAATTTCCTCAACCAAGTCAGGAAAATTATGAAATATAAACCAAAATGACTTGACACATTGTACAGGACCTTGTCAGCAGCTTCAGTTGTTTATTTTCTTATTTATTTTGTTTTATTACCCTTTCCTTAACCAAA
The DNA here is from genome assembly GCF_947034865.1 of Barbatula barbatula. NCBI lineage: Eukaryota > Metazoa > Chordata > Actinopteri > Cypriniformes > Nemacheilidae > Barbatula > Barbatula barbatula. The sequence goes on from NC_136771.1 coordinate 16,795,343, forward strand.
GGAGCTCTTTAAATCATTACTCTCAGATTAATGCATTGTCCGATCAAACTCATAAGTGTAAAACTGTACATATATTAAACCAGTGTCTGCCCATTCATTTAATTTTGACATGGTACATTTTGGTATTTAAAGAATTTCTACCATGAACCACCTACCTGTCTTACCAACTTTTCATTTAATTCACAATTTAGTTCTGTTCCAGCAACAAACAAGCACCAATGTACAGTAAATATGTAAAAGCTCACGTGTATAGGCATAGAAACACATCTATATATTTGTAAAATCTTGTATTTTACATTGGTATACATATTTCTTTTTTTTATATTTGTTAAGTGATGGAATCAGCGTTTGAAAGAAAATTTCCTAAATGTTGTTTTTGTGGGAGAAAATAAAACTTTCCGTTATTGAATCATTTATGCGATTTATTTATTTTGATCCTATAAATAATTGCAGACGTCTTTAAAATTTAAACGTTGTGGCAAGTTATATATGATAAGGATTTCTCATAAGCCTGTATATTTCCTACAGAGGGCACTGTTCCGTTTCATACAAGTTCTCCTCACTAGTCTGAGTTAAACGATGCTGTGAACGATAGACGTGCTTTTAATAAAGGAAATGTTGCCTTAATGTTCTCGTCTAATTGTTTTTTCATGACGTACCTCAGATAATCTGTGACGCGCACAGACGTGTTGTTTAAATATATCAAGCTGCGACAGGTGTCCACAGTCCACGAAATAAGCACACTTGAATCGTTTAACAGAAAAACACCTGCTATCCTGTCACAATATTTCGTCTAGTAATGTTAGTTTTAGGTTTAAATTCACAAGTTTATTGCGCACACGGTGCTTATAGGGCCTGGAAAATGTCTGTCTTCTGTTGTTTCCTAACAAGTCAAATTTATGCAAATAACTAGTGTTGAAATCATTGCTGGGTGTATTAGATTTGGCGTCAGAACTGAATTTAAAGTGAGGATTGGTTTCGTATTCACGGCAAACACGGAATATTTCATGCATTTCAGTTCGTGCTTCTCCCTCAACTATTAATATTATCGCTCCCAAGTAAATGGTTGTAAACTCGTCCATTACAATGTCCTGTTTATGTTTAATACACATTTACCAAAGTCAACATACGTACTTTAGTTATTTGGCACACACACACACACGGTCGAGGGGGAATAGTATGAGATTCACCTGAGCAAGTCACAGCAGCGCGCACTGCTCATGCGCCGGATCACAGCACATCGTGCGCATGCGCAGTGTGTCTGCTCGCTGTAATATACCGCAGCTTTGAGCGTCGCTGCAGCGCTGGCCGCGCAGGATGTCGGTGATACAGACACACACCTTCCCCTGAATACACACACCTGCCGCACTGGGAGGAAAACCACAGCGCATCTCATCCTAAACGGTATGCTGTTTTACGGTTTTTTACTTATGTATTTAGTTATTTGAACCTGTTTTGGAGTTATTTTGTTTCTTGTAGTGATGCCCTTTAAACCTACCCTGTCCAGATCCTGGTCTAAAAGGTTTTTCTTAAAACCATTTAAATATTTTCCCTGACAAATGTTCCTGCGGACTCTTGGTAGTACTGGATGTTAGTATTATATCGATTCTTTTAAATGTGATAATTGAGTGGGTATTTATAATAAGGAGCAATTGTGTTGACGGTCATTTGTATAATATCGCCCGTCATTGATAGCTCTTCAAATCGATCCCGTCATTCTGTCATATCAACATTCCGGTTTTATTTTGTAGCCTTTATTGCCGTCACGTCATTGGACGCATCCTTTAAGATCACAACCTTGATGTTCCAATGAGTCAGCAGTACATCTGTATTTCGAACTTGTTGTACAGACTTTCATAAGAAGAATAAACTCAGTGCCTGCCCAAAAGCCTCCATTATTTGACTTGAGCGTGGATCATGGTCTGTAAACATTACATCATCGGAAATCCCTCACGTCACTGTAGTTTATATATAATGCTGATTGTATGCGAACTGTTCTTCACAGATGTTTAGTATTTTCAATGCATCCGAAGGTGTTCAGCAGTGTTGTTTTGCCCTGTAGCTGTAGGGACCCAAGGGGCTTTTACTCGAAGAGCCTTTGCTCTTCTTTGTCACAGGTTGTGATGTGCTTTATTGTCGTCCTCTGAAGCCAGCTTCTTTAGTATCCTTTCGCATTTCTCATGGTGAGATGAATTGAAGACAGTCCTTTCACAGGTTCTGAAACAAAGGTTAAGGAAAAGTTTTCCCTTGGGCTAAGGTCAACGGGGGAGGGTGGTTGTCTGTTGCCACATTTCCACGGTAACACACCCTAAAGTTGGCGAACTAGGTTGAAGCCCCCCCCAACACCCAGCTAGGGTCTATATAGATACAGGACTTGATTGATTACCGTGGAAACGCTTTGACTCACAGCCTGGCTGTTGATGGGGATTATACTTTGAGAAGTTGTGGATTGTATTTTGTTCTGATTTTGTTTAAAATTATTAGTTTTTGTGTTTATATTATTTGGAATATAACTATTTGGATTTTAAAGCAATACACATATATTCTGTTCTTTGTTCAGACACAGTTTATGTGTCTCAAATACAGTGTCTAAACAGAAAACTCCTGACGACAATTCCAACTGTTGTTGTAATTACTGTCATAATACTTCTAATGGGCTCTAAAGGGAATAAATCCACCAGTAAGCTTCTAGATCTCGTGTTTGCTCGCACATAACATCAGGTGTTTGGATTCCAGCTTCTAGTCCCACCTGCCGTCCCCCTGGCAACCAAAGTGTTGCCTGTTTGCCCGCTGGCTCATTCCACTTCCTTTTTTTAAATGACATCATATCAATCTAGTTCTTTGTATTTTTCGTTCTATTTCTCTGTATTAAGCAAATAAATCTATAGTTGTTTAGCTGTATGATTTTCACGTGATTGTTTTGGTATTATGTGATGTTTGATTTTAATGAAGCTCACACACTTTTATGTAGTTCACTGTTTACTAGGACTGTCTACACCTGAATTCGTATTGACTGTGGGAGTAACCGTGTCTGTTTGTGGTCGAGAGCAAGCCGGGCAGAGAGTACTGTAATATGAGTGTATGTGTGTGCGTGTGTGTTTTGTCAGCACCTCAGCTATCAACACATTTCCTCCATATTATTAGATGTGTGATTTTTTTTTGGAAGGAGAAAACTCTCTTAGGCAGACATAAAGTCAGCTTCATTGATTGACATTGAAGTGAAGACCATTAACTTTTGTGCAGTTTCCTTGTCCGAACACATTTCATGCTATATAAAGTGATTGTGCCATGACCTGAACGATGATCTTATAGGCTCCTTCCTTCAAATTCATAAAGGGACACTTATGTAATACTAAACAGAGTTTTCCAGAGACTTAAGAGACACATTTTCAGTGTTGTTCTTCTCTTTTTACTTACAGTACATCTACCGTTTAAAAGTATGATGTGTTATTTTAAACCAACATTGGGTCAAAATTGGGTTCTAAATTAACCTATGCTGCGTTCTTTCAACCCAAATACTGGGTTGTTTTAACTCATTGCGGGGTCAAATATAAACATTCTCTGGTTTAGTTTAAGTCCATGTTTCACTCAACGAAGGGTTGATATAACCCAATATTTATTACATTGTATCTTGAAATTCATGCTTCTTCAGCACTGTTGTTTTTCCTCTGTAACGTGTCGAAAATAACATCTCATTTGCGAAATGAGATAAACCTGGAACTTTTGTTTCATTGAGCTCTTACCTCTGTCTTCTGTGCGATTCCTGAATCCCTCCTGTTAGTATAAATTTGACTATGTTCCGTGTGATGGCCATTGCTAATTTGTTAGACGTTCGTTGTTAATGGTTGATTTACCTTCTGTAATGACTCTTTACAATCAATAGAGATCGCTTAGCAATGAATCTCGTGCTGCCTGCTCACCACCTTACGCTAGCACTGGTTCAGTAATAATATGAAATATATTCTAAATATATCAGAAACCCTCCTCCTTCCCCAGCTCCACTTGTATAGATCTGCTACAAGGTGATCATGTATAAGCTATACGGGGGTTATTCATATACTGTATGTTACAATTTGTGCAGCAGCAGCATTCCTTACATGCTCACAGCAGCATGTTTCGTATGTATTGGCAGTAGCAAATCTCTGTACTTGCTCCGCCGCAGCAGCAGCAGATTAGCAGATCTATTCTGCCAAGACCAAATACATTTATATGTCATGTACACAACCATGCTAAACCCTCCAAGAGTCGTCATGAAAGAACTGTCTTTATATACTGTAACAGGACCAGTCTTATCTTGTATGAATGAAAGTGAGGTTGACATAGTAGTTATTTTTCATGTCTTGGTCATAAAGTTCCTCTCCGAGTTTCCTTGTAGATCTGAACCAACAGTTTAGTCATATCACATTTGATTAATGTGTGATTCCCCTAATAAACAACCTCTTTCTATTTATCTTCTCTCATCCCTTCATTATTTCTCTTCCTCTAATTCTCTATTTGGGTCAAGTCTCACATTGCCCGCAGCTGTGGTTCAATTCAATTTTGAAATTCATAATAGTGTGAAAAAAATCTGAGTCTATTACACTACATAGAGAATCTTTGTATAAATCCTTCAACATTTTTTCACCTACACAATCAGACAAGATATTTCAAAAGCACACCTAATGTTTCGTTTAAATAGCATATTGTCATGATAAAAGATTGTTTTAGATCTTGTATATAATGGTTCAGTGTAGTTCACCAAACCAACCACTGTGGAGTATCGATAGATTTTCTATTAATTTGAATATATCTTCAATAGCGTAAAAATAGTTGTGTCTCAGCCACTGATAATATAGTATACTCCTTTAACGTAACATATTTTACATAGCTTACACTGCACATATAGGCTACAACTAAAAACATTTACCGGAGTGTTTAACAGCAAACAGAGCGTAAAGAGAGCATTAAATTGCAGCAATTTAATGGAGATTTTCCTTATCCTTGTTATGTCGTTCTAAATGAGGGACAGTTTTAAAACATCATTATAAAACACATTATACCTTAGAATTAAAATAATACAAATTATTGTCCCAACGTGTTTTCATGAAGCATTTGCATAGCATCATTGTTCTGTATCAAACAAAACAGTTGCTGTTTATCATTGTTCCTAAATTTTAGGGATTTTAGTTTGTACGTCTTTTCCTCAGATAGAAAAGTAGTTTACTAAAAAACGGATGTGTGTTTGGACTTTGACATATGGCTGATTTACAGCAAAGACTGAATCCAAAGCACCATTGAGATTAACACTTGAATCTCCTGAAGTATTTCTTAATCTCTGTGTGTTTCCTCAAAGCTTCTTTGTTTTGGTGTTGTTCATCGCACCAAATGTTCTGCTGGAGGGATTATATGCCTGGTGTGGGTTGTGCCTTGGGCCTCATTTACCAGATACATCCAAGCCGAGTATGTCAAACAGGTAGCATCAGTTGAATCAAGTTGCATGACAGGATTTAGCTAGAAGAGTTGTGATAGAGTTACATAGGTCTCGACCTGAGACGACCATGAAAGTATGATCCAAGGGCAGGTGAGGCTAGTGTTATGTAAACAGAAAATGTCTTCTGGAGGACCACTTGCTCTGAGCCTTTTAGAATTTAAATGAGAATACATCCTGTGGTGGATTTGAAGTGATTATTTAGTAAATGTCAACAATAAATAAAACACATTCCTGTATGGCATTTTTAATCACTAAAAAACAAACTAGGACTTTTAGGAGATTTTCCTCACAGGACTGTAACAGTGTCCCATTCATTCAGAATGTTATAAAAAATCCATCAAGCATGCTTAACAATGTCTGTGATCAGATTTGTGACTATAGCAAGCTAGTAGAATGTAGAGTGCCGCTCTCATTTTGGAGTGAGAAAAAAAAGCCATTCAAGATTGGTATTACGTTTTTATAGGCGTGTGGGATAGACGAAGTGAAAACAACATGGACAAACTATTAAAACTACTGAACTAAGGTTTAAAACTACAACTCCATCAATAATAATCTTTCTTGTCATTGACCAAACATTATATTCATTATTTTGATGTTATCATTTACTTGCCCTAGTGTCTTTGTCAAATCTGTATGACGTTCTTTCTTCTGCTGAAAAATGTTGGTAAGAGCACAGCACAGCCCCCCCATTCACTTCTATTGTAACCAATGCAAGTGAATGCTGTTAACAACATTCTTCAAAATATCTTCTTTTGTCTTCTGCGGAAGAAAGTCATACAGGTTTGTTATGAATCATTTTAATCTATTCTATTGTGCGATTTCTTATAAATACTGTAGGTTATGATAATGGACAGATTTGATACGGAGTACCTGGGTGTGTATTGTGTTTGCTATCCCTGACATTGCAGCAGAGACACCACTAGTGGTGAAGGAGAATGTGTTTGTTAACCCTTCTCTCTCTTCGAGCATCAAGGAAGAAAGGAATCTTTGCACAGGAAAGCTGAGACAGGAAAGATGTCATTTATGATTGGAACTTTATAGTTTGATAGGCTGACTACACAGAGTTTGCATCGTATTGTGAAACAATACTTGCGACATAAGTACTCGTGCCACATGACATGCATGTGAGAACAGAACACAGCATAACATTTCCTAAAGAAGAGGACTCTACATGGCAAGGCAACCTTACTTTTACACATGAATTAGTTATACATAGTAGCTTATGCTTTACTCAGCTCAGGCAGCATGGAACCAGATTCTTCCTGTGACGTCAAGTGTCTTTCAATAAGTAAAAAAGCTGGAGGATCGAATGAGACACTGTTCACAGGTTGTATTGTGATGAGTTCTGGTTTGCAGGACTTGCTGACTTTATTTTGTTTATCTTTTTACCAATCCTACTAATAACTACAGTTAAATGACGTTACAAACAACTCTGTCAAAAAAATAACAATATATATATTTTTTTTCTAATAGATACTGGTCAGTCCCAGCATTAAGGTTACATGTATACAAGAACATGGTTTTTGATAGATTATATTCTTTTTCAATAGTATTTTTTTCCTAATGTGCACGGTTGCAAAGCTGTAGAGCTACATTATGTATAAAATATAAACATTTTTATTGGAAATAAAAAAGCACTATGCAAAAATATTACCCATTGAGCAGACGGAGGACAAATACAGTGATCATGTAGAAAGGATCAGGAGTTAGTTTTTCCCCAAAGTACTTGGTCAGTTTGTGATTGTGCTGTCCCAACAGACAGCATTAGTATAGAGTACAGTAAAGCAGAAACCCCTTTGCTTTTACTGTAATTCGCATTGTTATACTATACAATTTAAATGGTTGAAAAAGTGCTCTTGTAAATGTAACATATCTTAAATAAAAGAGGACTAAAATGACCTCTTGTTTGTTGCTTTGGTTGAATATCTTTGCAATTCAGTAGAGGAGAAGCATTTGATTGGTTGCTGGTCACCCTGACAACCTCACTTTACTTTGAAGGTTCTCTGATGTTGGCTGCTTTGCATATTCAAATAGCAGATGTGGTCATGACTGAATCACCAGTATGTCAACGCCTCTCATTATGACATTCAGCCATGTGAGACTTAGATTCTCAGCTAAGAAAGAAATAAACAATAATGTATAGATCATGTACATCTTGTAAAATATATCTCCTTGATTAATCTCAACACTTAATGGGCACATGGTCAGGGCATTCGAAAGGATCTCTCTGATGGGTGAAGGGCTTTAACATCAGGGATATGGCAATTTGGAACACCCCACATTATGGCTTATGTCAATACCTCTTTATTTGAATACAAGTTGTAAAGTTACCTTGAACCTTAAAACAGCATTAAAATTCCTGCCTATAGTTAATGTTGTTGTGGCAAATAAAACTTCATATATTGTCTTTAATTCATATTTATTTCAACTTGTTGACTTCATGTGCTATTTGTTAACATACTGTATTTAAGTATGTTAAAACGAATTTTCTGTTGATGTATTTCTTGAGTGTATGAGAGCAAGTGGTCGTTGAACCACTAATCAGAAGTAAAGAACTGGATTGCACATGATCATAAAACATACGATCATAATATTAAACCCCTGCACAGCCACTGGACCTGTTGGTAGACCCAAACATTATTTTAATTAATGAGACCTTTTCAAATTTAAATAATAAAACAGCACCTTATCAGTCACTGTTCTTATGTCTGATGTCTCCCAGTGAATTCTTACAGCACAAACTTCCTAAGTATGTAGATAGAACAGTGAGGTATATTCATTTTCATAATTGTAGCAAACAAATAAAATCAGCAGATGGTTGAGGCACCTCAACATTGGTATTACATTTGTTCGTTCTGAAATCTCAACATATTGTAGATTTATGTTTTTAAACATACTAATAATTATAATCAGAATAAAATTTAGTGTTATATAAAATTATTTGTCGTAGAATTATACATTTTGATACCAAAATATTTTGCTACACGATTTACTTTTCCTTTGAAAGGTCTTTGTTTGATTTTTCATTAGTAAAGATTTTACTCGTCTGTCAGGATCATTTTTACACAAAGCAGGTTGGCCTCAACTACTTAAGCTGAACAATAGCATTTGGTGTTTTCCAACTGTGAGCTTTTCTTCAGTGGACAACCACATATCTTTTGATGTCTGTTACTTTCTCATTTCCTATGTTATAGATCCTTCGCTTGACTGCACCTCAGTAATTGTGTGTTTTTGTCTTTTGTCCTGCAGTTCCAAGGCTTTGACCTCTGACCGAAAGTCTGCAAGTAACGGCACGGCATGATGGGACTGGGTAGTTCAAGTGAACTCAAGAGTCTGTAGCGTTGTGAAAGATAAATTCTATATTCTTTGTGAAATCAAGAACAAACTTCTCATGCATTCTGCTTGAAATGACCTTCCATACATCCAGATTTGTGAAGTATTTGTTCAGTGGCCCTTCAGGACTTCAATGCTAAAGTGATGCTTATCATGGCTAGTGTGACATCTGCCGTGGACGAGTCGGCATGCAACCATACCAGACCTGCAGTAAGTCCACTGGATTTCCCAGAACCTTCTGCAATATCCACAAATGACCCAAGCCATGGAAGTGACAGCCTTGTCAGTCCATCAGAGGGACCCCCACCAGCCCCTCCACCTCCTCCACCGCTGCTGGGACATCCCGGTCAAACGCACGCTTCACGGAAGAAACGGCGGGTACGGAGCTTCTTCTGGAAAACCATTCCAGAAGAGAAGGTGAGGGGAAAACCCAATATTTGGACTCTGGCAGTGAGACAGCAGCAGTATCAAATTGACGTGAAGTCTGTTGAGGAGCTCTTTGGCCAGCAGGAGGATGTTCGAACCATGACGGGCAGTGGACATCCTTGTTCTAGGAGATCCAGAGGCTCATTTAAGGAGAGCAAGGGTGAGGTAAGTCAACCCGAGCAGAACTGAATCATCACTATTAATAGCTGCTGCACAATATTGTCTGATGGACTCCTGAAGGGTTTAGCTTGTTAGTGTACATGACATATAAAAATATTTGGTCTTTGTGGAATAGATCTGCTAGGCGGAGCAAGTACAGAGGCTTGTTACTGCCAATACATCCACTACATGCTGCTGTTTGCATGTAAGGAATCTTGCTGCTGCACATGTAACATATATGAATAACCCCCCTATAGCGTGCTTGATCACCTTGTTGCAGATCTATACATGTGGAGCTGGGGAAGGAGGAGGGTTTCTTAAGCTCGATGCACTGCTACGACAATGATTAGCAAAGATATAAACGTTGAGCAGCAAGCTCTGCTGTTATAGAAGGAACAAATCAGCTGCGCCGTGTAAAGTTATGCCGCCGTGCAGCAGCAGCGTAGCAGATCTATTCCGTCAAGACAAAATACATTTATAGCTCATGTACACTACCATGCCAAACCCTACGTGAATTGTCAGGACAGAAATACAAATAGGCATGGTGTAGCTGGGCAATTACACGTTATTAATGTAAACACACATGTGACGCAGTATAATAAATCTGCTAATGCTAATTACGCCTGCTACAGCGCTCAACAGTCGCCGGAGGTAACCACAACATCAATACATTTACAGATAACATACACATTCACAGATTTAGTTACATCAAGGCATGAAACGCATTATACAGAGCATAAACAGGCTTTGTATGCCAGTTAAAATTCATACTACTGAGAACGTTTATTCATTTAACCTGTTCTCATATCAGTTACTTTCGGCATGTTTGAGCGATAACATGCTCTAGACTCCATGTTGTTCGAGCTGTATAAAACGGATGCATAAAGGCCACTACCAATAAGCTTAATATTTAGCTCAAGCATATGAGTTATTTATGGGGTTGCTAATTTTCTTAAATGAATTAGGCAGACCACACATTATGCACAGCGAGTAAGTAGTCCATATAGTCAAAATCCTTCACTGATCTTAGATCCATATGCTTTCTGAAGCGTGCTGCACTGCTACGACAATCACTAGCCAAGATTTAAACGTTGAGCAGAAGGAACCAATCAGCGGCCCTGCGTGTTAAAGGTTATTATGTCCGATTGGCTTAGAATATCACTGTGCCATCTAGAGTTTCATTGCCAGAACTTGTCATTTGTCTCAACAGTGAAGTTGCCCTCTATAGTGGTACAGGTTTTGCTAATGCTCAGCATATTTCCGCTCCTACAGTAGCAGTCTTGGGACTTCATACAGTATTTGATTTGAATTGATTTTTAAATGTGCCTGACTGAGTAGCATGTGTTAGGATTGCACAACACTGAATTCTTGTAACCGAGCAGTTTGCAATTTTGCTTAATCACAGTCTTCACAAGAAGTGCTTCATCAGCTGTCGTTTTGTCATCATTTGCCTTAAGAGGTCGATAAAGACTGATTCAGTTAATTCAGCTTTTTTTTGAGGGGGGAATTCACATTATTAAATTATCTTTATATATAATTATACAGTAAAGTACACACATTATCAGAGGTCGATAGTTTCACATAGGTAGTAACATTGCGGGAGTAAGTTTAAAGTTTCTTTTACTGAGTATTTTTCTGGAATTTATTTTACTTTTAATTTGTTACACTGTGTAACTTTCCTGTTGTCACTTATTTTAATGTTTTACAAAATGCTTAGTTTTTTCCAAGGTTGCGGTTTCTTTTCACCGGGGGGGGGGGGGGCATTCTTTAATGAAATGAAAAATTGGCAAACCTATATCTCTGAAAGAAATGTATGTCATGTATGAAAACTTTTTATATTTTTGGAGCTTAGGTTTTTTCTGTGTTTTGCCAAATCTATGTCTTTGCATCCCAATTCGCATATTCGTTCTAAATACTATTCCAAATTAATATTAGTATGTCCCAAATCAAAGTATGTTGAAATACAGTAAGTATTCCAAAATTACCAGGATGGTCTACTATTCTCGATTAAAAATGAGAAGTGTAGATCCATGGACACTACATGATGCTGGGCTATAATAATAAAATTACATTGTTGATTCACTAAATTATACAGTAAACATTACATTACAAATAATGAAAGCAAAAATGTTTAAATGCAAGAAGGAGATTTATTGTGATTATTTGACTTTTAAAGATCACAATGTCATGTAGGTAACATGAGTTTTATTATTTAAGAAGAAACTCCCACAATCCATTTCTAGAAAGACTATTATTCATAACATGTCAAACAAGTATTTCAAAAAGTTGTCACAGCTAAATAAATGTTAACATGTAAATTAACAATAACTGCCCTGAACTGTTTGCACCATGTACTGTAGTTCATTCAATGTCATCTTTTTCTGTTTTAATCAAATGTGTACACATTTCTTATCACTGTACTGGAAACCATAGTTTGTTTCCAACCTCTGCATAAAACAAACATGTCACTATTACTCAAAACATATGGTCCCTTGTCATTTTGTGTCCAAGCGACCAGCTGTGTTTCTTCGCTGTTTTGTGTGGTCGATGCAGGTCTGGTAATTATCCACGAAGGCACCAAGTGTACCTGTGCAGATCTAATGTAGCTAAGCTATTGTTTGTTTGAGGTGGCGTGGACCACGTGTGTGGTCTTGTGTGTAATTTCAGACTCCGCCCTGTTCGTCCTTTGAGCTTGTGTTCTTTGAGCAGCACAAATTGCATGTATCACACACATGAGTCATTTAAAGGTGTTTGCTAGAAAGAGAGAGAGAGGCATCTTGTATGTCTGTTTAGTTGCCAATAAAAAGCTGTGTCATGTTGGGTAATGACCTCAGCGTATGAGTCATCACACTACAAAGGTTTCGTCGCTTTTTCTTTTAGGTATATACAAAATTTAAATCAAGTGAATATGGAATTGAAAAGCAGAGGTGCAATAATTCTGAGAGTTTTTTTGTACTACTGTGTTTTTATTTATTGTAATACTGGGAGACTCATAATTCATACAAAAATCCATGTTAATATGAGGCAAGAATTCCTATTACAGTAATAAAAACAAATCTCACTTTTTAAATTTAAATCATTTTATAGCCCAAAATCCGAGGGGCCCATGTTTTGTTTGAATGCCCATTGTTTGTGATCATAATAAAAACGTTTTGTCCTTCTGTGCATCCTCTCATCCAAATGAATTATCTTTCCATCCCTCTCTTCTCCCAGGTCAGCATCCTGGATTCCAAGAGAGGAATGAACATTGGAATTTTCCTCAAACAGTTCAAAAAGTAAGTTTCTCAGAGAAGTCCTTTTATTTATGTGTTCCAGCGCAGAAATGTGATCTGGTGGTCAATGGACACCCAATGCTTTTGTGTAGTGTTCAATAGCTTTTGCACTCGGTTTGACACCTGAGTATTTCACACAAGGATGTCACGTACATTCATTGTGAGATATACGATTCAGCTAAGGCAGAAAATAAGATAAGCGTCTGTAAATTCTGTTATGAGCGGAAGCGGGCAGGTGGATGTGTCCTGTGTAAACAGTGCTTTTGTTTGATTTGTTGAACTAGTATTTCCACATCTTAAAGACAACACAGTACAGTTAGCGGTGGTCACATAGTTATTTACATGTTTTTATATGAATCGTTTTTGTGTCTGTGTTTATTATGCGTGCATATGAGTTCTGTCCTGTGTATGTATGCATGTGTGTGGACACTGTATCAGCCGTCACCGAGGGCTGATCACAGCAGATGCTGAGTCATATTTACACTGTTAAATCACTAATGTAGAAGGGAAGTTCTCTAAAGGATTATCCCATCTTAGTGTATTGTTCACACATGTATGACAGAACATTAATGAAAAGTATATGGTCATTTGTGAGAAACAATTGAAACGGTTTTAAAAAAGCCTCATTACCAGGCGACCATTAAAAAATGTTCAATCCCATAGCATGTTTGGCTAAAAAATTAGAAGTCGTGATGCCTAAGCAAGTTTTTATTAATCATACATCATTAGACATAATGAATAATATAACATATACGTATAACATTTTTCATATGTGGGGAAACAACCTGAGTTGCTAATGAGAGTCAGAAAAGTCATGTACACAGCATGACAAGAGACTTTTAAAGGAGTAGTTCACCTTCAAAATGAAAATTCTGCCATCATGTATACACCCTCTTCTTATTTCAAACCTGCATGACTTTCTGTTTCCTGCAGAACGCAAAGACATTTGGAAAAAAATAGAACAGCACAGCCCCCCATTCACTTCTATTCTAAGTAAACGGGGGGCTGTTAACAACATTCTTTAAAATATCAAGATATATAATGACAAGAGGGTGAGTAAATCATGACAGAATTTCATTTTTAAGGTGAACTTCTCCTTTAAGCTTTTAACTAGAAAAATCTAAAGTAATCTGTTATCCTGGTAGCCATTTGAAAGGTACTAGTACATGTGTGATTAAACAGTCTTTAAAAATGATACAGAGGATGATAATATCAGTCATGGATTGATGGACAGTTGTGGCCTAGTGGTTAGAGAGTCGGACTCTCAGAAGATTACCGGTTTGATTCTCAGCAGGTAGCGACTGACGTGCCCTTGAGCAAGGCACCTTACCCCGTTTGCTCCCCGGCGCTGCAGTGATAGCTGCCCACTGCTCCGGGTGTAAGTGTGTTCAACACTTGCAATGCGCGGCGTGTTCACTACTCACTGGGTGGGTTAAATTTAGGGTCACCATAACTGACAAATAGGTCACTTTCACGGACACTTCTCTTTTCCACAATATATTCATATTTATTATACATAAATATATACATAAAAATAAAAAACAGCCAATATTGTTTTGTCATTTGAAAATGCTAAACCCTTTTTATTTAATCTGTTTAAATTACAAACAGAATAGTAAATAATTTAACAGTAATTCTTTCCTATGTTCAAATTATTATTTGTGCAAGGTAGAGAACAGAATTATCTTTTCTATGACCATTTTTGGTGTTACCGAATTATGTTTTATAATTAATATCTTAACTGCCATGATGTTTCAGTTGTTTCGTGGGAATTACTTCGCACAGACAAAATGCCAACAAACATCAACTGACAAGTTGGTCGGCTCAAGTACTAGGCCTATCGTGGCCTATTCCTATCAAATTACTCTTAATAATTATAATAACATTAATCAGGTCCCGCACTTTATTTTCTCATTCCTGCACGTTTTAAAAAACTAAACCGAAACAGGCGCACAAGTGCAATTGCTTCCGATGGACACTCATCCTTTGTATTTACAAATATTTGATGAAACCTTTTTAGATCGCCCTACACCTCGTCGAAAACTCACAAATAAGTATAATTTTAGATGTTTAAACACTATTCGGAGCGGGATAGATGAGGGCTTAATGTGCTTATTTTTATGAAACTTCAAATTAATCGGAAATCAACACTTTTTAGTTTTGCCTGTGGCTCATAGACCGTGCCCATTCCGAATCATATTATTTTGCGTACCCCGGCCTGGACCTCTTTTTTAAATGAATACCTGTAAATTATACCACACTGCTTAGACATTCCAACACCCAACAAATCCCGATTGAGCATGTTCAGTTGGGTGAAAACAGACCAATAGCAACAGACACAGACGGGGCATCACACAGATAATTTGTCTGTGCGGTGTGAATTGGCCTTCATGTGTGTATTTCTATGGAGCATACATTGAAGTGTGCGTGGGTTAGTCTCATGTAGGTTCTTAGTGGTCTTGTTGCCAGAACAAACACATGATCGTCTGTTTTGTACTTGCTTTGCTCCCTCAGGTCCAATCATGCAATAGTAGAAGATATCCGTCTGGGCAACAGTAAACAGTATGGGGCTGAACCACTGAAAGAACTACTCAAACTACTACCTGAGTCAGAAGAGGTGAGAAGACCTTTAAACCTCATCTGTACATTATATTCATAGAGGATGCATAGTGTATGAAAAGTGTTGGTGTATTTCATGTATGACTGTAAACTTAAATCATAACACAATATTTATGACCAGGTAAAGAGATTGAGAGAATTCAAAGGAGATCCCAATAATCTGACACTGGTCGATTCCTTCATGTTCCTGTTGATTCAAGTACCATGGTAAGAGAACGCTCTTATCCATGAGACATCAATTTATATGCTCATTTATCCTCTTGGAATACATGCAATTCAACTATGCTTGTGTGTCCACTTTTAAAGCTTTGAGGTGAGTATTGAGGCTATGGTACTCCAGGAAGAGTTCCATCCATCTTGTGCATCAATGTGTCGGGAGATTAGCATTGTGCGTCAGGCTACCGAAGGTAAGACCATAATGCATTAAAGTATTTAGAGATCTATAGTCTGTTTATCTGCATTAGTAGTTTTCTAAATATTGTGTAAGCATCTTGCCAAGTTAATTCCTCTAACTCCTCTAACCAAAGATTTACATGCATGAAACATGCAAAGTTGATGTGCTAAAAATGTCAGTGCTGCTCTGCTCATGTGTTGTACCGGGGACTGCGTTATCTGCTTTCGCTAGTTTCCCCTAAATAAATATGTTATCTGATGGGTGCAGAAATGTGTTCCCTGGTAAACAAACCTTCAACTTTTGCGTCGCTAATGCAATGCTCTAAATTTGAGCTACAGGAATCTTTATTCTTTGTATAATATAAGTGTGTCCAGCCTGTTTTTATGTGTGGCTTTTGCTCATGCTTGTTTGTTCGCACAAAATACAGCCACATACAATTTGATAGTTTGCTCAAACAATCAGCTTATTACCTTTACGTGTGGACAGCCGAGTGAATTTTCATCAGGGCTCAGTCGGAGAAATTGGAGGTGCTGAGTCACTTTCTATCTGTCAGCAATGTCTTTAGTAGCCATTAACAGAAACCAATGTTGTATGACCTTTCTACAACTCAACAGTACTTCGATGTACAGTAATAGCATAATGTTTAGCACTCCGTTAATAATCATTTAACTACTGTTAAAAAAGTATTACTAATGTACTTCATCATTATAACAGCCTAACATAAACAAGGACACATGTCCAAGTGCATTTCTTAAAGAATAGAGAATATGACACAAAATAGTAAGTGTATGAATGTTGAATTCCGCGTTTAAAAATAATGTTTGTATTGATTATTCCACAGAAATAATGACTTGTGAAGAGCTCCATGCCATTCTACATTTGGTTCTCCAAGCTGGAAACATCATGAATGCTGTAAGATTTTCTATTTAGTTGGCAGAATTTGATAGATCAAAGACTGAATGCTTTTCCAGCGAGGAAACGGCAAACGTTATTATTGTGTAGATAGAATCCAGTATACAGACTTGTCCTGTCGATGGTCTACCTGCGTGCTTTAACCACGTGCACAAGCAGACCATTTAACCTCGCGCAGTCCAACTACAGGACAAGTCCGAATTTTATCTTTATGTACACAATAATAATCTTTGACACTATAATCCTTCCATTTTTAATATTTGGTATGTTTGTGTGCTGCTGCACGTCCCTCTGTGTGTTGGAAGAGAGTGCATGCATTCTATGGGCACATATTACTAACACGCTCTTTAAATAACCAAGAAAATATTGCACCATTATCTTTAGACCAGGTTTCAGCTGGTCAGTGGTACACCTCGGATTAGCCCAGCACAAATGGATGTAAATGCATTTGCTATTTAAACGAGTGGCTCCTGATGTGAAAATGAGAACTGAAACAGGCTGAAACTAGCAAAAGACACTTGCGTCGAGTTACTGAAGTTGTTTCTTAGGACGAAATAAAAAACGTTCTTCTGGAATAAAATGGCGCAGCTGTTTAATGGAAATGGCTGGCAAATTACATTACAGTGTTGGTTAAGCAGTTGATGTGTGAATGATACTAATGGATAAAAGAGAGGCCAATAAATGCCAATAAAGTACCTTAAACTTGAAAATTGAGAGGAAGCTGCAGAACTTTTGAATAGTAGATGCAGGATTTTAGTTGGCTTCATATTTTTTGTTTATAGGGTGGCTATGCAGGCAATGCTGTGGGCTTCAAACTGTCTTCCCTGCTCTCTCTGGCTGACACCAAGGCCAACAAACCTGGCATGAACCTGCTCCATTTTGTGGCACTGGTAACTAGAACTAGAACCAAATGCAAATGTGGTGTACTGCAGTGTTTTTGCTGTTTTTATTTTACATTGACTTGCCACTTTTACTTTCAGGAAGCACAGAAAAAAGACGAGGCCCTTTTGAAGTTTCCAGAGAAACTAACATGTGTCCAGAGTGCAGCTAGGTATATTTCACTTTGTTTCTAAGATATGTCTGCACTGTAAAAATGCCGTGATATGAAACTGTGAAATTCTGTAGGTTTCACAGATGAAACCTGTTGGTAAAACGTGTCCGTAAAAAATACAGAAAAACTCTGTAAAATTGTCTGGGAAATTATCAATGAAATGCCAGATTTTTTTCAACTGGTGTCTTCAAAAGTTCTATTAAGAATTAACACAAGTTTACATGTTGATTACTTTCGGTGAGTGACCATTATGGTGATGAGTCTTTGCTTTAGTTGGCATCTTGACCATTTGCATCTTAAGTTAAGTGTTTCCCTAGATTTAATAAAACATGCACTGAAACAGTTGTTGTAGAGTTTAGGTACTGATATAAAGTGATTATGTCATTCTAATTATCTGACTGTATGAAATAAAATTATATTCTGAAGGTTTTACAACACATCTTGCACATGTAAAATGGACTAGCAAACATCAAGAATACAAATTTTCGTCTCAACAATGGTGACAACCAAAAAACCTCTTAAGATAAACCCGATGCATTCTGGGTACCATCAAAGTACAAAACTCATCCATGACTCCCAGCATGCATTGCAGCAGTAAGCGTTTCATTTGTTGGTCACCACTGTTGAGATTCATTCACTGCTTCTTGATGTCTGAGTCAAAAATTAAATTCAAACCTTTTAACTGTTCAAACACTCTTTATATGGATTTTTGCAGGAAATGTGGGTCTCCAATGTAACCCATTTAGACCATTGTAACAAAAACCTAATAAGAAACTTTAGAACATCAGAATGTCTGAAAAAGAACCTTATCAAATTTGATTTCGTTATTATTTGCTATAACAAAACACTGTCACAGCAGCCAAAAGCTCTGATCACAACAATGGTGACTTTAAACAACTATAAAAAGTAATGGATGTAATGCTGCAGTCCCTGTGAAGCAGAAGTAGTGATCGTCTTCAGTATGTGGACATATTTCCAAGATGAATAGTGGGTGTGGCTCATGTTTTTCACTGTGAATTGACTGGACGAATAAAAACAGGAAGTTCCCGTATGTTTACGGTAGTTTACTGGCAACAACAGCTGACAGTATTTTTCATTAAAAACAACATAAGTTTTCTTTTCTGACATAATTTTTTTGTTGGTCACCACTATGCTGAAGAGTGAGTCTGTGTTTAAGTCAGGGTCAGGCAATGATGTACTGATGTTATGCTGCATGTTGCTTTGCAATTCATAATAAAAAAACATCAAAGTCACTTTTGAACGAAGATATAAAATAAATAAATATAATGTTTTCACTTTTATGCATTAGGTCCAAGTTTTGATTTTATATAAAGAAATGCTCTTAATATAGAAGACTAACTTCTCATTACTTCTCTGCTGTCGGTTCTCAATATTTCACTGCCTTATTTTTTCATTGTTGCAGAATCTCAGTAGAAAACATTGAGGCAGAGTATTCTTCTCTATATGTCAAAACGCGTTCTTTGGAGCAGAAAATTCAGGATGACAATGTACTGCAAAAGCAGCTAGATCCATTTTTGCAGGTAAATTAATTATTTTCCAATAAGAGTTTAATATTTCCATTTTTCATTTGTTAAAGCTATAATACATTATGTTTTGCAGGGGAAAAATTAACTAAATAACTTGAGTAAGAACTTATGGGAAATTGACTTCAGCTTATATAGAGATATGTAATGTAATGCTCTAAACAGAATGGCAACATTGAGGCAAAAGTTATCATTTGCAGATTTAAGCAATTATTTTGGTTGTTTTTGTTACTATTGTCATTATCTTTTATTTTATATGATTTGGTCAGAACAGTGTTGACTCCAATATCTAATGTCATAATGGTGCTATTATTACATTTTTGATATTATGAAAAGGATTTCCCTTGTTCCTCCCACTAATGTTAATTTTTGTGCATTTGTCATTTGTTTATTTATTTATTAGAGCGCTACACAAGCCCTGCAGGACCTTAAATGCCACAGACTTGACTTGCGCAAGGAGGGCAATGCTCTCATTGACTTTTTCTGTGAAGACAAAGACACCTTTATATTGGATGAGTGCTTTAGAATCTTCCAAGACTTTTGTCTTAAGTTCAAAAAGGCAGTCAAGGTATGACATACATTTTCATGAAAAAGTAAAAAAAACATTATTTCAATGAACAAGAAGTAATAGGAATCAAGAGTTTATCTGTATCTGACATTACAACATGGACGTGTTCTGTGTAGTCATTCCCTCTTATTGCACTCTCCTGCAGGACAACCTGGACAGAGAATTAAAAGATGAAGCCAGACGGCGACGCTTACGGGAACTGGAGGAGAGACAGTCTGCCTGGGCTGGAAATGAGAAAGGTGAAAATGTAGGCTTTGGTCGGAGTAGTAGTGAAAATGACGTTGACATCCTATCAAAAGAAGGTCTTATGGACTTCTTGCTTCATTCAAGACCTCAAAGCCCCCACAGTTTTTTGGGGCGCTCGGCTAGTGCTCGTCGCTATCATCACACGGTTGGTGACCGTGGCTATGTGGAGCTCGTCTCTGGGCCTTCAGCTTCTGAGTACAACAAATTTAGCAGCCTTCCTCGTCCCGGCAGGAACCATAAGAGAAAGACCATGCCCTGGCTTTTTTCACAGGATAATAATAGGGAGCTGGACCCACAAAGTCAAGCTTATCAAGAGATGGTCTCAACTCCAACAAAGGCTGAAACAGAACCGATCAGTCCTTTAGCTAAACACTCAACTTCTGGCTACAACATGAACAATGATCCCTACAATAATAATAATTATACATCTCTCTCAGAAGGTGGAGTTACCCCCCAATTAAGTAACTCAAAGAATGTTTTTCAGAAGACATCTGGACAAGGTGTTGGACACATGAGTGTTTGTGTAGAGAAACACAAACTAGTTCCTGGCCTACACCCCTTTGAAATAACAAGCCAGGTCAATAACAACACTCATGTTAGTTTAGACAACCCGTGTGAAGTTGTAGTGACAGATCTGGAAAGAGATGAAAACTCTTCCAATCTATTTGTTCTTGATAGCCCTCCATCTAGTAGAAGTTCTGAGAAAGCACCCACGCCTGAAAAACTATGGGACGATATGTCCAAGGAGGAGGAAGTGGACACAAGCACCTTTTCCTCAACAACGTGTGATACCCCACTGCCCCTTGATCCATCTGCGTCCAATAAGAAACCTGTGTTAAATATCATAGACTGCACTGAAACTGACTGTTCTGTTGTGTTGGACTGTTCTGAGATTGAGAGTTTTCCCATTATTAACGAAGTATCTGGAACTAAATCAAAGCCACAGAATGCCAACTTTTCAAGAATCCCTCAGGATGCCAATTCCCTTTCCTCCAATTTTGAGTACATCAATGGTCACTCTGCATTAAGTTATGAACATCTTGGAGAAAACATTGACAGAGAGAGTCCAGAACCAGTCAGTCCATCCGTAACTACAGAAGAAGCAGAGACAGACAGCTGGGACACAGCTGAGGGGCGGAAAAATGAGAAGGCAGTCCAGATCTGTAAACCCAAAGCTACCATTCATGTCAAAACCAAGACGTTGTCCAAACCTGGGTCTATGCATACCAGCCGTCGCCCAAGAGCCCTCACAGCAACTGAGACGCAAAACATGCGTAAAGTGGTGCCCATTACGAGGCAGAATCGATCTGGTAGTAACTTGAAGAGAGTAGAAAAAACCCCTGGACATGAAAGCGCTGAACCCAGGCGTCCACTTCGTGACCAAAGCATGCCAGCTAGGAGAGGTGAGAGACAAAGCAGACCCGCAAGACCTTCCAGTCTCCCTCCAGAGAATCCCAGGGCGCAAAGAGGAACACCGGCAAGCAACACCAACCCTCACTGGACAAGGGAGTCAATTCAACGCACACCCTCCTACAAGAAATCAAATGCCAAACCTATTCGTAACATCTCAAAACCAGCACCAGAAGAAAAGATGTGTCGTTCAACAATGCGAGCCTTGGCCCTAGCACAGGCCCAAGTTACTTCGGAAGGAATTACAGGTGAGACTCTAAACAAAACCCCCAAAGGTTCATTCCCCAGTTTTGCTCGCAACACTGTAGCATCCTCTTCCAGATCTAAAAACGACTCCCCTGCACCACCTGCAGTAGGGATACCATCAAAGAGTTCCACTTTATCAAGAACTGGCTCTCAGAGATTGGCTTCTGTTGCTAGAACGGACTCGGTCGGTAGCGGACCTTTGCCAAGGAGTGAGGACAAACTAGGGGGGTCTTTAAGGAGGGTTCAGAGCGTAAGGGCTTCCAGTCGAAGTGACACAACACCTCTACAGTCCGGACGAGAGCATTCCTTTAAATCTAGCAGTTTTTCAGAGAGATCCACACAGAATAGAGACTCTGTTTCTGTATGCAGGACCAATAAACCAACATGGAAGTAGAGTGGACATATAACATACTAGGTATAAAAACAATGTTGAACATGGCAGATTAAATACATTTTCTGCACATGCACCACTAGTGTCACTAAAGAGCCACTCGTTGTCTCATATTGTCCTGAATGTATCTTCAGCCTTTAGAATGTAGCTGAAATAGATGCTCTGCAATTGTTTCTAAAGTTATGTAAGCTACTGTCACCATTTGACAGCATATGTTAGAAGCACTTTCACATCCATACACGGATGGTTCTGATGGCCTTCGTGTACTTTACACATCATCAACTGTCATGAACTCACACTTAAAACACATCAATCACAAATTATACTTAGATTATATTTTTAGTAATTAAATATGTGAGCTGTTTCACATATTCTCACAAAGACAATTTGTCATATATTGACATGCTCGCTTTATCTTATAATGTAAGTAGTAGTGTTTACTAAGATAACATTTTCATTAAAACAAATGAAGGAAACAGATGTTCCACTCAAAGATATTCCACCAAAATGTTTTCTGTGCATGACAAATCAAGCTGACGTGATGAATGTCTATGAATGTTTTCCACATACATCTTGGCGTAGCTGATGCAATGGAAGTTGAGTGCAGCACCTCATAGTTTAAACTTTAAAGCCTCTTCAGAAAATATCTCAGAATATATTAGGTGTCTTTAAAACCAGTGTATTTACAGTATATAAGAGAAATCGTTTAGTATGTGTTATGGGGTACACTGTTATTTTTCTTTACAGATTTTCCACATATAATGTGAATAAACCTGTCATTTTTTAAACAAAATTTTAAAATACAGTAAAAAAAGAATTACAGTAAAAGACAAACTTTTACAGGTAAAACCTTTTTATTTACATTTGTACAGTGTAGTTTAGGATTAGAGATAAAGAAAACACATTTACCAACAATTTAACAACACATATGTGACCCTGCCTGTGAAAACTCATAATCTAATTACAACCCCTATGATTTCAGTGTTTGACATGGCATTACTCAGTTTATATTAAAGATTATATTTTCACAGATCGATCTTTACATTATGTAGGATCCATTTATGTAGAGTCAATCACAAAAAATACCTAAGTTGGGTTTTTCACATGCAAGGTCACATTGTATATAAAGAAAGTAAAGACACCTAATATAAAGCAGGTCTTACATCTTCAGTGGCTGCTGATTTGCTTTCAGATTGAATTTCACTATAAACTGCTGTACAATCTTGCTGCTGTTGTGACTGTTTTGCGAATATACTGCTACTTATTTGTAAAGCCATACTGTTAACCAGGAGTGGCAAAACATGGTGCTAGAGGGGAGACTATAGAATATTGTGTGGTGTAAACATTTGAGAAAGCACATACACTGTATGCAATGTTCTGACAGCATGTGTTTGAGGAAGTAACGTATGTTTACATACAACAGTATCTGTGTTCTTAAAAACCAACAAATCAGTGTTAGAATAAGTCTTATTAGGAAAGTGTGTGCACTATACTGTCAATGTGCAGGCTACTGTCTGTGACTACTGCTGTTATGCCCTTGACCAAGGGCATAACTTCACTACCATCAGCTTGCCTCACAGCAAAGCTATCTATTTTTCTTAGCTTTCTTTGTGTCTATTATGAAGCCATTGTATAAAACAGCTTTATTTAATTGTAATAATAAGTCAACACTAATAGAATGCTGTTTTTATTTTGTTTCTATGTATAATGCGCTAATTCAATGTAGTGCTGATTTCACACTATGACAACACAGAAGGCCTAAAATCATTCTACCTCTAGAATCACATTTGCCACCTCTGGTTCAGATATTCTGATGGTTCACTCTGAATCATTTATCAAGTGAATCAATGGCTTTTCTGCAGGTGTGCCTCAGTTACATTGTACAATGCCTTTTTCATGTTGTGAGAAAAGTTAATGTACTGTATTGACTTTTGTATTTAGTACCGATTGATTAACATGCATTAGAATGCATCCATGGCAACATGGGGAAATCTGGCACAATGGAATCCTTGTTCCAGCTGTAGATTGCAGTTTAATCATATACACAACAAAAACACTACGATAGTCAAGGTTGTTGATTTAGATAACTTTGAGTGACTTAAAATGAAAATGAAGGTTGCATTTGTCCATTCAGATCATTTTGAATGTTAGTGCTTGAAATTTCAATTTTGAATGTTATTTTTGAGCCGTTTTATCTGTGGTTGTATTATTACAATCAATATAAGCTAATCAATAAAAGTCTATGTGAAACTTATTACAATTCTTAAGATTTCATGCATGCTTTATATGAATTGGCCAAATGACCACAATACAAAAAGTTGTCTGTGGGTTGCAGAATAGTATTAATACCATTGCATCTAAGAGATATCTTTACTAAAGGCCTCAGCTTCAAAGGACTGTGTCTGTTGTCCTGGTAGACCAAAAGATTGCAATTTATTTATGTCATGTTTATGTGAGGGTTTGGTTTAGGAAGTCAATGGAATGTCTTTACAAAAACAGTACCCTGTGTAGTAAAACAACCACGTTTGTGCGTGAGTGTGAACTTGGTTTTATATCCCGGTGGGGACCTAAACCCGAACACACCAACTCATGGTGTGACTTGTGTCATCGTGGGGACCAAATTTGGGGAAAAAAGCGTATAAGTCTAAAAATGCTAAAAGTTTTTTATGATCTCAAGGTGTAGGGGCAGGCGATAAACTATACAGTTTATACAGTATACAAATCATTAAACCATTAGACTGTCCCCACAGAGATAATAAACCAGACACAGCTGTGTGTGCACGGCATGCATGTGTGTATGTGTGATGCAAATTAAGTTTAGTCAGACAAACAAAGAGAGAATCTATAAATCATTTAACCCAGATAATTGCAAATAGTAGGAAACATGTGATCCGTGCTATTGCCTTCTTTTCATTTGGTACATTTAGTTACTTTAGTGGTCAACTTACCACATTAACTGAGGGTGAACAGTGATCTTTTCACACTGATTTGGAACAGCACACTTATCAAAGTTACTGCCCAAACTTTGTTTTTATTTCCTTTACTATAGTGCCACCTGCTGTCCATTCTTTAGAGTAACATGAGGTGGGCCTTTCCCACAGACTGACTTTTATGGCAGTCTTTGTTAGCTGTGAAGTTGCCATAGCGATGCTTTTTTAGAAAAGAACAATTTCCCTCAGAGCTCTTATTTGTGTCACATTTTAAATATCACACTTGGTTTAACTGGAGTAAAAAACACTCGTTTGCAAAAACATTTTGGAAAATATGTTTTATATTAAGCATCTTTGGTCTGTTTTTCTATAAATTAATAAAATATTAATACACGTTATAAATCAACGCTAGCTTTATATAATATATTGTAGTACAGTAAAACAACAGTACTAATCTAGTTTAGTGCATTCCACAGAAACCGGCTTCAGGTGGCAGTGACAAAACAATTTCTATAGAGTTCTATAGCATATACAGTATATTAAAAAGCTAGATATTGTAAATAAAATATATATTTATTTAATTTAAAAATAAAAATTAAACTTATTTGAATGTAAATTTAATTCTACTAACTCACAGATACTAGGTTCTTACACTAACACAACACTAGACGGCGCTCGATTGCTACTGGAAAGCAAAGGAAAGGTTTTGAGGAGAACGCGGAAGCACGTGCAAGTAGTCCATTGGCTCTGTAGAGGTGCAGTCGTAGGCCGGATGATTATAAAAGGGGTTGTTAAAGAGAACCAAGCAGGCCATCTTTATGAGACCTTCGAGGCCATATGGTATGCTCAATACCTTGTTCTCCCTCGGTTTATTGTATACTAAATGGAATCAAAACTTTTATTGCTTAAAAGCCAAATATGGTTGAGACAAAATAATTCCCTGCGTCCAAAATCACATACTCCCATACCATATAGTAGCCTATGAAGTTTTCAAGCGTTAAAATTAAAGAAAATTATTCCCTGCCTGATCATAAATTTCTCTTGAAAAATATGAAATTAAAAGCAATTCTCTATTTCTGCAGGCCTTTGGTATGCGATTGATTAAAGCAAAGAGACTGTAAAAATAATATTTAAAAAACGATTTTCTACAGTAAAGAAAATCATAAATCGCCATACTAGAATTTACTTAAAGTAAGTAATTGACAAATAATTGCCTCTGACATTTTGACATCTAGCTAAGCTTTGGCCAGAACAATACTTTTGTTAAATTTGGATATTTGAGTTGCTTTAAAAAAACATTTGAAAAAAAACATTACTGGTGTACATCTTGAAATCTGAATGGGATCTCCCGGGAAGTAACATCTGATCCTAAAACACACAGGCCACCAGAATGTGGCTACTTAAGAGTCTAACTCCATCCCGGCGCACCTCTTCCAGAGCAATCTGAAGAAATGCAGAAAGATGGTGCCTTGGCCACATTTGTGTCCTGGCATCCATGACATCTCTGTGTGATAGAGAAACCACGGTGGACAATGGACTGGACATTATATGCACAAGTGTGTCAAATCGCAAAAACTATCAAATGATTAAGGCCCAATCCCACCTCAATTAAATGGATACTTGACCCAAAAAAATCTGTCATCATTCACTTACTGTCGAGTTTATTCAAATCTGTATACATTTCTCTGTTCTGATGAACACGGAGATATTTGAAAGCATTCTTATAACCTAACAGATCTTGCTTCCCATTGACTCCCAGTAGGAAAAATAACTTTATCATTTTTATTTTGCTCCGTTGAACACAAAAGACGACATGAAGGACAGCAAAGGTTCTGGGGCACTTTTGACAACCATTGCATTTTTTCCCACTTATAGTCAATGGAGGGCAAAATATTTCTGGTTATAAGCATTCTTCCAAATATATTTCTCTGTGTTCATCAGAACAAAGACATTTATACAGATTTGGAACAACTCGAATATGAGTAAATGATGACAGACTTTTCATTTTTGGGGAAAGTATCCCTTAAGCTAGCACAGACTTGCACACTAATGTGTAATGTTTATCTTAAACTTGCTGCCACCTGCTGGTGATTTTAGGTTTAGAGTAAGGCTATAATTATGTTTTTGTACTCCATCAATTTGTATATTTATATACTCATAATTATATATTTGAAAAGAATAATCTCGCAACATTATTTTAAATGTAATAATAATTACATCAGATTATTGTGCTTTTGATTACTTTATTGTCCCCAATAAAGTATTCTTGCCTTAATTTAGTCTGTAGGAGGGAGTCGAGGCATAATAATATTCCAACGAATAAAAAAACAATAATATAAATAACCTCAAATGTTAGGTACGACGGACCACACACGAATCAGGGTATCCTCCGTTCACTCCATATCCGTATTCAAATAAAAAACGGAAAATGGAAAAACTTTTTTTTTTAATTACTTTCACAAAATAAAAAAGAGAGCGTCTTTTCTCTCCCTGTTGGTGACATTAACAATTGTTTGCAAAACAAAACCCGTACTGTAGCTCATGGTTGACAAAACAAGCATTATTCATTGTTTCATGTGTTCAATATTTAATTTTCCCAGTTTAAACAAAATATAGAAAAATGTAGTATTTCTAGTCTAACCATGTTTCTTTTTATAAGGGACGAACGGAAGATACCCTGATTCACACGGACACATGTTGCCAATTGAACGAATATATGGATAGGATGGTTGAAATTAAGGTCGAAGACTAAAATTGTTGGTTACATTAGCACTTAATGGTTGGTTAAAGACAAATTTAGTGATGTCGGCACTTATTGGCAATTATTAAGTTAAAAAAAGCCCAAATTCCTTCAAAACAAAGTGTAACTCCACCCTTACATTCAGTGGAGCGTTCTGATTGGCCACTGTATTAGGCTCCGCCTGCTGCCTTTTGACAGCAACCGACTGCGCAGAGAGTTTCTTGATTCTCGTCTCAAGTTTCATTACAGAAAAATATGAGTGGACATACTGCGAGAAACTGACTGATGGATAAATTCCCGGCGTGATCAGACAGCAATCATGGAGATCATGTATGTATTTTGCAGTCATTATAAAGAAAACGGGAAGGCATGTTCCTATTACTCTCTTAACGATGATTTGAGATTTTATTGAAAAATGTTTTCATCTTTTTCATGTTTTCACTGTTATTTATTTACAGCCTGATCTATTGCACTAAATTCTATGAATATTTTAGATGGCTGGTATCATAAATTCCTGTGCTGGTGCATGCAACAGGTTTTGTAACTTTTGTAACGTTAGCTCACAGACTACAACTTCAAACGTATATATATATATATATTTAGTAGCCCTATTATATTTGACTGAACATGAAAAGATAGCCTGTTCAAAAGATAACCAATACATGTAGCCTATATTCAGGAACATATGTTTTACCATTCTTTTTTCATTTGACAAAGCACTGCAGTGAAGAATAATACCTACAATAACTACAAAACTAAAAACGTATCAAAAACTAAAAACATGGCCATCAACATATTTAAACAAAAAAAGTCTTATTGGGATGATTTATTGGAACTTCACTGCCCTGCACCCTTCCTGCCTGTCTGGAAGGAGTTTATCTTCGCTTGCAGACTGTGCACTGACGCCTATTCAAGGAAACTATGCTGCTGTGATATGAGAAGATGTGTATGTTTTTCTATCCCCCAACGATAATCAGCAGTTTCAACAGATCTCACTGTTGTTGCTTATTCTCCTTATGTAAATCACTCAAAACCTGTAACTCTAAAGATCACTCTTCTATATTTTTAGTCTAAGATGCGAGAACACATTCACACATGGTTGTGATAATGGTAGCTTTGGTAACACTGCATCATATACAAGCTGTCAGTCGGTCTATCATTTCAGATGAAAATTGTGCAGTATTATAGATAAGACATGTTGCTCACAAACAAGATCATATTGGCGTCTTGGCCTGTAAACCACACACATCTAAATAGATGCGGATAGGCCTACTCAGAAAACTTATAATAAAGGTTATGGAGAAGTGTACTGGTTTGCATACCGGAAGGTAGTGCCTCATAGTATATGTTTAGTGTCAATGCAAGATAGGAAGTTGAGGAAGATCTGTGTAAGGAAATGAATGTTGTTGTTAATTATAGGATTTTATTTTCATAGTTATTCTTTTAAGATGATTCTTTAGTGCTGTATCCTTTTGCTGCCGCTTCTTTGTAGGCTTCTAAATAAATAGGTAACTTGTATAAACAAAGCTGACATTTGATGACATTTTATTACTAGTAGTGGGGTATGGGCACTGTCAAGTATCAATCCTGTGTGTCTGTGACATGGATTGTGCCATTTATGGATCTGGAATGAATTACAAAGCTCAAATGTGCATATCTGTGTGTGCACCTAATATTATTATCGTTCACTGATTAAATTAATTCAGTAAATGCTAAAGATGTTTTTATAAAGTGGTTCGTTCCAGTCCTTGATTGTGATTGGTTACATTAATTTAATTTGCATGATCTAATCTTTGAGTTGTGCAGGACCCAACTAGACATACAGTATATCTTTTCAAAGCCTAGAACTTCAGCTTCCTTACCAATCCCATTGATTTTGTATTTATGCAATGCAATCATCCTACATCAAACTCCCTTGTAGAATAATAATAATATTACATTTTATATTTATATCACACAAACATGGATGGGTTAATCATATACATACATCAAAGGAAACCTCTTACCTCTGTCACTGTATATTTCACCGAACACTTTAGAGTAACATAACATTTTAGGTTTTCTTTAGAATGAGACCAATTTGATCAATTTACTCGATTGTATGTGCATAGGGCACCCTTTCACATTCAGGTAAAAATGCTGAAGTGATTTTACTTAAAGAAAGCTGCATTGTTACATATTTTTGGCTCTACTATTTGTATTGTGTGGTAACTGTTTTCTCAGCACTAGTCAGTAAAAAGTTTGCAGCATCTAGCCGAGAGGTTGCGAGTTGCAACCAATAGCTCATGTTGCATTTTTCATGAATTCATTTCTTAAATTATCCTTTAACTATGTTCTGGCCCCCCATCTAGTGGCAAATTCGTTTTTTGGCCCGATACTCGACCCCTGTACTATGGCAACTTACACAGAACTAAGATGTCATTAGGTTTTCACTTCTTTACCGAAGGAGATAACGTATTTGCAAAACACATTCTGTAGAGCAGTTTGTCTGTTTAGGGCTACTGTATAACAACATGGTGAATTCCATGCAAGGGTACCCCCGGTGTATGTAGATAGGAAAAGCTCATAAAGGACGTAAGTTACGGTGAAGGACGTTTACGTTATGACTATTTATTACTACGGTATTTATTTATGTAAATATTTAGGTATTTAATTATGTATGGATGTATAGATTTTACTTGAATATACTCTACAGAAATATTCGGTCACCTTTGTTTCTGCTTTTGTTGTTTGGATTAATGTGGTCAAAGTGTTAGTCATCAGTCCAGTTGTGTTAGGCTAATGTGGAGTATTGCCAGGTCAGGTCATAAACAAAGATGCTGAGTTCAGTGGTTAGAAAAGCACTGCGGTTGGCTGGACAGGCTTTGTAGAACAACATAGCAAAGCGGAGGTGGACTGGATGTTTGGGAGTAATGCTTAGCTGTCTGTATCCTGAAGAAACTAAGATTTGTCTCCAATTGAGAATAGTGAGTAAGACTACAGTAATGTTTGCCAAAATGTGTAAAGTATATGATACTCGTACTTACTGCGTTTCTGTGTTGTTTTCTTTGTCTACTTTTGTCATTCTGCCGCATTAATTGAGCCGATAGTATTGAATAGAAAACATATTAAAATGATGCACATGACAGGGCAGTGTAAATGATGTGAATCTGTGTGAATTATGACATTCCAGCTTTTCTGTGGTAAAGCAAATCCTAGTTCTGCTGTGCAAACCAATACATGTGCATATGATATGGTGTAGGTCGGATAACACCTGTACCTGATTTATGATGCAAATATACCACACAGAATCATGGAGGAGCACAATGTCATTTAAATGCAGAAGCCAACCTTAGGCCTTGGTGTGCTTTGTCAGGGCTTGAGTCTCCGTGAGACATATGCATTTCAGCCTGTTCACACGCTCACATGCCTCACCTTGTATTTCTCATGCTGAGAAATAAGAGTTAACTCGTCCCGCTTTATACAATTAATGGACGAGGTAAGTGAAATGTGAAGATGAACAAAATCAAAGATGCATCAAAGATTTGTTCCGTGTTCACAGCGCTGAGCATCACATAAATGTTATGACCAACCCGAAGTTTAGATTTAATCACCAGCGTTGAGTTTTGTTGCAGCTCGCTCACAGAGAGCAGCAGATACGATCAATCAGACCCAATTGCTGTATTATACCGGGAGTTTCATGCAGTCCGTTAAATCCTTTATATTGTGAGATTATAACTGAAGTTAATGACTGTTTTTCGCTTGCTTTCTGTTTATTCACAGTTTAATAAATGTTTATTTAGAAGTCAGTAAAAGTTCTCATCCCCATTTACTGCCATAGTGAGGAAAATAAATTCTATGGGAGTTAATGGCTCCTTTCCCAACAGATGTGATCGCACTCCAAATTTTTGATAAAACTTGAGAGCCCTGGCTTTTAAAAATCCTCCTTGTTTTGTGCATGATGCTAAATGTTGTTCCTGTGAGCAATAACATTTTATAACTGTAATGAATTAACCAATCTTATAATATCTTGATTGTAGCTCTCTTTTATTATATAAATTCATATGGTTCATGCTGTGAGTCAGCACTGATGCTGTGTGCTGACAGAAGCATATGTTTCATTGGCTTGCTCTGTCTCTCGATTGCTCACTCTCGTTCTCGTAGATGCCCTTTTCTCTTCTGCATTAGTGGTCTGTCTAATCTTCTAATGTCCCATTGGCTGAGAAGCTGACCCGTGTGGGCAGCATCTGCCATCATCCCCCCACCATTGCCTTCTCTTCAGAACTCTCAAGAATTACATCACAATCCCACAATGCTTTGCTGAGCATGCTGCGGTGAGTTAGCATTTAGAGAGTTGGTGAGAGGAGAGGAAGGACCCAGAGTGGATAAGAGAGTGATTGTTTACATGATAAATGAACTGATAAATGATGTTGCGAGTGATGTTGCTTTATTGAGGACCCAGAGAGAGTGAGTAAACGCATAGTACGGTCTGATCCAATAATTCAGCATGCTAGTTTGATAATTATTATATGTCTTTTTTTTGGCTTAGCAGTGCTTAAATATCCTCTCTGCTTGTGAACACAGAATTTATGGGTATATATATTATTTGTGATTTTAGTCAAAAGATGGATGATGCAGCATGAGAATCTGTTCTTGATTAAATGTGTTCTAGAAGTTTGGCTGTAGACTAAATGCATTACAGCAAAATTGTTTCTTCTGTTGCTCATTGTTAGATCACAGTAAAGTTTTTATTTTTTCTAAGAAATATTCTGTCAACTTTTTGTAATAAATTTTAATAAAAGACACATTTTCATCTCTTACCGGATGTCTTATATTATAAAAGAGACCCAAGGACAAGTGGTATGTTTGGGCATGGTGTAGGTTTGAGAAGAAATTTCATGTTGCATAGAAATGAATTTTCTTGATTGAAAGCTGTGGTTATTGGAGACTGCTGGGCTACAAGGTCGAATCGCCATGTCAGATGCTTTGACTGGAAACGCCAAACAAGTGATAAGATCTTTTTATGTGTCATGACCATATCAAATAATTGTCGGTGAATCTTATGCACATTTGTACATATTCTTATTTTTACATAATCTTATTCTTGAAAACTTGATGTGAACTTGATGTAATGTCAGTTATCTTTGTTTTGCAAATACCTTTTCAAAAGGCTATTTATGCTTGGCATGTTCTTGCGTTCCATGTTTTTACTGCTGGTCTCTGTGAAGTTGAGCCGCATGAATCCCATTTTTAAGATTGTCAATTTCAAAAGAAATCAATAACAAAAACAATGGACCCGTGAATTGATTGAATCTTTGGCAAGTTAAACTTTATATGTGTAATCCTTATGTGGCATTTAATGCATCTTTAAATGCGCTATAGGTAGCTGTTTCACGTGGAATGTCATCCTTCATATGCTCTGAATTAAAGTATGTGAAAAGATATATTTTTATGCTCAGATTCAGATATTCCTAACCTCTTTACGTTTATTGCTGTTGCTATGGAGATGTAGACCTAGTTGAAGCTCTTTTCCAGCAGAAATAGGGAGTGGATGCCCTTGGGGGCTCGACTATCAATGTGTCCTGCTTCTCTGCATCTCACTGATCTGCAGTTTTGACATGCCATACATTGCAAGCTAATCTGCTCTGAAAATGCCATGTGAACCATGTCTAATGTCTTAATCTCTGATGGCAGTGTGTTGATGTTTTCTATTTAATAGCTTGTTACAACTTTATGGCCTGAGGCCTCCTGCCATTTTGTTTTAGATGGTGTTAAGTTGTAAGGTTAAATACTAGGGAACACAATGTAGTGATGAAATATACGTATAGCTTTCACTGTTGCCATTTTGGACAATGTCTGTATAGCAAATGTGTTTCACCAGTGAAACGTTGACACACCCCGGAACACACACTGCTGCATTAAATGATTAAACAAGAATTTAAAAAGAATTTAAATTGTCTTTCTGTTCTTTAATCTAAAACTTCCTCACCTGGTATTTGGCTGAAGATTGCCAGTATTGTGCTAACATAAATATATAAATAATTTAAATAATTAAAAAGTCTCTGCTATAGTAAATTGTTATACATTATAGCGTGCACTCATTGTGTACATTATAGCGTGCACTCATTCACTTTCATAATGCACAACTACAATAATGATTGCACAACCCATCTATGCTCAATGACAAACCACTAGAAAATGCCCATCCACACTAATGCGAAACATTTCTCATCATTCCAGTCCTGTTAACCTATTGTAAATTATTTTGATATGGTTACAATAAAACAACACATTTCCAAACAATAATTAAACCCATCTGTAACTGTACTATAACTTTAGCTTAAGTTGTATTTCCTGGGTCGACTTTCTGCATCGTCTGCAATGTAATAAAAGCCTAATAAAATATTTAGTGCAAGCGTTTTTTCTTTTCTTAGCAGTCCTGTAGAAAACACCTCTTAGAGGTCTGCAAACCTGATAAAGATAACAATATAAAATACAATATAATATAAAATGTTATATAATAAAATCAAATTCACTATTAAGCTTCAGGCTATAAAAATCACCAAGCCATTGGGCCTTTTTTCTTTGCGCTTTCAGCAATCCAATTTACTATACAGTATAACTAGGTGGATTTAATTAAATGCAGATCGTATTTTTTATATTTCCAAGCTTTTTCTAATTAATCCTGAATTAGTTTAGGTTTTTACGTATTTGTTTATTGGCGTAGTAGACCAGAAATGTGACATTTATTTGAAGTTGCATGATGTCATGTTACGTGGTTGAGGTTGAGCCCTGGTTTGCACAAACGTATTTAAAATAAACTAAAATCACAAAACTGAATAAAAGTAGGATTACAATATATTGACAAAACCTTTTCCATTGCACTTTGCACTAGTGTTTGTGTGCTTTTCCCAGAAATGATCTACCCTGCATTTCTCTTTTATGAATTGCCATGCATTTTATCTACCATAAATCATCTGCTTTACTCATTTCAACAGGGTGCTGGCTGAGAGAGTGTGGGAGGTCTTTGATCAAGTGTTAGGATGGCCACTGAAGCTTCTATCCTCCCCAGTCCTGTGGTACGTCAGATCGACAAACAGTTCCTGATTTGCAGCATCTGTCTGGATCGGTACAACAACCCCAAAGTCCTCCCTTGTCTTCACACCTTCTGTGAAAGGTACTTCTATCCTGATGCTCTCTTATATTGCTCAAATTATTATTTGTTTTTTCAGCAAAGCATGCAGAAATAGAGGTTGTTGTGTCAAGACCATTATGTTTTTTATACTGTACCATGACTGTAAATTATGTTGATTTTACTGTTGCCACCACAGAGGTCCTCATAATAACCAATTTGCACTGCTTCAGGTGTCTACAGAACTACATCCCCTCCCACAGTCTGACTCTGTCCTGCCCCGTGTGCCGTCAGACCTCCATCCTGCCGGAGAAAGGTGTGGCGGCACTCCAGAGCAACTTCTTCATCACCAACCTGATGGAGGTGCTAAAGAAAGGCCCAGACGCTAACCTCAGCGAGGACTACACAGAGACTATCAACGGAGTGACCACTGGACAACCACTGTCTTGTCCCAATCATGGAAGCAACGTAAGACTTGCACAGCAACACAGCATTCGATAAAACCCCACAAGGTCAATTACACATTAAGCATTAGAACACAAATCTGGTTTGTCAAGAAATATTTTCCGTCAGGCAAGTAAAAACAATAACAAACCTCCCATTTGTCATTCTTGTAATTTTTCTTCAGCAGTTTGGTAAGAAAGTTTTTCCAAGTTGGCATTATGTAAAATATTGTCTTGGGTCCCCTTTCTGTCAGTCTCTCGATGTTGTGCGATAGAATGGGATTTGAACTTGAGAACCTATCCTCTCTGAAAGGAATTTCAATAGGCCAATGACCAGGTTGTCAGCGTTTACCCATTGTTCTCTTTTTGGCCACTAGTGGCCCCATTGAGTGCTAATTTGCCCATCACCTGTTTCATTAATGGCATCAGTTTCACCTGTGTCCTGTTTATGCAGATTGTATTTAAGCTCTCTGTTTTCCTTTGTTTTGTGCTTGGTGTTTGAGTGTGTGTGACCCATCCTTGCCCTACTCGTGTTGTTTATTCTGTTGAGTCAACGTCGATGAATGTACAAGCTGAACATGTTGGACCATCCTTGTTGATGGACTCCGACTGAGTCTTTTTGAGTTCATTGTATCTTTTATTTGTATTTATTATTTTTTGGAACTTTGAAGCATTTTCCCTCCGTTGTATTGGATACAACAAATTTGCTTCAACTTTTGGGTTTCATATCTGCCTAGTGGGTGATCTGGTAAAGAGGCAGACTCTCACACCAGAGACCCGAGTTCAAACCTGGGTCCTGACACATGCCAGTCTTCGCCCAGTACATATGGGTATAAAGGAAGATCCTGTTCCCATGGATATTGCCAGCCACGGCTTCTTTGACCGTTCATACCCCGCCAATAGGGCTAAATATCGATTCTCTAATCTTTTTCCAATATTTTTGCACTCTACCCACCACTCATCTAGCTCATCCCTGATTGGTGGACCATCCCTTAGCGGGCAGTCTTGACAGAGAGCTGAGGATGAAGTACCGGTCGCAAGATTCTCTGGAGCTCTCGCCCATCAGTGGTTGATCCCAAGAGGCGGCTGACGTGAAGATGTCAGCCATGCTGTGCCAGGCTGCAGTGCGCTGCACCGCCATTCCCACAACTCTAGCTTCTGGATTCTTTGTTTATGGGTTCGGGTTTTAAGCTGCAAATTGTCCCATTGTCATTTTTTTCCGGAAGTGCGTGAGGAGTAGTTTACTCAGTTAACCCACGGTTAAATACATACCTCGTTTTTTTTACCCACGGTTTATGGTTCGGATGGCTTGGCACATTAAAAAACACATTAAAACTATTTTATGGCAATTCTCTTTATTTTACTTGACCTATGTTATTCTCTTTAAGAATAAATCTACTTGACCAAGTTTTTGTGTGTTGAATACTACGTATAAAATAGCTAAATATAAGATTTGTACTGCCAGCTCACAGCAATATAATAAATAGCTTCTTTAAGAGGTTTTGCACATCAATGTATTTAAAATAACATAATGCAAACTTGTGATTGCTTTAAATGTACAATGCACATTTATCACTGCAAACACTACCGCTCAAAGGGCACGGACAAAGATAATAGACATTAGCAAGATCCACCACTGCCATTACAATAAAAAGGGAGAAATGCAACACTCATATCTGCCTTTGTCTTGCTATGACTTAAATAGCTGTCCAAAAGGGTGGTGAGTGGCATGACTTTCGTTTAATGGACTTTGGCTCAGCACTATAGACGCTCTCCCTGCATGTGATGGGTGAACAACACTAACATGCTGCTTTCGTGCAGGTAGTGTAAAACAGATGAATAGGTTCTTGATTTGTCAAATTCTGTCATTATTACTTTGGTACCACAGGCATACAATAAAGCCGTTAAGTTCAGGTGTTTTGATGGCCAGCCCGCGTCTGTTCGTCAGCATTATCTACTCAACAGCAAATTATCGTGTTGCACTCAGCCTCGCTTCACCGCTCGACTCGCAAGTGTCCCTAACTTTAGAACATTGTTAATAGACACTCGTGGGGATGGGTTTATCTTTGTCTGCGTGTAGACATACAGACAATTACGTAAAGAGCCAGTTCAGAGAGTAATTAAATACGTTACAAATACAAAAATATTTAAACGCAAAACAGAAAAAACGCAATTAACATACACGTATTGAACTGTGGAGGTCATAGAGAACAATTCAATATTATATTGAGAATTGTGGCATCCCCTCATTGTGTTCAAGCAAGTACTGGTCCACTCGGACAGCACTTTTGCAGTTGCATACATCAAGCACCAGGATGTTATTTGCTCACGGCAGATGTCGCAACTCTCGCACGTCACCTCCTCCTTTGTAGTAAGACAGCAGGCGGTGAAATCCCTGCTTGCCACTTACATCCCGGGCGAACTGAACAGGACAGAAGACACATTTTCGTCAAAAGTGCTGCTAGTTGCACTCTATTTGCACAACCAGACTTGGTTATTAGAGCTGATGCTTCTGATGACGAACCACCTTGCCCGATTCCCCTGAGGAGGGACCTTCTGACTCAGGGGAAGGGCACAGTGTAGCACCCAAGGCCAGACTTGTGGAACCTCCATGTCTGGCTCCTGGATGGGCGAGGTGGTCTCGAACACCCTGCCGCCTGCGGTGCTTGACACCATCACCCAGGCTAGGTCACCCACCACAACGCACCCCTACGCCTTGAAGT
This sequence comes from Barbatula barbatula, assembly GCF_947034865.1. Classification (NCBI taxonomy): domain Eukaryota; kingdom Metazoa; phylum Chordata; class Actinopteri; order Cypriniformes; family Nemacheilidae; genus Barbatula; species Barbatula barbatula. The sequence goes on from NC_136771.1 coordinate 16,833,331, forward strand.
GGCTCCTCTTCTCGTCCTGGTGTTCTTCCCGATGGGAAGACCCACAGAGTTGACCAACAGAGTTGGTCGGTGCTGTCCTTACTGCAGGAGAAACTGGAAAACAATCTCTCCCCTCCTGGAAGGCATGCGTGAGGCCCTGTTCGAGCCCCTGTGATTCTGAGACCCCGGCCTGGCTACATGCCCAAAGTTCCCACCACTCCCTTCAGGGACCAGATAGTGAACTTGCAGGCGCTCCCCTCCAGGGAGGAACACCCAACTTCTTCAGTGTTGTGTCCAGTACGCGCCCTTTGCCTCTACTTGGACTTGTTGCTTTTTAAACTGGTATTGTGTATGCCTGCTTAAGTGCCTTCTCCCCTCCTCAGATGAGTCAGTGTGCTATCTAGCCTACTCTACTTCCCCCCATGGGCACCAAATCCATCACTAAGCACTTTTTTTAACAGATTGGGCAGAGGGGTTTGTTTACCAAGCCGGGTATTGGTCGAGTCATCCCTGGCTTAGGTGAACCCTTATACCTTGCTAGTGCTCCATATGTAGTGACTCCCCTGCTCTGGGCCCCATGTGATGTACTCCTCACTCTACGGTTCCCCTGTTGGTGAACCTGTGACCTCCCCCCGCTGGACGGATCCACCTCTATCATGTTCTCCCTCAGTGGGGCTCTCACGCTATGTTCCCATGTAGTTCTACCAGAAAGACTCAGGAAACATAGAACGATATATGATATTTATTATATAACAATATATTTGAATTGCATTAAGGAGTTTGTGCGTAGGCCCTGTACATTCTGGAAATCCTGCTTGAAGATAAGGCAGGAGCGGAGCCTACCCCGGGCTGAGGACGGGGCCAGACCTGGTGGTGGTGGTGGAGGGGAGGATGGGGGTTTTTCACTCATGCGTTAGTTTCTGTGAACGAAAGAGAAGGTTAGTACGATCCTTTTATACTAAGGCTGAGGGATGATAGGCTAACCGGTAATTGTTTTTGACGTGAGGAGTCTTCCTGATAGAACTTGCAGGCATCTCCACATGGTTACCTCCTTGTGGCAGCATGCGTAGCGTGCTTCCTCAGTTACAGTTCCTTACAGTTTCTCGCTGCTAGAGACAAAAAGGCCACCCTCTGTGACGGCCATACCAGACTCACTGGAAGATGATGATTCGCAATAGCTATCACTGGTGAGAGGTTCTCAACTTCAAACCTCATTCTGTCGACACATCTCATTTCCTCCTTCAGGGAACAGAGTTTACAGTTGTAACAGACTTTTCACCAACTTCGCATGCAACATAACTAGATATATTTTATTTGCAATGTATGCTGTTCCTTCTGCTGCTTGACCCGATTTACCTTGGCACGTTAAGTAAATTTGTAATTTTGTATTTTTAAATTTTGCTCTTAGGTAATGGAGTTCTACTGTCCACCATGTGAGACAGCCATGTGTGAGGAGTGCACCTGTGGAGAACATGCAAAACATGCTACGGTCCCACTCAAAGATGTTCTCGAACAACACAAGGCCTCCCTAAAAGAGCAGCTGGATTCAGTCAAAAACAGGTGTGTAGCAGACACGCACATATACATTATTATTGTATATCTATCTTGGCGAAAGTCCATTATCTCCTCCAGGACTTTTGTTAAACTTGCTGCATCACTTGTGAGCATTAGCACTACCTTCACCATCTTGTACCTGCATAGGAGAGCCTTTGTTTGAATGAACTTCGTTCACAGTTTCACCAGCGGTGCTACTCTTCTATTAATTCTTGCTCCACTAAACTGCACATAGACATACATTTCTATATTTGTTGATTTAAAGGGTGGATACGCTGTTTTCTTGGAGGAGCTGTTGTTCAAACTGCCACTCAGATGGATGATGTCACCTCACATTATTATTTTTAGTGATAATATTTTTTTGTTTTTAAATGAGAATTTTAATTTCAGTATAAATATTTAAATATAAAATGAGTATAATATTTAACTAAAAAGACAGGACTGGTTATCATGCTGTGTTAAGATAAGATAAGAAAGATCACATGTTGCCTGCAATATGTGAGGCAAGTTTTCGTTGAAATCTCATATGTAACTAAAAGAACATCCGTTAACATTAAAACAATTAAAATGATTGTCCGTCTCTCTGGTTTATTTTTAGACTTCCAGAAATTGACTCTGCGCTTCAGGTTTTGTCTGAGATTCTGCAGCAGCTGACCAACCAGAAAAGTTCAATAGAAGAAGTAATTCACGCTACTTTTGAAGAACTTCAGAAGACCCTCAACGTACGCAAGAGTGTTCTTCTAATGGAGCTGGAGGTCAACTATGGACTCAAACAGAAGGCTAGTACGGTTATCTGGAAGTATATATTTTGTAATGTTTCACTGGAGGTGTGTCATTTGTGAATGATTCACGTGGGAACTAGACAAACTGTGCAGTCACCTGAACCTTTAAATGCAAAGTAAATAAAACGCGCACATGACTGGATTTTAATAGGTTGTTTAATGGAGGAGAAGTGTGATAAACAAGTTGAGGTGAGTTAGGATTCTGTGCCACAGTTTTGTTTATGTAGTCAGAGTGTTTCAGAGTGTTGTAAAAGTTTGTTTTCTTATTTTATAGTCTCTTAAAATGTAAAGCTAGTGTAGATAATGACTTATTTGCCTCAAAATGTAAAGCTAGTAAATGTGTTTAGTAATACAGGGATTAGTATTGGACACTCACAGTCATCTTAATCTGATATGTGATGACTTTACAGTATTTTTATAGTTCAGTGGCTCTATATTAAATGTATGTATGAGGAATTGTTGTTCATTTAAACCTGACTTTATTTTCAAGTTTGCACTTTGTCTTTTATTTACTTTAAAATCCTAAAATGAAATTCCCAAATCCTAATCCTTACAGGACCATTCACTCAAAAGGCGTCTTTGCATCTAAAAGTGTGATTCAGAATGAAATGTAATAAAATAACAGAAATTTCGAAAATTGCCATGCAGTCTTGCTACTGTAAACAAATGCTTGCCCCATTCTGATTGGTCCACAATTCTGGACATTGATGAGCACCACTGCGTGTCAGTCTTAAAAACCTGATGCTCATGTTTGCATGCAGTACGCAAGTCATACACAAGTCATGAGCGCAATGGTCCAACTGGCATATGTTTATATAGAAAAACAAAGGAAAAGTAGCTCAGTGTTCTTTATGAACAACTCCTAAATACTTTTGCATGCATCAATATACTGTATGAACACACCTTTAGCCAGAGCTGTAGTCAGGAAGTCTTGTTTGGCTTTGGTTGTTGTCTTCTTGTGCATACATGACTGAAAGTCACTTGTGTGTCATTGCAGGTGTTGCAGACGCAGTTGGAGTCATTGCTGCAGGGGCAGGAGAGCATGCAAAGCAGCTGCAGTTTTACAGAACAGGCTCTAAACCATGGCTCTGAAGCTGAAGTCCTGTTAGTGAAGAAGCAAATGAGCGAGCGTCTTGATGAGTTGGCCAATCAGGTGCTCCCACTTCAGCCAGAAGAGAACAACCAGCTGGACTTCTTGGTAGAGACCGAAGGCCTTCGTAAATCCATCCACAACCTTGGTTCTATTGTAACCACCAATGCTATCGCTGCTGAAACGGTTGCCACTGGTGATGGATTGAGACACTGTGTCGTCGAGCAGCTCACCTCTGTTACCATAACGACGAAAGACAGAGATGGCGGCCTGTGTCGGACAGGAAACGCTTTAATCAAAGCTGACCTTTCTGCTTCTGATGGTACCGCAGTGGCAGAAGGTGAAGTCATGGATCATAAAAATGGCACTTATGAGTTTGTATACAGGGTACCCTGTGAGGGCCGCTTCACCCTCTCCCTGAAACTGTACGATCAGCACATTAGGGGCAGTCCATTCAGCATACGTGCCAACAAATCTGCAGACATCTCCCTATCTGCAGAAGGAGACAAGAGACGTCTCAAATCTCCAGGAAGCAGCCATGTGAAACAGCGAGCCATTAAGCGGCCTGCCAGCATGTATAGTAGTGGCAAACGGAAAGAAAACCCAATTGAAGATGACCTCATATTCAGGATCGGTATGCTGAGCACACAACTTTTATGTTTATCTATTCAGTGCTTGAATCATAAGGATAAGTCCGTGTGGATTCATTTACTACATGTGTATTAGGTTGAATTGAGGGTAAACTTAATATCTTGAGTCTCTGCCACTGTGAATAAACTTTGTTTTTGTTTTTTTGTTCCAAAAGGAACAAAAGGCAGAAATAAGGGTGAATTTACTAATCTACAGGGAGTGGCTGCTTCTGCTGGAAAGGTCTTAATAGCGGATAGTAACAATCAGTGTGTTCAGGTATGAAGTTCTGTGGATTGCTTGACCTCAACTGAAACAATTTCAAGTGAACAAGTGCTACATTTTATGTATGTTTTGAAAAATGTGAATTTTATGCTACATAGATATTTTCAAATGATGGGCACTTTAAGAGTCGCTTTGGAGTGAGAGGCCGATCACCAGGACAGCTTCAACGGCCCACTGGTGTTGCTGTGCACCCCAATGGTGAAATCATCATTGCCGACTATGATAACAAATGGATCAGTATTTTCTCCAGTGATGGCAAGTATAAGGTAAGAACAGTAAGACCATCAATTTTATTTACCAGATGTGTGTAGATGTGTTTATAAACTTAATGTAAAGTTTAAGCAACTTTGTTACAGTATGTCATTATGCTGAATTCTTTTTTCTCTTACATCCAAATTTTTCTAGACTAAAATTGGCTCAGGGAAGCTGATGGGTCCAAAGGGTGTATCAGTAGACAAAAATGGTCACATTATTGTGGTTGACAATAAATCTTGCTGCGTCTTCATTTTTCAAGCTAATGGAAAACTTGTCTCCAAATTTGGCAACCGAGGCAACGGTGACAAGCAATTTGCAGGTATGTATCTTGATGACGGTTTAACTTAACCAATTTGAGTACATGCATTTCCCATTATACATTTTTGGTTATGTACATATTTGTAGGTATATTTCATCCTCTGCAGTACATTTAAGTAAATCACCCATCTTATGTGTATTCTCCTGTAATGCTGCTTGTTTTCACAAAGTTGAAATTCATTTAAATATGAATTTCTTTACTGAATTAGTTGCAATATTTATTTATGCACTTTGTATCAGTCTTGTAGCCTTGGCAGTGACTTACGATACCTGATTTCACTTCACTTGCTGCCAGTTGACGCCCGCATCAAGTTAAAATCGCTGACACTTACCTTGAGAATAACAGCAAACTCGCCCCTTTACCTTAACTCACTGCTTCACGTCTACATCCCCTCCTGTCATATTCGGTCAGAAAATGAGGGACGCTTGGTTGTTCCCAAATTGCTTGAAAAAAACCTTTACTCATTCAGTTCCCCTGTGGTGGAATGAACAGCCAGCCTCCACCTGAACTGCAGCATCTTTCACAACTTAAAAAAAAAAACGCTCAAAACATACCTGTTACGCATTTATTTAACTAACCAATAACTGTGTCTTGTGTTTAAAAATTCATATTGATTTATCAATCAAATCTTGTTGTTCATTCTATCCCTTGCTTACTCCAGCTTTAATCCTTCTAATGGCATGGCCTTGTGAACTAACAGCACTGTTTAGCATGTTGACAAAATGTTGATATGCTTTCCTACTTGTAAATCGCTTTGGGTAAAAGCGTCTGACAAATGAATAAATGTAAATGCATGAGCTTCTTAGATGGAGAAACTGAGACCAAAGACGCATATGGAGATTATCTATGATGTATCAATGCTTAATGAATCAAGCATTTATTGGGGATCTTATACACTTAAATTGACTAATGCTGTACAATACCCAGATAGCACAGGTATGTCTGTTAAAGATCTGGAAAACATCTGCTGTGTAAAAACTTCTGATAAACGTCTTAGAAAGGCTGTTTTAAATACCTTTTAAATAAACATATTACAGACAGTATGTGCAAACATTACAAAAGTACATCTTGCAGCTATCATGTAAATGCATGCAAGACATAAAATAGACATCTTCCAGATGTATGTTTGCTATCAGGGTAAGAATGTCTAGTCAGATGTCAGTTTGTGGAATATTTCTGAAACTGCACATGAACATAGTAATGTGTCATATTTTGTGAAATCTCACATTCAGCCATTAAAAAGATTTACAACCTACAGTGTTGCATTTCTCATTATAATGTTTTTTCTTTTTATAGGACCTCATTTTGCTGCAGTCAATCAAAATAATGAAATAATTGTGACAGACTTTCATAATCATTCCGTGAAGGTAAAATGCCTTTTTGAGCATTTTCTTAAAAATATTTGTTTGAATCATTTTGTTTACATATACTGTGTTATCCATGTGCAGGTGTTTAGTCCTGAGGGGGAGTTTCTACTGAAGTTTGGGTCAAACGGGGAAGGAAATGGGCAGTTCAATGCACCCACTGGTGTTGCTGTGGATGTCAATGGCAATATCATAGTGGCTGATTGGGGCAACAGCCGAATACAGGTACTAAATGCTAAGACCACCTTGTTTACAAATGTAAAAATTGTATGTTTCAACTGGAATGGTCAACGTGTAGAAGCATCATCATTTGCAAAAATCATTTTTTGCCAGAATTTAACATCTCTTTGTCATCCATCTGTGAAACTCCAGGTGTTTGACAGCAGTGGATCCTTCCTGTCTTATATCAATACATCAGCAGACCCTCTGTATGGCCCACAGGGACTGGCTCTCACCTCTGATGGCCATGTTGTCGTGGCAGACTCTGGAAATCACTGTTTTAAAGTTTATCGCTATCTTCAGTAGCACTCTCCTATCCACAAATGGATATTTGCACTCATTCCCTAAAGCTGCCACTTTTGTGCCAAATGGGACACTCACAGATCACAGTTGTTGTTTGTGGCCTCATTCATGACCTTTTCATTTCTTTACTTTTAAGTTTGCAAGACAAGACAATTATATACTCATTGGTATCATTGGTTTTGAGGTTATGGATCTTTATATATTAAGCTGTGTTAAGTCAGGGGTTCCCAAACTTTTCGGCCCGCGACCCCCAAAATAACTGTGCCAGTGATTTGAGACTCACACTATCCTTGGAGATGGTTAAAGTATACAAACGTTGCACGCAAATGCCCACATGCACCTATTCCACACAAACGCACATAGAGACAACACAAAAGAGCACAGTGTAACATAATATTATTTTATTGTTATTATCTCATTGCTTTACTTGTTGTTATACATTAACTATGAATTATTACTACAGATGGTCCAATTTCATCAATCTTTTCGAGTGCTGATGGATGTGCCTCTTTTCGTACTTGAGGACAATGGCCCCTCTGACTCCGTCGCTTCTCCGCTAGCCTCCCTGCATTGTCTTTGGATGATTTTAGTCAACGTTTCATTTTGACAAATAAGAATATTCAAAATTTAACGCCAGAAAAATAATCTGCCTGCAAATGGGACTGTTTAACGTGTTGCTGTAAATGGACTTGCTGCACCTAACTTAATGTGGTTGCTAATATAGTTACAATGGAGGAAATTCCTAAGGCTGGAAATCATCTTGCGATCCCCCCCTACCTTGGGAACCCCTGTTAAGTACTGCTATGTTAGAAATGCCTACACATGCATCCATATACAAATCAAATACCAACACCCAAAAACAAATTTTCGTCATCTACATTGGGCCAAAAATATTTCTTAGGTTAAGAAAAGCGACATCAGGGTCATATAATATGCCATAATATATGTGCTGTTCTGACTGTACTGATCACTGTGATGCACATAATGTTTGTATAGATCCAATAATGCATGAATGTTTGTGTAACACATCAAAAAGTAAAGCACTTCATAAGAATTGCTGTAAGAATACTAAACAAAATGGCTTTACTATTGCTGCACTATAATTTTTTTAACTGTGATTGTATTTATTGATGAAAAGTTTCATTAAAATCTATCTCAACCAGGGCAGTTTATTTGTTTTATTTACAGAAATGACTACCGTGTAACCAACAATGTAAAACGTGTAAAGGGATCCCCCACCAAAAATGAAAATTCCATCATCATTTACTCACCCTCAAGTTGTATAATTTTCTTTGCACTAATGAACACAAAAAAACATATGTGGAAACATTTTAGCAACTGACATTTCTGGGACATCATTGACTACCATATTATTTTATTTTGTTTTGTTCTGTTGAACACAAAACGAGATATTTTGAGGAAAAAGTAAACAGTTCTAGGGCAGCTTTGACTACCGTTTTAATTGTTCCTACTATTGTAGTCAGAGGTCTCCCAGAAATATATATCATTGTGTTAAACAGAACAATGAAATGTATACAGGTTTGGAACAACTTGGGGGGTGGGTATTTTTGGGTGGGGTATCCCTTTAATTGACTTGATGTCAGCAGAGCCCTTTGTGACACACAAGCTACCATTGAAAATGAGTGAAAAAGGGAATCTGCTGGACATGAGTTATAAATACAGAAATGCTGAAACAGGAAAGATTCTGGAGGACCTGGATGCTTTTTCTGAAGATTACAGTTTAGTGATTCAGGACAAACAAGAAATCCTTAAACAACCAACTGTCATTGATTGTTCAAGGTAAGATCATACAGTATTAAGATTTTTGCCATGATCTATTTTGAGAAATTGTGTTATTATTCTTTGGTGTGACCATTATGTTTACATTTCTTCCGTGAGGTTAACTTGCTCAGGGCAAGACTACATTAAAAATAAAACTGTAATTAAAAACTACCTCTTATTTTCCCCACATTTTCAGCCTTTTCTAGATTCTGCTAGGGGTGTGTAAACTTTTGAGCAGCACTGTGGTACATAAAAAGTGATTTAATCATAGACCCTTACGTTCATCAAAATACAGCCGTTTACCATAACAAATTAACAGTATTAACAGTTATTTGCAAACAATGTTTGTGAGTCAATGTTATGGTTGTCTTTCTCTCAGAGGTGCAAATCATCATCTCAGTGGCACACTTGCACTACTTAAGAGAGTAGTGCTGTCGAAAATATAGTGCAACCCATGGACCGCGGAACGCATCTGAACAAGGGGGGGCCCTAATTTCAAGTCACGCGGGGGGGTGGGGGCGCATATGCATTGAAAAAGACAATATTACTGATATATTAAATAACGTTGCGGAGCACTTTATTTTATTCCGAGCTATTTAGAGCTTGTCGGAGTCCGTGGTGGAGATGGACGCTCCGGGTCTATTGTTGAGGCCACAGTGGAAGCTGGAGTAGTTTGCTCATTTTGTTTTGCCAGTTTATTTGTAAAAAATCTTATATTGTCAGAGTACAAAAGTTACCCGGGCCGTTGCTCCCCCGGCCCCCCCCCCCAGTTCCGCGGTCTATGGTGCAACCATTTTGAATATTTTGTGTTTCCTGTTTTCCTAATGTTTCTCCATGACTTTACTTTTGGTGAGCATCAGTTTTTAATTTAACAACCTTGTTTCATTAACCTTAAAAACCCCTTCCTTGCAAGTGTAAGCTCAGCTGACAGTGATAAAACATAACAACAATTATAAATTGTACAAAGCATACACATTTACATTTACATTTAGTCATTTAGCAGACGCTTTTATCCAAAGCGACTTAGAGATGAGGAAACATTGGAAGCAAGCATATGCTAGCACAGTACAGTATGAGTACAAATAAAATGGGAAAATTTAATTTAAGATGTATTTAATCGCATTTATTAACAAAATACTGTTAAAGGGATGGTTCATACAAAAATGAAAATTCTTTCATCATTTACTCACGCTCATGTATAAATTACTTTGTTCCGATGAACACAAAGAAAGATATTTGGAAGTCATTTTCAGTTTCGGGACATCATTGACTACAATAGTAGGAAGAATTAAATGGTAGTCAAAGGTGCCCAAGAACTCTTTGTTTTCTTAAATTCTTCAAAATATCTCATTATGTGTTCAACAGAACAAAAAAATACAATATGTATTTTTCTACTATGCAGTGGAAGATGTCCAAGAACTTAAAATTGCTAACATTCTTCCAAATATCTTCATATCTAAAAAAAATGTATACAGGTTTGAAACAACCTGAAGGTGAGTAAATGTTGATAGATTTTTCATTTTTGGATGAACTATCCCTTTAAGATCTGTTGAGTACTGAGAGGTTGTTTAAATAACGAATACTGAATATATAAATATAACTAAAGATACAGTACAGTGAAAAGTTATCTACTTATAAAATGTGGAAGTAATGTACTGTATATGCTCGGCATGATTTAGAACAAGGAACCAGTGGGGTTAATGAACACAAGTCATTGTCCTTTTCTCCAGCACAACCTTTTAAAAAGGAGGCCCATAAGTGTACTTCAGCTGAAGGACATAGTGTACAATAGGAACAAATAACTTCAGTTTGGTTTTTAGTGGAGACTGAATGTGTTTGAGATTACACTGGCAAAGTTCTCTGTTTGTGAGGATAGGGAAAGTATCATTGAGTTCGGAACTTCATGTACAATAAACACGTCGTAACTAATAAAAACAGCGGCAAACTGTATAAAGGTAAAATACTTAAATGTTTTTGGTTGACATTTATTTAATTTACATTGATTTGAAAATGCTTATGATTGTATATTTAATTTCATGAGCTCATTTAGCAAATGGTCTTATACCAACCTCAATTTCATTTTTTTTCAAAGGTTGGAACATATGCTTCTTCACAGTTTCTTGGACTTTTGTGTGTAGTAGGCTACAAAAATAATAATTTTTTACACCGACAATGCGCTGTCCCTGTCAAATTAAAAAATAAAATAAAATCATTTCATTTTATATTTCATTATGGATAATACAAGTAATTGTAGCCTATTCTGCAATTAGAAAAACTTTTATACACTTAAACAAGTGTGGTTTACAGTAAATACGGCACAACTAATTTCTGAACAGCTTAACTGAAGAATGATGAAGAGTTTGTTGATGTGTGAGAGTCTTGATGGACAATTTGTCCATTGTTGCATCCCAATCCGCATACTATACATCTATTCGAAAATAGAATTATTATGTATGATGAAATCAGTATTCTCAAAGTACCAGGATGCTCCACTGCATTAATAAAATTAAATAAAAGAAATTTCACTAAATTATAAGTGTAAGTATACAGTAAAGATTAAATATGAAATAAAGAATTAAGAAATACTTAAATTTAAAAAATAGATGTTTTCTGATGTTTGAAACAGTTCATGCTCACAGTGTCATATTGGCAGCTACGGCCACTTCCGTTTTGCGTTGTCCCAGTGTGTGCACACAGTTTTGCTCTGCACTAAAATGTATAAACTTTCCATAACAAACAGTACATATTTTTTGTGCATAGTATAAGTGGGCGAACTGGGACACGGCAACTGACTCTTTTTTGTATAAAAATGTGCATGATTAGTAGGCTACTTGTATTATTATATTAATCAGATCCTATTAAAACAATTAATTATTCAATTATTTTTACATTTTTATTTATATGGTATTTACACAAGATGTACTTTTACAAACCTTTCAATTATTGATTGTATAGTTAATCAAACATGCAATTGAATGACTATTGCAAAACTCATGTCATCTTGTTCAACACATATACATCACATGCAAGCAAGAGAGTTATTTCAGAAATAGTTTGAGTTAAATCATGTTTGGTCATATAATCGTGCCACATAACATTAGCAACCACTGTTTTCTCTTTCTGTGTAAGTAAAAAACTTCAGTACAGACAAACGTGGTATACATAGCCATTATGTAAACCTTCAATGGAGTATGGAAACACTGAGCTAACCACTTGTGATCTTTAGGCCTATTACATCCGTGTGTCAATGAACTACATTTTCCATGATCATGTATTTTTATTTTATTTATTTTCATTTTTTCGTTGTTTCTATTGGCATCAGTCCGATTGTGTTTGTCTTCTGTGCTTTGAAAGCTTCTGTAACCAAGAAAAAATGCTGTGTGCATAAGCATACTTGACATTAAGATGAATTCATTAATGCACTTTTACACTCCATACCAGTAGATGGCGGATGTGTTGCGCTACCGGTCTGTCAACCGATGTGAAGGGAAAAACAAAGCAAAAGGCATGTACTTGAAATAACCTGTGTGTGTTGTTGACACTTGTGCAGTGGATATCACGATCGATTGAAAGCGGATCAATCAAAAAAATAGAGCATTTTAAAGTGATTTCCCCTACATCTAAGAGCGACTAGGTACTTCGCGTGCACGTGAAACAGCGCGATGTCCTTGAGCTGAAGTTTGCCAGCAGTGGACGAGACATGTGAGGATGCAAAAATGAAACAGGCTACGTAGACACATCGAGAAAGATAGGATATAAACACCTGTTCGAACCTGCTTATACAGATCAATCATATGCCATCAATCCAAAAATGTATTAAACGTTGACATAGTGTTACGTTCGTGTCATACATGCGACTCTATAAATGAAAATGAGGGTTTTTAAAACATTCGTTACAAACACAAGTTTAGTAAATACAGGCTTTAGAATCAGGCATGTGATTCTAAATAAAATAGCAAAAACGTGCTTGGTGTCCAGCCGAAATGTATACAACCCGGCGGAAAAGAAGTGGCTCAAACCAGTGGGCTATGATACCGGTATAAAGACGTACAACAGTCTTACCAAACAGAAAGAGACTTTGGTCTTGGCACGAGAACGAATTGCCACCTGGTAAGACACTCAGTGACCCCTCGCGTTAAACGCCATTTTTGCAGTTTTATTAATAACATGTTTTTATTTAGGTATAGCTGTGGACCCACCGTTTATGATCAGGCGCATCTCGGTCATGCTTGGTAAGTTTGTCTGCTTGCGATCCATGGATGTTGAAAAAAGCCTAGTTTGTTTGAGGTGTTTTTGATAAGCTGTCAATCATTTTCTCTCTGTCTTTTGTAGTTCGTATGTCAGATTCGACATTCTTCAAAGGATTTTGTCCAGAATATTTGGTATTAACGTAGTCCACGCCATGGTCATCACTGACATTGATGATAAAATCATACAGAGAAGCCTTGAGGTAGATCCCAGCTGATATTAAAGAAGTAGTTCAACCACTATGAAATTGCGTCCCTCATTTACTCACCATGAAGTCACTGTAAACCTGTGTGACTCACACGAAAAGGTATTTTGAAGAACGTTGGTAACCATACAACATTGGTCCCCATTGACTTCCGTTGCACTTGGACACAAAACCACTACTACATCTCTTCTGTTCCACAGAAGATACTGTACACACGATTTGAGGACTTATAAATTACAACATTTTTATTTTTTTCGTTCTTTTGAAGCTGTTTTAAATCGTTTTTTACACACACACACACACTTCTGGTTTTGTAAAATGTTTGGGATAATTTAATTGTCTCTTGTGTCATTTCTTTCACAGGAAAATGTGTCACCCACTGTCCTTGCTAGAATGCATGAGGAAGAGTTTAAGAAGGACATGCAGGCTCTGGGGGTAAATCTGAATAATTTCTGGGTGCATTTGTATAAAATACCAATACTTTAACTAATTTTTGTTAGATTTGTTATACAGGTTCTTCCTCCGGCTGTTTACATGAGAGTGACCGAAAACATATCTTTGATTGTGACTTTCATAGAGCGCATTATTGGAAATGGACACGCCTATGTCACAAGTCAAGGTGCTTATCTCTTTTCAAATCTTTCAATGTTTTATATGGGAGAACAAAATTGAACATTCAATATATGTTGCTACAGGGAATGTCTACTTTGATACAAAGTCCATTGGTAACCGTTATGGCAAGCTAGTGAACCTTGGGGGCGTCGTTGGAGAGTCAGGTATTGTGCAGATGTGTTTTCATCTCTGATGATCCTTGTCTACAATTCTAACACTAAATACAGACAATATTTAGTACATGTCAGTAAAGTGATGATGTGTTTTTTAATTGAATAGTTAATATGCACTCCATGTAATATGCATCATAATTGAATCACCAAACACACTTCACAGATTTTATTGTTTCGTTCTGTTATTTTGAATGCATACGATGAACATGTGTCTATTTTTTAAGACATTTTATGAAACATGCCATATGAATTTACTGAATTACAGTATCTTCTATTTAAGGGATGCAGGATAAAAATGAAGCAAGGGACTTTGCCTTGTGGAAAGCATCTAAACCTCATGAACCTTACTGGGAGTCACCTTGGGGAAGAGGAAGACCTGGGTGGCACATTGAATGTTCTACAATTGCTAGGTACTCTGTCCTTCCAATATCTCTTTATTCCCCCTCTATGAATATTTTCTTTACTTTTATCTGTTGTGTCTTATTTAATTTTGTCAATTTTAACATTTACTATGTGTAAGGAAACCCATTATCATATAATGCAAGCTCACTGCATTTACAAGTGTAGTCAGTAGCACGTCTTTCTTTTTTAGACATAGAGGAATTTGATTGACCTTTTTACAATGCAATCTGCATGTCAAGCCTGATCACAGTCTTACCCCATTACTAACACAGACTGTTTTCCTATCTCTCTGTAGTTCAGTATTTGGGAGGCAGTTGGACATCCACTCGGGAGGGATTGACCTCGCCTTTCCTCATCATGAGAATGAGATTGCTCAGTCAGAGGCTTATCATCAGTGTGAACAGTGGGGAAACTACTTCCTGCACTCAGGTAATCCCCTCAGTCTTCAGCCTAAGATAAAAAAGGAAGTTTATTTGTTTTATGATGAATAGAATTAATTCATCATTGATTGTTATTATTACATGTATAATTACATTTTGTAGTGATCTAATGATACCTTGAAAAGAAAACTATAAAAAAAATGTTTTCAAGGGCACCTTCACTTGAAAGGAAGTGCAGAGAAGATGTCAAAATCCTTGAAGAATTATGTAACTATAAAGGTAACTGAACATAAAAGATGAAGTTAAAACTGAAAAGTATTTTATTATGTAAAATAACTCTCTTCATTACATTTTGTAGGATTTTCTGGCCTCTTACACGGCCAATGAGTTTAGGCTTTTTTGCCTTCTGACCAAATACAGATCAGGTATGTGCAATATGCAAAACCATTATTACATTTCTTATGTTGTGAATTATACTACACCATTGTGTTTAAAACGAAAAATAAGTTATTCTGATGTTTGAGTATGCTCTCCCAGGAATCGAATACAGTGATGCTAGCATGAATGAAGCCCGATCCACCCTGTCTACCATCTCTTCCTTCAGCCACAGTGCACAAGCCTACATGAAGGGCTACTTACAGTGCCAGTCTGTAGAGGAGGGTACGCTCTGGGAGAGGTAAAGACAACCTACTGTATCCACAGGGTCTGGTATATAGTGTGAGAAATGAGTTAAGTGAATATGAGAACTGATTCATTCTAAAACTGTATTGAAGTAGAAACTAAACTGTTGTTTTGTTCTTTGCTCAAGGTTGTCTGCTACACAGGCCAGTGTTCGACACGCTCTCGCTGATGACTTTGACACTCCAAAAGCTTTGGATGCTGTCATGAGCCTTATTCACCATGGTAACTGTCAGCTTCAGCCTGTCACTAAGGTAACATGATTAGGGTAGGTCACTGAGACCTCTGAGACATTCTTTTGATTGTGTAAAACTAAAACTTTTTAGTCTTTGTTAATAATTTATATTTATTATTCAGTCACTTTATTAGAATTAAATACTAGTTTAACTTCAGAAAGCAGACTAAATTTAACGTCTATGTGTTTAAAGACTGATGGTCCTAGGAGTCCTGCTGTATTCGGGGCCATGTTGTCATATGTCAGGGAAATCATGGATGTTTTTGGAGTCGATTTGCTGAACAGAACGGTGAGAAATGAAACATAAAAGCTGACCCTTGTCATATTTTCCCTCACTATTACATTGACATGGAATGTACAGAGAGATGAGCATAGACTGGATTTTTCTGTTATAGCGCACAGGTTTGGGACCTTTTTTTATTATTCCATGTTGTCGACTTTACTTTTGTGTATTTTGTGACATCATTGGCACTGGTGTATTTTAAGATATGTCAGTGCAAGCCGAAGTTTTCAGTTTAGACAGCCGTTTATCAAAGTCTAGGACTAGTATTAATCCCTATACGGGAAACCGAACAATGAGATAAACAAATTGTTAAATCGGAAAAACACTGGATGGCCTAGGAACAATATGAGCAGAAATTGACGGTTTATATTACAGGAATTTGTATATTATAACTTAATATAATCTTTTGTTACTTAAGACAATTAAGTACAATATTTACAATATACAATTATTTATAAGGAGTGCCTGAAAGCAATTACATATTTTATAATAAGTCTGAGAATTTTGATTAACATATTTTCTTTTTTCATATCATTGAAACACATTCAATTCTTTCATCATGTTTCTCTTAGGAAGTCCATGACTCTTCAGGCATTTTGAATAATTTAGTGGAGGAGTTGGTGCATTTTCGGAGTGAAGTTCGCAAGTTTGCTCTGTCTGTTGAAGACCAAGCACTTCTTGATGCCCAGTGTGACACTGCAACTCAGAGCAGGCGTCCTTGGCCAGATAGAGTTCTCCTACTTAAGGCCTGTGATGTTCTACGGAATAATCTAGCACCTTTTGGAGTGCACATTAAGGTTAGTTTTATTTGAACAAGTGCAGCAGAGATTTAAAAGTTGATTGACTAAATGTTACTCTGAGACTGATAAATTATAATTTAAATACGTACACTCATATTTTTATTCTTTCAAAACATATAATGGCATCCAAAACTGTCTCCCTTTTAAGAAATGCACAGACATCTTGACAAATTGTTTTTCCCTTTGTTCATTTTAGGATAGAGGCACAAACTCCACGTGGGAAATCACAAGAACACGTGAAGGAGGAGACACAAAAGTGTAAACCACTTGCTTAAAATGGACCAAACTGATTTCTAGAACTTGGACACATGCTTTTAGTATTACTTGTGTAAATACTATACACTGTAGACACTGTAGAAAATATTATATAATGTTTTAGGTGGTTCTACGCTTTGATCGAACAGAAAAAATGCTTTTGGCTCAAAATAGCACACATATTCAGCTGTTCTGTATGTGTTACTTTGGAACTTAAATTGAGATTTTTTGCATTCTGTCATCGGTCTTGTGTCTGGGTTCGTCATTGTTTTAAGCAAATATTAAGCTTGAGGTGGACTCACTGGGACCTTTACATGAACCACTTACATGGATGTTCATGACCATGAATAAAAGTTTCAACAGCTTTAAATATCTGGTGAGATTTCTCTTTGTTCTTAGTTTTTTTTTCACACTATGGGCAATACAACCAACCATCAGAATGTATTTTAAAAAGGCAAATGTTAAGGAACTTCAACAGATTAGACCAAGGGTCCCCAGGTTTGGTCCTGCAGAGTTTAGCTCCAATTAAACACACCTGAAGCTAATCAAGATCTTAGGGAAAGCAGAAACCTGCAATCAGGGGCTGTGTCTACAAGGAGGTTCAACCGACACCAAGTTAAAATTTGATCTCTAATGCACGACTAAACAATTGTGTTTTTAATCTGGATGTAAAAGTAGCTAATATTGGAGAGCATCTGATGCCTGCAGCTTCAGGTGGCTTAGTGTTTAAACGCTGACTCACCTCGTTTTGAATTAACTTTTGTTATCTCGAACTGACTTGATGCTAATGATCTGAGTAATCTGTTGGTCATTTTATAATGCAATGTATGTGGGTCCTATATGACCTTGAGTCACGTATAGACAAGTAATAATACCTTAAAACGTGCATTAAACAGCCTAATCAACTGGCTTTTATTCCACACAACAACATAATGCTATCAGTTTAGTTTTTATCCATGAATTTGTGATCTTGTTCCACCACACCACCCCATCTGTGACCAGTTTTTTTGCTTGCTCTACAAATCTGTGGATAAGCATAGCTATCCTGAGTATCATATATTTCATTTATAGCCCGCTGTATTGGTCAGACTGATGTACCCGAGGCTTTGTATAAGGGACTTCCTGAATTGAACACATAGCCTAAGGTTGTTCTTATTGTGCAGAAATGACAGCTCCTTGTACATGTCACCATCATAAATGTCCCTAAGAACATTTTCTGATGTTGCTCTTAAAAATCGAATGTTGGGTGAATCTCCAAAGTTGTCATTGTCAAGGAGTGGTCTAGCCTGTAAATAGACTGGTAAGGTAACAAAGTAGCTCTGGCTTTTCATGTCTTTGCTACTGTTTGTCTAGTTACAGTTTAAACACAAATATGGTTTCCTCTGATTATCTTTTGCCTGACTTGCAATATAGGACTGACAGAATTTACATGGGAAATTAAGCTCTGTTCTCTGGCTGAAGTGTGCAAATATCTTACAATCGCTTAAACGCCGTCTTCTAAACACCAGCGTCTGGTTGATGGCGAAATATGAGCCAAACGGCTTTCCATACTCAAATAAATTAAAAATGTATTTGTTGTTTAAACAAACACTTCAAACAAAGGCTGCAGCGGTCAACTTATTTTACTATTTGCACTCACTAAATAAATAGTGCTATACGTGAAAAAAATACACTCTTGTTATATAGCGTTTGTTTTGAGCAAAGGGGGAAATTGAATTTTAATATATGTTTAAGAAAATAATTAGCAGATAAGAAACTCCCGCACACTATCGTAACTTGCAAATAAAATACATATTTATTTTTTGGCTCAACGTTTCGGTCACACGACCTTCATCAGGAATATACAAATGTTCAAATTCATCTCTTTTATAATAAACACATGACACATCAACAGAGCTCCATCTGTAAAGAATTAAGCTCATTGAGAGTACATAATTACCACCACATCATAAACAATTACAATATGTGATAGTTACAACATTCAGCAAAAGATCCCAACATCATCATTAACAACACCCGTAATCAACACGTCGTCATCGAACAGTATCAAATTGTAATTCTAAACAGTTACAACAAACAGCAAGGATTCATAGCCACTAAAATATATTGAGAACATATAGTAGAAAAAACGTCATTCAAAACAGTTACAAGTTTCTTATCTGCTGATACGACCTATGGTCTTGTTATCCCACGCACCTATCACCTGCAGGTGTGCGATGGAGTTTGTTCACTAAAAGAAAAATAAAGAAGCAAGTCATTTTAAATCCAAAATGTGATTTGCTGAAACGTTTTGAAAGTGAAATTCAAGTACTTTTTAAGTTCTTCATAATTATTTTCGCCAGCACATTAAAGCTCTATTTTATCGAAATTAAATGTTCTTTTGTAATGACTAAAATATATATTTTCCTTAGATGTACAGTATATGGCCTCCTTTCATTTCAGTATTGACCACTTGGTTTATATGAGCTTGCTAGATTGCATAGAATATTTGTTTTATAATTGTATGCATCCAGTCTATTCTAGACCTTACTTTTTTTGTTATCGTATATTTTCTATCATGCTTGCACTAAACTAATTGTAAAATACATGTTAAGCTTTTTCTATTGTGAAACTAGTTTTTTCACAGCCCTAAATGGTATTTTCTTGACATTCTTCAATGATTTTAAATATATAGGCCTATGTAATAGTTCTATCTACTTCTAAAAAATACTTAATCTATTTAAATAATAGCTTTTATTTTTATATACGCGCTATTTAAAATGACTCAAGTCAGACACGTCAGACTAACGAATCTCCACACGCAGGCAGTCACGTCTGTGAACTTGGTCAGGAAAGAAACGATACAATCCCAGCGGCATAAAACGTTCATACAAGCCCGTAGGCAGGGGGGGTTCGGGTGGTTCGAACGAACCCCCCCCCCCCTCACTGCCAAAGGTCCAGAATTTAACTCGGGGTTTTTTTCATTTACATCAAGTCATTTGGCAGACGCTTTTATCCAAAGTGACTTACAGATTTTCATGTGATTATTGTCATCATTGTTTTAATCAATGCTTGAGACAAATTTCTGGGTTGCGGTTTCAAATTAATATGATTATTATTGCAGGACGCGTGTGTGTGCGTGCGCAGACAGAGAGAGTTCTCGCAATACACTTTTCAAAGCAACGTGAAGCATCGCCTCTGAATGATGCGGGGGGAGGGGTTATATATATATATAGTATGTGGCCAGCCCACAGATTGGAACCGACCCTCTGAACAATGCCTTATAGTGTGTTCACACCAAACGCGAATGTAGCGTAAGCGCGAGTGATTTACATGTTAAGGCAATGCAAAGATGCGATGACCTACTTGCGGCGCGATTTGCGCGAATGACGCGAATTGAGCGTTCGCGTGATTCGCGCGAGTTGAAAAATCTGAACTTTGGCGAAAATTCGCGCAGCGTTAACCAATCAGGAGCTCGCTCTATTGTCAGAATATTGGCTTTCAGACCCAAATTTCTCTAAGCTACTCACATAGCCTAATAATTTGTTAAATTCATAATGTACCATTGCGATAGAACTGACACGCGAACCATCGGAACATTTCAAAGAGAAGACAAAATGGCCAAGTGGTTGGGAAAGAGAAAGGTTAATTAATATGCATGAGAAAATATGTTTTGAATTTGAGTAGCACTAAACTATTAATAAACTATTATACCATTAGGAGGCATAATAAATACATTTCAAATCATAATTAAATCTCCACGATAATTCTGTCATGATTCTGCCTTCTCTTGTCTTGATTTTCTGGTCTAGAGGCAGAATCATGACAGACCCACGTGTTTTATGTGGAGGTAAACATATTATTGTCAATCAGGACATAATATGCGTTCTCTCCTGTCTCATAATTTGGCCCCGCCCCTCTCGTTTCTAGTATAGCTTTCCTCCTGTGTCTCATTACCCACACCTGCCCATCGTTATCTCCTTTGTTCGTCTCCCTATTTAATTCCCTTGTATTCTCTGTCCTGTGCTCGTTTGTTTCTCGTACCTTCTCGTACATCATGGTGCGCTGTGTAACTGCTCTATTGAGGATTTGTCCCTATGCTGTGTCCCAGCATTAGCACCCTGTTCTGTTACGCTCCTGTTCTGTTACGCTCCTGTTCTGTTACGCTCCTGTTCTGTTACGCTCCTGTTCTGTTACGCTCCTGTTCTGTTACGCTCCTGTTCTGTTACGCTCCTGTTCTGTTACGCTCCTGTTCTGTTACGCTCCTGTTCTGTTACGCTCCTGTTCTGTTACGCTCCTGTTCTGTTACGCTCCTGTTCTGTTACGCTCCTGTTCTGTTACGCTCCTGTTCTGTTACGCTCCTGTTCTGTTACGCTCCTGTTCTGTTACGCTCCTGTTCTGTTACGCTCCTGTTCTGTTACGCTCCTGTTCTGTTACGCTCCTGTTCTGTTACGCTCCTGTTCTGTTACGCTCCTGTTCTGTTACGCTCCTGTTCTGTTACGCTCCTGTTCTGTTACGCTCCTGTTCTGTTACGCTCCTGTTCTGTTACGCTCCTGTTCTGTTACGCTCCTGTTCTGTTACGCTCCTGTTCTGTTACCCTCCGTGAGTTTTTCGTTCCTGTTTTTTGCTGTCTTTGTTATCCCCTGGATTTTACCCCCTCGCAGGTTTTCTGTTTTACTTTATTAAAATCCCTGTTACCCCTTATTGCTGCCTGTGCTTGGGGTCTTCTCTCACCTACCTGTTTCGTGACAAATTCAAGTAGTACCTTCGGCCCATGTAATTTTCTGTTACAAACCGACCCGGCCCCCCATTACAGGGAGAAGACATGTGGCCCAAGACAGGGAGAATTATGTGGCCCTTGCAGAAAAAGGTTTGGGGACCCCTGGTCTACAATATAATAGCCATATAAACGTAGCGTAATAATAAAACATAACAGAGAGGCATTGACAGTCAAGAAATGATGATGAGAAGAATTATTATTAATATTTCAGTAAAGTTCATTAACTCTATTCTGTTGTTAGTGTGGTCTTTAAACTTATGAACTGTGTATGGACTGACAAAAGTGTTACATGAGGAAGCAATTTGACAACAATGCAATAAATATTTTAGGTGCATCCAAAAGCGTGCTGGTTAAGATACCAGAAGACAAGCTAATCCAGCAGAAATTAGTGCATAAAAGGTCACCAAAATGAAGTATTTGAACCTCATAATTAAATACAAAAGGAGAAAACTGCAAAAAGGTCCACTTTTTGAAAAAAAAGAACCTCCCCTTTCAACTGGCTGGCTACGGACCTGTCATATGTATTTTTATATGCCGCCGCCAGGGATTTTATGTTTCAAATGAGTATGCGTGGCGGCTTCTCTTCTTTGATCCTGATCTTGTTTTTTCCTGGAGACCTTGGACAATTCAATCATGCATATCTTGATGGGTTCATAGTGAAAGGATATGGTCAAATCATTTTTATTGGTTCTAGCGGGTGCTTTATACAAAACAGGTTTGAACAAATTGAGGGAGAATACATTTGTATTTAAAAGAGCTATATGACAGTCTTGCTACTGTTGATTTATGAAAGCTTTTAAGATGAATTCCTTAAGGTGTTAATGATGACCCACTGTTTGCAAGTATAAGTGGTATTAATGTGATTTAAATTGTAATGTGTTTCTTTTATAACAGGTCTGAAATGGTGAATTGGGGTGAAAAGTACAATGCAGTAAAGCCCAATGGCATTTAAGAGTAATTGTAGACAGCATATACTTCATCACTGTCTTAGTTATGAGGGGGTCCTTGGAAAAAAGATAGCTGTAAGGGGTACCTGGCCAAAAAAAGCCAGGAGAACCCCTGAGTTAGGGAATAATCATCTGTGGACAAGAGGTCTGCCATACAGGTCTGGTTTCTTTTGATTTTGTTACACAGAGCATGCACAACTCTATTTGACTTTTAAATTTCTGTTGTTACAAAGCCCGCCCCTGTACTCAAACTCTTTATCCTTCAGTTCAGACATCAAGTTAAGACAGGAACGAGATCCAACAATTATGCTGATTCGTCATAATTTCCTTTATTTATTTGGTGGCATGACACTAATTGGGTATGTAATTTTAATTTAAAATAATATGTAGCAGATTCACTCATGCGTGTTGATGGGATGTTTCTTGTTATACCTTTGTTTGTAGATTGTATTTCTATATGATGCTGTGTTAGCGATGATGCTGTTTGGTAGATATTCATGTGATTTTAGTTGACTGTATTTTAGTCCCAATATTAATAACTTAATAACTAAGTCAACAAAAAACGTGTACGTAAACTGTCTCGATGACTGATTGAGAGACTGGTCTCAGGAAGCTACGTTTTGTCTATTTAATGCTTTCTTCTGCAAAAACAACAATATTTGAATCACATTATTATAACCCCATGTCATAATAATACAGATATTTTCTTGTGTTTCTTAAAATTTTAAATACAACCAGCTTGGCATTATGAGTCATTTCAGCAATTTTTACATCACTTCATTTGCGACACATCACAATACGTTTTTTTGTACATGTAACATATCTTTTAAGTGTTAATATGTTTTACTTAATTAAACACATTAAATAAGCAATAAATAAGCAAAAATATATTTTAAAGAAATATCACCTGGCCTGAACTTAAAATAAAAAAAGTAACAAAAATGTATACTACAGTGAAGAACAAGAGCTTTTTACAGTTTACATGACCATCCAGGCTTAGCGCAATAATGGCTATAAACAAAAAGAATGGTAAACTAATTTTTCTTGCCGTCTTAGAAGCTATGGATCAAGCTCAGAGCTAGCCTACTGATTTAGACAAAAAATTATTTACCTAACTGGAAGAGTTGGGGTTTTGAAGGGATGCCGGAAGAGCTGTTGTAAGAGAAATGTAGGCGGCTTGGAAAATGTTTGACAGGATCATATGATCAGACTCCTTCTGAACCTTCACTAAACTTAATTTCATTTCCGCACATCGAGTATTAGCCATAATAGCAGTAAACTAATTTGGTGTTAACAGAAAACTGTAATTATAGTAGTAAAACTTGCACTGCTGTCTTGACACGTAACCTGCCAATCTAGTCTTGATTAAATAACAGTAAACGAATTCATTAAAAAATAAAAAGGATAATAGTGCTGCTTCTACTGTGGAAAAATGAAAGGGGTCCAATAATGCCCTTACAAAGTGTCTTGATTTGGTTGTATTCGCAGCAGTAATCTTCTCAGTCTTTGCCATACGCTCGTCTTAGTTTAAAGGTGTGTTTGACTTGCCTCTACACAGACCGTTTGGCCAGAATTGCCATGAGGGAGGAGTTGAAAATGAAGCCATCAAGTCGGATACCTGCTGCTTGCCGTAATGATGTTTGTTTTTAAATAAAAAAAATTGTGCAAAAATTTAACTATATTCCAGAGTATACGCTAGTACAAAAATCTACTCTACGTTTTGAAATACAGAATTCACAACTTTAAAGGCGTTTTAATTATATTCAGTTGCAACTCAATTACACTGTAAGAGTGTTGAACATACTTTAATATACTGATAACAAACAATATCACATCTTTCAAAAACATGGCATTACAGGCCATCTGCTAAAGGCATCATTGTTCCGGCACAGATTTGGAATTGCAAAATGTGCTTTTTAATTATATTTTACTAACACTCCATAGTAGTGTAAAAGTACTGCTACGTAACATTAGCCATTAACCGATAATCTCTGCACCAGTAAACAGTAATTACGTCACATAACTAAAATACCGATTTGAAAAGAGTGTTTTCTGTCAAAAGATTCAGCATTTTAATTTATACACTTTAATCTGTGTTTTCTTAATTTACCTTTAATCTGAACATCTTCCTCGGTAAAGTGGAGGACTATTGATTCTGTATGACATATCGCTTATTTCTACCTGAACTCTCTGTAAGTCACTTTGGATAAAAGCGTCTGCTAAATGACTACATGTAAATGTACAGAGTTTCAAGATAAATGCTGCCACCACAGAAACGAAACATGTGGCACAATGGACTCCGAAGAAAGCGGGCACTCAGATTGGTCGAAAATACTAGAGGACGCATCGGGCTTGATGTTTTTAGAACATCCCCCACCCACATAATCCTCAATGGAGCGGCCATCCTATTTCAAAAGATAATCACGACCTGCCATTTTTGTGGTTGGCTATTCTGTAACGACGTTGCCCAAAACATGAAAGTTGGAGAAGGATCTAAGTGCAGATAAAAGTCTTTAAAAACAGTGAATGACATAAAATAATAAACAGAAAACATGACAAAGCAACTCACATTCCATTTAATAACCAACACCTGCAACATGAAACACTGCAGTGTATATATACACACAAGGACCAAAGATCAACAAGGCACACCTTGGAACACTGAGACAATTAGGACAAAAACCATGGACAAGGACAACAACTAAAACTACAAAACAAAAACATGTCACCCCCACATAACCATTACAATTATTTCAAATAAGTTTACTTTTTAGGCAATAGCTCTGACTAATACCAAGTGTTATCTATGGTCACTAAGTAATTGAATGGGAAGCCATTATTTTTAACAGTGGTTCTCAAACTTTTCAGATCAACTACCACCTTTAATAAAATTTGTTGTTCCAAGTACCACCTAATAACCGGCAAAGTGAAGAATAGATGCTCTCCTGAGTTTTGTGATCAAATCAGTCAGTCCTGCTTCTTGCACTTGAACTGACTGAGCAGTCAAAGACCGACGCAATGGGAGAGGGGGAGGGGCAGTGAAACAGCTACTTTGGGTGGCCATGAGGTTGCCAGAGTTTATAGCTTAGGGGCGCCCCTGACCATCAGGTCTGGGCATGAACTGCATCCTGCTCGCTTTGGTAAAGACCACAAGACTGGCTGAGAGTAGAGTACTGTTCTGCACACTCTTTGATGCAACAAGTACATCAAATGTTATTGGAAGTGTTCCTGGTCCCAGTTGATCTAACTAATGCAACATAAACCCTAGAGGATTTATATTGTGATAGAGTAGTGTATGCAAGATTAAAAAAATGCGTCTTTAGTCTAGATTTAAACTGACTCTTTAAAAGAGTGTTTCTGCATCCCGGTTTTCTGGTCTAGGGGCAGAATCATGACAGACCCACGTGTTTTATGTGGAGAGAAACATATTATGGTCAATCAGGACATAATATGTGTTCTCTCCAGTCTCGTCATTGGCCCCGCCCCTCTCGTTCCTAGTATTGCTTGCCTCCTGTGTCTCATTACCCACACCTGCCCATTGTTATCTCCTTTTGTTAGTTTTCCTATAAGATGCCCTCATGTCTATTGTCTTGTTCCTGATTCGTCATACTTGTACCTGTTTCCCGTACATGTTTCCTGCCTTGTATGTAGTGTTCCTAGTTCATGTATGGTTTCAAAGTTCCTTGTTTGGTAGTCCTAGTTGTTTCTTTTTGCCCCCCTTGTGGGAAGTCTTTGTTTTCAGTTTTGCATCTTAGTTTTGTTAGTGTTTTCCCCCATCGAGGGTGTTTTTGTTCTTGTTATTATTATTAAAGTCCTTTTGTTAACACCTTCATCCCTGTGTCTGCCTGCGCTTGGGTTCTCTTCCACAATCATAACTCCACCTGCGCACGATTTAGAAATTCTAGGAATTACTGACCAGAAGCCTGAGAGCATAGTTCACGTGAAGGACTGTAATTCGAGAGAAGTTCACTCAAGTAGTGAGGAGCTAAACCATGTAGTGCTTTGTAAATAAAAAGCAAGATTTTACAGTTAATCTGATGCTTTATAGGTAACCAGTGCAGAACATGGCTAACATGCTCATGTACTTTTTTTTTACGTGTAAGAACTCGAGCTGCCGTGTTTTGGACCAGTTGGAGATTTTGTTCTAAGCCTGCAGGGCAACCACCTAATAGTGCATAACAGTAATCTAGTCTTGATGTCATAAAGGCATGAACTAACTTCTCTGCATCCAATAGTGACAGCATCTGACGTAGTTTACATATATTATTAAAATGGAAAAACGCAATTTCTACAGGTGTTGGCGACGTGGCTCTCAAATGACAGATTACTTAAAAAAACACCAAGATTCTTTGCTGAAGATGAGGGTTTTGTGGAACATCCGTCAATAGTTAAGCGGTATTGTTGGTTGTTATGTATGCCGGTTTTCGGTCCAATAAGTAACACTTCAGTTTTGTCCGAGTTCAGTACTAAAAAATGGTTACTCATCCAGTATTTAATATCGACTATGCATTCCATTATTCGATGGAACTGCTGTGTTTCATGAGGCTTTGAGGAAATATAAAGTTGCGTATCACCACTATAACAGTGAACTCCGTGTCCTAGAGGTAGCATGTATAATGCGAAGAGAAGAGGCCCTACGCCTTGTTTACATTAGGAAATGGTATGCAAATGGTCAGGTCAGCTCATTGTAAGTTAATTTAGACCAACAGATTAAGAGTAAAACTTGATTAAGTTAGTGTATGCTGAAATGAACACAAGCTAAAATGCATTTCCCTGTCACTAGTTTCAAGTGACTGTAGGTTTGCATTTTATACTGTGTGCACTAATTTAATATAAAATTCTGTCTTTTCTTCCAGGCTATTTTTTCTGGGCTACTCCTCCAATTGGCTGAGGTAAGTTTCACAGAGCTATATGTGCAGAACACACATACATTATGCAATAGGTAAAACTGTAAAAATGGCTATGAAACTGTGGTGAATTGATTACAATTTTTAGTTGCAGACCACAACAAACAGACAGCATTAAATATGTGCTCATAAATACACACATACAACCTTGCAACCATGCAAACACACATATATATATATATATATATATATAAAAAGTATACTGTAAAATACATTATTTCTTAAATGTTTCTCGGGTTCTTTATATGTAGGCATACACAAATGCATTATTTTATTATTGTCATTGTACCATATAAACAAATACAGTGAAATACTTTGTTGCCCCAATACATGTGATAAAAAATAATTTATTAATCAGGACAGAGAGGAGGCATGAAGACTTGAACTCAACACCTGGGTGTGTACAACTACACTAACATACACAAAGCTTCTTATTAGTCTGACTTTATGTGTGAGGTGTGTAAAGGGACATAAAGTACATACATATTATGTTACTAATAAGGCATATTAATATTTCATTTATAAGTAATATTAAACTGCACCTGTCAAGACGAAACAGTGATGACACTATGTTATTAGTTTTGAGTGGTTATTATAGGATAGAATAAAACAAAAACAACCTCATGCACACACACACACACCATATATATATGCTTTAAAAGATCATAAAATATTATTTAAATTTCAGAACAGCGGAAAAGCATGAAGACTTGATATTGCACTCATCACCTGGATGTGTACAACTACACCAACATGCACTCAAAATGTCTTATTAGTCTATACTTTTCTTTAAGATATAAAGAACGAGACAAATATATAAATTATCATAGGTTTGCTTTTATTAAGGCTTCACCACTTTTCACTACTTTATTTACAATGTTCTATATACTCATGGCTTGATATTAACTCTTTTGCTCATCTGCCATTGGGACTAGTGGTTTTCTAAACTTTATGAAAACACGCAGTCTATTTAGACAGTATTTTATATTGCATGTACTAAAAGTAGTGCAGCATTTTTTTTCCACATAAACGATTACATCAACATCATTCTAGACTAAAGGCTTTACTTTTATTTAGACTCACAATACAACAAACTTTTAATTTGTATTAAATAAACAAAGATTAAGTTACATAGCTGCAAAAATACTTCATCAAGTATTAAATCATTTTAATAGATTTCTGCCTTTATCAGATTCTGTATAAAATAATTTTTTATTTTCCAGCAATGGATTGCCATCATTTTGCTCACCATGATGTCAAATTAGACGTGTCATAACATTCAGTTGCAGTGTGAATTGATGTGATTGGCAGACGTAATGTGTGTTGCAAAGTAATATAGTTTTTTACTGTAAGAAATTAGTTACTTTTATTTTGTAATTCAGCTGTGGCCTAGTGGTTATAGCTTGTTATCAGAAGGTTGCAGGTTCTAATCTCAGTACCAGCAGGTCATGGCTGAAGCGCCCTTGAGCAAGACACCTTACCCCTGATTGCTCTGCAGTAATGTGCCACTGTAAAAAACTACTTGTAAGTCGCTTTGGATAAAAGCGTCTGCTAAATGAATAAATGTAAATGTTATTAAATTACGTAACACCTTTACATGTAACTAGTTACTTCCTAACACTGGTGTTAGCCAATGAAAATTCACCATGAAATGACATACAGTAAAGATCAACACGATGTGGCACTAAAACTTAAATGCCATGGAGGCAAAAATATTAAAGTGAATAATAATATTGTTCTCTTCTACTCTTCATTTTTACAGCCCACGCGGAAAGCAAAATTACCAAAGTGTGATTGACATTTCTGTGTGGGGGTACCACTTTACAAAAAGGATCCTTGAATAATCATGTACTAATATCTAAATTTATACTTAAATCCACATGAACTAATGATGAATGAAGAAATGGAGTAATCAAGAATTAATAAAGGGCTATCCTTAGCTGATACTGAAGTCATGTATGGCAAGCCGAATTAGCTTTTTATCATTTTCAGGATATACATTTCTTATTTTTACAAGGAAAAATTATAATTCTCGACATCAAGAATATAATTTCTACTAATAACAATTGCTATATTTGATATCAGTTATTACATTTTCACTAGTAAAAATCTTAATTCTTGATATCTATAATTGAGTTTTTACTAGTTAAATATCACTATAGACTGCCATTCAATTTCAATTTCACATATCAATAATGAATTTCTTACACGTCAAGAATCTTATTTCTGTTATCAGAAATGCAATTCTTACTTGTAAAAACCAGTATTTTTGATATCAAGAGCATTCATGTGTTAATACTGCCCAGGTTAACTACATGTTAGTACATGTTTGATAGTTAATGTATTAATTAACACCTGGAAGTAAAACTTAGCAATTTATTTAATATAAATTAACATGTGCAATTTCATCACACTTTTATTACTTTTGGTCACACTTCAGTATAGGGGGCAATTATCGCTATTAACAAACCCTTAACTACAACTTTCCCCCCAATAAACTCTTAATTTGTTGCTAATTAATAGTTAGTAAATGAGTTGTTAGGTTAAGGTATTGGGTTGGATTAGGGGAAGTTTAGTATGGTCATGCAGAATATGTGCGTTATAAGTACTAATGAACAGCCAATATGCCAATAATAAGCATGCTAATGGCACCTAGTTAATATTGAGAATTGCCCCCTATATAGAAATAACATCTGTCACACTGCTGAATTTGTGGTGGTCCTCCGATTACAAATTTTCCCCATTTTATTGAGAGTGAGGCAATCACATAAACAGTGGT
This sequence comes from Barbatula barbatula, assembly GCF_947034865.1. Taxonomy (NCBI): domain Eukaryota; kingdom Metazoa; phylum Chordata; class Actinopteri; order Cypriniformes; family Nemacheilidae; genus Barbatula; species Barbatula barbatula. Next base: position 16,863,553 of record NC_136771.1, read on the forward strand.
GTCTCTATGCATGAATGTACTAAATTACCAACAATGTGATATTGATATTTTGAATGATTTTATGCAGTTTTTTCCTTTAACATTAGTATTAGAATCATATATTATGTGTCAAAATGTTGATTGATTTATGACCCTCCTGTCAAAGGTCTGTCAACCTGTCACTCAAATGGTTCTTTTATGGCCTGTCAATTTTAAATACATTTATTTGTTATGGTTGTTGGGGATCCTATGGTCTCCCTTCCTACAGGGGGCTAGCTCCCCCCACACCCTAACTAAGCACTTTGCTTTTAGCCTGGCTGATTTTCTACTAGGCTGCATGATGTGAAATTCGTTTGTTTTTGTAAATTAGAGAGAGACAAAGTAAATGTTTAGGTGATGTATATTCTAAGAGTGATTTGTTTCTTTCTTTCTTCTTTGTTTTATGACTTTTTATCTGGCAAATTAGTGTTTGAGACTTTGGGGATCTGCAAAGTGTGATTTGCCCCCAGGCAAGTCATGTCAACCAAATTAGGTTGTTTTTCATAGTGTGTCAGTCTTGTTGACACTTGTGTTTTACGATTTTGTTCTTGTATATCTGTCTCTGTCTATCTATCCTCCACTCACCCTGCCATAAAAGGTGTTATCATCATGCTGGCATGACAACCTGCTGCTCTCACACAACGGTGTGAAAGATGGTTGTGTTTTTAAATGAGAGAGAGATCAGGTTAATGTTTATGTGATGTTTCCCCTAAGAGTAAGTTAGTTCCAGGTTTAATACTTTTATCTGATAAAGCGTTCTAACAATGGTATGGGCTTAAGACAATGAACCAAAAAGATTTGCATTCTAGTCAAGTCAATTCAGCTTTATTTATATAGTGCTTTTTACAGTTTTCATTGTTACAAAGCAGCTGTACAAGAAAACATTGACTATAAGCAAAACATAAAAGGTTATGCAATTAATTTCTTAAATTATCCTTCGATTGTCCTTAGTTTTTTTGGCCCGATGACAAAATGACTTGCCGACCTCTGACCTAGACGATTTAAGGAAGTAAATAAAGAAGTACAGATCAGGAACTAGCCTGTATTTGTATTTAATGAAGTGGCATGTTAAAGGAAAAACTGCATAAAATCATTCAAAATAGCAATATCACATTGTTGGTAATTTGGTACATACAGTATATGCATAGTCACACACAATCCACTGTTTATGTGATTGCCCCACTCGCAATAAAATGGTGAAAATGTGGAATCTGAGGACCACCATTAATCCAGCAGTTTATGGTAATTCCTATTAAATATTACAAAAGTACTCATTACAAGTCCTCAGAAGAACTTCTTGTTCTTTATTTAAGGGTCGATTTGCTAAATTTTACTTCCAGGTAAGTATTCCTGGGCAGTATTACCACATGAATCCTCATGACTCCAGTATTAGCTAAGGATAGCCCTTTATTAATTCTTGATTACTCCATTTCTTCATTGATTCATGTGGAAGTAAGTATTAATTTACATATTAGTACATGATTATTCAAGGACCCTTAATGTAAGGTGGTACCCTGTGTTTGCACCTGATAATGTTTACTAAATAGCACCCTAGCCTATGATTCAGGAGGTTTCATCATCGTCTGCTTCGGAATAGACTGCTTCGGAATAGACACATATGTGGCTGTTAGTAAATCTGGCCTATAAACATCAGAAATGTTTCTCTGGTTCTGAATACGAAGGCTTACACATAATTTCAGCATATTCTGCTAACAGCTATTGTTGTCAGTTCACAAATGCTTATGGACCACTTCGGGACACATAAACAATACTGGTCCAGTAGAACTTCCTGTTTTTGTTTTTTAACACTACACAAACATTTGAACAGAATACAACCAACAGAACATTAACATCCGAATTAAAGTGTTAAAATGATTATCTTTAAGATATAATTATGTACAATTTAATGAAATCAAACCGGAAGTGGTTTTGGACCAGTTGCTCAGATGCCACATGATTATAGTATGTATGATAAAGATTTTTTTATTATCAGGACAGAGAAGAAGCATGACGACTTGGGATTACACTCATCGCCTGGGTGTGTACAATTACATCAACATACACAAGATGTCTAATTCGTCTAAAATATAAATATAGGGACAGATTTTTATCTCAAGTTAAGTTTAGCCTATAGGTCCTATATATATATACTGGGCTTAAAATGAGGAGGAATGTGGGGGGACAGAGCTTAGGAAGTGAATTTCAAGGTGGGACAGAAATTCCCAATAAAACGTAAAAAGATTTCCATTGCTTTGTACGGATCAATGATATTAAGATAGAGATTACATCTACATATTCCTAAAAAATCAACCACATCATAAACTATTGGCAAACTATCATGGACCCTTATTGTAAAGTGTTACCCTGTGTTTGCACCTGATAATGTTTACTAACTAGCACCCTAGCCTATGTTTCAGGAGGTTTAATCATCGTCTGCTTCGGAATATGTAGACACATATGCAATTTTAGAATATAAGTTTCTGCTTATGACAGCTATTGTTGTCTGTGTACACATGTTAATATAGAAAGAGTAAAATATACCTACTGTAAATGCTACATGATCACAATATGTGACAACTAAATATGTGTCAATTTTTCAAAATTGAGATTTATACATCATCCAAAAGCTGAATAAATAAGCTGGATATATGGTTTGTTCGGGTGGGACAATAGTTGACCGATATATAATTATTTAAAACTCTTGAATCTGAGCGTGCAAAAAAGTAAAATACAGAGAAAATCCTTTATAGCCTTTAATGTTGTCCAAATTAAGACCTTAGCCTTTTGCCACAAATATTGCCATACTACTTAAGACTGGTTTTGTGATCCAGGGTCATATATGATAAGCATTCTTTTATTTTCAGGACAGAGGAAAAGCATGACTTGGGACCATATTCCTCGCCTGGGTTTGTCCAACTACTCACATACACAACATTTTTTATTAGTCTGATAAAGAAACTATCACAATATATTCACCAGAATATCTTTAGTTACACTTGACCTGGCTTTCCAGGTAATATTCAACTCAACTGGTCAAGATGACTCCCAATTCTCAGATGACCCTGTTATTAGTTTTGAAGGGTTGTGGGGAAGAAACTAAAAAACGTATGCGCTCACATATAGGTATTCTGTAAAAGATTCACACAAAGGGACAGATTTACCTACGTTAACAGGGCAAAGTAGCGTCAAAGCGGAATAAAAAAAACGCTGAAGTGAAAATATTTGTTGCCGATTTATTGACAAGGGGCACATCAGTGCTTTAAAGGGATATTTCACTACCAAATTAAAATTTCCAATGTTTTACTCACCCTCAATGTATCCTGAATATGACTTTCTTCTGGAAGAATAATCCAGTCAGAGTTATAATACCACGTAACGTTTAGTTTCCAAGCGGTAGAATGGGAGTGTAAAAGTTCATCCATCGATCCTGCTCAACACAGCTTTTTGGTCTTAACAAAGGTCTTCTGAAGCGAATTTGTTTAAGAGAAATATCCATATTGACACTTGAGGCTTGTTCTTCCGGCAGATGACACAGTCGTGTCATATATTCAGATGACGAATGCTGTATTTTTCGTTTTCAGCCAATATGATAGCATACACTGACAAGACAGAGGAGAGTATTTCGATTTAGGTCGGTATTTTAGTTTTTTTTGCACATAAAGCATTCTCGCCACTATGCACGGATGGATCAACGATGGCTTTAGTACTTTTCTGGACCTTGGCAAAAACTGACACAATGGTGTCTTTGAGGAGGCCTGGAAATCTCTCGGTTGTCACCTAAATATCTCCATTTGTGCTCCGAAGTCACCGGAAGTTCTCTAAGCATGTTTAACGTCATGTGGAGGAATAAAAATCACACAAAGTTGAATTTTGGGTGAAATTCCCCTTTAACACCAAAAATCGTGTTTGCCCCTGTTAGTAAATCTGGCCAATAAACAACAGAAATGTTTCTCTGGTTCTGAATACGAAGGCTTGCACATCATTTCAGAATATTCTGCTAACAGCTATTGTTGTCAGTTCACAAATGCTTATGGACCACTTCGGCACACATAAACAATACTGGTCCAGTAGAACTTCTTGTTTTTGTTTTTTAACACTACACAAACATTTGAACAGAATACAACCAACAGAACATTAACATCCGAATGAAAGTGTTAAAATGAATATCTTTAAGATATAATTATGTACAATTTAATGAAATCAAACCGGAAGTGGTTTTGGACCAGTTGCTCAGATGCCACATGATTATAGTATGTATGATAAACATTTTTTTATTTTCAGGACAGAGAAGAAGCATGACGACTTGGGATTACACTCATCGGCTGGGTGTGTACAATTACATCAACATAATACATTATTGACAAACTATGAAAATAACCAGTTTTAAGAAGACAATTTTAAAACTGAAGCACAAGCAGCCTTGCTTTTAGAAGCACTGTAAAACTGCTAGAGGACAGAGCAAGGCAATAGGCTTCACAAATACTGTAGACCAATAAGCAAACACTATTTGTGCTGTTAGTGCGCATGGTAGTTATAGTATCATAGTGTCATGTTACAATTACGTTATTATTTAAGATGTCTTTTAAGAAGACTACAATTCAAGATAGAAATGTAACATAATATACATAGCTTTGCCTTCAGTGTATAAAGAGCTTACACAATAAAACTTTATGTATATTACCTTAAAATGAGTTACTTCTATCTACATACAACGCAAGTCCCCTTGAGTAATTCGAAAGGCAGGGGGAGGGGTGGCCTGTGCGGTTGGAAGACAATTCGCAACCTTGTCCCTAATTGCTGACCGGACCTTTAAGCAAAACCTTTATTGATCTCAACGTCTAAGTCTATAAACTATGGTAATAACTTCTACTCTGTTTGATCTTTTTACAGGCTGCACTACAAACAGCCCAGTGCCCTGGATGCGTATGTATTAAAATGTAGCAGTACACATTCAATTGAAATGCCATGGTAAATGATTACAGTGCTATTTTTTTTAAATCAGTCGAAGAGATATTGCTACTGTATCAACATGGTTGGCACCAATTGTTTGGGAGGGAACCTTTGATCCTACACTGATCGATGACGTATACAAACAAAAGAACCTCACCATAGCGACTACTGTTTTTGCTGTGGGAAAGTGAGTTACAGTATATACGATCAAAGCATAATTTGGACAAAGCATAAATTGTTACAAATGTTACAACAAAAGGTCCAAAACAAATTTGTCTTAGAGTGACACTTTTTGTGTTTCCAGGAACAAACTCTAAATTGAGCGCTCTCTTTCTTTTCCAGATACGTAATATTTTTGAAAGACTTTCTGGAGTCAGCTGAAGTGCATTATTTTGTTGGATATCGAGTGCATTATTACTTATTTACAGATCAACCAGAAGCTATCCCTAATGTAAAGCTTGGTGAAGAACGTAAGCTGATAGTCCGGAAGGTACCGAGTGCGAATAGGTGGCAGGACATCAGCATGGGCAGGATGGCAGCATTGGAAAAACTAACTAAGAGTGAATTGGACAATAAGGCTGACTACATTTTCTGCTTCGATGTGGATGCGAAGTTCTATGCCCGCTGGAGTGCTGAGGCTTTAAGTCATCTGGTAGCAGTGATTCATCCGTGGTTCTATAATTATCCAAGGGAAAAATTCACATATGAACGTAAACCAGAGTCAGAAGCATTTATTCCGGCTGATGAAGGTGATTTTTATTATGCCGGTGGTGCGTTTGGTGGCTCGGTGCAGGAAGTGCATAAGCTGACCAAAACCTGCAATGAGAAGCAGAGTATTGATCGTGCTAAATCCATCGAGGCTCTATGGCACGACGAGTCTCACTTGAACAAGTATTTTCTTTACAACAAACCCAGCAAGCTGCTCTCTCCCGAGTATCTGTGGCGAGATATTAGTGCCAGGACAAATGAAGTGAAAATCATTCGTTTCACTAGTGTAGCTAAAAATATGAAAGAGGTTCGCCCAAACGTATAGCAACGTTACCAATGGCAATATTCACCTGCATTTACGTGTTGCGTCCATGCAGTACTCAGATGTGCCATAAGGTAATACTCAGGGAAAATAAAAATAACTTTGAAGTCAAGCGAACAGCAACAGGGCATGAAACCTGGCCGGATTTAAAAGAGGAATTTGCAAAAAAGTTTACAGAAAAACATATAAATTAGAAATAATTTCTTGCATCATCGATTATAAGATTTTGATTTCTGATATGTTTTATACGTAAAAACCACACATGACAAAACAAGGCAATAAACATAAGATGAACAAGACACAATGAAATTAAATATAAGAAGGTTTACTGAGCTAATAGGTCAATGGGGGAGGATAATGTTAATCAGTCAGGTGTCATCTGTACATTTTTATCCTCATAAAGTTGTTTAAGAAATGAGTGACAAATAAAGTTGTAAAAGTTGTTTTGAATCAAACAAATGATTTATGTCATGTTTTGAGTTGTTTGGTCTGGCGGGGCTCTGGGTGTCCAGGAAAAGTTACAGCTGATCTATGGTAAAATACGTACAGACTGGAAAATACTGAATATGGTCTTTACAATACTAAATGCATGTAAACAAACAAACATTTTGTGGAATTCCAAAGCTGGAGATACTTAATTAATTTGCATTATTAAATGAGTTATATTGTCTATTAGTAATTTCTTTCTATACTAATAACCTTCTCAAAGATCGGTCTCAACAGTTCTCAAATCACCACAACTCAGACGTGTGCCTAATCATGGTTTCTTTTAAATGACTTGTTTACTTTTATTCACTGCACAGCCTGTGGGTACATTGCACACCGTTTATAGAGGAAGCATACATAAGATCATTATGATTATTGTTTTTTAATAAAATGAAATGTCAGCCATAAGCACTCACATGACTTTAGTTGAATGTGTTTTTTTTTAAAGCTCCTTTTTAGATAATTGTTGCTAGCATGTAGCAATATCTTCACGATTGAGTGTTGTACAACCCTCTTGTTCTTGTCTTTCTTGTAATAGGCATTGTTGAAGTCCAAAGATCAAATTTTTCCACGTGTTTGCCGGTTTGGACCTTACCTTAGAGGCGGATCTTTAACACACTGTAAAATCTATTTGTATGACATGACTTTTTTTCTGGCAGCTGGGTTTAAAAAAAAATCTACAAGAAGCTGGGGCGCCAGAAATTAACAGGTAATATAAAGGTTTCCCCCTGTATAATTACGTGTTTTTCTTGTCAATTTGACGTTTTTTCACCGTATATTAAAAAACTTGAAAAATCTGTAAATGACAATGATCATTTATTTTATATAGCAAAATTAATTACAACTTCTGACCACTGTGCTTTCCAGTAAACAAACATAAACAAAAAAATCAAGCATATAGAGGGAGCATATAAAGAGAAAAAAGCAAAGGCGCCAAAATAGAACCCTGGGGGACCCCACTGTGCAAAAAAGCATTACTCGAGTATTGTTCACCCATCTTGACTTAAAAACTCCTATTTTCAAAATATGATTTAAACCAATCTAAAGCTACCCCTCTTATACCAATCCAGTGTTCTAAACAATCAGTGAGAACAGCATGGTCGATTGTGTCAAAAGCGGCCGTAACATCTTAAAGGCTGCAGCTTTTGCCAGAGGGGAAATGGAATCCCCTGGTTAGGCCTGGTTTTGTCACTGATGTTTCAGCTCCAATGGAGATTTAGGCTGGCCGGACTGCTAGAATTAATTTTTGTATTTAATTAACACTGCATATAGGAATTTATATTCTGTTTAATATTTGACCTGTGTTTCTCTCTCTTTATGTGTGTGCGTGCGTGTCTGTGTGCATGTCTGTGTGCGTGTCTGTGTGCGTGTGTGCGTGTGTGCGTGCGTGCGTGCGTGCGTGCGTGTGTGCGTGTTTCACAGTGCTTTCTGATCTAAAAAGAAATCTCAAAAGAAACTTGAAGCCTGTCCTTTTTCCAGTTTTGTTCCACTCTTGTGCAACATCGCCTGAGAGAGCGAATACAATTTTCAATCCAGGGTTCAGATTGGGTTATAGACTGTAAAGTCCATAAAGGAGCCACTGCCTTCAAAACATTAAAACAGATGTTCTTAAACCTGGAGAGGAGTTCCTTAACGCTAGCATCTCAAGAATAATTGACAATATCTGGCATCACTTTTAAGAAAATGTGTATTTGGTGGAATGAGTAAAAAACAGAGAAAGTCGGCCTTAGGTTGAGACTATAGGTGCAGCAACAGAAAGGGGACAGTAAACAAAATAGTCTTATGGTAAGAAAACCAATTTTCACAGACTTAGAAATCAGAGAAACTAAGTCCATGCATAAGCACCAAATCAAGTATATGGCCCCCCTTGTGAGTGGAAAAATTAACCCCAATAGAAAATTAATAAAAATTCAATAAATGGATACTCTCTCTTATAAGTGATCATACATGCAGCAACCATGAACATTAAAGTCATCGAGAACAAGAATCTCAGCAAACAAACAGTAAATTGAAGTTCAAAGCTGCTGTAGTTGTTACTCACCACTGAGTGGGTGGAAAACCGTCTTGTTAATCACAGATCTGGTGTTGAATAAAGTCATCCTTAGATTCCTTGCATTGCATTGCCCGGGGTAGAGAACAAAGATGTTTCAGACATACTCCAGCTCTACCCACTTTGGTGGATTTAGTTATTCTAGGTGTATTTAAAAGTCTGGAGAATCGAACGCAGCACTAAGGTCAAGCAGGACTAGGAGTGAGATGTTACCTTTATCTGATGTTATATGCAGGTCATTTGTAATTTTAACGAGCGCAGTTTCAGTACTATGATGCTCTCATTATTTCGTAAGAAAGAACACAACTGAGTGGACACTACTTTTTCTATTAGCAAATCTAGGAGATTTGAAATCGGTCTATAGATTCATAGGTTCATTGGGGTCTGAGTTTGGTTTCATGATAAAAGGCTAAATGATGGCCAGCTTAAAGGGTCCTGGGACATGGCCTAGATTACAGTAATTGACTAGTTGATAATGTTATAAACGGGCTCAATTGCAACAGGTAGTAACTCTTTAAATGTTATAGGTTTAGAATAGGTTTAGGACTTATTTGCAATGAGTTTAAGTAAATCTTCCTGTTTTATAGTTGAAAAACAATATAGCTTTTCTCTTGGGGCGATTGGTACTAATTCATAGGACAGACTTGGGTTTTTAATATTTTGTCTCATATGTTTTCGTTTTTCTCTGTAAAATAATGAATTAATTCATTGTTACCAAGGTGCTGCGGAATAACAACTTGGGTGGTTTTTGTTAGTTTCTATGAGGTTACAGATGTGCTCAACCGTTGCTGCTTTTAGTACCTTTTTATAGCCTGGTAATACCAAACTCTGTTACTTAGCTTTGCTTCGTAGCCAGAGTCTGGAAGGGCATAATTGACAAGCGTCACTTTTTATTCCCTTGTCGGTAGGCCCCTGATACGATGATCCTCGCCGTGGGCGATGCGTTGCATACTGTCCCGCTCAGACTCCTGAAGTCCCATCCTGATGTTGTTTACCCCCGTGTGCTGGCATTTGGGTCATCGTTCCGGTCCTGGCTTGTGCCTTTCACCGTGGGTGTGGCGATACAGGAGTGAAGATCATTTGGGCTGATCGTGTTCTCGAAGCCTGGGCTCTGTGCAGAGAAACACATGGAGTAGAAGTGGTAGTAGTATTACAATCACAATGAAAATTTACTGCGGGTTTGCGAGCGTCAGCCCAGCATGTTTCCAGCGCAGTTTTACGTTCTTGCAGCCATGTCTGCTTCTCAATTAAATCCTGGATCTGCTTCTCCACAGCCTCCAATTGCGACTGAAGTGTGAACTTTCCTCATCTGCACTCAGATGTACAAACACGTCTGAAATATTAGCCATTAGTGATATAATAATGAGAACAGCGAGTTAAGCAGTAAGCTGGTAATGCTAGCAGCCTAAGGGCTAATAGTGAATGATCCTATAAAAATAATTTATATTAATAAATAATTTATCAGTGCATTAAAGGACGATTTTGGTATGGGATTTACTTAAGGATAAATTTCACCATCTGTGAATAACTATTTTAAACACAAACCTTTAAGATAACACAAGAATAAACAATGTATTAAGAATACGTTTGAAAGAGCTACGGCTTAAACCACGCGCTCTCAGCAAACCGGAAGTGACGTAATCCAAGTGACGTCTCCAATTCATTGGTATGGTAATTAAAGGAGTCAGATCTGGCAAGCTCGTTGCAAAACTATCCATAGTAGTCGAGGTAATTGTTCTACCCTGTGGATAATGAGTTATATGCTGGTTTATGCAGTGCTCAGTGTACATGTTATAAGATGCTGATCGGTGGCATTGTTGCTTTGAGGTATAATATATTGGTTAGATCGGCTCAGTGAGAAATAATCAAGTCTATGATTAAATCGATAAGTGGGAAGATTGATTTATTGAGTGAAGTGGGGCGGAGGACCAAGGTATAGTCTGGGTCTCAAAGGCCGAAGGCAGAGTCATAAGATACTCCATTTCAGTGGAAGTTGGCGGCTGGAGATCCTGAAGCTCATCAGACCCAATGGAGCTGGCCTGCTGAGGGTGAGCTGAGAGATTTCCAGGTGCTAACAGACCCAGCGTTGACAAACTGGCTGGCGAAGGCAGCGGGAAGGAGATTCTTGGGAACTGGAGAAGGTGAGTTGCCTGCTGGGCCTGGGCACATACGGCTCGAACATTGAACTTGCAATGAATCCCGTAGGTTCGCCTGGTTAGTATTGAAATACCGAGTAATCGGGTACAAAATAAATTCCAAGATAAAACAGATTCCAAGCAAAATGTCCAAGGAAAGCTGGTTCATAGGCGTGTTGCAAGGATCACTGTTGATTACAACTGCTTTTAATTTCATAAATTATTGCATGGTTTAGTCCCGGTTTCTCCTTTTAAAAGCAGTAATTTTGCTTAAAGTTTTGCCACTCATAGGGACATGTTCTGGTGTGTTCACGTGGGAAAGTGACGTACAATCTACCTTGACCTTGACCTCCAACGGCCAGGCCACAGAAGTGGCTGAGATTGTGTCGCATCAGGCTGGCATGTTGCGCGTGTTGGACATTCGCGGATATTGGCGGGCTGTCGAAGGAAAACCCTTAACTGGAAAGGATTTTTCCTTTATGTCATCTGCATGTGCGGAATGCGGAAGAATAGGCAACATTTATTTGAGCACATTCACACCCGGCTGTAATTCAGGTAATAATATTCACTTAATGTGCCATGTGAAACATGGATTCTGTCTTCCGAACTGGCTTTTGAATAAAGTGTGAGGGAAAAGAAACTCGGCCCAACAGCATGGGGCTACAAACAATAGAGTTGTCATGTCCCAGCATACTCTCTCTGGAAGTCCCGGGAGAAAATAAATCAGAATGCATACAGGCAAAGCCCTCGCCACGCCTGTACCATCACACCCATCCCTAATGGGTCTGTATGTGTGACGGAGAAGCAAAGTGGACAATGTTTTATCTCCAGATGGATTTGTATTGTTTTTTTAGTCATGGACACTAAATTTCAGTCAATACTGAATAGATTATTATCATTCTTCTGTATTGTTCTTGTCAAAAAAAGAAAAACCCACACATAAAGGTTAAGTTGTGAATACTACAGTAACTTCAAGCTTTGCATTCATCAGTTCTATTTTTTTTCTTGTGTGCTCATTGGCTTAGCTGAACAAGAGAGTTCTCTTTCTCTCGCACAAGCTCTGCAGCTGATTCAACATGCAAAATGAGCAAAAAAACAAAAACGCTGACGACATCTGACTAGAGTTAATGGTGCAGAACACACCAACAAAACTAAAACCAACCGACTCTAAATAGAAAAAAAACCTGACAGTGATGTATGTGTGCCATAAGGGCAGGGCACACAAACGCTTGCGGTGACGTAACTTTCGGTGTCCTCTGTGAGGCATGCTACACAATAGGTGTCCTGTGTGAAGATTACTACAAATCTTAGATGCATAATAAAAAATATTAAATTAAAAGATTCAATTAACATTTTGATTTGGTTATAAATGTTGTATCAGTTGTATTCTGTTCAAACGTTTGTGTAGTGTTAAAAAACTGAAACAGTTTGATTCCAAGGAGGCAGTCAAAATAACTACTATTGCATGATAACAACTACATCAGTGGGGTATTCCAGAAAGCAGGGTTAAATTACTGTCAGCTAAATTTACTGTCAGCTAAACCCTGAAATCTGGGTTGATTAACCCAAACCTTGCTTACTCTGGGAAAGTCGTTTCCAGTTAACAGACGCTCACAGGAACAGCAAGAAATTGCAAATGGATCACAGATTATAGTCACCATGGAAAGTTAAGAAGCTTAACGTTTTTGACTGTGAAATAACATTATAAATCTGTTTTGTTTTGACGTAAATTATCAACTTATATCTGCATCGTTATAAAATGTTAAATTAAATGTTAAATTAAAAAAACTAAATATTGTGTAATTGAATGTAAACGTTTATAAAATTATAAACGCTATTAAATATAAAGACAGTTCAGATATATGTAGGCTATTTTACTAAGATATTTAATATATATATATATATATATATATACTGTCAGGAGGACTCTGTCCTTCCTGTCTCGAGTTTTGTAGCTCACTGGGCAGAGTCATGACATTGCCACGTCTTTCAGGTTTTGTTTTGTTATGTGTGGAGACACGCGGCTTTTGCTGTTACTTGGCGCCACGTGTCTTCCTGTTAAGTCTCCGCCCTCCTGTCTTCAGTAATCTTCTAGTTAGGGTTTTATTCCCATCACCTGCTCTGTGTTTTCTTCTGTTTCACACTCGTTAGCTTTTCATTCTCATCACCTGTCGCCACTCTCCCCATTTCATCACTCCTCTTTAGTGTCTCCCTTTATATAGCCCTAGTTTCCATCTGTTCAGTGTCAGTGCATTGTCTAATGTATGTTTACTTGGAAATCTTTACTATGTTTGGATATCGTATCACAGGTGTTGCGCACCTTTTATACCGGTCCTTGTGTTTGTTGGATTTTCCCTGTTCCTGTTTCAGTTCGTGAAATTATTTCAATTCCAAGATTCTTGTTTTGTTTGGTCCCCTCGTGGGAAGTGTTTGTTCTAGTGTTTGTTTCGTTTTCCCCATTGCAGGTTTTTCATTTAATAAAAGCTTTTTACATTAAACCCTTCGTTCTGTCCAAGCCAATTCGTGACATTCATTATGGCTATCTCTGTTGGATTTTAAGATGTTTGTAAACTTTATTTTTTAATTTGAATGTTTTTTAATTAAATAGCAAATTTAGTAGGCTGTTTATTGAACCTTTTGTTCCTTAAAAAAAGACTTCCTTGGTTTTGTGAAAACTGAATTTGCAATGTATTTTGCCGCATTTGAACGTTGCAGATATAAATGGAGACTCTTTTAATTGTAGAAACTGCTACAGTTATATCATTTGTGTCAAGTTATACAGTGCCCTCCACTATTATTGGCACGTTGTGGTAAATATGTGCAAAGGCTGTAAAACTAGATCCGCATTGTTTCTCCTTTTGATCTTTTATTTTTTTAAATCAACAATATTCCAACATTTCTTTAAAGTAAACAAATCTAAAGTGGGGGGAAAATATCACATTATGAATGTTTTTCTCCAATATACCGTCACAATTATTGGCTCCCTTGTATTCAAAACTTTCTGCAACCTCCATTTGCATGAAAAAGAGTCTTTGTCTGACAAGGTTTGAGAATATATATGGCAAGTACGTTCCTTAAAAAATCTCAAAAAATCCTTGAAATGTTGGTGCTCTCATCTTCAGTTCATCCCACTCTTTTTCTATAGTGTTCAGATCAGGAAACCGGGATGGCAAGATCTTGATAATGTGTTCAGTGACACATTTTTTTCTATTTTGAACCATTGTGCTGATGGAAGATCTAACCCATCATAATACTTCTAGCAGAGCAAGAAACCAGGGGCCCGTTCTTCGTACGTCGCTTATTACATCCGAGATCAAATGACACATCCAAGATGACATCATCGTGCTAATCATGATCCGGCTAATTGGGTTCTTCAAACACACCTGTTGTTTATGATTAGTGTCGCTGGATTGAGTTATCTGAGATCATTGCGCGTTCTTGCGTTGGTTTAAAAGGGGATATGTATCGATAGCAGAAACAATAATCATCAACGCTGTTATTGGCTGTTCAGCATGGCTAAAGAAAGCGCCCAGATTTTCTCCCAAACAGAACCTTTTAACGGAAGGTTATTCCCAATTTGAGCATTTAATTCATACAAATTAAATGCGTAAGTGGTGTCCATGTTAGATGTTTCTATCACTTTCTACAGTATGTATTTTTGCATTTTTTTATTTCATATTAACTTATGTCAGAGCCGACACGGGACCCACTAGAACATGGGAACAAGTAAAAGTGAAGTACAAGAATATTCTACTAAATGGTAGCCTTTACTTCTTATACAGTCCTTATTTTAAAAACCACTGTTAAATGATGTGTCTATTTATGACAGCCACCAAGAAAAAGGCTGAAACATTACAGGTGGTGGTCCTGCACCCCCACAATATACCCCAGCAGAAGAGCTGGCCCTTGGGTTGAATTCAAACCGACCCATTGTGGAGGGCATCCCTGGGGCAGCTCTTCCTTAGACCCAAAGCCAGGGACCAGTAGCAGCAACACTTTCATTACTGTTAGGCTAAATGAGCTTTCAATCATCTTAGTATACTGCAAAATGGTTTGTTGCTGCATTAAATGAAGTATAATCCAAATGGCTGGTACAGTCATTTCAAATGTTTGTGAAAGTGAAAACTTCTAAACTTTTAGTTCATATAAAATACGTTGCCACGAGTAATTGATCACATTCTTTTTTTTAAAGTGTAGTTATTTGTAATGACATTACTTTTGTGCAGTTTTAGATAAAGGCTCACAGAACAGTCTGCACAAAGAACTGATACAGAGGTGGGCAGTGTTTTACTTTTACTTTTGACTTTTGTTGCATGAGGCATGTTTTGACCCTTTTTTTCCACAAAATTACACAGGGTGACATCAATTCCCTATAGAAGCGGCATCTTAAACAAAAACATTTTGAGGTGAATAAAGATAAATTAAGAGGAGAAATTTAACTAAATAATTGCCCTAGGGATAGAGTTGCTTCAAAAGGACCTTCAGAGTAAGTGCTAATACACTATTTCACACATCGTATTGCTGACTTTACATAACTATCTCTTATTGCAGGCAAAAGATGACTTGCTGGCTATTCTTTATAAAGACTCTTTTAAATAAAACTCGAGAAACTAAGCATATTTGTCTTGTCCTTTATTCAATTATAAAATGGTATTCCACCATTCTGTCCCGTGCAGCTCTGCCACTAGGTTGATCCAAGTGCACTGGCTGGAGGTCATCATCAGGCTGCACCACAGGGATCCTCTCCTTTCTGATGGTGGCAGTGTTATGCAATATGGCACATGCAACAATTATGTCACAGATCCAACCCACAGACACTGAAATCTTCCCTTTAGTTGCCCAAAGGTCATTTCAATGCGTGCCCTTGTCCTGGCTAGAGCTGCATTGTAATGGGTTTGTGGTCCAGGGTTTGGCTCAGGGAAGGGCGTCATACCTGCAGGCATAGCCCCTGTCTCCAAGCAAATCCCGTCAAAATCCCCTGTATAATGGAAAAATGCAGTTCTGTTAGGCTCAGCATAATACTGTGTATAATATTGTGAGCTTGAAATGTATGTTCCCTTACCACGTTCAAATAATGTGCATAAATGTGACTCTCTGAAAATTCTTGAGTCATGCACTGATCCTGGCCATTTTGCTTCCACATTGGTTACATGGAGCATAGAGTCACACACCATCTAAGAGATTTTAGTCAGTCAACTGCATACTTTTTTATTTCAATCCATTTTTTTCAAAGTAATATATTACTAATCTGGAATATTATAAATTGAATTCGTAATTTACCTGCACTTTACACTGTGAACCCCCTTTCGGTTCACAAAATCCCCCTCATCGGGGCCTGGGGGGGGCCTTGATGGGGACGTGTGTGCAGTCTATGTTACCAATAACGTTAGGGAAGCCTGAAGGACACATACTGTTAGTCATACTTATTGGCATGGTCATGATTGCATGTCATTATCAATTATAAATGTACCTGCAATAGCAAAATAATCCTGCTTTACAACCTGTGGTCTTAAGTGGCTTGGAAATAACACAAAAAACCCTAAAAACTGCTTGAGCGCCAGGTAAAGTTTGCGAGTGGCACGACAGACAGCACTTTTCACCAAGTTCTCTGCATCTCCAATAGTGTAAAGGAATGTGCCACTCGCAAAGAATCTCAGGCCAATGCACACAGTCTTGTGCTGTTGTTAAAGCCTGACTCCTCCGTGTTGAACACGTAATGTGTGGTTGCAACAAATTAATGATGTAAATAACACCCTCACGAGAAAACGGTATCTCTCAACAATGACGCTTTCGCGCTGCGCTAAAGGATCCTGTCTATCCCGCAATACGCGATCAAGTCGAAAAGCTCTGCAAATTATTCTTGCACCTTACGCAACAGGTTGCTGTCGTATAAATGGACAAGACATGGCTGCGACATACTTACCTATCTCCTCCGCTTATAAAGCCGCAATCTAATCCTGTTTACATGAAGTAAGCCTGCTCCCGAGCAGGTTCAAGCTTACGGACCTGTTGCTATGACAGCAAGTCCAGGATGAGCGTCCAAGAACCAAACAATCCAAGATCATGCCAAATCGTCAACAATCAAATCCAGCTAACCGAGTTAGCGACGTACGAAGAACGGGCCCCAGGACCACAAGTAGGTTCACATCAATAAAGATCTGGCGACATATTTAACTGTGGATATGGGGCATTTATTATGCCTCTGTGCACCAAACCAATAAATTGCCAACTCGATCTTGTTATTG
Source organism: Barbatula barbatula (assembly GCF_947034865.1). Lineage (NCBI taxonomy): Eukaryota > Metazoa > Chordata > Actinopteri > Cypriniformes > Nemacheilidae > Barbatula > Barbatula barbatula. The sequence continues at coordinate 16,880,467 of NC_136771.1, forward strand.
CTGCAAAAGAAATGTTTCATTTCGTATGGCCATAGAACCCAGTCCTGGTTGAAGTTCCAGTATGGCAGATTAATACAGTATGGAGGAGTGTGTTTTTGCATGAAAGTGCGTTCTGCTCATGTAGAAGAGCAGAACGCAAATGGAAAAGCGATAAGCTACAAATTTCTTATGAAATGTTGAAAAACAGTTGTGCCTTTCAGAACCAACCTCTCAGTGCCTTTCAGAAAGCTATGGTATCTGCTAAATCAAAATATTTTTCAAATTTAATTTTTAAAAATCATCACAGTTCCAAAGCCTTGTTTTCTGTTTTAAACTCTGCTTTAAATCCTCATGTAAATGTCATTTCAAATCCCTCAGTATTACTATGTGAAGGTTTCTTGAGGTTTTTCTGTGAGAAGCTTACCTCTCTAAGATCTCAGCGACAACCATCTGCTGAGGTCTCACCTGAATCGGCGTGTTTCTCAGGCAATTGGAGTGTTTTGGAGCCAGTCTCTCTTCTGTCCCTCAGAGAGACTGTTGACCACTTGAAACCCTCCTTCTGATCTCTTGATGTTCTCTCTCCCCGTATTCTGAAACAAGTTCTTGAATCAGTTGGAACATGATTTTACTATCTTTTCTGAATAAATGCTTGAGTACAGGGATGATCCGAGAACAAGCTGAAACAAGCTATCGTTACACCTCTCCTCAAGAAGCCCTCACTTGATGTTAGAGATTTTAATCATTTTCGACCTATCTCGACACTTCCTTTTATTACAAAAATAATAAAAAACCTCGGCTTTTGATACAGTGGATCATAAAACTATTCTATCTCGACTAGAATTTCATGTGGGCATCCAGGGAACTATCCTCAGTTGGTTTAGATCCTATCTAACAAATAGAAGTTTTTCTGTCAAAGTTGGTAATTTTTCTTCCTTGCCCACTAAGCTTTCATGTTGAGTGCAGCAGGGATCAATTCTCACTCCTATTCTTTTCTCCCTGTATTTGCTTCGTCTATGCTCCATTTTCAGAAATCATGGTGTATCATTTTACATTTACATTTATTCATTTGGCATACACTTTTATCCAAAGCGACTTACAAGTAGTTTTTTTTTACAGTGAAAATATGGTTTACTCAAAATTTCCTATTTCTGAATAAATCCAAAACCGAGGTTATAGTCTTTGGCCCAGATGACAACTTTTATAGCAGTAATATTGATCTGGATTACCTTTCTCCAACTTCGCCCCGCACTAAGAACCTAGGTGTTCTCTGGGATCACAATCTCAAATTTGAAAACAAATAAATGCGGTGATTAGTTCTTGTTTTTTCCCAGTCATGTCTTCTCTCTAAGGTTAGATCCACCCTCTCTGAGAAAACCTTAGATATTGCTATCCCTGCACTCATTTCATCGCAGTTGGACTATTGCAACTCTCTCTACTATGGCATATCGAAACACTCTATCGCTCGTCTACAACTAGTACAGAATGCTGCTGCTAAGTTCCTCAAACGAAAACGTAAATTTGATCACTTAAAATCACCGCATTGGCTACCTGTGCATTTTAGAATCGAGTTTTTAAGTCAGTACACAATCTGGCACTGCTCTCCCCTCTTCAACCAGAGCTATCTGGATGCTTTCTCAGCTGCCTCCATGTTGTTCCCTAAAAATAAAAAGTACACTAAACCTCTCTCTTCTCTCAACAGGTAGTGGTCTGGTTTTGTTGAAACTAGTAACTTTGTATTAATACCTATCGTACTATTGCACTTTTATGACTTATCGCTTATTGCTCCCCGAACTCTTTGTAAGTTGCTTTGGATAAAAGCATCTGCTAAATGACTAAATGTAAATATAAATGTATCTATGGCTATTCTTCAGTTTGCACCTGTTATGCCCAGCTGTAGGCCTTGCTCAGGGAGTGCCTGGCAAATCCCCTGCTGCCCACCTCTACTGGCATACACCTTGTCCTCCATCCGTTCCTCCGACAATCCTCCACCAGTTCTAGGTATTTCTCCCTCTTTCTCTCTTGAGCCTCCTCCAATCCTCTCCTCCCAGGGCACTGTCAGCTCCAACAAGATCAGTTGTTTTGTGGCCTCTGAGGCCAAAATGATGTCAGTTCTAAATCTGGACTGGGTGATGTTTGATGGAATTTTCAGCTGCCTTTCCAGGCCGACTGTCATTGGCCAGTTCCGGGCTGTGGAGAGCAAGCCTGGTAAAATCATGGTTACCCATTAATAATTAAGTAATTCTGGAGAAAAGTAAATTAGGACCTTAAAAGAAAAGCTAATAGTGCCCCACAATCCAAAAACACACACATGAACTGAGCAAACTTTGTCTGGACAAGAAAGATACATATAAATACCAATAAAAACTGTAGAGTTACAAAATAGTCACAGTAGTCAATGATTATGAATTGGGTTTTATCGCATAACTTAACATATCTGCCTGAGCGGGCAGGACGCAGTCCATACCCAGACCTGACAAATGCTGTGCGTTTTGACTTGTATAACCTTATATGTTTTGCTTATAAACAACGTTTTCTTGTACAGCTGCTTTGTAACAATGAAGATTGTCAAAAGCGCTATATAAATAAAGTGGACTTGACCCAAAATGTTAACTGTAAATTCGGGTTTCGGTTTTTCCAGATGTTTCTGTGATTTGCAGTGCCTTCTGTAGCCTTCATCTGTCTGTATTAAGACAGCAGCAATTTCATCGCTACCTACCTATGATTCTTAAATTTGCCAAAAACACGGCTGCGTAAAGATGTCAGACTCGAAACACCAAGGATTTAGTGAGAGCCCTTTTTTTTAAAGAGCACGCTGCATGTGGTGACATAATGGTTATGTCCCATCCACCTAAAAGTAACTGTGGTTGAAATATTGTAAGCATTGATTGACAAGTATTTTACCACAGAATCATTACCTACAATACAGGGACTTTATACTATTTGTGGTTGTTAAGCACAATAGATTGATATATTTTAAATCCCTATGATTAAATATGACAGTATGGAAAATCCTAGTTATTTAGTGTGGTCATAGGTGACAAAGGATTCAAAATGTTTCAGTATGACCCAATTCAGGTCGTGGGCGAGGAGTTAAAATACGAGCCACTGTACATTTTTGCACAGCATTCTCTTTGGTTCAGTTCATCCGTTAAGAATATTTTGTGAATCTGATTTGCATTCATTTTGTAGGCCTACGTTGAAAATGTTCTTTGAAAACTGTTTTGTCTGTTATGTTTGGAAATGCTGAAATGTTTTTACCAGTCACAAAAAGCAGAGGTGTTTCTTCAGATGTATCTGGTCATTTTCTAGATTCCTAACAATAAATTGCCAATTCAGGAAAACTTAATTCGTAGTTAATGAATAGTTAGTTTAAAGGAGTCTTAGTTATTGTATAGTTCTGTAGGAGACATACAACATTTAGTATTTATTAATGACTATTACATAAGTCATAAGTAACTAATTGTAACTTACCTTAACAGTTTGATGTTACATAGTGATTAGTTCATCTTTCCTCCTTATTAATTATTACTAGGGACTACAGTGTTAATGCAGCACTAACCATTAGTTCTGGATTAGTACGTAACCTATTAAGTATGAAACAATTTTATAAAGTGTTAACACAAAAGTTATTAGACACCTCTTCCTCTGAAGCGAAGGAAATCTCATTACGCAAAGTAATCTCTAAATTAAATGAATTTAAATAAGTAACTGTTATAATACACTACCAGGATAATGTGAAATCCCTATTTTTATTAAATTGTCAATAACCATGATATTAAAATATGATTATTCGATATTAGACATTTCAGTAATTTTGTTACGCTGCTAAAAAAAGGCTAATTTAAACGAATGATTGTGTTATGTTGTTTTGCAATAAAAAAAATCTTAAGCTATTTTAGTTATTACATACGTGTTCCAGAAGTAAAATGTATAAAGTAACTAAAACCAATTAGCGAGTAATTCACTACACCAGTTCAAGTACAAAAACCTTTTTTTATTTTCAATGGTCAAACCTGCAAAACATCTAGAAAAATATACAACAAAATGCGGAACCTTACCACAACGACAAACATAAAAGAAAGAATATTCACATTTTCCCCAACAGAGATAAAAGCACATTCTTTTGTTTGCTTATTTTTTTTTAAAGCACCACTTCTGCTCGGTTCCCTCACATATCACCACAGTAGCCTGAGTCGTTGGAGAGCTGGGAGTTGGAGCTGCGGTTTGAGGAGGAATTCCATATGTCCAAATTCATGTGAGGTCCAAAGGGATTGAAGCTGGAGAACGGCTTGCCTGGGCAGGCGCCGCCTGGCTCGCGGCTGAAGGGTGTGATGGGTGACACTGGTGAGTGGGGTGAGACAGGTGCTGAACGTTCTTGGTGGAAGTGGCTTTGGTAAGGTACACTTTGAGGTGTCCAGATAGAGCCAAATAGACTGGACATGGGTGAGAGACTTCTGGTTCCTGGGAAGTATGTCTGGAAGAAAAAACAAGTCAAAAACGGTAAACATAGCCTTTACATTCCAACGATAACAAAGCATCTGAAAATCAGAGCTGAACAAAATCATTAACTCTTGTGGCTTATTGCGCATTGAACAGACACACTTCACATACTATTTGTTTTGCAAAAGTGTAATTGATAAAAATGTAATTGTCACCTTGCTGCCAGTGTCCCAAGTGGAGTTTATGTCTTGGGCTACATTATCGCCCCAGACAGGTTGGTGTGTCATAGTTTGGCTGTCATGGCTCGAGAATGCGTTTTGGTAGTTGCCGTTACCTTAAATTGGCAAAACAAAGTAAACAGTCATGCATCTTTAATAATAACAAATTCTAGAAATACATTTAATTTAAAGTGACAGAAACCTCCTCACCAGGTGGCATGTAGTTTGCCTGATCATTATAGGGAAACTCAGCGGTACACTGGCTGTTCATGTTCCAAGGAAAGCTTCACAGTAACAAAATAGAAGGCATTTCAAGTTTTAGATTTACAGGGTTTTTACGTGCTGGCACATTAATTGTATTTAGTTAAATTGTAGTGGAAAAAATATTTTAAGAAAACATACCTATTATATCCAGGGACGAATGGGTATCTGAATTCATTGGTCAGAGGAACTGAGGGGGCGGACCATGTCTCTTCTATTACATTAGAGCTCACAATTTCTGCAAAGACCATATTTGTTTACAAAAACGCTCACAACATGAATCATTATTCTAAAGATTTGAATCTCTCACCATGGTTCTTGTCCACACCGGCAGCTACATCAGCAAAGCTTTGGGCAAGTGATGGGGCAGGACAGACCTCTGGGCTTTGGCACGTTTCCCTGACATATAGATTGTTCATGCTGTAGACAAAACCAAACACCGTTAACCTTTAAGACGACTCTGTATCATTTGACTACCTTCAACTTTACAGGTCTGAACTTTTGGTCATTTTACCTTTGAGTTTTGAAGGTATACTTCATGTTCAGGTAACATTCACGGTCTGTTGGATATGGGTTGTACTGGATGTTGTCTCCTAAATCAACACCACCACAATATTGATAAAAAAAATTATATTTGGTATGATTCAAGTGTGTGTGTGTATGAGAGAGAGAGAGAGTGAGAGTGTGAGATAGAGAGACATACGTTTCCTGCCAGTATGTCTATTTGGATCCTTCTCTCCCTCTATGCTGCTGGCACTGCTCCAGCTGCCCCAGGACCCTCGGCTAGCTCTCACACTGCCCGATGAACTGCTCGAATCAGAGCCGGACTCCCATTGCAGACGTCGCTCTGGACACTTACGTCTGGCTCTGGCTAAGCATGCACCTGAGATAAAATATTAGAAATTATTGTAAGCTTTGTGATGACTGAATGTTTTACTGGTTACTGTGGCCACATACACACTGCTGTTAAAAGTTACCAAACCCTGTTGTTTATAACGTATTAAAAAGCACAACCAAGATGTGTTTTCATCTGTATGTGAGGTGCAAGAAAGTCTTGACTTTTACCAAAACCAAAACATTTCCAATATCTTAAATTACCACTTTATTAACACCTAAAGTGGCTAGCTTTATGAGCTACAGACCAAACAAAAAGCATCAGGCACATTTACTGTAAATAAGTGGACATGGAAACTCCACAAGAGAGCACACTTTGAAAAGCATAAGCAAAACCGAGTAGCAGCAGTTCAGTAAAAAAATTATTCAGCAAAAACAAAAAATCATATTCCTAAGATGCAAAACATAGCAGTGGCTACCACTGTCAATCATCACAAAGTGTTTTGCAAACAATAAGATAAATAAAATATAAGTTATAAGATAAAAACAATCAATTTAAATAAAAACTATATTTATTTTTATAAAAGTATAAATATTTACATGATGTTTATTGTTGTAATTACATTGTTGACTATATGCCTGTTAAGGCCTTATATTGTACAATTTAAGGCACTAATGGCATTATGGGGGTTGATGTAAACATAGGAATAAGGAAGCTAACAGTTAGCGCTGCTGACGAGTGTTGTGTCTATAGTTAAATATAAATATCTCCTCAATAAAACCAAAAAATGACTGTAGTTCGGACAAGAGAATAAACAAAACAGTCAAACATGAGGTTTCTTTTAAACATTGTTTCCTCAGACAGTCACTGAGGAGTCAGAAAAAGAAGAAAGCTGATCCTGATTGGTCCTCTTGTGTGCATTCAAATTGCTGATTGGCTCGCAGATGAAACCTTATAGCACCAAATTATAATTCGGTTTTCTAGATAGAACCATTTAGTTTTCCTTAAAAAAGTCCCAAAATGTACATGTTTAAATAAAAAAAAACTTAGCATAATGTAAATAAGTGGTCACAGAATAAGAATTTGTGAATAACTCAGTTTTGACAAAATGTAAGATTGAACCTTATAATTAAGGTGAATTCTATGAGTAGCAAGTTAGCACTGGCATACACATTACTCAAGGGCCACATACACTCGGCAAAGTTTCGGGAGTAACAACAAGTATAGGACATACACACAGACGCACGAAACAAAAACTGTTCTACACAATTTCCTCACCACTGTGTTTTGGAGGGCTTTCTGGATTGGGTCCGGTTTTGGGTAGTTCAGGTTTTGGGATACGGTTTCTAGCAACATTACGTGGAGGTTCTCGCTCACTCTCTGTAATAATGTCAATGCTGTTTTCCGGAAGTCTGTTGAAAAAATGTTTTACGTTGATCAAACGTTCCTACAGAATTCTTCTCCTTTACATTTATAGATTTGTAAGGTTTTCCAAATAACAAGGAATGATAATGAAAGTGCACTGCACAGCTTTTCAACATGTACTCACTCAGGCACAAGTTCAGCAGCCTTCCTGCGAATCCTGCCTGTGTTTTTCTTTCCTTTGGTATTAGTGGCAGACACTCCAAGTTCTGAATCTTTCTCTGGTCTTTTTTTCTGACTGCTTTCTCTCTCTGTTTTCTACGACAGATGGATCATTCATTTACATTATTATCTTAAACAGAAAACTTCATGTTACTTTAATGAAATTCAAATAGACAGCTGATACCTCTTCTTCAGCATTTTCCCTTTTTCCAATGGTTTTCCTATTGCACTCTTCATTCTGTATGGTTACAACTGCAGGCTGAGGGACTTTGTTTGGTACATTTTCAGGTAATCCAGAAAGCGTTTCCATGGGAAACATATCAGGTGGCAATGCATCCTCCTCCCTGGATTCTCTAAAGTGCTCTTTCTTGTCGGGAGGAAGAAGGGCTGCATCTAATATGTCGATGTTGTTATTACAAATCTCCGGATCCAACTGTCTTTCAGTGGAAGAACTGCAAAATGTAGCAGGAGCACTGGGGGTAGCAGGACTGCTTTTGTATCTACCGTAGAGAAATGACACTTTAGTTTGCTTTTTCGGAGGCTGAGACAATCCCCCAGAATTTTTCTTGGATGAGGACTGAGACCGAATCGTTCCATTGGCCACAGCTGGAGAGCCCCGCCCTTTGCCTTTGTCAGAGGGGTGGTTTGTGTCGGTGTAGTTCTTACAACTGCCTTTTCCTCTACTAAATAAAAAGAGACAAATACTCAAGTGCATAACTATACATTTGTAATATCGACCTTCCAGGTTTATTCACGAAGATCGGTAATGTCTCACCTTACGGCGTTTGAGGAGCTGTGGTTTATGCTAATATTTTCACGAGGTACAGAGTTGTGATTGGTACGGGAACTGGGTGTGGAGAAGTCGCTCAAAATGTGCTGAGCTTGATGAAAAGCCAGCAGACACACACCGGCTAAAGAAGAACTACAAAACACAACAGGATCTGTTAATTCATATCACTGCACTTGATCTATTTCAGGGTTTATGCACAGACATGCACCACTTTGTGTGTATTTTAAAAGCTTGCTGACCAGGTAAAAACCAACGTGATGACCCAGAAGGACTCCTCCCAACTGGGACCCGGTACCACCTGTGCACACAGGGGCAGCATGTGGTGAGGCAGCGTCACATTGAGCGTGAAGTGAAAGGAGGAGCCACGTTCTGTCGTCAGAGTCAGATCTCTGATCACCCATGAAGATGTGAAATCTGGGGTAAATCTGGAGAGATAAAGAGAACTATGGTTGAGAACATAAACAGAAGACAAAAGAAGAATGATGGGTAATGTGGTCAAATAAGAGGCATGGAATAAAAAGTAATAAACATGCATTAAGAAAAATAAAAGCAAAATGACAAAAGCAAGGCAGGGAGAGCAAAGATAGTAGGGGTAACCCCGAATCGTTGAAGATTCGATAGGAGGAGCCCGATTCGACTACCAATCTCCACAGATGTGTGACAAAGTGAGGATCATGCCATTTCTGTTATATGGGGGTGCGCAATGTCTGATTTCACATAGATAGGCTAGACATACCGATTTTCTCCCAATGAGTGAACAGCCAGTTGTGATAAATGCAGTAAATATAATCTGCATTCTAGTCAGATTAAGACACCGAGCAGACCGATCACCACTACAAAGTATCCTTCTGGCTAATGTTCAGTCCCTGGACATAAACACTGTGAACTGAGAGTGCGGTTTTCTTTCCAGCACGAGGTCAGGGCTGGATGTCTCGAGAAGTACCAGACTTTGCTCCCCATGGGAGGTGAGCTTCCCTCCCTCAAGGACATATTAGCGATGAGTCAGGAAACCACGAAAGATCATCACTGAGCCATGAGCTCTTCTCGCTGCAGACGGTACTGCAGCATCATGACCCGAACCAGCAGAATGCGACAGAGCTGAACTCCAGACAGTGAATGATGCTCACCCACCTACCTCTTACACTGGATTCTATCTACACACAAGCACACTGACAGCACTGTAGCATGTCTGCACTGCATAGCTTCAAACTCATGCAGCTCCATCTTCTCTACTGCACTAACACAGTAAACACTAAAAGTATACATCACTGTAAGTTCTATAAAACATCCTTAAGTCTTTTGACAATACAGTTTACTATGTGTATACTATGGAAATGTGTGCATTGTATATTGCATTAAATTGTCAATGATTTATTGTATGTTGTTGTTTATGTATATTGTAAATTGTCCATATCTTGTTGCTTGTACTGCCATGGCACAGTCTTGTACCTAAGAATTTCACCATCAGTACACTTCTGTACATGACGTGTGACAAAAAACTGATTTGATTTGACTATAGGCAAGACTTGACAATACTGATTCAACTATGTAAATCCTTAGTCGGGGACACAGTCTCATAGGCAAAATATCACAATAGAATATTCGAAACCGAATGCGCAGATACTGTTACTATGAGTTAATGCAACATTTTTAGATGGATTAAATAACAGAAATGACTTGGAAAGAAAAAACAACAAGAAAGGATAGGAAATTAAAATAGCTCATAAATTGTTTTCCTTGGTTCAGTGTTAGGCTTCATTAAAATATTACGTAAGAAAAAATGTCCACACCAAAATAAGACAATTAAAAAGGACAGACGTTGTAAAGAATACAAAGTATAGAAAATGCAGGCAGCAGGCACACATGCAGTCAAATTCACTATAGACTTACGTAATAGTGATTTCTGAGGAGGAGTTGTAATCCAGTCTGTAGGATCTGCAGTGCTGGACCTCAAAGCCGTATCCCTGACATTTATAACCATTAATGTTCATTGATACTACAGTCAATGGCAACTCTCCGGCGTTCTCCACTTTAAAACTCTTCTGGATGGCAAACAAGGGCCTACTCGACCGCAAACCTGTGAGAAAGAAAAGCTTTTAGACTGGTATTCCCCTATATATAATTGATTCTTCTTTTCATGACTTTTCAAATCATATCCTTGTTTTAATTACATTTTTATTAACTATTTATTACATGAGGCCTATGAAATGAAAATACTGTTCCAAACCCTATATACATTTAAGTTCTGTTGAACAAAAATATGTTTTTGAAAAACAAAAGCGTTCTAGGGCACCATTGACAACTATAGTAGTTGTTCCTACTAGTCAATGGTGCCGAATAACATTCTTCTCAATATCTTTCTTTGTGTTCAGCAGGACAACAACATTTCTACAGGTTTGGAACAACTTGAGGGTGAGTATTTTCATTTTGGGGTGACCTGTGCCCAATATATGGCTATTTACACGATATAAATTGGTTTGTGTTTAAATTGTACAGATTAAAGATAGAAAAAACAGATGAACGAGTTTGTGGGGTCGATCAGAAGCTTTCATACCATCTCTGCACTCCATGAGGGTGGACTGGGGCACATTAAAGCGCAGTGAGGCTGCAGGCCCGGGAAGTTTTCCTCCCACCCTCAGGAGCTCTTTGGCTCCAAAGCCTTTAACCAGAACCATGTCAAACACTGTCAGGTTGTTCCTGTTAAAGACAATACAGGCACAATAACTATATGTAGAGAACTGGAACATGATCAAATTTGGTAACATCAACAACAACTGAAAAGCTTTAATAGCATGGAGGTATTTTCTTTTCCCATTTCAATACTGTCACAAATTTTAATCAATCACCGCCTTTAGATCCTACCATAAGCTAGAGGATCAAGGTTGGTAAAATACCTGATAAGAAGCAGTGAGGTGACAGGTTTGTGTGCTGTGGGTCGAAAAGCCACTGAAACTGTTCTCGACTCCCACGGTTGAAGGAGGAACCTCAGCACGCTGCCTCTCTCACTCTCCTGTTCATACAGTACCAGAGTAACTACACACGTCACATTTACAATACACTGTACCACACATGTGATCGTGCAGCATAATTAACACATATTGATAGTGTTATTCACAGTATGTGACCTCACCTTATGGTTACCAGCCAACAGAGAAAACTCTGCTGTAGTGATATTTACTGCCAGTGGGCTAATATTAAACCTGGAACAGATACGTCAGATCACATTAACCTTGGGAACGAATACACGTCTAGGTATTAACACACACTTTTATTGCACACAAAACCTTATAAGTATTAATTAAGGGTGTTCATATTGCATTAGGTTTTCAATTTGAAGGCTATGGTGATTCAAGTTTACAGCATAATAAATCGATATCATTCTAGCGAGAGAGTGTGTGTTTGAGAGAGGGAGAGTTGTGTGTACCATTTGGTTAACATGTCAAGAGCTTCAAGTGGAGCTGGATATGAAGAGAGGGTTCTGATCTCCACTGACACCACTGAACCCGTTGGGTTCTTCAGAGTGAAATTCTTAACCTGTGCACAACAACAACATAAGGGTATGCACAATATATCGCTATAGCATATATGTTCTATGTAGTAAGGTAAATACTCTAGTCTAAAACTAGCATTATATCTGTCTGACATGATTTTTTTCCAGAATTGTGCTGCCCTAAAAATATCTTTGTGTAAATAAGCTTCCCTGTAGCTCAGTGGTAAGAGCATTGCGTTCACAACACAAAGTTGTGGGTTGGATCCCAGGGGGATTGCAGATGCCTATGTAGAATGTATAGGATAATGCAATGTAAGTCGCTTTGGATAAAAGCGTCTGCTGAATGCCTAAATGTAATGTAATGTAAATAACAACAGCCCCATTTCATAAACATCTTAATTCTAAGTTTCACCAAGTGCTTGACACAAAACACCCAAGCATCAAATTATCATTATTTAGTCACAATTTCATTTCACATCATGACATTTTTTTACTAAAATGCTAAAGCAGGGTGTCATCGAATCAAGAAATCCCTTGATTGGCTTTAGAGAATCGCAATTTTAGCAGGGCGGGCGGGACTAAAAAAAAAATCAGACCTTTAGCCAGAAGCACAAAATCAAGATCCGTTTCCACTGTTGCAATGTTGCAATGAAAACACACCTTAAATACACCTTTTGAATTAAACAACACACAACCCCACCCATTACGTGGAAAGAAGTATGTTGAAACGAGAAACCAGACTAGATCTATCAACATCTTTGTTTAAAACATGCTTGTGAAACACTGATTGTTTATGTACAGAACTTGTTCAATAACAAAGTCATGAGTTGCAGGTTCAAATAACGCATCAAATTAATAGTTACATAGTTACAAAGTTACATAGACTACTGTTATTAATTTATGTGTTAGTCTGTCTGTCAGGGACCTTTTGTTTTCAACGGGGTCAACCTATTTACATTTTCGGAGATGCAAATCAAGACCTATTCGGCTATAGGGTAGTTATTGGTTTAGACTCTTAACCTGTATAGGACCTTATTTGCATTTCATGAACAGAAGCTTTTCAAAAAAGCACTACAGACGGCACCCATGAAGTATCAAGTACCCAACAGGCATGATCAATCCCTAAAAGTGACAATGGAAACACAAATGGTCCTGGCACACAATAGCATGCTCACTATTTGCCCGGCAGTGGAAACGCGGCTAATGGTACAGCCTGCACAGGTGAGATTGGGCCAAGCCAAAAACTATTTTTACGACCCCATAAAACTTTCCTCATATAAACTACTTTCATGGGGCTTTTTTATGAACAATTTTCATCATTCGTTAACGAAGATCACCTGCAACCGACATACCTTACTATCATTGACAGGTGTGGCCTCAAAGTCTAGAGGTGAAGAGTGTTCTGCAGGGAGTCTGGGCCATCTGAACAAACCAAACACACAGAAGCATAACGTATTCTGATTTGTATATACCTGCATGTTTGACAGCATCTCTCTATATAAAGACCTTCGGATTTACATTGCCTACATATGTATCTGTTTGAATACAACAAACAAAATCGGTTTGATGTTTACAGGTATGTCTGCAGTTTAAATGTGTGTGTTACATGTTTACCTGCAGGAGAGCTCTGTGCTACAATGCCAATGGCTACAAAGTGCAGAGGCCAGGCTGCTGTCCACCCCCCAGAGAGAAGACGAGGATTCTGGGAGAAGGGATTGCTGCCACTCTGCACGTCCTACACATATGATAACTTTTAACTGTGAGCGAACTCAAGTAGTTATAATGTGCAGTGTAGAACAATGCCTAAATGTGTTTGACTGTGTGCGTCACACCTGCTCTGGACATGCGTAGAGGACAGATTCGCTCACACTCCTGGTTTGATTCAAACATAATATCTCCCTGCTGAGAAAATAAAATAATTAGAATACAATCTCAGGTAATGTCACAATGGGAATCTTTCCTAGGATTCATTTTTAAAGTATGTTTAAAGTATGTAAAGCCCTTTTAAAGGAGTAGTTCACCTTCAAAATGAAAAAGAACTTATCATCAACTTATCTCTGCAGCTATTTGTATATTATTGCGCCTGTTCTCATAGAATTGTAGAACTTGTAAACCTACAATATAAATAGTTGTAAAAACTAGCCTGTTTACACAGTGCATATTGATAAAAATGGTTTTATAATCCAAAAATAGTTCCTCCACAAGTAACATGGCTGGGTACAAAAGGTTAATGCAGTCAAAGGAAGTAACGTTTCAGTTCTTCGTGACAATTTAGAGTATAAAATTTTGCACATGACATGCTTTCATTCTGTACATTAATGAGACTAATTTCTTGATGGTTGAAGATATTTTGTCACTCATCCGATGTGGTCTAAGACAGCCTCACCTTTGCAGCAGTGGGGGATGTCTGGAGGTGAAGCTCCAGTGGGAGCCCCACACTTGTTGTCAGGGTTACAGTGGTCCTGACGTTGATGGGTGAAGATTTGTTGAGCAGCTGAAGAGACAAAAGCTTCCAGCAACCAGACCTAATGTTCAAGGACTTCGTAAAATTTGCCATCTGAAAAGAAATATACATTTTATTAAATGTAACAAAAAACCACTAGGTGGCGCAGAAACAACAAAAAAAGAGGAACTCTTCTCTATTTAGTGTGTATCCCAGTGTTTATACATGTTATTAGTGTTGTATAATACCATTTCTTGCTAAAAAATAAAGGTAGGAAAACCACATAGTATTTATTAAGAATGGGCATTTAAATATCTCCAAAACCACCTGAACAGATTTACATATTTTTAAACAATGGAACTCCCCATTTCGTCGCCAGTTTATTCTGCTGCCTGTCAAAAGCATTTGCGTTATCCTCGGTTTTCACTTTTACTGACAGAAGTCACAGAGCCTTTGCAGTCGAACACACCTCATGGCAAAACAGTGAGTCTCATGAGAAAATGGCGCTCAGCAGGACTACATTACAAAGGACATCCATGACCATGATTCACGAGTCCCATGACTTCCATCAACAACAACAAGAATCTCTCAACTGCTGACATTCCTAATAAAATCACTGAGCATTCTGCAACCCATTTCCCCTGCTCAATAGACAAGTGATTGCCATTTCAAGACTAAATGTCAGGTGAGAATAACCTTGAAGAGTTTGTGCTTGTGCTGGGAGAGGGAGATGTTAGTGATTCTGAAGGTGATGGGAAGAGGGTTGGTCAGCCACAGCTCAACATACTCCGAACCTCTCTGTTTCTGTCTGACCTGAACCAAAATCCTCAGCTCATAGTCCCACCATCTAAATCACACAATGAAAGAAAAAACAAGGTAAATAGACAGTCTAAAAAGCTTCTGAATTATAAAAAAGGTTTAAATAAATCAGGCAGACAGTTTTCGAGAACTCACACTCCCTGGCAATACATGTATTATTTATTTACTTTACCCTCAACCTTGGCAGTGTTGGCACTGCACTCACATTGTTGAACCAAACGGTTGAGCGTAATATGACTTTTTTTGGGCGTATTCATATTCGTCACCCAAAAGCGATTCAATCTGTTTATACACAAATCTTTACCTGCGTGTGACATCCAACAGTGGATACACATTCACTGTTCTGTCTGCTAATATCTGCAGGCTGTACTCTGCGGGACACCTTGTATTTTTAGCTGACAAAGACCCTGAAAGATAAGAAAATAAGCATATAATAAAAGAAAGCTTGGCATTTAAATTATACATCATCATCATGTTAAGCTAACAAAGAACCACTGACTTCTACAGAAGAGCGAGGCCACTTGTGTGAAGTTAGCAGCGGACGGCTGGAGCAGCTTCTCATTTAGTGCTACACTGCTGTCTGTTCTGGACAGGAGCTGAACTTCCTTAAAAACACAAGACGTGTCGCACAAGTTCAATGGGCCTCTTAAGCAAACAACATACTTAAAAAAAGTGAGTAAATACCTTAACAAAGAGCTTTTTAACCCCCGAGTTCAATATGTACACTCCTATTCTGGGATCTGCTGTGGGATAAAAATAAAAAGAGGAATGGGTCAATGTTTTTACTGCAATACAGTACAAACACACTCGGAAAAGAAAAACAGTATGGAACCACAGGGTGGCGTAGTAATGCCAAGAAAAACATGGCTGTTGGGGCGGTGGTGACTCAGGAGCTGCTTACAAACAGTTTCAAATGCAGGTTAGCGCAACCAAAGAACTGGGAAGTGACAGTATGAAGAGACAGTAGCACAAAGCTGGTATGATCGTTTTGGAAGTAAAAAAAAGGTTTATTTTGAAACCAAGGCCGATATCAAAATCTAAGTTATAAAATGGTATGTAAAAGGGTTTACATTCATAAAGCATTTATAACTTCACTGCATTCAGATGAACTACAGTGGGTCTTATCTTGCCAAAGATTATTTTACCAAACATTAACGCCCAGTTTAACAGACAAGGCTCGAGGCTATTCATACTAAAATGAATGTTCAACCTGTCTTAACTGAAAATAACTTGCCCTGACATATCTGAAAACGTCATATCTAAATATTACAGCGCCATTGTTTTGTGTCAGGATGCAAATGTTTTTTATAAAAGAGACTTCACCCGTCTCATACTTAAACAGTTTGTAGAATTTTTTAAGAACAGTCTCCTTGTACTTGGGATTCTGTGAACTCAATTTAACCGACTTGGTGGGTAATAAGATCAGAGATTAATCGGCTCACTGTTTATGACATGGCCAGTTAAAAGTGCACTTCATTAAAAGGTTATTAAGTAAAAACCAGTACTTCTTACAAACATATTTCAAACTACTACTACTATAACAATTAACTAAACTTTCACGTCTTTAATATTTGGTACCTTTGCACCATTTTAGTTCATTTACGCAATATCAGTGGGCACCACAAACCAATTGGTTGGGCCTGAATGGGTTCCATGAATCAATCCAAACAGAATGTGTGCAGGTGGAAAAAAGTCCAAAAGAGAAGTGTCACATTGTTTGACTGGCGCTACAGAACAGAGCCATGGTGGACCACACCACCAAACACACTGGTACACTGCAGGAAACCACAACACCAGCAACAACATAACATTTGTCTGTATTGAATCGAAGTTTTTTTTTTGTGGTACGAGATGGAGAAAAGATAAACATACGCATTGGTGCAAAACTTGTGTATCCATGGCTATAGACCAAGCTCTAAGGTCTCACGCATTCACACGCTCACACCTTATATTTCTCACGCTGAGAAATAAGAGATAACTTGACCTCAATAACTGATCTTTTGAGCTATGCTAAGACTTATTTCTTAAAACAGAGCATTCTGGTTAACATTCCAGTAATGTTTTAAACACAGCTTGACATAAATTCTGCAATCTTGCTGTATTTGTACAGTATGTACATTGAGCACTGCTTGTTTGGGGCCAAATTTCTTTTTTTATACATCATTTTAAAATATATAAAACTATTAATTTGAATTGGATAAATGTGTCTATTTTTGATCAGATTTACCAATTTGTACAATTTCTATTTGTGCTGGCCAATGACAACAATAGTAAAATTGAACTGCTAGAAAACCTTGAGAGAATTGGATGGGGCTGCGGGCCGTTGCTGAAACTTTGAGTGGCTCCTCTACTATCAGATGTGATCTCACTCCAAACTTTTGATAAACCTTGGGAGTCCTGACTATAGATGTCAGTATAAAGTTGCCACTGGGATTAATATGAATCAGCAAAGCGAGTAAAAGAATATGACTAAAATGAGTTTAAACCTATGTGAATCACTTTGGGTATTTCTGGCACAAATTATTATTAGAATGCTTTTGTAAAATGACATTTATACTGGTAAATGTACAAAATGCACATACAAACAGCATCTCCTGGTGGCGGGAGGACTAGCAGCACCAAAATATTCTCCAACACGTACGGTTTGAGTTTATCAAGGTGGGTAGGCATATCCCCTTTCTCAGATAGACTGATCTGAAGTGTGATTCTGCCTTCCTCAGATACTAAACACCAACCCTGCAAGAAAGGGGAGAAAGAGAGTGCAGTGTAAAACTGTAAGCTAAAAATGTCATCAGCATGCAAACACACCCATCCACACAAATCAAAGGAATGCAAAACCTTCCACTGACAAGACCTGCCCTGTCTCACTCTTAAATCACAAGCTAACCTTAATACGTGTGAGTGACTAGATTCCAAGACAGATAATAACACAATAATGAACAATGTCAAAGTACCATATGACTTATGTTTTGTACTGAATAAGTGTTATGATTTCAGTCATACCTGGGGTTGATTGTAGAACATCTTTGGTAAACTGCAGTCAAGCAGCAGACCTAAAATGGTTATATTAGAAGCATCTTCCTGCAGAGACAAGAGAAAAGCGATATTCAAACTCATCGGTTATAAGGACTAATGTAGATCACAAAGAGATGTGAAGTCACACAAAGAAAACATGACATTTACATTTATTCAGCAGATTCTTCAGGCAACATCAATGATTCAATACATTCCAAAAGTCCTCTGAATCTCTGAAATGGGACCTTTTTAATACCAGGGTTCCCAAAAAGGGGTTGGGAAATTGATGAAATTTGACCATCTGCAGTAATAGTTCATGGTTGATGTAAAACAATAATGAGGAAATAGCCTAACCACAAGTCATATATTACGATACCGTGTTCTTTTGTGTTGTCATTATGCACTTGTTTGGATAGACCTAATAAGTGCACTTGCGAAGTTGTGCGCAATGTTTGTATACTTTACCCAACTCCGATGATTGTGGGGGTCTCAAGTCCCTTGCACTGTTATTTTGGGGTCGCGGGACGAAAAGTTTAGGAAACCCTTTAGGAAACATTATTTTTAAATAATGATATTTATCTAAGAAATAGTTCGAAATAAGGGGATCCTGTTACGATAGGGGTAGAAAAAGGAATGGGTCATAATGGTGGTCTAGTCATTGTAGACTGGTTTATCAAAATGTTTTTAAACAATTTATTAGATTTTGTTTTGTTGTCTCTAATATTATTCTCTACAGCACATCTACTGTAAACATATTCAGACAGACGTCTCTGACCATGTTTCTACGTCTCGCACTGTAAGCTCCTATTAGTTTATCAGTCATTGATATAAATATTTTTCTATTGTCTAAATATTGCCGGAATGTGAGAGAGCGAGATGTAGACACACCCTGACGTTCGCTGCAGTGGTTTCGTCCAAACAGTTCAGAGCTCAATTTTACTGTGGCCGCTAAAACTGAACAGCATCTATATTTAAACTTGTTTATGGAAGACAAGCACCTGCAGAACATCCATTTGAGATCAAACAGACTACATCACCTACTCAATTTCTGAGACAGGCCTCATCCCCAATAATAGAGTAAAGAGATGAAACAGAGTGGGTCTGAGATGTTACTCTCTATAGTTTTACATGATCGGATGCTCAAGTGCCATGTATGTATTTGTGTCACTTTTGCATTCTTATCTCTTTTTACTATTCACACAAGATTACTGTTTAACACACAAACTGAGCAAACACGTGCTTTCATGCAGGTAATAAAACAAAAATAATACAACATGGAGTGTTGTCAGCTGCATTCACATCATTATTGTGTGTGTGTAATAGCTATGGCAGTAAGAGTCGGGTGAATCACTCAGCTGTTGCTGGATCTCATATGTCATGTAGCACAAAGGATGGTAAACTAATACAGACAGTGCATTATAATATTTAAAAAAACATGAATGCAGACAGTACCTGAGTTTGTGTTAGCTTAATGCTTTGTATGTGAGGAAATATTAGAATGCTGTCTTTTTTGTGGATGTCCTTAACAGATCCATCATGGACTCCAACCCCAAAAACCTGAAAGACATTTTACATTGTCAAAAATACCTTTTGTAAATTATCATCAGTATGTTAGACATTTTCTATGTGACCTGCTTGCTTAAACTAAATGCTAATATGATGCCCGAGTGCAGATTGCTCAGTTGGTCATTTTACAATGTGGTATGTTTTGGAGGGTGGTTGATCAAATAAATTTGTTGTTATAACATACATTAATAATCCCACTAGCATCTAGAAATATACGTCACTGCACTGGATTGTTTTAACCAGTGGTTGGGTAAATATGAACTAACCCGACGGCTGGCTTTAAATTAACCTATGCTGTTTCAACTCATGGTTGGGTCAAATAGACATTTTTAAGTTAACTTGCACCAACCGTGTAGTTGCCAAATATAACATGACAACGAAAGGTTTAACAACAAATCGTAGGCCACTTCAGCAATTCTGTCATTCAATATAATAATTAGGCATTGAACCTTTTATTGCAACAATTAGAAACAGTAGAGCAACTTTTTTGTCCATTGTTCGCATCATCTCAGGCAGTTGACTGACTTCTCTGTTCACAAACTGTTCCGTTAATGATTTGGGTCGAGAGTATTAATTTCTTTCACATTAACTGCGCTGCGTCAAAATGAAATTGCCTTGGTAGCATACAGCAAGTAAGTGCTAGTCGTCAGATTGCTATGCCATGATCCATTTGTGAGTGAAAGTATCAGAAAGTATCATGTGATCTCAGCATGACAGCTCACTTGACAAATTATATGAGTGGAGTTTTCATCAAGTGATTCTGAACGGCTTTTATGCTTAAAACTATATTATAAGACATTTTTATAAAAATAATGTATAAAGAGAAAGAAACCAAATAAACAACCTCTTAAAGGTCAAGTCGTTTCTGCTCCACAAGCAACACCAAACAAATTGCAACAGACCCCCCCCCACTTGCTAGAATTCATTTGGCAATAAATATTTTAAGGGCATTCATATGCGACTTCATCAGAGCAGAGTGCCTCCATCTGCAATAAGTTGGGTACAAATAGTCCCGCTCCAAAACTTGCATCATTATTGTAGCCAATGTTTTATGGTGCAGCTCAAACAGACTGCAAATCCATTTACTGCTGCCAGTGTCTCAAAAATGACACGCTTCACCTTTAAACAGCTTCACAGAACTTGCCTGGTATGATATCACCCCATGGGTTGATGTGTTAATAAATAATGAGATTTCTTCATTGCCCTCCACTGTGGGGAGGAAAACTATTTTAAAAGATGTTCTCCCTTTGGGTGGAATCACCTGTAATGAGAAAGACAACACACTCTTACCACAACAGGAAGGTCATTTAACTCCCATTATATCTATGTGCGTGTATGTGTAAAAAATACACCAAATGTTAAAATGGGGCATGCACATACCCTTCTGTGGAAAGCAGGCATGTGAAAATGTCTGCTGGATGTAAACACAGAGAGCAGAGAGACAGGGAGCTCCTGGCTGGGATTGTAGATGTATACGGTTTCAGCTCTTGGCAGCCCCACAGGCCTGCAAAAAAAAGTTAGAAATGAAAAACAACTGCGCTTTTGACGTTAAAATCACATTTGTTTGAATGTTTCTATTGAAGCATGTTGTAATGAACTGTACCCACTGCACAGTGTGTGAAAGGGAAAACCAGCTTTAAATGACCGGTATCTTGTAGAATGTTGTGCTTATATGAACATATCTCATTGAAGTAAAAACATGTTCAAATGGGATCATTTATGTATGTCTCCTGACACAAACAGCAAACAATAAAAAAACATTTATTTTCTGAAGCGCACAGTTCTCCGCTATGCACACATTTACACCACTAGTGTAAAGATGAAAGTAAATGTCATTTAAAGCCACACAGGGTTGCATCACATTCATCTATTAAAAGACTTCTGTTGACCTTTCAAAGCCGATTCCTACCACAGAAAGCTTAACAGCTTGGCTTTTCATATCGCAATGTTCCTGTGGCCAGCATGAAAAGACATGTGTGAATTTTACAAAGGTGGCCAATGAAAACAACTCCATATACGCTGTTGTTTTAGACTTACAACTGTGGCCACAGATGATGAAGTAAAAAAACCACTGCGTAACAGTTTTCAAATTTTTGTCTGTGCAGTTGCAGAAACTTTCACGTGCTGTTTAGTTTCACCATCTGAAAAAAAATGCTTCAGATGTTTTTTTTTGTCTGTGTTTTTAACCAACTACATAACATATGATATTCTATTCTAGGCTTTCACAAAACACACCTTGCGTGTTAGATTGCCTCAAAGGTGAAAAAATGAAAACAATTCCAGATGGTGAAACGTTTATTTCTGGCACTCAATCGCATGACATCAAATGCAAGAAATGGAGTGAGAGAATCTTTATATTTTTACCCTTCTATATTGCAGGAGTCTTGTGGATTTACACGGTGACATTTTTACAGATGAATCAGCAATTAAAACGGATCACTGGCCCTTCACCAACTGTATTCACCCAATCAATACTGACCTTGTAAATATGCAAATTAGCATTTAACAGTAAATAAAATGCCATTGTAACCTTTAGGAGTTTTTATTTTGCAGATGTTTTATTCCCTTGTGCATCAATTTAGAGGGGCGATTTAATATTGTTTCATGCATTCTGACTTTACAATGTTAAACTTGCTGGCTTCTCATGCTTAACAGGGTCAACTTGTGAAAAAAAGGTTTGTATAAGTTTGTTTTATTTCGAACACAAAAAACGTTGCGTAGCAACTTTTCTTAGTCCCATGGCAAGGCGAAAAAAATAAGACTACATGCATATCAACCAGCAAACGACAGGAAGACCCGCCTACCATCAAGATGCAGCGTCAAAATGAACAGTGCTGTGGGCCTGCAGCTGCAGCTCTTTACTCTTGCGTTACACTGTATAAAACTGAAATTTTACAGAATTTTCTATTATTTTTACAGATTTTGCATGTGAAATGTAAAAAAAAGATTATTGTACTGGTTTTTTTTTACATATTTTTATGTATTTTTTTATTTACAGATACATTTAGAATAAAAGACCGCAAATTTACAAGAAAAACTGGGGGGGGGGGGTGTAATTTTACAGGGAAAACCTGTTATTCTACATTTATTCTAGAAATACAAAACTTTACAGAATTACCGAACAAGAGAAAATTACAGAACAAGACAATACATTTAAAAGTTAAATGGAGAAAACTATTTAATATATGTAATGTATGGATTTTTTCTGACAGTGTAATGAGAAGTTGGTAAACGTGTGTTTGAAGATGGCGGACATGAACTGCACATGGTAAGTGAAACAAAGTCATGAGTCTGTGTTTGTTGGCAATCGGCAAACATTTTTTCACACTTTCAATGACTTAGTTTTTTCCTAGAATCAGTTCTCATAACTACCAAACATTCATTCATTTTTTGAATTTTAACCCCTTGTATATATATCTTCAATATTTTTATACTTTTACTAACTTAATGCAAGTTTGATAGTTAAAAGAATTCATTTTCAGAGTTTTACCTAGTTTGTTTACATAATGCCACATCTATTGCGCCTTTATTGGGAAAACTGTACTAAGGGGCTTCTGAACTTCTACATCAAAATCAAGCTCACCTTTTATCTCAGTTAAAGAAACTATGAAAAATTGGGGAAATTTTCCAAGGACCCCCTTATAATCCTCATGCCGATTAAACATAAGTTTACTGACATTTGTACTCCTAGATGAAGTAGGAATTATTTATATTTTATACTTTTCAATATACTTAAGTCAAATACTTAAGGTGAGTTTCATAGAAATGAACTTAAATTGAATTTGAATAAATAAATGCAAGTACCATCTCTATACTTTTAAACACAGGGTCATTTTTATTCAGATTACATTTTGACTGCACAGCATTTCTAATTTTCAAGTAACAGATCTTAATTGTTTTAGAAAATGAACAGTAACAAGACCGGCAAAGTCCTAATGAACAGTTCATTTATTACGTTTCATGGCAAAAGTGCTTTGAGGAATTATATAAAAACAACAATTGAAAAATCAACACATTCTCCAAGAAAGGAATAAATATTTACATGGTAGGGCCATTCAAGTCTTATAAGGATGATATATTTTCAAATTACTATAAATATGGACATTACAAACCTTTACTACTGGTTGTCTCTATTGACATCAACCTGAAAAGTCAACAGTTTATGAGGGAGCTTCTGTCCATCTATCACAAGAGAAGGTAAAACACTGAAAAGGGAATGTCAACATAAAGATACTGTTTATCTACCTTTAGATTCGCTGGTGCTCTTACCAGACATGTTTTCTCTACATGTGTAAGCTTGGCTGTGTAAGACTGGCAAAGTCCTAATGAACACAGTTAATTTTAAAACCAGTTAAGAGCTTACTTAAGCGCTTAACACAATTAACTTAGTGCCCCTTATTCAAATTATTGGCAGAAAACTGAACAACATCATTTTCAGTTATTTAGCCTAGTCCTAAATATTTGCATTAGGCTCTATCAAAGTCTTATAACACATATTTAAACATCACTCACATCAGTAACTCACTAAATTAATGCGAAGGATGAGCCTGTTCTCCTACAACATAGTTCATTTATTCTTGGAGTGATGGTTGACAAACAGACTCTAAGATCATCCTCCACTTGTAAACGCGCCCTGTACTTATTCTTCATTGCAGTCAAAACGGAATATGATGATTCACAGAGGTACGTTGTAGGAAAAGGGAGCAATATTTGCATCTCCTCAGCAGTGAGTTCGGGATACTCATGTGAGAGCGAGGGCTGGAATCGGGCCTTCAATGTCCTATCACAGGATAAGTCCAATAGCTGCTTTTCTGCCTTACCTGTCAGGCCATTTGCTGTTGCAGCTGGTGCAAAGGGATCGCGCACCCAGTCCCAAGCATCAGTGTTCACATTGGAGAAGTATGAGCTGATGTGCTCGCTCAGTGATGTGAGATCGCAACATTCCTCACTGTTATCACAGAAAAGTTGTTTGTGTGGAGAAACTCATTCATACAAGGTGGGGGAACATGTCTGTTATCCCGTCTTGTATCCTTCTCCATAGGACTGTTTTATTCATGAAGGAAGTGATTTTGTCGCTGACTTCAAGGACGGATGTGTGAACTCCTTGGATGGAGAGGTTGAGGCTATTCAGCATGTTGAATATGTCGGCAAGATATGCCAACTTGGCCATATTCTCTAGGTCTGTAAAAAACTGTGCGATTTTGGGTTTTTCCGCTCTCATAACTCTGCATAACTCTGCATAACTCAAACACCCGCTGCAAAACTTCACCACGAGAGAGCCATCGCACCTCACAGTGATATAGCAGTGCGTCATGTCCAGCATCCATATCCGGGCAAAGTTGTCTAAACAAACGTGATTGCAGTACCATTGACATCAGAAAATGAACTGCAGTCACAGCTGTGTTAAAACCAGAGTGAAGATCTGGTCCCATGTCTTTGGAAGCGAGTGCTTGCCGGTGTAGCATACAGCGAGTCGCCATAATCCTCAGATTGACAGACTTTATCCGTCCCGTTACTCCACTCTTCGCCGGTCATCGCCGCTGCGCCATTCCGCACAAACAGCCACACATTTTTCCGAACTCAGTCTCGCTTCAGTAATGAAAGTATCCAACAGTCTGAATATATCCTTACCTGTTGTCCTACCTTGCACCTCCTTGCAGAACAGAACGTCCTCCAAAATGTCTCCTTGCCAGGGTATTGCTCACATGAAAGCAGTCTATCCAGAAGATGTGACTGAATGTCAGCCGATAGTTCTTCAATTCTCCTTCTCACGGTGTCATTTGAAAGCGGTACAGCTCTGGGTTTATTAGCTGCCTCTGACCCAAGCTCAGCTTCACACATTTCAACTGCCGCTAGAAGAAGTTCTTGTCCAATTGAGTGCGTCGTCTTACTTTTTGCGATCCGTTGAGCCACCAAATATGAAGCCCTCGGTGCTTTTTCTGAAGTTGTGGCGAGGTTCACCAGTCGTGTTTTCTGATGCATGTATTCCTCACTCTTTCGGTGGAAAAAAAACATTGTTTTGTCCTTAAGCCCCAGGTGTTTCGTCATCAGATGCCGCTTTAGCTTGGCAGGCTTCATTAGCTAGCACCTGAAGACAAACGACACATTTTGGTCTTCCGTCGCTGTTCTGAATTAAACCAAGCTCGAGATAATTGTTGACATATCTTCTTAAACTGGTTTGAGCTTAGCATCACTTGAAGAAGTGGAGGGTTTTAAATCCATCGCATCCATCCATCGCAACTAGCTAGCTAAACATCAGCAGGAGCTGTGCTAAGTGCGTCCTGAGCAAAGTGATGTGATTGAGTGAGGTTTTGATTTACGTGAAACAATCATTTGAGAGTTTTGATTGGCCCAAAGCTAATGTAAGCAGGAGTAATTGGATCAATATTTTTTTGTTTTATTGGCGCAGTGGTTCCCATGTGTACTAATGCAATTTTTAATGATATGGCATAACTTTAATCATTTATTGCAAATTATTTTGCGGACTCCCAAGCTATGGCTCGCGGACCCCGGGGACCCCAGTTTGAGAACCGCTGGTGTAGACTACAACCAGCATACTGTGTAGGGCTGAACAATTTAAAAAAATAATCTAATTGGAGTTTTTTTACCAATATTGCTATTGGGATTAATATTAGCACACACAAAAACTGACACTGCGCAGCATTATCCACACAAAACTGCCCAAAACCGCCCAGACAATTGATGTGCTATTCCTCTTTTACATTTTAGTTTCCTCAGTGCCACGTTCTGTTGAGCCCGAGGCCATTACCAAATGTATTGCTTTAAATGCAGACGTGCAGGAAGCGGGCTTAAATAGAGACAGGCTCAGTCGCTGCATGTGGTGAAACGCGCTCTTCAGCCGCAACTATTGTTTAAATACAGTAGCGAGGTAAGCACGCTGAAAAAGAGAGTGACGCAGTCGCTACACGAATGAGGTGCAATGCTCTCTCTGCAGTCGCAGGCAGTCACCACGAGAGAGCAAGATAAGGTCCAGTCTCGAGCACTTGTAGAGAAAGCTGCGAGCCGCACATTTTCTATGCATTTCTCAATGCTTTTGAGATGGTACTGGTCCGCTCAGAGCAGGGTGGCATCAAACTGTACATCCCTGTAATTAATCGCAGTCTTTGCGGTAAGAACCGTTTTATCACATCGCAAATTAAATTAATCGTTCAGCCCTAATACTGTGTTGTCAAAGTTGACAAGCACTTTTTAATACTTTTATTGGTTAGTTATTTGCAAAACACTGTGACCAACACAAAGGGTGACCAATAATAATGATTTATGGCAAGAAATAAAAATCACGAGGTTTCGGAAGGACAGCAGCGATTTCAGTTGCTTTTATAAAAATGCCATAGGAAAATTTTTTTACTGGTGTGCAATGTTAGACAAAAAAATTTCACTGATATATTTTGAGGTTATTTTCAGTTAAGACAGCTCAAACATTCATTTTAGTCTAGGACTATCCTTAAGCCTTGTCTGTGAAACTGGGCATAAAATGATTTAGCGCACGATCTACACATACAGTAGCTTGTCCAAACAAAGGTTTGCAACCATATTTATATAAGTACTGGAACAGACATTCAAACACAACCACTAGTTCTAGCAGCCTTCACATGAAAGAAGTGAAGTAATCTCCAAACTCTGCCACTGTCCTCAAGTCGGAAGAAAACCAAGCCATATTTGGCCATCCTGTCTGCAGAGGAAGCGACCTTTAGATTTGAAACTGAGCAGACATTCTAAAATCACATGATGATGTTCTTCTATCAGAGGTATATACAGAAGTGTTCACAACACAATATCTGTGGCATGGGGTTCATCATCACCTCTGTTGTAAAAACAAACAACAAAAAAGCATCTACGCATGTACAATGTGAGCCTGTAGGGCAAAAACCCCAAATAAACTAAATATTTCCACCGTGGCTGGGGGTCCAGAGCATTTATGATTCAGAAGCATGGACTGGATCCACTTCATTAATGTGCATGCACCAGCCTTGAAGTCAATGGATTGAACAGTTTGTGAGATCCGTGGAATAGATGCATTTAAATATAAAATATAAGAGGATATAACTGGCAAAAATATATTACATAAATGTTCCTGAGAGCGCGTGTGATGTGATTCTCCGTTGTGAAGACGCGTGGCTCTATTTAACCAACCAAAATAGGCAAAACATTTTAAAACGACATAGGCTGTCTGCGCAGCCTGCAAGAAGTTGAACACATGCTCAAGTCGGGGGCCTTCGATTAGCATACTGCTGACAGTACAGTTAATCAATGGGGGAGGTTCATTAAAAACTGACCATCATGTCTAGCAAATCGCAACGTCTCACACCGCGATTCGATTAAACGCTCAGCCTTAGCGGTCAGTCATAAGTTTAACTGGTTGTGCATATTTGCTGTTATTCTGCATAACAGTGACATTTTATCAGATAAATGGTTTAGTGCAGTCAGTTGCATATGTTTAGTTCACTGTCCCCATTAAGAAGAACTGTGTTCAGAAATGGTGTAGGCTGAGATTACTGTAACTTCATAGAAATCTTGGGTTGCAATAACCATTGTCTATAATTCTCAGGTGGCTCGATTTAGTTGGCAAGGTAAATCAATCTCAGTGTGTGTATATGTAACAGCTTAGCATGTAGACCATACACAAATAACATGCTGGCTTTGGACTGTGGTGCTGTTTCAGAGTCAAATGTTTAAATTAAGAATTCTTACTGCGTTCCAAACTCCAGCGAGGGCGGCTGAAACAGGAGCTGTCTCCCACTCTCCTGTATGTAAAAAGAGGAGCTAAAGAGGAGAAGAAAGAGAAATGATGTAAGACAAACAAGTTTTAAATGTAGGTATGTGTACACATGTACTGTATATATACAAACAACAGTTTAAAACGTAGCCCATGATTGCATGAATAATGATGATTTAATCAAGGTTTGCGTCATCTTTTATGAACTCATTTGTTTTTCTTAAGATTAGATTTTGACCTGAGAAACAGATTAAGCATGTTGCTGATTCAAAGAGGAGATATGGGAATAGCTACCACACATTGTGTCTAACGTTCCCATATGTGAACAGATAACAAAGGCTGCAGGCTTGCTGGCATCCTTGTTGGGGCATGACTCTAGTCTATGTTGAGTCACACGTCTGCCAAACTACCTTATACAACACTAATGCACAGTGAATCACAGTAAAAGCTTATTTCAGAATTCTCAGGTTCATGCTAGGATGAAATTTAGGTCATTTACAAACCCTGTTACACATTTGGTGAGCACTACACCATGCTCTTAGGTTGACGTCACATCAAAAACCAAATAAATGATATTGAAATAGACGATACACCATACAGTTGGTGTGCAATAGGGTAAGAGGAAACAACAAACAACAGGAAGCCAAAGTGGGCGTCAGGTCAGCACTAAGTCACACATCAATATCTGTGTTCATACTACCCTATTACTTGAGTTTACTTCAATTGTCTGTTTTTCTAAATTCATCTTATATTAGACATGTTCAACAATGTTGGTTATGTCGGTGAAAAACCCAGCTCAAATCGTCCTACGATGTTGTAATGTTGTAAGCAACCTTTTTGTAAAAAAATTTGAGATGCACCAATATGTGACCCTGGATCACAAAACCAGTCTTAAGTCCATGAAGATATTTTGTACCTTTCCCTCTGTAAATATATAAAATCCTTATTTTTGGGAGTGGATGGCCTGCAACAGCGCCTCTCATTAACAACTTTAAAGGCGATTTAGATTTTTTTGCACCCTCAGATTCCATGGTTATAAACGGTTGCATCTCTGCCAGATATTGCCATATCATTTAGTCATTTTTTAACCACACATCAATAGAAATCTTAAGAATTACGATTTTGTAAAAATAATCTGTATCAGACGATAAAAGCAATACAATCCACATAAAAACAGACTATGATGAGGCGCTAAATAACCAGTCAATCAGAAGAGAAAAGGAAATTGAAATGAATTTGTGCTCTGTATATAGAAAACGTTCAGAAACATCACCAGTTTGATGTTCAATGTCGTTAAATTAATTAACATTCAGCAAATTAAGAAATATTTAATCTTCAGAATTGGTAACAGCAGATTTCACAGCAAATAATCGGCTATCAGTATTGGTAGACAAATTTCGTATCTGTGCATCTCTAGTAAAATATAACCTAAATATCCTAAGGGTAACTCCACCCAAACGTTCTGTCATGAATTACTCACCCTCTAGTTGTTCCAGACATGTAAACATTTCTTTGTTCGGTTGAACACAAAGAGAGATATTTTGGAATAATGTGGGCAACCAAAAGTTCTGAAGCACCATTGACTGCCAAAGTAGGAAACATTTAAATGGTTGTCAAAAGTGCCCCAGAACTGTTTGTTTTCCTATATTCCTCAAAATATCTTTTGTGTTTAACAGAACAAAAAAAAGATTTGTTTCCTACTATGGCAGTCAATGGTGCTTCAAAACTGTTGGTTGCTAACATTATTCCAAAATATCTCTCTTTGTCTTCAACCTAACAAAGACATTTATAAATGTTTGGAATAACTAGAGGGTGAGTAATTAATGACAGAACTTTTGGGCGGGGTTACAGTTTAACATTGACTAGTAAAAACAATCTGTAAAATTTAAATTGAAAATAAGGGTTGAATTAGATTTTGAGACCTTGGCCTGGCTTTCACATACAGGGTCACATATACCAAATATGGGCCATTTATCGCCCTGGCGGATTATCGACGTCTATATTAAGCATTTTTATGATTATCGACATGGGTCATTTTCAATGCTGGTTTGCAGATAAACTTATTTTTTGTGAAACGCGCTATTTGGCTGTAATGCAACCAACCCCCGGTGTGGCAACACGCCACTATCTGGCCAGGAGCAATGCCCACCCATCTGATTTGCTGAAAGTCCCGAGTCCGGCCAATCAACGCAGAAGGCTTTGGACACTAAAGGATTGCACTCTCGCACTGAAAGCATTTGCTAGCACGAGCTGGTTCAGTGACCGTGCATCAGCTGACGGAATAGGCTTTTGCACATTATTTCAAGTCATGTGACGCACGTTATAATGCCCGTCTTGGCAAGTATACACATAAGAACATGAATGTGAACAGCATCTGTTATAAGTGTTATTCCTATATATCTTAACAAAAATAAAGATGTGGCAGCGTGTTACTGCGGAGAAAGACTTAAATACTCCAGTAATGTGGTCTTAAAAAAAGACTAATACATGATTAGAAACTGTGATTGGTCTACTTATATTTACGTGTACTCATTATCTACAAGATGCTTTGCTTTTGTAAAAGAATGAAAATATACAGGCTGTGCATTCAGCCATCTTTCTGTGCATGCATCTTTCTAAAAATCCTCATTAAACTGACTAAAACTCTGCGAATACTCATCATAGAAACGTAAAGCACTAAAAAGTCTAAAGAAAGTTTGAAGTGTCTACTTTTAAACGATTTAATTAATA
Organism: Barbatula barbatula; assembly: GCF_947034865.1. NCBI lineage: Eukaryota > Metazoa > Chordata > Actinopteri > Cypriniformes > Nemacheilidae > Barbatula > Barbatula barbatula. Next base: position 16,911,374 of record NC_136771.1, read on the forward strand.
TTCATATTCTCTGATTATGTACTATGTATAAAAGTAAAGACAGGTACAGTTCCTCCAGCATCAGCTCATTATGTGATCACATCCTTATGCACAGCGCACTTTCACATAATCTGCACAAGCCCCAAACAACGGCACAACAAAACAATTCAAACAAAGAGGAAAGGTTTACATCCTGTTTAAAATAATTCAACACTACTTTTTTTTAGACTTATATATTGGTTCAAAATATTGGTTATTGGTCTACTTGATGTGTAATAATCAATATAGACCATGAAAAACACATATCGGTCGACCCTTAATGCCAATCCTCCTTTTTTAACATAAAATTATTGTTGTTTTTTTATATTTATTAAGACCTGAGCGGAACAGAAAATCTGTTGAGTTAGAGGGGAATCCTTCCATTCTGCATATTATCTGTGGCTTATCTAGGCTTTCAACGGCTGAGATTCCTGATAGTAAAATGCATATATCCAACGAACACTAACTGCAAGAGAAGTCACTGTACAAGTGCCAGGAAATAAGATATGAGCATACATGATATGAAACAAGAACTTCTTAAACCAGGCATTAGCCAAAGCTTCTGATGATGTGTTTATAGCTGTAAACAGCTTTCAACATTCTCCGTAAAATAATTCCATGTGAACTTAGAACTGCACCAGACATGGATCCACTTCAAAAACAGGTCACGAGTTCTTGACCCTAATATACCCTGTCTGCCGTTATCACAGTGGTAAAACCGCCTTACAGACACGCTTGTACACATTCACATCATTAACAACCTTCTCGGCAGCCACCATAATCTAAACGCTGGACTAGACAGAATTCAAGTGCCTCAACTATCGCTGAGTGAGTATATAAAAAGACACAGGGTAGATCCGATGCCTGGTCAAGCGGAGTTCAACAGCAGCACGTGTTATCAAATGGCAACTGGTGGGTGGTGAGAGCGGCTATAGGACCTATCAAGATGCTCTACAATCCAATCACGGCAAAGAAACACCAACTCGACTAATATTATAAAAAGAGGAGCTCAAGATTTTCATTAAAACGGTCTATTTATTCAGCGTATGAGTCACGACAGTCCTGTTGATACTATATCTGGAATGGTATAATGCAGCGCCTCAGAATCAAATCAACTAATAACTACACTAAACTGAGAAATTGTGAATCAGCCCCAGTCATAACCAAAATTTAAAACAACATTAAAATAATCTGTCCTACACTTGTGGGGAGCTTTTACGAGCTTGTCCAGAAAGCATTTAGAATAATGAACCATCAAATGATTGCCAAACAAGACATATGCATGTCCAGACGGTGCTACAAGAGGAAAAAATATTCTTTTGGCTTATTTTTGTGTAAATAAAATGTTTAACCCAACATTTCGTGATGTCATAGCCTTGCCCAGCTCTAAATCAAACATGGAGCCTTCCTGGCAGCAAGGAAAAGTGACAAAAAGTAGTTTCAAATACTGTGTGCAGCTCATTTCCTGTCTGAAACGGGAAGTTGTAGATTATTTGAATAACACAGGGGTCAGGGGATGCACTGTACAGTAGAAACTACATGGTCTGATTTCAGTATTGTTTCAGGGTCCTTTCGATAGTTGCAATAGATCTTTAATGGCAATATTTAATAATTAAATGTTTTCCTGCTACATCATTCTTTAATTGTCCCCTGCGGCTCAATGCCTAAATTTAAAACAACTTATTAGCAATTTCTAAATTATTTGAACCTTTAACTAGGGCTGTGAATATATAAACATGTATCCCGATTCACACTTATTACACCAGTCAGTTGTGAAATCGCAAAAGCTTATATTCTGTGTTTTATGCACAGCTCTTCCGTGAACTACGTTCTTTGATCAGTATGAAGTTCTGCTCAATCTAAAATGACTACGAGATGGAATCGTTTATATCGTGAATTTCAAAAAGCAACACTCCTCAAACACCATCATTATAAATATACTTTATTATCATGAAAATACCTGAAATGGTCTGAAGAACAGTGATAGAATATGACCATAAGCATTTTCTGGAACTACATGTGTTAATCGCTCTTATTATGTGTCGTATATTCAGAGTTTCTGCGCAAGAAATATATGGCGGCATTTAACGGTAATTCAATGAGAAGCAGAGTGTAAAAATAACATGCTATATTGTCCCAGCCCCACTTTTAACCATGTTTCAATAAAAAAGGTATATTCAAAGGCTTAAATGGAATACACGGTTTGGTTTCACACTTGAAATCGCTAACCCCGGGTTATTCTTGTCCCCAGGTACACAGAATCTTGGGTTATCCGTTTCTCGTTTCCCACTGCTTATAATTTACCAGGGGTAAGAGATAACCCTGGGTATTCATAACCTGATGTTTCACACTGTACATCCCTAAACCCTGGGTTAACATTCTTATTTGCATATCTGTAGTGTCAACAGTCATGATTGGAAAAAAATACTGCAGAGTCAAACTGAATGGATAAAAATAGTGTGTGGTCCCTTTAAATAACAGAACACCTCGTTGTTCCGCATCCGGGGAAAAATGCGAATGGTCGTATCACTCTACACCCGCGTTGTTTCACACTGCACACCGCAATGCAGGAAGAACCCTTCGGAGCAGGGTTTCATAACCCCTGGTAAAATAAGGGGGGTAACCACTTTAAAGTTACAAGTGTGACATGCTTGTTTACCCGGGGTTAAAAGCGGGGTTTAGAATGAAGATAACCCAGTGTTAAGTACTGTGTGAAAAGCCCTTACAAGACTTTTGCTCAGATTTTCAGTCTGGAAAGTCTGCAAATTTTTTTTTTGCAAACTTTCAAGTGTGTGCTGTATAGTTTTTTTTTGTCTGCTCAGATTTGATAAAGTTGTGTAGTGTATTCAAACATGGAGACATTTTAAGAGTCCACAAAAAAAGTTTGGTTTTGGCAAACAAAAACAACCCCACAGAATTATAAGCAGTGTGTAATACCCGACTGCAACTAGAAATTGCTTTGGAAGTTTTGCAAGTAAAATGTTGTTTCACTTTGATTTAAATGAGAAGAAGCTACTTGTTATTTCTCATCAAAACCTCCAAATTTCAGCAGCACTGTGCCGCTGCAGTATAACCTTTGCAACCCCCCTTTTTAGCAAATTGTTAGTTAAAATAAAAAAGTCACAGTCTTGGGGATAATTCAATATAACAGAATGTGTGGTTGCCACTTATGGCTGCATTTTTTTCTCCAAATCGGATCACACAAATAACCTGTTTAGTACAATAATGCCTTAGGAAAATTTACCAAAAAATGGTGTCATCATTGGTGTCATCAAAATGGTGTCATAATTTTTTCACCCTAATATAATGTCAAACCTGTTCTTTCTTCTGCAAAACACAAAAGTTATTTTGAAAAAGATGGTAACCCAACAACTATTTTGTGTTACTTCTGCACTTCTAATGTACGGACACATAACCAAATCAAGTCTATGGTAACCCCCACTGTTTGGGTAACAACATTCTTCAAAATATCTTCTTTTGTGTTCCGCAGCAGAAATAAAGTAATACAGGTTTTTGACAAGAGGTTAAGTAAATGATGTCTGGATGTTCCTTTTTAGTTGAACTATCTCTTTAAGAATCTTTGGAGTGCATCTAGGAACTGATCATTCATAAGGGCAAGCTTCATGACTGCAAGCAACAATGGAATAATGTTAATTGCAGTTCAGATAAATCATGGTGCTCCAGAACACTTATCAGATCATCTATCGGTACTTCGGCAGATTTTTGAATCAAATGCACACATACATGTCAGCACATCTTGGCAATGGATGAGCACGGTTACTAGCAAAACAAACACAGGAACACAGTCTTCCTTCTTCAATTCAAACAATGTAAAATACATAACATCTCACTTTTGTTTTGACAACTGCTGCCTTTCCCTAATTGTGTAGTTGCAAACTCAATAACAAGTAGACCACATACCAATGTTTATGATCGATATGGAAGTAAAGGGTGCAAAAAATCTAAATATTGAGAAAATCGCCTTTGAAGTTGTTAATCCGAGGCACTGTAGCAGGCCATCCACTCACAAAAATAAAGTTGATATATTTTGGGTTGAAAATTTACAAAATATCTTTACGGAACATGATCTTTACTTAATATCCTAATGATTTTTGGCATAAAAGAAAAATCTATAATTTTGACCCACACAATGTATTTTTGGCTTTTACTAAAAATGTTCCTGTGCTACTTAAGACTGGTTTTGTGATCCAGGGTCACATTTGAGGTCTGGGGACCATCCCCATACCAAGAGTTTACAAAATAGGACAAACACCCAATATTGAGATACTACAGGTTCAATTCAGCAATTGATAATACCGGTAGAGGAAACTTGGGACTGTACTCGTTATTAACAAAAATAAAAAAGCCTATAAACTCTGTCCGCCGCAAAGCCATAACCTGACAGCTGGACCAAATCAAGTTAAAAACTAAGTAAACTGGAATGACAACCGTGCTAAACCGAGAATATAAATCGTATAAATATATTTACATTTATGTATTTGAAAGACGCTTTTGTTCAAAAACTTTTTATCAGCATGTGCATTCTCTGTGAATCGAAGACGTGATCTGAAAAAAATGACAGAGGTGACTAACAAAAGAAAATAGATTTGCCACCACTGCAAACAAAACAAAGTGGAAAACAGAAATGCAATTTTCCATCAACATCCCCCAAAAGTCTCGAACCTCGCTGTGAGGTGTCAAGTCCTACCACAACAACAACCAGCAGGAGAGTGCAACTACTGTACAGCTATAGAAACATAACATGGCAAATGTGTAGAATACACAACAATATACACTATGACTACCTTTTGCATAAAAACAGCACATTATGGGATTTGGCCTAGCAGTGAGTGTACTAAAGAAAAGCTAGTGCTCTCTGTTATTAAAAGTTAATTTCTCTAGAGACATTCCACAGTTTGGTGGTAATTATTTTATGCTATTATTATGGATGAGATGAACTGTCCCTTTAAGTTTTTAAAACTAATGCATGGCATTTTCCACACATTACTTTTCTTTGAAATATTTATATATATATATATATATATATATATGATTCTTTTGAAAATCCCTGTTATATAAGGAGATATACTGTTATTAAAGAGGTTTACTAACATGTATATGCAGTTATTTTCGATGGACGGATTCACATTTACATTTAGGCATTTGGCAGACACTTTTATCCAAAGCGACTTACATAGCATTATCCTATACATTTATACATGGGTATCTGCAATCCCCCTAAGCGAATCCACAACCTTGCGTTGTTTAACTCATTAAATCAGAAAGAGCATTTTTGATATCTGTAGCAATAATTTTATTCCCATGAAAAATGCAGAATATCGAATAGCGTTTTTTAATATTCTAATAATTATTGCAGATTGAATATTCTAATAGTCGAGCACACCCCTAATGGAAATATAATCTAGCCAACTAGTAGCAATATTATCCACATTTATAAACATTTTTTATTATAGAAAAAAAATGTGCAGGTTGAAGTTAGGTGTGAAGAGGCCACAGTTGAACACAGTTCTAAAAACAAAACTACATTTAATACTTTCTGCCAGAATAGTGCCCCATAAATGTATTGCAAAAGTTCAGCATATTTTTAAATCAAAAGCTTATTTGAAAGAAAATGATGTAATCCAAATATGGCATCTTGTACAGTAATATGGGGCATGGGGCAAAACTGCTCAAAGTATGTGACATTATCTTCTTATTTACACAAAGTTTATGAAACAATACAGTACATCCTCAATTTAAAAAAACATTGTAATATTTCCTACTCCTATTCATAAGTAATGTACAAACCACAGACAACTGCACAAAACATTTTCTTTATCATTGCACTACACTAACAAAAACATTATGCTTTATAGCACTAAAAGTGGTTCTTGCTCATAATAATAGGGGAACCACTTTAAGTGCTATATAGCACCTGGCCATCCCAAAGAACCGCCGAAGATCCACTGCAGCACCAAACATTTTTATATATACACATCACTAAATGTGGTTCCCCTATGAGTATGAGCAAAGAACCATTTTTAGTGCTGTATAGCATTATTATTATTTTCTTTTAGAGTCGAGTCGATTGACTCCAATAAACTGCATCAGATGCTATTACAGCCAACTCTGTCAACAGGCACACCACAGGGCCAAAGTCCAAAGAACAAACCCAGAACACCACCAGAAGTATTAAAAGTATTATAAACTATACCACAGTCCAATTTTGGCGCACACATTGAAAAAGATGTGACAAATTCACAGTTTTTGTGCAGTGTGACTCATGGTCCCAGGTCAAATTACAAAAAAATTACCAAGCCTATAAATCCAGATGCACTACAGTTTTATTTAGCTAAATATACTCACCTGGTTGCATAACACTGCATTAAAAGCAATTGTTTGGGTTTAGTGGTATGACAGGTTATTTGTCTAATGATATTCAAATGAGATGAGCTCATTCCCACAGAGCAGTGCTGCACTACAACACACCCACATGTAACCTGTATTTAGTATGTCTCATATGTTTTATATTGCTGACTGCCATGATTTTATTTATGTATATCTGTTTCTAATACATAAAGTACAGCAGTGTGGTCAAAACATTGTTTCATTTCTCTGTTTGAAAGCCAAAGATAGGAGCACTTCTGCTTGCCTGAAGCTGACCGATACAAAGCTCCTATGAATTCACCACCAGGGTGCTGCATGCGAGATAACATTCAGTTGCACTCAAGGTACAAAAAAAAGTAATCACAAGGCTGGCACACAATGAGCCGAATGTGAAAATTCCACTTTGCAGGTAGTTTAGCAAATATATTATTTATAACAGTGACACATGCACATCCTATTTATAGAATATTCTGATCAATCTAATGTTAAACAAACTAAACTCCACCTCTCGGTTTTAAAGCTCACACTCACCTCAACAAAGTTCTGTTTTTTAAAAAAATCCATATACCTCACGTGTACAATGTGTACACAAATTTAAATCGTCCGAATTACCGATTGGAGAAAAATCTGTATCATAAGAAATCAGTATCATTCTGATCATAAGGAAAGCATTAAGCTCAAACTGAATGTTTCACAGCATTTTCAACAGCATGCATGTATGTATGTAACAGCATTTTCCTGTTGATACAGGAAGTGAACGTTATTGTTGATGCTGCCATGTTAAAAGAAGTCATTGTGCTCACTGGTGATGGTCCCTGATTAAAACTTAACCACAGCGCATGCTGCTAACACAAGTCATGTCAAAGCAATGAAAAGACAATGTGAACTGCGAATCATCTGCTACAGGCGGATAGCAGAGTTGAGGACAGATAGCACGAGAGGATGTGGCAAAGACACATGAAGAAAAACTGAAGCGCTTTGTTACTTAAAGGGTGAAAAAAAACTGAGGGGATATCAAAGGTGTCAGCCATAGATGCTTTCAGCCATAAATGATGAATGCAAATGTTCATTTTTAACATAAATGTTTCCACAATGAATAAAGGTTTTATGTCTATGTTTTCAGCCGAAGACAATTCAAACAACCAATAATCAGCTCATCGGCTTAATTGCTTTCATTGAGCTTGATGAATACACAAATAAAAAGCTGATAGTCAGCTGACACTAACAGAAAGGTTGAGAAAATGAATACATGATATTATGTTTTGTTTATAATTACTAGTAAAAGTGGCACCAATAAATGCCACAGCTTAGACCCTAAAATGCACGCTTGAAGAACAGATAGAACTAAATGTGTCAATGTATGCCTGATCTGCTGTGTATTTTCAAGAATTTTGTAGCAAATAGTATAGCTAATACCGGGTCAACCAAAACTGGCTGCAAAAAAAAAATGTATAAACTGAGAAGATAACAATAAAACAATTGATTGTGGGAGGTGTGCAAAAAAAACAACGTATTTGTAGGCGTGTAACATGTTTGAAGTAACTGTATTAAATAAAGACCGCATTTATGCTTTGAAATATGCCAGTAAAGTTTCAAAAGAATTGTGGTTTGATGGAGAAACTCACCTCTCCTCTCGAGGCACATTTTCATTACTGTGCTGCTCCTCTGCCTGGAGAAAGTAAAAAACAAAGATATATTTTTAATAATAATTATAAAAAAAAATACATGCAAATGTAAAATTGTTTTTACTTACAACACAAAGGATTGAAAACTGGCAACAAAACAAAACAGTTGAAGTGTAAATGAATATATTGTTATCTATGACGTTTATTTTGACTGATGTAAAGGAAAAAAAATATTATTTTAACATGTATTACCACAGTACTCTGTATATAACTGTAACATGCAATTAAAGTACGTAGTACTAAATACTACCAGTAGTATTTGAGAAAAACATAGCACCACTCGCGCCCTTAAAAGAGAAACACTGAACTGGAGCGCATATGGAAACAAACCCAATTTGAGGTCTTTAAAATTGCGTGGAAAGAGAGTGCAAACTGTTATAAAAAAGGCACTAAAAGCAGCAAAGGCTGTAAAGGCTGAGCACCTCTGTAACCTCATAGAAACTAACAAAAACAATCCAAGGTTTTTATTTAGCACAGCTGCTAAATTAACAAATAAACAGACATCATCTGACCTGGTAATTCCCCCGCACCTTGGTAGCAATGAATTCATGATTTTCTTTTAGGGATGCTCCGATCCGATATTCAATTTGTGCTAGGCGATGTAAAAGTTCATGGAGACACCGGCGCTTAAACTCTCTCGTGGGCGGCTGTGCATTGCGCAACGTGCGACATCATACGCTAGCAACGTGTGACATCATACGCTAGCAACGTGCTCTGTACGTAGTGTACGTGAACAAGTGAACATATAGCAGCGAACAGCATGGAGCGAGCCAAAATATCTGTCATTTGGAGTTATTTTACAACAGCTACGCCAATAAGTTCCACCGCTTTCATTGTTATGGATGGGCAACCGCTGTCCGTCGTTGCGAATAATGGCTTCAGACTCCCTTATAAACCACCTGGAGCCGCAGTACGACACGCCGAAGCATAAATATTTATCTGATATTTATCTCTACCTTGAACTGTACCGAAAAGTCTGCAAACACATATCCGAAAAAATTAAAGATGTCAATGCGGTGAGTTTTACAACAAATATCTGGAGCTGCGACGTGTCCACCGTGTCGCTTTTAAGTTTAACCACACACTGGTTGGATGAGAATTTTGTGCCACAAAATGCCACGTTAAATGCAACAAACATGTGCAGTTTTACTAAGCTAGGGAAGCTAGTGTTTTATTCATCTGTTTCTGTGTTGGATGTTAAACTAAAACTTTAGTTTAGTTAAGTGGACTTTGCTTTAGTGACTAAAGCATTAAAAAGATCTGATTCATGTTATTTTAAATATATCTAAAGCAGTAAAGCTATTACTTTTTTTGCTCAATTTCAGCTGCTTTATTGCGAATTGATTTTTAAATTATTTTTGCACTTTCTTAAAAATTATTAAGAGATTTTGTTTCCATTTATTTATACCCGTTTATCAAGCTAGTGAAGCTGTTGTTTTATTCAGCTGCTTAATTTGCTCTTTAATTTTGAATGTCTTTTGTCCAAAGATAGTGAAAAGTTTTGTTTTATTTTTCATTTGTTTTGCACCGGTGCTGGTTTAATAAACTATTTACTAAATTTTTGAATCATTAGTTCGTTATTTTGTTTTACGGGGTCAGGAAATTTATGTTAAGTCGAGCCTGATGTCTTGTACTGCAATGCACATAGTTTATTAAGTAATTGTGCACTTTACATTTTTTACCTTAGTATCGGATCGGTACTCGGTATCGGCCAATACTGAATCTCAGGTATCGGAATCGGAAGCAAAAAAGGTGGATCGGAGCATCCCTATTTTCTTTACAGAGAAAAATCAAGGACATATGAAACAAAATAGGTAAAACTCAACCTCCAAGTCTGTCCTATGAATTAGTACCAACCATCGCCCAAAAAGATAGGCTACAGTGTTTTTCACCTATAAAACAGGAAGATTAAACTTATTGCAACATCTAAACCTACAACTTGCTTATTAGACCCCATACCAATTACATTATGAAAAGAGTTACTACCTGTTGCAATTGAGCCCATTTATAACATTATCAACTCGTCAACTAATCTAGGCCATATCCCAGGACAGATGGCCGTCATTAAGCCTCATCAAGAAACCAAAATTAGACCCCAATGAACACTAGGAAACAGATTTAAAATCTCCCTTACCTGACAAAAATACTAGAACAAGTAGTGTTCACTCAGATGTGCTCTTTCTTACAAAATAATGACATACAAGAAATTTCATTCAGGCTTTAGAGCACATCATAGTACTTCAACTTAAATAGCATCAGATAAAGGTAACATCTCACTCATAGTCCTGCTTGACCCTAGTACTGCATTTGATACTGTAGACCATAACATTCTTCTAGATCGCTTATACAATTACTGGTATTGAGGGACAGGCACTAAAATGGTTCAGATCTTACTTATCATACAGACATCAATTTGTCCATTAAAACAGGGATACATTATGGATTACCTCAGGGATCGGTTCTCGGACCCTTGCTATTCTCCATATACATGTTGCACATTGGAAACATTATTAGAAAACATAGGATGAGCTTCCACTGCTATGCAGATGATACTCAGCTATATATCTCATCAAGACCAGATGATTACTCCCAGCAATCGTAAATGGCAGAGTGCATCAAAGATATAAAACATTGGATGACTTGTAATTTCCTTCTTTAAATTCTAATAAAACAGAAATATTACTTATCGGACAAAACGCACATAAACCGAATATTTTGAATTATAACCTGCAAATTGTGTTGCTGACGCAGAGAAGCTTATTCATGCATTTGTGACCTCAAGACTTGACTACTTTAATGCGCTACTTAGTGGTTGTCCTGCATCATCAATAAACAAACTACAGTTAGTTCAGAATGCAGCTGCCAGAGTTCTTACCAGGTCCAGAAAATACAATCACATAACGCCAATGTTATCAACCCTTCACTGGCTACCCATTAAGTGTCGTATTGACTTTCCAGTTCTTTTAATCACTTCTAAAGCCTTAAAGGGTTTAGCCCCTACCTACCTAACAGAGCTTCTATCACACTACAACCCATCACGCTCTCTAAGATCTCAAAACTCAGGACTTTTGATAACATCTAGAATAATTAAATCCACCAAAGGGGGGGTCGAGCTTTCTCATACGTAGCACCCAAACTCTGACCCTTAAGTAGGGTTGGGAAGGCAATTCCAGACACACTCGCCCAATTGAAATCTAGATTAAAGACACATCTTTTCAGCCAAGTATTCACTTAATGAATAATATGCTAAAAAAACCACCGGGAGACTGCATTTATTAGATATTATTTACTAGAATAAACTTGTTATATAAACCTTTTTTGTGTTTTTCGGTTTCTTATTTTCCCCTGTAAAGCTGCTTTGTGAAAAGCGCTATATAAATAAAATTGAATTGAATGGAATAGTACTAAAGCCATTTTATTAAGAATTGAAACCACGATTTTAAACCATGACCTGATGACCGTCTCAGTGCCCTTTTAAAACCAGGTTTCCATGGGAACTAAATATAGTTCTCCAGCCATACGATGAATGCATATAGAGACCACTTACAGGTGACTGTTAGGTACACATTCTAATGTGATTGGATGACTATGCTGACAAATCTACTCATTTCCAGTTTAGTATTTATAACTATTATTAGAAAGCATTCTGTAAATGAGCAATAGAGAAAGAGAGAAATCCAAATACATTCAGCCGTGTAGGACTAAACTGCAAGATCAACTAAATACAATTTTAGGATGGTCTTTCTCTGCATCTGTGCAGTGAGTGAGCGGCAGGGAGAAACCGTGCATTCATTTACTAACGTAATACCGCAGCTGACAGAATATGAACATACTTCTGTAAATATGCACAGTTTGTTACCCAGCCAGATGCTCTGGGTGCTCTGCACAGGACTAATACACTAATATTGGTAAAAGAAGCGCTCTTAATGCCTGTGTATGATAATTTTGTCATACGATGAGGCAATGCGTGGAAGTGACTGCCGTTTTAGAGACAGCACTAGTAATGACTCTGAGTCGCGTTTAATTACGATTATGTACTTGACATATTCTGCTGTCAGACATTAAAGCAAAGAGAATGGCTTTACTGGGCACTCGGTTGTATTAACATACAATAGTGAAGTGACCTATTCGTCAGATATGGTAATCGATACTCATCAATACTCTTCGTTAGTCTAAGAGTAGTTAGCCAAACTACCCACACAAGTCTGACTGAACGCAAATGTGACGCGATGATATCTTAAATCGTATACATGGTAATTTGTATATCAAGAAACGATTCTGAGTCGTAACGTGAGGGACCAAACGATTCCCACCCCTAAAAGTTATGTTTAAATAAAAAAGGATTTAATCTGTTTTTTGGTTTAGACATTATGGAAGGTAAATCAACAGACCTGTTGAACTAAATCTGTGACACGATAAGAGAGAATAACCTATTTTCCTATGACTATTCCTGTAACTCTCCATTTATGTTATGAAGCCCAGCAGTGCGTACTGACAAGGGGCTCAACAGCATGTGGAAAGAAGGCCAGATAATGTGTGAAAGATCTCCAGTAATCCTCCCAACCCAATCTCAAGAGGTGTTCTAGCGACAGTCGCTACAGGTCATGACTTTGGTTCAGATATCCCTCGGCTCGAGGAGGGTCAGTTTCATAAGGAACAGTCCACCCATAAACTAATTCTCAATATACTCGCCCTAATGCCATCCTGGATGTATATGACTGAAACAGAAACAAATCATTTTAAAATACCCTGCTGTCTGTCATCTTCCTTAAATCGATCTTAGAAATATTAAAGCTCCAAAAAGCACATACATACATCCATCAAAGAAAGTAAACCAAACAATTCCACTGAGTTACTACATAACTTCTGAAGCAAAACATTAAATAATTTGAGCTTATTTGGTAATATGGATACCAAAACAAGCACATCCCAGCCAGCCACAATTTCATACAACATCTGGGTGGAATGGTGAGTAAATTATGAGATTTTAGGGTGAACTAGCCCTTTTAATATTCCCCTTTAGCCGACTATGAAAACTTTCCCCATTATACAGTCAGCATCATCGAAAATGCCTTAATATATGCAATGCCTATATTGCATTTTGTTCTATGTATTTAAATGAACCAATTGTTACATTTCAGTCATGTGGCACACAAAATATACGCCTAATGTGTACAATTTTTAAACTAACATCAATACTAGTACATCATTTCCACTTTTGTCAGCCCGTCAAACTTAAACAAACGTTGAACTATAAATGGAACTTTCCATCCCCTTTGACTGTGGCCCTTCTCAAGCCATAACATAAATACCCCACCAAAAACAGATCGCTTGCACAACTGTTAAGTGGCAAATTGTCTGTCAACCTCGGAAGAAGCAACCACATGTCTGTGTACCCGCTCTGAACAAAACCACTTTAGTCACATCACAAGCAACATTCACATCCACCACATCTTGTGTCAGCCGCCGAGCAAACGTCCAAGACATCCCTGCATTGCTCTTATCAAGTTGAAAGATAGGAATACACTGTGCTTTTCTGTATTTCATCACGAAGGACTAGTATCTAGCGTCCCACAGCAAACATATCAAAAGCAGCAAACACAGGTCAGGATAACACAGCAGATAACCATTACATCAGACTCAAAGAAGCACTTAACCAGTTATGTACACATATACTGACGTTAGAGAAGATGCGCATGCACATTATGACCTGAAAGCATATTTGTAGTAGGCCAAACATGAAAACATTTAATGACATTTTTGACTTAAAGCGTGATGGGACTGTACGAAACAACTGTGAAGTGATTATTCATTAGGTCCATTCTGATATCCCACACTCCTCATGGAAAGATGCCTCGCTCTTCCCGCCTCCAGATGGAAACACATTTTCACCTTCCTAAACAAGCTATCGCCCTTCCCTCGAGCGCTAAATAAAACAACATGTGCGAAACCACATTCAGAAAGACAAACTAAAGCCCTTTTAGATTTTAGCTGTCTTTACAAACGCAAAAATGAAACAATAGCAGTGCGCTACCCGCACGTGCTCACAGCGAAGCAAACTTACGGTGCAATAAAACATCGATCTTATGACGTCACATGTTAAGCAGTTTACATACCTGCGACGGCAGGAAGAAGTCTGCGTCCTCTGCCTGCCAAACTTCAACCACGCTGGACCTCGGAGTCAGAACTTGAAAAGAAAAATCAAAGACATAAACATACAGAAAATCGCGCAAACGACCAACAACAAATCCCCGCACTGACCGTTGTCTGTAAACAAAATCGCAAAAACGCAGACATAACAGTAAAATAAGCGCAGTTTGCATGTTTGGAATGGTATGTGTTAACTGGTATGTTTGCAGCAGTTTAAGAGTGAACACTAGAGGCTGGCTGACAAAGGCGTCAAATTAAACGGGCAAGCTATTTTAGTCCCGAGCTCGCACCATGTCAACAATCCAAATACATGCAGCCGGGAACGCATCTAAATGCGCATTCATGTTACAATACATTCACGCGTCCTTCGTGATTATAACGCACAAACGTTTTGCGAGTTTCCACATAGTTGCGACGAATAACAGCTAACGTTAGAAGCGCCGAGCACTGTAGCATATTGCATAGACACAGGAAATGGCACAAAACCCTAACTGAGCTGCATTTCCTTTTATTCGATTTAATCGAAATATAAATCGAACGAATGCACATGGACGGATTAAAACGCGGTGTCAGATCAGAGATGAGGTAAAGGCATTGAACGTTATACGCTTTAGCTCAACGACTGCACTTGAATACTTGTCAAGTCAGCCTTCGGCAGTTCCTCCGACATTTTCAGGCTCCACTTGCATTCGCTAACTAAATAAATACGACAAATAGGACTCCCAGACCTTGAAACTGAGCCCCTCCGTGCTGAATGTAGGGCAATAAGAGCTGTAGGAGTCGCAGAAGGACATTAATCCATGTTTTTCTGTGCGTGAAGTCCCTTTGGCTCGCCATGCTGGCTGTGTTGAGCTCACTGGCTTCACTTCTTTCTCTTTATCACACCCTCCCTCCTCTCTCTCGAACTGTGTGAGTGTGCGCCCACTAGAGCCAGAAACATCATTTACACCATATATGATCTACAACACTGCATAACGCGACGCGTCAACCTGAAAATGCTGTACTGCGCGTCATGTTGCCCTCGACGCTAGCAGCGTGGATTGAGATCATTCACACATGTATGAAACGCCGTTTCGATCGTTATGATCGATCATTTCTTAACTGCAAGACAAAACGAAACCGATAGCCAATGAAATCCAAGCATCATGAAAATGATATGTCAAAGCAGCAATACAAATATTATAATTACAAAATATATACTATGTCATAAATTTTATAAAAAAAGCTTTAAAGAAAAACAAATACAACAAAACCAGTAACGCCCACTGCTGGCAAAGCTACGCCCACTGTTTAGCCTTGCTATGTGCTGCATTACTTTAAATGCACTAAAGTAACAAAACGTATTTAAAATAATTATGTCATGTATTGCAAAAAAAATGCAATACAACAAAAGACTCAAATCTGTAAAATAGCACTGGTTCTGCTTGCAAAAAAGGCATTGCTCTGATAGCCTAAACAGGTTGATGCATGTCAATAACAAGAGATGTCGCAATATGCACAAGGTCTTTATTAAACCTTTAGGAATCAAAAAGACATTTAAAAAAATAAAGAGGATATTTTCACAAATATGAAGACCCAGTAAGCGGGCAAATCTACAGGACGTCTGGCTGAAATAACTTCTCAAATAAAGGAAAGATAAAAACAGTTGGCGTGATAACAGTTTATTTATTAAATCAGATCACACATAGCCGTTGAAAATCATTTTTCATATTTACAACATATATACAAAATGTGCAATTTGAAAAACATGCCCAAAATGAAAACTTTTTCCCTTCTTTTAACTTAACCGTGGTTAATCACTTTAAATTGGCCATTCACATGGACCTTAATTCAATCCTCTGAGCATAGCTCAGTTTCTCTATCAACAGGTGTCCAGACAGTCTGTCTGGGCTATAGGGTGCCTCGGAGCAGTCAAGGGTTAACATATCATCTTCTCCATTTACACACCAGGAGCATTTCCGCTGTCGCTTACCCTTTTATGCTGACAAATCAATCTTGAAGTTTGCCTTGGACTAGACAAGGTTAAGATTTCAAGGGTGGGGGTTGGGAGACTGAGAATTTTCACCCCTTTTCCCATGTTCCCAACCTGTGACAAACCACTCAAAGCCTTACGTTGAACACGGAACTGATATTTGAATTCTAAAATTAACTTGTTTAGTACAAAGGAGCCAATTGATTGTGTAGTGGTGAAACGATGGGGTAAATCAATTATTAATCAATATATCCAGGAGAGGGGTTCGGTAGTTAGGTGATATAGTCAAAGTCCTCTGGTATTCCAAAAGCTTTGTCTAAACTGCTGTTCTCAAAGCCAAACTTCCTTTTCGCCCAGGATTTGATTGCAAAAACATTATCTGAAAAAGAAAGAATGCATAAAATCACACATTTAAGTGGGACAACTTTAATCAGTTTTGAAAACTAGCCGACTTAAGTGTAAATTATAGTCTAGCGTAGGACCTACGACTGTGCGTAGCTCTAAGCATCTAGCCTAATGTGCACATCTCTAAAAATGAAACAATGAATCAACTCGCTGCGCTGTGATTGGTCGTTTTTAACCCTTCCCTCGAGTAAAAGACCTCAGTGGTAGCTACATGTTTAATCAAACGCATTTCCAAATGAATTATCAAAGAAAATTATTTATTCTTCTGTAGGTCCCAGTGAAATTAAAAATTACTATTGTTATTTTTTAAGTAAATAGCTTATCTATGTGGGTAATTTTAAAAATTCATATACCCTCATAATCTTCAGTTAAAATCTGAAAATTCACTTCCGCCCTGAAATGATTATTAATAAGATGCTTGGCCGGCGCATCGGTTAACTCCTCCCCTTCAACTGTCAGTCTGCTGCCAGTTTAATTTTCATTTCAAAATAAAAAATTTTACACATCCAATCAACTCGCAGTGAAAAACGTAAGCCATGCCCACTTATGTTCTCTTTTGAAAATCCTTTTCACTCGGAAATGTGTCAGAATACGGAAGTAAAAATGATCGCAACTTCTGGTTAATGGGGACTTCAACGTCTCAAGCTGCAAAAAAAGTGACTGTTTACATGCCACTATTACTGCTAATGCTTCTCAAACGAGCTGCTTCTTCTTTGGCTCTTGTTTTGGTTACACAAGTAACACACGCGTCAGACACTGACGCCTAGTGGTCATTGCATGTCGACGCAGACAACAACGCAGAAGTATAAAGGAAACCATAGGCAACCTGCCGGTTTTTGTTTGGACTTGTGCGTTGTTGTCCGGGTTGACAGGCAATTGTCTCTGCATAGGCTTCTCTGTAGGTCCGACCCAGAAGTAAAAATGCCCAATTGTACAATTACTCGGAGTAATATGTAATTACATTACAGAAGAACAGATGCCTTTTACATTCAAATAAGATATTATACTCTGCAAGATTGAGCAGCCAAAAAAGTATGTATTTGTTTTACTGGATTTAATTCAAAACAGACACACTCACATTTTTGGTGCACTATAAATGTCACACAAAGAAAACTGTTCTGCAGCACTCTAGAAACCTCCACAGATTTGAGCAGAAATGTGTTTTAACTATAAGCTTTATTTAACATATCTTTCTATCTGCATATCAATTCCAAACAAATTCAGCATTTTTCTCACCAAAATCAGCCCGGAAAACATGAAAAAATTGAGATTTCCTCTGGGACTGCATTTTATTCAGTACAATACAAAAACAATGAACCCTTAATTGGATAATATTTTAACTTTAAACAACAATCCAACAATGACACAACCTGTTTTATATGCAGTAAACAGGACTATCAACAGCAATGAAAACAGGCAAAGGAACGTAACAACATAAGCCCCAGGGCGTCCACAGATGTTGACCAGTTTCCTGAGAGAAAAGCCTGAGATCGAGGCAGATAACTGAACTAAAGCTAAACTGCATTTACAAAGACATTGCATATTACCAAGTGTGCGTGCGTGCCCTCTTTAGTGCAGTATGTAAGTTGTGTATAGCTCTGGGCTGAAATCTGATCTGTTGAATGTAAACCGAATATTGACTCAACCCTAAACCCTCCCCATCCAGCATGACTGCTGTATTCCCAAACATAACAGTACAAATGTTTTTGTACACTCTTCATCTGGAAGTTTAGTAGTTAAGTACATAAAGGAATTTCCATCCTGAAATGTTAGTGAAATACAAATCTGTGTCTGCAGCATTCTGCAAAAACCTTGCTTAAAAGATCAAACCATGAACAAAATAGTAACTTTTAAGCTATAGTGTCAACAAAAAAAAGAGTCAACAAATGCTTTAAGACGCTTTAAGAGCTACAATATTAAATAATTGATAAAATAGATAAAATTTTTGCTAAACTGCAGTATTAGTGCATGCAAGACTAGATTGTCAGGGCCTTCTATAGATGTTTCACGTGACTTTCATTAGCAAAGAGATTTACTGGCTTGCTTTATTTTTAGTTTTGTGTATGCAAAAGACTTACCTGTCCATCTAGACACTGCCTCCTTTGCTGCAATGTTGGCTTTACCTAGATAAAGCAGGGGTATGTTAGCAAGGTCAGGCTTGTTGGGTTACATATACACTTTCAGTTTTTAGCAAAGTTACTTATTTTGCATCGGATGCATAGTTTCTATAAATTTAATTCATGGTAATTGAACCCATTATTGCTTTTGCATTGCTGATGTCAAGCAGTTGCTTAACCGGTTAAACTACAGGATCAAGTCTTATAGAACTTCGATAACTTCAATGTTTGCTGAATGCAACCTGTCCTTTGGTAAAACTCTGCGCACAAATCATATGGATCTGCACAGCTAACCAAAAGCTCTGCAGATGGTTATAAATCACACAAGCTGGTCCCCTTTTTCATTGAGTCCATAGATTTACGTCTTAGACAGTTAGCGGACACACTGATATATAATCATACTGAATGTGCTGCCCAGACCACTTCAATTTCAGGGCTAGATTAACAAATGCTCGAAAGCCATTCCAAGGTTTTGGATTATATGAAATCTGAAAAAAACACATTAATCTGCCCAGTCGCATTGAAAGTGCCTTGTGTCCTCCCTGTGCGCCCTGACATAAGAATAGTAGATGCATGCAGTCCAAAGCATTGCACACTTGGCTGAAAAGTCAACAGTCGGCATTTCTTTTAAAATCGCAACACTGTGGATGGAATATGATATGAAGGTTCGATCAAGTCTGTTCTGTGCACATGAACACACAAACTTTAATTGCACTTTAAATTCTCTTTTAAAACCACATCCACAAAGTCTGATGAAAACATTGATATGTTTAGCGCCCCTGAAGCAATCAGGGTTATGTGTCCTGCTCAAAGGCACAACATCATTAGCCCTCATACTGACTAAACATCCCCTGGGTGCCGACTGGGACTCGTACCAGCAACCTTGTGATAAGTGGTTAGGAGCCCTCAGTCACTAAAGTGGAAAACGAACAATCAACACAAATCAGGTCACCCTGTAAATATAAACTTCTGCTTCATAAACACTGATAATAAAGAGCCGCAAAATATTTAAGTGGATTTATTGCTAGAGAACAGCTGAACCCCCGGTGTGATACAGACACATCCTTGTTTATGTTTACACTATCATTTCATCATCACCTCTAATAATGATGTTATAAGCAATACAGCTTACATCAACACCGCCTCCACTGCAACAACAAGCAAGTTAAGACAAGCTATGACTGCATAGATGAAACAAGTCCAACCTTCAAAGAGCAGAGCTACCTTTGCAACACCTTACCTTACGTATTTTTTGCATCACACTTTCATCAACAGCAAATTGGTCAAATTCAAACTGTGTTTTTGTGCCCTCAACGGGCACTTTGGGAAAAGGTTACCATTTTTAAGGACATTGCAAACCAAGGAACGTCTGTCTCTCTTCACAAAGGGCCATTTCAGAAGGCTGTAAACAAAGGGTACATGCAGTCAGAGACAAACAGTGAAGGAAATAATTATTTGATTCCCTGCTGATTTTGTACGTTTGCCTGCTTACAAAGAAATTAAGGGTCTACAATTTTTGGTAGGTTTATTTTAACTGATAGAGACAGAATATAAAGAAAATAAGGAGAAAATATGTTATATTAAGGAATACATTGATTTGCATTTCAGTCAGTGAAATAAGTATTTGATCCCCTACCACGCAGCAAGAATTCTGGCTCCATAGATTTGTTATGTGCCTATATGGACCACAGATTAGTGCTGTGACTTAAAGAAAGTACTCCCAAGTCAGCTTGTTATGTATATAAAGGATGCCTGCCAACAGAATCTGCATCTTTCATTTCAACCTCTCCACCACCATGGTCAAGACCAAATACGTTTCAAAGGATGTCAGGGACAAGATTGTAGACCTGCACAAACCTTGAATAGGCTACAGACAAAGGCTTGGTTAGAATGCGACAACAGCTGGATGATAATTTATTATTATTTGGAAATAGAAGAAATACAAAATAACTATCAATTGTCCATGGTCTGAAGCTCCCTGCAAGATTTTCCCAATGGGGTAAAGATGATCATGGGAAAGGTTAAAGATCAGCCCAGAACTCCATGGAATAATCTTTTTAATGAGTTCAACACAGTTGGGACAACAGTTAGCAAGCAAACCATTGGTAACACGCTGTGCCACAATAGACTGAAATCCTGAGGCACCCATAAGGTCCTCCTCCCCAAGAAGTCCCAACTGGCTTGTCTGAGGTTTGGCAATGAACATCAGAATGATTCATAAAAGGCTTTGGAGAAAATGCTGTGGTCAAACGGGAAGAAAATTGAGTCCTCTTTTTGGAGGGAGAGAAATACTGACTATGACCCAAAGAACACCATCCCTACAGAGAAACACGGTGTTGGAAATATTATGCTTTAAGGCTTTTTCTCTGCTCGGGTACAGGATGACTTCACCGCATTGAGGGGCTGAGGGACAGGCCCATGTACCATAAAATATTGGGCAAGAACCTCCTCCGCTTAACTAGATCACTGAAGATGGGTGGTGGATGTGCCTTTAACATGACAAAGACCCAAAACATATTGCCAAGACAACCAAAGAGTGGCTTAAGTAAAAGCACAAAATGTCCTAGTCCTAGATTATTATTACTGTTATATTCACAATGAAGGTACAAAGCGGTTTCTAACAGATGCAGATCTCTAACGTGTGTAGGAATACACCAGCATGATAATAACTAATGAAATTATTCTTGAAATGAACGTAGTTGAAAATAAACTTATTTACTATTGGTTTAATCCAACATAATGTATATTATTATATTTACCGTTTGCTTGATGCATAACCTGCTGGTGTACTCCAATTCTTATCAAATACACATTTGTTGTAACTTTGATAAACCATATATTATTATAGCTCAAGCATAATTGAATTTGCACTTCTCTGGGATTGAAGAAGAGTGGGAACCCTCTTGCAAGTTTTCAGAACTAGTCCGTAAATAAAAGTATTTTTTAGCCGCAAAGGTGAGTCAGCTTGCAGTACATTGTTTGCGGTTATACAAAAAAATGAAAATAGTTTAATGTTCACAAACATTAAGTTCACTGGCATTCTTACTCTAAATATAGTTATAGCAGTGAAATTAATCATAATGTATTTAAAATTTTAGTTTAGGCTTAGAACATTACTAAAAAACAAAATAATCAAGGTTAAATGATTATTGTCACATTCCGTTTCGCAAGTACTGTCTCATTTCTTGTGTATCCTGTACGGAACACATGTTTCCTTTCCACAGCAGTGCACTTTCGCCCCTTTTCCAAAAAGCCCAAGTTTAGTCAGACGTGTTAAATGTAGATCTGCATTCATCTATATACTGTATTTCAACATATTTGATCTCATTTGTTTTGATGTAATTGATTTATATTCATTAAACTGTAGAGCGGTTGTTAGAAAGACAGGACTGCGAGGTTACAAATGCTATTTTCTCTAAATAGACTTGAGTCTTTATCTCCACCAGCGCCTGCGTTGAGATAATTTTTCACGACTGATCAGAGGACTGACTGGAGTGAATCGAGAAATATTCAAAGCTGAATCAACTTGGGAATAGGGATACAACGATTATAGATTTTGTTAGGACGATTCGGTTGCATGATAAGGGCGATTATTATACATTCATTAATTTCTACATTTTTACTGGCTCTGCCAAAATTTTTACTTATCCTACAACAAAAAAGTAATAAATAAATAATATTCTCTATTTATTTGTTTGTTGTTTTCTTAAAAAAATAAGGTTATAATAACATAAAACTATTAGCCTCACAAACATTTCATATAGTCAAAGACAGTGTAAGTAATGTAAGTAATACATTTAGTAATTATCAGTGTTTTTTAGGTCTTAAGTTGGTCTAACAGTGGTTAATAGGTATGGAAACTGAATAAAGGAGTCAAATATAAAATAACACTTCATAGTCTTCACAGTATACATGAAATATATATCAAACCATATTAAAAGTTAATCAGTCAGGAGCAGTAAGTGTATTTTGTTTCTTTTATTGTTGTTTGGTGAGCAGTTAAACAGAGATGTTTATTTTGCTGCCGTCCCTTTAAGAGCTTGGGCACACAGATCACATGCTTTTTGTTTCCACACTGATTGTTTTCATAACAAACCATAATGGATTTATCAACATGATATAGTGCCAATTAGCTAAATAATGTTAAAACACCACATTGTTTAATAAAAATAACATAGATATGTTAACTTGGTCCAACTTGCATCAGGTGTAGACTTGGAATTTGAGCTTGGGCATACAGAATGTACTCATCCTGTCAGCTCTTCACAACACGACACTTCTCGTCCGGTGCGACTCCGTTAACTTACATGCCGCTTTTGTTTTAGGTTGCACCGAAAGCCTCTCACCACTACAGCCTTGATTATGAATTTTTATCTAGATTTTGCAAGATAAAAAACTAGTGTGTGTTAGTCTCTGATAAGATGACTCTTTAAACTTTTAATTTTGTATAGATTGCGACAGTTCTATTCCATGCGCAGTAACGGAGCCTTTTCTAGGGTCTTTGTGGCTTTTTTTAATGGTGAAATTCGGCCATCACCGTGAAACAAATCAGGAAAGACACAATAACTGCCGTTCTATGTTGTATGTTTGGCAGAACAAAAAGGAGCAAATTTAGCTTCTGTGTAATAAAAAGATGCTAAATATAAAATGTATTGAAGCCCTTCAGGATTTAACCAAGCCGAATTATGGCACAAAGCTTCTAGCTGGTTCTGCTTCAGGGTTTAAAGAATGTTGCAAACTGTCAGGTGTTAAATACAGCATTAACTACTAAGAGGACATATTATGACATCTGAGGCAGAAATGAGCAAATCAAGAAGTGATCGAATTAAGAGAAATGATGAGTGTCATGAGTATCCCATTGCGAAATCAATTAAATACATTTTTAAGAAATCACAGAACTTCCTGTCCAACAGAAGACAGAAGTCTAATGTGTCAGGGATCGACTACGATTGTTAGGACTCTGTCCTTCCTGTCTCGAGCTTTCAAGCTCCCTGGGCAGAGTCATGACATTGCCACGTCTTTCGGGTTTCTGTTTTGTTATGTGTGGAGACATGTGGCTTTATGTTGTTACGTGATGCCACGTGTCTTCCTGTTATGTCTCTCAGCCCCACCCTCCTATGTCCTGTAATTTCATTAGGGTTTCATTCACCTCGTTAGGGTTTCATTCCCATCAGCTGTCACCACTCTCCCCATGTAATCACTCCTCGTTAGTGTCTCCCTTTATATGGTCTCAGTTTTCTCTCTGTTGAGTGTTGGTGCATTGTCTTTATCTATTGTCTCTTGTCTCTATGCCCAATGCTGATGTCCGTCATTGGATTACATGTTGTTCCAGTTTGTATACTTATTAGTTCATTTTTCCTAATACCCTTGTTTTCTCCTCCTCGTGGGAGGTGTTTGTTTGCCTTGTTTTTTGGTTCATGTTTTTCCCATTGTGGATGTTTCATTTAATAAAAGTTTGTTTACGTTAACCCTTCGTCTTCCTGCATCTGGGTTCTGTCCTAAGCCATTTCGTGACAGAATGCACCAACCTATAAGAACCCAGCAGGTGGCGATTTTCCCTGCAAGGCCTCGCCAGCCTGGTCCCCTCTCCAGCATTCGCCAGGGGAACTTGGACCGGGACGAGTACCTGGACAGGTTCCTGGAAGCCGCAGTGGAGGAGCTCTTCGGGGAGGAAGAGGTGACGGCGGCGTTCAACAGCGGACTGAGGGTCCCCCTATCGCCTGCGGAGATGATGAGGCTGAGACCGCTTGGCTTCGAGGGTGTGCTCCAGTTCGCCATGAGCCGACCGGAGCCCAGTGTCTCCGTCTGTCCGAGGTTGTCTTCTCCGTTGGGCCCCATCCCCGAGGATCACACCCTGGAGCTTGGGGTGGTGACCACCACCGCACCATCAGCCTCGGACCCTGCAACCTCTTCACCACCTACCAGTCTTCAGGGCAAGCGTGGAAGGAGAGAGTCCTGGGGGTCCTCTTCGGAGGCCTCCAACGCGGAGCCAGCCCCGTCCTTCACCTCATTCCTCCAGCCGACTACCAGGAGATTGGCTCGGCAGAAGAGGAAGAGGCAACGGAGGGGGGCACGTAAACCAGCCCAGCCGGTTCTCCTGCCGGTTCTTCACCCGGTTTCACAGCCGGCCTTCCAGTGGGCGATCCAGCAGGCATCCAGTCCTGCCCTTCAGCAGGCATCCAGACCTGCCTCTCAGCAGGCGTCAGGACCTGCCTCTCAGCAGGCGTCAGGACCTGCCTCTCAGCAGGCTTCAGGACCTGCCTTTCCGCAGGCTTCAGGACCTGCCTTTCCGCAGGCTTCAGGACCTGCCTTTCCGCAGGCTTCAGGACCTGCCTTTCCGCAGGCAGCCAGACCTGCCCTTCCGCAGGCATCAGGACCTGCCCTTCCGCAGGCTTCAGGACCTGCCTTTCCGCAGGCTTCAGGACCTGCCTTTCCGCAGGCTTCAGGACCTGCCTTTCCGCAGGCTTCAGGACCTGCCTTTCCGCAGGCTTCAGGACCTGCCTTTCCGCAGGCGTCAGGACCTGCCCCTCCGCAGGCGTCAGGACCTGCCCCTCCGCAGGCGTCAGGACCTGCCCCTCCGCAGGCGTCAGGACCTGCCCCTCCGCAGGCGGCCGGACCTGCCCCTCCGCAGGCGTCAGGACCTGCCCCTCCGCAGGCGTCAGGACCTGCCCCTCCGCAGGCGGCCGGACCTGCCCCTCCGCAGGCGGCCGGACCTGCCCCTCCGCAGGCGGCCGGACCTGCCCTTCCGCAGGCGGCCGGACCTGCCCTTCCGCAGGTGGCCTTCCAGCCGGTGCCTCAGCCAGTTCTCCGGCCAGCATCACCTCAAGCTTTTTCCCCCCTTGGACACACACCTCTCCCTAGCCCCTTCAAGTCCCCGCCGGTCTCGTCCGGTTGCTTCAGGTCCCCGCCGGTCTCGTCCGGTTGCTTCAAGTCCCCGCCGGTCTCGTCCGGCTGCTTCAAGTCCCCACCGGTCTCGTCCGGCTGCTTCAAGTCCCCGCCGGTCTCGTCCGGTTGTTTCAAGTCTCCTCAACCTGTCCCACCCTTTTCTGGTGTCCCCAAGGTTTGGCCTCCCATTCCCCCACCCCCCCTCCCATGTTTGTTGTTTTTGTTGACCCACCCGAACCCCTTCATAGCCTCCCTTATGTTCCCCTTAGTTTGTTCTGTGTTGTGCTTGTGGTGTTTGTCTTTGTGCTTTGGTGTTTTGGCCCGCTGAAGTTTCTCCCTTGAGACGCCATGGGGCGTTTCTGGGGGCGGGGGTAATGTTAGGACTCTGTCCTTCCTGTCTCGAGCTTTCAAGCTCCCTGGGCAGAGTCATGACATTGCCACGTCTTTCGGGTTTCTGTTTTGTTATGTGTGGAGACATGTGGCTTTATGTTGTTACGTGATGCCACGTGTCTTCCTGTTATGTCTCTCAGCCCCACCCTCCTATGTCCTGTAATTTCATTAGGGTTTCATTCACCTCGTTAGGGTTTCATTCCCATCAGCTGTCACCACTCTCCCCATGTAATCACTCCTCGTTAGTGTCTCCCTTTATATGGTCTCAGTTTTCTCTCTGTTGAGTGTTGGTGCATTGTCTTTATCTATTGTCTCTTGTCTCTATGCCCAATGCTGATGTCCGTCATTGGATTACATGTTGTTCCAGTTTGTATACTTATTAGTTCATTTTTCCTAATACCCTTGTTTTCTCCTCCTCGTGGGAGGTGTTTGTTTGCCTTGTTTTTTGGTTCATGTTTTTCCCATTGTGGATGTTTCATTTAATAAAAGTTTGTTTACGTTAACCCTTCGTCTTCCTGCATCTGGGTTCTGTCCTAAGCCATTTCGTGACAACGATATGCTTGATCATTTCCGATCAACTCTACACAAGTTTCGTTAACAAGAGCACAAGCTTTGACAGCTGTGTCTGCAGTGTGGAAATGTGCTTGCAATGTCAGCGGATAGACGAGTTCCACACATGTGTGCAGCACGTCACCGAGTGGACTCAGCACATGCGCTGTTGTACACGTTCCATTAGTGCAGTCTCAAAAAATGGGCTGCACGCGGACAGAGTGTGCTGAGGACCGCAGACCCTCCTGATGATGAAAATTACGTCGCGCACGGACGGCCGGACTATACTTTATCCTTATCGCACATGCGTATGATGTCATCGGTTTTTAAAAACGCAGCCTTCAGAGTTTACAAGAAAACGATAATGCCGCCGTTTTCCAAAACTTTGAGACACGTTCGCGTTTTCAGTCACCCAAAAGTTTTCGTGTAAATGAACAGCCAAAACAAATACAAAGTTAACAGTTTTTCCTTGAAAACAGTCTCTTGAAAACAGTCTCGTGTAAACAGCGTCTTTAAAAATCTGTAAGATGTGATGCAGTAGGCAAAGACATCCATTTGTGTGACCAAAACTCAACCTCATTTTTTTTAGCAAACAGCACCTGCTGGCATCATAGAGTGAGTTGAATGTAAACAGTCTCCTCTGTGCTTATTTTGTCTGAGTTTAATCTATCCATAAAACATTTGAAATGTGGACACAGATCAGAGGTGTTTACTCACGAATCTCCTCCACCACCTCCGGATCACATTCTTTGTACTTCTCCACTTCAGCCTTCATCTGATCTCTTTGGTCTTTCAATGCCCCAAGCTCCTTCAGAAGAGATTCTCTTTCCTCCTATACAATCACAAACATCAGTCAGAACAGAACTCTTAAACAAATCATATAAAAATCACCTTGATAGACGTGCTAAGCTTAAAGTAAATATAATATGGTTCGTTAGAGAGACAGAGAAGTCAACACGCACGTTAATTTCACGCCCAACTTTGGCTTTGTCAGCCGCCTGCTGAAGGGCTATTTTGCGCTGCTTTCCTTCTTCACACTACACACAGAGAGAAAAGGATTTATACATAAAAAAATCCACTCATTGTAACTTCTGTTACAATAAAAAAAATAAAGTTCTACAACAACCTGTTTAACTAAACACCAATTTGGACTAGTGTAACAATATCAGAGAAAGCTTCACCTGTCTTTCCAGCTCTTCCAGTCTACATTTACGGGCATGCAGGGCCTTGCTGGGAAAAGCCCAGTAATAGTTCGATGTGCCAACTCTTTCTGTGTCGACCATGTTATCATCTACCAGACTCTGCAACACTTCTTTTACCGACATTGGAGCTGAAAATAAACATGAAATAACCCCTCTTGTAAGGATTCTTCCACTAGACTATAGTAGTAACACCGCAGCAGCAACAAAAACATTTTCTTTTTTAAAACTTGTATCAGTCTAACTTCTCAAATATTATTTGCAAAAACACAATTACGCATTGACTAAAAAAATAAGCTTTTTAACAGTGGTTTCAACTGAAAAACTAATAAAAAGTAAATGTTAACTATAGATACAACAAAGTAATAAATGCATGGATTTAAAAAAAGTTATAAGGGTAAAATAATTAATATAAATCAAGAGGTAAAAAGCTAACTTGATGCTATAAACAGAATGCACTAAGGTCACTTGATATCAACGTCACCACCACCAAGCCTCTGACAACTCTTTCAAATTAAACTAAAACTGTGTTCCCTGGTAAGTAATTGCTGAGTGAATGAATCCGCATCTACGTTTTAAGAGATTTATGTCCATGCTTAATTATTTGTGAGCTTTATATGCGTGATGACGTGTAACATCCCTGCCAAAGGAAGTCGTTTTTTCGCTTTAAGCAACTTGTTAGCAACCGTCGTTTTTAAGACACAATAAGACTTTTTAAAAAATCACAAGCGGGTTATTATTGTTGTGTTTCATGTCATAGAATTAAAGGAGAAAATATTTTGAGGTTTTGTTTACCACAGACCTTATTTCAGGCGATTTAACAAAAAACCATTCAATGATGGAACCGGAAGTCCTAAAATGCTAACTCGCTTCCGGGTTTTGCATACAAAAATACGTCATCTCTGCAGCTACCTACACTGTTAAAATATTCTGTGTAGAAATTACAGTATTTCTGGCAGCGGTTTGCCAGTAACTTACTGTAGATTTACATTTATGTAATTTACTTGCAACAGTTTGTTCAAAGATAAATGATCATTAAACATTAACAAGTCTTTATCCTTATAGAAAAACAACTATAAAATAACAACCTCATGCAAAGCATTCTGGGAACCAAAATTAGAAAAAAATGAAAAAGGTTTTCTGAAAGGATAAAGACAAAAATTGTTTTTCAAAACACGTCTGTAGAGCAGCTTGTCCATTCAGGGCTTCTGTAGAAACAACATGGTGAATTCCATGCAAGAGACCCCGAAGTGTATGTAAATAGAAATAGATTATTCTATGGTAATAAAAACATAACTATTTCTTCAGAAGTGTATAAAGACCTTACATAATGTAATGTGTTGTGTATATTGTATTGCATTTGTGTCAACAGATCCTACAAAACAATACACACTAGCCCTTTAATGGATTGTTAAGGGCAAATACAGTCATTAATCAAACACATAATAACATCATACCAAACAAGTCATCGATCTTGTTTTCTAATTATTACTAACTTTATTACACTCACACAGATCTTTTAAAAAGCATAGCTTCATGTACTGACCTTAAAAACTAGATAATTCAGTTACACTGGATTTCATTTCTCTTGTAAAGAACGGAAATAATTGCAGATTAGTCGTACTTACTTATTCCTTTGGATTTGGGGGCTATTTTTTCGATGTCCTTCAGCTGAAACACATCTTTCTGATATCAAGGGAAAAGAAATGTCATCCCTTCAAGTTTCAGTCCAATGGACAGACTCATTAAAATGACTTTGTCTCTTAATTACTTTTCACAATGCAGTAATAATTACCAGTCAAAAATAAATATTGTGAGGTATGAACATACCTCACACATATAACCATAAAGCAGGTTCATGAAAATATTTGTATGTTAAATAAAGCATACTTACAGTTTCAAAAAATATTTCCATCATACGACTTCTTTTTTCTTCCAAGCTAAGTCCTTTCTTTTTAGACTATGTGGATTATAAATAAAAACTTTGTTAGAGCCACTTTTATATGCAAATCAATACAAATCCTTACCTTCACGGGTATGAATTACGTGTTCAGTGTCCTAAATCATTCAACTAGATAAAATTGCCTTTAATAATGTTCTATTTTTCTGGCTCCACAGCTGCCACTATATGAATAAGCCTTTTTATTGTTACCTATGACCTCCTTTCATTTTAAGCAACATATTTAGTTACCACAAAACTGAAACATGTAATATTTTATTCAGCATACAGAAAAGCTTCATATGGTTATGTATTACAACAATTTTACAACCACATTCAATGCCTCAAACTAAACACTAACTATTCCTAAGACAAAAGTTTCTTATGATGGATAATGCTAGCTTGCATTTGCCGGGTGGTTCTGCTGCAGAAGCACGTGTGTGTTTACCCACAACAATGACATCATAACTCTGAAGCTTGTGTGCCATTAAAGAGATTTCTAAATGAGCAGGTGACCTGCTATAAAGTCATTTGACGTAAGACTGTAACGTTATAGTATTGGTATCACTAAATCATATTTTGAGTGTGGTGCAGCTAACGTGAAGTGAACTTAGACGTGGCTAGACCAAAATGCAAACGTTTTTCTTTCACATGTTCTGGCATTGACAAGAAACTATAACATTTGAATGTAGACTTAACGGAGTAACGTTACTTCATACATCTATAACGCTTTCAGGGTAAC
This sequence comes from Barbatula barbatula, assembly GCF_947034865.1. Taxonomy (NCBI): domain Eukaryota; kingdom Metazoa; phylum Chordata; class Actinopteri; order Cypriniformes; family Nemacheilidae; genus Barbatula; species Barbatula barbatula. Next base: position 16,941,812 of record NC_136771.1, read on the forward strand.
GTTAAATTGTTTTATTTCGTTTACTCCCCGGTTAACAAACTATCATTGCTGAATACATGGATCCATAATAACTTACGAAACCCAGACCCTTAGCACGCAAAAACTCTGTCACACATTTGATTGAATGTATAACACGGGTTCAGAAATGACACGTAACTCCAACCACAAGACAAAATTCAAATGATTTAACAATCAGTTTAAAGCATTTTATGAAGTACTGTTAGACATGTAAGCGACGACCTCTACGCAATAATGGAAATGTATAGAATAACATCATATTTACGTTCTCACCATGTTTGAGGCTTTCAGTCAGTCACAGTCTTAAATTTGGCGCGAGCTACTGTCAGCGCACGCATGCGTGGTGCAGCCGTATAACAGACGCATGCGCAAACATTTATGATCGGTCTGTGTGCTTTCTGTTTCTTCGACAAGAAATACAAATACGACTCATTTCCAGATTTTGGCCAAATATCTCATATTCGTTACAAATCGGTTTATGGCATCAATATTTCATTTGTACATGTGAAAGCCTCCTTTCTTCTGATTGGTCAAATTGCTCCGTTTTCTGTACGGCCTTCATGCTGCCAGGCACACTAGTGCCACTGGCAAGTGTTTGCGCTGTAATAAAAGTAAACAATATGCGTAAATTATTCGACATACATAATTCGTGCAACTGTGATTATTGTGTAATTTCTGGGTTGTTTTTAGATGATCTGATGCTGATTTTACATGCAAGGCGCACTGTTATTTACCACAGTCATAATATACTTAATATATACTAAAACAGTATTAAGAAGTATTCATAGGAACATTAGAATATTTAGGAGTATTAGTAATATGATCTGAAACCTCATTTATCCAAAGATGATTGTATACGAATGAATTATACAGATGATGTAATGACTTAATGTTACAATCATTGTACATGTTCAATGATACTTTACATAAATGCACTTAAAAAGCATGTTTAAGAGTATTTTTGAACATTATACAGCAATATAAAATCCAGTAATGTCTGAGACCTAGAGGCCTGAGGCCAGTTACTAATAAAGTTCAGAGGATGAGGCACAGAAAACCTAGGTACTTTCCACTGACCAGTGTGCCTAAGTTGTAACATTGTATACAATTATCTAAAAAGATGAGGCAATAATGAGCCAACCACGATTAAAACGCATCTTGTTGCCTGGGATCTATTTGTGGCGAAAAAAAACAATTGGGTATTACAAATAAAAGATAACAGGGACTTACCTGATTGGTTTAACGAGAAACCCTCCTTTCAGAAGTTTCACTATAACTGTGGGCTGGAGAACACTGTATTTTCAGATGCTTTGGGAAGATCTCACTTTGTTTTTTAATAGTGTCTATTAGTCTATTATTAATAGTGGCTAAATGTATGGTTGCTACATATAGCGTTGCTATCTTTTTCTTTTTCAAAATAATTTCTTAATGGTAGGACGATCAAACAAATCCCAATGACTTGTGTTATCTGAGCAATTACGACCGTAATAACTAATTCTCTCCACTAGAGGAGGCAGCAGGTTAACAAATTATTTAAGTTTAATTTTACTTTGCAGTTTATTAGAAAAAATCATATTCATAGGCCATGAATAAAAATGCTGAGATTGATGGCAGCCCCAGTCAACACCCAGCTTCCACAGGTGATACGTCTCACCAATGCTGAAGCACCTGTAAGCACATCCCCTCACACTGGTGAGGTGACTCAAGCTGAAGAACAGAACCCAGGAGAGAGCATCTTTCCAGAGCCACTCTCAGTTCAGATGTTCTGAAATGTCCTGAAATCCAAACAGTGATTACAGCGAGCGCGAACACAAAATGGCATTCTCTATTACTAAACGCAATTTATCCTGATAGGCTTCGTTGGGGTTAGAGAGGCGTATAAATGTGTTTGTAAAAGCATTGCGCCAATTTATGTTTCTGCTGGGTGCACAAACAAGATCAATTCGAGCAAGTTTTTAAAAGTAATTTGTTACAGAACTTTAACACTAACATAGTCCTCCGTGAACAGAAAATGTGCATTTTACATTTTGAGTTGCACAGGCCGATCGGCATTCAACACAAAAGAGATTAAAGATTAAATTGCTCCTTACATTTACGCATTTGGCAGACGCTTTTATCCAAAGAATAAATAACTGAATTTGTGCAATCCCAGGATGGAACCCATGACCCTGGGGTTTCTATCCCAATGCTCTAACCATTGAGCTAGAGGAAAGCTTTGAAGCACTCTCACATTTTGCCTTTGCCTTTGACTCTATTGCATCTACCTGTCGATGAAATGATCTGTCGTATTCAGTGAGCGAACACAGACTGTGAGGAGCGAGCGTTTAAAGGCGGAATGTCCAATCTCCGAATTAAGTTTTCCACAAAGTTGGGCTGAGTACCAAAAGCCAATCAGCAGTAAGGTGCACAGTGCACCGGATGGACATTAGTCGAGCCGAGCACTGAGGAAAGCAAAAGACGGGGTAGGGGTGTGTTTGTTTTGGTGATTTGAACATCAACAATGGCTGAGCAAAATCAGACACCCCGCCTTTAATGGAAAACCCGGAGTGGAATATGCAGGCCTTTAGCGGTGTAAAAAGAGAAAGTTCCCTTTTGAGAGCGGTCTCTCAATATTGCAGGAGCTCCGCTAAGGGAACTCTTCCCTTCTCCACTTTCCTGAAGTCTTGTTGGATAACACCAGTAAAAAAACAAGCCAAAACATGCAACAGTATCCAAATCCTGACGAACCCCCTGACAGTATAAATACGGTGCATTACGACAATACCTCAGAATCTGAGGCTTCCAGTGTTGAAGATGCAACTGAACACTTCTTCACCGCATCCGATGGCTGATTTCTGTCATCTTTGTGCGGGCCCAATTGACCCGCCGGATACCCACTTGCACTGTATTGCCTGCCTGGGTCTTCAGCGAATCTGATTGCACGCACTGTGCAGACCTGTCGGCACGTGTCTGGAGGACTCCTAGGATCATCGCTCGTGGACTCTTCAGATTGAGTCCTTTCCGTATCATCTTCGACATAGAGGAGGACGATGATTCTATGTCCATCTCCGACTAGGACTGGGAGGAGTCAGAGCGGGGACGCCCCTGACTCGCAGGGCACCCCGGACCTCGATGAGGAGTTTGTGAAATTGTGGTCTGCTCCTCAGTCGGCGCAGGTTCAAGCTGCTGCGCAGGCCATGTTTGCCCACGTGGACGGGGCTGTGGCCCCCCTCACAGCTCAACTGTGCCCATGCTTCACCATGTTGGGCTAGGATCAATGCCTGCTGTCGAATCCTTGCAAGCTCACTTCCCACCTCGCCAAAAAGGGGCTTACACCTCTGCTGGGGAAGCGGCTTCCGCTTTGCACGCTGATGGCTATGAAGCGTACCGTGCAAGCTATCGGCAGATAGTTTTTCTCCACTAAACTTAGTGCAGCAGCCTGCTATGTGTTGTGTGGTAAAGTCATTCACCACTCAATATTCTCATATAAAACAGTTTGCTTTATTAATACAAATCATAAAAAGTAATTTCTTAACTAGCCCTTTCACCCGAGGGTAACATAAACCAAACAAAAGTAATGAAAATTGCAAAAAAGTAAATCAACTTAACCAAATCCACTCAACCCAAACAGAATATAACAATCAAGAGTCAAATTAAATCAAAACCCGAAGCCATCTGTTACAATAAACAAAAGAAAACAAAATTAATATAAAAATATGCAAAAAAAACCCTCCTAGGATGCAAAGTCACGGTAAATACACCCCAGAGGAGAGATTTATTGAAGTACCTGCCCGTGGCCGTGAAAACAAACAACAATGGTGAATGTCCCGTGGTGAAAGTCCCTGGGTGCGTGTGGCGTGACTCCTGTCGGTCATCTGTGCTCTTTGTGATTTTGTCCGGTGAACCCCTTCTATTCCTCGAGTGCGGTTACTTCCGAGTTCGAGGTGGCTTGGTTGCTGCAGATCTTCAGTCGGGTGTAAGTGAAGAGACTCTAACCCCAGAAAGGCTCCTACCTGGGTCTTACTCCGTGGGGTGTTCCGGACCGCTTCCACTTTCTTCTCCCGGGGCCAGATCAGCCCTCTCCAGACCCGGAAGCCCATGTTGGCCTCGTTCGTCGCTCATCAGCGGTTCTGAGGTACTGAGGTTTGTCAGTATTTGCATACTTTTGCATGTTACGACAAATGGAGAAGGAAAGAGTTCCCATAGTGGAGCTTCCACAATGTCTCGTTCTCGCTTCTCAGGTAACCGGAGACATTTTACGCGGGTATGTGATTCCTCTCTACTCCACTTCGGCTACCATTCTATTTCGCCTACCAAAGGGCGCCAGCCTGTGAGGGAATAAAAAACAAGAGGGTGGCAGGAGAGGGGTGTGAAAAACATTTACATTTATCAGACGCTTTTATCCAAAGCGACTCACAAGTAGTTTTTTTACAGTGGGACATTACTGCAGAGCAATCAGGGGTAAGGTGTCTTGCTCAAGGGCACTTCAGTCATGACCTGCTGCCACAGATTTGAACCTGCAACCTTCTGATCATAAGCCCAACGCTCTAACCACTAGGCCATTTTTTAATACGAATAAAATGAAAACTAAATGTAACTAAACTACCAAATGTTTAAATGAGAAATTTTACACTATTAACTCTAAAACCCTTCAGCATTCACAGAGCCTTCCAAAACATGCAAGCTGCCCATACCGTATGCACTTATGCACCCCAATACCATCAGAGATGCTGGCTTTTGAACTAAACTCTGATAACACGCCGGAAGGTCTCTGTCCTCTTTAGCCCGGAGGACATGGCGTCCGTGATTTCCAACAAGAATGTCAAATTCAGACTTGTCTGACCTGTTCCACTTTGAAATAGTCCATTTTAAATGAGCCTTGGCCCTCAGGACACGACGGCGCTTCTGGAGCATGTTCAAGTATGGCTTCCTTTTTGCATGATAGAGCTTTAGTTGGCATCTGCTTATGGCACAGCAGATTGTGTTTACCTACAGTGGTTTCTGGAAGTGTTCCTGGGCCCTTTTAGTAATGTCATTGACACAGTCATGCCGATGAGTGATGCAGTGTCGTCTGAGGGCCCGAAGACCACAGGCATCCAATAAAGGTCTCCGGCCTTATCCCTTACGCACAGTGATTTCACCAGTTTCTCTAAATCTTTTAATGATGTTATGTACTGTAGATGATGAGATTTGCAAAGCCTTTGCTATTTGACGTTGAGGAAAATTGTTTTTAAAGTATTCCACAATCGTTTTACGCAGTCTATCACAGATTGGAGAGCCTCTGCCCATCTTTATGAAGGTTGAGAACCTGTGAAACCGGCGAATGTCATTGGAATGCGTGCCGCTATCTCAGTTAATAAAAATACTGCAGTACGTGTGGACTATAGAGAACATAATCATGACACACATTAATCTCATCGTATTAGCAATCATCCAGGTAGACTTCTTTACTTTTGGCGATTCTGTTTGTCACAAACAGAATTTACATTAAAGTAAAAAAGTATACAAAAGGAAAAACTTTTAAGATTATTTATATATCATTATTACTTCATGATGGAACCTTGTAAATATTGCTTAACTATATGTAACCCAGTCTGTGTGATCTAGGCTAAAGGCTCAAAATCTAACCATGAGATAACAAGCATCAAAGTTTGATTTCAACTCTGATTAAATATTTTGACATAGCATTACTCGGTCAATATTAAATATATAAAAGCTATATCAAGAGTGTTCTTTACATGATGTTTAATCATTTTAAAAAGCAGTAAATCACACAGAAAAATACATCAGCTTTGTTTTTGCAGACTGGGTCGCATATTACACAACAATATTGTGAATAGAGTAAACTTTGTATTGGAGTATTGTAAATATTGGTGCACTTCAGTATATACTTTAAAAATAGTTGTGTTGAAACATCACATATTGTCAGGGGCGCCGCCAGGAATTTTGGGCCCCATGAAAAAAAATCTAATTGGGCCCCCTCTGTGCAGCTGTTGGCACCACATCTCTAGGACCTAACTGTCCAATCAAAAGCTTTAAATAACTCAAATCAAAGGCTTGCAACTGTCTTGCTTCTTATAGTGCAATACTAGTACTAGCAAAATATTTAATCCTGGTGATCTGTAAATGCAAGTCTACATACAGTATGCAGTTCACTATTTGATCCAAGATTAAAAGCCACCATAAAAATGTCCATTCTTAATGTATTTTTATTGTAAAAATATTGACAAATTAAAAAAAAGAAAAAACCTAAATATATATTAACTTTTTAATCAAAATAAATTAACATTATCATCTCAAAACAATGAAAACAGCTTTTTTTTACTTAACTGCACATATCTGCCAACAACAAAATAAAGTTGAAGTGTAAAACGGAATTTCCACATCAGGGTTATTATAGTGCTACAAAAAAGATCAAGTGATCACTAAATCAATAGGTTTTTTAGGTTTGGAATATGGTCATAACAAAACTAACAGTACCAGTGACATCAAATTAAAAGGTAAATTAACATGGTACAAATAAGAACAATGGAAATATATACCAATAAATGACACTAACACTACAGAACATTGACCAAATTACCTATAGTTCTGTATTATCATCACTTGATTACAAACATTAGATATCATAGATTTGTGTGTGTGTGTGTGTGTGTGTGTGTGTGTGCAAGCTTCTCAAATAAATTGCCCTTCATGGTGGGAATAATAAGGTCTGTATCTATAGATGTCATTTAACGGCCAAAATTCACTCTAAATGAACGCATCAAACTGGATTATTTTAATATTGTCTGTAACCTACATGCAGGCTGAGGTGAGCTACTCATTGTTTCTAAATGCATACAGACAAGAGGTTCTTTTTTATGTCATAATGGTCATTATGTGAGAAAAACAATTTTGTTTGATTTCTGTCATTAATAAATATTCCACTTTCTTTTTTGTTATGGTTAAGTCATTAACACAGTGTTGCTCACCTTCTTCACTGGGACAGGGAGGGATGCAGTTATGGGGAGACTGGGGTGCTGCTGACTCATCTGTTGTTAAGTCTGCTTAGATGGGCATGGACAATTATTTAATATGAATATCTTGCTAAACGTTTCCCTGCACTGATTAAATGTTTATGAAATGTAGGCTGACACTAGCCTGCAGCTAGCTATCTTATTTCACTATGGACAACAGGTTAATACCACTCACAGACTGAATGCTACCCACCTTTCTTGGTGAAAAACTGGGTTACATATTGACACCCTTTCTTTTGTCTTTGCTCGCTCAATTTTGTTTCTTTTACTTTTTTGAAAACCAGATTTTTTACTACGCAACATAGTTGTCTCTGTTTCTGACGCGACGCGACTTTCTGCAACTAAACACCGTCACTGATGAGTGCGCTAAAGCAGGACCGAACCATTATTTAACTATTATATTTAACTTCTATTGCCAAAATACGTTAAATAAAAGACATCCTTCATTTTATTATTATTTTAAATATACTAAATGATGATGATTTATATAGTGTATAATATAATTAAAAATTAATTAGTTTTTACCTATTTGTTGGGGCCCCTGTCAGTCAGGGCCCTTGGAATTGTCCTAACTTTTCCCCCCTATACGGCGCCCATGCATATTGTATTCAGTTAAAGGGATACTCACTGCCCTCTGCCCAGTTAAACCCAGACACTTTTAGAATAAAAATATTGCCCCTTCTGCCAATGATTTATTTACACACATTTGATAGCCCCAAATCATTTCAAGCCAATAGGTTTATTACACAGTTGTGTTATACAATCATTATATACCACCAGAAAATATGCATTATATTAGTATAAATAGATTAGTATATGTGAAATCGTTATTTCTAAGCCTTAACTGGGGCAAAATAAAGTGTATCACAGACCACATCAGGCTCATCTGTATTGTATCTGCTTGTTTTACACTCTTTGGCCACCAGATGGTAATGTGAGCAATTGAAGCCTCCACTAAATACTTCGCAATGACTGAATGTAACAATGGGGTATAAATACACAGAGTGAAACAGGTTAACAACACACAGATGAGTCCAACAATGGATTATGGGATGTGTAATGGGAAGTGTAGTGTATAATGGCAGTCCGGCTGGTGACTGTGTCAAGAACTTCTATTACTACTAATGTGCTATGTAAATATTTAGAAGCAAAGGCTTATGGGTATTCCTCACAACATACTGTACAGAAAACTCATTTTGATTATTATACTTGATATTGACACTTGATATTGTAGATTACCAAGAAACTACAGTGAGTCAACATGCCAGACACAGTGCTTACAGACACGTGCAGTTTAACTCGTAAAACGTATTTTCATTAGCTTCTCAGCAGCCGTATGTCTGTCATGCTACATTTCTGACACTGCCAGAACATAAACGCAGGCCATCTTTGATCGCAAGACCATGAAAACAACGGACGTCTTTGATTCTCTCTCATTGAACGACACTGGACCAAAGACCACAGAAATCGCCACGATTGTCATCTTTTGTCCGGGACAGCTGGTTCACAGAACCAAGCTTGAAATCCAGCCAATCAAATCAATGAACGTGGGACTTCTGAAAGAGACTGAGTATAAGAAAACATACTCTTTCAAAAAGGATTTGTTCATTTTAACAGATTGTTTGTGTTATCATATTTGACACATAATGTAATTTTTTACATATTTGTGTTGATTTTTTAACACTAGTTGTGTTCAAAGTAAAACAGAATGTTATACATAACACATTATTAACACTGATATACATATGGAAAGCATTCTATTGCATCGACACCAAACTTTTAGAGCCACACTATAGAACATTTGTCATGGTAGCTCAATAGTCTGTTACCAGTGGCGTAAACAATGTAGCTGCATAAGCTTCCCTGTGGGCAGATCATAAATGTGCATTTGTTTACTGAGCTGATGAAATCGACGAATGCAGAAACGTCGTTTGGAAACCATGTCACATTCTTCCACAGGCAGGGGATAGGCGGGGCTATGTGTACTGACCCGAACATATATATGTTATGTATATATACATATAGGCCTATATATATATATATATATATATATATATATATATATATATATATATATATATATATATATATATTTAATACGAAAATAAGAAAGAAAGAAAATAAAGATGCCATTTGGTGTATTTTCATACATTTTAATATTGTTTGTCAAACAATACAAACATGCATATTAAAAACCCAAATCATTAAGAATTTATTATATACAGAATGTTTTAGCCATTATACAATGCATTTTATCCAGATTCTGACTTTTTGATGTTGATTTGTCAACCTAACGCTATTGTCTTCTCTCCCTTGGTCATTAGCTGAAGGGGGCTAATATTCACGTGTGCTCCAATACAGAATAAATAACCAAACCGCAAGCATCTTATTATTGTGTTTATCAGTATATTGTCATAATGTATAAAGTATACGGTTATGGTGGACGCTGATGTTACATGTCTTAAAGGTGGTAGTTTAAAGCTATGATTTAATGCAGGCTTACCTTGAACAGACGCTTAGGCCTACTGATACTGAACACATTCTTCTTTTATGGCAGGCAAACTGGCTTGTGTCAAGAGAACATACCGCCACCTACTGTCCCTGTGTGTTTATATATCTGATCTTGTGTTTTACGTGTCATATATTACTGTTATATATGGAAAAAGTGTGTGCTTCGCTGTTGAGAAAGAGAACTGGTTTAGGTTGCATCCATTTGACATCACGGATTTTGACGCAAAAATTGGCGGCCTCTAAGTAAAAATATAATTTCAAACTTTGTGAATACTGTGACAGTTACATTGTGTTTTTATTTCACAATTATAAAGTCAATGCCATTGTTCATCTATAAAGCCATACATCGCTCTATACCCACAGATCCTTTTTGTAAATTAATCTGAAATTTACATATTAATTTAGCATGAATCCAATTCAACTGACTGAAATTTTTCGTGTATGTCATTATTTTGTAAGAAAGAGCACAACTGAGTGGACACTAGTATTTTGGACATGTAAGCGAGATTTAAAATCGGTCTATAGTTTCCTAGTTCACTGGGACATGGACTAGATTCATTGGCGAGTTGATAATGTTAAAAAATGGGCTCAATTGCAACGGGTAGTAACTCTTTTAATAATTTAGTTGGTATAGCATTGATCCAATGATATATTTCTTCATAATGAACCCATTGTTTAAAAAAGCTGATGTTTTGTTTTGTTTATAAGGTGTATGAGTTTTATAATCTAACTGTTCTTCATGATATTCTACCTGTATTCCTTCTTTAAATGCAAGTGAGTACAAAGGCATCTCGGCAGTGAACTATACAGCACTGAATACTCAAAGTGTTTATAATCTCTTCCTACTTTAGCGTGTTTAGAGAGTTTGCGTTCAGAGCCGTCTCTGTTTACTCAGCTCTTTTTTACACACACATTTTTCTTCCTTATTTCCTCTGGTTTTTGGTAAGTTCACATACCATGTATGCAGGAATGTGTTTTCAGAGCTGACTGAAGAACAGCTTGGCTTGTGGTAACAAGCTCACTGCTGATTGCATCACATCTGGGGGAGAGAAAGAGAGGGTGGTGCTTTTTCGTAGGTAGGTGAATCAGGTCTGAAAGAGGAAGCAGGATGTCATAAAGGCGTGTTAGCCACAAGTCACTATGCAACGACTCCATGTCTGTGTCTCAGTGTGGCCAATGTTAACACAGACAACTGTAGGAAATGACTCTTGTACTGCTCCTGTTTTTGGCATTGACAGCTATCTGGACTGGACCTGGTATGTGGAAGCTGTCCTAGCTGTCTTTCATTCTTTTCTTTCTCGCTTGTAGGCGTATTTTTTACTGAACATTTTATAAAATATTTAACATTGTAATTGGCCTCTAAGCAACACAACACTTGTGAAGTGATGTAGAATTGTTGTGCAAGCTTTCTAAAGTAATCCAGCGTGTTTACACACTCAAATGAATTCCTTATGTTTTTACCACAAAGATTAATGCTAAAGTCTTTGATACGGAGTGCTCATGATCAATTATAATTTGCTCTTTCGCTGTGTTCGTTTCTTTTGGTTTTATTCAATTCAATTTTATTTATATAGCGCTTTTCGCAATGTGCATTTTATGCAAAACATTAAGCTTATCTTTGTTGAATGAACAATGAAAACATCCAAGCCAAAATACAGGTTCCTCTTGGTTTATTAATGTTCAGGTTCTGGGGGCCGGTTTCACAAGATGAACACTTAGTTCAAATATGAGATTGACGTTAATGTAAAAAAATGAAATTTCACTAAAAAATAAAAGCTTTGGAGTTTTGGGTGTGTTGAAGCTCAGATAACATCTCTCTGTGGAATTGCAATGGGCCTGAACTAATCCTAAATGTATAAATCCAACGAAAGCTTATGAATGAGCAGGTCAAATTTTTTAAACGTAATATTTCTGACTAAAGTCCTTTTACAAATTGGATACCTTTACAGTTCAAAGTGAAGATCAAGAAAAGGAAGAGACAGAGACCGGATCAGAATACAGTGAGTATCTCCTCACTTATATATTTCAATATTTCTTCATTTTTATTGTAATATATATGATGAGACCTTACATTAGTCAGTTGCTTTCAGGAATCCTTTTTGTTATTTCATACCTGTATGACTTTCTTTCTTCTGCAGAACACTGAAGAATATATTTTGAAGAAAGTTGGAAAACTAAACAACAGCGATACATATTCACTTCTATTCTATTGACACTAAACCAATGCAAGTCAGTGGGGACCGTTGTTGTTCAGTTACTAACATTCTTCAAAATATATATTTTTTGTGTTCTGCAGAAGATACAGGTTTGAAATTACAAGAGGATGGGTAAATCATGACCATCTAAATCTGAAGTGTTCTTGCGTTCAACAGATTTGGAAAAAACAACTTCAATAACGGAAACCGAAGCAGAAGACCCAGGTAAATCTGACTGTTTTAATGAATGAAAGTGATCAAATCTATAAACATAACAAAATGTACTATGTAGTCTATGTCATAAGCCAACCAACCGTAGTACACACTGTGTTTTGACCTCAGAAAAACTTGACTGTGCACTTGTTATATTGTATATTCATCACTTAATTATTCTTTAAAGAGAATCATGAGAACGCAGGCTCTGGAGATTACACAACTCAAGGTACGAACTACATTTTTTCACATGCAACATGACAATCCAAACTCAATCCATGTACTGTTTTAAAGAGATAGTTCACCTTAAATTGAACATTCTGTCAGCATACCCCCAACCCAATGTCCTTTCCATTGTACTTTCTGTCTTTTGTGGAACACAAGAAGAAATGCAAACAGCACATTGGGTGGGTAAAACATGACAGGATTGTCGTTTTTTGTGTTAACTTTGTTAAGCAATGTACTGTACATGTCACTATAAAAGTTATGAGGATGCAATATCTATGGTTAGGTGCAGATAATGCGGGTCGAGACTCTTCAGCAAGCCGTAAATTAGATGTTGATTTGGAAACAAATCCGACTAATGAGACAGAAACAGATACAGGGGATCTGCACACAGTCATCATCATATCTCTGGTTCTCACACTCATCATCATCCCTGTCATTGTGTGTGGAGTCGTGATCTACTCCAGAAGGAGGACAAAAGTTGTGGGTATGTCATTCAGTCTTTAATAAATGTACTTTAAAATCTTCCTTGTTGAAGAAGTTGACATTTTTCTCTGGATGACAAAAATATGTACACGTCCTGAGAATTCTGAATAAAACCAAATACAAGATGTGTCTCCTTTCCAGGTGACCACTTGTAGGGCTAAAACAGATTTGCTCGCTCGACTAGCACGTTTCAATGTGGATTCAAATGTAGTTTAATGGTGTTACCCTTCACAAGAATTTAATGTGTCTATAATTGTTTGATCATCTAAAGTGAGTCTCTTAGTTTCTTGGTTATTTAAAGTTAGTTCCATCGTATATACAGAAATAAATCATGCTGAAATAATTGACCCGCTATATAATATAGTGTGACAAAGGTAATGACTGTATGAGTCTAACATCTTTCTTTTTCTGAAGATGAAGAAGAAGATCATTACTTGGATGATGAAGACCATGAGAAGGTGCCAATGTATGTACAAGCTTTTACTGTTACTACAAACTATATGTAATATACCATGTTTGGTAGATTACTGCTTATGTCTTTTTTATTTTATGTATTTTATCAAAACAGATGACTAGAGTGTTTGTGTGTAAGTACAAGAAGCACAAACTGACACTGTGACTTGTCAGACTGTAAAACCACAGAACTGCTTAAACTTAAAACCTTGAACACAAACAAAAATTTTGGATGGTTATTCATTTTTAGAACGAATCGCATCCTTAGAATTATTCAAATTATAAGGTTCAATCTGACGTATTTGTCAAAATTAGTTTTTCACATATTCTAATTTTGTGAAAACTTATTTACATGATGTAACGTTGAGTATATTTAGGGATGTTTTTGAAATCAAAACGGTTTTATCTACAAAGTCAAATGGAATGCTAAAACTTTGAAGCTCAATATCTCAAAACTGAATCAGAATGCGAATAAAACCTTATGATTCAAAGGCGACATTATGCTCTTTATTTCTTTTGGTCATTTAAAAAGGAATAAAATATATTTTCATATTATTTATATTGTATGCTACTGACATGCAGTTCAACAAAGTAATAACTAATAGCAATTCTTATTGAATGAGTATTGTGCTTTGAGTTAACTGCTTGCATATTTTTTTAATGTGCAAAGATGTCACTCAATATAAGTTCCGTTTGAATAAAAGAAATCGACCACAACTTCCTCCTGATAACAAATGCCTGCAAAGGCACCCAGTTTCAAATAAAATAGGTAGGTCTGGTCTATGATTCTGAATGGTTGTTCATAGCTGTTGTAAAATTCCCCAAAACATACATTACAACCACATAACATGAGTATCACCAGAGATAAGTCATATAAAATGCCATAAATATGCCATTAATTCTTTACTGTTCCTCCACCATTTAAATATGAATATTGTATATTATTAATAACATGGCTATTGATAATGATGGGTATATGATAATACAAATGATATAATTTACTTAAAATGATCTTCTTTATGATATAAAGAAATAATATAAATATGATATCCTCATTATAATATAAACTTATACATGAAAATGAATGAATGGTGTTATTTTCCTGTCCCCAGGCCCATGTTTGAGGATGATATTCCATCAGTGATGGAGTTGGAAATGGAAGACCTAGAAAACTGGATGTCGAAAGGTAATAGATAACCACAATACTTTTATGCCCAGTTTTCTGACTCTGAGAGACTACAGGTGCTGAACAGGGATTATAAAGTACACGCTTTTTAGTACACGCTGGTTTAGAAATTACATCTGCATGCTTTTTCTGACGCGGCAAAGGATTTATCCAGATGTCCAAACATTTTTTACTTACTTCACAGCCTCTCGTAGTCTTGTTAGGGATTTTCTCGAATACACAATTATTAAAATATTGTAATGTAAAAACAAAACATGAAAACATGATTCAGAATTTTCAATTGTAAAAAACTTTGTGACATTCGAAGTGTTACCAGCAGAGGGAGCTGTTGCATTAAAAACAATTGGCTTTTAATTGCTATAAATTGCTTTATGCTTAGATATATACATAAAAAAGAGGTTTCAAATCATTGTTGCAGATACATGGCCGTGGACACAAGCCAAGTTGAATAAAAAGCTTAACTCTTTCCTTCATTCAGTTTGTAGTCCAAACTTGGTACAGTAAATGTGCTTCACACAACAAAACAAAAGCATATCCATAGTACTGCAAATACTTGGACAGCTGTAGTGGTTAGTAACAAATAAGTCATTGTCTAATCTTGCAAATATTTGCATTTCAGAAAAAAAGTGACAGATGTTGCACATTGTGTCCTTGATTTGTTTCACACATTTACACGTCATATATATTTCCTCCAGATTCAATTGAGGAGCACAAACATTTATCTTGGGGGTTAAGGGGTGTTAGACATGTGAAAAATCATGGGCGTCAGCTGAACTGGATATAGTAAAATGCGATTTTATGTGGAACAAGAAACGCTATTAGACAAAGCATGAACATGTGTGTACATCTGTGTCAAACTTACTCTGGTGTAATGTGTAAAATGTCATTTTCTGGAACTGTGAACTTATAAAGTTTTGTTACCTCCTACTTTAGTTTTCAGAGGTATGCAAGTAGTAAAGAACTACTGTACAACACAAGAGTTCCTGCGCACACCAAGCATCTAAATGAATGACTGGTTGGACTGCCTGCATAATAACATAATAGAGTTGCCTGTTGACCCCCATAACAGACATACAAAGAACACAAAGAGTCAATGAAACACACATTCTGAGATTCAGTTATGAAGTTTATATCATTATTTTCAAGAGGCCGTGTACATAGAATTAAATAGCTGTGAGTGGTGACCTATGGGTACATGCTGCCAGCAGGAAAATCTGGAAGTCATTAAAGCAGGCATGCATGGAAGGGTGGCTCAGACCAGGCTGGAGATGAGGAGGCCCTCTATTTTTTATCCTTTACATGCTCCCTCTCTCTCTCTCCTTCTGGGAACACCAGAGGGTCAAAGTCCACAAGCCAGGAATGCACGCTTACGTCAGGCACACAGTTTTTTCCCAGGATTCTTTTGGTATCAAACACCATGGGGGACCAGGCTAGACAATAGCTAGGTGATGCCAAAAATGTGACATGCTTATATAAACAGGTCACAGATATATCTCAGCACAAGAGTAGGAAAATAGATGTTTGTGGGTGTACTGTACATCAATTGAAATTGACTGCAGTTTGGTGTCTAAAGAAATTGGGGCACTGTCAAAGATTACGTATGATACATAGATGCACAAACGTGTATGGACGCTTTCCACCTTCCCGATTTTGAGTCTATTGTTCGTCCTCTTGTAATTAATTTCATTTACTTCTTATTTGTTTCACAGGCAACGGCTAAGCAGCTGAATCCGTTCTATCTGCATCCTCATGATTTGCACCCTCATATCAGTTGTTGCACAGTGTTCATATTGAGGTGTACTGCATGTAGGTAAATGTATTAACAGTTCGGTGAAACTGGCTTTTAAATTTCATAATGCTAATGTAATATGTAAAATATTTAATAATGTGCTGTAAAGCATGTTACCTTTTGGAGAAGAAAATGGACCATTTTGAGATGAGAACCTGTTGTACCAGTCAGTTGCACTGAAAAAGCTCTTGGATGCTGACATGGTTCTATGTAGACTATTGCAAATTAATTTTTGTTTTGAGTGCAACACAATGACAAAACATAATGTTTGTTTATGGTTTAATGATGATTCTGTGTAAGTACCACAACATTCTGATAATATTTAAATGGTGTTTCATTCTGTCAATCAGCAATTCCTGTAAATATAAATACACTTTTTTTAAACGTTTGTACATTTTTAGCATTCTCCTTTCTTCATATGCTTTTCATGGTCATGTTTATTAATGTATTGCAATTTAAAGGAATAACGGGAACTCGTATTAAAAGCCCCCATAACGAAAAATCCCCTTTGTTATTTTATAATGAAACAGGAACAGCTGATATTGTGTTTGCATGAGTGCATGTATTAATGTCACCAAATGTATGTTGTCATACAAAGAGGAAATCACTGGGGTGTTTTATTAAAAATACAGCATCTGAATTAAAAACCGAATATGAAAGTCATCTAACTTCAACAGACAATGACAAACTAAAAGACATCCAACTAAAGCATTTTTGATCAGTAAAATTGGTGGTTTTTAAATAAAAAACACCAATTGCTTACATCTACAAAGTGTTACTTTGGATAAGCTGCTTCTCATGACTGTTCCTCAATTATCTTGTGATCTTTCCTTTGACCTATTTCTGCCATCGGAAAAAAGGGTGATGAGCGAAGTACACACGGTGTGTGCCCAGTATGTGAATAAATGAATGTGGCTCAGTCCCCTAGCTGCTGAGCTAAGAGGGGCTTCAAGTGTCTCATAAATAATTGACCAAGAGAGTGCCACATATGCCAGCACAGGCTCACTCTATAAAACACCACTATCAGACTTATGACAAATCTACAGCTCTATCTCTTGACTGCTTTTATACTTTATAGCCTCATGCAAAGGTATGATTACTGTTAGGAGTAGTCTGTAATGTTTTGACTTATGCAAAATGTACAAGCTCAGAGCAGCCAAAAAACGTTTCATATATATATATATATATATATATATATATATATATATATATAAATAAATAGGCTACCTTGGACTTTATAAGGGCAGTCTTACTGACTGTTTCTTCAATAAAAGTAAACAGTCGGCTTAATATAACTTGAGTGTTGTGTATTTTCTAATTGAGAGGGTCTGGAATATGATGGGAATAAAATAGAACAATGTTTACATTTGACTGGGGTTTGGAACAAAGCACAACTTCAGGGAAAGACTGCTGTTGTCACGTGACGCAGCACACTCGACAGAGTACAGTGTAACAGCGATGGAAAACAACACCAGATGGAACTCGTTAGATATTTTTTTCATTGCAAGTCTTGTCTGGTCTGTTTGGCTTTAAAACTTTGTTGATCAGAAGAACGTGTGCAGATACATTTGGCTTCTTGAATGAGTTGTTAGCTCTCGGGTTTCAAATAGCAAATGTGAAAGATTTGGACAGTTATTAGTTATCTCAAAAACAGCATGACGTATATTTGATGTGCTCGTATATTATACAAAATAAACATGGCTTTTACAGTATATTTGACATCAATCAGCCTGCACTGTAGATTTTACTGTTGAGTTATGCAAAATATACTTGTATTTAATCTCTTTTGAAGAACGGGATCCGAGGCAGACGAGTTTATTACATTTGCATATCAATTACTTTCTATTCGTTATTATTTCTTAACGTAACAAAAACAACCAAACGCAATATAAACAACAGTCGAACAGCCTAGATCTGCACAATAAACCGTCAAGATGCACATCTTTATAATTATAAAATCTATACAAACAAAAGTAAAATAATTAACAGTCACTGTCGCATTTCATTGTACTTCCAAATTTCCACATCAGTTATACCTTCCACTTTCTGTGTCCATTTACATTTCTTGTGCAGGACAATGTAGCCACACCATATTCAAGCGACACTGAACTGGGAGCCGGTGACGTTACTAGACGACTGCGTACGTCATCATCCGTGGACGGGGAGTCGTACAGGACTCAGTTGGATAAAGGCAATCGCGCTTTAACGGAGAAGCGTTGGAGTAACCAAAGCGTTCTTCAGATCAGTGATATTTAACACAGGGGTTTTGTTTTCGCAAAACATCCGCGAATAATTCCAGCCACCCCTAGCGCACGGATTGAAGATATGCGTGTATCGTATAAGTTACACTTCGATCGGATACAATTGTTTGATCGGTGCCTGTGAAACTTCGACTCGTTTTCGGAGGACCCTTTCATCTTTCGGTCACACCGGAGTAGAGGAGACACCGGTGTTGTCTGGGTTTTGGATAAGATATCTGGAGAAAGCAACAGTTCCTGTGCATATATAAATTGGAGCTTTATTTTCCATTGTCTTCCCAACAGTTTCCAGGGTAAATGCATTTATTCATTTGATAGAACGCCCAGTTATTCGCGTGTTCTGCCGAAAGGCAAACTTGCGAGAATGGCAGTGGAGAAAAGGTCCATGTGATCAGCTTAACCTACGAAGCTGACTGCATGGATATTTCTCCGGTATTTTATAATCGTATTTATGATCTGCTGTTTGTAGTTGGCAACCCGGTGTATTTTCTTCTGCTTATGCGTGTCTTCAATGTATCTACCTGGTCTATAGGGGTTGCAAGACATTTTAAACGGCAATGTTTAATGGATACGATAAATCACACACTTTCCCGAAACGCTTAACCAGAATGAAGGGGTTTAACTTAGTGGCTGCATAAAGTCTAGTAACGTTACAAACATGAGCATGAGCAGGTGTTTTCTTTCTGTGTTATCCAGTCGCAGTGCTGGGGTTTTCGTTTTATAATAAGTTCACGTGATTAAAGTTTACACTATTGGTGCTCATATTATGCTAAATAAGGATGTCATTTAACAACAGCAGATTAAAGCTAACGTTACAGTTGCTCTTTAAATACACTAGATGTTTACCAAGACGTATGTTTTAGCGTTCACATATGTCCAGGCTCCGTTGCGTTTCAAATATGAATAATCATAGTTGCATTTGTTTATGGTTGTTTTCTTGTTCTTTAGCCGGCTAGTGACTGGACATTAGCTTAGCAAGGTAACACCTTTAGCATACCAGCAGCTTCACGATCGAAATAAAAGCTCCTATTAATCGTTTTCCTCATTTTCTTTTGTAGTGGAATAGAGTTATGCAGTTTATTTTAAGAGAGTGTCCTTTTCACCTGTAGTGTCAATAGCGGCTTACGCTAAGTTCTCTTTAGCATGTTAGCTTAGCTTGCCAACAATTGACGTTCACCCTATACAATCGTCCCCTCCCCGAGGGGCTTTAAATTCACACCAAGTGCCTCTCCGTGTGTGTGGGGAGATTTTATATTTTATTGGGCTTTTGTATGTAAACACCGTTACGTATGGCGCGCTGCGCTTGTGAAATTATTAATATGTGCGGATTTAACGGTTATGTCCAGCGCGTGCGAGGCTCCAGACAAGCACATGTTAGCACCGACTAACTTACAGCTATTGTAAGTTTGTCGAAGAGTTTCTTCTCTCGAACTATTTGTGAAGTTCGGTTCTTGTTGTACCGAGCACAACATCCACGTTTTTGATAATACAAAACGCGCAGTTTCATCAATATCTTTAACATGAAGGGATGGGCAATAAAGACAAGGCTACTCGAATCATAAACATCATTCTTTACTAAAACGCTTTTCTTAAAAGGTATTAGTTGCTCAATTTAGATCGAATGTGTTATTGTATAAGAGCGACTCCTAATACAGTTTGAAACTCGTGTTTTTTAAAGCTTGAGACTCAAGTGTAACATTATGTAACTTGTTGTTTAAAAGGTTTGCAATGCCATCTATTGCCCAACGTGTTCATGTAAATCGTTCGTCAAAAAAAAAAAAAAAACTTGAATGAAGGAAACAGTTTTTTAAAATTCAGGTTTTAGAAGCTATTATGTGTTGCAAGTTGTAACACCAGTACTTGATAACAAATGACATAGATGGAAAGTCCTGAGAAGTACAATAATGCTCTGTTAATGTCTGTGACTTTGTTCTGAATTCGTGTGGCTCATTCAGGGACACAGCGAAAGGGCAGTCAGGGAAAAGTGTCTGACAAAATTGGAGGGAAGGGAGAGGAAAGAAGGCAGGAAATACAGAGGATACAGTGTGAGCACTTTAGTTCTCACACCCTATTTACAACATTCATTTCCACATCAGAGTGCTGGCCACGACTGCACTCAGCATCCTTATTGAATGGGTTTGTTTAGCTGTTGTGTGCGAGGGTCTTTGTATCGCACCCATTCGCTTATCCTGCTCGGATGATTTCAAGCTCTTCAGTGGCAAGAGTGTATCTTTAATACTCGCCAACTGCCCTTCATGTTTTGAGAGCGAGCACAGAAAGGTCGTCCAGGTGAGATTTTTGGTGCTCAGACTTGATCGTTATTATGAAGCATGTGGTTGATTTGAGAGCAATTTCATCATGGATGCAAATTTGTGTTTTCTTTAAGCGAATGAGCTCATGTCACTGATCAAATCTGACCGTAGACTTAATGCCCTGTGATTTCTCGATGTGGTCACATGTTGGTACGCTGAGAATAAATGCCTCAGGTCACGTGACTCTTTTCCTTTAACAGAGGTGTGAGTTGCCATGGAGCATTTCTGCTTTGGTCTCGCAGGAAAGGGTGATCATTCTTTCGGGAATGAATACTACAGGTATGTTTATGTGTTTGATTGCTCCGTTTCAGTCAGACATTGTGCAGAGTTGTGAAATCAATACATCTCAAACACTGACACCTAAAGTTAAAACTCTTCCTTTCTTTAATGTATGCACAGGAATATCGATTTTGATATCGAAAAGCGTCTGAAGGATTCTGTAAAATGTATTTTTATGGAGATATATCGATGTTAGTGTAATGTAACAGAAAACGAATGCTCTCATGTGTTCTTGCAATGGAGCCATCATTGTAGCCAAAACAAAGTTTAGCTTAAAAGCAAAACATTGCAAAATACTTCTTCTAATGGCTTCTCTACAAGCACTTATGTGATGTGTGGGGAGATTTTAAAGCTCGATTTCATTAATCTTGTAAATGAATGTTTCACTGCTAATTTCTTGCTGTATGTGTTTTGAATCTTTTCTGTTTTGTGAATCACACACGAAGCATTTCCGTTCCACTACTGGGACCCGTTTCAGAAAGGAGATTTAGTGAAAACTTGGAGCATATTAACCCTGAAATGTTTTCGGTTTCAGAATGCAAGGTATGTCCAACCTGAGAAAGCGGTGTAAGTTAAACCCGTTTCTGAAAGGTAACTTCTCAGAGTCTGTAACCGTAGTAACTTTGTGAACCTTACCTGGGGCGTCATTTGTCAACAGTGCGTATGCACAAATGTGTGCGCAGTGAGTGCGTAAGAACAATTTCACGCAAAGTGTGGGATCTACCAACTTGCTTATACGTAGAATTGTGTGTAAATATAAGCATACCTCTGCGCATGCTTGCGTAGAATACCTAGTGGTAGAACAGTGACACTACAAAAAGTGCCACTATGTGTTCATTATTTGCAAATACTCAATTAGTATAATTGGTGTGAGAAGCTACAAAAGACCGATGATAAATCATTTGAAATGTAGTTATAGTGTCATGGCTGAACTCACTTTGCTGGATGATTTGGCCAACCGATATGGGTTTTTTTGGGGGGGCAATGCCGATACTGATATTAGAGAGTACAACAGTCCGATATCGATATATCTGCCGATATTCACTTTTCAATATTATATTACAGTACCAGTCCAAAGGTTGGACACCCGAGGGTACTGCCATCTTTTGGACTGCAGAAAGATACTGCTACTTTACTGACAAACTATACTGATGAGACATATGGCAGTTTTCAAGGACATGGTTAATTATATTGGACTTGCATTGAAAGGGAAACTAACAGGGTCATTGTTTATACATTTTACAGTAAGTTAAGTATTTCACAGACTAGTTAGCAACTTACTGTTAAGACTGTGTGTTTTGGTCAATCACATCACAAGTGGATGTTTGAGACATCAGACATATACATTTCTGATCTGACAGCCGAGACCGTGTTTAACACCGTGTGTTGAATGCTGAGAGAATTGTGCAATTGTGCATTGTACGTTATACGTGATTAAACCAAACTTTTAAGACGTCAGCCGGCGAATTTTATCCAGTCTGACCAGCGCGTTTCCGTGTAACCTGGGTCCCCAACAGCAAATAATGAATCACACTCTGCTGGACAAACTGATTTATTGCACCATTTACAAGCATTTTATCATTACAAGCATTCTAAACGTGTCCTGTAATTTTTTTACATCGGTATCCAATCTGCGGAATGTACGCCAACACCGATATATATGCAACAGGCTCATATCGACAAACCGGTAAATCGGTCGGGCTCTAGTTAAGACTCGCTAAACAGAACAATTTATGAAAAAATAAATAAATGAAAAGCATTAAAACAAACTGAAAAAGAACAAAAAAAGGTTGGTATGTTAATTATTAGAAACATTATATAAATAAAACATTTAACATCTTATTGCTTTTCTATCTACTACATCGCTTTACCAAATCATAAAAACATTGCAATTTCACCAAAAAAACAACTGCAAATTCTGTTTCTTTTTTGAACATTTTAATTCATGGAAAATAAATCTCCTATAAATAATAACGAAATTAACAATAAAACCGAATTGAGCAAAGAATGCGTTTTCAAAAACTGCTGTGATCTGTTTAGAGAGAGTGTCACAGAGTTCAGTCACGTGATTTGTAGAGGGAGGTTTCGTCCCTATATATGGTTCGTTGATGGCGTTTCCGTATGCAAATGACCATGAACGTGAACAAGCATGGTGCTTAATAAATGTATTTATCAACAATGATAATTTAGTGGTGTGCGTAAGAACTATGTACACACAATTGATAAATACAGATTTTTTTTGTACTTGGACACATTCTAAATTTAATTCGTAGGACAAAATATTGAACTTTTTTTCCACGCACTGTTAATAAATGAGGCCCTTTTTCAGAAACGGTTTTCTTTGGTTTCTTTCGATCTCCTCCCCTTTTTAAAACAAGTGGTGTACCTCATTCATTCATTCATTCATTCGTTTAATCCAGTCATTCACTTAATAAAATGTCATATGTGCTTTTATAGAGGTCCCTGAACATGAAGAAGCTGCATTGATTCATAGGGATTTACTTTGATTTCAGGAGAGCAATTTAGGACCCAAGTGGAATTGTCTTTTCACTGTGCAGTTATATTTAAAGTGTACCATTTTTCTTTATAGTGAATGTACCAAATCATGTATCAAAACATCCATGATCCATCCTTGCATCAATAACAACAGCCATCGTGGCCGTGTATTACATCAGAGCACATTCTTTCTCCTACATTTTTTCGCAAATGTTGGTTTTCTGTGGAGGATGAGAAATGACTTGAAGTGTATAATTAAATGCCTGAATAAAATAATAACGAATACATGCGCTAATGCAGAAATTAACAGATAAAAGTAATCAACAATCATTTTAGACTTGCTGCCGCTCCTACCCGAATTAGCTCCGAGCAAGATTCAAACCAGTGATCAGTCCTATTTTGACACAAGAGTCTGACGCCCTACAAGTGTCGTATAGACAGTCTCACACTTACTACCAGAGCACTGATGGGGAGTGAGAACGTATACATTTTTGCATGAATTCATTAGCTGATTAATTGATTTGTTTATTGGTACATTTATCTATAACGGAAGTCATTTTCTGAGCATTGATTAAATTGTGACTTGCTCTCAGACGCTCTCGGAAGCCATGTTGTTGATTTTTGGTGCCGTTGCCATGGTAAATCATACGTGACTAGTAATCACTAGATGGATTTGATGTCACTGTTGAATTTAGGGTTAAAGATCGCGTTTCACAGACAGTTTCTGCCAATCTCTTATTGACCTTGAGTGCCTATACATTAGTATCGCATATGCTGATCTTCGAAGAGTATTTAGTTTGATCAAATCTATAAAGGAGAGTTACAGCTTTATGATTATTTCTGGTAAAACATGAGCTGCTAGAGGTGGCACAAGTGGGGTGATGGAACTAAACCACGAGCAACACATCACGTAAATCCCTTTGTGTTTTGTACCTTATGAACGCACATGCCCATTGCCAACAAAACACAGATGTATGACTTAGTTTGACTTACCGCGTGTAGTTCAGGTCTGGCATCTTTTAGCACTGGGGCCGTTCCATCTATCAGTTTCAAACGATCTCCAAATCCAGTGTTATATCCACTGTTTATAACATTCATTACTGCCCATCCCGTAAGCAAACAGACACACCTAAAATTCTCTATCGGAAGCGTAATGAGCTGCAGCACAGCCCATTTTGACGCAGCGCAGATAATCTTGATGTAATCTTAAGTAAAGAGCTGTGCACAAATCTAAATTTCCAGATTGAGAAATCTGTATGTATGTTTAGTAATCTTCTGCACATCTTCTTTTATTCTATTGTTTTTTTTCAGGATGTGTTCTTCAGAAGTACAGTAACTTCATTTCATTCTTGTATCTGGCCTCATTTCTTGCTGTGACATCGTAATAGCTTTGCTCTGGTCCACAGAGATTGTACATGCAGAGCTCCTGGACACGGCAAGCAAGAGCGGTGTCAATAATTCAGGACTCCACCATGCAGACTTTAGCTTTGGTTTGCGTGAAGGGCTTAAGAGATCATAGGCAGCTGGGAGAACATTACATGGACCAGCACATCAAGCTTACGGTGCCGTGATATCACTCATTGACAGCTTTTGAAGATCTCTGCTTGCCTGCCGGCTACTTCTCGTCTTTCTTCTGCTTACCATGTGGTCTGGAAGCTGTCCTTATATGTTCTCTTGATTATCAAGCAAATTCTGATGTCAAGTAAACACTTCAAAAGGCCTTTTAGATTTTTTTCAGTCTAAACAAGGGTGCCTTGTGCTGTATGCTCACAGTCTTTTTAATGTGTACAGTTGAGAGGCTCCAACTCATCTCAGACTGTAACAGTTTCAAACCTGGTTAAATAAAATAGATGATAATCAGTGACCCAGATGTTTTAGAGATTCTCACCCAAGAACTGCTTACATTTTGTCAATGGGTGCACAGTGTTGTTGACACAAGACAAAAGACACAACATTGACTAAATAAAAACTTTTTGGCCGTTCAATTTCAAGACGATAGCATTTTTGGGGCCTGAAAACGCAAGTTTTTGAAAACAACTGCGTTATCTTCTCTGTGTAAACTCTGAGGTGACGTTTTCCAAAAACGCATGAGTATTACGTGTTCAGTCTGTAGGCATGCGTAAGTATTCCTAAAAGAATAAAGTCGCCGTCACACCTGTCTTTTTGCTCCATTGACTTCCATTCATACGCATGCGAATGCGACAGACTGGAAACGCAAAGTTGCGCATGCCGCTACGCTCCAATCTTGGTTTGGTTGACTCTGACTGACCAGCAAATTTGCATCACGTGAAGGCGTGCGACCAGATGGATTTGTCATGGCGTGACCTTTCTCTCCTGAGGGCGTGACCCTCCTCCATTCTTGAACTAGTTTCCTTATATCCTCTTCCCCGGCCAAATTCGCTGCTTGCATACGACAATTTTTTGCGTGCTCCAACTGCCATGTGACCGTGGCTTAATGGAAGCATCCATGCTCTGTTTGTGCTGCAATACATAGTTCTCATTCCTCCAGCAAAAAGTAGATATACTGCACCACTAGGCCTACGCCCACGTAGACATAATATTTATATACACAAACTATAAATAAACAAACACACCGATAAAGTGTATTTAAAGCACTTTTATCTTAAGAGTTGTATGTGTATTTGAGTGTTTCTTTACAGGGCAACATCGCCATTCACTGGCCGGCATGCATAAAACAGTGTTTTTATTCGTTTTCCCAGATCTGTGTAAACGCAGATTGTTTTGATAGCGCGGTTGTGTGTAAGTGAACCTTTTCAAAAAAAGCAAAGGAGAAACCTTTCCTTTTTTATAGTGTAAACAAACAATATAATGTATATATTAGGGTTGGGTATCGATTCACAAGCTCTCGATCCTCGATTAGAGTCAATGATTATAGATTTATTACAAATCCTATAGGTATTTCTTAAATAGATCAGTAAATATTATGTTGCAATGGTGAATTAAAAAAATTAAATGAAGAGCCACAAACCTGTTTATTTAACTTCAAACACACTTGGGTATTTTGAAACCGAACAGGTTATTTTACAGTTAAGATGCAGTATAATAAACAAAATTTCACAAAATTAGCTGTAAAGAGCTCGCATCTAAAAAAAAATATTTTTTTGCCCCAGCCCTACTGTATATATATTGTTTCAGCAATCTTGTTTGTATTCCACAGGTTGCTGTAAATGCTCACTCTCTTAAAATTATATAAAAGGATTACCTTCCCCAAGGGTCTTTTGCTTTAGCACTCAATAGAGGTTGTGAAAGGCTTGCCCTCTGTATTGTCTTGGGCTCTTTGTATCCCCCCCCTGTCTTTTTGGTCTCACCCTTGGACCCAACAGCTGCCCTGCCCCCACCAACTCCCCCAAAAACATCAGCAGAGGAAACACTAGTGCTTCACTTGGCACTGTGATCCATGACAGTGTGCGCTTTCACAATAGTTCACACAGAGTATGGTCAACAAATGTATTTATCAGTTTAAAACTTTAGTTTGTTTAGTGTATGATAGCATGTTCAAAACAGGTTTTAGGCAAGGTTCTGTCAAATGTGTAAAACGTGGTAGATAGTGTTACCGATATTTTTACATTTAGCATTTAGCTTTTATCCAAAGCGACTTACAAATGAGGTAAACAAAGTAAGCAATTGGCCATCGTCTCATATAGCTGTGGCCTGGTGGTTAGAGTGTTGGGCTTGTTATCAGAAGGTTGCCGGTTATAATCTCAATGCCAGCAGGTCATGACTGAAGTGCCCTTGAGCAAGACACCTTACCCCTGATTGCTCTGCAGTAATGTGCCACTGTAAAAAACTACTTGTAAGTCGCTTTGGATAAAAGCTTCTGCCAAATGAATAAATGTAAATTTCACAAATGTGGAACAGATCCGGAGAAGGTACATGAGAATTTCTATTTCCCTTTTTGGGACGACACTACAAGATGTTGTTCATTTGCAGAGCCTAGGGATCTGGCGGGACATAAGTCTGCTTTAGCGAGTGAAGATATGGGCACCCCGAACCAGTGGAGGCCAAGAGCAGAGCTTTGAATTTGACTTTTTATAAAGTTCTAGGAAAAAGAGTATACTGTCAACAGAAATGGTGTTTGAGATTAGAACGAGTACATGGGCTCACAAAACGTGAGTGTGATGTTTTCCTGTGTGAAGTCGGTCAACTGTAGTTGTTTGGTAGTGAGTGTGAAAGACAAATGTAGAGTAGGACCTGTCATTCAGGAAGGACCCTTAGAGAGAGCTGTTTCAGCTCTTTTATGCCAGCACTACTGTCTTTTGGTTCTCAGAGCAAGCCCCCCCTCATCTCCTGCACATAGAACCCACACACACTGACTGCTGTGATGCAGGGCAATCCTTTCAGAAGAAGGGGGCCCCCAGTGAAGGGCTGTTTCCATGGTAACACCTGGCTTTATGAATGGATCTCGGAGATTGTGGTCAGTGGCCTCCCACGATCCTCCAATGGCACCACAGGATGATTCGGATTCAGTCAAGCAAACCATCTGCAGCACTTGCTTAGTAAGCTCTTTTGGGTTTCTAACTGAATCTCAGGTCTGACTTTTTGTTTGTCACCCTAAGAAGTTCCCTTGAAACCTTTTCTCGGAGTAAAAACCTATTGTTGTGCTTTTTTTAAGTAATAACTCGCCATGTGACAGAGCTTGCGTAATGTAAAGTTCTTGAAGAAGCCTCTTGCCTTTAGCACAGTTCTCAGAGCTCATGTGAAACAACCTTTCACTGCTTTGGAGAAGCATCATCTTTTTTATTTCAGGTTTGGCTGAATAAAAACATTTTATGATAAACAGAATTTCTAAAACTGTGCAACCCTAGAGGTGTATCTTTTCCCATGCGCCTTCTCTCTTTCAGACATTGAAACTGAAACTTTCAGCATCTGCTTTTCTCCGGCCCAAACTCAAGTCGCCTTCCAGCCTGTTGATACTGAATTATTTACTCTGCATCAGAATTCATGTTAAAGGAAAAGTTCATCTCAATATAAAAATGTTATTCTTTTTTTACTGTATCTTCGGAACACTAATAAAGATATTTTAGGTGACATCCGAAAGATTTCCAGGCCTCCTCATTGACATCATGGTTAGAGGTGTTGTCAAGGTCCAGAAAAGTACTAAAGACAATGTTATATTGGTCTGGCTCAGTTTAATTCTTTTGAAGCTTTTTTGACTTTTCTGGACCTTGACAAGAACTATAACCATGATCAGGGCTCCAAGTTTTCGAGAAATCAAGGATTTCTTGAGCCCGAGGACGAACAATTTGATGTACGAGATGTTTAAATTAAACTAACTGCGGAGGAGATCAGGAAACTTAATTTATCTGTTGTTCTTGATACAGTGCTGGATCATTTCAAATCCATTCACAGCAAGAATGAACGACAGGCGAATGCTCTTGTTAAGTGTTATTTTACGTTGTTTATAACAAAGCTTCATCATATTTAACCTTAGTTCGGACTCTGCAGTGCTCCGCCATTCTGCGCCACGTGAGGCTCTTTACATCTGAGTGAAGGTGCGTGCGTAGTAGTATTTGCTAGTTTGTTTTTAGTATTTGTTTCATAAATGTATAAGTGCAGTGGCAGTATTTTTGGAAGCCTGCCAAATTCGCTGTTCTTGGTCTTCACAAAAATTTGGCTGGAGAATTCGAGAGTTATATTCAGCGGACGAACAATAGTTGGAATTGAATATACAGAGCTAGCTGCTAACTGTAAAACAATCACTTAACAATGTACACGGTACTATGGAGCGCATAAAAGGACAAAAATCTTGCGTTTTTTGTATTTATATCTGTGTATTGAGGTAAACTTTGGATATGTACGACGTTGAAAAAGTCCTTCTGACATTCAATTTATCTCTAAAAATATATAAACATTCAATTTAAATAACATGCTAAGGTTAAAAAGGTAAATAAATATGTAAGTAATAAAAATGTGTGCTAGTGTATTTAAGACTTTATATTTGAAATAAAAACGAATAAGAGGAGAGCCAATTGTTCTGGACATTCTCAACTTTGCATTAAACCTTTTAAGAAATATTAATGGGCAGTCTCTGTTACAGTTACGAAATGGCATTATTACTACCATTATGCGATACAAGCCTATTCTTAAACTACTCACATTACTGTGGGTAACATAAAATATATATTTTATTTACTGTTCAATAGTTAAATGTGTAATACTCTGCACTACATTGTCTCTTTAATGAAATACAATTTAAATAAAATACAGTTCAACTGTTAATTCATGTTTAAGGGGAGACTGAGGTTATCTATTCATATTTAAGTATATCACAATTCATACAGAAATGAGATTCCGTGCTACGTTAATAAATATAACAATTTATTGATATATAGTGTGGAGGGGCCCCATACACACACCGAACACCAGCACATGCTTAGGTGAATTATGCCACTGTGTGCATGGAGCTCAAATTGTGTGCATTTTTGCGTGTTTTCCTCACTTGAAAAACACTATGGGTTGCTGAATTCTTTCACAAGCCCTGCATTTCATTCATTTTTCATTTCATTCATCCAATCATGTGTCCATCCGGGCTCTCAGGTTGCCTTAAACCCTCTTTCCGCAGTCACACTGGACTTTTAAGTTTATTGTTTTTAATTCACATGCATGTGAGTGTGGTAGACCAAAGCAGAAGTATGTATAATACAGCCCCTTTAAGTCATCGTCCATGTGTGAGGTCCATATGTCTGAGATGTTGTGTGAGAGCTTGCTGGCCTTATACGGAGTTATGGCATCTGGTGGCTCAATCAGACCGACTTAAGGACTATTTGTGCAGATAATCCTATAGAGACAGAGAGCTACAGTGACCCAAGAGCTACTCAATGATTCAACCTCACTCTCTCTTTTACTTTGTGGAGTCTACCTTGCAAATATTTTCCCTCTTTCCTAGAAACCATATGCGGGCATGCGTTGCCATCCTTTTAGTTGTTGACAACATTGCCATTTGTTTGCTTTCTCCACAACAGTGTTGCAGAAGTGTCTTAATTATTGAAATGTGTATGTCCCATGTGCGTTATTCTCTTCTTCAAACAGCTATAGGTAGACACGCTTCATAATTCATTTGTGGCAGTAGTTTTTTTTAGCCATGATGAACTGAAATAATGTTTGTCTAGCTGGAGACTTGGCCCTGGGATATGTGCAGCTGGCATCTTTGTTTTCCTGTACGTGTGTGTGTGCGTTGCTTGTTGTCTGCCTACGTTTACTTAAAACCCCAGCCTGTTTCCTCTTGCCTGTAGTCTGTGGCTCAGCACATCAAAAGCTGTGCCTCTGCAGAGCTCGAGATAACAGCATAGAATAAACCCTGTTGGTCCGTTAAGCTTTTCCAGAGTCTTTCCACTGGCCTCGGGCGTACCCACTCCCTCTTTTGTCTTCCTGAAGCCTCAGGAAAGATGAGCGTGCATGTGTTTGTGTGTGTTAGGTGGTTGGCTGGCACTGCATCCTAGGTAGAGTTTGTGCGGTGTTAGCCAACCTTTTCTCTCCTTTCTCCAGTGAGAGAGAGAGACGTGTCTGTGCGTTGATGTTTGTTTGTTTGCTGACCTGCCAATCATCTGTTGTCCTCTTTTTCTGGATAGCTGCTGTTTCTGTTGCTATAAGCCAGACTGCTTTGCCGTCTTTCACTCTGTATACACTTGAGACTGTCTTAACCTTATTAACTGCCTACTATTTTTGTCTCAAAGGAACGATTGATTTTGTTTGGTACAACTAATATATGCTCAACATTCTTGAAATTATGTCTAGGTAGTAGGGACAAGAAAACTAATTGAAGATTTGATGTATTTTGTTTTGCAGTTCTGAATCTAATATATTAATGCATGTAGTCAACATTTCATTAATATTTTGCTTGAAAAACTTTTAATGTTACTTTTCTCTTTATTTTGGTATGAAGTTAAAGGAATTGTTCACTTTCAACATATGTTTTCATGATAGTTTACTCACTCCTGTTGTTATCCAAGATGTACATGTATTTTTTTCTTTAGTCGAAAATGAAATTAAGGTTTTGATGAAAAAATTACAGGATTATTCTCCATATAGTGGACTTCAATGGACTCCAAACGGTTGAAGGTCAAAATTACAGTTTCAGTGCAGCTTCAAAGGGCTTTAAACAATACCAGATGATGAATAAGGGTTTTATCTAGTGAAACGATTGGTCATTTTCTAAAAAAATCTAAATGTATATGCTTTATAAACCGACATGCTCGCCTTGCTCTGTTCTGCGAAGCGTGTTCACGACATTAGCTTATTACGTTGAAAGGTCACACTTGACGTAGGCGGAATCCAGGATACGCACAAGCAATGACCATTTTACACAAAAAACTCACACGAAGACAATTGAGTGTGTGTCATTGAACATTTAACAACTTTTGAATGGTCCACCTTCTCCACATTTGTAAACACGGACTCTGTACTGCCTACGTCAAGTGTTACCTTTTCAACCTTATTACATGAATTTGTGAGCACGCTTCGCAGAACAGAGCAAGGCGAGAATTTGTGTTTATAAAGCATTTACATTTAAACACATTTTTTTTAAATGATCGATCGTTTCGCTAGATAAGACCCATATTCATCGTCTGGTTTTGTTAAAGCCCTTTTGAAGCTACACTGAAACTGTAATTTTGACCTTCAACCGTTTGGAGTCCGTTGAAGTCCACTATATGGAGAATAATCTAGGAATGTTTTAATCAAAAACCTTGATTTCTTTTGATTTAAGGAAAAAATACATGAACATCTTGGAAGACAACAGGGAAGAGTAAATTATCATGAAAATGTATGTTGAAAAACTAAACTGTTGCAGCATTTTGCCTAAATCTTTTGCAAGTCAGGCATGATATGGAACAAAATAAAGCAATAAGATATGTTTTCTTTTTTTATAAACTTTTTTTTATTACTCTTCCTCTCTTATAATAGTCTACTTCATAGTGTTACACTCTTTAATATTTTGGCTAAATTCTTTGATATACTTTGAGCCCCAGAACATACTCCTTATTAGGCAAGTGCTCCGAGGCGCAATTGTACATCGGGCGACTCCGAGTTAGAATCCCAACTCCTGGTTCTTTCTCTCCCACATTACTTCCTGTCTTCTCTCCCAATGTTCATTTTATAAATAATAAATCTAAAAGAAATTGAGGACTTAATTGTTTCAGACCAATTTTATTGCTCTATCATTTTATTTTACAGGTACTTGCTTACTACAACTGTCCTACTTGATAGGGAGCCCTCTTAAGGGGAGAGTACATTATCTACTTGTGTTCTTTAAAAGTGAATATGAAGAGCTCTTTTGGCATGCTAATGGTTAAATGTCTCCCACATGCCTTTTTATCCCCGAAGCCATTATGTTTTGCTGATCTTTTTTTCCTCAGGGGCTCTGTCAGTGTCTCATCCTATGGTCATTGTGAGGGGTGCCTTTGTGGTAATAGGAGCTTTGTGGGCTGCTACAAGACTTACTGTGCATTCACACCAGACGTGAATGAAGCATTAATCTCAAGTGATTTATATGTTAAGTCAATGCAAAGAAGCGATAGACATTCTGAGGCGCGATTCGTGCTAGTTGAAAAATTTGAACTCGGCCATTTCGCAACGAGACTGGAGCCGCCTGTCAGAAACCCCTCCCATGATGCAAATTCACGTCTGTTGTGAAGTGATTTTCTTGCGTGAATGAAGAGCGTACAAGCAAAATGTTCAAGCGTCCAACTACATGTGAATAGCGCGATTTTACCGCGTTTGGTGTGAACGCTCTATTATGCTTTCATGTAACTCAGTGGTTAGAGAATGGCGTTCAATCCCAGGGGATTGCACATACTCGGATGCAATGTACAGTATAATCCAATGTAAGTCACTTTGGATAAAAGCGTATGCCAAATGCTAAATGTAAATGTCAGTTTCACTTTAATACATGCAGAACCGGTCTTTTCACAGCATAAACGTCATCCTGTTTTCTTCTCTTAAAGCAAATGTGTTTGAAAATGCAATTCAAATTTTTTTGAGTCTACCTCTCCTAGCTTCCAATTCAATTAGCACTCTATTTTAGGGTTGTATCCCGATCTCCTATTTGATTTCCTCAACAAAGTATATAAAGATGTTTAGTTGTATTGTACTACAGATGCATTAAGACACAGGCTGGAAGCTGTTGCTTCTTGTAGTAAGCAACGTGGTTGGTTATGAGATTATCTCTATCATTTAATCTTGTTGTCACCGTAATTCAAAGTCATTATGATTATATATGATTGACAGGCAGAAAATGCCTCCAAGATGTCTGGTTGGCCAAACAGGAGTACACTTTGCTGTTAGAAGAGCCTTTCCATTGGGACAGGTGTGATTTATCAGGATGTCTGTTGTGTGGTAAGAACATTTTCTGTGTAATTCAGTAAATCGAATGGTTCTCAGCTGATGGGTCACGACAAAAAATAGCTCAAAGGTCTGTCCTGATAAGGCTTACAGACAACAATCAATTCCCATCTTATATTTTTCTGTGGTCTGTATAGGACAAATACTAACTTTTACACTTTAAAAGAGAGGTGCTTTGTGCATTTTTTTACATTAAATATATCATTTGTTATCTGGTGGAAAATGGTCTTAATAATGACAGGCCAATAGGTTGTTTGAATTCAGAAAAGAATGCAACAAGTTTACGCAAAATATCTTGCCACCTCAGATGTTCAAAGGAAAAAAGACTTTATAACAAGAAATAGCATCATGTTATGATTGCTTAAGGCTGGAAAAAGCACATCGATCGAAATAAAGAATTTGTATGATAGTGGCTTAATAAATGTCTTCTGAAAAAATGTCTTTGTGAGAGGAAAACGCCTAATATTCTTTACCTTATTTAGTGATCGTATTTGCTTTTCCTAAACACGCTGCTCACAGTTAAAATACTGCAGCACTACGGTTGGGTAGGGTTGGAATTCGGTACCTTTTTTCGGTACTTTACTTTGTGTAATAAAAAACATTTCAGTGAAAAAAAGCCCAAACCTCTAAATTTCAACATTTTGTTGAAATTTTACACACAAAATTATTACAGCATTATTATTACAACCAGCTTATTCGCCTTCCTCATTAAACACAATCGTTTATTTATTCATAATTTACCTAAATCATTAGGCAACCACCATTAACTTCATCAGATACTATAGAAAAACAAAACTTGAGTCTGCAAAAATATTTTTACAGCATCATTACTGAAAATAAATGTTTTAACAGAGATACTGAAAGAATTACACACATATGTATATATGTATGTTGATCATACAATAATACATAATGTAAATGTGCATCAGTCTCCTGCTGCGCTGGTCACAGCTACAAACTGCACCTTGACGGCCTCACTCACCTATTTCCATCGACTGCTCAATCCTTTTTTTTCGTTCAAAAGTTAAGACGTTGCAAACTTCGGTATGTTCGGTAGTTCGGTATGAAACTTTGTAAGCTTCATAGATACATCAGACTGGGGGTCAGTGGCAAATATGGGGGTCGCAAGATTTGAAAAAAAAAATATTTTCACTATAGGTTGACCGATATTGGAATTTGCCGATAACCGTAACTAATTTGTGCACTAACTGCCGATAACCGATAAATTAAACGACAGTTTTGACCATTTACTGAATACACACAACACTCGTAACAGAAAATTGGAACACTCAATCAAAGAACATCAATCAAAACAGATACAAAATATAAAACATTCTAGGAAAACCAATTTTGTTGTAATACTCAAACTTAAGAAATGTAAAATTATAATGCAATAAGCACAGTTGCTGAGCATGATGTCCATTTAGTCATCTTCTCCTGGAGTCATAAATTATGCCCACCTTAACTCCCCAGGAGTTAAAATATTGCAGGTAAACTGTCAAAAGTTAAAAATGTCAAAAATTAAAAACAGTCAAATTTAAAATTGTCTACCTAATGAATAAGTTTATCATAAAAATACAGCTTGCGATGTCTATTTGACTATGCTGGGCTGTGTAGAAGGATCATAAAGCGGCATAAAACCTCGAACTGAACAGATCAGACTGGCCTGACTTTATAACTTCAAAGCTTGTGCTGTATAAAGAGGACATGCAGTTTGTGAAGACCCGCCTGACTTTATAGATGTGTAAGGAAAATGTGTCGCGCAGCCCGCGTTGTGTAAAGAAGTTGCTTGTCTGCGCAGCTCGCGTTGAATAAAGACGTGCCTTTTTAATATAACTCTTTTATTGAATATAACATCAGATTAAAAATACAATCAAGCGTCACTTTATAACTTGGCTCGCACTGTATAAAGATGTGTCAATGCGCAGCTCGTGCCAGACCCGCCTCACTTTATAACGCCGCCCAACGTATACTTTACGACAAAAGTATCTCACAAATGCGCTTAGAATAGCGATGGCACTGTCGAGCCGTGTGATCTCTCATACTGCCTTTAGAGCACATTCGGTAATCTAATCAAAATAACAAATTCAGTTTTTCAATGATGATAAAAATGAGCTGAAACCAGACATTTGCTGTTTGTACTTTTCTCTTGTCTGCATGAAGCCTAAATTACATTCTCTAATTCGTCGCTCAAAATATTTATCTTATGAAATGGACAGACGTGAAAGGTATAAACTAAGGCAAAACACAGTAACAACAAGACATGTTAAAATGGTTTCGTATTTGTGTTTTATATTAATGTATTAATGTTAGCATCCCCTCAGCCTAGCTGGCAAACATATACTCAATCTGTTCGCTTAGGCAGAATCTAGTTAACAGATTTCGTACTTGTACATAATTTGTAATAAATATGACAACGTGAACTGTAGTGTACTGTACCTTTTTACTTGGTTTTACAACCTCGTGTGATGTATCCTCTGTTGCGATGTATCATCAGATTCCTGCAACTCATAGGAACACATCACGTGTCAAAACAATCAGCACCTTTAATGGTGTTCATTTTAATTTCACCAGTATAGGACGCGCTACTACTCTGTAATGCAGAGCATTTGCAATCTGTTTCTCCTGTACACTGTATTTCTGTTACTTATGCTCTACTGTGTCATTTAAACCACTTTGATGATTGGTCTATGTCGATGCTTGAAGCTCTGAAAGCTGTCCTCGGCAGGCAGGGTGCACTACGTCAACGGAGTGGCTCAACCTAATAAAGCGCACGCCTTTACACCGCCAGGTCCCAGGTTCGAATCCCAATAGACGCGTGTGTGTTGCTTGTATATATAAAGTGTAGGTTGTGATTACATTCTCGTTTGTTCTTTAAACATATCAGTTTATTATATACATATTGTTCCTGTGGCCGTGCGCGGTCATAGCCGTTTTTTGCCGTTCATAGCTTTGGTTATTGTTACATATCGCTACTTACACCTCTATCAGCCTTGCTCAACAGCCATGTTGTGGGATGTCGGCTCGGCGGCGAGACTTGCTAAGCCACTAGCATGGATTTTTTTGGGGTCAGCGGTTTGAATTCGGCTGTTGCACTTAGACTTACCATGACTTGGCCCTGTATCGCTGCTTGCAGCTATATTATCTATTTTGCATTCATAAACACATAGATATACACATTTCTATTCTGGATGTGGTGGTTAATCGTTGAACAGCCCTACAATTTATAAATCGATATTTTTGGTTTTTGCGTATCTGTTTTGGAACTGTTTGGTTTATCTGTTTGGCTTAATACTTAATACTTAACTCTTTAGCATAACCTGTTGTGAGCTACTGCCATAAATTACTTGAGCACCTTTTCCGGTCAAAGTGTTCCCCAACCATTTATGTTTTGCGAACATATGTTTTGTCATGGCAGAGTAACACTGTTTTATACATCTTACCAGGTCTGTACAAAGTGGTCCTCACATTGCGTGCGAGTGCAGGCCGTCACTCCAAAATTTTGGTTGCTGTTCACATCACTTTTCTCGTGCTTTTGTGAGTGCAGTCACCATCTGCACATTAAAAGAAGCTCTCACATCTTGAGATCTGCTGTGAGAATGTGAGCATAAGTTTGTACATCAGACATCAGGTTGGTGTCTGGGCAGACCGCAGACAGTGAGGTTTGCGCTGTCTATTCCCACAGTTCTCCTTTGCCGATCCAGACCACATTGGACAATAAGCGCCAGTGTGTGTCCAGTGATCTGGGGAGGGTTCTCAAAAAGCTACTCGTCTGACCGTTCTACCTTTCCTTACAGTTCTCAAAGAAGCCCCTGTTCTCTTGTATAGCAGCGGAGAGAGACAGAGAGGTCCTGAGGAGTCTGTCTGACTTAAGATACTTGAATTCTGTCAAAACATCTTGCATGGGCAAGGCAGACACAGCGAGAGTGAGATACAGAAGACATCAGCTCCGTTGAAAAACCTTGTAAGCTTCATTCCGGGCTGCTGTTTACATGTGTCTATCTATTTGGGTTATTTTACATGGTTGTTTTCCTTGAAACTGTTAAGTGGTGATAGGGAAGGGTAAAGAAGCCGAGCCCTGAAACCTTGCAGGTCTTAAACTGGGGAACCTGTGACGTCAGTTTGCTGTTCAAAAAGTATTTAAGGCACATTGTGTTTATTTTGTCATAAACTCCTAAATTGTCACACAGCTGCCACAATAAAAATGCAATTTGTATTTATGGCTTTTTTTGTGTTTGTATTTACATGCCCTCACACTGGTTTACTATGAAAATAATTTGGTTTTTGCAGATTCTTATCTGCTACATCTCTAGTTTACATTAAACACCTATTAATACAAATATGTTTTATTTAAACGTCACTGCAAACCCATAGACCTAGTTTTCTTCCTTGGAACCAAAAGATACATGAATGTACTGATTCGTTTTTAATGCAATTTACAGCAACATTGAAGTATTGTTGAAAGTGGTTAATATGACTCATGCGGTATATTACAAGTCGTCTGCGGCCTTGCAGTAAGTTTAGTTGAGGAACAGATCAAAAAGTCTCAGTCCCTCACTCAGGGTGAACTATTCCTTTTACTATTGGTTAATGCGATCTAGGGACACAGCACATTTTTAACTACTCCCATTTACTGTTGTCTTATTGCCTCGATCACTGTAAAGATGCTTTGAACTTGAAGACGACCCGTCTTGAATTTCAGCACTAAAATCGCTCTCCCCATCACTGGTGGAAATGTAATATAGCAGTACCCACTTCTTTTCTGCTTAGAGCTTTTGGGTAATGGATGACTAGCTGTTGATAGATTTGACAACAATGGTAACTTTCCGTTTTTTGTGAATTGCCGTCCGCGCTGACCTCAGAGTCTGTGACTGTTCCATCTGGGCCGTAAATTTCAATCCTTGCTAAACGTTTCAAGTCCTTTATCTTGCATTCTTAAATGTTCAACCTTTGCCATTAATCAGGCAAAATGGAATTGCTGTGTGGAGACTGAAAGTGATAAGTGGGTGTATTGCAAGTCGCCTCAAATTATACATGCTTGTGTTCCATTAGCTTAATGAATGTGTGTGAATCGGGGTCGTAGGTGTCAAGGTGCATCGTAGCTGTTATTAAGCAGCCGCGTGAGCTACTTTGTGTCTGCTTCCGGTACGTCTGTGTTTTAGCAAACGTCTGTGCAGAAAAAAACAGACGGCCAGATTTTGTTTATTCATTTTCCCCGATCTAATGAAGACTCATGCCTTTTTGAGATGACTTGCCCATCTGGTTGGTAATCATCTCAGAGGAGTGAGGTGATAAGATTAGATGGAGAATAAAACACTTTCTCAACTGCAGTCGTCTCTGACCCATAACATTTTCCGCCCTTTTTTGACAACAAACTGCATCTGTACCAGTCGCAGTTGGGTTTGGTTTCCTCATCCTAATTCCACCTAATCCGGTGTAAAAACGAATTATTTATTTAAACTTGTATAATAAATGTTTTTCAGTGTTGTTATATGGAAATTCTGTCACTGCTTACTCACCCTCAGGTTGTTCCAAACCTGTATAGTGTACATTTCTCTGTTTGCTGATATTTTGAAGAATTTCAGTCAGTCAGTGTTCGAAGGGTGTAGGGCATTACTGTCTCTTGTGTTTGAAACTCCCTTATCAAAGGGAATGACTGGCCTAATGCTACCTTGCCAACGACGCACAAGCACTCTCAACCCATTTTTTATATT
Source organism: Barbatula barbatula (assembly GCF_947034865.1). Taxonomy (NCBI): domain Eukaryota; kingdom Metazoa; phylum Chordata; class Actinopteri; order Cypriniformes; family Nemacheilidae; genus Barbatula; species Barbatula barbatula. Next base: position 16,981,301 of record NC_136771.1, read on the forward strand.
TCTTGTTCAATCCTGTCTAATTATTTCTTATTTCACCTTGTTTTATTACTCGACTTGCTATTTAATAAGGACATGTTTCAAGGAAACCTAAACAAGTAGCTTTTATTCATATTTTAATATAATTCTTCTTATATTTTAACCATCTTAAATCATATGGGTCACTGTCACAAGTAGTTTAAAACACATACAAACTTAATGATTGTTCTTACATTTGTAGGTATTTGCTTCAAAATGTAATGCGAGAACTCGTAATCCAGGATCATGTGATCACAAACTGAACTCACTTCCTTGATGTGATCATGGCAAGTACCTTCACGAAGGATCCTTCTGGGACGCATAACTGTTGTTAGGAAAATGCCCCGATATGCAGCGGAACGAGAAGGGGAAAGAGAAATGAACCGAACAGGCGATTTTGGGGGTTGAGTCTATTGCTCCCGGAGTTTGTTGCCCTGGCTCATAATTTCAAAGTACTGCAAATACAGTTCTATTGTAATTTTCGTTCACAAAAAACATTATTTTTAAGATAAGTACATATTTTTGCCACTACTGCATTACAGCCACATGTTTGGCAGGCTTTTTCCCGAATGAGCTCTTTCTAGTAAGTCTTTGGTCTAGGACTTGAAATAAGAGATGACCCAATGGAACTGGACCATGTTGTCTGCTCAGTCTATTACTTAATGCACTTCTGTGGCCTGTTAACTCTGATCTCAAGGTAGATATTGCCCTGATAAACTCCACCAGGCCTTAGTAAAAGTTGTCACACTCACCAACTCATGATGTTCCAACCCTGTATGACTTCTTTCGCAGAACACAATATATTTAAAAAAAGGTTGGAAACCAAACAATGTTGTCCCACATTTATGGATTGAAAATCAGCGAGACATATATCTCAAAATAATTTATTTTGTGTTCACCTGTATGACTCACTCTGCAGTGGAACTCTCCCTTTAACTTCGAAGGAAGTTTTGTCTCTGGTATGCAACGGTGCAAGATGAGTGACGACAACTTTGTAAATGAAGCGCACGACTGGGAATCTGCTAGTTGTGCCAATCTTAGTCTCAGTGATTCACGCTTTAATAATTTCAGATCATGTGGAGTGATTCACCTGCTGAAAACACTTGCCGTTCCTTACATTGCAGCACTGCTGTAGGATACACAGAATTCTGTGCATGAGTGATTATATTATTCAAAGTTGCTGCACAAAGCAGAGTTATATCATCCTTTTATTTTGAATTCCTCCCTCCCTCTTTTGTCCTCACTTTGTTCCACTTTTTCCCCTCTGTAACTGGAGTAGGCACTGGCTGGCCCAACCCGACGCTATCGTCTCCCCGAGCGGCTGTAACATGAGGCCAGCTGTGGATCTCTGTGGTGGGCCTCAGTCTGAAGCTGCACCATGGGCCACATTGCTTGACTTGATATTATTACACACACTCATGTTTAGCCTTCTCTTAATAAAAAAGCTTTCCTACTGTGCTGATCTCAGATCAGTTACCCCACCCTACCCTACCCTACCCCAACCCAACACCTCTACGAAAAACTGGTTCCCTTAAAGCGGGAATGGGACGGGAGGAGGAAATGAGAGAGCGCATTCCTGCCATGATTTATTAATGCTGTTCTTTTTCTATCCTTCTCATTCGCTTTCAGGTGCAGCCAGAATTCCTCCTGTGCTACTGATCTGAGAACAGCTTTGTCTCTAGATGATGCTAGTATTGTGAGTTGGTTGAAATCGTGTTGCAATGTAGCTGCCCTGATAGCACACATACATCTTGGGAGACGTCTATGAGATGCATTTTTCATTGTTTGCTCATCTGCAATACGTTTCATGTCATATAGACATCTAAAAGATGTCTGTGAGATGTTTATGATTTAGTAAACTTCCTTTTCTATGATGTTTATTAGATGTTTTTTACACGGCAGGCCTGTTAATCTTTAGCAGACATCTTACAGACATACCTGTGCCATTTGGATGAGAGTAAGACAGTTGTTGTAACTACTAATAGTTAGAAGTTACACATCTTGATTGTTGGCCAGGTTTAAGTTTGTCAGACTGCTTTTTCGTCTTCACTGCAGAAAAAGAAAAAAGGAAGCAACGTAAGATATTTATCTTATTTTTTCACTTAGGCAGACACTTGAAGAACATCTGTGAATGGTGTAAGGGGTTAATAAGATGTTTGTATCTTTTTGTATAAAATGTGCCTCACCCTCAGTCAGAACTAGATCGTTTTCAGCACAAAAGGAGGTGCAAAACATGTTGTTAGAACCAGATTTTTTATTTTTAAACTAGTTTTGTGAACTAGTGATTCAACCAAATATAGAAACATTTGGTTTTGTTTGCTGTATACACTTTCATATTTAGCTGAAAGTCACTGCAGTGCATTTTCTAAATGCACAAAAAGTTAATGTCATTTCTGGTAAACAAAACGTAACATAAAACATAACTTGAAGTAGCCTCCCTAGTGCTCCACATGGCTTTTGGTATCTTTGTAGGTCAAACTGGCTCAGCTGTATGAGCCAACACCATGTTGTGTGTGAGAGCCTTCTGTAACCACACTACAGTATATAGGTGCATTCTTCAGTTTCTGCACAGTACACCGTAAGAACTTGTTGTCTACAGAAAGCTACAGATTTCACACCCTTACATGAACTCTTTATTATGACAACCATTTTTTCCCCCTCGCCCTGCTGCACATTCACTACCTGCTAGGGATTTCCTCGAGTGAAAGAAAACTGGACTAAACTGGGGTGTGAAAGGCAGGCAGTTTTATTCTGTATGATTGGAAGCCTTGTTAGCAAGACTAGGTTAGGTCTGATTTCTGCTTTCCCCATACGTGGATTTCAATGGAATTGACCTTTTGTTATCTTGCTTTTCTAAGAAAACTTGCTCATTTCTTTAATATTTACCACCACCAGCGTTTGTTATTGCACTTGACGAAATCCCTGTATTTGTGTAAGAGAACCGCTATGTGCACACACAAGCTCTTGCCCTCACATCAGGTTTTTTGGTCGAGAGGTGTAAACTCCTCTGGAGAGTAACGGAGTATCAGATTTTCTTGACCCAGACACCAAGTACAGCTCCCTCATTGAGAACCCAGCCAGTGGGCCGAGGTTGGGGTTGTTTTGTGTTTTTTTAACACTTATTTCTGATCTCGACATTAGAGGTCTGTGGTTGGCTTTAGTCGTAGCAATTTCGTTCTTGAGATACTTTTTGGAAGAACCATTCCTTAAGAGATGGATTGCAGGCATACGTGCAACTAGGCCTGTGGCAATGACAGTTTTTCCTTGCCGATTATTTGAATCAGAAATAATTGCGATAGTTGATATTATTCTCATGTTATAAATATTTTATGCCACTGATTAAGTAATGATATAATATTTGCAAGTACACCCTTTTACAGAACAAATACTTTTTAATATAATTGTTGGATATTGACATGTAAATAATAACTGTGTAAATATTTTAAATCAAGAAAGCAGACACTTCGAGTCCTCAATTCTAATTGGTTGATTTACGTTTAGCTGTTATGAGGAAGTTTAGGGTAAGCAGAGCCCTTGACATGTGAACCATGGAGAGGGCAGCACGGTTGTATGTCATAATGTGGCCGTTTGAAATACACACTTGCCCAAATGAGCAATGAAAAACAATGTATCTTTATCTGGAACGACTTTTCCATTGGTGAAGTGCCCTTCAAAGTAACAAAAGCGGTGTATGAAATATGTCTAAGGTGTTTTCATAAATGAGACATGTCATATGTAACCTAACTGTCTTTAAGACCTCTCTCGGGCTCCAAATGCGTCTCTTGTTTTAATCAGTTGTGTTGCTGTTTTCGTTACCTTCTAAAAGAGTAGAGCGTCTTGTTCAAGTGCTCCTTTCTTTTCATATCGGAGTGGGAGGTTTGCGGCTTTGACACCACTCGATTACTAATCCGAACTGGCTTTATTCATCAGCGACATGTTGCATCACCAAAAACTACCGACGTCGAGTCGATAAATTGACTATTGCGACTACGTGCAACAGAATTAGTCATGCTCTGCACCTCCAGGTAACTTTTGATTTGGATTCATAAAATAGTTCGAGGTCGTAAGGTTGGCAAAGCTGTTTGACTTTGGGAAACGTAATACTTGCTTAACTTTGTTCAGCTGGATCTAAATGTTGAGGATTGGTTTGAGGGTTTGCTGTCTTTTCTTGGCAGCTTGATGGTTTAGTATAGATGCTGTATACTGTTCTGTGCTTCCAGTCGTATTAATGGACTTTGGACTTTTGACTTGATGGTCTGTTGTTTGAGTTGTTCAAGCTGGAAAGAGTGTTGCGTGGCTGCTTTCAAAAAGAACATGACCCTCCTGAACATGACAGAGAGCATTTTTGAGAACATTATAACATTACCTCACATCCTCAGAATAACACAGATTAGTTGTCATCACTGGGGTGGGTTTTGTTTGCCTCGTGGTTTGTGTTGGCAGATAAAACTCTGCATACATATGTCACAATTTTTCACTAACTCAGTGTTTTTGACCAAGTCAAGGGTTGTGGGAACCTCTGTGGGAAAAGTTTCAGACTCCCTTGTTGTCAACACTTTTTGTTGTTCTCTACAATAGGGTTAAAAAGTCAGAAACCACGATTAAAGGCTTTCACATTATTATTATTATTATTGCAAATGAACTGCTCATTATGACTTTATAGATTGATTTGTCAAGGTCAGTGGCATTTGTTTTGTAACTGAAATGTTTCGATATTTATAACATGTCTTTGTTAATGCATATCTTTACTTTATAACATGTAATAGCTCTAATGTATCTACAAAAAACAGACTTTGTTAAGAAGTTGATGGCAAAACATAGTGAGTTTATAAGCTTCGACCTTGGTATTAATCGTTTGAGTGCCATTGTATGGACAGTTGGACACACATCCACAAGACATTTCTCAAAATATGTTCTTTTGTGATCCACAGAACAAGTTATCATGTACAGGCAAATACATTATATTTTTTGGTGAACCGTCCCTTTAAGCCTATGGAGTTAATTATTAATAACAAGGGAAAAACAAATGGTGTAATTAATAAATGTATATTGGTAGAACGCAGCCTGTTACTGGAGGGTTGTTTATCTGTTTTATCATTGAGATTTGAGCATTCGGTTCACTTGAGTAATTTCAGATTGAGGCATGTGTGTCATGGCATCCAGGTTTTCTGTTCCTGCCATGTTTTATTTGTTTCTTGTTTAGCTGCTTTTGTCAAATAGTTTCCTCATCAAATCCGAGCCAAAGAAGTCTGTCTTTTGGTATGAAAATGTTGGTGTAAATTGGAAATAAATGGTGTATGTGAGCTGACACTTTCTCTGGAGCCTCTCTCCGGTCACACCTACTAAAGTGCATTTCGATTTATTCTTATATCCTGTATAGTATAGATGTGCATAGTGGGATAACATCTGCTCATTCAAGAATGATTCAAAATATAAACACTTTCAAAATGTCTACCACCTTCAACTGAAAGGGCAGTTTTAGTAAACTAAAAACCTGGTTTCAAAAGGTTTTTATTCACCTTATTTATATTTGAGTGTGGCAGTCCTTAACTGAAATAACGTTATGTATATTTGTTAACAAATTATACCCTTTAGGGCCTGGAGATACAGTATTTGTTAAATATTCGATATTTTTAAGATAATTGTGCTGAAGGTATAAAATGACAGAATATCCCAAATAATAATATTGTTGGGAATAAAGAGTGATGTGTCGCTAATGGCACTAGGGGCATTGTTTCGGTTTTAGAAAGCAGATTGTAAACATGTCATGTAGTGAAATTCGCACGATTTATGTGTTAAAAGCACAAACAAGTATTGAATGTTTGAGGTGTACTGTTTTATACTGTCCGAATGTGAAAAGTTACAGGGATATCAAATGATACTGCCCATCTCTTTCTCTAGTTCATGTTTACTGATGTTTTAATTCCCCGTTTTTACTATATTCAAATTGATTATATATTCTTTCTTACTAGGCAACTGTCTAGTTGAACAGTTGAGGTTCATGTTATCTCTCATTATGATTCCTGATGAATTTCTAATGATGGTCTTAAACTCTCTTTCTCTATTCACAGGGCCCAGAAGTGGAGAACCTCATTTAAAGGACACACAGCTTCCAGACGTCTGAATCGTACGTAAATAGAACTAATATTTCTTTTCATTGCATTACTTTAAGTTACTGAAGGAGTTTTTCATTACATCACATCTCAGGTGAGAGGCACACTTGGTTAAGGGATGTGAATCATTTCCTCATAGCTAATTGCCCATAATTATTTATGTTCATGTGCTGTTATTGTGTTCATTTGTAATTAAATGCTCTGACATGAGTAATCTCACTAGGTGTGTGTATGTTGAGCACACGGTACAGTTTGTTTGCACATTCTATAGATCTCCAGTCATTGTGTGATAACTAAGAAAGGAGAGCTTGAATGAAGAATGAAGGTATATTTTACTGTCACAGTTTCTGTCGGTTAAACGTGAAATAAGAATTACAATGCCAATTGTTAATGAAATATTGTAATGAGTATCCATCGTAGCAGTGACATGGCCAGAATATAATTTGAGGGGCCCATTATGTATATGTATAGGTTTCTATCTATTACTCAAATGATACACCTGTATTATACAGCTATTAAACAGCAAAAAACAGAAACATAACCTTCTTAATCTGGTCCTCTTGGCCCCCCACTCTGCATATTTTGCATCTCTCTCGTTTAACACACCTGATTTAAATCACCAGCTGTCGTTTGAAAAGCGCTCCATGAATTAACTGGGCTCAGATGTACATGATCCCTACACAGTGTTCAGTGCTCTCTACTCCCTGAACGCAGGAAATTGGCAGGAGTTTGCTTCTGAAGTTAACTTCATATCACTGACACGTCCACTCCAATGCCATTTAGGTCCCCTTCGCAGGGCTCTTACTGGCGAAGTGAACACTTTTTTGAAGCAGTAAGAGACGCACACAAAATATGCAGAGGGGAGTATACAAAATATGCAGAATATGCTAGGTCCCCTCAGGCCCCCTCGTGGCTACGTTTCTGCATCGTACGGCTTGGGCGGAGCATCCGTTAACTCCTCCCCTTCAACTGTCAGTCTGCCGCCAGTTCCATTTAAAAATGCAATGGCTGTTTTTATACATCCAATCAAATTACAGAGAACGAATGCCACGCCCACTTTTTAAACTGATTTAATTTTATTTCACTCAAAGTAAAAACGATCGCAAATTCTGGTTCACTGGGACTTTAAATATGGTCTATGCTCCCAAGAGTAATTCTTCTAAACGTACAATTATTTCACAGTGCGATGCCAGCAACTCTTACACTGGATATTCTTTCTGAATTGCACTCAACAGATGGAACAAATTTTGTGCAGAAGGCAGACTAGAAAATGTGTGGCAGGAAATCTTGATTCAGATCTAAGTGAATGGGCGCTGTTTCAGCGTGGTCCATCCAAATGTCTATTGTTTTAGGGAACTGAAGCTGCGTGGAAATACTCCGTGTTGATTAGTGCGTCAGACACACTTAATACCGTTGATAGCTTAAATTCTTAGCGGTTGTGTGTTGTTGATTTGCTTTCCGTCCTTCTATTTTGACAAGTACAAATAAACAGCTTATATGCCAATAATAGGCATGTTAATTGTGAGAATTGGTCCCTATACTAAAGTGTTACCATTGACACTATATTTAATATAAAAGAATATTTATATTATCTGAATATTTCAGAAGACCTATATATCGCTGGTCCGGAAGAACCTGCTGTTTCAGACACTGAACTTTTGAACAAAATACAAACTATATAATTTATAACCAAATCAAATTGTTAAAGTCACCGTGAAACGGAAGTTGCGATTGACTTCTTTTCCGTATCGTGACGTGTATCCGAGTGAAACGGCTTCTGAAAATAGAAAGAAAATATTTGGACATTATAGTACTAAACTGTGTAAAACAGGCCTTTTTTATTGGAACTTTCGGTTTGATGTGGACTTTAATTTGTGTTTTAAATGAATTGTTTCTGTGGTCATATTCAAAAGATTTGCTTAAGGACAATACAGCGTAGTACAGTGTTTGTTTGTTTGAAATGAATCCCCCCGTTGGCTGTAACTTTTGTTGAGTTGAGCTATTCAGAGTGGAAGTTTGTCATCTTGTCTTGGATGTGATGTTTATGACATTCATAGGATGAAAGACAGGAGAAAGAAAATGACGGTGCAGAGACCCACCCACCCAGCCTTTGTCCCTGGGGTTGAAGGAAGTAGCATTTCACACTCGCCCCCCCCCCCCCCCCCAAAGTTGGTCACACATTTATAGATGTGTGTGTTTGAAATCGGCTGCCTTGAGTTTTTAATGAATGTGTTCCCATGTTTGTTGTTTTGTCTCTGTCTGCATTTTGGGGGTTGTGTGCTCGGCCTTACCTGCAGGTGATTAATAATGTATTTCTAGTCATGCTATTGTGAATTAAAGGTAAACGGATATGTTACGGAAGGGGGTGCTTTTTCATTGATGAATTTTTAAAGAGCTCGGCCACTAGAGGACACTGGTCCGTTTATTATATCTTGCTTTGAAAAGGTGCGTCAAGCTGAGAGGGCGAAAATGAGAGAGGCGGCGGCGTGAGAGAAATAGCGAGGCAGAACGAGGCTGACAGTCTCCTAATATGAAATGTTATATCAGTGATGAATAATGCATAAGCTGTGGATGCTGCACAATATGGTTTGGATAGGAGTTTTTAGTTTAACCTGAATGCAGGCCAGAGCTTCTTACAGCCCCTTGAGACTTTAAGCTTATCCTTGCAACTGGCACGTGGATCACTTGGCACGTTTTGCATTTTGCTTAATTGTTTTTCATGTTATACTGTAGTTCATTTAGAAGTTATGGAATGTAATACCATATATGTGTATGTGTATGTTGCGATCAACGATTGAAAAGTCTACAATAAAGGCTTCTTAAAACCGACTTCTAAAAGAAGATTTCAATCTTGACTCAGTAGTGCATTTGTGTATACATGGGGCTTGTATGTTATGGCTATATCTATATATAATATATGTATATTAATTCTATTTTTCTTTGCGTTTTGCGATGTTGTAGAGGCTAGATATTTTAATAAGATCCTTTTTAATGCAATGCACAACTCTTTCGGTAACTTGACCGTCTAACACTAAACCTCCTTCCTCAGTTTTTCTCTTTCATTCGCTCTTCTGTTCATTCTTTAATAATTCAGGCTTTCTCTGTGTGGTTGATCAGAGAAGCCGTAACTGCAGCTATTTAGTCCGCACGACTCGAGTGGCGTAATCCAACTGTCCATTTATTTACCCTTCTGTTGAAACACAAGCTGGATAACGCTCATCTCTTCTCCAACCATAAGATGACTGCAGTTGTAGGCCTATTCTAAGGGACAAGCCAAGAGACAGGAAAAACCTGGATAAAAGAAAACTTCTATGAGTACAACAATAGCCTTTGTGTAATTGTTACTCTGAGGCGAGTATTATGCAAGTTTCTTACAAGTTATTTTTAGGATTCTTGATACAGGGGCTTCTTTCTGCTGGAGTAACTTGAAGTGTTTTAAGTGTATAAGAGGAGAGCAGTTGTCGGCTGTCTACATGATGTATTTCAGTGCACCATAAGGTATTCTGAGGACACACAACAGACATGCTCAGAAATGACGGCTGGCTCAGTAGGTTCTGATATGAGGCACTCTAACTTATTTTCCTCTCCAGTCTATTGAAAAAATGGCCAGTCTTACTCCGGTCGGTATTTTCATTCATGTTTCGGAAGCTCTGTTTAAAAACAGGAAATAGATTCAGCAAACTGCAGTTAGCCCAGCCTGCCCTCCTGTTGTGAGGACAGGAAGCTAATTTCACTCACGGTTGCTGTGGCTACTCAAGTGTTTGGTCCAGAGCCCCACCAGAGGGCAGTATATGCAGCTGCATGTCTCTGTCTTTAAAGAGCTCAGTCAAACCTCCCGTGTGTATTAGGCTTGCATTTAATTTTCAAACAGTCCTTTAATACTTTATAAACCTTTCTAAACATTCTGTGTGAACATTGTTTATAAATTCTGATTAACTTTTGGTTTTTATGAACTTGGAGATTTAGTTTTTCCAACTATATCTATACATCAAGATGCAAGTTTAATTTTCTTTTTTTATTAATTTGTAATTTACTTTCAGTTTGTCTACTTTCATTAGGTAATGCGCCATATGCTTCATATAAAACAAAATATGCATACTTAACAGTGCCTTGAGTCAGCAGAAAGTGTGAGATGTAGTATGTTTTTGCTCTGGGATGCGAGTCCTGTTTAACTGTAATGTGAGGTATTGCTGTGGTGACTTTGTTATTGGTTTAGTAAACTGACTAATAGACTTAAGACAGGATAAAGATTTTCCAAAGCCAGCAGATGCTGGACTTGATGCTGCGGTACATCTTGCCTGATGGCAGCAGTGACGGCCGCTCATAGTCTAGGTCACTGGAGTCTTTCACAGGATGTTTAAGCTTTGCTTACAATCCACCTGGTATATCTTGTAGGAAGAAAAGCTCAACTACAACATACATCTTTATTATTAAAGGGATAGTTCACCCAAAAATGAAAATTCTGTCATCATTTACAGATTGTTCCAAACCCGTATAAGTTACTTGTCAGTGTCAGTAACCAAACAGATCTCATCCCCCATTGGTTCCCATAGTATTTCTTCCCTACTATGGCAGGAATGAGATCATACTGGATAGTGACATTGTTCTGCTGAACACAAATTAAGATATTTGGAACAAACACATTTACCGGTAACCTGAGGGGGAGTAAATGATGACAAAATGTAACATTTTCTATCCCTTTTAGTGGGTTGTTGTGCATTAAAGGCAGAATATGCAGTCCTGTCCAGAAAAGTTTTTTCCATCCCACTGCGCACCCTCTTCAAACAGACATCATACGTCATCAGCGCGCCCATGTGCGATGTGCATGCATCAGAAAAAAGCCGGAGATAGAACAGGTACCTGGAGATGTTTGTTATTGTAGTAATGGAATTCACTTTGAACTGTAATGTTTTCTCACTGGTGAATGTGACTCCACTTGAACCGATCCAACAGCGCCCGCTCATGTGTTTTGGAGGAGGCGTGGCTTTGGATGGTGATTCGCGAAAGCGTGGAATCGTATGATTGCTCTGCTAGCAGGCAAAGGTTAGCATTCTCCAGATTATCTACTCTGCCTTTAAATGATATGAGGAAATGTGACACCCACAAAAATTAGATAATCGTATCCTTGAAGTGCCCTTGAGGGGTTTTTTTTTCGTCAAGGAAAGCAATATAATGTATTGTCTTATTAAAGAAACACTAATTTTCTCGTTTACCTGCTCCCTAATATCTAGAAGCAAAGTTGTTCTCTGTGATGGTCTGGAACAGATCGAGAAGATAATGATTACAGTCCTGTTTAACTTTCATTCTTGTTAAATGGCTGCCATAGACGAGAGGTCCGGACATCATAACGAAATGCCCACCTTTTACAATCTAAATGAGGAGATATTTAACGTTGTGCTGCTTTATCAGTGTTATTCTGAAGTTTAGTTTATAATAAACTGAGGGTGCTGGCCTGTTTCGACGGGCTGAGAACTATCGGCATGGATTGTGACGTGGACTGCAAACAAGCATTTTTCAAACTAACCTAAGTGTGCTAGGTTCGACACAAGAGAACTTAACCCACTTTAAAAACTAAAGACAATGTGTAAATAAAGAGAACATGGTTTCTTTCACATCTTTCTGCACTCACACTGGTCTGCCTTTATTTCTTTCAAATAGGAAGTCTAGTCCTTCATGCGATTGTTTTATGTAGAAGTTTGTAAGTAGCAAGGCTTTTTCTTCTGTAAAAGCGTGTGGCACTTCACTGTCAGGAGCAGCAGGCCATGAATCTTCATACAAGCGTGTGCTTGTGTCTTAGTGTGCAGGTGTTCAGATGACTCAGATTCACCACGGCATATTGGCACAGTCAGTCTTATAAATGGCAAGTAATGGTCCCCTCCTGCTCTTGGCGCGCTTGTGCTGTTGAGATGCCGCAAACCACCCTTTTTGATGTTGGCACCAGCAGGTGTCCGTTCGTGCCAGCCAGAATACCAGCTGACCGTTAGACTAAAGCCACCCGTTCATGGGAGTCAAGCACAGGCAATTAATCTTGGGAAGCCATATCATATAGGGTTAGAGGTTTGTTTTATTGGTTTAAGAAAGTATCTGTGGATTTATTTGTGAGGAATGTTCGTCCTTCTATTGCAGTCTTGCGATCGTTTCATGTCGTAATGCTGTTTGAAAGGCAAGGTGCATGTTACGTTGACCTTACATTTCTGTTATATTCAAGACCTTTTCCCACAGCTGTCTAAAGGTCATTTGAAGCGACTGTCTGTGAGATTTGAAAACGCTATACAGAATAATTATATTATATACAGAAAACTTAGCCCATCTTGGGTGAAACACTGCCAGTTAAGAATTAAGTGTATTGTTCTCTTCAGGAAATGTAGAAACCAGGCATCATTTACTTTGCTGCATGTCTGTTTCCCTTCCATCCTTTCTCTCTCTGTCCCATTTACCTTTAACTACCCTCCTTGATTCTGTCACATTCCTTCCTGTCATCCATCCTCTCTTCCTCTCACTTGTTTATGGAGTAATCTTGAGCGCTCTCTCAGTGAAATCCACACTCTGAGATCACACTGGATCGATGTGAAAGCAGGGAGCTGACACAGTGAAAAGCAATATTCATAAATAATGTACAACGTTGAAGACAGCGCATTCTTTAACCTCTTCTGTCCTTCCTTCGCTAGAAAGACAATAGGCCATCCACAGCTTTAATCTGGAACTCAAAGAGTTACTCCTTTAAAGCTGCAGTTTGATCATGTTAGGTAAAATTCGGTAATGGTATATAAATAATTTGTGTCCTTTTAGAGACGAACAGTGCGGAATCAACTGTATATGGCGTCGTCTTCAACTTTTATTGAACGTATATGTTAAGTGTCAGTTAGCAGTCACTTTAAGTACACCTTAAAACTGCTTTGTAGCATTTGCTCTCTTCCTTGGAGACCTGACTAAGTTTTCAGGAAATATTGTGTAATTAATATGAGACAGCATCTTCCCAGCATCTGTGGAATCGTGCAGATTTACCACGGATAATAATTGTAACTTCTTCCTCAGTTTGTCAGAACAAACAAACATTGCGTTAAAGGGGTGATATGACACAGCTAAAGCAAAAAATATTGTTTGTTTTAGATGTAATGCAATGTGTATACGCGATTAAATGTTCAAAAACGCAGTATTTTCCACATACCGTGCATGTTTGTATCTCCTCTTTGCCATTTTCTCTGAAAATACCAGTTAACCAGTGCGTAGTGATTGGTCGAATACTGCAAGTGTGTGATGGAAGTATAATTCCTCTTACTATATTTGGAAATTGAAGATGATCAAGCCGATATATCAACATTGCCAGCGCGACTTGAGCAGGATGTCAAGGACTGGTAAGGGTTTGTTAAAAAAATATGATGTTAAATAGTTAAAAACTATAGCTATTGTAAGTGTTTTACCTTTTATATACGAAGTTATAAAGATTTGCAGTTTTTGATCAACCAGTGTTAAGCCATATCTCGTCGTGACTCAACAAAGACAATAAATCCCATTACAAACACGACATTTGTTGCCTCTTGTTGGAACATAATTACCGATTATTAGGACTTTTTTCATGTTGTGCACATCCCTGCATTTGCAGCTCATGCAAAGAAACAACATGCTCTACAAAAACACGACAAACTCAACTCGCGTTATTCGTAAGAAAATCAAATCCAGGTTCGGGAAGGAATCATCTGTGAAATGCGCTTTTCTGGAACAGTATGGTAAATAAACATTATTTTTAAGTTGTCTCATCTTTTGGAAGGGCAAACAAGGAGGCCTTCCTTTCGCAAACAAAACACACAGCGTCTCCACGACATGGCTGCAGCGGCGACCATACAATGAGATTTACAAGTACACCCACCTTATTTGCGTATACATTTGGGTGGTCTTTTAGTCAAGTCATACCATGAGTAGTGTTGGGCGGTATGACCAGGATTCATGACGGTTGCAGATCCTCTTAACAACAACTTGTAACTACACAATGTAACCAATCCCCTTCCCCTATTATAACAGCAAAGTTTAGACTACTTTAATAACTGAATAGCATGCCACGGTAACTTACGTACATTATTTAAGCAAAAAATATGGAGAAAAACAGCTAGAAATGATCCATATCTATGGGTAGGACTGGTGCTCCCAACTTCAAGTGAATGTGCACCCACCTGAAAATTAAAACCATCTGTCTGAATTGTTGAATACGAAATAGTGACAATTTTACTATTAAAACATGCATGCGATGTCTGCTGTTTACATAGTCACAGATGCATGATTTCCTGAATTCTTTTTTAAAATCAACAATTGCTTGAATTACATATGTGAGAGGAAATCGATCACATCATGCTGTCAATCCTCATCATAGCATACAGAGAAACGGGTAAACCTAGAAACACATCATGTTATAAGCTCACATTGAGCAGGTATGAGGGGAACACGCTTGCTTTTTGAGTGAATTGAATGTAACGTAATTCGAATTTGCAATTGCTACAGCATGAACGGAATATGGAACGTTATTGCTCATGCGTTTAGCTCATGTTTATATAAAAATGATGAGACTGTAGTGCCGTGGCATAGAAAGACTCATTATGTGTGAATGGCCGGTAACAGTGCACCAGTGAAAAGGGACCCCGCTGAAACAGTGTTGCGCTGTGCTGTGTTCCGCACATTGTTTAAGCTACATACACCGGTAATGCGGTATGTAAAGAATTCATATAATAACAAAAATGTGAACCGGTATATACCAACCTGACCCCTTTAAGTAAGGTGGATAATGCGTTTTGAAGGAAGTAGCTAGCAGACTTCAACTGTCCATTAAGTGGTACAAGCCAGTATAAATAAGCTATAGACTGTGCGCACGCACCTGGACTGCCGTTAACTTCGGTCTTTGTTTGTTTATAGGTCAGGATATAACCATTTATATGTAATTTAATTTATGGTGATAATCTTTTATATTATTATTTTATTGTACAATAATTGTATTAAATAAACAATTTGTTGAATTTTTTGTATGGTACTTTTATTTAATAAACAATTTGTTGAATGGGTCCTGTTGTCGCATTTAAAGAAACCATATGGACTTGGACTTAAAAAACGGCTTGTTATAAGAAATAATGTACAGTATTATTTGCGAATGTGTACCAAATATCATGGGCAGTCCAAGAATAAGCGCATGCAGTTCATAAACGTAAACGTTTGTTGTTACTTTGAATCGATCTATATATAGATCAACAAGCTATTTTATTATTTTGGTAAGCAGAGGAATAGTTGAAAGTACCATGTAAAGTACCAAGAACATTTGCCAGCTAAAGCTGTACTTAAAAGTATCTGAACAAATATTAAATAGCAACAACATGCGTTAATGCAACCAGTTTGAAAATGGCTTGGTTTCTTTTAATCTTAAATTCAAGTTTACCCGGTAACATTCACAATTTACTAATACACAATTAAAGTTTAGAGGAGTTATTTACGTATTTTGTGAAGTTATGAACGCGCATAGCAGGACAGAGCAAGGCGAGGATTTCTGTTTATAAAGCATATCATTTTTTTTTTAAATGACCGATCGTTTCACTAGATAAGACCCTTATTCATCGTCTGGTATCGTTTAAAGCCCTTTGAAACTGCACTGAAACCGTTTGGAGTCCATTAAAGAGAAAAATCCTGGAATGCACCCGTTCTTGGACGGTATTTACGTAACTTTTTTTTGTTTGGTTACAATGTCTACATTTACATTTATTCATTTGGCAGAGGCTTTTATCCAAAGCTACCTACAAGTAGGAGAGCATTTAAACATGCTAAACAGTACCGTTAGTTTACAAGGAGGATTAAAGCTGCAGTAAGCAATGGAGAGAATTGCTTCATACCTTTGTTTTGATATGACGATCAAAAATCCAATCCAATCTTGTCGCAGCTGTGTATAAAGTCCATGAAAATCGTTTAGTCAAAAATACATCCAATGAAATCTTTGTCCTCAGAAGCGTTATAATACGATGAAATATTGATATATAATCCACTGTTTACATCAGATTTCGTCTGAACGTTATCTGTGTGTGGCCTTAGCGTTTTTTTATTGCTCACTGGACCATTCACAAGCGAGCTGCCCCTGACGCACCAGTTACTCAGAGTTACGGACCTGCGTTGCTTCCATGTTGTTGCTGTTATTACGTTCAGGTGCTTTTCTAATGTGTATTGGCCGTCACAGTTGTGTTTGGAGGCTAACTGCGGGGTCAGCATATGTAAAGACCATCATCCTGAATGCCCGGTTAATTTGGATCGCTGTTTTTGGAAAAGGCACAAGTCAGTACAAATTTTTTTCCGACAAGGTTTTTTGTCAATTGTCCATAACATCTTTAGACATGTGTTATTGTTATCATTGCATTTCTGCATGCCGCTGACATGTTTAACATAATATAATGGTGTTATGCAACAAATAATTTTATCAAAATGTCTTCATTTCAATGTACTTCAACTTTTTATTTTTTAACTTATGACAAATTGAAGTGAATACAGATCATTTTCATGGCTTGGGCCTAGATTGGGGGTGCGCTTCAAGAGTTTAAGACGGTCCGTATCTTCAACTGAGATTATTGCATTGCATTTTTCCTTTTGTTTTATGACATCTCTGACTGTCACCGTTGAAAGAATTGAACGAGTTTAACCACATTAACACAGACTACTGATCCCAGAAAATTGACTGAGTGCCTACTGTGTCAACGCAAACGCATCCCGGATTGATCCGAAAAGAGATTCCGGATAGGGGACCTAGTTACATTAATGGGATCAGTCACAGAAAGTGCACCGTGTGAACAAAAGACAGAAACAAAGCCTTAAAAGCTGTGTAGTGGTGACACACATATATAATAAATCGTAAATGATTTGGCTATGACAACAAATATAGGTAAGCGTGTAATTTTTGTTTATTAGTAAACCGAAAACAAAAAAATAAGGCATACTATTTGTCTTTAGCTAAATCATGGATGAATGCAAGAGTCCTAATCACCAAACTTAAGGTCAAATGCGAGAATAGCATTGTCTGCTTCTAAACGCAGTTTACTTTTATCAAAACGATTAACACGAAAATATACAGCAATTCAATAAACTTGCTCGCTTACCAGCCTACCGTGCTCGTGCTCTTGCTGCACTGCTGAGAAGCCCACGAGTTTCTGTGTAGACACTGATAACAGACTAGCTCCAAATTTCACTGGTACATTTATGTCCTTGTTTTTCTTAACAAAAACATAGTAAACAATATAAATATGATGATCATTAAGTGTTTATTTATGGTTTTAATAGCACTATTTGAAATATGCTTTAGGTCCTATAAATGGGGATTTAATTTTGAATTCAATCTGCGTTAGTTTAGTCCGAAATGGTTACAAAATCTTAATGCTAAAAAACTTTTCGCAAACTTTGTTTTAACAAAAGGATAACTTATTTTTTAACCCGCATTTTTATATATCATATTACTGAAAAAATATTATACCGTGCCTTTTGTTTTGCCGTTAGGCTATGTAGCAAAAATACTGGCTGATTTTAACTTCACAGCATTCCGTTGTAGTTTTTCATTAAGGCTGTGTAAATTTGCTCCCCGACAAACATGAAAAATTAGATTTTATTTGTTTTCATGACCTTTTATTTTTAGCTTAATCTCGTTGGGCTATAGCCTACCTTGCGTTCCTGTGCCTCATTCCTCTTCGTTTTTCTGCATTTACCAATCGAAACTATATTAAAGTTTGTTCTAAATTTGACGTCTTTAGCATATATTGTTGCCTTTTGCATATGACTAATGACCAAAAAAAAGATTATCTACGTCATTTTTATAGGATGTGTGAACGTACGCACAGATTGCAGAAAATCACTGGCAGTGTAAATGAACTAAATCTAAGGATCCCGGGACACATTTTCTATTTATTCTCCAGGATCTCTGTGTGAAAAGGGCTTTTCTGTCTGTGTTGCTGGGCTTTGTTGATTTGGTCCTTTTACTCCGCCAACACATCTAAAGATTCCATAGAGAAGGGCCTGAGTGTAATGAATCCCAGTGTCAAGACTTTTTAAAGTGAAGCCCATGGTTTTGTGTTAAGTTAGGAATCAGTTGAGAGGAAAGTCTCAAGGCCTGGTCACACCAAGAGCGACACAACAGTGAAAATTCACTCGAGAGATTGTGAAAGTGCCTGGCATTTACCTGCATATATAAGATGTTATTAAGCAATATATACTTATTAGAATGAACTTGTACTAATGCAAACAGTCTCTCTCTCATGCCCTCGCTTAACATTTTCTGACCCAGTCATATTTAAGTAAGAAGTTGTTCTGCCCCACCCTCTAAATTTGCACCCTTTGACGATAACTGCTGTTCAATTTCAGCCGGTTGGAGCTTTGGACCCCATGTCCATCGCCTGTCGACTGCTCACACCTGTCTTCCTGAATACTGAGCAGGAAAGTGCTCTCGTGCCGGGACTGCGTTTCGTCACAGAAACTGTGGATTGGAAAATGTAATCAAGCAGAACAGAGAGAACCACTCCAGACTTGTCTATAAGGTGGAAGTCAGTGTTCATGACTATTGACTCTTGGGTCAGTATTCTGAAAGCTGCCAGTTCTGTATAGGGTCTGAACCAATAAACCAAACAATTTGCAAGTCAAATGTGCCTTTAGTCGTTCGGACAAAAGCATCTGCCAAATGCATGAATGTACAGTGATACAGTAATTATACATTTGATGACTAGTGGTTACTTTCCACCACCTTTACCTGAAATGCTCAGGTCCTACGCTTATGGTATAAGATGAAAAGGTAATATCTCAATTATTATCATTATGCTTGTGTATTTATAGTTAGTTTCTGGAACTCCATGTTTTGTTCACCACCCTCGATCCTTCAGTCATAGGTGTGATTCCTACAGTGGAGTATCTTTATCAGCTGTCATATTATCCGCTGAAGAGTCGGGGATTAGCATATCTCCCACAGTGCATCTGGGTAGCTCCGTCTCTTTGATAATTAGGTTGGATGCGTGGTATGGAGGGTTGAGAGGACATGATGTGATCGCTCTGATTCTGTAGATGATTCCTCGGGCAGAACTGATCTTGAATTGACTACATTTTGCTTCGCCCTCGACTTGTCACCACCTTTATCGGTGTTATCTCTTTCACAATCAATGAAATCGTCTGAGAATTCTTGCCTCTAGCCAAATTGATGTTGAGCACACTTTGTGACCTTTCGCTTCAAAAACTCTCAGTTCGAGAGTCTTTAAATTGCAAATGATTTTGATGTATGTGTGTACACTGCAGAAGACCTGCCCTCTCATATCCACAGCTACGATGGGTGATTGTGGGAAGAATTACGGATATACTTATTGTAACAGAGAATTGTGGCTGTGCTTGGATTGGAAAAGTGACAAACTGCATAGTGCTGTATGTACTGTAACACTCTCTTCTCTTTTTGGAAATAGTAAATGAAACTGTGTGCAGTGGAATTAAATTAAGAATGTACTATATTGTTGCAAGTGTCTTGGACTGTCCATTTTTTCACTAGTTTTAAAATTTTATCAGATATGGCACTCACATAATTCAGATGTTCAATGACGTTACTAAAAAATGAACATGAAAAAAGATCAGATATACCAGATCATTTCATGAACTAAGGAACCAGTAAAGAGGGCTGTCGTTCGCAACCAAAGTTTTTCTTTGGATCATTTACCAGATTGCATTCAAGCTGGCATAAGGACCTCTGGAGTGACGTCACAACATTTTAAAACTAAAAACTACACAACGGCATGATCCGAGATGTATTTTTGTTGTGTTTGGAAGTTTTTGATATCTGAGATGTAATGTAGATATGTAAAATTTGTATAAAATGAGGACCAAGTATCCTACGACAATTTAAAGTGCTACATTTAACAGAGACACCGGTAGACACTTGTCAAATGCCATTAACATTAGCTTTCTGCATGAACAGAGTTTTAAACTGGTCCATGTGTTTAGCCAGTCAGCATGCTTGCATTTGAGATATTGCTGGAATTGTCAGTTTGACGTCATTTGACTTCAACCCATGTAAAGAAATGTTAAATAACCTAGACATTTTATGGTTTTGATGGCAATAGAGTGGCAAAAGTTACAGACTGCAGATTTAATGTATATCAAAAGCTTTACCAAAAGGCTTTGTCAATGGATATTGACCTTAATTTAAGTAATATTGATGGCCTTATTTTTACTTTAAAGTTTATATTGGCTTTTAAGTTGTTAGCCTATGTATTTGCACATATTTGCGCATGGTCTCTTACCTATATTTCTAGATGTGATCATTGAAAATAAATGTAACTATAAATAATCAATGCATAGGACTCGACCGGCCCTGGTGAGTTTAGATCAACTTAAACATTTTAAATGACATCTTAAATGTAAACCTGATTATTTTTAAACAAGGTTTACAGTTTGGCGCAACAGAATTATTAAATAAACATTGATTTATTGTTGGTGCAACCCACCCGTAGTGTTTGAGGCTTTAAATCCAGATGCATGGTTTGCGAGTAACTGGAGGCAGCCCTGCTGCCGAGGAGAGAGAGGGAAGGAGGGGCTACCAGAGCCGGTGTTCATTGCGATGCTCGGAAGAGCGGAGCGTGTCAGAGCCAGGGAGGGGGTGGGAGAGAGACACGGAAGAGATGTTGCTTCATCACAAGCAGCTGAGGGAAAGAGAAGGAGGAGTGTGGCCTGTTTGAGAGGGACAGACTGCCTATGCTGAAGCAATCTGAGGACCATCACCCACCTGCAGGAGCAACTGCATCTTCACACTCTGCCTATTTATTGACATGCCGCACCTTTGGATGTTTACAGGAGCCGCGCAGGTATTCTCACTCTCTTCACCATGAGAGACTGATAGGAAATAGACTTGTGTCCTTGGGTGAACTCTTGAAGGTTTGTCGGCTCCCATTTTGAGATGTTACAGGAACTCTCCTGGGACCTTACAGTTTGTGGACTTTAAACACAGACTTTCTTCGGACTTGGCAAAACTTTCGCTCCTGTGCAGCTCTGTTTATCGCATGCACCTGTGACTCAAGCTCTCTTCGCAGTCTGTCACTTAGCTGACAGCACGCTTCATTGAGAACTTCTGTTTTCCTTGGTCTTCAACTTGGTTTTGTTTTCTTATGAGCAAGTCAATGTGCGGCTGTGGCTGCAGCATCATCTCATCGCTGATGAAGAGGCTTGGCCGCTCTGCTTGCTGCTCAGACCTGCTGTCCTGCAGCCACACCTCTGAGCACCTGCAGCGCATGGCCACCGGCTGCCCACCTCAGCACAAGGTAACCAGCTGCTGGAAACAGAACTGTAGCCATAGTCCTGTAAAATAAATTGCAGCTTTTACAACATTTTTTCATTAGGCCGTTTTCTTTCCAGTTCCAGAAGTTATAGGCCTTGCATCACAGACAGTCATATGTTTGAATTGCATGCATTAGCTCCACGTTTAGAATGATGTGAGTTTTATGGTAAAAGCATTCTGAGGAAAGGCTGTTAATACTCTCTAATAAAGAGTTCAGTCTGTGTCTGGATCTGCACAGCAGGATTGACCTTGCAGTAGTGTCTCCATTGTCATTTGGCCATTAGAGGGACCTGCGAGACCATGCAAGCGTACTGCAGTAATTGATTTATTAATGGAACCAGGTGATTTAATGGCTTTCTTGCTACCTTGACAACCATAGACCATCTTTGCAGCGGTATGCATTCTTAATGGACATCTGTTAAAGGCTGCCTGCCACAGATTTTTCATTCTCTGCTCTATAGTTTTATTAAAGTGAACACTTTGCTAGCAATAGAAGAGAGAAGGATATGAGGTCACTGTGCCTCTTATGCGGCCTGGAGTCTTTTTTAGATGCTCTGGCTCGTTGCTGCTGGCGCATCTTGGGAAAATATTTATTTTGATTGTGAAAAAATGGGGTAGAGAAGCTTTTCTACTTTTTAATATAAGCCGCTGCACTTAGAGAATGGGAACGGGAGGCGTATATTAGGCGACTTACTTTTGACAGCAGAGAGTTATTTGGCCTCTGCATTAGGCATGAAGATTTTTCTACTGGGCGAAAGTGCATTATTCCAACCTTTAGAGTGCAGTAACCATATTGATCTTGGAATTAGTGGGGTTTGTTTATTATAGAACTAAAAACTGTGTTAGGATTTTAAGGTTTTGTGCCAGATTGTAAGTCAAGTGCGCCCGTTTTTTTTTTAAGCTGTACTGACTGGAAAGACAGAAATTGCGTTGTTTTTTTACTTTTTCTTTTTCGTGGCTTTCCGATAGCTATATATGCAGGTAGTGGTCTTTTCCATCCGTGTAAGACGATTCTCTCTCATTCTGGATTGGCTTCATCTTTAAAGGGTTGGGTTACCACTCTTCAATCTGGGTTGAATCCTTCCATAGCTCTGATATTGATTAAAACCTTCCTCATTGAAACATACACTCAAGGGCACAGAGACATTAGCATCGTATTTATAGAAATAACCGGCTAACTGTGGGCTTGACTCTACTAGTGCTCCCTGAGAAAAAAATATAATTACATAGATAAGCACCATATTTAGGATTGCACATTAACGCAGCATGTCATGAAAAAGCTCAACTCTGGCAGGAAGTTTTATTTAGACTGAGCCCTGTGAGTTGTCACTGTGACACAAGGCTAATTTGATAGCCAGGTTTGTCTTTTATTGTCATCTCTGCCTTTGAAAGGTGTTGCTTAAATTAGGACTGGACCAGTTAAAAAACAACATTCTTTTCGATTTGAGTTGACAGGGACTAGGTGGCGTTTCATGAAAGATAACACTAGATTTATGGTCTCTCAGACCAAGAGACTGTTCTTCCGTTTTGTCGGGGGATGTTGGTGGATGGTTTCATATTTGTTCTCTTGGGAAGGAGCTTTTGCCATTTATAATGCTGCACATTCTATCCATACAGAATTCTTTCTTGACCTATGTCTTGAGGTCTTCAGTTTTATATAACTGGCAGAAATCATATCCTCATCTCATGAAATGACTGGCTTGTTTGTTTAGAAGGATGGTAACACATTGCCCTACTGTTGCGCAATCTGTCTCTTTAAAAATCCAAAAGATCCAAGATGACAAGTTAATTCTTGCATGAATATTCCTAGAAATTTGTTTTGTAAGATTTTGCTTCATAATTCATCATTTGCAATTTAAAAGAATAGTGCACCCAAAAATGGTCCCTTCTGTATCTACTATGGTTGACTTTGTCAAAATTTCACTGATCAATGGGCATAATTTTTGGCTGAACTATTCCTTTAATAGAGGATTAACTATTCCATTTTTTTGGAATGTCAGTAATACTTCATTTGGTAGAATATACAGTATAACAATAATAAAGACTTGTTACATCAACTTACTATGGTTAGCACATTCCTTAACATGTTGGCGAACCCCCGGTGGTTCACGGTAGCATTGCAGGAGGTTTGTGTTTTGGATACCGTGAATAAAGTTCTTTCTATTACTTAAAAAATGAAAAGTAATAGATGTGTTACATGTTTTTGATAAAAATAACTATGTTAAATTCTACTGGTTGAAACTTAAAAGTGGACACAATGTTTTTGTGTTATACAATATACATGAAAATGTGCTATTAAATTGTTTATAAAATTTACTTAATGTATAGTTCACCCAAAAAGGAAATTCTGTCATTTACTCACCCTTAGATTGTTCCAAATCTGTATACATTTCTTTGTTCTGCAAAACACAAAGGAAGATATTTGGAAGAATGTCTTTAACCAAACAGATCTCATCCCCCATTGACTCCCATAGTATTTATTTTCTCTACTATGGCAGTAAATGGGGGATGAGATCTGTTCGGTTACTGACATTCTTCCTAATATCATTATTTGTGTTTAGAAAAACAAAGAAATGTATACAGATTTGGAACAATCTGAGGGTAAGTAAATAATGACAGAATTAAATTGTTTGGGTGAACTATCCCTTTAAAAGTCTGAAGTAAATAGTTTAGGTCAATGGGTTTTGAAAATCATATAGAAAGCAAAGAACATCTCTGATAAGCGGATACATCAAAGAATGATAAACGGGTAAATCAAAGAATGCAAAGGACATGTTGGTTTTTCAATATCGGTATAATCAAACTGATGATTTTACCAACTGTAAGCAATATCTTATTACACATTGCATTATTTAGCAAGTTATGACATATTGCATTTTCCAATATCATGCATCCCGACTGAATCATACATAAACTCATGCTGTTGCCACCACATGCTTCCCACTGATTTTTCCTCATATCAGTGAACGCAGAACAGAGCAGATCTACAAACCCCCTTGTATCTATAGGGAGCTGGGCCGGGGCCAGCGTGTTCAGTGGAACACACATTTCTGTCTGCTTGGCCTCCTGCCTACCCTGTTCTGTTAGAGAGGTGCTCCGGCGTTTGGCCTGCGTTTCAGTTCTCTCAGAGCCCGAGCACAGAGTGGTTCTCCGCTGTGCTTCAACCACACAGCTGTGTCTTTTGTCTGTGTACGTCAGAGCCTGCCAAAACCATACAGACAGCACTTGGTGCCGGCTGGAAAAGTACTGCCTAAGTGCCTAAATGCAAAGAAAGCCTGGCGCTAGACACAAGTGACTGGTGAAAGCTTTGTCAATTGGAAATTTTTGCCTTTGCAGAAATGTTGAAAAGTAATGGTTGAGTCAATCAACGAGGACGAGGTGTATGTAGGCGAGACCAGAAAGTGTGACTGGCCTTCTTTTGCACTCAGATGAACACGTATTTAAAAACATAGCTCTTCCTTTGGAAGGATGGGATATGTGTCTCCTTATATTGTGGGTGATATGCATTATACATTTGTATAAAGATCGGTTTGTAATTTATTTGTGTTTTTATGGAGAAATGGTTGGTAAAAGACTCACTGAGTATGACTAGATTTAACTGGCCAGATTTAGAGGAACGCTGTTATTAAAGGTGAGCTGTGCAATTGTATTAATGCTGAATTGACCAATAAATCCGACACAGACAGACAGGAGACCTTCAGAGACCTCTGAAAGTGGTAGTTCACACAAAAATGACACTGTCACACAGGTTTGGAATGACAAGAGGATGACTTTCTTCTGCAGAACACAAAAGAGATGGAAGACCGTTGGTCAACCAAACAATGGTGGTACCCATACATTTCTCTTTTAAAGGCACAAAACCAATGCAAGTCCAAAACCAAAACCAATGAACATTCTTCAAAATATCTTGTTTTGTGTTCTGCAGAAGAAAGTCATACAGGTTTGAAATGACAAGAGAATAAGTAAATGATGACCGAATATACATTTTTGGGTGAACTATCCCTTTAAGTTCGAACTTACTACGTTATATTTATTTTTCCCAGGGGCCTTTTGGGGAGCAAGGAAGATAGTGCCTTCTCAAGAAATATTAGGATGTGAAAATTGGCTTTACTGCAATAAAACAACCTGGAAAAATATAATAAATTTGCTTTACAGAGTTTAAATGATTGAATTATAACAAAACCTAGAGAAGCTGTTTCTTTTTACTGAGCACAGTGAAGCACAATAAGTAAAAATGCTGACAGAGAAACTGCCTTATTATTTAGTGAACCAGACGAGTGTTGTGTTTGCTGGTTTATCTGACTGGAAGGACAATCAGCCAATCATATTCTTAACTGGACCTTGACACTTTGTGATGTTACAAACTCACTTTTCAGCTTCTTGTTCAGGATTTTTACTGCTAAACTGGCCTAGAGATCCAGATAAGCCTTCTGGTTATTTGTCTGTGTGCTTTAATTTTGGTAGGAGCCAGTAGCAGCTCTTTCTGTGTGAGCCAGTATTGCAGGTGAACATGATCAGCACGCACCGCCTGTTAGACACAACAGTTACACAAACAGTTTTTTATGTTTGAGAGTATTTTTACTGCCAAATAAAGATGCCTATTATAAATAGAATAAAATGGAAACCTTGTGAAAACCATTTTATTTTGCCAGGGTCACTAAATGCTACGGACTCCCAGGTCACAGCTGCATTTAGCTAGTTTGTTAGCCAGCAAAACAGCGTCCCTATTTGCAAACCCCAATTCCAATGAAGTTGGGACGTTGTGACTTGCAAAATCTTTTTGACCCATATTTAATTGAATACACCACAAAATATATTTAATATTCAAACTGATAAACTTTATTGTTTTTGCAAATATTCACTCATTTTCAGTTCCAAAAGAGCTGGGACAGGGATATTTTTACCTTGGTGTTACATCACCTTTCCTTCTAGCAACACTTAATATGCTTTTGGGAACTGATGACACAATTGTTGAAGCTTTGTAGGTGGAATTCTTTCCCATTCTTGCATTTTCAATTGGAGACAGGTCTGGACTACAGGCAGGCAGGTCTTGTACCCACAGTCTTTTCCTACGAAGCCACGCTGTTGTAACACATGCAGAATGTGCCTTGGCATTGTCTTGTTTAAATAAGCAGGGACGTCCCTGAAAAAGATCTTGCTTGGATGGCAGCATTTTTGCTCCAAAACCTGCATGTACCTTTCTGGATTAAAGTTGCCTTCTCAGATGTGCATGTTACC
The DNA here is from genome assembly GCF_947034865.1 of Barbatula barbatula. Classification (NCBI taxonomy): domain Eukaryota; kingdom Metazoa; phylum Chordata; class Actinopteri; order Cypriniformes; family Nemacheilidae; genus Barbatula; species Barbatula barbatula. The sequence continues at coordinate 17,007,971 of NC_136771.1, forward strand.
CATACCGCGAGCACTAGCACACCCCCATACCATCAGAGATGCTGGTTTTGAACTTTGCGCTGATAACAATCTGCATGATCCTTTTCCTCTTTAGCCCGGAGGACACGACGTACATGATTTCCAGAAAAACTATTTGAACTCCTCAGACCACAGTACACTTGGCCACTTCGCCTCATTCCATCTCAGATGAGGTTGGGCACGAAGAAGCTGGCTGTGTTTCTGTCGCATTGCATGGTAGGGTTTTAACTTTCACTTGTAGATGCTGCGACGAACTATGCTAACTATAAATGGCATTCCGAAGTGTTCCTGAGCCCACATGGTATTTTCCTTTACCGAATGTCTGTTTTTAATGCTGTGCCTCCTGAGGGGTTGAAGGTCACAGGCATTCAGTGTTGGTTTACGGCCTTGTTGCTTACATGCCGAGATTCTTACAGATTTTCTGAATCTTTTGCTGATATTATGGACTGCAGATGATGTATAATGTATAAAAAAAATCCTTGCAATAGCAGGTTAAGGTACCATTTGCTCACGAAGCTGTTCACAAAGTGGTGAACCGCGTCCCCTTGCTTGTGAATGACTGAGCCTTTTAGGGTGCTCCTTTTATACCTAATCATGTTGCTTACCTGTTTCCAATACATTTCTTCACCTGTGGAATGGGTTTGGGTTTGTACACATGACATTGTGCTCTTTGCGAATGATAACGTGGAAGGTTTTGGATTTACTTAATGGAATAACTTTCATTAAACACAAGAGCCTTGTTCATGCCGGTTTATACTGTTGGTTGGTAAGATAACTATGAATTGGGATGGGTATTGCTAAGATTTTAACTGTATCGATACTTTTTATCGTACCGGTACTTAAACAGTATTCTTATCGGTACATTTTGATATAAAAAGAAACAAATTATGAACAGAATTAACATTGCTTTATTTTAATTAACATTTTTTTAAAAATCTATAATTTAAAATTTAAAAAATTCTTACAAATTAATATTTTTCATAAATTGTTCCTTAATCCTTATTGTAAGCATTCAGCATGCATACTTGACATAGATGCGGCATCAAGAGATGTGCTAGATTGCAGTAAGCAGTCAAAAACAGTACACTCTTTGTTATTGAAAATTAGAAACTAACGTTATCTTGCACATTTTCATCTCAACAATAATGTAGCAATAACATATATATATTTTTTTCTCATTATCAAAAGCAGAACAAATACGGACTGAGCTTATCTATGCTCCGTTCTGTCATAATTTTGCCCCGGGGCCAGTTTAATACCGGGTTTCGTTACCCATCCCTAATTATGAAGACTTTGTTTTTAAGTATGATACATACAGTATACAGCTATACATATCCCTGATGTGCAGTGCATGACTTAGTGTGAATGAGACATTTCTGACATCGGGTGAAGTTATTTATGTTTGGCTCATAAGACGTCACATCCAGGCAGTTTAGGGTTAATAAAATAACCCTGTTCTTTATTCTTTTTTTCTGTTCATAATGTTTCCTGTAACTGAGGTGTTCAAAAGGAGATGACAGACTGGCGGCTTTGCAGGAAATGACATCGGAAAACCAATAACACCGCCGCTCTCTCCACCTCATCCTTTTGCTAACGTACTATATGAGAGGATATGCCAAAATCCATTTTGGCTTCACCTTCCTCTCAGTGCCGTTAGATGCAGATAAATGACCTGCCGCTGAAGTGTACACAGTGGTAATAACTGAAGAAATGATGCACCTCACTTTCATATCAGACTGCTCGACTACGCCAGCCTGGCCGCAATCCCTGGGAGCCAAGCCAAATGCTTCTATCTTAAAGCCAACGTTTCCTGGTTTCCATATCAAAGCCTGTTCCAACGAAGCTATTATGAAGCATTTTAAGTTTTTCATGAGAGAAATAACAGTTTTGCATTTAATCACTGGTCATGTTGTTGGTTTTTTTTTGCTTGAAAGTGATATATCTGCTAATCCTTTATTACTTTTAGCGTTGTTAATGAATTACCTTTAATTCAGATCAGCCATTTTTGGCTGTTTTGTGGTAGTTAAGAGCCAGCCTGAGTGCTTGGATGGTTTTCCCAATTGATTTGAAATGGGTTTTTGAGAGATTGCTTAGTATCCGACCCGCCATTAATTGTTCATTTGTATGTTTTTGTTCTGACATTAATACATTTTCTGTATTTTTCAAATCCCTATATTGCCAACAAGTATAATGCAGTGTTATATGGTCTAGTATTAGGTTTTTAGTATTTGTTTTGTTTGAAATGTGGTGAAACATTCTTGTTTTGCTGTCTTCTACCCGGTTTATTGGGTTGCCATTTTATCCAAATGTTGAATTCTTTTCCAAAATAAATTTTCTGTAATTTAAAGGAAAAAATGTGGTTTCAAAGCAATATGGAGCGATTTTAGTCTCATTAATTATTCATGCGTAAAACAAGATACACACATGCGTAAACAGTTTCGCATGCATAAAACTTAATTTACGTGCACATAGTATATATTTACATTTACGAAAAGCAATTCACGTGCGTAAAACAAAACTAGTTTCTCATAAAGTACGTTTCGCAAACATACAACTGCGCACAAAACTTTCGAAAAGTTAAAATGTACACGTTTGTATTGTTATGCGAATGTACAAATCGTCACACACGTGTGAATCGCCTTGGACGTGTGTGTGTGTTTTTTGAGACTCTCCTGGCAACGCACTTGGGTTGTCGTACTCTTTAGCCAATCAGATTCAAGCTTACCATTCAACCAATCACAACCCACTGAGGGCGCAGGACTCGAGGAAAACGGCTCTGCGCAGCTTTGGTGCAGGCGGCACATTAGTTTGTTTTGTAGGCTAACGTTACATAGTTTAACCGTTCACGGAGAGTGTGTTTTTATGTTTTTAAACGTTGCTTACGTTACCATTACGATATGTGTTTATGTCAGAAAGCCTGCCTTAGGAACTAAAGTGTTTTTAGTGTTTCCCAGACGGACCAGTATTAGTGTAACCTATCAGTAAAGGTTTCATCCTTTGTTCATGTTGCTGCTCCTTTTCCGTAATCTGTTCATTTATTTGCACAATGTTGAAATCAGTATTATGTCTGCTATTGCTGTTTCGAATGTTTACATTGTTTGTATTGTTCCGCTTTAGCGGTTATTTGCGGACGTGATTGCCGCGATGTTTCTAAGCTAACGCTACATGTAGCTGCTACATTGCTATTGTTATTTTTTTTTCTTGTTCCTTTGTAGAACAAACCCACATGTTCAATCATAGTGGCAACAGGAATAAATAGGATTGCCAAACAAAGCCTCAATGTCTTCCTTCACTCTTGATTCTGTGACCGGAATCTGGTTCATACTTGGCCACCTCAACCAGTTAAATTCTTAAGAGTAGTATAGTTCACTACTTGACAGTTTATGTGGTTGCCAAACCAAAATAATAGAGTTGTTACATGAACATGATTTTGGTTACATGTGGAATAAAGTGTTTTCATCGACTGCAAATCTTCAGTTTCCTCCCATTTTGCGATTCATTGCTGTATCATGTCTATTTACCTTACCGTGTTTCTATCTGAGGTCAGTAGTATTGTCAAAGACGGTTTGTGTCGTTTTTATTAAAATCTGATAATACTAGTTAACTTTAAATGTAGTAATTTATTAGTATGTGTCTATATAGGCTAATATATCTATCCATTTAATCTGAATTAGTAAAATAATCCCTTCAATGGCGTTTACAGAAGCGAATAAGGAACATAACACGTATGTCTAACTAGACTATATTCATTTACATGAAGAAAGAATTACAAAGTCAGGGGAAACATTACAGTATTTCAAACTGACTTGACAGAACACATAGTGAAATGAGACCAGGTGGACAGCAGCGAAGTAAATTGAGTAATGAATTTTATTTAACAGTAAAAAATATAATAAATTGTACCCACGAAGCTGCGCAAGCGTGGAACAGATCGTAATGTGATTAACGTGCGGTGAGGGTGATGCGTCATTTCCGTTGTATTTGAGCCAAACTGCACTAAAGTTGCGCAGAACCGTTTTCCTCGAGTCCTGCACCCTCAGTGGGTTGTGATTGGTTGAATGGTAAGCTTGAATCTGATTGGCTAAAGAGTACGACAACCCAAGTGCGTTGCCAGGAGAGTCTCAAAACACACACACACACGTCCAAGGCGATTCACACGTGTGTGACGATTTGTACATTCGCATAACAATACAAACGTGTACATTTTAACTTTTCGAAAGTTTTGTGCGCAGTTGTATGTTTGCGAAACGTACTTTATGAGAAAATAGTTTTGTTTTACGCACGTGAATTGCTTTTCATAAATGTAAATATATACTATGTGCACGTAAATTAGGTTTTATGCATGCGAAACTGTTTACGCATGTGTGTATCTTGTTTTACGCATGAATAATTAATGAGACTAAAATCGCTCCATAAAGCAACAACATAAACGTTACTTCTGATGCTCGCCTTTGTGCCCCCAACTTAACTTCCTGTACACATCCTCGAGGAATAGAGTCCCTGCAGATTGTTTCTGAAAACAAGCAAAATAAATAACGTTACATTAGCTAGCAAGTTAAAAGCATGACTAGCCAGAATTATTTGGGGTTACCACCAGTAGAAGAACAGTTACTTGGCAAAACTTAAATTCGTTACACGACCCATTTAACAAATTATTGAATACAATTTAAATGCAATAAAATTCAACAAATTATTCAATACAACTATTATACAATAAAATAGTAGTTTAATAATAGTAGTAATAATATTTTCTATGACATAACACACACCAATTATAACCCGCTGGTGATTTTTTTAAAGCCTTATTGTGTCTTAAAAAAGCCGTTTGTCAAAAGTGACTACTTCCTTTGGAAGGGACCGTAAGACCTCATAGGCTTTCAGTCGAGGAAACCAGCAAGGTGCTTGCTTCCGGGTTAGCCTACAAAAATACATAATGTCTGAGGTACTGGATTGTTAAAACAGGCTTTACTTACATCCACATATAACACAGACTCTCGTCTTTAATGCAAATGAGGCTTAATGTAATAATGTCTGTGTATGTTGCCGGTTAGATTGCAGTGCTCTCACTTACTCCGTCTGATTCGCTTGTTCACAGTATAATGGCATTCATTTTGTTCCAAGACTAAAGCATTTGCCAGATAGACCAGCATGCAGGATGTGAATACTAACACAGTCCAGTAGAACAGCCTACCTCACCAGGCCACAGGGTGGACACTGTCCTCCTACATGTCTCCAATGGCATGCATTTATCATTTCATAAAACTGATAAAAAGCAATTACTCAGAGAGCAAACTTTGTTGCATTGCTCTTTGTGCACATCATCAAGATAGGAAGGGAAATGGAAACATCTGCTTAAAGAGCATCCCCACAATTTCTTTCCAACGATTGAACACGGATCCTGTTATATCGGAAAGGCTTCGGTAATCAAAAAGCTTATCTAATCATTTGGTTTAATCTGTTTTGAATTGCCCTGAGAGCTCTGCCTTCATATATCTGCTGTGATTATACCCTAATCCAGCCCTCCGAGAAGAGCAAACCAGAGATGGATGCTTGCGAGGGGGGGGAATCGGCACAAATCTGGTGATATGATATATTGATGTCCAGGTTGTGATATGATAACATTGTGATGTGATCTTGTAGAATGTGCGATGTATTTTCTTAGCCATTTCTGAATGTTTTGTTATTTTGGTGAAATAAAAAGCACAGGTTCCCTTCACTTTGTTTCACAGACAGTACATGATGCTTCATGTTTGTCCATTAGAATGTCATTGGATTGAAGTGATTACAGACATCGTCTCTCGAATACTACGCACTGATAAATCGTGGATAAAACCAATGAATGTTTTTTAGTTTACAGATGCCCTTACCATGACAATGAGGCCTAGTAGTGTAACATGCACACAGTCATGCAGTCAGTTTAGTTTTGTTTACTGTCTGTGTCCATGTGTATAAGATCATTATCTTAATCTGCTTTCTATCAGACCCCAGTGTTCTCACGCCCCTGATGGGATTACACCGTTTGCTCTGCTTTCACTTGTACAGTTGTTTACTGTTTTTACTGGATTCTTACATTTGTGAATTTGTCTCGTCTTGAGTGAAATGCTCCACTTGATCTTACCGCTTGAACTGAAGGAATATGTCTAAAAGGAGTTTTGAAGACAAAATTATTATTGTTTAAACAGGTTTGTTTCTTGTATTACATAACAAAAAAATCATTTATTACAAATATTTATTGAAAGGGTGATATTGACTGAGTAATGAAGGGGAAGCAGGCCATAAGAGCCTAAAGTACATAGGAACGGTAATATTGTTCAAAAAGCATAATTTGTGTGAAGGTGAGACCTCATGAATTTGGGTGGTGAAAACCAATTCTAGGCAAAGGATGACAGATGTAAAGTGATATAAAACGAGCTTAATATGGAAAGCTTAAAACATTATTGTATGTGAGATGAACTTCTTTGGCAATGATGCCCCCCGCAGGCATGTTGTGTCTTCATTGTAATTGCTCATTTGTGGTAGTGTCTTAAGAGGGTTTCTGGGATTTAAATTCAGCTTGAATACATTTTAAATAGTGTAAACAAGACATTACGTTCATCTGTCCTATTGTCCGTCCAATTTTCACTGGTCAAGTAAGTGTATCGTCACATACTATACATAGCGGTCCATATTCATCATAAAGGAGCACATGAAAATGTAAACTATTTTGTGTTCTTGTGAACTATAAAGCCAGGACTTTACAGTTGATGCTTACTAAAGAAAATCGAATTCACGATTTTGTCAATTTCAAGTGGAAGACCGTAAAACATGGGTTTGTCTGCTTTGTGTTTGTATGACTGTTTGTTTACATGCTTTTGATACTGTTGCCATAGTTTAAAAGGCTAAACCTAGTGTAGATTATACGCTGCTAAGCAGGAGAGCTGCCCATTGTTTCAGTGCTGCTCGTATTGCAGCTTTAATTGCTGGATGCAAATGTCTATTGTTTTATTTCATAGGCCTGAATAAAGAATAATGGCATACTCCTTTTTTAACACACTCCAGGTTTCCAACAAAATCAGTTCTTATACTCACCCCAAATACATGTCTTTTATTGCCCTAAACAATTTATCCATACCTCCTTTCTCACCCATTTCTTGTCTCTCTTTTCGTCTCTTTAGAATGCCAAATCCTTGTCCTCCTCAGACAGCCTAGCGAAGGTGCAGGAGGTAGCAAGCTGGCTTTTGGAAATGAACCAGGATCTGCTGTCGGGGGGCAGCGGCAGCAGGGCGGCCCAGCAGCAGAGGCAGAGGCCCGGGACAGCAGGGGCAGGTAACGGCACCTCCGACGGCCGCACACCCCAGCCCCAGGCGGAGCACATGAACCAGGTGCAGGAGGAGTCCGAGCAGGAGGCGCAGCAACAGAGACGGGAGCCGGCCGAGGAAGAGGAGGAGGGCGGAAGAGAGCGTCTCAGGGAAGAGCAGGAGCCATGGCCATCCGGAGGCGAGGCAGTGGAGGAGGGGCGCAGGAACGGGGAGGAGAAGGGAGCGCAGTGGATGTGGGAGCAGGAGCAGAGAAGACTGCGCAGAGGTCGTCACGGAGAGGAGGAGAATGAGGAGGAGGAGAACAATAACAGCGGGAGGGAGGGGCAAGGCGGGGCCGGACTGCGTTCCGAGGAACATGACGACCGCCCGGAGGATGAGGAGGAGGGGGAGGAGGAGGAAATGGACCAAGACAGTGATGAGTTTGAACATTCAGATGATAGTGGGAGGGAAGAGCAGGAGGAGGCTGAAGAGGAGGAGGAGGACTGTGAGGAAGGCCTCCACTCTCCCTCCCTCAGGACCAGTATTTCGGACCATAATGATAATACAGACCAGTCTTCTGGCCGACAGCACCAAAGCTCACACTCTGTTGAGAATAAGGTAAGCAAATTCAACATTTTCTTACTGGTTCAAATGTAGTTTTAGAATTCTTCTGGGAAAGTGTCTATGAAGTAGCATGGCATCTTATGTGAACATAACTTTTATGCGCTTGTATTATGGTGTTTGTCTCCCTCTATTGGGCATTTTACAACATTCAACTGACTGACTTGGGTTTTGCCAAGACGTCTTTTATATGGTCAAGTAACGCGTTTTCCGTGAACAAAATCTTTGTTGGTCTTAGTTTGATCTACGTTCCTGTTAAAAAAAAAAACAAGTCCTTGCCTAAAATCAGATTGTTTTCCAGAACCAACATGGAACACTGCTCGGTCAAACTGTGTGTTTACCTTTGATGACCTGGTGCATCCAATTTAAGGTTTTTTTTTTTGTGAACGAGCATCTATACAGGATTATAAAGTGATGTTCACGTTGGGTGGATTTTTGAATCATTGACATTTTATTATGTATTCCACACTTCTACAATAACATTTGCTAATGTATAGGATTGTACAGGCAGCAACTGATCATTCCTCAAACTCAATTAAAATCAGCACAGCATAATCTATGTAAGGTACCGAGTTTTGCAGCCGACATGACTTTAGTGATTGCAGTCATGTGTTATGCTTAAAATAGAATAAATGCAAAGGTATCATGTTTACATACACAAAAGATGAAGGTATTATTTTTTCATTTTCATTTATACATTTGGCTGAATGTTTTTTCAAAGTGACTTTCAGTGCATTTGAGGATTCTTTTTTGTTTTTGATTCTGTATAAGTTCTCCTAATAAACTTTCGCTGCTGCTAATGTAAGGCTATACCAATTGAGCTACAGGAACATGTTCTTGTAAAAAAAAAAGGATACATCTCTAAATAATACATCTCACTTATTCCTCCATGAACATTCCCCTCTGTGGATTAGAATGTAGTTATGATGCTATTACTGGTGCCTTTTGCAGAAATTTATATTTTACGTTTTCACATAAAGGCATTTTTTATATAAACAAATGGCCAACAGGTGTGTAACAATAAGGTGTATGGTAAGGTTAGGGCTAGTATAGAGGTCTTTATTGTCCCAATTAGGCATCCATTTAATAATTTTAATAAATATAATCATTACCACTTGTTATTTTAAAATGTAGAATGCACAACACTACTTTGTTTACATTGCTGTGTCAAAATTAGATTAGATTAGATTCAACTTTATTGTCATTACACATATACAAGTACAGTGTAACGAAATGTAGTTTAGGTCTAACCAGAAGTGCAGTTAGCAAGTGCAGGATATACAGTTAGAATAAATACAGAATACAATATGAGAGAATATAATACAGTGGGCATGGACTATGAAAATATTTTGCAGTAGGAATGTTCTATGAAAATATGACAGACGGTATATACTATGAACAATATATACAGATGGCTATATACTATGAACATTAATGTACAGGTGGATAAGAACAGATAATAATTTAGACTAAAATAGTGCAAGTGACTTAGGTATGCATAAATTATTGACATTGGCTATAAAAGTTGCAGTGCAATAGGTGAGTTAATGCAGTTGTTGAAGTTACAGTGCAGTGGATGAGTTAATGCGGTTATTAAAGATACGGTGGAGTATACGAGTTAATGCAGTTAATAGGTTGCAGTCCATAAGATGAGTAAATGCAGTTAATAGTAGGGCTGCAACAACGAATCGATAAAATCGATAAAAATCGATTATTAAAAATGTTGGCAACGAATTTCATTATCGATTCGTTGTATCGCGCGACTATAACGCGCGCCACATGTTTGAGTGGCGTGAGCGTGGCGTTTCTGTTGCGTGTCAGCTCTGTGGCGGCTGCGTCGTGTTTTCTGTATCTTTGCACACCAGCACCGTGCCTGACGCGGCGCTGGCGCGCTGCTGCTGCTAAAGGTGACATAGAGGGAGGCCGCCGACAGACAAGGGTCTTGTATTCACGACATGTTTAAACTTTTTTCACATAACCTACACCTTCCAAAATCCGAAAAATGAGTAAGTAGGCTGTCTGTTTATTTAAATAACATTTCCAAATGTTTTGTAGCTTTATTACCTGATGTTGGACCGTCACTCAGATGACACACTAGACTACGTTGTTATTGTAGTGTGTCATATTTTTTTCCATTTTTAATCACATTGTTAAGAGCATAAAAAACAAAAATAATTCAGTCACCAATACATTTTGGGGTTTAATACGAACCACAATTCGTATTAAGATGATTCTCAGATATGTTATTAAAGATGTAACGTAATCAATTGATGCACGAGTTTACTTTATGCAATATGTGTTTAAGATGGACATAAATTAATATTCCCATTCAATGCAATGTATCTTTTCATTGGATATAGCCTAAGCATTTTCTTGGAGGAAGATTTTATGGAAAAAAGTAGTTAATTGGAGTATTCATTTGCAACATTTTAGTAATAATATCTCATACTTAATAGGAATATTAATGTATAATTTATTTCAATATTCACTTGTTGTTTCTCCAATAATGCATTATAAACATGATTTAAGTCCTGATGTTTTCTACAGTGGACATGTAAACCCCGTAACGTGTAGATGTTGGTTTAATGAAATTCAATTTGAAAATACGTTCAAATAAATGATGATTAGCTTTCAAACATCAAAATGGCATTCATTAATATGTATTCGTGTACAAAATTACATATAAACATCTTTTCCTATTCTATTTTGCCTGGAAACGCTTCCAACACGCTTGCGTGTCTCGTGAAAAATAGGCGTCGATTCAATTCCTAGCATGCACGCGTTTTCCGTGCGGCTCGTCTCACGCAGGCAGTGTGCAAGCTCTAACCTGTTAACATGGGAGCCGATTTAAAAACGGTCACGCCAGGCTTCTGAGACGCTCACGCCACGCATCTAGTGTGTCACAGGACTAAAAAAAGTTGATCGCGCCGCGCAGCATAGCGGAGAAAAAATAAATTAAAAAAGCAGAGTGGAGGTAGAGGAAAGACCATCAGAGAGACCCGAAAAAATTCCAGAAAAAAACAGCAAACCATGAGAGGCTTCTTGATGGGAAATGCATCATGTAAACCACAGCCAGCTGTAATAATAATATAATAAGTAATAATAAAGCTTTTGAAATATGTTTTGCAATGTCAGTTCTATTTTTCAATAAAGGGTTGAAAATGAATGCTTTTAAAAATTTGTATCCGATTCATCGATTAATCGAACAAATAATCGACAGATTAATCGATTATTAAAATAATCGTTAGTTGCAGCTCTAGTTAATAGAGTTACAGTGCAGTAGATTAGTTAATGCAGTTATTGAAGTTACAGTGCAATAGATGAGTAGATGCAGTTAATAGAATGACAGTGCAGTAGATAGGAAATGGAATGGAGTTGAATTCAGATGTACGTTGAATGCTTGAGGTGGACTGGAGGAAGCAGTAGCGTGGAAGGCAAGGTTGTAGCTAAAATGCAGAATGGAGTTTATTAAGCGTTCCTCAAGTGGACAGGACTTGACTGACTACACTCTGAAAAGTAAGACGGGTGAGTGGGTCCAATATCGTTGCTGAATGGGTCCTGTCCCACCCACAAACAATGGTTCCAACGGCCATGGAAATCTTTGCCTTGGAATGCTAAGAATCTATCTGCGAGTTGTTTTGAGATATTGACCCCTTAAAGTTGTTGCGTTTCTTATAGCATAAATGAAAAATTCATACATGAGAAAGGCTGAGTTCCTACATGAATTCTAAATGTACAATATCAACATTTTCTGAAATTTGTAAATGGGGATCTTTGGAACAGGTCAAAGGCAGACAGAACCTTCTGATTCTGAAAAAAATCACTTTCTGTTTAGAATATGGTTCTATCTGCAAAACATTAAAAGCAATACATGTAAGGGATGATGTAGGCAGCCGGTTGTTATCGCAGAAATAAGCCCTGACAGTGTGATTCATATCACACTGAAGGGGCTTATTTTGTGATAACAGCTGGCTGCTTGTACATCATCTTGCTTATTACACGGCTACTTGCTACTAGTGTTGGGCGGTATGACCATACATTTATTTAATGGTATTTTCCAGATTTACACCGGTTTCCGGTATATGCAGTATTTGTTTATCACATTTTATACTGAATGAGAGAGGAAATACTGCAGTTGATTGACTTCAAATGCCCTTTTATACTGTCATGGTGAGTGTATATTGTAGAAAAATGCCACACTAGTGTTTATATAGGTTAGCAAGTCCCACAAAATGATGCTGTTTATAAAGAGGTGGCACTCATGATGAAGTGGAGGAATCAGGATGCATGACATTTGCAGTTAAAATACAGAACCACTTAATTGTGCAAAATTGGCACACAACTACACAATGTAAACAATCCCCTTCCCCTATGATAACGGCACAGTTTAGACTACTTTAATAACTGAATCGCATGCAAAGGTAACTTGCATACATTATTTAAGCAAATAAATAGAGAAATAAAGCTTGAAACTCACTTTTTTGATATTATCCATCAGATTGTCTTTTGTAACCCGTCACTTACCTCTAGAGAAAAGTGCCACTTTGAGCTTCATTTGACTGGACTGGTTCACTGTATATGGACTGGAGCTATGCTGGAGAAGTGAGAGGGTGTGTAGATACTCTTACAGGTGTCACACAAGTGTATGTGTGTGTCATTAGATTTTGATGATTTCAGACAAAATTGTGAATGTTTTGTTGAAAGGACCATCACTGACAGTTAGGCTTTGCGCGATAGCAACTTTCGAACGATTTGGCGATTAATTGCAACAGAAATAACTCTGATAGTCGATATTATTGTAATTGTATAACTCTTTTATGCCACTGATTAAGTAATGATAATATAATATTTCATGTACACCCTTTTGAAGAAAAAAAACCTTTTAATAGAATATTTGGACATTGAAATTGGAATGTAGATAATAACTGTGTTAATATTTAAAATCAATAAAACTGATACTTTCAGTCCTCAATTATAATTGTTTGATTTACTTTACAAGCTGTTATGAAGTCTATAGGGTAAGCAGAGGCCTTGATATGTGAGCTTTGGAGAGGGCAGCATGATTGTATGTCATAATGTGGCCGTTTCAAATACACTGTCCGTCCCGTGTGTGCGACTAGGGCTCTGTATTGATTCTGATGATTCGATTCAGATTCACAAGCTTTCCATTCTATTCTCGATTCGAGTCAATGATTGTAGATTTATTACAACTCCTATAGATATTTCTAAAAAAGATCAGTAAATATAACATTCAAGTGGTGAATAAAACAATGAAATGTGGAGCCACAAACCTGTAACCTTAAACAAACTTGAAACCGAACAGGTTATTTTTCATTTAAGATACAGTTGTAACGTCCACCCGTTCTAAAAAGTACAGGGACATCTAGTAGTAGCAAAAACATTCACGTCAATGCATGTTCAGTGCTTGCGGAAATACGAAAGAATAAAAATCGATTCACTGCTTTTGAGAATCGATATTGAATCGACCGTATTTAAAAAAACGATGAATCGATCTGCAATTCTTTTGTCCAGCCCTATGTGCGACTGCGTGTGAACCCAACGTGAAGCGCTAACAGAGACACCCAGTCTGTGAACATTTAATGTCAGTAATGCATAAATAATCACAATGCCGATATATTGCATCACCAAAAACTACTGACGTCAAGTTTATTTATATATCGCATGATTATCGATAAATTGACTATTGCGACAGGCCTACTGACAGCACAGTCTGTCTCTCCAGCCAATGTTTGTCATTCAGTACTCTGTACTGTAGCCAAATTTGATTGGCCCCAGTGATGGCTCACCACATGTAAACATCCAGAGGCCGTAGAGGAGGTTGTCATCCAGACAAATGTTAGTGACGCAATTCCCTTGACACTCCAGGAATGCGTGTATGTTTTTTATACCTGCACAGTTTCGTTCATGCGTTGTTTTCATCGTCAACTTGAATCAAAAGGAAGATTAAAGCTGTGTTTCAAAGCGAAGAGCAAAGACCGTTTGAATGAACTGAGGTAGAGAAGTAAAAGGGGAGGGAATGCAAGTGCGCCGACCCTCCTCATCCTCTTCGTTGTGCCTCACGAAGCACAGAGCCGACAAGCCTGTCATTGCTCTGACAGAAAACGACCTACAAATCCTTTTCTCCGCTTCTCTCCATGACCGAAAAGATTCTCTCTGGGCTGACATGGGGAATCGCAGTATAAAGAAGGTTGCGCTCTTACTGGTGAGTGAACCCCTAGAGAAAACATCTTCTCTGTGTGAAGAGTGTATCGTTCGTATTTTAGCCGCTGTGTTTTTTGGATAAGAATGCGTGTTTATCTAATCGTGGGAGTCACGGTGAGGCTGAAGTTGAGGGAACAGGGAAGGTAGCTTGGAGTGTGCCCTTTGAAAGGGTTGTTACTGTTTTTGTTGGCTCATTCTCTATGTAGTCGGATGCCGACTTGGCAGGGAAGGGGTGTTTTTGTTTCTGTTTCTAAACCTTATGCAAGTTGTCTGACAGTTATCCAGGTCAGCCCACGACTTTTCCCATGTCCTTGTGCTTTAAACTGTATTTTTAGGAAACCGCTGGCCCTATGGTGCACCAGGATGCTTTCCATGCATCCCACTAGGTTTTTAGACATCATTGTGTATGTATACTGCATATTGCCGTCATTTTGCCAAACATCTTTCATATCATGGTTTAGCATCTTTTGGGTATCGTAGACTCAGTGATGCGTAACCTGTCTGTGGCTGGTGTCCTATTCCCCTCGGATAATCAAGATTTCATTAAGAACTTGAATAGGGAATGCTGACCTTTTGTAAATGAGATCACACTGAAATATTTTTCTTGAGGAAATGTTGTTCCAGGCTTTTTTATTTCGGGTTGGAAATTATGCATTCAGGGATTTTCACAATATGCTAATGTTGAGCTCTTGAAAAGGCCACGATAGAAATAACAATAGGAATTAATGCTGAATTTGTATTCAAAGGCAACATCCTGTAACTGATAGTGCTTTCTTTAAGCTCAGAGATGATTGAATTCCATCATGCAGTGTACGATAACTGAACGAAGAACATAAACACAGAGCAGTTCTGTTGAATTTTCTGATCTCATGTCAATCCCTGAAGTTCGAGTCTTGATCTCAAGGTTCAATTTTGCAGGATTGAATAATTGAACATGGACGAAGTGGTTCCACATAGTGGACATAACCTCTTCTCTCATACTTATGATTTCACTTCTTGCTTTGGTACTAGTTACTGGTACTATTATTACTATTAGTACTATTAGCAACACTGATTTAAATTCATTTTACAAGTCACTCTTCAAGCGTGTAAAATTTGTTCGTTCAAAATGTTATGGCATTAATCCGTATATATGGTCGTTTTTATGTTTCTGAATGTTGTCGATCAAGAATGTGGTCATAATATACTGTTGATATACGTGGAAATAGAACTTAAATGAGTTGTTCACACTTACTGTGTAAGAGAAACACATTACTTGACTTTGAAACAGTGACTTTGCAGTTCGAGTTGCTTAACTTGTTGGAAGGAAATTGTATATTGGCACCTGCTGACTTACTGAATGATTTAGAAATGTTTGGCATGCCTTATGTTGTTGACACTGGTGTTAGCAGGCTGCCAAGTTAACTTTATAAAATGCTCATGGTGAGTGACTTGAGTGAATATATTAGGCAAGAAACTGCCTTTAGATTGTTTAAATGCAGGTTTCCCTTGTTTTATTTGCAGCGTTGTGCTTGAATTGCAGTTTAACGTAAACCATGTGAATTAAATAAGGAGTTCTAAAATGAATGTGTGAGTCTTTTGAAATCCCTGTGAACCGGAAGTTGCAATAGTTTTTACCTCTGTATTTTGACACATTTTCGATAGTAGTGGGCTCAAGTCTTTCTCTGCGATTTGGTTGAATGTATAAAAACAGCCGTTTCATTTTGATGTAGAACTGGCAGCAGACATGACAGTTGAAGAGGAGGAGTTAACGGATGCTCCGCCCAAGCCTTCTAACATGCGTCGTTTAAGATGGATAGCCATTACAGGAAGGAAGTGCATTTTCTGATTTTAACTAAAGATTTTAAGGGCAGACAATTTAAAAAAAGAGGATGACCCACATTGATAAACTATTTCCAACAAACGCTGCAATATTTTATGAAAAAAATAGGCATTGTAATTTTTAAATTCACTGGGACTTTAAAAGTTAACGGTCTTTTGACTACTACCTTTACATTTACTGTATCAAGGACAACGAATTTAGATTCTGTTGATCCCACACAGGGAACTTTGCATGTTTTGTAGCTTTATGTTGAGATTTCTTCTTTCTCCATTATGACTTTTGTTGCATGTGAGCTATTGTTTCACACTTTTGTCTTCAGAATGTTCCTCAATGCCCTGAAATCATGAACATAGGGTCCACATGCCACCTTTATTAACAGCAACCCAGAGGCTTTTGCCTGTTTAAATGGAAAAGTGTGGTGAATGCTTGCATTGTTCAGTTTTTTACGTTTGACTTGACTGCACTGTATTTACTGTTAAGTGTCTCTTTAGTTAACGCCGTCACAATGCACAGTTTAATTTTCAACATATGGATTCTGTCCATATTATGTTTCCTGCTGTTTACAGTATAAGGTCCAGGTGTAGATTCATTAACTTCTTAACTGGTTCAGTAACTGCTTTCTAATACCTTTAATGAGGGAAGACTTTCTGTTCTCTGAAATCCCTTGCGTTTGTCTTTATCATGAATGGTTTATTTAAATTCAGAAGTGTAATTAACTCGAATCTGTCTGTCTGTTGAGATTCTGTTCTCAGATTATCATGTGGCAGATTAAGGGGCAGACGAATCTAGGTTTCCCGTCAGAATGGGAAGTCATTCTTATCGGTTGAGATGAAAGCGCTCCCTCAGTTATGCGAAGCCTGAGCCTCTTAGATCCGTGCCGAACACAAGCCTAGATTTTATGGTTTCAAACAGACTGTTGAATCACAATATGAGTAAACAGTTTGAAAAATGAACAAGCTGGAAAGATGATGCCCACGAGACAAGGCCTCGTTCTAATTCGCTAGGTTTTAGAAATGTAGTCTTCCCACATAACACTAAAACTGTTGATTTAAGTTGTGTTTTCATCCATTCCTCCTGTTTAAAAAGCCTTTGGTAGTTTGTAATTAGTGTTTCCCAAACTGTCAGCTGGTATCATTGAAAATTCTTTCTGATGAAGAGTAAATGTAAATGTGATTGTAGAGTTTGCGGCGCTGTTTGATTGGCCCAGAAAATACGATCAAAACAAGCTGTTTATAGTCGCACTTTAATTCCACAGCCATGCGCCAACTGTGCTTGTTTTGCCAGGATTTTGATGTCTGAGATGAAGTTTTGGGATCTATTAAAGACGAGTTCCAGTTTTCGGTCACTTACAGTGACGTGATCCATGACATATTGCTGTTACCTTTAAACTTGTCCGTTTGACGAACTTCTACATGTTGTAGCAAAAATGCTTTAGGGAGAAAATCCCTTTGTTGTTGATGCTGTCTTTAATATATCAACCATCTTGATTAAAATGTAAACCTTGTTATACTTTTTACTTAATGTTCAAGTGTTAAATGTATTTGCTAAGATGTTGTACAGACTTGGATAAGATTATGAATACTGTAGTTTGCTTTTAGCTTTTATTCAATATCTCACCACATTATGCAACAACTATAAAGGATAAAAATTGCATCGTGGATATACCAGTTATTTGAAGGTTAGGTTGCCAAGTGTGTTTAAACAGCCTGTCTGACTTCACAAATGCTCTTCAAAGAAGGAAAGATGAAATGGACATGATATCTCTATGATGTTTTGGGTTTCTGTGGTAACTGATGTGATGTTCAGCCTCAGCTGTCATCTTTAATATGTCTAATATCAGAAAGGGATTGCAGCATCAAAAGATTCCCTTCTTTGATCTGTTCTCAGATGTGTATTTACAGAGCCATGAAACATTCGCTGCCCTCTGACCTGTATGATGAGAACCGCTCGAGGCCTGTGTCCTGAACATGATGCTTGTAGAGAAATCTACACGCAAATCATTTTACTTGAGACAAGAAACTCAAAGCAATGTCAGGTATAAGTGAAATGTGCTGTTTGGGATATTATGAGGATCTTTTGACGGAAATGCGTTGTTTTTACTAGCTTAGAATTTGCTATTTCGGATCCCCTTACATGGAATTCGGCGTATTGTTTTTCTTACAGTAGCCCTAAATGGACAAACTGCTCTACATATCTGTAAACACATTTTCTATTATTTGCAGGAGATAACGTAATGACATTTTTGTGTGAACCACCGTAGGCTTCAAAAAGGAGTGAGTGGTGGAGTTAGCCATTGGTTGAAATTCACAGCCTCACTGCTAGATGCCGCCAAAGTCTCCACATGGTACCTTTAATAATTATAAAGAAATGCCCATTTGGACAGCCAGCCATTATTAAAGTTCTGTTATACTAAAATCAGTTTTGTTTGTGTAACTTTACATCCATTCCAGTTAGTGTCAGTATAAGTCCACTATACGCCCACTGCTATACCAGCCAGTTTTTTCATCTGCATGTACAACTTTAGATTTTTTTTGGTGCAGTAAATCTACTTTTTGCTGGGGAAATGATAGTATATCACGCTACACAAACATGCAGAATGGAGGCCGCCATTATTGTTTGGGGAATTCTCGCGCATGCCTACAGACTGAACGGGTAATACGCATGCGTATGACATCATCATTTTTTGGAAAACTCAGAATTTACATGGTAATGATAATGCCTTAGTTTTATAAAAGCTTGCACTTAGAGACCCGTTTTCAAAAGTCTGCGTTTTCAGTCCCCCACGACGCTGTTTTCTTGTTAATGAACAACCGAAACGCATAAGTTTTCCGTTTTTAGTTAAAAACCTGCTCGTGTAAATGGCCTCTTAATCCAACCTTACACACTGATGTGGAGGCGTACGGTCATTGCTAAGCAGTGACAGTTTTTTGTGCTCAAACAATGATCTTATCAACCACATGTTGGAGTCTGTAATCCAAGGTTTCCCTACTCTGGAAAGTCAAAGTTGCATATTCATGCAAATGCTAATAAACAATGTTGACAATGTTCTCAATGCCGGGTACTTGAAGTAGATTAGGTCATGCGTTGTCTTAAATTAACCATCCTTACTAATTTCTCACTTTTATTGCATTTGTTGTGTTTTAACACAACTCTCTCTGTGGTTTTTGGAAGTTGCTTCTTCAACTCGTCTCTTGTGTTGTTTTACTAGTGACTGTTTCTCATGCAAACTGACTTGTTTCTTTTTGATTCAGTTTTTCTTTAAGGATGCTTAAAAGGTTGTTTATAGTGTGATGTGAAGTATAATCTTACCACCATCCAGAATGTTATTATCTGAACCGTGAAGCTGTAAGTCTTCTGTATTGAAAGGCTTTGCTGTAAGTCTGCGCATCAGGTTCTGTTGTTGTGCGCTCTACGGGGAAGATCGTATTCTTTTGGGTGAAGCTTAGCATTATTCGTGTCTTTTTTAAATGTAGTTTTATGTAAGGATTCTGTTTTGTAATACTTTAAACCTTGTGCTCGACAACACCGTGTGTCTATTGAACACACAGAACAATGGGTTAACACTCCCATAGTCTCATGCAGCTCAAATCAACGAAGATTGTCCCAACATCTTATTTAAATATTTTTTTCATTATCGATATGGTGAAGCGTGTTTATCTTGTTTAGGTCGACCAGGACCTGGGTTGCATGAAAAAATTCAAATGTCCCTCAGAATTGAAAGAAAAAAGATAATGAATTATGTTTTGCATAAAGTCTGTTTTTGCGTCAAAAGTCTTCATAACATTTTAAATCCGTTCTAGTGCATATTTTGACGTGTTTGGATGGATAAATGACTACTCTACCAATCGATTTTCCTGTGGCTTCTTTTGAATTGTTGCTGCGGAATAAATCTGGAAGGATTTTGTTTATCCACTGTCAGGTTTAAGGTAAGCTGGTTTTGTTAGACAGACCTGGCAACCCTGCCACCTCACCTCTTTTTGCTCCAAGCTTGAACTTACTTTTGGGAGCCTTGCAAACTGTTGCCTGGCAACCCCCATTATCAGACCTCTCTTCTCAAAGTGCTGCTGGAGTGGAAAAGCGAGATGATGAACAGGTGAAGAGTGACTGGGTTGTTTAGCAGTAAAGAGTTTACGCTTAACATTTTTGCATAATAAGAGACCGATTGTCCGTCAAGGATGACACAAGGGCAGACTTCCCTACTTTACAAAAGTATTTTACATGAGAGCTTTAGAGGTACAGTGACATTTCAGACATCTGTCAATAATAAGAATTCCTCTTTTGCGTCCTGCAGTCCCACTCTCAGTCACAGGGGGACCCCAGAGACACAGTTTTAATTGAATGTACTTTTAACATCTGATTGCAGATCAGTTATTACAAGGACTGATTACCACAATGACAAGCATTAGGCGTGTGACTGCTGGCCTTGGAGCATTTAGAAGTCTCTGCGGCATATGCACAAGAGCCCCAGCAGTCAGAGCACTTTTAC
This sequence comes from Barbatula barbatula, assembly GCF_947034865.1. Lineage (NCBI taxonomy): Eukaryota > Metazoa > Chordata > Actinopteri > Cypriniformes > Nemacheilidae > Barbatula > Barbatula barbatula. The sequence goes on from NC_136771.1 coordinate 17,028,417, forward strand.
ACACCTGAAAAACAGCACAAAACTGATGTGGGATCAGCCATCCTACCCAAATCTTAAACTTAACCTTTCGGTAAGCAAAGCAGATTAGAGGTGGAATCTAAATGACAATGTTTACAGTTGTGTGCTCCTCTAATGAAATTCCACATAAAAATACAGAAACACGATGCTGTGCAAATTGACAAAAACATTTTTAAATCACGAGCACTTGTGTTTAAATAACCCTGTTCATGTGATGCGCTTTCCTGTTGCAAGTTCGCTGGAGAATTGCCTTTTGTGTTAAACATATGTTCAAACTTCAATGTCCCTAAAGAACCCTGTGAAACAAACTTTCTTTCTCCGTCGACTTAATGATTCATGAGCGCTCCACATTTCATTTGAATGCTCTCGAGCGAGTGAACGGCAGGCGTTTGTACCATAATTATATTTTTGGACAATACGTAGTTGCATTCTCGTATGTAGTGTCATGATGTCTCATTGAAATGCCTTTGACACCTATACATTATTATTCTTTCTTAGGGCAGCAGTGAATGAACGACATTGTTAACTTATTTCTACAGTCTGTGTACTTCATAATTTTATGAGTAAACATCTAACCACATAACATTTGTTTGTAACCGTTTAAAATAAATATCGGCTTTTTTCATTGTCAACCAACACTGGAAGTCAACCTGTTTATCTGCTATAAGTGGCCATTTGATAGTTATAACGTTTTAGTCAATCCAGCAAATCTCAATAATTGAAAGCGTTCTTGTGGAGGTGGATCTCACCCTGTTAGATGAGCTGTGTTTGGATCTGTCCTTGGTGTGTCGTGCAGCACAGGCGTCATGTGAAGAGCTGTGAATTACTGCTGGCACTTGTGGGTTCAGCTGAGGCGCTCTATATGTGCCTGTGTGTTAATGTGGGTTGAATGTGGCATATGTTCCTGGATCAACATGCTTGTTGGTCCTCCAAGATCATTCAGATTCTACAGTGAGGTCTTGAGTTTGTTGAAAGGTGGTGACCGTTAACGCCATCATTTTGTGTTTGTGTACAAGTCTGAGAACTCTGTTCTTGTGACCACTTCGAAGTGCAGTCAGCTTTTAAGGACGACACCTGTGACCTCAGAGAATGTGTCATATTCATCTCTTTGGGGCTCTGAAGTGAAAGCGTGCCGCTTATTCACTGTCTCCAATAATCTAATAGAATATCCATATCAGTTATGAATAAAATAATTTATATTCTGACCAAGGTGACATTTTGGTTACTTTTTGTAATTTCAAGTGCTCTGCCACAAACATTCAGAATTAACAAAAACAAGCAGAGTTAGATTTTTGATCTCTCATACTAATGTTCCCATTTCCATCATTCCAGAGCAGATGCTAATTTCCTCCCCCAACAACTCCAGAGGGTCTAAATTTAAAGAACGACAGGCACACAGAATAAAGTATTCCTTCTAACAGAAGGCTGCGCCTGACATTCTGCAGGAGACGGGGTTAAATCCTTCGCATTTCTGGCATTCCCAGCAATTACCTTGTGCCAGTCATGCTAACAGGCCGAGGCTCAGCAGTGCACATACGGCGCATAGTTGTGCGCCATGAGATTAGGACAAGGTTTCTGTGGGTCTCTATAAAGTGAGAGGGCGGCAGCTTTTGGGTTTTCAGGGCAGGGCTAAAAATGTGTTTGGTCCTCTCGGGTCAATGAGACTCAAATTGGTGTCATTGGACCTCTTTATATTCCACAAATGTATGTTTTTGCTGGAGAAATTGTTGATATTCAGGCCCTAGACTAGAAATGCATATATAATAGCGTGTCAGAAGAAGTTTTGGTTTGGAGGCTTTTCAAACGTTTGCTGGGCTGAGCAGTAATGATTAGAGAGAAAGTTTGCAGTTGAAGGAAATGTTGCTAGTCCTATTGGGCCAGTGCTGCGTTTTGCCAAATATCGCAGCTGTCCTTCTTAACCTTGAAAACCATTTAAGCCACTCTTTATGTTTGTGACTGGGTTTAGCAAATATCTAACCAATAAAACATATTAAAATATGCTTGTCAACTTTGACAACAGTGTTTTCTCCATTTCCTGCAAAACAACAAATTTGGAAATCTGAGGTTTCAAAAAGACAGTGATCATAATGTCCATTGATCATAAGCGTGTTTTATGCGTAGTTACTTGAATTCAGGTTTTTTTTGGAATATTTTGTAATTTTGCTCTTAGTGGTTACAATTTATATCACTAATATATTTTGCAACATCATCATTATGACTGGTTAACATGGATTGTTTGTCTTGTGTTGAATGTTACTTTAGGTAAGTATCGGTTTTGTAGTATTAGTATTTAAAGCAGTGAGTTTTTATAGTTTTTGTACAAGGGTCACCAAGAACAAAAGTCTTTAGTTTATTCACCCTCAGGCCATTTAAAACCTATATGTGACCAACTTCTGTGAAACAAATAAGTTTTTTTGAGAAATGTTGTTTTGTGTCCGTGCAAAGAAGCCAATTGAAGGCCAGTGTTGTTTGGTTATCAAAATTCTTCAAAATATATATTTTTATTTTATATTTTAGCTGTTTGTCAAATGTTATTTGGTCAGTGGGATATGGAGGCAGGGAAAATCAAAACAATCCAAAGTATGAATTCTATAAAAGATATTAACAGAAGCTTGATTTGTGCTGAAGGTATGTAGAGATATTTGTGACTGTCTGTGATTTAAATCTCCTTTGGCCGCTCTGTGCCCTGTGTGTTTGTGTCCATGGGTGGGGTTCAGCCCAAAACAAGACAGCTGCTGCTGGGCCCAATCAGACTCGCTCATGACATCAGACCCTCTGAAATTTTAAAAGGGGCCGCAGGCCAGGGAAGCGAGCTTACTGTGGACACTCTCAGCCAAGCTGTCTCTTTGAACACTAAGAAACCCTCCAGTCTGCTTTTGAGGAGCTGACCAAAATCCCATATTTCCTTTTTATCGGGATATGACCTATTAGCCCTGGGTTGGCAATGCTGCGGCATTGCCCTATTCCCCGTTTCTCATCAGCATGCTCAAGGAGAAAAATGCCCAAGTCCTCCAGCAAGGAAAAGGCACCCCAGGCTCCTCTGGAGAGCGAGGCACTGGATCTGGCCGACCCCAGGGAGGTGGCCAAGGAGCCTCTGCCTCCTCAGAAGGTCCTCAGGATATTCAGCATCAACATCATAGCTCAAAGTCTGCCTTTCTGTCGCAGACGGGTGAGTGAACGCCATGAGTCTAAACATTGCTTTGCCCTACTTTGTGCCTGTATTAGGAATGGACATTCATTTTAAGTTTGACTTACTATGTTCATGCTGATGAAACAGTTCTGTGAGCTCGAGTGGACAGTAGTGTTGGTGTATTTATTTGCGAGTGTCAATGAGAACATTGAGTCTTGGTCATAAATCTGTGGCTCCTTTAAGTCAACATAGGATCCCTTCATTGTTGGTGGGTGGTGAGACTTTACAGGATATTTTAGTCACGTTTTTTTTAAACTAAACCTGATTTAGTTAAAAAAACATTACACACTAAGTATCAGTGATGTACTGTACCAGTTTTAACACATTTTTCTTTACTTGCTCTCTTTATAAAGAACGGTTCCTCAGGAAATTTCAACCCAAGTATTGTGTCTTTGGATTTTCAATAGAATCCACTGAGGCGCTGTTTAAAATGCATAAGGATGTGCTTGGATTGTGAGTCATCGTTCAACCTTCAGCCTCCCTGTCGTTTTTTTAACCAACAATAGCAGTCACCGGCATAGTCAGGAGACTCGATATAGCAGCAGCAGCCTATGAGCTTGACACAGTGTGCTGCATTGCTGTCATTTTAGTGTTACACCATCACACCCTAAATATATTATTCACATAGCAACATTTATGATGAATTCAGGCTTCATGGTCATTGAAGGACATATTCAATTGAAGGATGTATTCTCGGATAGATGAGTGTGCAAACATGTACATTTTCAACCCCTTTAACTCAACAGCAGTCCATTTTATATACATTTAAGAGAACGTGCCGTCTATGATACGCAGCTCATTCGTCATGACTTTATTCGCTACTACGATCTCAACCGGTGCCCTTAAAAAGGCTTGTCGGGGAGTTCCTATTTTTAACCCTGCCCAGGACCACTGAAAATGTATTGATTGGTTAGGAAAGCAGCTGCTCTGTGGTTTTCACGACGTCCCACCAATCTCAGCGACACGTGTGCCGCACGCATAGTCGAATCGGGAGTGGCCCGGAAGGACACCCTACACGACCATTTTCGCGAAGGACTCGCCGCAATGTTACACCTCAGCAACTGGCGTACTGTTAAACTCGTGACCTTCTGGTCATAGCCGTTTCGCTAAATAAAGCCCTTTAGCTTGTTTGATAAAGGTAGGGTGCAGCGAACAAGGCATTAGGCTTTTTTGGAACAGTCTGAAAATAAATTCGCTTTCCACATCACAAAATAATACACACTGAGAAGATTCTTTTTTTAGACGTCACCATCAGCATTATTTGTAGTCTAGATGTCTTGACGCTAGGACATTGGTGTATTAAGCTTTGAGTCACTCAGATGTTTACAGGTATTTCCTCAACTCAATCTGTCTGGATAAAGTTTGAGTATGCCGTTAGGCCATTGGTTGTGGGTATTATGTGGAAAAAGTCTATGAATATAAAAGGAACAATATGTTTTTTTTAAGGAGGATCTATTGACAGAAATGCAATATAATAGGCAAAACTATTTCTTCAGAAGACCTTACGCAATGAACTGTTGTGTTTGTAATACCTTGGAATAAGCTTTTAATATGTACATACATTGAATTCGCTGCCATGTTTTGTACAGCAGCCCTAAATGGACAAGCAACACGCGTTTCCTCTTCCTCTCCCCTTCGGTATATCGTGGTGAAACGGATCGCGGATGATCCATGATCCGTACATCTCATGCTCTATGGTTCAGAATGCATGTGACCCGTGGATTAACTGTACGTTTATTTATTATTAAGTAAAAGAGTAAAACGCGTTTTTCGCTCTCTCCAGTTTTAGCGCCAACGTGCCCACGCTCTCTCTCCAGTATCTGAACGAGTACAATATTAAAGCGGTTCCAGATAAACATTGACGCTCAAAAATGCTCACACAGCTAATATTACAGCAACAACATATCTTGGTTTGAAGAAGCAGTTACGCGCATTCTGATCCAAATCAAAGCAAACTCCTCGGGGTGATTTTTAGACGATCTTTCTCTCCAATGTCTCTCGCAAGGAAATGATCTCCATATACAGTATATCTATGAGTAACGTTATCTCTGCTAAAAGCCTTAGTCCCGCGGCTCCTAACAAGTCTCTGCTGGAAAGTCTTTATTATATTAACGCAGGTCCTAGCTCCTTCCTGACTTTTATCCTTCTTTTTATACTTAAAATCCACAGAACTTTAATTTGATGTAATGAATAAGACATTGCTCTTTCTTCAGCCTTTCTAATGCCGGCTTGATCTCTTCCCTGGGTCAACATGAGAAGACATGCATGTCGCAGCCCACGACACATTTTTGTACTGTGGTGGCCACCGTCGTGACAAATCTATAATGCAACGCTATTGGCCGCTGTAAATAATAACCTGCACCTTTAAAGATGGGGTAACATGTTACATGTTAAACGTGCTGGCTTCTCAACGTCTTGTTTTACAGTTTTTCCACAAATAACATATAAATAAACTAATTTTACTGAGTTTTAAAAATTCGTTCAAGGAAGAAAACAGGAAAGAAACTTTCCTATTTGTCTCCCCACTGGTGTCAAGGTAAAACTGTTAAATGTCAGTCACCCACAGTAATCTAATCATTTGAAAGAGTACCCGAGTGCATAAGCGCCATCTCTTTCTAAAATATTTATTGTGCTAGTGTAGTAAGAAAAATTGCCAATGCATCGTTTGATACTTGACTTTTTTTCTCTCTCTCACCACCTTGTGTTCTTAGGAGACAGAGGACATTGCGTGAGCCCTCCAAATGATAGCGCGGAGAGAAAGCCAAATAAAATGGTCTATATCACTAATGTGCACATGTTCTTTCTTGAAGATTAGCTTGGAGGCAAAAAGGGAACTTTCCTCCTGAGGTTTGTCTTTGTTCTTGAGATGGTGGTATTCAGAATTCAATTTATCGTCCTTTTCTTTCTTTTTTCGGCAATAAAACGACCCTCTGCTGAGACTGCGAAGATTCCCAAAACGAGCGGAAGAGAACAGAGCAAAAATAGACTTTTAAACTTTGACATCACAAAACACGCGTCATGTTGCCTCACCAGATGAGCAGCTGCTTTTGACGCCACCTTGCAGAAGCGACTTGAGATGCACCAGCTGGTCCTACTGAATGGAATAACTTAAATTTCTTAGGGTCCCCGTGGGCCAATTTGGGATCCCTAAAGGTTCACCATCAGCAAGTTTTACTAAGCATTAAGGAACAGCTTCTTTAATGGTAGTTCGGAAAAAATGTTCTGCTGGGATAAAGCTCAGGATGAAAATGCTTTATTTTAATTCATACTCTTTCGGTTTTTGGCTCGTATGTCTGTCTGTCTGTTGTATAATTAACTTTGCAAACTTTGTCTCTAGACAAGATACGCTGAGGAGACAAAACCCCCTATTTTCCCAGGCCTGGTATAGATTCCAGCTGTTGCTTAAGAGACCACCGGGAAATTAACAAATGTTGTTACGCTAGCACATTCGGGTGCGTATTACTTTTCAATCCTGATCTACTCTACGGTTTCAGTGATCCGGTCCTGCCCATCAATGCTATGCTACTTCCACCATCACCAACAAGAGACAAGTGCAACTTGAGACTCTTGCCTTTGGCCTGCAAGTCTCATATAGCAAGTTTTCTCAAAAGAATACTGTTATATCCCCCAAACACAAGTTTAGATTTACACACCTTTCACTTTTTTGAATTGTTGCATTTATGTAGCCCTTCCATACAGCAAGTGTTTATAGACACCATTTCTGTCATGCTTCTAAAAGAACGGGATAAAAATTATTTAAAGCACCACTAAGCTAGTCGACATGACTATATATTTCATGTCTTATGAAGCCATACAAAGGTTCCATGTAATCAAAATCCCCCCAAAACGTTCAGCAAACTGTTTTAAAATGACACATTTACAATTGTCATTTTAATGACAGTTATGAGCACAGTTTGTGTCGAACTTTCAAAGAAAAAGTATCTTTTTACATCGCTTCTTCTATAACCAAATATCTGTAATCAATCTCTTCAAAGTCAAAGAGTTGTCTATATGTTCTGAGGTGTGTGAGGGCTTAAAGGATTTCTTTTGGTTTTTAAACTGATTCACGTGCTATCAATTTCACACACAAGAGCCCTGCAGCACACAAACAAATCAAGGTGTGTTAAATGATCAATTCTGTGCTGCACACACTTATTTTAATCTCTGATTTAGGGTGTTGTCCGTACGCTCTTTGTTTTGAAACGTTTGTGTTTTTGTGTAATGGGGATAGACTCCGCCGATGGGGTGTTATTTTAAAATGGAGACAGGACGGTGCATGTCTTCATTTATGCGTTTTGCTGAGGGGTAATTGGACACAATCACAGGTCTGATCATGACTCCTCTTGGAGGAAGATTGTCATATTAGTCATGCGTCTCCTTAGAAATAACAGTCTCACTTTACAACACCTTCCTTTTCTTCAAGATGTTTTGATGGAATGGATCATAACATTTGATGCTCACTTTTAGGGGTGGGTATCGTTCCACTTTTATCTGCTTCAGTTTTGCATAATGAATCTGATTCTTAACAATTCCCAAGTAGCTTTAAAAACAATGTATGTATCAAAGGTGGCGGAGTAGAACGTTTGCTTTTTAAAAGTATACATTTTTTCAAGGTAAAAACACTGATCAAGTATGTATATTGTAATGTTTTTTACAGTTCTGAATCAGAGGAATACATTTTTTTAAGTATCTGATGGCTTACCTTAAAGGGATAGTTTACCCAAAAAATAAAAATTCTGTCATCATTTACCTACCCTCACGTAATTTCATACATGTACAAATTTATTGGATCCGATGAACACAGAGTAAGATATTTGGAAGAATGTTAGCAATTTTCAATTCTGGGACATCATCCACTACCAAAGTTGGAAAAAAATATTGTATTTTTATTATTTTGCTGAACATATAATGAGATATTTTGAAGAATTTCGGAACACAAGCTGTTATGGAGCACTTTTGACTACCATTTTATCTTTTTCTGCTATAGTAGTCAATGATGTCCTGGAATTGAATATTACTAACGTTCTTTCAAAAATCTTTCTCTGTGTTCATCAGAACAAAGTAATTTATTAAGGCATGAAATGACATGAGAGTGAGTGTATGATAACAGAATTATCAGATTATTATTAGAGTATCAGATTGGTTGATTTTTGTGTATAGGGTGAATAAAGTAGCCATTTTGATTTTGTGGCAATTGATTTGCTTACTTTTGTGTTAAATAATTGACCATTGTGCTAATGTAATAAAAAATCAATCCAAGGCACGATCTTGATCTTGTGGACGGTTTTGAAAATAACGCAGTATTTTCCAGATTTGTGAAACACATGCTGTTTGGTATAGAACTCATATTTAAAAGAAAAGTGCTTTTTACCCAGATGACCTTTCCTCACTTTGTTGTCTATGAGCACTTTGTGAGGTCGGTCAGCTGATGTGTCCTGCTTAGAGAACTTGTTTGCTCCGACGAGATGATGGGATTGCATTGCCCTTGAGCTCCAAATAACGCATAGTGGATACATCAGCCCAAAGCTATTCTGAGCAAGCTATTGGGCAAACAGGGTTTAATATATGAGAAAGGCCCCCTCCCAACATGACTAGCTGTCTCATAGCTGGCCACAAACCTCTAATGTAGGAAAGAGAGATGCTAACCTATTTTCTCAGGCTGTGACTGTCAACTGACGGTAGGTGCCATTCAGCCAGTGTGGTCAGTGCAAGCCCAGCTGGCACATGATGGTGGCACACCCACCCAAGAACAAAACCGCTGAGAGTGCTGACTTTTTGTTTTGAGTTGGCCACCCCTACACTCCAAAAAAACTTGCTGAACTCACTCCGTGACTTGTAACATGTTGAAGACCTCCCACCTGCTAAAGGATGCCATGAGGTGCTGACACTGCTTGCAGAGCTGCCTGGATGGGTGACTGGCTTTCTCCTGTCCCAGGAATGTGTCACAGACTCTCAGCAGTTTAAAACCTTTGTGACACTTACTTCGAAGCAACACAAGATTTCTGTTATTATTATAAATTATATTGGCCCATTGTATGGGCACAAAGCCATTGACACATTTCTTGATAATAGATGTCCCATAGAAGAAAGTGTGTCATAATGGGTGCATACTTGACAAAGATGCTCCGTAACCCCTTTCCTGGACACACATCCAATCCTCATAATCCATCAATCTTTTCCATTGATCTCTGCCGTATGAAGTTGATCTGTTTTATCTAAAGTAACTGAACATCTCTTTTAGCAGTCCCCTCTATAGGAGACTGGGAACTGAGCCCAGAGCCTGGCTAAGCACCATGTCTGGTCTTCATTCCTAGTCCTGTGCGATTAATTTCTCACCTTTTCATCCCGCCACTCCCTCAACCTGTCTTAATCCACCCATCCATGTCACCCACATCAGCGATTTAACTCCAGCAGCGAGTCGGGTGGCCATGGTGGGACTGTTGCAGCTGTCTCCATGGTTTGTTTAATTTTTTTAATTGAACCGCGTGCCGCTGCTCGTGTGGTCCAGCCTAGATTTAAGAGGGAGATGGGCATTTCTTGGACCAGCTCTCTGGATTGAGTGAAAACTGATGGAGGTGTTGATCTGCAGCGACATGCTAACACAGATGTTGGTTATGGTTTAAACTTAAAACATTAAGTTAAAGTCAACTTAAAAATGTTGGTAAACGTAAACATTTTGCATCAAATTAATGTAATAACTAATATTTTTACGTTGAATTAACAAATATTGTAAAGGCAGCTGGGTCATATAGTTCATATAGTTTTTTAGGTGTAAACAACAAATCAGTTTTTACATTGTTGTTTTTTTGCATCTATTGTAAAAAATTGAAACTAGAATTGAAAATAGCCCAAATAACAAAAAGATGCAATGTTTGCAGATCTTAAATGCTGCAAAGAAAAGTTCATATTCGTGTGTAAAATGCATGTAAAAATATTAGGATTATGTTTAAGACCAATTCAATGTATATACAGTATGAGTATATGATGAACAAGCCTGGTTTTTACCTCAACTTATACATACATCCTTTTACAAACATCGATGTTTCTAATACATCTTTGAATCCTCTTGGTCTTTTATATTGCTGTTGGGTGACTTTGTCATTCTCAAGATTTGATGATCAACAAAGCTGAATGAACAGTTTATTCATTTCCACTAATATCAATCATCATTTTCAATACAGCAGTACGTAGATATGAAAAATGGCAGACGCAAGTTCTGTGAACATTTTTGAGTGTTAATGAAATAGTCGAAATGTTTAATGCATTGAAATGTAACATTCACTATTGCTAAGTTCATAAATCTAACAACGTTTTTGCTACTGCGCTGACGTTTTAGCAGACATGCTGTGTTTTTTGCTCAGCACAGGAAACCTGACTCGGTTTCCCAGATTGATCAGGAGGACTGTGTATCATGTGGGTGATGGAGTTCAGGCATTCTCCAGACCTATTTATAAAAGGCACTCATCTAAAGACATGCACCCCTTCCCTTACCTGAGGGTTGAAGGTTTAGAGCTTGTAGGTGTGTAATCACGTCCTAAGATTTCAAGCGATGTACTTGTAATGCATGTTCGGATATTTAAAGAGGTTTTTCGGTTCAATTAAGGACATGCAAGATTAAATTAGTTCTTTGTCCTTGTTCCATTTGATTCCAATCCTGGAATTAATTCCATTTCAGTAGAGAAGTCTCGCTATATTGATGCTGTGCCTCTTACTTGTGTACCCGCTCGCACGAATGTAACCCGGCGACGTGCCTGGTTATTAATAGGGTAGCATTACTGTCAGGATCACCGGAGCATTGCAAAGTAATCGCTCGGTTTCAACCTTATCATACAACCGATTATTTTCCATCAAGGGTTTTGATTTGAAATTCTGTGTTTTGTTGTAGAACTGACTTAAGCAGAACTTTGTTGTTTGAAGAATAGCGTATAGCCTCCGTCGCTTTTAACCGTTTACCGCTGTGTGTTCACAGCTGTTATCTTGTGTACATTGACAGAAGTATTCAATAGGGAGGATTGTCTAGTTTGACGATCCATTCTCTGTTTTGACAGATTTGTTTGTTTCTGGATTCTTACATTTTCAATATCAATGTTCTGTGGTGCATTAAGATGTGTGCGAAAATGTTAAACCGATTTTGTTGAACAGTTGTTTTGTTGTGTAACCGTGATGCACCACCGTGCTCGTGAAGTTTGTAACGTTTTTGAATTGGTCAAAATGCAAGAAGGTTGTATTTGTCGTATTAAAACTATAGAAATCTATGAAATGTCCTCATTTGGTGTGTGTTGGGTGACATTAATTCTGAATTCATGCATTGCCATAGATTTAAATGGCATCACATTCACATCCTATTAAAACTAGCAACCACCCGCCCCTAAGCACAGGGCTAATTGAATCGGGCCTTTAACAGACCCTCGCTGTTTATTTATGAGGGGACCATACCTGAAGCAGACCTCTTCTCTCAGATCTGATCAATGGATGTTATTAGCAGCCTGTTCGGGTCAGTGCTTACTACTGTGCCCACAGATTCCTTAAATTCATGTTTGTGCCGGACACTAGATCATCTCATTGTTTTGAAAGCTCTCTGCTCTACAGTTTAACACCGCAATGAATTTTCAGTTGCCCTCCAGGACAGTTATGCACATACATAACATAATACTTTCATAAAGCTTAAAAATCGACGTCAATCATTTGACTCTCATTGAAACTTACAGGTTTCATTTCGTCACAATGAAGTCAGGAGGACGCGTGAGTAAATATTCAACTTTCATGTTTGGTTGAACTTATTCATTCAACTGGTGGAAAGTTTTGACTACATAACGTTTTGTAAATTTCCTCAGAACTTCTGAAAGTAGCTGCTCTCTCAGAGGATTTGCGCAACGCTTAGCAAAGCAAGAACGCTCTGTCCTTCGACAAAAAGAGTATGAAATAGTAAGTTAAAGTTGAAATGGGAAATTCTCAGTATATTTGGATGATGGCTTGTTATGAGCATCTCTTCAGTTTGGTCTGTGAAGATCACTCATGTGGGATGACTTAAACAATATAAAAGTTTTTATTATTTTTTTAGTTTTGCAGTTCCCTCTGGTTCATGAATGTTCATCTGAGACTGTTTCTTCAAGGCTGCACTACTTCTGTATCTTAAGATGAAAAGATTATATAAAAGATATATCTGAAAGCACTAATATTACTCAATTGAGTCTCAATGAGCTAATAAGCACAAATGTGTTTAGTCATAGATAATATATATTAAATATAGCTGCAAGCAGCAATAGGGGGCCTAGCCCACAAGGCACCGCAAGCTCAGGGTGGAGTCACTCCGGAGCAGAGTAACGAGAATGAAAACCGCAGAAACAGAATGTATGTGAAAAACAAACAGGTTGAGAACAACCTCACAGAGCAAAATTTACACACAAGTACTGAACCTCTAATCCCAAGGACTCTGCGCAAGTTGCTTAATGAGTCTTGCCACTGAGCCGACATACAGCAATCGGACTGCTGAGGATTCGCATGAGAACTTGCCTCCCAGGATTCAAACCCACAACCTTGCGGTCTCAAAATGTGTGCTTTGGCCCCTAACAAGATTAAAAATTTCCATTTCGATTGACTGGGGAGGGAATGCAATACTCCTATACTGAAGGAAGTCTTGCCTTCGAGTAAAGAGAGCCAATCTTCAATGGATATAGTCGAGTTTACTTTTGATTGGGGCTCACACAGAGTCTCGTGAGGCCTGAGTGACCACAAAAAAAAAAATTTTAAATCTTCATGTTAAACTTAGAAAGCAAAAGTTATGATACAGTTGAAGTCCGGTTTAATTGTTGTTCAAGAATATGCTATTTAATTGTGATTTTGACAGTGGTTTTTAGAAATATCTGTCCTCCCCCATTCAAGTATATAGTACTGTGGTCTTGCTATGACTTAAATAGCTGCCTGGAGGTGTTGGAAACATGGCCACCAACTGGCATGACTTCCGCAAACTGATTTTAGTTCTGTATAGAAAGCTTGGTAATGGTAACACGGAACAACCTTCAAGGATCAAGTTGGCGGAGTTAACACTCCAGCTAATCTGATGATGTTAAACTTGTGTATGTTTCAATCAGCTGTGGTCCGTTGTTTCAGTCTCTGATCTTGTAGACTTCGTAAGGTCAAAGAATATGCTGAGATCAGAAGAGTAGAGGCTGCAGGCTTTGGCTGTTGTCTGTGTTTGGATAGATGTCAGGAGCGCGGTGTGACTGCACACTGGTAGAAGTGAGATCAGTCGGGGTAGCTGCTGTCTCAGCTCACGGTCTCTCTTGGAGGGTATTAGCTTTCTGAGAGCTGCTTCATTGGACTCCTTTTCGTTTTTTACGCTTGTTTGTTCTGTTCGGAAAGCACATCTTATTTTGCACTATATGACAAGTTTACAATTCTGAATAGTTTCATTGTAGTTGTAGGGGTGAGTCAAACACTGATAAACGGGGAATACATTTTTGTGTCTGTGTAACATGGTTTCTTTTACATTGGACTGTCCCAAATATGCAAACGTGAATCTTTTCTGGACATGGATTTACAAACCATTACGTTGAGTACTAACTTTTAGTTCTAAAGACAGTGAAATTATTTAGGTCTTTCCTATATTTCTGAAAAACGTTGCTGATATTACTTCTGCTCCTAATATCACCTGCCCACTGGCACATTGGTTACTTGCCTAATTCAAATTTTACTCTCATCTGAAGCTTGGCGAGTGTTAATGTTGGACCATGAGCGTTGTGTAAAACACCTCGTGCTTTTATTTGTTAAATAAACACCTCATAAAGTCACTGGGATTGTTCTCAACAAGACGAAATCAGCGCTTGGAACAGAGAATGTGCACGCCAAACACTTAACAGCATTCACAGCCCCATCAGCATTCACAGACGTACCAGCCTGTTGTTTATCTCGCACTAGCCTGTTGATTTCCATCCCTCTCTGCCCTCAGTCATTGTGACGGAAAGGCTGAAGAGACTCGGCATACTGATTCAACCTGACTCCATTGATTATAAAAGGCTGTTGTATTGAAATGAGCAGTTTGGCTGCAATCACTCATTCAAGGGCTATGGATTGCGGTTAAAAACAACACGATATACAGAATTTGTATTCAATTGAACTTCTTTAGTAGGGTGGATGGCTATGGTATGGCTTTAATAATTTGGTAAGGCATGCCTTATGTAGTTTGAACTGTTGTGGTAACTGTCAGAGAAAGCACGATCATGAGATATGAAGAAAGTGAAGATTTTGAACTTAATGCTAAACGCTCATGTTTTCCTTTCTTCTTTTCTATGTCCATCCTCTCTACTCCTGATGTCGTGGCTGGATTGGCCCATGATAGGTAAGACCAATGTTTTCTAGTCTGTTCCGTCTCTGCGATCTATCACCTTATAAAAATCTATTACTACTACTTTACGACTTGCCGTTTCCTGTTCACTTCCCATTTCCTGCATATTATAAACATCTGCGCACAACAGTGTCTAACTGAAGGTGCTGTTTTAGTTTGTGAACAGCAGGTGGCAGTGTGGTTTAACAGCTGGTGACTTTATTTAAGTGGGCAGCTCACTAGAATAATCTCTCCTGACACTTCTATAAACTTTATTCTAGATACGGAGAAACCAATTTAACATTGTTCCTTAACATTATTTTGCTTTATTTTACTGTTATTTGCAATCCATCACGTTTGTTCAACATATGTCAGACAACATATTGTACAACAAAGTGCATGATGTTGAAGCTGCTTTGATGGCTATATCACTTTTATTATGCAAAGTACATGATATATACATATACATATATATATATATATATATATATATTGCTATATGGTAAAATAACTTTTGTATCAGAAAACGAGATTAAGTTCCTCATTATACTGTACATTCTCAATGAAGTTGAGGCTATAAATCTCTCAATCGATTTACTATATATTAGCCAGTGCATTTATAGTTTTATTTACACTCAAAGGAATAATTCATCCAAAAATCGCCATTTACTCATCGTCATATTGTTCCAATCCTGTATAAATGCCCTGGTTCTGCTAAACACAACGGAAGATATTTGGAAGAATGTCAGTAACCAAACTGATCTCATGCCCCATTGACTCTCATGATATCCTACTATGGAAGAAAATGGGAGATGAGATTTGTTTGCTTACTGACATTCTTCCAAATATCTTACTTTGTGTTCAGCAGAACAAAGATATTAATACAGGTTTGGAACAACTTGATAGGTAAATTATGTCAGAATCTTAATTTTCGGGTGAACTGTCCCTTTGAAAGTCATAATTTGGTTTGATAACCTGATAATCTCTACAAACAAGAGCTTTGATCAGTAAAATTATCCAAGGTGCACGTATCCCAGACACTGCAAATAGGTTCGTTGGGCACTGTGCGAAAGCACTTTAGCTCGTGCGGCGGGATGCCTGCTCTTGGCTTTTACAACGGTGCCATTGTTGGCATAGCAGAATTGTTCTGCCTTGCGCTGTGATGGTGTCTGAAGTGCTGTGTTAACCTTGGTCTGTGAGTCACTGATCCAGGGCCAGTCGGTGATCAGATAACTGCATTTCCCGCGGTGCCTTTTGTGACAGCACAGTGAGGACACAGTACTTGGAACCCCGCAGCCTCCGCAATGGCGCATTCTTTGCTTCAGACTAAGCAAGCTGAGTGGCCGACGCGTGTCGAGGGAGCAGAAGTCACTGCCAGCTGAGGGGTGGTTCAGATGTAGGGAATTTTGAAAGTCTTGGCGATGCATCAAAAGCACTGTTTCTTTTACAAGATGGTGGCTAAACCTCTTTTGCCTGCTTTTCTGTATATTAGTTAGTTTTCCAGGATTTTTAGCAGCATCCTGTTTTGTAATAAATGGAGTTTGTGACTCAAACACCAGCCTGTGAACGGGGCTTGTCAAGTAACCAGAATCTAACTCAGCAGACCATAAAAAGAAACTACTTGTAATGAATAAACATCAGAACTAGCCAAATTGAATGGGAAAGTTGCGTTTAAGAGCTGTAAAGCATTTTAATGCTCCTTTACTTATACAAGCTTTGCCGTTCCATTTATCAACCTGAAACAGAGCCACTAAAGCCCCGTTTAAGCTGAGATCCAGAATGTGGTGAACACTTCATTTTTTCCACTTCAAATAGAGCGATTACGTGAAGACTCGACTTCTCATGGGCTTAACAACAAAATGGTTTAGAAGTAGATTGTTAAATTGTACATTTGGTTCCTTCGCCATTCCAGTCGTGTTGCTATCCCACATGAAACGGTAATGAAAGTATCGAGAAAATTCCC
Source organism: Barbatula barbatula (assembly GCF_947034865.1). NCBI lineage: Eukaryota > Metazoa > Chordata > Actinopteri > Cypriniformes > Nemacheilidae > Barbatula > Barbatula barbatula. Next base: position 17,044,911 of record NC_136771.1, read on the forward strand.
ATCTAATGAACTTTGTGGCTAGGACATAAATAAACAGAATGCAGTCATTATTAAATAAGTAAGTCACAAGAGACTGTGCATTACGGCGGTTTTATCACCAGTAAGGGGTTATTCCTGATGAAAAGCAGAGTTTCAGGTGTGTTTGTACAATGGCTTTGAACTTGCATTTGAACATGTACGTTTTGTAACGGCTCTTAATTGTTTTTAACAGTGTGGATATACGCATGTGTTATTACAAGTCATATTTAAAAGGATAGTTCACCCCAAAATGAAAATTCTGTCATCATTTACTCACCCTTTTTTCATTTCAAACCTGTTTGACTTTCTTCTACAGAACACAAAAGAAAATATGTTGGAAAATGTTGACAATGGAACACTGGCAGTACCCATTCACTTCTACTTAATAAACACAAAACCAATGCAAGTCAATAGGTATGCCGTTGATGAGGGTAAATGATGACAGAATTTTTCCTTTAATGTGAAGTGTCGGTGTAGTTGTTTTCGACTGTGAAGCAAAATTTCTTTCAAACTGAAAGGTTTCTTGTTTTTCTCTGATGTATTTTGGTTCCGACCATAAAGTCTGGAAATGTCAAAATTTGGCTTCCACCGATTTAGCATTTTTGCCATTTATTTTTTTGCGCATGCTTAAATGTGCCCAAAAACAAAATCCCTTTTCGCTCCACTTCATAAGGAACACCTCACTACATACTTGACCCCTGCCGCCTCGAGTTATGGGGTTCATTGCCACATTCCGTCTTTTCAGAGAAAGTCATCCAAATTGTTGCCATCGCTCAGGCCATTTCCCTTTCCTCCCCTTCCCTCAGAGGCTTCGGCGTTCCGGTCGAGTGCACATCACAGTAATCTCAATGAGAAACAGGTGGACTTCAAACGCTCATCTTCTGAAAAGTTTACAGCATTATGGCTGAGAATTTACACGCTTAAGCATGAACCTGCGAGCACAAAGCTCCCAAACCCCTCACAAGCAAAAAGATGAATACATATGCATAACCATTTCCTCAAAGAGCAAGAGAACCTTATTTTTTTGTCCGTCACAAGAGCCATCTTCATTCAAGGTATCATCACATCTCCTCTTTGACGTGTTATAAACCACCCACCATCACATTCCCATCTGCTCTTTGTTAAGACTGTGGTTGTCTGTAACGCGCCGCCCCTTTAATAAACATACATCTCCTGTTCGGCCTGCTGTATAGCTGCTTTGAGGAGATCTAGGCTGTTTGACAATCACTGAAGAAGCTTCTTAACGGATAGGCAGCAGAACACTGTGTACCTGATAGAGTTTCTTTGTGGCTTGTGTTTTCTGAGGGATGTTTTATTGAATAATAAATAGAGCTTCTGAACTGTTGTTTGGATAAGACTTGTTGAATAGGGACAATGCTGTGTAAATACTCGCTTTTTGCTTTCTCACGAGACCATGAACTTACAAGTAACCACCTTGTTTTCTGATGGGGGTTGCAGATGAAGGCAGTACTATGTTTCATTGAAAAAAATACAAAGGTGCTCCATATAGGTAAAGGGTTTGGCCGGTTTACTGGGCCCAGTCAGTTGTTGCTGTTTGTGCCATTGAGTTGAATAGGGAAGCTAGTGGAAAGCGTTCTCTTTTATAGTATTATAGAGCTTTTGTATACTGAGTGATTAGTTTATTCATATACCATGGTTTTGTCATTGTACTGTTTTGGTCCAGAAATGCCTACATTTGCTGTGTATTTAATCTGTTTCCAAGTTCCTTGTTTGATCACAGTTGTTATTGATGTGCGTGCAGTGTTTTGCAAAAGAAAAGTAATTTGAAACTGAATTAAATCCCAGTCAGTCTCTGCAAGCCAATGTGTACTAAACTTATCCCAGAGGATCTTGGGTTTACATTATTAGTGTCAATATATTACCTCTTTCAAGTCGATACAGTACTGGGGTCAATTTCAAGTCCTCCACTGAAGATAGCGGGTGCTGTTTTAGAACATAAATCTGAGAAAATAAAGAAATCAATGAGACCACCCAGAGCGCATTGTGGCTAAGATGAGTTTTGGATTTTTGTTTTGTACGTAACTGTGATAAACGCAAACATAAGGAGTGTCCGGACATATTTGCTTTGCCTGTGAACTGAGCTAACTGACCCTGGGTTTGGTTTTTGGAACTAGGTTAAAGGCCACAACTGAAAAACAGAGTTTCTAAGTTCAAATCTTCCAAAATGGATCTCTTGAAGATCCACATTTTTGACTAAACCGTAAAGAGTGTTGTCCACATAACGGTTTATTCTTTGACGAAGAGATTGTGTGGCCAACATATAAACGAATTACAGCGATTCATCCAGAATATATTTACATAATATATTTGCATGTGTATATTAATACATAAATATTCATTTTTATATATTTCTTTAATATGTGCATGTATGTGTATATAAATACACAATTAATATACTCTGTGCACTGCTATGTATGCACAAACTTTAATCCTGAATGCGATTAAACGCCAAAAACACCAAGATGACATAACCATGTTAGTCTATGCCATTGGACGAAAGCATTACGTTTATTCTAAAATTGCATTTATTTGTGTACAGAATGAATGCCGGACTTTGAAAGTGAACTAGCTGTCTATGGTCCTGCCGTCTGATGAGCCTAGTAAAATGATAATGAATCTGATTATTGAATACATACAAATCTTCTTCATCTGATTACCTTGCTATCTGAGCAGAATCTTGCTCTAAAACAAACCTCTGATGTAATTAACAAGCTCTCATTGCAAACATCATTATCCTTCTAGCTTGCGTAAGATATCCTGAGCGAAGAATCTGCTTAACTATATGTAAAAGATGCATCAGACCGCTTCATTTTAGACGGCAAGTCTTGATTGCGGCTTCGCTGACTCATCCATGCTGCTTTACATATCTGAAGCATTCCGGTCTTTTCACAAAGGATGTCCACAGGTCTGTTTGTATTGAATGTCTGGCATGGGGTCAGGTTTTTTTTTCTGTAACGCCTGCTGTGTGTCTGTTGGACACAAACCTCTGTGGAGAAAGACTTATCCTGAGGCTACCCAGAGCCCTTGTCTGCTGCCCAGCCAGCTAAACAGCTCATCTTGGCCGCACCCCTGACTTAATGACTCTGCATGTGAGGGTTATTTCCAGTTGTCGACCAGGCAACTTGTTGATATCTGATGTATACTAGTTTGTCTGTTTGTCTTTTTTGGAGACATTGGTTTGAATTATTTCATTATTTATTAACCAATTCAGAGCATATTCTGCCTCCATGAAACTTCTTAATGGGTTTGCTTTAAGGTTAGGTTCAGGGCTGGTACACAGTAATTGCATAGTTACACAGCAAGTACACAGTGTGTACAGTATATGTAGAACAGGCCTATAAAATTAACTTCCTAGTCAGGTAACAATCTGCTTTACTTTATAAATATTCATATTTTCATTGTCTGTGTGAATATGTAACTTCTGAGACAGCTGTAAATATTGCAGTTTCATCCTTTCAATATTCAGAACAAATGTGACTTCCTTGTTTGACCAATGAAAGCTCTGGAGGCAATATTTCCCATCTTTCCACTCATCTCTCCGAGCTGAGAAACCAATAGACTAGCATAGACCATTGCCATGGTTCTACAAAAAAATTGATATTTATTGGATTGCACATGAGAAATTAGGGCTGCTCGATTATTTTCTTAAATTATTTGATTACTGACTTTTGAAACAAAACATAACTTGACTTTTTACCTTGAATTAAACTGAAAAACAAATAAAAATAAGTGTAAAAAAGCTGCAATGGTTTAGAATCTTGCAAATTGAATACCTAATAATAATAATAATAATTTCATACTTTTTAGAACCCTTGAACGCCAAACTGACTATTGTAATGAATTGATAAGTTGTGATGTTGCTATTGGTTGTGATTAATTACAATGGATGGCGATTTAATTGCACAGCACTTGTTGAAACACTGTGCACTGTCACCTGTTTTAAGTCGCGATAAAACCGATAAACTCTGCATCTAGGACTGCTCTTCATCCCGTTGTCATTTTCTCTAAGTTCCTGTGACTCGAGCTGACGGTTTTGTCGTAAAACAAGCCCCATAGCTTGATGGGCAACAACAAAGCCTAATCCCGTTTGATGAATACACGCTCGCGCTCAGACCCGTCTACCGGTGTCATTACCGTTGTGTTGCTGAAAGCTCTGCATCTCCTGGGTCATTCCCCCTGTCAGAACCTGCGGAGAAACACCGTCTCAGATCCACCTCTCAGATATTAGCTCTGACAGAATAAACAGGAAGTACAGGTGAGCGTACGGGCGCTTCGTTACGCGCAAACAGGCTTTGATGTGTAAACCGACCTTGAGCTGCGTAATCCCGTAATTGAAGTGCTTTAGGAAGAATCCCCTTGAGACGGTTTGTTTTAAATCGGTTGATCAATTCTATCGAAGATCAAGAAGCTCACTTCTTAAAATTTACTTGCTATGTCTCCAAAAAAGGATTAGAGTTTTCGTTATTCACAAGGTGAAAAATAAAGTGCTTAGTGCATGTTTAAAATCAACAGACATTTCTGTCACATACAGGTATGACCTTTATGACCTTTGAGGTATGAATTCTTTCACCGCCTGCATTTCAATCATTCATCTCACATCAGCCTGGTTCAAAAAGACTATTTTTGCATCACTATTAATTCAAAAGCTGTTCGACTCCGAGCTCGGTATGTAAACAGTCAGGGAAGCTGCTAAACAGTGGCACACCTCGTCCTTTGACCTGTCAGTCATTCCCTGACAGAAGGTTTCAAACCGGTTTCAGAAATCCCCCATGCAGAAGTTTAGTTGTTAAGGCAAATGTAAAAGTGAACATTGAATTGTTCTAGAGTTCAGGACGTGAAGATGTTTAAGAAGCGTTTTTCAAACGATTAATGCAAATTTCGAGAGAGCCCTTCAAAACAAAGCTCTAATTGAAAATCTCTGAGGAGATGTCAAAGATTTATTTTGTGGAAAAAATGTCAAGGTTAAAGCATCCTCCTCACTTCTTCCTGACATGAAAGCTTTACAGAGCTGGAGTTTTCAGTCTTTGGGGAAGTGGACTTACAAATGGCTTACAGTTGTCTGCGCGCATCAAACTTAAATAAGGAAAAATATTCTAACGTCGAAAAAATGCACGCTTCACATTTAAGAAAGACTAATAAATAACGTGTCTTCTTGGACTAGTTTGGTGCTTCAAAAGCTGACACTGGATGCTTAAGATTCTTTCCTAATTAAAACTGCAGAGGAGAAGACCTCTGGAGTCCAGATGAAAACCACAGAGTTGGCCTGCAGATGTTGCCAGAAATGAAAATGTTTCCACATCTCTAAAAGCCTCATTGCTTGTCTTTTTTCACATTCATTACAAAGTCATTAGATGCTATGCGTGTTAGCTCGAAGTTATGTTGCTCACCAAGCGGCCTATTTAGTACCTCTTATGACTTTTTGACAGTGATGAAGTAGTGCAAATACTGTTTTTATACTGTATCCTATAAGTGATTTTTCCAAGGGGTTTGCCAGATGCTGGTATCCAAAGCGACTTATAGTGCAATCAAGGTTATTTTAGCACCGACCCTTTGGATTATGGGAATTATATTTATAGGAAACCTTTGTCTTACAAACTGAAGTTCTGTTCCTAATATATATTAGCGAGTCATTGACATGCACTGCTGGCCCTCCTAAATACCATCTTGCCATTGAATCGTTATTCCATTTGCCCTCCAAAAAAAGTCAGGATATTAAAATGCATCTTATCTGGCTGCATCATAATTTGGCCGGATGGCCGGAATCCTTGTGGCCGCCTGCGTCTCTACATTTCCAGAATGATTATTAACACACATCAGCACACTGTGGATCAGAGACAGATGGCCGGCCAATAGAAAGTGAGAGCTGAAGCAGCGTTTGTGTGTGAAAAGAAAAAATACTGGAAGTATTTCCATCTTGATGCAACTGTTAAAAATACAAATTCAAAGCTCACCCAAAAAAAGAGTACTGTTCCTCTTCTCCATGGTTCCATTAATGGTAACACAGCCGTATTTCAAGACTTTTCAACCAAATAATTGCTTTGTGTGATGAATACACTTTAATTGAATTAGTTATTCAGTGAATCTTTATCTTCGCTGGAGTTCACAAATCTACAGGTATGGTTAAACGGTGTGCCTTTAAAAGCGGCGTGCCAAGTTTGACGTCATTGACGTCATTGATGTCATATGCCATTGGTTCTAATGTGGTCAAAATGAAATGTGGCATGTCAATTTGGATGCTCTGAATAGCAAATGACATTTGACAAATGCAGTGAATGAGTGAAATGTAAAAAAAACGGTCTGCCTCGGATCACTACAATATGAACAGCAAACACATTTGTCTCAAACCCAAAAGTCATTTTTAATAAAACTTTGCTTTGAATTCTGTTTAAAACAGCTTATCTTAGTCCTTTAGGACTTACCTTTGTTGTACATACTGCAGCCATAAGGATTCAATAAATAATAAAGAAGTGCTGACTCACTATTGTATCTTAATCACAATACTGTATTGCATAAATGTGACACTTTTCCCCCACACCTCTTATAAATATTCACAAAAGTCTTTAGTTTGCACAAGTGGCCAGAAGGAGAGCACTACAGCCCACCAATTGGCCAGACCTCTCCGTGTTGCCTGGCAACCACGTACAGATAGAGGGAGGTGGACAAAGTCCTTCCTGCTGCCGCCCACCGTCAGTGGCTTCAGTGAGTAAGATCTGCAGAGCTCTCTCTCTCTCTCTCTCTCTCTCTCTCTCTCCGCTCATCAGAGTTATACTGACAGTGCAATGCGCTCTGCTGCAATCAATAAAGCAGCACAACCTTAGTTGTATCTGCTCACATGCGCTGTAAGATCTCCCACCAACACATTCAAGCAGATGATGATGACACAAGTAGTGCAGGCCCTCCATTTCTTATGAATTTGGTCTCTTTCTCCATTCTGCTGGCACAGAAATGAGCTTTTCTCTTTTGATTTTTATCATCTTAAGGGGGCAGGTATCCTGTAATAGCATCATGTCCCAGAGCTGCTTATTTACAATCCTGTTAAATTGCTTGTGTAGAGAGAGAGAATGAAGCGAGCAAGATGGAAAACAAGCTCGCTATCAGAGGGTTTTCCATCCCTCAGACACAATGTCCTTAGAGGGTGGAAACTTAGTGCTTTCCAGCCTTCTCTTGTCTCCGGTTCGTAGCATTTAGGTTGTTTTGGGGGGGTGTTGGATTCCCTTTCACGGGGCTGTCTGTGTTAGAGGGCTTATTTGTTTCCTGAATGGCTAATCTGCCAAGTTCATGTCTGAAGCGTTGCTGCTCAGAGAGCCGTTGTTCCGAGCACTGCCAGGGAGGTTCGTGTAATGTGCGGACCAAGCGCTCTCATTTACATACAGCTGTCCTAGAGGGCCGATCTGAGTGCAGATATGCCAACATGGGAGAGAAGCCGCTCGCTTCCACTGTAGATGTACACGCACTAGTAGTACAGAATACACAATGGACTTGTTGGCAACCAAGTTACAACCAATCAAGGGTTTGATCGAGTCAACTGTTGTAATGCTCAAGGGTTTGGGGGTAAACCCAGTTGGCCAGAATTATGATTAAAGCATTTATCTATACAATGCAGTACAAGATAAGAGTCTTCCTGTTATGGAAGATTTATCATCTTCCCTTCAGTGGCTCATACCTGTTTTATTAACAGAACACATACAGTGATCACTGTGAATGCAGTTTGGCTTTGGAACTGAAAATCAAGGAATCCTCCTACTGAAAATTGACTGCCGTTATGGTAGAAAAGCAAGACATGCAGTCAACAGAGGAACATCTATTTTTGGGAAGCCGTTCTAACCTCGCTTTCTTCCTCCATGTATTTTGTAGTGTCTTATCCTCTAAGGAGGAAGGCCAGCTGCCGTGTAAGATGCAGAAAGATGCCCTCTTTGGGCCAAGAGACAGATGGAAGTCATGCTTCTTTGTGCAACTCCAGTAGGCCTGATCTCTACGCTGCGTTTAAGCGTGTTTGACTTTTACCAAATGGGGGTTTATTGGCTTTCTTGGCTTGTCGGGACCTCCACACACACTAATCAGCAGCTGTGTTGCCAAAGGCAAGCCTATGACTCAGAATGCCTGTGGCCGTGTAGGGTAATCTGCTCTTGTGGCTGGTGCATAGACTGCATCACTGACCCAGCATATCTCATCACGTAAAGCACCATGTTCAGTTTGCGTTTCTCAGCATGTACTGTAGAGGGGTGCGGCCAGCGCAACACAAACTCCTTAATCAAGCATTTCTAATTCAGACTGCCAGCATCTGTGTGACTCGCTCTTATATGCCTGACATTAAAGGGACAGTTCACCCAAAAATAAAAGGTTTGTCATTTGGCAAGAATGTAATTTCTTACTAAGCATTTGTGTCTTGCTTTCTAGTACAAATGTCTAAAAATTCTCAAATCATCTCAAAAGACTTTTCTTAAAGCAAATAGAAGAATTTAAAACAAGCCAAAAATATGACTTCGGGGTAAGAAAGTTAACGTTAGATTAGTTTAAAATAAACAGTTTAATTTACTTAATCTAACCTTTCCATAATAATTTTGCAATATTCTGCTTCATGCTCTACAATTTAGTTTAATTTTAAATGAAAGCGTTAAATAAAGGTAGTTTTTGTCATTGCCTCTCGGCTTAAAATATATTTGAACATAAATCATTACGAGTCTGAAAAGTCTTGTTTTTAGCAGGTGTGGGACTGATCTCTAAGGAACTGTGTTGAGATTTCAACATAAAGCCTTTTCAAAAAGGGTTGAATTTTTTCCTCCAGAGAGACGAAATGTGTTATTAGACACCTGTGGCCTAAGCTTGTGCTTTTCATTCTCTGTTAGAGTCTGAGTATCAGATATGAGATTATTTTAAAATACAATTCATGTTCGTTTTAGATTAGGATTAGATTAAGATTAGATCGTGATTAGATTAAGATTAGACCAAGCCTTGTGAATAATTCGGTCCTCCCCAACATCACACAAACATCATAACGTGTCAGAGCCAGATCCCATTGCAAATAAATTATGTTTCAGTGTAAAATTTGGTGCAGTAAAAATGTTAATTTGTACTTAACTACAATACATTTTGCCAACTTTCATGGATAATTTAATGAACACATTTAGCACATTAGTTTAAAGGACTGTTTTCTGAATCCATGTGATTCACATTCATTTCTAGTTCAGATGGTTTACAGCTAATTCTAAAAAAAGCTTCATTTGGAAGGTTTGCAGTTCCAATGTCAACAGGCCTTTTCAATTCAAATAAATACTCTGTCATCATTTACTTGCAGTTCCTACGAATTCTACGAAAAAGTACTTATTTTTAAATTTCTTATGTTAAACACAAAAAATATATTTCGAAGAATGCAGGACAGCTAACAGTTCTGGGGCAATTTTGACTACCATTGTAATTTTTCCTACTATGGTAGCCAATGGGGTCCAAGAACTGTTTGGTTAGAAGCGTCTGTCCAAATATCTCTGTATTCAACTAAACAAAGAATTGTATTCAGGTTTGGAATAACTAGAGAGTAAGTAATTCATGACAGAATTTTCATCTGATTGCGATTTGCACTATGACAAGTGAGATCTACAGTATGTGGCTTGTAAAAAAATGATATCTTCAAAATTAAGTATTTTTGAAGGGTTGGCAATAAAAGATGACTCTTTTCATCAGACTAATTGTCTATTTTTGGCATCTAGTGAGCAGGAGATATCTGCCAATGCTTACCAGCCAAACCTTGACCCCATGCTTGTGTTTCTTAATAGTTCTCTGCCTCTGGAGGCTGCTGACAGGATCTGCCTGACAGCTGACAGGATTGGTTGCTTGTTAGTTCTGGATAGATTTTTAGTCCTATTAAATTGAAGCAATCATTTCAAGATTCTTTTTTAAGACTTTGTGTGCTAAGAAAATACATGTCCAAGTACTTTCAGAGTGTCACTTAATTAATAAACCTGTTGGCATTCAGTAAGATGGAATACAATTATGTTGTATGACGTTTCAGTAATACATGATTTCTGTTCATTTAAAAACATTTTTGGAGAATGGAGACTGCTGCACTTGGTTTGCACTCTGGTCACGTTTTTTAAGACCTCAACAACCAACCCATGACAATGAAAGTGGTTCATTATACCCAAATCTCACTCCGCTCTAAAATGCCTGCTTATTTTGATTCCAGTGTCTGTTCCCAGCAGACTACAGAACACTTAGCTCATACCTACATTCATCAGTTGGTTTTTGAATGCCACCAGCACAAAGAGACTTTCAGAAACCTTTAGACAAGCCCAATTACTGAGAAAACAGAAACAGCACCTTTAATGAGCAATGCATTCTCTTTTTCATTCATGGTAGAAACTCAAATGCCTTTAAACACCTCGCTTTCTTTTTGCGATCTGTGTGGTCTGTTTGGACTTTAAATGTCACTGAGCTGTTCGATTCATGGAAGAAGTGGCTGATGGGACCGTTCTGGTGAAGTCATGCATGTTAACAGCGATTCATAACCACAATTCTCCATGGGCGGCCGTTTGGAACACAAGGTGGCACGCAGTTCCTCTCCAACCCAAGATTCATTAAGAATACAGGAGCACTTAACGATGGCAGGCATCTATTATTTATGATGGGCAGATTGCCCCATTAAATAATACTATTTTGCATTGGCAAAATCAGGCTTCATGGGATACAACATTCTAAATACGTAGACATCTTCTTGACCCCTTCGGCTTTGTGAAGAGCTTTCGCACCCTTTCGGCGGCTCGTGTGAAAGAACTATTCATGAGATCATTAAAAAGACAAAGTTATTCAGCTAGTTTTCTCCAAACACCGTAGAACTTTTATTCTTATTGTGGTTGAGTGGTGTTTCTCTCGCAGACATTTTCCCATTATAAGTGAAGAAATGTCTGTACTGGGTCGCTTAAGGCGTTGTGTAGATGGCTATAGCAACATTCCTAATTAGTGTGTTTCCATGTCTGTGGTCCAGCTATTTCCTTTAGCATGAAATTCAGCAAAAATTCTAATCAAGTACCCAAAACACCCTGAAGGAGGTTGTGATGAAGCTCTTTTCCATGTTTTGCTTTTTTATTTGGGCCCTGGGGCCCAGAGGCCTTTCTTTCCCCTTTCTCTGCAAAATCTCATTCAGGATGTATCTTTATTCAGACCTTGCATGTTTTCATTCCACCTGTTTTTTTTCCCACATCACGAAAGGCAGGAGCGGAGAGGATTGTTCCTCTGCTCGGGGCTCAAACCTCTGGAGATCTAACTGAACCCTTGATATCATCCCTCTCTTTTCTACCGTGCCTGCACTAAGAGTAATTACTTCATCACCCTTTTACTTCTTGACCCAGTGTCCCGGGTCTTTTTTATATCAAGGCAGAGCGGTTTGTTTTCTGTGCCTCAAGCGATTAGTCTCGCCCCGCATTCAGACCTCGGATAATGTGCAATTAAGGAGTGATCGCCTTTGTTTCTGAGCTTTTTTTGAGCAGGTCACACAGATTATTAACAGCATGTTTACTGACATCAGCTAGTTTGAGTTCTTCTGAAAGCTGCTTTACATGCAGGAGCAAATAAAAAGCCCCTTAGCTCCTGAGGCCTGTCCCGGGGCGCAAACAGGAGCAAGCTTATGTGTATTCTCTATTTGCTTGTGGTAAGCGTCTTAAACCTTCACCACAGGCACTGCTCCATAATTTAGCTAAATCTGTTCCTCGGTTATTTTGGAAGTCACGCCTTCTCGATCTCTCTCGGGTGTGCTGGAATAAAGACTGTAATTGGTTTCATTTCTCGGTTAATGTTTTCGAGGACCAATTTACATTCTGACAGCTGTCCACGGCTTGAATTAAATTGACTGGACAGGAGTCCAGTGTAGCGCCCTTTTGTCAATACTTTATTTTATTCCAGAAAGAAAAATGATCATAAACATGCCGACTTTTTCTTTGTTAAATCACTGTCTAAGGTTGCCATGTCTTTCAATGTAACAACAAAGGCAGGCCAACATTGCTGTTTATTACATCATCTTGCCTGACTGACACGCGAGGTCCAAAACAAGTGAAGACTGACTGACTTTCAAAGTTATTTAGTTATTTATTTATATAGAAGATAGCAACCCACTAGTACATTTATTTATGATTGTCAGGTTTTACCATTCTATACTGATGGGATAATCACATGGAAAGGTTTTTCCCGGTGAAAGTTGTTGCCGTTTAAAGGGATAGTTCATCCAAAAATGAAAATCCTGTCATTTACTCGCCAACATTCTTATTTTATGTTCCGCAGAAGAAAAAGTCAGACACGTTTGAAACGAAAAGAGGGTGAGGAAAAGATGACAGAATTTTCGTTTTTGAGTGAACCATCTCTTTAACCCTGGCATCAGATAAGTCTGATACTGCTTCTCTTGTTAAGAAGAATGAAATTGAAACACATTCAACTTCACAATCACCGCAAGTGTTCAAAGAGTATAAAAGACCTCCAAATACGGTTTAACCGCAGTGTTCGTATCCTCCCGAGCACCAAAAGAATACCAGCCCCACTGGAGTGCCTGGATCAGGAGTTCCTGTGAGAGGAAACATTAAATGAGATCAGTGACATGCCCAGACATGCCCCGCACAGTAAACCAGGTCTAAATAGCCCAAAATGAGCTGTCGTATATCTGTAATGCTCGAGTTCCTTGTATTTATGTGTCGGTTTATTTCTCTCGCTGGACATGGTTACTTTTTCTCTCATCTCTTTAAAGGTTTGGTCATTTCTCCTATTTAATGTGGAAGAACATGAATCGTGGAGCGTTCAGCTGAAGGTTGACACCTTCCGTTTCCACCTACATTCCTTCCAAGTGAGAACACCCTGAAACTTACCTGCGCTGGGTAAAATGTCATTATAAAACTATGGCTTAGAGCTCTTGTATCCTTAGATTGTTTTTCCGGAAGTTCTAGGTTCTCCATCATTTTGTTGACTTCACTCATACGCACAGATGTGAAATGCTTTCGTGTTTGTGCCTCCAGAACTCTCCTGTTGCTTAAAGTTGTGTCTCTCCTGGACACGCTTAATCCATCAAAACAGTTTCTGTAGGGAAGACAAAATACAACTGAAGTGCAAGGAATGTGCTAACAGAACGACCTTTTGCCCCTTTCGCTCCCAGGCTCATGAAGTTCATCTGTACCCTAGAGTTTTTCAACACTCTCAATGAGTGCGGTTATAACTTGACTCGATGTCTCCCTTAGTTTTACATGCAGTCATGACAGAACACAGCAATGTTAGTGCAGCTCTGAGACCGTAATCTTGTTAGTTACACGCTTCATATACGCCCTGTTAGTCGAACTTCCATAGGCGACTCGACAGCTGTTCCCATTTACACACTCGTGTGTGTGAAAGGGAGTGCGAAGCTGCTGCGGACGTTGGTTGTAAATTCTGAAAACAGCCAACACTCAAGTGTGTCAATGTGAAACAAACAGCCACAGAAGGTCATCTTTTAATGAGATGTTTCTTTAACAAGGAAAATGGTGATATATCTATATCTTGAATTCTCTGCAGTATACGTACCATGTGATTTGCGAAAGTGATAGTGATTTTGCCGGAATATTATCAGTCTCGGTGGCAGCATCTGTTTACGAATCCATATGCACAAGCCTTGAGCAGACCTCAGGCAGTTGTCTTTAGAAAGTGCCTTGTGCGAATTCTTCCCATGTGGGGTTTTGTCAGTTATGCATTGATGTTTTTCATTAATTGTGTAGGCTAATTAATTGTTTGTCATTAATTGAAAGATTAACTCAGACTGGAGAGCGGCAATGGACACCGCTGGCTTAGTTTCAGAATGTGTCTAATAGTAATTGATCATAAATGATCATTTTATCTGTTGTCATAATTTTGATAGAACGGTGATTAGTATAGACAGGAATTAGCAGTGACGAAGAAACCGAATGGGATCGGGAAAGGACCTCAAGCTGAGATTCGAACTCCGGTTGCCTGCGATGTTACAAATTATGTGTCAGTCTGTCGCACACAAAGCTTTGACTTCTTTCCCGATTTGAAATCAAGTTATACGTTTATTGCATATTTGCATAGTAAACATCTGTGTTGCAGGGACCTGAAAATAATGATCTGAAACCAGAGCAGGCCAGAGTTTCAGCGATTATCCGCTATGCTAAAAGTCAGCGGACCTTTGAAGAATACTGTCTTCGCCGCTACACGCGGGTCAAAAGTGGAGCTTTCAACAGTTAGTTCTTTCATGTTGTGCGGGACGGGCCAGTGCCCTCATTATCACGGTTCAGTGCAAGCTATCGGAAGAGATGTTCATTCTTTGTCATAACTAATCAATGTTGTGTAACATTTTATGGTGCTGTGGAATTCAAGGTGTAAGGTGTTCGCAGTCTTCTGCGCTCTAAAGAATGTTGAGGAACTGGTCCGAGACCACAACAGTTACAACGTTACGAGTAAATCAAAGCACGGAGACCTTCTAAACTCCAGCAGCAGCTGAAAAAATAAAGCGGTAGCCACTATTCTTACTAATTACCCAGTATTACCACTGCTGCCAGAGTACCATTACAGTTCCCATATAGGCAAACAACACCTGGAGAAGGTTTTGTAGCCTTCTATCCTGCTGTTTTAAAAGGATCGCCCACATTCTTCCCCCTGTTTTAAGTTACCGGCTGAAGAGGACCGATCCTTCGTTTAAACCTTTACAGTCTCGCTGTTAAGAGGACATGTGGAACACTTCTTTGGAGTTGAGCAGAAAACGTCTTTAAGGCCTGTTGTAAAAGTGCCCTTCCCTTCTCTGTTACTGGCAAGCCAAATTCCTGTTTAGATTTTACTGCATGATAAACAATACGCAAGTTGATATGTTTGAAGGGGTTATTTATCACAGTCATGTTACAAGATCACAATGGTGGGCAAGGGTCAGTGAGCATGTATGCTGTAGGTCATGTTGCACTTTGCATATGTGAATACATTTTTACTCATCAAGGATATTTCTGCCAATTCCAGATAGGAAAATGGCTTGTTTGAAAAAGGCGTTGATACAAAATGATTATGAATTTTTGTTATTGCAGCTTATTATAAAAAAATTATAAAAACCAATCTTGCAATTCCGTTCAGAGGATACATTCAGTAATATCTGTTGCATTTCATTTGCTCTTGAGTGTCCCTCCCAGGTTAATAGATTTTTCCTAATATCGCAGAAGTAATTTCCGTCTTCCGTTCTGCGCGACACGCACATCTGGTTTAATTTAACCTCCATTGTTATTGTTTACCCAACTTGTAAATTGGACATGTGGCCCTTTAGCGTCTCCATGTATCAATCCATCTCGTCATTCATGTAGCTGCGTGTGATCCCGCCTGAACATCGGCCGTCATGACCCAATCAAACGTGATGGATCAGGGCCTTATTTGTCAAGTTGGGGGCTAAACGCTAGGGTCGGGAGCAGATGGCATCATTGTGCTCGGTGGGATGTGGCGGTCCACAGGCGAATTCATTTACCCAGATGTCATCTGACTGATCGGAATGTGCGCTTGCTGGCTTTGCACCGGTTGCCCATTCATGAGGACGCTGTGTCTCCTCCGTCTTCTTTTGTAATAGGGCGAATACACAATGTCTCTGTGATGTTTCCATTTACACGTAACACGTTTTTGGTTTTGTTTGTGATTTCAGCTCACCACTTCGTGGTTTCTAGCCTTAAATTGAAATACTTCAACATAAAATGAAGTTCGTTGTGAGATTGCTATAGTGACAGTATCTTAGAACCCGTTTTGCTGTTCGACTTTCACAATAATGCAACATTGTTGCAGATCATTTATCATGTATCCGGGAAGGCCTTGTTGCTACAGCGTATCTATGCAAATTAAAATGTATCTGTAAAATGGTGAGATAATAAAATGGCTTTTCAGGAAAGCACCTGTTTTATGCAGTTGCGTTACATGGAAATCCTCACGCTGGTTAATTCTCTGCTGTGAACAAAGGAAGGGTCAGAAGTGCTCAAAAGATGCAGGCAGGACCTTCTCGCATGCCGCACATTCCTATCCACTGTGTAAAGTTTAGAAGGGTTTTTGTCTGCAAAAGCGAGGGAACCCCCCCCATTTTACATACACTCCTGTTTTTGTGGTTGCCACGGTGATGTTCTAACAGCAGACTTGCTAAGATGGTCTGGGATAATGCCCTCATCACCACACCTGTTCAGCTTTATTTTTAGTTTATTTCAGATATAGGGGAATTTGTGTTAGCCTTGTCATTTTGAAAGGAGAGATAAAATTGTCTTTCAGTCTCACTACAGAATGTCTCAGGATTATTCTTTGGTATTTCACAATAGCCATTTTTGGAGACCTTGTTGCCAAGGTTTTTGCTGTAACAGCCACTCGTAGCTGCTCGCTCGCTCGCCCTCCAGTTTCATTGGTTGGCTGATACAGATTCACTGGAACCCGTGTAAGATGGAAGAGCTTTTGCTGGCAATTCATCAGCAAATTGCCTGGAAACTTTTGACGGGTGCAATTTCATCCCTAACACTGGGTCACAGTGACTCTGTGTGGTCCTTGCAGAATGCTGCATCACTGCACATGAAATGAGGAATATTCTTTTCCCGCTAGGTTTGCTTTATAATGCTTACCCTCTTTTTAAAGGATAGTTGACTCAAAAATGAACATTTCTCTCTCAAGTTGTTCCAAACTGTGGCCCACATTCACTTCTGTTGTATGGACACAAAACCAATGCAAGTAAATGGGGGCCAGTTAACAACATTCTTCAAAATATTTTTTTGTGTTCTGTGGATGAAAGAAGGTCGTTCAGGTTTGAAATGGCAAGAGGGTGAGTAAATGATGACAGAACTTTTATTTTTGGGTGAATTATATCTTTACAGCATCACTCGGAATTGTAGCTCAAGAAACAATTATCAATAATAATTGATAAACACGGTTGCTTATAGACAAATTTAATTTGCTTTTAGCACCCAGCCCTTTGCACATTCAATGTTTAATCCCGTGTCAGTTTCCTTTCTAATGAATGTCAAGAAAATGGCAGAGATCACATTTGCTAACGCTTAGTTGACATGTTCCCACAATTCATTTGTCTTCATTAGCTTTTAATGAGCATCGGTAACGCCAACCACAGTCCCCTGAGATTTTAGTCTGGTTCGATCGCACTTGCCGGTTTGTTTGATCTGAAGCCATTTTGTGCAAGTGTAACAAAGATTTGCTAGGGTTAAATTGGGTATAACTTGTCATTGGCTCAGCAGAGACGTTCTGTGCCCCACAGTGCTGATAGAGGATGGATCACATGGTCTGTTACCTGTGAACAAAAGGCCTGATGAAAAACTGTTGCGTTTGTGTGCTGTTAAGCTTCAGTGACTTTGCATTCCCAGTTTGCTGTTTATGCAACAGAATCGTCCGTTGTCTAATGGGTTTTAGGTGGGTAGGATTATTGAAACAACATTTTGTAGGTAAATTAGTTGTTAGAATTGGTGTACAACACCGCTTTTGTTTGTCAGACATTGAAAGTCAACATCCTTAGCCATGAAGAAACGCAGTTAGTTTTAAACAGGTAGTGACATCAGAATTTCCCAATCATGAAAATGGAATAATAGCGCTAAAGAACACAATTTAGCATTTTTTCATGGTACATCATGTCCTAATAAGGCCAGTCAGGGTGGTTCAGTATGAGCGCCACTTAGGTGCATGCGAGACAAGTCTCGGCATGTTCAATGAGTCACAGGAACAATGCAAAGACCTTGTTTATTTTTTGACTGACTTGTTCCAAATAAACAATAAATGTTATGAATAACCATCCATTTCATTTTGCATTTATTGTGGTATTCTGCTAGTGGCCTTTTCACAAGGTTACAAGTGTTATGATTCTGTTACACCGCTGATGTGTGTCTCTCTTTGCTCGGGTGATCTTTAATCATGCAGTCCGCACACAAATCTGCCCCGAGTGCCAAATACCACCTGCTCAGTCTGGGGGAAATAACGCAAGGAGGGGCAGGCAGTCGTCTTCAGCAACTAAGAGAGGCGGGCTCTCTCAGGAACTGCAACAAGTGGAAGGCATGCTCCACCCGGTTTCGGTTGAATATAATCTGTGCTATTCCACTTTCATCCTCTGATTGCATGGACACTCATTACTCTGTTTACTGGGCTGCACCATTCACTTCCTCATCAGCAGAAAGTCTGTAAGATGATCCCTTTGTGTATCCTCTTGAGAGCTGGCAATTCATTTCTCTCCAGAATCCATTTCATATTTTCTAGATGGTATCCAAAATAGAATTTTCCCAGTGATGGCTTGGAATAATAACTTAAAATATAATAATTACTAACATGTCATAAAATAATACATATGTTATGGAAGATAGTGTAATTAATAATGTTAATAATAACGTTGGCAACATTTAATAAACAATATAAAGCAAAAAATAATTTATATAATATACTAGTATATAAATAATATTCTATGTAAGAATGTATTTTGGGCAGAAAGGGGAATGCTGGAACTACATCATAAATAAAAAATAAAAACAAATCAAAGCAAATTCAGTGTTTTTTTAAAGTTTGGTGTCATGAGGAGAGGGCAAGGACTCTCTCTCTCTCTCTCTCTCTCTCTCTCTCTCTCTCTCTCTCTCTCTCTCTCTCTCTCTCTCTCTCTCTCTCTCTCTCTCTCTCTCTCTCTCTCTCCTCCCCTCCCGGCTCACTCCCTCTGTTGGCTCAGTCAGTCCGCTAAAAGAGACAGACGGGGCAGATCGCAGGATTCTTCTGTTCGGCTTCTGCTCCATATGCATCCGTCCGTGGATGACTATGTCTCTATCGGAAGCGGGATTAATCGAACCCTTTTCGTGCGGACACATTTAGGTCTGTTCTTCATCGACTTTCAGTGAAATCACAGCCGGATTACCGTCATCTCACCATCATGGGTTTCTACGGCACTTTAAAGATGATCTTCTATAAAGTGAGTAAACGCTCTCATTCGCTTTGGATGCATTGCGGCTTTTATATACCGATACGCTCTCATCCGCCTCCGGCCGGGAGATGTCGAGGTGAGTTGCGATCGACGCGACAAACGCTCCGATGATAAATCAAAGATGCTGCCCGGCAGCGCGGTGCGTACAATTCGAGCGCGATACGCGCGCGTCTAATGTACATAGTTCACTCTATGGGGAGCGTTCTAATTGTCGCGTCGCGATTTTTACAGCGAACAGACGTAGATGAGGGTGCGTCGCTGCCGGTCTGTGAAACGTGCGGCTGTTCTTACGGCCACTGCGGAAAAATCTCCAGCTGACATAATCACCTTCCGTGATATTCACATGGGTGTACTTTATAAGTGTCCTTCGTTTCCACGGATGGCTTTCGCGTGTTTGATTATAGGGAGGGTTTGGAACACATAGGCTCCATCATTATTTCTCCACCATCTGTCCATCCTAACCACACATACTGCACCTGTGCTCCCTACAGACTCTCATCATACATCTTCTTATTAAACTCTCCTACACATCTTACCATCCTTGTTAAATATGCATCAGATTATGGACTTCAGTGGCTACTGTATGACTGGCTATAATCTGACAGTGTTATATCAGGCTATTAGATATTCTCACGTCCCTGCACCGTTCAGAGCAAACCTGTTGGTAATATTAATTTGTGCTATGCAGTCGTGTAGGCTGGAAACAGGACTTTGACTCCTCCACTGTTATTCCTGCCATTCATCCCACGGTTCCTCTGTGCTTCCAGTTTAATGGCTTAGTGTTGTGATGTTTGAAACAGACCTTATGAGTGTGTGTGTGAACATTAATGTATTTCCTCGAGCCGTGTCAGCTTCGGTTGATTCTGCACTGCATGTTGAAGGGTGTGTATCCTCCGCTGACTGGAGGCGTCGGACCCCCCTACAGTGATCGGGTCACTGTGTCATTGCTTTTGACGAGGAATAAGCCTCGTCTTTCCCAAAGCTCTCAGGTTATGTTGTTATTCGGATATTTGAATTCGGGCTGATGCGAGTGTAGCCGTGCTTGACATGAAGGCGTCAGAACAGCATGTAAATGACACTGACATTGACGGATGCCCTCGGTGATGTTGTTAATTGAACTCTTAGTAAATGAAACGCATTGAGGATTTTTGATGCTCTGAGAAGGACACAGTGTGGAAAACGGATGTTAGAACTGATTTGTTGCTTTCAACCTTTATTATGTTCATATTCTTTGACATTTGAATTAGATGGTGACCTCTTAAAGGAGTAGTTCACCTTCAAATTTAAATTCTGTCACCATATAAACGCCCTCTTGTCATTTCAAAAATGTATGACCTTCTTTCTTCTGGAGAACACAAAAGGAGATATTTTGAAAAATAGCACACCCCCCATTCACTTCTATTGTAACCAATGCAAGTGAAGCGGGGGGGCTGTTAACAACATTCTTCAAAATGTCTTTTTTTGTGTTCTGCGGAAGAAAGTCATACAGAGGGGGGTTAATGGTGACAGAATCTTCCTTTTGAAAGTGAACTACTCCTTTAAAAATCCCAATGTCTGATGATATTCTCTTAAAGAGTTTTCACAACTTTTAGATGTTTTCCAGAAGACTTAAGGTTTCAGCACCTTAACGCACAGTCATGGCTCATTTTGATAGTTTCCATAATGAAAAGTTATTCATTCATAAATCACACATGGGTTCACTCATTAATGCCGGCTATATGCCAAGACTAGGACCGGTTTTCCTAAATACAAGCATTCCTGTTAACCACAGACCAAGCCATTTTTGCTCTGTGGTGTGAGACAGAGAAATGATTACACAGTGACTCATCTAAAATCTGATGTCTCTCGCTGTTAACCCGAGCGAGGAGCAACAGCCCAATTCCCTCGCTCAAATGCACTTTGCTTAGTTTTACATGCATTTTACTGTTAAACGTTGACCTTATTCCATTAGATATACATTCTCAAAGCATGTGCATTGACTCTCAGGTGTTAGGTATGTGAAAGTGTGCTTTGGTTGAAACCAATGAGGCTCGACAGGTTTAGGTATTACCAGTGATTAACACATTGCATTCCTTGCATGTTTTATGTTAGCTGTTCTTATGGCGTAAGCTTACCGTATTAGGCGAAACTCAAACACACACATAAGCTGTTTATACAGGCATGTTCAATATGTATCTTTGTGCGGTGTAATTCACCCTTATATTCGCTCACACACCCTGTGTGTCCTATTGTTTTGACTACTTTTGCAGTGAGATCACTGGCTTGAGGAATCAACTGCGGGTGGGTTCAAACTAATCCTAGCCAAGCCGTCCTTTAAAATAAACACACTTCATTTGGAAGGAGCCAATATCTACGTGGGAGAGTGTTTTTAGAACTTACAAATACACATTTTACTTTGTCTTGAGAACGGCCAAACTGCATCAAAAAATGAGGGCCGGAGTTAGATTAGGCTTAAGTTTATTGTTCTTGGGTTTTAATAAAGGAAAAGTCCATCTAAATGGTCCTGTAAATACTGTGAGTCTGGCACTCTTTAAGGGAGTATAGGCAACATTCGTTTCATGCACATTGTTCTGTTTTTCTCCGGCCCTCAGTTACTGTGAATCTCACAGTGTGGGGCCTCTTCAGAAACCTAGACAGAGCTTCATTATCACACACACCCTTCAGATCTGGAAAGCAATACCATTAACCTTGCACAAGTGTATTAAACATGTGGATTGACTGACATTGGATCTGTAGCAAATGTTGTAATGCGATTTTTCTTTTTTATTCATGTCAATGTGTATACACCAATTTTCCAAAATATAAAAGCCACAACAATCTCAACAATCTTGCTTTTGTTATGTTGCATGTTACTTATTGCAGGCACTGTGTCTGCTCATGCTTAATTGTGCCCTCCGCAAAATTTGGTCTTGACTCTTAATTCTGTGTCTATGTTTAATGACTCCTGGACTCAATACACAATGATCTGTTATAATGGCTTTGTTATGGAGCTCCTCCCATAAATTCATTCTGATTCACCAACTAATACAAATTCTCTGCTAGCACTGTACCATCCTAAAATAGTTTTATTCAAATGCGGTTAAGGACCTCATTGTGTTGAGGACACTAAACCCTTGTTTTTCCAGAGTAGATGCTCTGTAGCCAGGCACCAACTATGCGGCAAAACCGGGGCCATTTAAGCTAGGCTAGGGGTGGAGGGGTGCGACCGAGACAGTGAAGGATAGTCCTGCTTTTTATTCCCCTTTCTGCCCATATAAATTTAGTCTGTTGTCGTGTCCTGTGAAAGCTCAGTGCCAGTCACGCCCTCGCAGATGTGTATTTGCATCAGTGTTCGCCCCCCTTTCCGGTGCATGAGTGTGCGTTTATACCGCACACCTCTTTGTAGAATCACAATTGTTGTCCAGCTTTATCTTTCCTTTGCCTTGGGTCACTATGAAATGGACGATGACCCTCATTTTGCTGGCCTACATCTGGTAAACTAGCACAATATCCGGCACACAGACTCTTAGCATGAACGCAGATCTGTCCGTTGATGGTCTGATGGGGTGTCTGTGTGGTTGTGAACAGGCTGAGGAATGTTCTGTAAATGTTCCTTAGACACCCACCACCCTCTCATTACCACAAAATAGCTGCTTGGCAGGTCGTTTACACTGTCATTATACACTTTAAGTGACTGTGTGGCATTGTAATTTTACATGTTTGCCTGTTTTGTACTCTACATGCCCAAACTAACTATCATCCATATTTCTGTTGCAGATGAAGAGAAAGTTGGACCATGGGCCCGAGGTTCGGTCTTTCCCTTCAGGAAAAAAACCCTGTCCAAGGTAAAACTCCTGCTGTTAGACATAAAAACTAGTGCAGTGGTTGGGTTCTTGTCCTACATTAAACCATAGTGACCACTTAATAGACAGAAATGGGTTACTTGCGTATAATATGTTCCTTCAACTAATTGGTTGGCTGAATAATAGTCAGGAAGTCTTTAGACAAACAGGTTTATACATTTTTCCACACTAGAATCCATACTAGAAGCTCTTTACACCCAGGCTTCTAGCAAGCTTTCTCGTGGTTCATACCACAACAACAAACGGCAAATGTGGCAGTAGTGTGCTCTGGGTAATTGAAGCATTTTGATCCTCTCGGGTTCAAATCCCATTAAATATGAATCTGTTATAAAACAGAACTCTCCACATGCACTCCTGTGCTTCCTCCCGCTCTACCTTTCTCTATCACCCATATGTCTTTTGCACTGGAGAAACTATGTGTAGTATGCAAGAAAAGACTGCTGAATCGCCCGAATCTTCACACAGGACCCCAGAGACAAGCAGGAAGGTCTGCTGACATGTGGAGAGTTTCTCTAGTCACTCTGTGTCCCTCCCCAACTGTTTTTCTACCCACCTTTTTTTAGTTTCCTAGGGCAATACCATACAAAGGTCAAACATACAGCTCATATATCAATGTTTGGTGGTTTAAATACCTATGTGAGGTCTCAACGTTTCTAAAGCATGGTTCTTCATAGTCAAGTAAGATGCTTTCAGAATTGTCACATCCAGGTCTATATTTCTTATAAATGTGCACGTAAAAATTAACGTATGAACAGACATCTCTTTTTCATTTGTTGGGCATTATTGCTATTGGTTTGGGCATTTTAATGAACTGAAATCCTACAGTGTATGTAGTCTCTCAAAAACGTGTCCTGTTTGTCATGCGTAATGCATCTTAAATAGAAAACTCATGTATTGACTGATATTCTTCTGATTTCTGGACTCTATCATCTGGAGTTTTGGAAAACATAAACAGATGGTTCAATATATTGGTAAAAAAAACATTATATGGGACTTTATATTTCAAGTTTTTACAAAAATCACATCCATAGTGCTGGAATTTCCCCATTCAACGTAACGGTGATTTTTAAGCACTGACAATGTAGATATTAAAAAGCCATTTGAGATTAAGCAGCAACGTTTTTCATAGATGAAAGCGCAATGTGAATATTTGCGTGAGCTTTGGGGAGGTGGTTTTTGGGCTTCAAGTCCAAGGAAACGGTCTATAAAGTAAATGCTCCCCCTATCCTTCAGTATGTATTTTATCATTCATTCATTGTACATCGTTTTGTTTGTTAAACTCTAATTTGTTGTTCTCCCCCCTCACCGAACAGCCCTACAGGACTGCCATACCCAGCCACGCCCACAACGTTTGGGGCCTTGAGAGAAGCAAATGGGCAGGGTCAGCCGAGACGCCGCATCCCATCCATCCAGCCCCCCACGGGCCTGCAGGAGTGGCTCCGCACCTTTCAGGTAAGTTCATGCAAATCTGCTTCAGCTTGATGCAAGATGTTGCAGGGAGGATGACCAAGGGAAGTAGCGGTGTTTGTTTAGACTGGTGTCGTCTTGAAACCTTGATACTCAGTCCTGGTTAAACACAGGATTGGAACAAGCCATGTAAAGACATAAAGCTCTTATGCTCTTATGAGTTTGCACCTACTTGAATTGTTCTCACTTCTGTAATCCTGCAAAAACAGAAAGCTGAGGCTCCGCCCCATCACTGTTTGCTCTCCTTTGCTGATAATTACAGGCCTGATCAGTCCTTAGGCTTACCAAAGCTGATGAAATTGCAGATACCTGTGTTTACAGAGGGATGTCGAAAATTTCGCCTAATGCTGAAAGACATGTTCTTTCTTTTCCAAGCATTCTACAGCAAATGCACTTGATATATCTCGGGGCAGTTTTAATGCATGGAGATGTACAGAATTGAAACCTTGAAGTGGTTCAATCGCAACCTTGTTATGTACACATTGGGAATGAGGGAAGTGATGGTTATAGTTTTGAGATTAACTCGAATTTAAAGCTTTTATTTTTTAAAGTTAGTAGATTATCATAAAACAGGAGTTACTATGTATTTATTTTGGGGCTGCATTTCCCATTTCAATAATTCTGTCATATTCTGGATTTCATAATCCATACTTTGGAGTATGCTTTTTGTACTGTTTTTCAAGATCAAACAATTGAAGTGCTTTTACTTTGTTTAAGCTGTAAAACATGGTATGCTTAAACACACACAAACTAGCATCAATCAGTTTGAAGCAAAGTTGTGTTTCACCTCTCCATAGTTGCTTTATATCTCTATTTAAACATCCCTGAGCAATTTCCCCTCGCTCATTTGATGCGCCTGTAGAGCGGAATGACTTTGGCACAATCTCTCTGATGCAGCACTATAAGATCAGTGTAACATTTTATTCAAGCGAATCAGGCCTAAGCGCTGCTTAATATGGAGAAAGTGAACCCTGGGAAGCTTCCAACAGCCCCAAGACATGAAGTCTGTTCCAGCTGATTCACGAGAAGCTTCATGGTTACGTTCATGCCAGAAGTCTGCATTTCAGGGACCTTTCTGCTGTATTGCCAATGAAAACCATTACCGAGCCTAATTGAAGCTCCTAAATGAAAGCATATTGATGTCAATACTCTGTTTGAATTGTCCAACTGTGTCAATTGATTCGCCCGAGGATCTTGGGTGGACACCTGGTTTAGATGTGCTTAGTCTTAATGTGCTGATGTTGTGTTACAGAGCTGGAGTGGACCGGAGAAGCTGCTCGCGCTGGATGAGTTGATTGACAGCTGTGAGCCCACACAGGTCAAACACATGATGCAGGTGATCGAACCGCAGTTTCAGAGAGACTTCATCTCACTGCTGCCCAGAGAGGTAAATACAACCCTAAAATAAAACGAAATGGAAATCTCACTGGTCATCATGTTTACAAAATGTTGTTCACAGAACGTTTCATAAGTGAATAAAAAATAGTTTGTAAAATTACAGTTTTATGACTTAAAAAGAAAATCAATGTTAGCTTTTGATGCTCACAGATGCTCACTTGTATAGTTAAACAATACATTAAGCTTATTTTTTAAAAGTGCATTGAAAAATAAGCACTAGGCAGCCGAGATTTGCATTAAACATATTTAAGTTGTATCTGTTGATGCGTAACCTTGGCAGAAACAAAAGAAAATGTAACTAAATTCATCCCTTACATCTTTCTTCTTTTCATTCCCAATTTTATACTATTTTCTTTCTTTAATTTGAAAATACTCCTGTTGTGTGACTCCAATATTTTTTTTCTTTAATTTGAAAATACTCCTGTTGTGTGACTCCAATATTTTCTTTCTTTAATTTGAAAATACTCCTGTTGTGTGACTCCAATACAAGGAGGAGGTACTGGCTGTCCTCTCCTACTTTTATCTCCGCATCTATTCGAAAGGAAATCTCTCCCACTTTTCATCCCTTTCATTCTCTTTTCATGTCACTGTTTTAACCTGCACTTCTTGTTCTCCACCACCTGTCATCTTGTCTTCCCGTCATCTCCCCCTCCCCTCCACCAGGTTGTTTTTCTTGCAGTGCCGTTCATTTCTGGGCGTGTTTGTGTGCCTGATTGAACTAGAGTATGTGTGTAAATACAGCTCCTTCAGGCTGTACACCCTATCCAAGTTGAGACTGCGGTATACACCCTGTTTTCAGTGACAACAATTATGATAGATTGCAGAAAGAATCCTGGAACTGTTTGGACATGCTCTGTCTGCACTTTGGTCTTCAAAAAGTGACAGCGCTCCTGAAAATGAG
The DNA here is from genome assembly GCF_947034865.1 of Barbatula barbatula. NCBI lineage: Eukaryota > Metazoa > Chordata > Actinopteri > Cypriniformes > Nemacheilidae > Barbatula > Barbatula barbatula. The sequence continues at coordinate 17,071,474 of NC_136771.1, forward strand.
AGAATAGAACAAAACCACCTAAGAATTCTCTCTGTACTTGGCTCCAATGAAAAGATCGGAGTCATATTAGTAGAGTACAATTGGGACTCTTTCCCTTAAAGGACCCAAAGTGTCTTGCTATGGTTGAGCAAAAATATTTATCTGTTAAATCTGTAAAAAAATGTTATTCCATATTAGTAGAGTGACGCAACATAAAGTTTGTTCTAAGCATTTTAATTTTCATCAAATCGCTTCAGGAATTTCATTAGAACATAAAGACAGTTTTTTATGTTTCATTTTAAGTGCAGCACAATACAGAAAATGCTACAGTGTTGTTTCACAAATAATCTCTCTTGTCATTTGAAGTGGTAAATGTGTCCCCACTTCTATTATAAAACTATTTCTTTCCAATTTTGGAAAACAAATATTTGCTAGTTGACATTTTTCTGCATCATCATTGACAACCTGATAGTAATTTTGTGTTTTTGTCAAAAATAGTCTCAAAACTCATAATTTTTTTTCAAAATGTCCAATCTTTTTTCAACAAGCTGCAGTTAGCTTACATTTGAACAAGTATTACTTTTACACCAAACTACTTTAATTTTGGATGCGGCGACTCGCCAGGAAAGATATTTTTGGGAGTTAAAAGAAATGTTTTTCTCTCCTTTTAACTATTTCTGTCTTCTGGTTAATAGTTTGGACTGGTGCTTTTTGCATATAAAACGGGCATAAAACTGCTGACCTAGCCAGAGAGCCTTTTTGGATATGTATTATTTTATCATCCAAAATAACACAAAGAAGATGCCATGGCCAAAATCTGTTTTCTAGACTGAGAAGGTGTCGTTTAATTGAGACTTTCTATATGCTCACTCCTTTTGTATTTTGTCTTCTAGTTGGCCTTACACGTGTTGTCGTTTCTGGAGCCAAAGGATCTGCTTCAGGCAGCTCAGACGTGCCGTTACTGGCGCATTCTAGCAGAAGACAACCTGCTCTGGAGGGAGAAGTGCAAGGAAGATGGTGATTTCACAGCTCTCCACTCCCTTCACAACTCAATTTCTACTGCTTTTAATGTTGTCGTCGTCTGGAAAATCCAGCTAATACTTACGTGTGCTGAATCATTAGTGTGGTCTACCTCTTATAGGTACTATGGTGCAGAATTACAGTTGTATTTGGTGAAAATATCATTGTACTTTGATATACCATGTGCACTACTCCAAGATACTTCTAATATTTGAATGGTTTTGTAGTACCATGGCTGTACCTAAACTTTACAAGCTTTTCTAAACTCTCATCCTGTCCGTTTTCAGGTATTGATGAGCCATTGCACATAAAGAGAAGGAAAGTTATCAAGCCGGGGTTCACACACAGTCCCTGGAAGAGTGCCTACATTAGACAACACAGAATAGACACCAACTGGAGAAGAGGGGACCTCAAATCACCCAAGGTAGACAACTTTTTCCTTTCTTGTTCTCCTTCCAACCCCACTGCATTAAACAGCCCATGTTTTATTTCTAGCAACTTATGCCTACATTCGTCTTTTTTAGTTCTTTATGACTGCCTGGTGTTATATTACATCTTAAATGTACTTGGCAAGATATGCCTGCTTATCTGATTTTTCCACACTTGAAGTCTTGCAAATCTAGCTATAAAAATCCTCTACTGTTGCACAATAGAGACCTGTGGCACACTGGTTCGAGTCTGGCCTCCAACACTTATCAACTACTCCCCCGCCCAACAATTCCCAGTCACTCTAACTGTATACGCAATATCAATGCGACAACCGTCTCATTTGGTTATACACGCACACAGCTTTTTCTGCATCAGAAGCTGTTATTTATGATAAACTGGCTGCTTTGTTACCATGGTGACCATGCACCCCAGATCCTGCTCATCTCCCTGGCGTGGTTTTGAAAGCTGCTGTGTCATTTGCCACATCAGCAGTTTTGCGTCATTCTCGCACAACACTGGAGCTGTACGTCAAAATAATAAAATCCTTGTTTTTCCGTTAATTCTGTTTCTTCGTCTTCTGTGGTCTTCCTCCATTTGTAGGTGTTGAAAGGCCACGATGACCATGTCATCACCTGTCTGCAGTTCTGTGGAAACCGCATAGTGAGCGGCTCTGATGACAACACGCTGAAGGTGTGGTCTGCGGTCACTGGCAAGGTGAGTGTCCTTTTATTCATGACATTATGGTCCCGCGCTGATGTAGATCATGCTCTTGATGCTTTTAAATGTTTATGGGGTGTACCTTTTATTGTAGTGTATATTTAAGGTTTAATATACAGTCTGGTTGTTAAAACTGAAAACGTTTATTATATTGATGCCCAGCTTAATGTACCTTATTAGTACAGGAATTATACATTATTATTATTAATTTTAATAATTACATAATGATTGTTTCATATGTTATGTATTAATAATGTAACATGATAAATTATTATATTATATAAATTAAATAATATCAATTTAACATGAAAGAAAGAAGAGATAGAAGAGTAATATGTGAGGTTGCCCAGTGTAGTCGGTTGGTTGTCTGGAACAGTCAAAACAAAAGATTTTATAGTTTTGACCAATCAGAGTCCAGTATTCCTGAGAGACATTTATGAGGATACATGACTGTGAAGCCGTCTCTTCTCTTCTTTCATTATCTCACAAACTCTCTCACGGGAGCCTTGTTTTCATTGAACATGATCGTGCAGCTCTCAGCGGGCCTGCAGAAGCACTTACAGCCATCTCAATTCACCCGGAATACATGCACATGACCACCTTCATCATTTATTCACATGAGAACATGACAACAGTCATGTACAGCTGAACGCAGGGATGATCATTGAGCACTTTCTGCAAAAATCCTGCCATCTCTCTCCCTCCCTCTCTCTATTCATTCCCTGCCATTCCCCTGTCCTTACACTTTGAGAATTCATTGCGCTAGCTGGTGCTGTGACACAGTCCTTGTGTCGCGGGGTTTACGGCAGTTGTAAAATGGCGAGTTTCAATCATACAAACATACAGCTTCTGACCCTCCATTTTAATCCTGTTTTCTGAGATACAAACATGTTCGAGTTTTCCTTGACTCTTCCGCACTAGTCTGATCGTAATGGAGGAAGATCGCAAATCATACCCAAGGTTATCAGCCGTCGAGAATCCCTAATCAAATTTAGCGTGCATTGATAGGACGAGAGCCAATCGCCGCAGAAACGTGATTGGTGCGGCATCAACATGCCGTCTGATGAGAGCCATCATCGTAGCAGATGGCAGATGCACCATGATTAGGGTCATCGTCGCATATATGGCAGGCTGCCTTTCTGTTCCCATCATGCTTTGCTTTTTGAAGAGCCATTGAAAAGATTGACCAGCTTGAAAATGCTTGTAAAGCTTGGATGAGCTTCTGTTACCCGGAAATATGTCCAAGTTCTTTGAGATAAAGCTCTGTGTTTATTTTCTGTCTTTTGTCCAATCTAAGAATGGGCACTTTGTTACCATGTATACATAGTCTGTACGCATATGAAGGTGTGTGTGTGTGTCTGTGTATGTAAGGGATAATGTACAGATGGTCTTTACTATTAAAGTCCCAACACGAAGAGTTGTTGTGGAATGACAGGCTGACCTTATTATCCGGCCTGTTATGCAAAAACTTGGCAAATATGAAAAAAGTGTTAACATATACAAATATAAAACAAAAAACGAATAAAATAACAATATAAAACAGATATGAAATGAAGAGTTCGCTTATAAATGAAGAGAACAAAATCAAAAATGATGTTTTTATGTGCATTTCATGTAGTATCAAACTGCAGCTGGGTAGTTCTGAATGTAATAATAACTCAAAAGTATACAGCTAATAGTCCTCCGAGAAACTAGCATAACGCTAATAGCAACAGACCAATATGCATTTAATCAATATTTGCACAAAAATATGTAACTGCATAAGAAGTATTACAGGAAATGGTATAATAAGTAGATTTGACACCTTTTATATATAACTGTTAAGAATATAGTTGAATGAATAGTGTCTTCAGTCTGATGAAATTCTGCAGAAAGTCTCTCTGCACTGGCTGTGGCCAATTAAACAGGAAATGCCTTGTTCTTTGAAGCGCCTCTTTTCTCTTTTGGTTTTCAATTCACCCATCTGCAAATTATAAACTTCCGCTGCACATTAATAACATTCCCTATGCAGTTTTGACATGTTTTCTTTATAAACATCTGGTAACATCAAGAATTCAATTTTCTCTGCCACAGAGCCACGTTTCATCGGTTGTCATGACCACAGCCGCAGAGGTTATGTCCACTGTGTATGCCTTCCAACCAATCCAAATCCATGTTTACTGTCTGTTTCACTCTCATTGCTGTGTCCGAAAGCGCATAATGTGAGCGTACATACTGAATCTGAATAAGTAACTGCCTATCGGCTGTTAAACAGAACGTTATATATAGTATGAGTGGGAGTAGAATGATTACATTTCGGACATACTGCATCCGCCATGTTTTATGGTCATGTGACCCGTATGCTCTTTGACCTCTTTGAATTCAGGCACATGCTCGCCCTCTGAGAGCACAACAATTGCAGGTTAAAAGTGATAACATCTAGTACACAAATAGGCTCCTGGGTTTGGAATTTTAACTTGACAACCCCAGACACACACACATTATTATTTTAGCTTGACCTCCATTTTGGCTCAGGCATGAAAGCGTGTGTATTCTTTTTGCGTGGCCTCATTGTTCAAGTTTCGCTCTATTCTTTTGCTTTGCTCTGGGTTTGTCTGGAGATAAAGGCCACCAAAGAATGTCATTGTTCGAAAATAGCTGGAATTCCAGCTCACAAGAGCACCGTTCTCATAAAACACCCTTTTTTGCAGAGTATAGGAGGGGGAAAACTAAACTGTTTTTGTTAAGGCCAAGTGTTGTTCACTCCATAACTCGATTGTGGTTTACTATAATAAGTTATTCACAGCAACATCTGATATGAAAAAGGATCTAAGATCTGAGAGTTGTTTACAGCCCGCATTCACCAACACTAAGGCGCAATAATGCCATTACTGGCCCCCCTCCATAGTAAATGAATGGGCCTCATACTGTGTGTAATGGGAAAGTGATTTCGAGTGGAGATTAGGCTGTAACACAGCATCCCGCTCATTTGAATGTCTGCCACGCTTGAGGATGTGTTCAGCACGATAAAAGGATGCGATGAGCGATGCAATGTGGCAGAAACATGAGCAAAGAGAAGTTGTTTTGGAGTAGAATCAAGATATGAAATAATTATTTCATTCACACCAAATTCATCCATGGCTCAACAAATCACCGCCTTTCAGATTATGTGTGGCACTTGTTGTATAAATTCGTTCTTTCCTCTTCTCTGTCTGGCAGAGAGCTGTCAGACTCGTCCAGTTCTCCCTGTGAATCAGAAGAGATTTGTCCTCGAACTTCAGAGACCCTCGCCCGCGCTCTGAAGCAGTGGAGGTCTGCGTGCTGCCTGTCATCTCTCCCAGCTTCAAAATGCCTGTGGAATATGCCTGATATAGTGACACTAGGCTCGATTTTCATCACATCGCAACTGCAAATTTTAAATCTGGCTTTTTTTAGATGTGTTGACAGGATTTACCCGTGGCGCCTTTCACCTGTGCAGGTCTGAGAGTAGTTGAAAGGTTTGGAGTCAACAGAAGGTTGAGGAACACTAAAAAATGGCTTTAATTCTGTATTGTGGTTACACAGGTATACTGCGTAAAGCGATGCCGTTGGTAGAATGTTACAGTGAGTTGTCTAGCACCAGAAACAATTATAAACTCCCTCAGCGCTTCCCCCATTAATAATTCATCGCCTTTGTGCAGTTGCAGCAACGCACTGTTTAGTTGCAGCGTCTGAGGGGAACGGTTGAAAATGTTCAACAGTGATGCCAAGCACATTAACTTCATCTAATAGAGACGGTTTTAATTTTACAGTGTGTCAGAAGATTTAAGACGACCATAGCTGATCTATGCGGTAGCATTTTCACAGATGGCCAAGAGTGCAATATCAGAGAATTGAAATGGGGTGCGTTTTCTGTGCCTTTGAGCCATGTTTCGGAAGCAAGACTGGAGGTCAGCTTTTGCTGAGACAGAAAGTGTGACACAAGGTCACGGAGAGAATTTAGTTTACTCTCTTACTTTAGTTTGCTTACATCACTTTTTATAATCTCTCATTCTTAAGCCAGCATCTCTTTCACGTCTCTGCCCTCCTCACCGCTAATATTAACTGCTTTATTCTGCTTTTCATTTCCTGCGTCTTTCTCCTCCTCCCTCTCTTTAGCCATGACTCAGACTGCACCTTTGGCTGACCACCAACTCCTTAACATGCAGACTGCAGCACTCCTGCCCAAACCTTCCGCCCACTCCTGCATCAGTGCAACAAACACACCCAGCTGGACATTACCTTTGCTGATCTAGCACATACAGCTTATGTTAAACATTGGGTGTTAGGGGAAATGTATATTTTAAAACTGCTCTTGGGTCAGTGTGAAAACAGCCAACCTCTGCATGTTTGCAGCACAGTAGACTTAACCAAAATAAGTTTATGGTCACTGTAGTTACTGTATATCATTTTTTCTTTGCTATTTTATTCTTTTTTGACCCTAATTGGAATATATTTCCCAGAATGCTTTGTACTTATTTGGGTAGCAGTGGGTAATGGGCTGGTGACATCATTGCATAGTTTTGTTCTCATTGAGTGTTTACAGCTTTCTGTTTACCCACTCAGCCTCTCTTGAAGCATCGTCTCTTGTGATAGCTGGTTGTGTTGTAGTTTTGGATCGTAATTTTAGTTCTCTAAGTAACTACTGATCAAGACGGTCCGATTGGATTTTACCCCTCATGTATGGGGGCTTTGGCCCTACTTTTAGCCCAAATATATATTTTTTAATTTGAATACCAATCCAATGGCAACATTGTCTTTACCTTTTCACTTTCATTCTACCCGTTCACTGATCTTGAGATCAACAGCTTGTTTTCAAGTCTGTCTATGACAGATGTTCTCCAAACTGTAGTTCCCTGCAAACCATAGTAGTCTGTGGTTTGATAATGAAAAGCTTCAATATCAATGCAGATGGGAGACCTTTTTTGTATGAAATCCTAGGGTTAGAAGCAAAACCGTCTGCTCACCACCTGAGACTGCGAGAGATGTGTGCCAACATGGCCATTCAGCAATCACCTTCACAAAATTCAGGATTACCAACAGAACCAGTGTGTCGAAATGTTGGTTTTTGGAAGTAGTCGAAGGCACGAGCGGGCACTTCTCCATCCTGGCCGCCATCTACGCGGTATCTTCTTTTCTAAGATTAGATCTGGATTGTAAATCGAATGAAATTTGAAGAGGGTTACTCGAATGGATTTAAACCCCGATCCTTGGCTTCAAACGTTTCCCAGCAGCCACTCAAACGGAATGCTAAGCTCCATGCCCCATGGGTGCCACGGACTCGATCTTTTATGGTTATTCAACTGACTGATAAACAGACACCTAAGCCATTTGGTTTTAAAGGTCCTTTCCCAGACACGGTCTGAGTAAGCTTAAATCGCCCGAGAACACGGACTGCTGTTTCTGGCTTTATTTAAACCACCTCAACATTGCATTGGCAAGATCCATCGACCGACTAACACGTACACATTATAATGCAGAGCAGCTCATGCATATTGATGTGCTTCTTGCTGAATAATGCATGACTTAACCCCCTCCCTTTTCTTATTGATGTGTTATGGACACTACAAATGTGACTGGAGTAGCTTTTTGATCACACGATCATACAAAATAAGCTTCGGGCGCTTATTCCCCAGTTGCCTATAAAGAGGTGTTCTGCTTTTAAACCATTGGTTTCATCCCCAGTACTGTAGTGGTTTATAAGGATTGTAAATTGGATTGGTTTCCTCATTAGTTGCTCTTTTGTTCCATCTGTCCCACAAACAGCACTGGAACAAAGAAAATGCACATTAAACCGCTTGAAAGCACTAGGAGGTTGGCCACCCTTCTAAAGATTAATGATGCATTACGGTTGATCGTGATGGAGACAGAAATAGGAGCAGCTGCGTTATGAATTAAAGGTCCCGGGACCTTCTCTTTCGCATCTCCTGGGTTTATCACCCCTGCTTTTATCGGCCACGGTTCAGAGGTCACGCCTTCTGCTTTCCGCTTGGCCCAAAACACGACGAAATGGCCAAAGGCACCTTTGATTCCATATTTACCTCTGAAATGAAATTGAATTCAGTTTAATTAGATTTAGAGGAAATGGTCCTTAGCCTCATGGATCAATTGCGGAGATTTCTTCCATCACGGCAATCGATATCTTCTATATCATCTGATAGGATCGTGTTTTCTTTTCCATTAATGCAGCTTCCTGCTTCCTATGGACTGTAAAGTCTTGCGTTTGTTTTTTTATGAGCACAGGTTAAATTGATAGATCAGACTCTTCAAGCTTTGTCTTTGTGTTATTAATTTGAAAGCTTATTGTTATCCGCTCCTTGACTGTTTCGTTGCAGGGTTTTCATAACCATGTATTATCATTCCTACTTTGTTTTTTAAACCCATAGATCTAAATCCGTCTCTGTTTTTTTCTAGTGTTTGCGTACATTGGTGGGCCACACGGGTGGCGTCTGGTCCTCTCAGATGAGAGACAACATCATTATCAGCGGCTCTACAGACCGAACGCTGAAGGTCTGGAACGCAGAGACGGGAGAATGTATCCACACGCTGTATGGTCATACCTCAACTGTGCGCTGTATGCACTTGCATGAGAAAAGGTAATGCCCACCACCTTCCCTTCTATTTGTTAAAAGCTACATTTCTTCATCACAACTTGTTTAATAAATCTATATTTTTGGGGTTCAATTCGTGCACCAATAGATATGCAATATAAAACAAGATTTGTTATAATTAACACCGGTGTATTAATTATAGTAATTTAATAAATACTCAAAATGATCATTCCATGTACATATTCCATAAATGTGTTAAATCTCACATTTTCCGTCGGGTTTCAGCTTTATTTATTAACATTTTAACCACGTGGTGCTGATCCTCTGAGTACTCGCGTATAGACAGTTGAGTCTTGGAGCTTTGCCTTTTTATGTTCTATTGTGAAGCAACACAAATGCTCTTCAAACAATATTCTAGTGTTTTCAAAAGCTCGGGGGCCAATTTGTGTGCATATTTTCCCTTTGTGTTGTGCATGATTGCTTATTTGTGCAGTGACCTCGGGCTTTCAGCTTCATTCATCGAAAACAAGAGTCGTTTTGTTGGTTTGTTTCTGTTTCACCAGCCGTTTTAATGTTTTGTTTAATTTCCAAAAAACAAAGCTGTGTCCTAGGGGTCTGGTTTTATAAACAAGCTGTCTTTTTCCTCCACTTCTGATTTATGTAACACCATAAGCAAATACTGCTGAAGGTAAAAGCAATGGCAATAGAAGAAATTCTGTCAATACACGTTACATTTTTTTTCCAACGCACTCTTTAGATCTATTTTGGGTTTGATTGTCTCTTTAAGAAGTTAACTAGATGTAGTTTGCTGTGTTTAATATTTATGTTTTTTTTCTTTCAGGGTGGTGAGTGGTTCCAGGGATGCCACATTGCGGGTTTGGGACATTGAGACTGGTCAGTGTTTGCACGTTCTCATGGGTCATGTAGCGGCTGTACGGTGCGTACAGTATGACGGCCGTAGGGTGGTCAGCGGGGCCTATGACTTCATGGTGAAAGTATGGGACCCTGAAACCGAGACCTGCCTACACACACTCCAGGGTCACACCAATAGAGTCTACTCCCTACAGGTAAGCACACACATTTACACACACTGTTTGCTTGAAACTGATGCTAGGATTCTTGAAGTGTCTCTAGCACTTTAATGGGTTATGCCCTGTCAACTCTTGTAACACCTGGTTTATGAGAGTTTGTTTGCCACTCGTTGGTGCTCACAGCATTGTACTTGACCACATTCATCCTCATTTGTTCATTTAACATTCATTTTAAGAGCTTTTCAATAATACAAAAAGTCAAATCAAACATAGTGCGTCTAATGCAATAACAATAGAAAGGGATTTAATGGAACTTATTTCATTGTGAACATTTTTCAATCCCTTGCATACTCTGTGCATCTTTTATCAAATTGTTCTTGCGAGAACAAGCGAAAGAACTGCAGTGGGTTCTTAGCCACAATCAGATTTATTATATAACAATGGTGTTTTTAATTTGCTCTTTCTGTAGTTTGACGGCATTCATGTGGTGAGCGGTTCCTTGGACACGTCGATTCGAGTGTGGGACGTGGAGACGGGAAACTGCATTCACACGCTCACAGGTCATCAGTCTCTCACCAGCGGCATGGAGCTTAAAGATAATATCCTGGTCTCGGGAAACGCAGACTCTACAGTCAAGATCTGGGACATCAAAACCGGCCAGTGCCTACAGACACTGCAAGGTGAAGAGAGGAAAATACAATGCAAAGGCTTTAGCCGAGGATAAAATTATCACACCGTCTATTTTTTACACAAGGCTTTAAAGGGACTGTTCACCCGAAAAGGAAAATCCTGTCATCATTTACTCACCTCTTGGCATTTCAAATCTGTATGTTTTTCTTCTTCAAGACACAAAAGAAGACATTTAACAGAATGTTGTTAACCAAACAACGACAGCACCCATTGACTTGCATTGGTTCTGTGTAACCGAACCGCCATTGTTCGGTTACCAACATTCTTCAAAATGTGTGTTCTGCAGAAGAAAGCCGTACAGGTTTGAAATGACAAGTATTTTTGTGTGAACTATCCCTTTTAGAAAACATGAAAAGCAAGCAAGCAAGCAAGCATCTGCAAGTCTCCGTAAGCTTTCCAACCACTTTATAAAAAGCAGCATAAAGAATCTTTCTAAAAATGTACTTTTGTGTTCATTGAGGAGCTAGAAGCGCGTAACAGAGCATATCAATTCACAATAAAATAGCAATTTTACGATTGCCACAAACAGCGTTTTTAGACATCAATCATACAATCACAGCTCTCCCCACCATAGTCACCTACGTTTGCACAAATAGATTTTTCATAAATCCCAGTCTCCCTTCACATTCGAGAGCCTGAATCTTTTTTTAAATAAACGTGCAATGGAAGACATGATGAAAGGGAATGGGGGAGGACTTGTTGGAGGAGCCCAGAGGCCAAGATCGGGGGATGGACCCCTATCCTTTTCAGTTTGTGGGTCATTTAAATAGGTCATTGAGCATTTCCTGTTTTTATTTTATTACGGTTGTTTGACATAATACGCAAAAACACACATTTGACCCCAGACGAGATGATCAAGTGAGCGACAGAGCTTTGAAGTGTGCGTGTTCATAGACACAGACTTACTCATTAAAGAAAAGGACCATTGTGTGTGTGTGAGCGTGTGTGTGTGTAGTGTCTCGCACTTCAATAGAGAAGGGCCATCTCATTTACATTCAGACAGTTGACTTTAGAGCGCCGCTAATGGGTATTCATGAATTGATGCCTTTTGAAATTGATATTTTTAGTTTCATTCACTCACGAACATCACAGCGTCCCCTTATATTTAAGGTATTTAAAAACACCATTTGCTTTCAAGTTGTATTTGACAGTATCATACACATCAAGTGTGTTACCTGACCACACCCCTTCGCAGTGAGCTAGTGTAATGCATGTCTTTTCCTCTGTACCTCTCTGTTTCTCATCGCACGTCGACAGCAGCCAAAGCACTTTAATATTGTTTAGACTCTGATATTTCTTGTTTAGGCCTTTCAGAAAGGCTGGCTCAATTCAATACCTCAAGGGCACAGAAACAAAGCCATTGATGCCACAGTATTTCCAGTAACCATAGTTACACCTTCTCTCCTCGCTCTCGCCGCAACGGCGAGTTGCTGCAGTTCGATTTTATGCCGAGGACTATCGGTGCTTGCAGAGTGTCTGATGAGCCGTTCCATCTGGCGTGTCAGCTCATGACTTTCTCTTTTATTCTCTCGCAGGTCCCCACAAACACCAGAGCGCAGTAACGTGCCTGCAGTTCAACAAGAATTTTGTCATCACCAGCTCTGACGATGGTACGGTGAAGCTATGGGACCTGCGAACGGGCGAGTTCATCCGTAACCTGGTGACGCTGGAGAGTGGGGGCAGCGGAGGGGTGGTCTGGAGGATCCGCGCCTCCAACACCAAACTGGTCTGCGCGGTGGGCAGCCGTAACGGCACGGAGGAAACCAAACTCCTGGTGCTGGACTTCGACGTGGACATGAAGTGAGCCGAGCGATGGGGTCGAACTTAGGGCACTCGTTTGGAAATTGGGAGGGGAAGCAGAAACCCGCCCTGGGCCTATGCCCGGGCCAGGACGGTCGCTCAATTCATGGCATCTCCACCTCCCCGATAAGTTGCCGCCAACATTTTCTCCCTGTCGTGCCACGGCTCGCTCCCGCCAGAGTTCTGTTCACCTTCCGGATGGGTTGGAGCGGACGCTTACGCACTGCAACATTCTGGGAAAGGGGAGGAAACCGATGACTTGGGAAGACAGGAGCGAGCTACTTCCTGGATTCTCCCATTTTCGCTGAAGGCAACAATGCACAGAGACTTGTTCACTCAAGCCTGACTGAAATTCACATCCATATGTACAAATGTTTTTTTGTTTTTCGATCATAACAAGTCGACACTGTATACATGAGACCCTATTGCATCAATAAGGACAATGGAGTGAGAAATAGTGTATACAAGTACAAATGTTTTTTTTAGCAGAGTAAGAATTTGAAGAGCTTTGTACTGCAGGAGTGTTTAGAGGGAGAGAGAGAGTTAAAGGAAGCCAATTTTGTCATCGACCTCAGCATACGCCAAATATCCCTTTCTTCCTCATGCGTTGGTTTTCTTTTGTCTTTTTTGAAATATTATTTTGGAGATTTTGTTTTGCTTCGTTCCCCACGTCTCTTGGTTTTCACATCAACAGCTGTGAATTACAGTGTGCTTTGCAAGTTCAGCATTTTTTTCCGACTGTTGCGAACAACAGGTCTCAGTATTAAGCTAAACCCACTGCTGTTTCACGTTCGGGTTTTATTTTGTAAGTGTTGTCGTTTAGTACTCAGTAAGCAGTGCCTCTCTGGATCCCGGGTAGACCTGCTTTCCTTACGTTTTTCAACCAGTCTGGTTTCGTTAGTTCCTCAGTGCTGGTGCTCAGTGGTTGTTTTCCCGTAAACTCCTGGAAATATGTCCCCCCCCACACCTTTTCCCAGTACTGTCCATCCCAGTGGCCAAACTGGATTTATGCTGCTAGACACATGGAAAAATATGGTGGAACTTTAACTGGCTGTGACGTTTTAGTCCCAGACTAAATTCTAAAACTTGTAGAACTTGTAAAAATGACACAAACCTACCAACAAAAGCAAGATATCGACATAACAGCTTTTTTTTCTGCCACTGAAACTTGAGCCAAATGTGCCTCTACGAGGCGTAGAGGAGAGGGAGATTGTCTTGACAAAGAAACGTGTTTGCCTGCTGGACGAGGAGAACTATTTTGCGCGAGCGTGGCTGTGTGTGCGTGCGTGCGTGTGTGCCGGTGTGTGTTTGAGCAAATTGTTCGCACATTCCTTTGGGACGAGAGCTCCGTCGGTCTGTTCTGTGTGGAAATGTATGCTTGAACAAACGCAAGAAAACCGTTCTTGTTTTTAATTGGTTGAAAAACGAGATTGTTTAACCGCTGTAAAGTTACCGATGTAAAGAACATTGTCAAGTTCATGCAGTTCTTAGTGTACAAAAACGGGCATCCGATTTAGTTTTAAGCGCTAGAGCTAACCTGGTCTCCACTGGTGACGCTCTGATGGTTTTTTGGAATGGTAAAACAGCTTCATAGATATACAGGACGTAACCGCATCCGTAGCCAAACAATTTGTCTCATCCTCAGTCACACAACTCAGCTGAACTGTGAAAGTGGTTTAACACTGTATATTAAAAGAAAAAAACAATCTTGTTCTTTCTCCTGTTTTTTCCTGTTTAATTTATGATCTGGTTTGAGAAATCAGATGTTGGAGCTGTTTTATTTTTTCAGTTATTGTAAACTGCCTGGCATAACAGACAGAAAAAAAAACCTTAAAGGGATTGTGTATTTGTTTGATTCATTTAGAATGTTTATTTTCTTATAACTTAAGTGCAATAAAATGTGGGTTTTTCTTTTTCATTTCAAGAATTTTGGTTGTCTGTGTTCCTCACTGTGTGTTATGTTGTCCAATAAAGCTTCTACAGTTTATTCTGCTTAAAAAGCGTTTCCTAAAGATGGGGCTTTTTGGTTAGTGTGATGAGTCATTTATCACGGCAGAAGAGCTCATCTTCTCGGTCCTGCTGGCCGGAATGAGCTCTGCTTCATTACTCCTCTTGTAGCCGCAGATACTTCAACGACACTGCGCTACACATCGAATTGACTGAATAGACAATAATACGTCATTAAAAATGAGGGACATCAAAATAGTTTCTAAAACACTTAGTGGTTGTTCCTCATATTCTTTATAATCTCTCACAAATACATAATGAAGTCAAATGTTTGTCTACTGTGGAATGATGCGTTTCACTGAAACTATTGCCTAGTCATCCTCTTGGATGCTTCAGGATGCGCGTAGTCTGTTGCCTAGCAATGGATCTGCTCTGCTGCTTAGTTACCACACACATAGCATTACTATAACTCAACTTTGAGGGGAAAAAGCCAAACCTTTATATTCATAACTTCTCTATACAATAGTTTGGTTATTTTAGGCTGGAAAATATCTGAAAACAGTCGTTCATAAGTAGCACTTGATATTTGTTTACCTGTCAAAAACATATTTCCTTATGTCACGTCACAGAATATAAACCATGAAGTGTAGCACACCTCAGTAGACGTCTTATTTGATCTGTTTGTCATAAGCGAGCGTAACTTTCCCTTATCAAAGCTGAATGAACCAACTATAGCTAAATACACTAGTTAAAGACTGTCATGATAGATAAAGAAGGAACATCAATTTTTGTGTTTTTGATGTCAAATAATACAGCGAATATACTGAAGCTGGATAAAGTGCTCACTCTGTGACACTGGATCTTATAGAAATACAGTATATTATTATGCAGTGCTGCAATATTTATTCAATGTTGTTTTTAAAATGCCCCTTAATGGACCGCCAGATGCCTTAGACACATTTTGGATTATCTGTCGGTTCTGGTGATGTGCTTCTTTTATTCACTACTGCTGAGGCAAAATAAAGTCTTAAAGCATGTTATATATCCCAATCCTCCGAGACAAAAAACACTCCGTTAGGAAATCTTACTTGAAGATTGATTCACTTGCCAGTCAGTGACTAATCACTATGGACTTTTTAATGGGATTGATGTCAGTTACTGTAACATACTCTTACACTTTCCTCCCACCTAAAACTTGACATCCCTCAAGTCTATTTGGAAGCTGAGGAGACATGGCAATGTCATTTTTCCATTTAGTGGATGTGAATTTAATACATTTGCATGTAGATTGGCTTCTCAATGAGCAGTTTTCTAAAATCTTAACCCCTTATCAAGCTAGATTTTGCTTACATTTTTACAGTTTGTGGGCTGGAGTTAATGTTTCCTTTAATGTTATTGAGTTTAATTCAATGGTTCCAACTTTTCGCCTAAGCTGCACGCTTCTGATGTCGCTCTCGTGCAGATGGGCATCAAAATTCTGCACAGAAGGCAGGCTCAAAGTGGGAAAATCTAGATTTATGAAAAGTCCATATGCTGGGTAAATTTTTAGAACCGGCTTGAAACTGTGAGAAATCGTGCCTGTGTATGTATGCACTCCGGTTATTTTACCTTAAACAATTTGCACTACATAAAAAAGCATTTTAAATCTGAATAAGTTTTAAATAAAATCTGGGTCACTTAAATATTTCCATTAGAATTCACCAAAAATATGAAGTATATATTAAAATATTACTTATTTAAATATTTGTTTCATTAAATAAACTTAAATAATATATGCACATTTTTGAGAAATTACGTAACTGTGGGATTTTAATCAGTTTTTTATGTGTGCCACTGAAAAATCAGTTAAATGATTTTAAAAGATTTTATTAAGTTCATATACCTGTTTATTTTTTGTGTATTTACTAAACCACATGAATTACTTTTTAGAGTGAAACATCACTGATTCAAGTCTTGTTTCTGCTTGATGCGTTCATTTATTATATACTTTGCCATGACATTATAACTAATAAGGGCTATCTTTAGTTTCTTTCTTATCTTTTTGGAGAAAATCGCTTCTAAATAATTTATAATTACTAAAAAAGTTATCAACTACATGAAAGTTTCTGCTCAGGTGGCTGAAAGATCTGCCTAGAATTGAGCTTTAATCGAAATAATGAAAATGAGAGGGAATATAATCTGTCTATTAGCAGAACACAATGTGACGGGGAAGAGAGAGAGTATCGTCACTGTGAAAGAAAGAGAGGACCATTTTTAAGGGATGGAGGAATTAATAAGAGTTGAAAGGGGGATGGATAAAGGATAAGGATCTTTTTCTTCACCCTGGTCTCTTTGTTCCTGTAATCCTGCCCTGCAGCCTCAGTGGTGCTCCATGAGAGAATCATGTCTGTACAGTCAGATACTAACCTATAACACAAAAGATAACGCATCTACAGTCATATCTAATGCATCTACATATCATAATCCAAGTTCAAGAATTGTAGGAAAAAGCAATCTTCCCAGGAACGTTTTCAGATTTTAATTTCGGATTTATAACACTGAAATGCTCTTCCATAACAAAAAACTAATAATTGATGCCCATAGATGTTATTGTGGATCTGAAGTAATTAAAAGAATAAGTCGTAAGTAGTAATTTAATACGGATTAGATCTTTGAGTTTGTTTTAAACTGTCCCATGTTGAACCATTTATATGTGGAATTTCTTAGTTTTTTCTAAAGCGCCTTTTTTCTTTACTGCTGACTGCATTACATATAGTATCGCTCTGCAACTGTTATTGCGTCTGTGTTTCTTGGCCTTGCTACGCATGTGGAATTACCATTTTATAAAACACTACGAAGTGGATTACAGTTTGCAAAGCAAAAATGATATACTAGCTAAGTTACACATACTCAAAAAAGTACTACGGTCAAGTAAATTTACTTCATCACTGCCCTTATTGCTTGGTATAGTGCTGAGTCTGCAACAATTCTCCTCTGCCTACTAAAGTTTAACAAGGTGAATACAGTAAGTTGGATTTCAAACTTGAAATTTCTGGCTCATTGGTTTGCTTTCCCTTAATACTGGTCACAATTAGAATATCATTAATCGCTCCATCTCCCACCTGAAAGGGAAAGTTCTCTCAAAACTATTCCTTTCATGTGGACCCTGCGGAGAAAACATACAAAAAGAATTTTATAGACGAAAATGATTTTTTTTCCATATAATGTAAGGGAATCGAGAACTGAGCCTTTTGTGTTTCATGGCAGACAAACAGTGATACAAGTTCAGGACAACAGGGGAGGTTTTAAATAATGAACACTAGTTTAAAATGATGCATTTGGTTTGGTGACCCTTATACTCATTCATCTTCAATCTACTGGTTTGTTCAATGTCTTTTTTAGTAATACATATGATACAGTTTCATATTGTGGCTTCGCTATCTTCAGTTAAGATGGGTTTTATTTGATGACTTTTGTTCTTAGTAGAGTGAAGTGTAGGGGTGAGAATGACCCAGGTCAGACTCAAACCAGATCTCTCTGTGCCAACAGCTCTTACAGTCCATAGCACGTGCACATCCCCACTGCGCTACCCCACTGACAATATGCTACATTTGTACGACTTAAAGAACTATTGACAGCGTTGAGAAATTTGAGAGGCTGATTTGAACTTTTGAGAAGACCTGAGTCACCCGGGACGTGATTTGCACTAATAAATAAAATGACATTTTGAACACCTTTCAGATCTGCAGGGATGTAACATTTGGACACGTTGGCATTGTGCATCACTATGACTCGTTTTAGAATAATCCTGTTAGCTCACTTCCAGCTGGGCCACTGCTGGTAATTGCTCTGCCAGTTTTGTGCCCAGGGAAGCACTGATGCTCACTAAATCGTGCCTGTTTGCCCCATGTGCCTTACAGTAAGCCAGCAGTCCTTGTCCATTTGCAACCCAAAGAACTCAATGATGCGAGTCAAACACAGTCGTTCTTTTGTTTCACAGACTCTGTCCTCGCTGCACGGCTCCATTTGTGGCCCTTTAACAACTGCTCTGGTTTGAAACAATGCATGACATTCAAGTCACGCGCTAATGTTGAGCAATTATTTTAAATGACTATAAAGCACAAATGTTTATAATTATAATCCTGTTATTGGGTAAATTAATTCAAGTTAAAGGATTAATTGCTAGCTTTGGTCTATTTCGAAAACTGTCAATAAAACAGAGAAGCGAGCATGTTCATGCAGATCAACACTACAATACGTTTTTACCAACTTAGCTTTATATAAGGGTTTATTTCTGATTCGACATCCTACACATATCACGCTGACAAACAGAGGCTGTTATGAGAGAAGAAGAGACTGCGTACACAAGCAATTATCCCAAATAGCAGCAGGCCAGACTCACCAAGTAATTACACCCTCCATCTAGCAGATCTCCAGCATGTTGCTTACCATGACAGCTCTGTTATTACACTGGCATGGTCACCGTTCACCCGAGCGGGAGGCTAACACTCTCTAGCCACCTCCATCTTTTTACAGAGCATGCAAATGATTACCGGCAGCCATGCAGCAAGCAGAGCCACTTCCAGTTATTGTGCCCATATAAAATGCAATTACTTTCACTGTTTATTCTGCTGTAAACCTTTCTGGAGATATTGTGCTTGAGACCTTGAATGAGTGCGCATATCATTGGGTCAGCAGTGAGTGTGTGGTATGCGTGGTATTTCTGTTTTATTACACTCCAGCGTCTTTTCAGTATCAGATGGTTTAAGAACAACGCTTAAAGGTACAGTAGCAAGAATAGCCTATTTCAGCGGATCCCAAGCTGGGAGGCAGGACCCCTAGAGGGGACGCGATAAGGCTTAGGTATTGTCAGCCGTGACTCCCATCTTTATAAATTCAAATGCCAGCATTATTTTTTGAATAATATTTTGTGATCTTCCCTCTGTTTACTGTTAAGAGCTTGCTTGAAAAAACATATGCCTTTGTTGTTCCTCAGCATGTACAAATGAAATCATATTATATTGAAATCAAACCAATATAATCGAGTTGGCAGGTAAAGGACGTTTCATAAGATTGTGGGTCGTACATGGTGGGTAAACCGGTGGGGCTTTTTCAACAAAAAGGGTGCCCGGGAAGAAAAGTTTGGGAACCACTGGCCTATTTCTGGCCTATGTTGAGCGATTTGCGCGTGAGATAACTTCTAAGTGGTGTGTTTGTCACACACGTGACTCTGAACAGTTCTGCATTGTTGATTTATTGTGTCATTTAAAGAGACGGTCTACCCAAAAATGAAAATACTGTCGTCATGTACTTTTTTTTAAAGGAATTCCTTCCTCTTCGGAACACTAAAAACGATGTTTTGAGCAATATTTCATGACATTCTTCCAAATATCTTTGTTTTCTGCAGAAGTCATTCATAAAGGTTTGGAATGAAAATGGTTAAATGATGACAGAATATTTATTTATGGGCTGATTTTTCCCCTAATGGTGGTATTAAAATAGTTGATCATATTTTGATCCTATTCCTCACTCTGGATGCGATCAGACAAATACCTCTTTCTTAATGGGTGTAGACATGGATGTTAAAAGCTCCAAGGCACTGGTCTCATCCAGAATTCATCCCTGGTGACAGAGTGATGTGTAAAACTACACACAGCAAGGAAACTCATCTATCAACATACATTTGTTCTGATGTTCACCTGAATCTCATTCCCACGCTGGCATTGTTTTCTGTTTTACACAAGATAAGTCTGCTGGCACATGCACAGCCTTTCACTTACAGGTTCACATGTTCCTCTTATAACCCCTAGAAAACATGTTCAGTTTATGAATTGAATTTGATCGGTTTAACGTGCGTTCACAAATGAACTCAACAGCCTCATTTTTGATCAAAAAGCAACAATGCATGCTGGTCAGTCAGTTAAAAGACTTGATCGGTGTGATTGCAAACATTCCCATCCAACTTGTTTACTGTGGCACATAATAAGGTGGGAGGTAAGAATGCGCTGTTATATGTCACTGTAAGTGTTTTTGTTGCATGCTATACTGTGGTTTCATGTTGTTATAAATCCCAGCAATCACTCACTGTTATTACTGTAATGAGTGGGTGTTCGTAGCAAACAACACTTCTGTTAGGTAAAGCATTCTTCCACATTTATAATAGTCATATGTGGTTCGATGTGGGTCAAACCCTTTCCAGACTGATATATCTTAACGGCTGTTTTTGTTGTTGCGGTTTTGCAATGTGCTTTACTTGTGATATTGTGAGCCTATAGACATTTGGTGGTGACTATGTCTGAGAATGGAATGGTTGTAAATATGTGCAATTTACAGTTAACAGGGCTGATCGCAGTAAAGTCTGCCTCCTAAATCTAATAACCAACTGTTTACTTTGTTTTAAAAGTAATTGCTTTTTCACAGGGGCATTATGGGTAATTGGTGACTTTTCTATTAGGTAAATAAAACCTTGATCTTAAACCCATGCTTTTCTTTTCCTCAAGTTTTTCTTATCTGATAAGAACTTTTATTTTAATGATAAAAGAGAGAAGGAGAAATATGTGAATATTTCAAAGCCCTGTGAATGATGTCACTATTTTGCATGGTAGGACAACATCCAGCATTCCTAAAATTCTCCTAAACATATTCATGCAAAATAAAAACCTTATAGCTGGCATAATCTATATTCTGGTATGGTCATTTTGCTCATTTCCAGGTCATCAAATTGTATTTAAATTGATTTGTAATTCAGTGTGAATAAGAACTTCTTTAGCTTCTGTTTAAAAAATCATCACATTGCTTGAATAGTTCTCTGACAAAGGCTCAATCTCATCAATGATTCATAGACTGTCTCTGGTGAGAGGTGGACCTTTCATTGTCCTGCATCATGTGTGTTCACGTTTTGTGACGAATGTAGTGGAAGAAAGTCGCCATTACAAGGAAGGCTTTTTTTCAGAAATGTGTTGTATATCTGAGTGCAAAGGCTTCTGGATTGAAAAAAAACGATATGCTGTAACATACAGTGCAACATTATACTAAAACAATTCAATATTGTTCATTTTTACCATAAAGTCATTGTGACTTTAATACAAATTCCAGGGCTTTGATATTTTTTCTATTATCTTCCTTTTTTTATCGCTATTAAAGCGACAAATTATCAAAAGTTGTGCATTTACCCAGAATCCCCAGATCATGGACATCAGAAAGACACACATGTACAGCCAATGAATTAATAATAAATCATAAATTAATTATAATTTAAGAACGAACTAATAGCTTCTTTTGAACATTTCTGACATCATTCTATGTATCTTTATGCTCTGTTTTACATGGATACACTGAAACTCTGCTGCTATTATGGGTTAAGTTGAGGTCCGTGAAGAATCTCCAGATGATGTGATAGCATCATTGCCTCTAGCCGTGTGCTTAGTAATGTGTTTTTATAGGAGCTGATCAAAGCATTCCCAATAGAAATGTGAAACGAACATCTGAAAAAATTGGGGGCAGGCATGAAAACAGCCCACCTTTGAATATCAATCAAAACACAACTGTCACGTTTGATGCCACATACTGAAATTATTTTCAGGTTGAGGGAAAGTTCTAATATCTCCAACATTCTGAATGTTAAAATGAATAAATGTACAATAGGTGTACTATCAACAATGTACACTGATCAAGCAGATCTCTTTGCTGTTAACTTTTGAGAATTAAAATTACATGAGGCCAATATCTAATAGCTAGAACTTCATAAATAAAGTTTTATAGTTAGTTGCTGGAATCTGTTGGAATACATGTCCAGTAATAAACCACACAACAAACAACAGCACTTCACATAATAGTGTCTACCGCTTCATCCTTATCAAACTTTATAACACCAGCATGAAACATCAGCACTGCAGTCTATTCACATTAACATTCAGTCTACACACAGTTCTCTTTTATAAAAGCACGCTTCTTACGGTGAGAAATAATTTGCATGATCTAACGATTCACCAGCTGGCTTTTCAAACCATGAATCCCTTTATTGAATTGAAAAGTCTGATTAAATAACACAAGTTATCAAATGTGAACTAACGGTAAGGTTTTATTTGCGTCTCTTTTATTTCTCAAAAGAACAATTGCATGTGATTCAGTCTGTGTATTTGAAGTGTTTTGAGGAAGAAAATTGCATTTAGCAATAGGAGGACAATGAATTGTTTATGAAGAAATGTAATGTAAAATATGTGTAAATATATACTGTATGTAACTCATGAATCTATAAGCAGATTAAATGCACAAAGGACTGTTCAAAAGTTTAGGCTCACTCACTCATTTATGGTAATTGATTTTTCCACATTTTAGAATAAAGAAATTGCGTTGAAATTGGCAAAAATGTTCTCCTGGCCATCAATCGATTTCTTGACATCTTACCCTAGCCTGATTTATTGAAGTCATGCATTAAAAAAAATGTATTTAAAATGTTTAGTTTTTTAAGGAAGGATACTATGTTTCCGCAGTTATATGTTTATCTACAAAGCGAAGCATATGCATATGCCTTGGATCAAAAGTTCAGTGTTAATTCTGTGGTTTCCATTATGCTGCATGTACTGTAAGTCCAATAATGCCATCGTGAGAGATTTGTTACGCAAGTGACTCCTGCTTGACACATTAATCTCTTCTTCCTCTAAATGAAACAGCACACAAAAGAAGTTCTGCTGTTTGTTATCAAAGAGGCATATCAAAACACATACCTCTGATTGTTTATGTAAGTGGGCGGTTCCAGCCGTCTATATCTCAAGACACAGCTCCGGAATATGTATTTTAAAACATGTCTAGACTGGACCAGAACGTACATGTATTTCTCTCTCTCTCTCTCTCTCTCTCTCTCTCTCTCTCTCTCTCTTTCTCTCTGTTACCAAACAAGAAAGACCCTTTTCCCAAATGCTGGATAATACCGGATCTAAAAGATATGTCTGGTCCTTAAATATACAGTAGATAACCTTCAGAACTTGTTTTTTTGAAGAACTAAATGGGAAAACTATGTACAAATGCTTTGTCAAATTCATTTCTAAAACAAAACTGTGTGATGAAACTGACAATGTATGGAGGGACAAACTGCAACTGGATGATGAAATTAAAGCAATTTGGAGGTTTTTGTATCAAACCCCATTGATGAAGAAATCTGGAGACTTGCGTTGGAAAATCTTACAGAGAGCTGTTGCTGTTCACTCTTTTGTTTCTATTATTAATTCCAGCAGCAGGGATTGTGGGCTCAGGGAGACAATCTTTCACTGTTTTCTGGAGTGTAACAGGCTTGAACCTTCATTTGTTTTGTTGGGACGGTTGTTTTTAGGTTTTGGGGAAAATCTCACTTTCACTGCTTTTATTCTGGGGGCTGGTTACAACCGCAGTCGGAGATTCAAATGGCAGCTTATGGTTGGGCAAAAATGGTAATTTACATTTCAAGGAGAAGTCATTTACATGGCCAAGATGTTCTGGTGTTGTTTAAGGCCTTTATTAAATCTAGAATTTCAGTTCAATGACTATAAAAGGATTACGGCCTTGGAAACTTTTGTACTACAGTGGTGTTCCAATGAAGTACTTTGTTCTGTGGTGGAGGAAGATTTCATTTTTTAGCTTTTCGCTGTGTTGAAGTGAGTTTTTTTTTCTTGTCACTGTAATTGATTGAAAAACTGTTTATCTTTTAAATCAAAATCTCTCTCTCTAGAATTTTATAGTTTTATTTAAAACACTGCATTTAGGAATTTATAGTCTTTCTGATATTTGACCTGTGTTTTGACTTGCATAACCTTATATGTTTTGCTTACCGTCAATGTTTTCTTGTACAGCTGCTTTGTAACAATGGAAAAAGCACTGTATAAATAAAGCTGACTATGACTCTCTGTGTGTACCATCTTTCACTTTCCTGGAAGGAGTGATGTTTGTGAGTTTGAAACGTCTGCAGTCAGTAAATCTTATGGTGTCAGCAGACCCCCTGGACAACAGCTGAAAATGTAGAGGGACTTTTCTGCCTGCTGGACAAGCCACACTATCACACAAGCCTGCAGAATGATTATAGAGGAGGATTCTATCTTTTACTTTGTTTTCTAATGTAAAAGAATGCAATTGTATAACCAATTCAGATTATTTGAATGAAAAACTGCTTATGAATCAAACTGTATAAATCAAAGTGATGTTTATTTGAAAAAGTAAAAATACAGAAAGATTTCATTCTCATAATTGTGCCAATGTCTCGTATAAGTACTAAGGAAGTAAATGACGTTAAACCAAATTAAGAGAAAGTGCTCATTTAAATGTTAACAGATCTGCTGTTTGTCATTCATTACCATCAAATTAAAATCCTGAAGTTTCAAAAAATTATACGTTATTGCACAAATCAGACCTGCCATATTTAGTGTTCCCTCAAAAGTATGGTGGGGATGTCCGGTAGTGATTTTACTCCCGTATCTTATAACCTGTAGCCACACAATAATCGGAATACTACCGTAGTTCAGCTCCAGGTTGTTGGACAACAATTTTCATTACAAGCTGTTAAATATCAAAATGTCAAAAGGAAGGAGACCCGACTTTCAGTCAGTGATTATCTGACCTTTTCTGAGTCAGTCATGTACAAGGCCACATTCTACATTCAATGAAATAAAGGACAATTCTAATGGATTCTTTTGTTTTCTGCTTGCTATACTTGAAAGGCTCTGCCAAGCTCCCAGTGTCAATAGAAACCAGATTTGTGCAGACTTGTTCTATTGCTAAAATATCTTTATTTTTTGTTTAAAAACAGTGGTTTATTTCATTAAAATTCTACCTCCATAAGGGACACTTTCATTCATTAGAAATAAATGATCTATTAATTATCATTCATTCATTCATTCATTTGTAACAGCTACATGAATAAATTGTGCTCATTTTTAATATAACATTTGTACAACTGGTTGGATTAAAAGCGGCTGCCACATTGAACATTGAAACCTATTCAGCAAGCATTGTAATTTTCTTTTAATATATTTATCCCAATGACTGTTTAACAAAAGGTTGATAAAACCACTAGTACTCCCTTTGAAAAGCACATATTTTATGTGAAATTTATATTTTAATCATACTTATGTTCTACATGCACGCAAAATAATTGTATTCCCAGTGTTGACCTCCTAGGTGTCTAATCTCGAGTAGTAAAAGTGTCTTCCATGTGAGGATGACCCTGAATTGTGTGTGACCTCTCAAACGGTGATGGATGGTGTTTTATTCCCTTATGAGAACCCAGAGCTCGCTTTCAAGTACCTGATGTACCAGCAGGACTCGGTGAATCTTGCAGCGTATAACTGTCTCAATTTTCAGGCCCCAATTATTTCTGTTTCAATGATTTCCTCTCTCTATCTCTCCCCACCCTTTTATGTCACCCCAATTCCTTTCTTCACCCTTTTTACCTGTCCAAATCTTTGACTGGCAGGTCATTATCTCATGTCCCATTTTTAGAGCCGAGACGGTGATCCTCTGTAGGCGTTGTGTGGCAGCTCTCTGAAGTTTTTTGTGTCACCTGTGGAGAGTAGCTATCTCCCCTCTGCGTCACGCTCGGTGCAGCTGTTCAAGACACATGCTCCTGATTCCTATCACAGCATCTCAAAGCATCTCTTTCTCTCTCTCTCTCTCTCTCTCTCTCTCTCTCTCCAGCTGCAGATAGAAACAGGCAGGTGGGAGGTTGATAACTTGTTATTGCTGGAGGTCAGGCCAGCTGTGTGTGATGATCTTGTCTATGGGTAGTTTGGAGTGAGAGGAGATAATACTGTGAGAGATAAGGAAATGGTATGTGTCTTTTTTAGTATAACTGCAGGTATGTGGGCAAAGAACCATAAGCCACTGATATGGAATAAGGGAAACTGCAATGTAAATATGCAAAAAAAATTACACAAGGTTAAACTGTGTGCAAAAATTTCACAGATAAAAAGTAAGTAATATTGACTTAGAAATGCCAATGTCAATGAAAAACATCACCCAAAATGACCCCAACCCCAACTTACACATAAGAAGTAGATCATAAAGTAGTTTTTTACAGTGGGGGCTAGTTATCACAAACTGTCCGACTGAACTCATAAAAGACCAACTGGAATCTGTTTGTTTTCTTTAGCAGTTTTGTAGTTTTTAAACTATACTAGGCAGATTTTCACAATTTTACAACCAATTTTTCACTTTTTTACTACCTTTTCTTAAATGATTCTGTAATTGTAGTATCCAAACACAGATTTCACCATTATTTCCTACTTGTAAAAAAAATTTAATGGCTGTTGGGTAAAAATAAATAAAACAAACAATAAATAAATAACACTGGAAAACGTCAACTATATCTGTGTTTGTTGCCATTTTTCAAATGTTATGCAACAATGATTGTAATAAGATGTTGCATGTTGTAAAAAATGTTTTTGTGATACAGAGAGGTTCTTCAGACTTTAAATGTTCTTTATGGAACCAAAATGTTCTTCTATGGCATCAAATAATCTTTTGAGGAACTTTTTTGTATTGTGTATTTGTTTTCTCATGATCCATTTTCGACTTAAAGCAACAACGAGCCGTTTTTCGACCTAAAAAAAGAATCTCTCTAAAATTATTTTAGTGGCTTCCCTCTATCGGCTGAAATCACACTTGTAACTTTGATACGCGGGTAGGTTCACAAGCCCTGTCCATCACCTGCTTTGCGGCATTACGGTTTTACTAATTTTACTCATGGTGAAGCCAACATCTAACAAAAAGACGAAAGTGCTAAAGTTATTGTTATGTATAATTTATATGCTATGCACGGTTTTCATTGTGAGTTAAGTGTAGTTATTACACAAAACACAATGCCTGGTCGCGAGTGTGTTTAGTGACCTCTGAAAAAAACAACAGAAAATGACTAAAGGTTAATAAACACATTTACGTCCATGCGTAGTGTTTTGGGTGAATACAAATGTGCTATGTAGCTAATACCTTATGTGCTAACTGCTCTCAGTCAGCTGCTACCCAGTTTACTTTACGTCGAAAAGGGTATTCAAATAAATAGGCTCTGTTACTTTTCTTTTTTATGGTAACACAGCCTACTTCTCCTGATCGGTGGACATAGTTTCAAAATGAATTATCTTGGTACGCCGGTTACATCAGCTTTGTAAACAAATTCATGTGTATTGAGCTGACAACGGGGAAATTTTGCGACAGTATTTACGATACACGTATCAGACAATTGCGCTTATCCACATCGGGTAACCATACTCCAAAACTGCTCGTTGTTGCTTTAATATGAATGTACTATTTTGTTGAAAACCAATTATACTGTATAGCCTGTAAGTAGCTAATGGCGTATTGCCATGTGACAAGTTGACAACTTACCCCATATGGTGTGACAATATGTACGGCCCGCAGTTTAATAAGGCAACAATTGACTTCTGGATATCAATCTATCATGAGACATGTTTACTGAGTTAAAAGAATGACAACTGGCACCATTTACATACTGTAAAAATCTGTTAGCATATCCTTGCTAGTCATCATTTAACCTTGTTTGTCTCCTGCTAGAGTAGCGTATTTATTTCTGTATTCACGGTTGGTTGACATTAGCGTAAATAAACAGCCTTTGTGTTTGGCAGGCTTGGCTTCCTGTGCTGTTGTTCAGCTAAGCAGGGGCTCCTGTACACTCTGCTCTGCTCTGTACAACAGGGTTCTTGTTCCGTGTCGCCTTGTGACCGCGCGGCCTCATTTGTCTCCATCATAGCATTAACACATCAGTAAAGCACCCTGCTGCTCTAAAATGCTGGAGAAAGCTCTCCGCCCATTACTGGTGTATGTGTTCCTCGCTCTGCATTACCTCCCCCTGCCTGCTCTCTCCTCAGTCAGGCTGTTATAATGTACTTTATAGCGGCCATATACAGTATTTAGTGCAGCCAGTCTGCAAGGTAAAAAGAAAGTTGGATTAAGGTACTGTGAGGCAGCCATCATCACTTAACACGGACTGACACAACGGTCCATGGTTATGTAACGTCTGAGCCAGTTGGTTTTGTGTCCCACCCAGAGAGAAGTCTCTCATTTAGGGTTGTTCATAAATAATGTAGGTTTGCACAGTGACGCAGTTAGACAGAAATATAGCCGTGTGGTTTATTCCAGTAAGAGTCTTGTCCACGCTCAGCCTTACTGAACGCCCACGGATGCCTACTTGTGTGCACCAGGCTTGCCAACTCTCAGACAGAGGGCGTACACCACGTCTGAATTCTGGCCCTATTAGTAGTTGTACAAACAGGACTCCTCTATTTTTTTAAGGCAACAGACAGTGTAGTTTCTTCCATAGAATATCTGTTTAATTGGAACATAAAGTCCACACTAGATGCTACAACTAGTGTATTTGTTTGCACCATTTGTTTCTTAAAGGGGATGTACAACAGTGTTCCATGCATTCTGACTTCTTTACAATGTTAAATGTGCTGGCTTCTCATGCTTGACATGGTCAACTTGTCAAAGAACGAGTTAGACGTATGACATAGTATTTCTGTGCTTGTAACACTCCCCCAGGTTTAAAAATCCGTTTTGTAACCATTTTTCTTAGTCCCTTATTGGATAGTGTCACGTAGCCAGACCTTCATACTGAAGGACTGAAACTTATCACCGCCTTCTTTGGCCAAGGCCCGGCTGAAGAGGCCCTATGACTGACAGGTTAAGCGACTTAGAGGTGTGGAAATGTCCCAGCAGTAACAGACCGGTGTACATTCAAAACGTGTCAAAAGTTAACTGCAACAATATTATTATAGGTTTATGATGTGAACCTCGCATACTTTTAAGAATGAAGCGTTTAATCAATCATGATGAATTCTTTTAGCAACCATTGTAAAATAGACAGCTTACTTAGATCAGATAAATTTGTTTTGTTTCCAGGCGGACCATTAAAGGATATCCTGTGAAATTCTACCAATCAGACGTGCTGAAGTGTTTTCAGAAAAGTGTGCCTTATGCATCAGATGTTTAGCCAACAGTCCGTGGGCGTGAAGTCTGAGGCTGAGACTATTTATTGGGCAATTCTCCTAGAAAAGCACGCCCACAGCAAGGCGAAAGAAATAGCTCGCCAACACGTCAACCGACCAGCGATAGGAAGAACTGCTTACCATCAAGATTGGCTGTGCTGCGGGCCTGCAGCTGAAGCCGTTAGTCTTGCCATAGTGAGAAAAGTTGAGGTGTGTTTGTTTGTTGACAGCATTTAAGTGATGGATGTTATATAAACGGTGGACACAAGGGGCGGGGCTAAGGCATGCAACATACACATAACACCACAGGCACAAAAGACATGGTACTTTCACGACTCTGTCCACAGAACAAGAAAACTCATGACAAGGAGGATAGAATCGTAACATTAGTTTCTTTAATCAAAAAGATAAACCTCCTCCCTTTAAACGTATTTTCTTCCTGTCATAAATTACGGCGTGAGAGCAGGGCTATAAGTGACTGATTTCTGCCCATTGCCTCCAGCAACATGTCCCTGAAAAGATTCAAATTTGCATCCAGTAAACAGTTCCAAATGGACAAAATCATGTTCCGGTAGCTTTTTTTTCCTCTTTCAAATATACATCATGGTAGGAAAAAAGACAATCGCAACTTCTGTTTCATGCTGACTTTAATGCAGAACGTAGCTAGTAGTTTGTAATTTGTATGTTACGTAATGCATAGGTGCACAATATAAATAATTTTAGAACTGCAGAAGGTGTGTATTGTTTAGGGGCCATTAACATCTAAAAATAGGCAGGATGCGGCACTTTCTCACCATCTCCCGTTGCTCACACACATAAATTATTTTTAAGGAAGACAGAGAGCCGCGACTCTAGATACCGATTTCTTGCGCATCCAGTGTCATTCAAGCACAGAGACATGTAAACCAATGAAAAAGTGAAACTTTTAGTCATAGGAATAAACTGTTTTTAAGTGAAATGCACCGCAACAGCCAAGTGACCTTCCTCAATTGACAGTTGGGGAACCACATACTCGGAGAGCTGGAGTCGAACAGCGAAGTAGCTACGGACGGACTGTTTTTGACGTTTTTGTCCTCAACAAAACAAAGTTACGCCACTGGTATTTACTCATGTTAACAAATGCTGTCTTAATTTAAAGTGTTACCCAGACGGGTTCACATCAGACATTAACTTGGTTGCATAAGATATCAATAAAACAGATATAAGAGAAATAACAGAAATCTTGTGAAATATGCATTAGCCTTTTTTGTGTGACATGGAAGAAGTTGAAACTGCTTGGCTGATGAAAATGATTGAAAGATCACACACACTTACCATCATAAAGCACGTTGGTAATTATTTTAGTCACTTATTTCTTAAGTCATTTATAAAGTGTGACAAATGGGCTTTTTATAACTAGAAGTACTTTTGAAAGGTGTCTCACAGCAACAACCATCCCAACAGAAAATACTGTAATCTCTCTCTCTCTCTCTCTCTCTTTCTCTCTCTCTCTCTCTCTTTCTCTCTTTGTTTCCTAGAATTTTTGCTTAAGGTCAGAGCTTTCCTTTTTCAGACATAAACAAATAGAGTTGTATTTTGTATGTGCTGGTTTGGCACAATGACCTTTGGAATGCTAAAACCTATAATGTCAACATCACCACTGTGTCTGACAATGCAGGGTACATACAGGAATGATTTTTACTGGTATGAAAACTGTTCACAGCAAGTATCTGTAAAACCCTCAAGTACCAGTACGGTATCCATACAATCATTTTTTTAGTTTATTTAATTAGGCAGGGGGTGATTCGACACAAGCCACGCCCCCACCTCATTCCCCAGCAAGCCTAATCAACATCACAATAAAGCACTAGCTTAATTAAAACTCATTAATCTGCCAAATTATGCATTAATGGTTCCAATTAATTACGCAAGAAACTGATGTGGTGTAAATAATGAATGGACGTATTGTCTGGAAATAGAGAAGCACAGCTGTGCTTATGGGCCCTGCTGCCACCGAAGGAACTTGCTGAAGATGTGGATTAAGACAAAGGGACACTGATCTTCTATATCCAAAGGTCAGATTTTAAGTATTAATATCATCCTCCCGGTCTGCATGGCACCAGTGAGTCTTCTCTGTAAAAGTTGCAGTTGTTGTAAAGCAGATCTTTAAACAATTAAAGTGTAAAAAAGATGTTACAGTGAGCGGTGCCTCTTAAAAATGAAGGTGCTGCACGATACCATGCATCTAAATGGCATCTTCAGATTATGAAAATGTAAGAAAGAGAAGGTTCTTTAAATAATTTTTGACAGGAGGGTTCTTTGTGGAATCAAAAATGATTTTTTAGATTGTGTGAAGAACCTTTTAAGCACATTTATATTTAAGAGTGTCTATAGATTTTTAAATGTGCCACATAGTCTGTATTTGAGAGGGGCATGTAGTATGAAAATGGGGTATAATAAGCCATTTTATAATATAAATCCAATATACATTCTGGCTAGGGTTTTTTCTATAACAATATGTAATTATTGTATTTTATATAAATAAACCTTAACTCCTTATCAAATAAAAATTTTGGTAAATAAAACTTAATTCCTCTGCTTATTAAAATTTCCACACAATTTACTATTTATTACTATTGTGTAATGCTTTTTAAAACATTTTTGTATAATTCATTGGGCTGCATTTCCCGAAACCTTCTTAACGCTACATCGTTCTTACATTCTACCAAAAAGACACAGAACGCAGGAGATCGATAAATTATATTTATTAAACAATAAAACATTGAATGATAGCATGTAATGTAAAGATCTTTCTGTCCAGGGTAAGAATCCTTCTTGGAATCCTTCCTGCCTGGAGATAAAGGCCGTGGCAGAGCCTACCCCCGGACCGAGGACGAGACCCTACCTGGTGGTGGTGGGGAGGACGAAGGTTTTTCTTGCCAGTATTCACTTAATACATAATATGCTAAATAAACCACCGGGAGACTGCATTTATTAGATAATATTTACTAGAAGGATCTTGCTTGTTCTATAAACTCCATGCACTGTGCTTGACTTTTTTGTGTTTTTGTGTTATTCTTATTTTCTCCTGTAAAGCTACTTTGGAACAATGCACATTGATAAAAGTGCTATATAGATACAATGTAATTTAATTGAAAAGTTGACCTGCAACGGCAGCATATTTTGCAGCTTTTGGATTTTGTTGGTCTAAGTTTGTCAAGAGAAACTCAACGCAGCCCCTAAATTCAGCTCTAAGGGTTTTTCCTGCTATAGCCGTGATTATTTGATATATTAAGCGTTCTGCACTTTTAGTAAATAAGGAGTAAAGAAGCACATGTATGGCATACTGGTTTATATTATTCCACTTGATGTTGTAAGTGTGATTTAATAATGTTGATTTTATCTTTAAATAAGCTACATGTTTCCGGCTGTAAACGCACCACTTGCGGGTCCAGTGTCCAAGCACAATAAACGTGTGAACTACACAAGTCTAATTGTTAGTTGCTGGAATAAACTTTTTGAATGCAGCAACAGCCAAGTGACTTCGTGCGGCCCTCCTTATGACCAGGAGTTTGGGAACCCCTAATTTAAATGTCCCTTTCAACACCAGTGTTAGTGTGGTGGGTTGAGGCATGATAGGTTACATTTTGGTTGCGGGTTAGCGTTTCAAAATAAAAAACTATCCAGGTTTGGATTAAGTTCATTATTTTCATGTGATTCTAGCCCTGGTAAAGGCCATTTCAACCATTTTGAAGTGCGTCTTCTATAAAAGGACACTGTTATCTTATATAACGCAGTGCAAATGCATAGTGAATAATTAGATCGTCAATCGATCGATATCCATAAATTCAGCACCACCGCCATGGACAGCACCTGTTAACGTGGCACGTAGGGAAGTTACCTCCTAAGCTATAGTTCAGGGAACACACGCAGAAAGCTATACCTGTAGTTAAAGTGTACCTTTTGAGTCTTTGTAGCACGCCAAGAGACAGAAGTTTTGGGAAACACAACCCTGCAAGTCTTTATTTGGTCTTCTTTCTACAGTACGAGTTTAATGACACGGTTTCATCAGACAAACACGCAAGCCCAAAGTTTACACCCAGTCTGTGTTTAACTATCGGTCTGGCTAGTGCCTAGTAGTATAACTATTTATTTTATGTTTCTTTTTAATATAAATAAATTAATTATTATATTAAACTATCCTTTGGGTGTATTACACTGTTATTTCCTTTAGGAACTGCACATTTGATCTTTTCTTATATTGTAGTTCACAAATGACTCACTTAAATTATGAACGCATACTTAAACACATGCATGCCTTAAATTTCTAAACTAATAATATTACATTGAACTTGTTAGTTAGGGCAAAGTGAAAGCTAAATGTCTTTTTAATTCTACAACATCTGACGAAAAATGTACCTACCTTGCAGAATTTATGTTCTGAAGAAAAACTCTCAGCCTCACAGAGCTGATGAAGATTACAAAGTGGGATTTACACTTAATGTTTCCTTTAAGTGCTTTATCTGAATGTGTTTGGTAGTGAGAGTTAAATAGTCTGTCATTGTCAGACATTGCTTCATGTTGTAAATTGTGCAGTCTAGGTCATTATAAACACTTTTATATCTCCTGCAATGTTTTTTCTCCAGAAAATCACATTTATTCTAATTTCAATTTAGGTTTAATTGACCTTTTTGGGTCATTGAAGTTTGTCACTATTCATAAATGTAATAAAAACATTTTAACCACAATTTTTAACACTTTTTTATTTTCTGTATTACTTGTATCTGCGCAGCTCATTGATTAATAAAAGAAATGAACACTTAGTTATCTTTAATCTTTGATTGTTTTCTTACTTGGTTTAAAGCTATAAAATAGTTTGTGTCATATCTGTCATATCTGTTCAGCTCCCCCCAAAAATAGTATGTTTTTTAAATGTACAATTGTATAAAGTCATGCCAATGTTTTCTTGTCCTTCCTGTGATTTAGATTGAGAAGTGCTGGCAGAATAACTATACATTTATACGCTTACAAGATCAATGAAACCTCAGCTCCTATTTTTTCACATTTTCAGTCCTTCATGCCTTTATTGTCAAACTCCCTCCTTCTCAATTCCAGATTCAAAGAACAGGCTCAGAGGCAGTCATTGCAGAGCAAATCGAAATTAGCTTTCCATTCAGCCATTGCCTCAGAAAGAGAGGAAGTTAAAACAACTTTTTTCCCACATTTCCTACATACCCTTGCTCTTTCACCACTCACTCACCTTGATGACCTCACCAGTCTTTCTTGTATTTCCTGCTAAGTATCATTCCTTCCTCGTGCTGTGGAGTGAAAGACCTTGCAGGATTTTATCCCCTACGTCACATGATCATCAGTCATCAAAATAATATTCTCTTCTTGATTCTCAGTTCCTAATGGGGCGACCCTGAGTTTTTGTCTGAGGCAGCAATTCTTGTACAATAGCACTTGGGTCATGCACACAGTTGAAGATTTTCTGCATGAATAAAGTACTGCGACTGACAGCTCGGTCTTTAAGCACTGACTCATTCTGTGTTAACATACAGCAACACTGAACCACACACACACACGCACACTCAAAACTGAAGGCCATATAACGGAGCTCTTCTGTATCAATCTGCCGTTTAAAAAAAATCAAGAATAATAGCTTGGATGTTGCTTTTCTGTAGCTCTTTAGTTTAATTAAGTATCAGATGTTTTTCTAAAATTCCTTATGTAAAAAATAAACGCCAATAAGATTGATATATGATAAGATTATCATTATTATACAGTTCATATTATTGTGGATGAAATAGCTAAAACAAATTGCATTTGGGAATTTTGTAAGATACTTTTGCATTATTCTTTTAGCAGACTTATATCTAGTATTTTCGAAGTGTTGATTTGTCAAGGTCAAAATGAAAAAAAGAGTAAAAGAAGCAAAAGGTATGTGTCTGGAAGGAGATGAAAAAGGCAAAATGAATTGAGAGAAAAATAAAAAATAGATGGAAGAGATGTCTTTTGAGCTGCTGTGAAGTGATTCTCTGCTATTATCTCCGTCATCACACTGACAGCTGGTGGCAAGTTAGTTTTCTCTTCAGACTCACACTGTGTATGTCACCCCCTCGTGAACAGACTTTCTCAAACAAACATCTCTCAGTGTCACAGCGGCACAGTATTACTGCTATTCAGGACGCTACGCAGCAGGAATGTGAAACCAAATAATTAGTGCTGAAGATACTCTGACCACAAACTAAACAGCCTACTGTAGGCCTTGAAACTAAATTTAAACAGTAAAACCGATTCTAAACACAAAATTAATTATTAACAACTTAAAAGGTTAAGTGTTTAATTTTTGGGATGATCTATTGATAGAAATACAATATAATATACATAGCTATGACTTCAGAGTTGTATAAAGAGCTTACAAAATGAAGCGTTATGTTTTTATTACCTTAGAATGAGCTTTTTCTATCTAGATACACCGCGGGTCCCCTTGCATGTAATTCGCCTTGTTCTGTCAACCGTCGTAGTGTTTAAGAGGGAGAGTGAACGGTTGGTTGCAACTCACAACCTTGCCGCTAGATATTACTGACCGGACTTTTAATAACATATATTACATTATATTTACAAATGATTCAACCAAATTGCCGTTTCGTGGCATATGAACGTCACATTTACCTTAAAAACAAAAGTAAATGCCTTTCCTTATAATAATGAGCTAATGAAATATTTCAAATTCATTTCATGTCAAGTTTTTTATTCATGTCGAGTTTTTTTATCATGTGGCAAAAAGCTGTGTAATAAGTGGGATAATGTACAAGCAGCCGGCTGTTATCATGAAATAAGCCCCTTCAGTGTGAAACAAGACCCTCAGCTTCGCCTCAGATTGTTTTCTCCGGTTTCTCCGGTCAGCTCGATCACTCAGCGACCAGCCGCCAAAGACATCCCCACCACTCTCATCCCCCTTTGGCCCTCCACCTTGTATCCCCCTCACCTGTGGGACCCCTCTCTCCAGGTGTCTCCACTGTCCACGTGTACATTGGAACACCATTTTGAATTGTTTCTCTCGCTTGGGGGACATTTCCTCACCCAGCGTTTCGCCTACACTGGGCAAGCCACCGAGCCTGCTGCCCCCAGGAACTGCCACAGACATTATCTGTTTTTATCTCACCCTGTCTGAGTTCTCAATGAAGACGTGCTCAACCCGCAATTGAATCTTTCTGTTCTGCTCCCCTGACGATTATGATGTCAGAATACACAAAGAATGTGTCTCTCCAATGAAATACATTTTTAATGAAAATGCACATCAAACTACAGCAGCCGAGAGTTTCTTAGGCTACTGTCTTGCTTAGCATTGCCCACTAAGGTACTGTATGAATGCAGAATAACTGTATTCAGTTATCATCAGCATTATTCATACTGCTCCAGCACACGCTGCTCTCTGACTTTGATACGCAGTATGGGATCTGTACACTTTCATTTAAAAGATAAATATAACAGGTGTTGTTTTGAATCCAATGAGCGCTTAGGCAACTGCTAGCATCACACCGCATGTTAAATAAATGTCATGATAAATTTCAGATTGCGTAACTCCCCTGTGGTCTTGACACTCAGATTAGATGGCTGTAATTACACTTTTAAGTCTTTTTCAATAGCAAAATGTGAGCCTTACGTTATACGAGAGCATTGCTTTTCCTTCAAATTAATTCGTTTAGTGGTAATATCCTGTTTTAATGTGGTCTGTCAAGCCTATTAAAGATCGATTTAAAGGTTAAAATTAAAGACAAATTTAGGCAGAGCTCCTGCGATAACAGAAGTAAAATACATTGTTGTTTAATATTTAGTGCCGAACAAAAAACACATTTATTTTATGTATAATCCAGTAGGTGGTCTTTGACTTACAAACTATTATAATCAACTATATGTGGTTCTCCAAAGAACCACTCTTAAAATAAAGGCGCTTAAAAGGTTCTTAACAACAATGCCATTGAAGAACCTTTTTCCGTTCTACAAAGAACCATTCAGTCAAAGGAACCATCTCTTTCTTACCTTTTCATAATCTGAAGAACCGGTTTTTGCCACAAATAACCATTTGTGAAACTGAAAGGTGTTCAGATGTTTAAGGTTTTTTATGGAACCGTTTAGACTATGGGATCGAAAATCCTTTTGAAGCACCTTTACTATTAAGAGTGTATGCTATTATTGTTTCATTCATTTTAATATGTCCCAGATGAGAGTAATGTTGGTTGTAATGTACACTCACTGGCCTCTTTATTACGTACACCAGCTCAACTGCTTGTTAATATAAATATTTATCACTCAATCAATCACATGGCTATAACTCAATGCATTTTTGCATGTAGACATGTTTGGGTTGTATTTTGCTTTCTGGGTCAATATGTTCTGTATTTGATCAAATACCTCTCGACTGTTACATCAGTCAGTATGCACGGGCAAAGTGTACATTCTGCTACTTGCACCAACATGTTTGAATCAGATGGGCTACATGAACAGAAGACCACACTGGGTGTCACACACTAATCTGCAATAAAGATCAAGATTACTCATGGGTTTATAATATTGAACACATATAACACAGAGACATACCCTATGTAATCTGGAGGAGACATTCGTGCTTTGATTAACCATTACAGAGGCACGTGAATAGATGTGCATGGATAAATAATGCATAAATTAATTATTAAAAAGACTGCAATATTCCTTAAGTAAATACGAATTTCACTTTTTATTTTAAAGGGACTTTAAAGGAACAGTTCCCCCAAAAATGAAAATCCTGTCATCATTTAATCACCCTTGAATTGTCCCAATTTGTTGAATTTCCCAATTAGGTCCATTTTAATCACCAGTTGTGGACTTTCTCAATCCAATCAATTTAAAATGTGATGGATCAAGAAATTTGGATCATAAAAGCGCAGCTGACAAAAATCCTGCAACTATTTCTCTGAAGTATGAGGCTTGTTGAGTCCATACCATGAATTATGGTTGTTCTGATAGCAAAAGAAGGGCAACACAATACTAGCATGGTGTCCTTAATAAAGTGGCCGATGAGTACTTTTTTAGGTTATGCACCTAGATCTGAAGTACAGCATTTGGACATTAGGCATAGCTGAATTGTTACCATGGGGATGTCAGACATTGATGTTGCTCTCAAAGCTCTCTTGGCCTTGTTAATTCTTATTGCTGTAAAACACATTCGTGCCCAAGAAGATGCTTGTTGTCAGACCTGTTTACTGTCAGGTGTCTTGAGATACCACGTACGTATTTAATTCATTGATAAATCAAATAGGACAATAACTATCATCTGTGTCCCGCCTTCGGTTTTTGCTAAATGTGTGACTGAAACCAGAAAATAAACTTCACTGGCTTTCATGTCAAAACAGAATCCAGTTTATATATGCCTTATAAATACTGCAAAAGTCAACAATTGTGGTTAGTAAACGTACTATATTATGTAATGTGACTCATCTCTTGAGCTTTGCTTCTCTGCAGACTGTTTAAAGGAATGACAATGTGTAAGGCCAGATACCTCACTCCAACTGGTTGGGCTCTAGGCAGCAATTTTAGAGCTTAAATAAGTGACAAATCACGTCAAGGAAAGGTCATTTTCCCTTTTGGGTTTTTGTTGAATCTACATCCGACGTCAGAATACACCACTCTGGTGTCCTTGAGTCTCAACTTTGCCAAAACATGTAAATCATAGTCATCTGTGATATGCAGGAATCCAATTATTGTGCATCGGTGTAACTGTGAATAGTTTATTCATTGAGTAAAGCTCTACAGTTGTCCTTCATAGTCAATATCAGGGTTCCTTGGAAAATAATAAAAGTGGGAGAAGGGAAACTGGATTATGATTTAAATTTCATGGATTAATGATTAGTGGCTTTTCCTGTCTTTATTGTCATGGCCTTTTCAGCTTTCTGAGAAACCGTGAACTACACTAAACCCTGTTGGTTTCTAGGTAGACCTTTCATTTAATCTCAGAATGCGAGCATATCAGTGAGCAGCTGCTGTCGAAAGTGCCTATGGAGCGCTGCATTAATCCAATAATGATTTTCAGTGTCTATAAAGAGAATATGTTATGTATTTTTACAAGAAAAGTACTTAATTACTAGTAATTACTTACATATTCAACAGTGTATTTAGATTACTGTACAAATGACTCTCTCATTTCTGATTACTTTCTATATCCTATATCAACCTTCAAGGATAGACATGAAACGACTCTTAATTCATTCTAATGAATAATATAAAACTACACATTTATTAACTGACTTAAGTATAACAATTGTGAAAAAGATACATTAATGCATGCATTTAAAAGTTAGACTTTGAATTTGAATGTTAATTCCAGTGTTGTATACATTATGAATGAATTAATGAATGAATGATGCATTTATAGCGCTTTATTGTGTATTGCTGTAGACCCAAAACGCTTTACAATCTTATGAAGGGGGGATCTCGCATTAAACCAGTGTGCAGAATCCACCTGGATGATAACACAGTATTTGGTTTAATTACATCCAAAGTAACTGTAATTAAATTACATAAAAAAATAAGAGTAATCCCTTACTTTACTTTTTTAAGGGAAAAGTAATTAAACTAAAGTAAATAATTACTAGTTACTAATGTAACTAGTTACACACAACACTGTATATTTACCATAATACGGAATCTAGCTGCACCCAGATTTCAATTTGCTGTGAAAAAAGCAATCAAGATTAATCAATAAGCAAGATAAACAAAGGCGGAATAAGTGTGTCGCCTTCTGTGTTTACCAAGCAGCTTGTTAAATAACCTTTAAGAAGGGAGATGACATCTGTGTGTGCACGCGTGCGTGTGTTTAATTCTACCTAAATGATGCCTCTGCCAGTGCAGGCTGGTAAACAGCTCTAAGTCTGCTGAGTACATGAAAATCTAACCCCCATGAGTAACTCTATGTCAGTGTGTATATGTGTTTTGTATGAGTGCACTGTCGTAGTGTTTCCACCTGCCATACATGAATTTTTCATGGTCTCCACACATTCATTTATGAGAAAATATTGCTGCCGTAGGGGACAACAATGTTGATACAGCAATCGATCTTTAGCACACTGTCAATGGTTGGGACTGAGCTGGTGGAGCAATGAGCCTCCTCATTGCTGCTGGGCTGTTGCTATGGAAGGAGCAAGAGAAAGATTATAGTGCGTTCTAATTTGACCTCTACAAGATTTCCTAGTTTTTTGGAAAAAAATGTTTGCACATGTCTGCTTTTTCTAAACACATTATTATTATCTTATTATTATTGTATTATTATATGTCTTTGTTTTCTTTAAGTTTTAATGACGTTAGAAATAATGGTTTGTTTAGATTATAACTCATCATTGCATAGTGGATGTTTACAAAAACAAAAATTAATAGAATACATGTATTTCCCCAGAGTGCATCTGTCACAGGATGGCTATATAAAATGCACACGACAACGGAGTACCACAAAAGGGTATTTAATAATCGAATAAGGAGAGGATCCAATAAACATAAACAAAGGCAGACAAAGAACTAAGGAACAGACATGCTTAAATACACAAGGGAGACATAATCAGGTAAAACAGAATCAGGTGAGGGACTAATTAACAAATAACAAACACAGAAGACAAAACCAAACTGAAGTTAACTGTGATATTACTCCAGCCTCTGGAACGGCTCGCCGTCTCACCGAGAGGTTCCAACTGAGGAAGGAGGGTGTTCAGGAGGTGGACGAGGGGTGGTCAAGGGGCAGGCCATGGGGAGAGGAAGTAGTCCGTGGGGCCAGGGTGTTAAAAACAGTGGGAGGAGCCAGGGGGCCTGGAGCACGAAAAGCCAAACGTCGGTCCAGAGACCAGCCAGGATGACAGTCCATAGTGGAGTTACCAGGGAGAGGTGCCGTGGGGGAGATGGGAGGGCCGAGTGACAGAGATGATGCTGATGGAAGAGGAGCCCAGGGTGAAGCCACACAGACGGATTGCCCGGGTGACACAGAGTGTCCAGAGGGCCAAGGCGAAGCAGACGGCTCAGGTGAACGAGACAGGGGACCGGAAGAGCATGGCGGAGCTAGAGCTACTGAGGATGGAGGTGTAGCCAGAGGGAAGGAGGAGCTTGAGAGCCCAAGGGGCGGAGTGACGAGGCATAGCCAGAGGATTGGAGCCCCAAAGCTACGGATGGTCAAAGACTGACCAAGATGGAGCCAGAGCCGAGTGGGTGGGATGTCGGGCCATGGTGTAGATGAGGGACACAGGAGCCAAGGTGTAGCCGCTGGGTCGGAGGGCCGAGGAGGAGTCCGGGTCTCGGAGACTGGAGGCAGAGACATGGGACATTCAACCTGGGGGCTGGAGATCCGGATGCTCATCCGACCCAACGGCTCTGATATGCAGAGGTTGGGTGGAGAGGTCTCTAGCCGCCAATTGCCAGCTACCTTGGGGGTAGACGGACTGGCTGACGGTAACAGAGGAAGAGGGAGAGGGAGGCTGAAGAGGTGGTGATGGCTGGCGAATCATTTAAGTCAAATTAGATTGAATGAACTGGTACATTCGTTCATGGTCTAATATTTTCGGTGTTGCAACAATGCATATCCAGTAGTTACAGAACTTTTCTAAAAATGAAAAGGCAATGACCTGGTTTAATTTAATTCTAAGGTAAAGTAAATTATGTCAAAACAGTTAAATATTGGACAATTTAATTACACCAAGTAAATGATTGAATCTCTTTAACATCTGTGGCTTTGTGCTGTGTGTCCTTTTATTGTGTCCAGCCTAAGGCACACCTGTGCAATAATCATGCTGTCCAATCAGCATCTTGATGTGCCACACCTGTGTGGTGGATGGACTATCTCAGCAAAGGAGAAGTGCTCACAAACACAGATTTGGACAGATTTGTGAACAATATTTGACAGAAATAGGCCATTTGTGTACACAAAGATAAAAAGTATTAGATCTTTGAGTTCAGCTCATGAAAAATTGGGGGGAAAAACAAAAGTGTTGCGTTTATAATTTTGTTCAATGTACATTAGAAATGCAGTTGCTCATCATGCACCTCGGTCTCAAACGTATATATTCACCAAATCAATCTGACCTGTAAATAAGAGTTAAATTGGCTGTTTGGATAACATTAAACCACAGGTTAAGGAAACTTAAATGTGTTGATTCAGGAAAAGTCACTCTTGTATCTAGAGGCTTGCATTGCTAATCTAGGTGTGAATGCCCAAGGTCAAATTTTCTCATACCGATCTAACTTCAGTGTGAGAGAGAAAATAAGCATTTTATTCAATGCTATGTCTGAATCTCCCAACCTGCCCCATGAAGACCCCTCTACACTTTGTTGAGTCTGTGATTTCCCTGGCGACCGTTGGCATAACGACAACCTCTCCAGTATAAGA
Source organism: Barbatula barbatula (assembly GCF_947034865.1). NCBI lineage: Eukaryota > Metazoa > Chordata > Actinopteri > Cypriniformes > Nemacheilidae > Barbatula > Barbatula barbatula. The sequence continues at coordinate 17,113,964 of NC_136771.1, forward strand.
AATCCATGCAATCTGAAGCCATGCTGTGTTCTGTATTTCTTTCTGCATAATGGATTCTGTTCTTCAATACATTTTTTCATCTATCTCTTATACCTTATTGTCTCAATCCTTCTCGTTTCAGGTAGTCTCGGTGCACGTCGTACATCGGAATCATGATGGAGTCCTCCTCACACCCACGCAACCGCTTCAATTTTTCATAATTGTCAGAGGGCCTGATTTAAATTCAGGCATGTGCTTGACATTTCAGAACATACAGTACATGGATAATAGTGAATGAATTAGGAGAGCAGGAATGAGTAATTGAATTTAGCCTCTCTTTGACATGAATTAATACGTAGAATTATAAATAAGATTAGTGGTCAAGCTACTTTATATTAATCCACTTTATATTAGATTATATAAACCGATTTATATTAATCCACATCTGTGCTAATATAAGATGTAACATTAATGCTATAGAGTTGTTGAGCTTAAAGGAGGCACGATAGGTGGTATATACATTTTCTTTTTTTACTAACTTTTGTTGCATTTTGTGACATGAGAGCTTCGTATATGTGTTGAATAAGCTTTGTAAATTGCATCTCAAGTGTATTTAATAAATCAAAAAATTTAATAGGCCTACATTTTATGAACAAAAAACAAGCCAACACATAAGTATCATCCTGGAACATGGAACCAGCATGTAACTATAAAGCACAAACAATAACCAAAGGAATAAAACACTGTTGTATATGAAACAATTAGTTGGACTACACTAGATGTATTTACATTAAATCTGTTTTAAATGTTTATATAAATGTACATCATATGTCCTCCAAATAAAAAGTATGTGCAAGTGCACAGCACCTGTCATCGACAGTCAGATCATGATGAATGGAACAAAGTAAAGATTGTTGGAAAAGACTATAAGAAGAAAAATTTCTGAATGACACATTAAAGGAAAAGTTCCTTATCAAAAGCTACTCTCAATGCTGCGTTTCAAATGCTATGGGAGAACATTCTTTGTTCGACCGGCTGTGAAGCACGTGTGTCAAACAAGCCAAGAATTTGCTTTAAATAACCTCGGCAGGTGATGTGGCTAATTACCCCCATCCATCCGCCCCCCCCCCCCCCCCTCACCTGCAGGTTATAAATACAGGTGACGCGGACTTGTCTTGAAGGACCGCTTTGTGTTTGCATAAGTGTGTATATTGTCGTAAGAAAAGTCTCTAAGAAAGTCGATATATATAAAGTGACTAATCGTTTCTTGGCCCTATATGTATATATAATAAGTAAAAAAAGAATAAGATATATATAAAGAGTATATCTTATAATCATGTCTGATTCAGTGCAGAGATGTGTGCCTCCGTGTTGAAGGCTCCTTTTTGAATAAGCATGAGTTTTGCTTTGAGTGTTTGGGGACTCGAGGGAGAGTGCAATGCTTTTGTGAGGCTTTGGATATTAAAGGGGTTATTCGCCGGAAATTTGTGTTTTTCTTTGTCTTTGGTGTTTTTTAAGTTGCCCATGCATGTATTAGACAATTATGTAAGTGTCGGAACAAAAGATGTGTTTTATCTAGAAGTGAAAGTTAACTCGTTCATGGAATAAACCCTAATCTTCCAGTGTCTTGTGCCTTCAACATCGATTTCTTAGATTATCGTGGACTCAAAGATACAGGGCTATTTGACGATGCCCACCGTGGAGGAGATGCTGGGAGGTTATCTCTCCCCCGGGGCATCATCCCTGAAAAAGCCGATACTCCCGACCAAACATTGTAGAGTGACATCTTCATTGGTGGGGAAGGCTTTCAAGGCAGCAGGTCAGGCTGGTGCCGCTCTGCATACCATGGCGCTTGTACAGGCGTATCAAGCTGACCTGCTGTGCCCACCCGGGAAGGGGCACTTAAATTCCCAAGAGAGATTAGAGGCAGTTCACCCAAAAATCACAAGTATTCTTCCAAATACAGTATTCTTCCAAATCACAAGTATTCTTCAGCCACCAATTGTTCAAGTTCTCCCACTTAAAAAAATGAGAGAGGCCTGTAATTTTCATCATAGGTACACTTCAACTAGAGACAGAATAAGAAAAAAAATCGAAGACAGCACTATAACATAAAGAAGTCAAAATTCTAACACACCATTGCACCACCCCCTTAAGAGGTAGGTGCAAATAGTCAATGGATTTAAATACAGTACATTGATATCAAATTAAAATTGTATTTTAATACAATTAAATTAATTTACACCTTAAGGGATGTGGAATTGTAGAAATGAGAATGATCTGAACTATAGCTAGGTCTTAAACGGAACATAATGGAAGGGACAATAACTCTAGTACGAAAAGTCTAATTTATTTTCTTCCATTAAAGCAAACAACATGCTCTTTGGAACATTGTCAAATCATGCTGGGAGAACATGGATCACAAGACTGGAGTCAGTGCTATCTTAAAAGCATGCTGTCAGTAAATCAGAAACCAGGGCATGCCAAAAATCCCAGGACATTTTAACATTCATGTAAATTCTACAATGAAAATTTTCCCCGAAATGTTATACATTCATAATGCATCATGAAAAGAGATCATAGGCATTTCCTCATGATGTAGACTTATGAAATATGTAAATGACACTACATGGCAAAACCTGTACTGTATGTCACTTCCATTTTTTGACATACATGCGTGTTTGCATCATATGAATGTCACACAGATTTGAAATAGTCAGTCGATGGAATGACAAGAGCATGTCAGTCAAACAGTGTTGTACAGCCACTTAAGATTCTTAGGATGTGAGTGCAGTGGAATCAAAGTCTCAGGGGCCATGGGTTTCTCTTCACACACGGGCAGAGGAGAACATGACTAGGATAAGAATGCAACTGAGAAGCCATTTACTTACTCACAGGTTAATCGGCAGAGATCAAGACAAGCTGCAATATACAGTCTTGCACCAAAATGCTTTCAAAAACATAACAGGTTTGTCTTTTCAATGCTTTATTTGTACTCGTCTTCAAAAAGGCACGATTGAGCTGTTAGTCTTTCCTATTTTTACCGTTTCATGCAGACTCCATTATAAATCTTGGCACAGGTTTTGTCTCTGTCTAGCATAAATTAGCCGAGTATTAATTCACTAAATTCCAGCTAACAATTCTCTGCTAAGAGGATTGTAAAGGTGCTCTCAGTTAATTTGCCTTTATCTCTTGCTCTTTCACTCGCAGGACATTGAGAAGCGGCATTAGAATGCAGTATACCATGAGCATATTGTCCATTACGTAAAAAAGACTGACCTTGAGTCAATGCTTGTCAGCAGATGAAAGATGATCTGACATTCATCCTATGAAAATAGCTTTAAGGTCAAGGAGAAAGCTCTTTAAGGGGTTGGGATGAATTCTTTGCGAAAGAATTAAATACATATATGGAAAAAAGTCTTTCTTCAAAGAGATGGTGAGAAAGAGTCACGTCTGGAACAGCAGAGGCTCCTGACAGCTGGTTGCAGCTGATGGTGACATTTAAAGTCCAGCTGATGTCACCGTCTTTCTGGGGGAGACTAGCTTTGGGTAGAAACTGACCTTTTGTGGTGATCTTAGATCAGATCTAACACATATTTGTCAAATCCCTGACCGTTATGTTTTAATATAGTCACATGTTGCTTTACATGTGTGTGAAACAAGAAAGACAGAAGTAAAACAGACAGTAAAGTACAGACTCAAAGTATGATGTGGTTAATAGTGGGTGGTCAATAATTTTAAGTGCAAGAGATCAATTCATGATGGACCTACAAACCTACAATATTTATGTTTCTATCCTACCTCTTTAACCACTAGGCTGCACCATTAAAAGATTTGAATTAGTTTACAATTAATGGTCTTCATAATAAAAAAAAAATACTTATATTTTCTATCCACTAAATGCCTAAAGGACGCCCTGTTTTGAGGATTAAAAATATCTTTGTATTACACATTCCTTTTTGCTCATTAGTTTTTTCCTTTGAACCGAGTAGCAAAGCATAAGGACCAACCACTAGCAGAAAGTAGAATCGAACTAAATTAAAAAGGTTCACGTTTCTCAGGTAAGGTTAATACTGTGTGTTTACATCTTAATTAACGTTGTGCCATCTGTCTGTCTGTCACCACACGCCGAGGGGAAAACCAGCAGCTGTCTCTTTGATCTTACCTGTCTATCCCTTATGCCTAATGTTCTGTCCATCCTTACCTGAAATAGCACACATCTTACTTTTTTTATAAGCTCACAAAGTCATTTAAAAAGCATTTTTTGTCACTTTTAGTCGCAACTCTTTTTTTGTTAATCTGATTTGTTTCTCTTTCCAAATACATTCATTAGTTACAGTGTATTTTAGATCAAGGTGAGATGTGATTGACCTTAGCCTGCGGAGAACGTGAGTCATCCTAGATCATTCTTTTTCTTGTGTGACAATGATAAAGAACGGGCCTCCATTAAAATACATGTTTTTCTTCAGAAGAAAGTCTTTGGTTTATTTTTATTTGTTCCATATTGAAATAGACTAAGGAAAAATGCAGGGAATCATCCAGACTGTTTTTTACATTTATCATGGATTCTGTTTTTCATGTTGGATAAATATCACATTACAGGTCTTGTAAGTTGCTAGTGAAGTGTTTGAGATTGATCTTTTGTGGTCTTGCACAAGCATGTGCCACTGAGATTACTGGAATTCTAACAAATAAATTATACATATTTATTCAACAGTTCTTTCTGGTTCTCGGATCAAGAGAAGAGCCATACAAATATTTTGCGGGTATCACCATGGAAACCGCTTTAAACTCCACTGCTTCCACCACTACGCTAAGTCAGACTAATGAAACTAAGTAAAATAATGTACATTTGGCAGTGTCTCTTAGAGCAATTCACAGCTGTTAGAGTTGGTAGCAGTTACACCTGAACAAGTTGGTTGCGATCCGCCATATAAATAAAGAAATAAGAATACTTGCTACTGTAACAAGCGCATGTTTACTTTAAAAAACAACGGAACGTGCCGCAGTGCAATGGAAATAACGCCTCGGAAAGTGTCCTTTTACTCTCTCTCTTTCATTCACATGCACATCTTAATATGTCTCACTTTACTTCAATGAAGCAGCGCTGCAAAAATGTAAAAGATCTAATGGTTTGGAATTGGTAACAGAGGTTTGTTTAACTGCTATGCTGGGCTTTAATTTTTGTTTTGTTTTCTTATTTATCCACACAGTTGTGCCGTGAAACTGTTGTATAAATGCAATATTGCTCTCGTAGTCGTGTGAGAGTGCTCTATATCAGCTTTAAGATTATCCCGCTTTTACCATGGTCATTTGCCAAGTTAAAGCTGATATTGATTTTTACAGCGTAATTCTTGATCAGACAGAAACAAATTATTATATATAATAACTGTATATACAGTATATATTCTTTGGTTCATATACATATGAATGGAAGTGAACAGAACCCTGTATATTCACTTTAAAGCTAAAGTCACTTTCAGCTACTTTGAAGATTAAACTGTCCTTTAGTTGAACTGCCGATTGGAAATTATTTCTGTCTCTTTCTGTTTTCAAATGACTCCATCAGCTGCAGCGTAGGCCTCAAAAGTCAAGGTTAGATGAGGTAAATCATTAAAGATCATGAAACTCATGTCTGTGACAATGCTGAAGAGCTGACCAAATGTAATTTGCACATTTTTAGACTCGGCAAGAGTTGAATTCCCAGGCAAGCACTATAAAACATCAACATGCAGTATGTTCAGTAAATGACCCCATGCTAACATAAAAACTGAAACAGAGTTTGAATAATATTGTTTGCTAATACAACATTTAAAGGTGATTGAGATAAGGCGTCCCTCTCTGTTTATTTTAACTGATCTCTATGGAGAGATATTGATTTTAGGAAAAGACTCAATGTGTAGCTTCTATATTGACCTTGCAGACACACCGTACACAGCATCATTACAATTTCATGTGACCTAAAACTCAGAAAAATCATTGTTCGGGAGGCATACAGAAGAAACAAACATGCTTTATTGATTTTATATATTTTTTGCTGCAAACCTTTCGTATTTGTAATATGTGACTACATGAAATTCGGTGGACAAGAACTAGATCATAAAACTGTGTCTCCGATATGATAACTGATTATATCATCAGTGTGGATTGACTCTAGACCAGCAGCACTTTTTAGAACTCTCAGAATAAATCGATTTGATTAACTTTGATAGGAATAGATTAATGACTCTTTCAAAAGAACATACTTGCGGAAATTGGTTGTGTCTGGAATAACTTAGCTTGATGATGTCATTCTTTCTTCTTTGGATTTCTATGCTTTGGATCAGTTTTGTGTATTGATTTATGATGTCAATGATTTATATTTAGGGATGAGAAGTTGGTTCTAGATAAGCACTGATTGACGTATTGATAGTTCAAATTTGACCTTATTCACTTTCTTTCCGTTACAGATAAATCCACAAATACACACTTTTTTTGTAATATAAAAAAATCTTAAAATGTATGTCGACTCTGGGGTTGGGATCATTCTCTGATAACATCAGTTTACCCCTCCCATTCAATTATCAGTCTGCTGTGAATTCCATTTCTGAATAAAACACATACTTCTCTAAATCCATGTAATTTGCAGTGGACAACACAACCCACTCCTTCAATTTTTCTTATTTGATATTGCATATGTCACAATACTGAAGTGAAGATGAATATGACTACTGGTTCACTGGGACTGTGTATCATGGTTAGCCTAACAATCTGTAGTATACCATTTTTATTAATAAGGTTATAATAGGAATAATTGGTTAAATATTACTTTGTTGACCAATATTATTAAGTTTTCACTAACATGAAACCCAAAGGAACTATTTATGGATGAACAGGTCCACATTTATTCAAGCAAAACACAATAATTCAATGTTCAACTATCCAGCACTAATGGCAGCAACAATAAATGACACCATCCTGCTTTCTCTACAGTGCAACCTAAATGGATTTCAGGCCTATTTTACATGTAAAGACATGAGTCATTCTGAAAGCTATTCATTTCCATTGGAAACTGATAAGAAAGACATTGCGTTCTGCTTGTAACTAGCCTTCCGATAGAGTGCATTGTGCACAATTTACTGTTAGTCACCTAACATTATGCCCATTTCCCATTTTAACCCATTTTCTCATTTACACACCCTCTTCTTGTTAATTTTCAGACCTGAACGTTATCTCAGTTCTGATGTGCATGCTAAGTTGTCTGTCTGCAGATGCTCTGTGAGCGCTGAAGAATGTGAGATGAAGTGAGGAGAACACATAGTGTGTACAGCAGATGACAAATCACTTGTGTGTGATGTCTCTTCAATCATAAAAATATGTTGAGGAGAATTCTATTAGAGTTTATGTAAATGAAGCAAAAATGAATATGTGCACTTGATGAACATCCTCTTTGGTCATAGAACAACATTTCTATCAACCAATCAGATTTCAGCACTGGATACGTAGACCTCCCTCACCGTTTCTTTCTGATTGCAGTGCAAAAAAAGACATGTGACCATATTAAATACTTAAATAGAAAGATTCAGGAGAACAAATCATTGTGACTGAGAGAAGTGTGAATGTTTTGTTGTGTTGCAGTTTTGACTTTTTCTGCTTATGAGCTGTTTTACTCATTGACTAATTTCCAGTTGCCTTGTAGCTGAAAATTCATCATAAAGTTCATGAATATCTAATGTGCTGCGAGGTGGTATGTGGCCCATGTGCCTTAGGACAGGAATGAACTAGAAGTAGCTCATCAAGTATTAGTATATTAGTACATATTAGCAGTGGCGGCTCCAGACAATTTTGATTGGGGGGGCAATGGGGGGTCCTGGTCATTTAAAGGGGGATCTCATGAAAACCAACAGAAAATATAGTGGACACGGATAATAACTGCATATTAACGCTACTAAACAAATAAAACAACACAGCATATCAACTACTTTGTTTTTAATTAATTAATCAATTCTAGTTTGCAAACAATATGCTCAAACTTTAATTGCCATATCCACACCCAGTGCATGGGCATCATCTCGCAGATTCTTCAACTTTATTTTCTCTGATCCTGACTCCTAATGTTGTCTAGGCTACCGTCTGTCAAACTGCGTCAGGCGCACGCGCGATCAACCGGCGCTGCCGCGCGGACCGTACATGGGCGGGTGGTGGTGATATGGGATTGTTCGGCCGGGTTTTTTTTACATATACATGGCTAAAATGTGTCTGCCTAATCATTTTTAGGCAGTGGCAGCAACTTAATTCGGCAGATTAAATTATTAATTATTATTGTTCTGCGTAGTTTGAAGAGAACGATTTTTAGATCTTTATTCCGGATATATATATTTTAATATAAATCAAATATTTTTTAATCAGGAAGGGGTGGGGGGTCTAATGGGGGATCAAGGCGTTTTTTGGAAGGGTCTTGAGACCCCCCTGGCGCCGCCACTGCATATTAGTACTATTAGTGCTTTTAAAGGTCCAGTGTGTAATTTTTTGGAGTTTCTGTTGACAAAAATGCAAGATAATATACATAACTATGAGACCTTTCATAATTTAAGCATAATGTTTTTATTACCTTAGAATGAGCTTTTTCTATCTTCATACACCACGCGTCCCCTTACAGGTCAGTGGTAAGAGCATTGCGTTAACAACGCAAGGTTGTGGGTTGGATCCCATGGGATTGCAGATACTTAATGCTTTGGATAAAAGCGTCTGCCAAATGCCTAAATATAAATGTAAATTCACAAACCCAACCAGTAAGTAGATACCGCTAAATGTTATACACTTGTCCAATATGCTGAAAGAAACACAAAATGTGGTAGAGAATTGCAGATCCTCAAAAATGAATGTGGAATATATTGTTTAAATCTATGATGTAAAGGCACTACATGATGTCCAGTGAAGCAAATCCTGCAACACCTTTATAAATAGCCTACACAGAAAGTGAGAAGTTGACTGGAGAACACCTGCTAGAAGTCTTGTGTAACACAGAGAGCTGATAGTTGACGCTGGTGTTCTTTGGTGGAGATTAAGAAATTAAATAGATGACCAAACCGAGATAAAGACAATTATATAAAAAAACTGAAAACACATATCAATAGCAATATTCACATATTCACACATTCACAGCAAACAAAATGAAATAGTATTTTGTACACAAATGTATACAATGCAGTGCTTCGTAAAAAAAAATGCAGTTAAAAGCAAGAATCTAGTGCATTGGCTTGTAAATATTTCACAGGAAATAGAAAAAAAATGCGAAGGCAAATAGCTGCATTTGCTATCTAATGACTATTGAGAGACCAATCATTGGTTCATTCATTCGTCAGTGGTTTCTGAACCAGTCACATCCACAAAACAGTTCCTTCTGCGAAACATACTAGTGGAAAATCAAATGACTATGCAGAGATTACAGAAGATAAAAAATTGTGGATTTGATGTAGGCTACTTGAAGTAACCCATAAAAGGAGTTTGAAACTTCATAGATACAAGCATCATGTCTGTCTTTTCTTATATGATGTTTCAGCAGTGTGCACACTACGGCTGTGTATCGCCCAACAACTTCACGATACGATCCTCACCCCGATACAAGACCACAATATAATACGTATCCTAGTGCGGGTCATTTTTTAAATTACGTTTCTCATATGACAGACTTTAAACAAAATATATTTGCCGAATATTGCCATTCATAACTACTTAACAGTAAATCTGACAAATCAATGCATGAAGTAGTTTTAAGAATGAGTATAAGGTTGCAAAAGAACAAGTCTTTATACAGAGAACCTCATTTCTAAAACAGGGTTTCAAGGTTACATCATATGTGTTTTACAAATAGACAATTTGATTAGCGAATGAAAATGTATATACTATGCATAAACGTGCAGTCAGGCGTGGCCGGAGCATCCGTTAACTCCTCCCCTTCAACTGTCAGTCTACTGCCAGTTTCATTTAAAAATCAATGCAACAGCTGTTTTTACACATCCAATCAATTCGCAGTGAAGCCACGCCCACTTATGTTCTCCATTGAAAAATACTTTTCACTCGGAAATGTGTCAGAATACGGAAGTAAAAACAATCACAACTTTCGGTTCACAGGGACTTTAGTTGAACTATGGCAGCTGAGAAGGCCATTCTTTGTGTTCTTTTTGAAGTATTATCGGAGCCTGATGAAGTCGGTATAAATACGTTTTGAATACTGCAAAATACATGTCTTCTTATATCTTCAATTGTTAAGTATACCGAGCTGCAGCCGACACATTTAAACGACTTTGCTTGGACCCATTGTGTGAACTGTCTCTTTAATACCGCGTGGGTTATATACATGTTGACACATTCTTGACACACCCACCAAACAAGAGAAAACGTATCTCAAACCGTGCTGCACACCGTTACAAACCGTTTACAGGAAACCGTAGCAAAACGTTGCGCACACGGTTTGAGCTTGAACATGCCCCTGGTCTTTGCTTTTTTCACATTTAGGCAACTGTGGCTCTTCCACCTCTTACTTTTCAGACGCGTTACTGTATTATAACAGAGCGAAGCTTCACTACATCCCTCCAGCAGCAGGAGTTCTACTGGTGCAATAGTTTTAAAGTGGATAAGGCAGAAGCAGTGCTGTGTAATGTGTGTGTTGAATTAGCGCCCATACAACACTAACTTTCCAGTGTGCATTAAACATAACCGTTTAAGTGAATGATACAAGAATGCGCTTGCATGTATACTGCGCTCACGGATGCAGAGAGAAAGTAAGAGAGCGCACCGCATCGTTATTTTGAACACAGCCCTAGTGCAAACCCTAGCAACAACTTTATTCATTTTCACCATGTACAGTTCAGATCATCCATGAAGACTTGATTATATCCACATATGAAATGCACAGCAGTCTTTATTTTATATTTCTCAGGGGTCAATAGAGGGCAATACTGAGATTATGAGGATTATCACTGACTCATAATTTCCTCACACACGTGGAATTTAGCCTTTTTGCTAACAGTACGTTCCATAGATTACATAACTGCAGGGTAAAAGTTTTCATTTTTAATTGTATACTAAAAATACAATACGGATCTTGGCAAGAAAAATGGGATAGTTAAATCGTCAAGGGAGGCAAAGAGACGCTTTAATTAAGTTACAAAAGCTGCATACGCTAGAACCCCAGAGGAATTTACAGAGGAATCTGACATGGCGTGACTTATAATGTAATTATAGCTTTAATACAAAGATAAAACCAATGCAAACTAAATGCTTTCTGTTTTTTGCTCACTAGGGGGTAATTTAGTCTCCCAGTCTAAAGAAATGAAGAAGAATAGATTATCATCTAGATAAATGTAAGGAAAATCTGAATTCCAATTATAACTCTGTGGTAAAACCTCAATCATTATTGGTGGCCAATGTGTAAGCTAGTTATATGGCAAACATTGCAGATACGGTACGTATAAATCCTGTAAGGGCATTATCGTAATGTGCCTCGGAAATGTCTTATTGAAGTCAAGAAGTAAAATACTGCATGTGCTTTTCTCAATAGTAACCTTAAAACAGATAAATTTTGTGCTCAGTGATTTTAATAATATAAATATCACCTTCAATACTCATAACTGTTAGCCTATACGAGTAAGGTTTATTTATTTACATTCTAGTTCATTCAGTGGTTTTTATTCAAAGTGACTTACAAATAACAGAGATGTTTGCATTTTGCCTTAAAGGGCTCATCGGATAAACACTTTCAACAAGTTGGTGTGTCTGAAGATGTCCCACCCATACCACAACAGCAAGCTTCCACTTCTCAGGCTGCTGTGATTGGGACCGATTGTTGTGACACCGGACCGATTGCCATCCGATTGGTTATTTTAAATAACACTAATAACAGAAGCGTTAGTTTTGCCTTTTTATAATAGGATAATTAAACAAGCAGATTGACCAGAAGACATTTGCAAGCAGGACTTTAAAGGACAATTCATATAAGTGTTTTAGAGGTATGAACACACACACACTATCAGTGCATTACACAAAACCGGTTTCACAGACGATGTGAAAGTCATGGAAGCTGTAATTTGACTGTTGGATATTCTCTGTACTCCCTGAAAAGCAAATTCTGTTAAAGACAATATCTTGGCATTGAACTGTGAGCTTTATCATTCTGCAGATATTATTTATGCTCCAACAGCAACATTACACACCGACTAAAGTTTGAAAATTGGCAACACAGGGAATGGCACATTTAACATAATGTATTTCGCTTAAAAACACTCAATGAAGCTTATCCTGCTTGCATTGTCCCAGGTTGATATAGAACTCCGGTTTGAAGTGATCGCGCAAAACAAGCAGGTTTTTTCGTATGGTTTCTATGGTTTTCCAATAAAAATAAGATAACGCCACTCCTCTCTTTCTCCTCTGAGGCTGTGACTCTAAATAATGATTCACGAGTTCACCAATGCAGATAATAATGATTGCAGGAGAGGAAAGAATATACTTATTTGGCTCCTAACAAACCCTTAAGTAGGTGAGTGAACCAAGCTCAGAATCACCCCCCAAATCCTGCGATAAAAGCGGGTTCAGGGAAGGAGCCGGGTGGTGGAGGGATGTTGATTACCGTAGAGATGTTTATAAGATAGCTCGCTTGAGCTGATAGGTTAGAATCCGTGATTGCTGATGCGGATCAGCCGGGCTTGATTATATATTCCAGCTCCTCCCGAACTTTGTTAATGAAAACATCATTTTGTGTTCGTCTGTGCAGCCAAAGAGAGTACATTTAGCATGTGTGACGTCAGAACAAGTTCAGTGCTGTCGCTTGTAAAAACAACAATGGCGGCAGTACTGTGGGTGGAAACTTGGGAGGAAATATTATAATTAAGAGCCTCCTGCAAAATCTGATTGTCTCAATTTCTCACACGCTTGCAGAGAAAGCCTCACCAAAACAAGTTGCTATGATGATAGATGCACCAGGAACGCAAGGGATTTTCCAACCAAAAATGACAATTCTGTCATGAATTACTCCTCCTCTAGGTGTTCCAAACATTTAAAAATGTGTTTGTTCGGTTGAACACAATGAGAGATATTTTGGAAAATGTTATCAACCAACAGCTCTGATGCACCATTGACTACAAGTTATGTGGTGGCACCATTGACTCATATGTTATTATTTATGCATATTTAATGTAAGATGACTCACAGTACTCGGATGACCCTGTGTGATTAGTTTTAAATGGTCGGTATCTGAGAATAACGTACCTTGGATTGACACAACTATTAAATTAAAATAGAGTATTTCAGGGTACTAAATAATAACAGAATCGGTTAAAGGTTTTTTAAGAATTTTCAAGTGTATTACAGAAGGGGTAACTTCTGTTGCTTTGGGGAAACAGTTTTTCAATTTAATGAACTGTAAATTGTCATAGATAAAATACATTTTATAGGGTTTGTGTGCAGAGAAGCACAGGGGAAGAGGGAACTTCAGAAAGACTTTTACCTTATGCTTTATATAACTTATACAGCTCCACACTAGCTACAGACAGTCTCTGAAGACCAACTCTGATCTGTTAAGTCACTGCACTACTGAATTAGAAAGTATATTAGAAGATGAGGAACACCATCAGCATTCAAAGAAGTTCAGAGTTCAGTGACCGCATTAACTTCCAATTTCTAGAGTGGCAGGAAAATGCTTCTCTTCACCTACGGGCATGGAAAGAAAAGGACACTTTGGGCTGAATTGTGTGTGACAGCTTGGAGTGACATGTATAAAATTTGATGTTCTGGGTGGGGTCCTGAAGCAACATTGAGGCTGTGTCAAAAAGCTGAAAGTGTACAGAAGTAGGAAGGCAACAATTCCAATTCCAAGCACAATTTTTATGAAACATAATGTCTACTAAGACGCCTCAATCTGTTTTTTAAAGCAGTAGATGTATAGCTTTTTCTGCCTATATCCCACATTTTTGTGTATGCTGCGAAGAAAGAGTAAATTTATTTATTAATGTAAATTTCTCAAAGTACTCCCTTTCAAGAGAGAAAAATTGTAGCTAAATATTTGCTTGGTTATTTTTAAAGTATGCCTTAGGATACATTCTTAGCAGAATTCAGATTTTTTAGCCAATCGAATTTGAGTCCCTTCGGGATTTTTCTAATAGTAAAATTGAATTTGGGGTTTTCGTCATTCGGTGGTGACTGGTTGTTGCATCAGGAGTTGTGACAAGAAAACTTTACTGTTTTTTAAAGTCCCCGTGAACCGGAAGTTGACGCATTTTTGAGTGAAAAGGAATTTTAAATTAGAACATTAGTGGGCGTGGCTTGCGTTTTCACTGCGAATTGATTGGATGTATAAAAACAGCTGTAATTTATACAGCCCAAGTCGTCTTATTTACGTAATATGAGATGGATAGTCATTTAAGAGCGGAACTACATTTTCTACATTTAACTGAAGATTATGAGGGTATATGAATAAAAAAATTTAATGACCCATTGATAAGCTAAACCATTCAATATTTAATGAAAAATAAGAATTGTAATTTTAAATTTCACTTAAGTCTTTCCTGTTTCAAACGTTACATTTGAATGTATTTACTTAGCAGATACTTATATTTTAAATATTTTAAAGAGAGAAAATGTGCTTCATTATAAAGGAGATACCTGCATAACCCACATGCTGCCTGTTTAGTCACTGAGTGCATTTGCATGGATAATAATACTTAAGTAGCTATCAATTATCAGATTATTTTGCTTTAACAGTTTGACCTTTTCCCAAAAACAACAGAGTTTAAGGCATCATTTCATGCTGTCAGGTTATTAAGCACAATTGCCACAATATTATGCATGTAAAGACACTCAATGACTAACCTGACAGTGAGGCAGCAAGGGGGTTTTACGATACAGCTGAGAATTACACTGTAAATATTGTTGATTCAGATCAGAGTCTCTTACAAGGCCAGAAAAGCCTGCTCATTCTATTTCCCCAGTCCTATTCCTTTTGGGTGTCAATTATTCAACAACGAAATGTAATGTAAATGTAAAATTATTTAAAAATATTTCATTAATGCCGATAATGGCTAAAGCTAAATAGTACTGTATAGTGAAAGTTATATTGCATGAATGGACTGTGAATTGACTACTTGCTTACCTGTTTGATTTAGTGTCACTTTGAATAAATGCAACATTTAATTTAAGATCACTTTAAGCTAAAGTTGATTTAGTTTTGTTGGCTTGCCAACCAGCAGGGAACAGATGTCTGGACTCATCCGTCAAGGTCATGGAACATCGAAAATTAGTCTAATGGAATTAATCACACAGCACTCATAGCTTTAATCTTATAAAATTGTTGCTTATAAAAATCAGGCTGTTTTTGTTTGCATTTCTGAGTGGAGCGCAGAAGGCAAAACAGTTGACATTAGCTGTCAGATTGCTGTGCCTAGTCCCATATAGCAAAGATTTATCATACTGTAATTGCACAGTATAATTTAATAGGCTTATTTGAAAGCTTTTATTTTGACAGACAGAAAGATCTACAAGAAGATAGCATCCAAATGTAGAAAAATCGGATATATAAAATTTAATGACATCTTAGACAAATAAGCTGTAAAGCTGTCGTTTATAAGATACAACAAAATAAGGATTCCAATACACATGTGGCTGAAAAATAATAGCATTTACATTCATTTCAGATATGCAGTGGCATTCAGAATTCAGTTAGTAGCCTAATAAACATTCAAATATATTAATATATAGAGTATAATACAGTTTATAGACATTGAGTTGCATATGCAGGGAGAATAATCTCTTTGCAAACTGATCCAAAATCAGCTTCCTCTTCCAAAAGCTTCGTCTTCAACTATCAGAAAAGACATTCAGTAGATTTGACGTTAATGTGAAGTGAATCATTTTTAGAGCCATGTAAAAAAAACAATAAAATAAATGTCAGTATCTCTGTACTTTAATAGAGCTTCTCAAACTTCAGAGCGAAATGGTAGCCAAAATACAATTCTCTTTCTTCATCTTCAATAATCAGAAAATCTTTTTTGTTTTTAGCAGAGCCCTTCTGACCTTTGAACCTTTGTACAATATCTGTAGGGAAGGGTGAAAAGGTCAGAATTCCACTACCCATCCACCCCCCACCCCCGTCTCCCCCCCACAAGTATTTCTCTTTAAAAAGCTAAAACATTGTGTATGTTAATGTCAAATTGGTACTTGGCTTAAACACAGCCCCTCACAGTATGTCTGCTTGCCAAAGATATCGTAAACTAAAAGAGCATTGGATGGCAGAGCTTTCTGTGAATGAAGAAGCCTTTCATCTTTACAATATAAGCCATTCAAGAGCTACAGCTTCAGGTAAAGTCGCAGATTGTGTGCCGTCACATCGAGGATGACTGACAGAGGGTGGCAGGTCAGATTTAATTGGACAGAACTCAGCACCTGCAGGCATGACTGTGGTATGTGCAGCTGTAAGATATATCTACACCCCATCACCATCCTCTGTCCATCACATTCTCGACACTACTGAACTCAAGGTATTGACAAAGTCAGTAAAAACATTTATCTTGTCTTGTATCTTTTGTATATTTCCAGATTGTGTGCAAAGCAACTGTCTATCTGTAGTTCTTTACTTAGAGTTTATATATAATCTCCTTAAGTGAACCAGTCTTACTATCACTTTGTATTAAGAGAATGAAGAGTGATCTCTGTGGCAGACAAGGTCATGGAGTTTGGGCAAAAGTTTGAAGCAAAGGCCACTTTAACCGTGGAATCCAAACATTCAGTTCACCAAATATGTGCTTCAAATCTGAGAATTTGGACCTTGAAAATTAGTTTTATTAAAAACGAATTTATTAAAGTTTATTGTGACATAACTACAGAGAGAAGTTAATAAAATCTTTCAAATAAAAACAGACAGCTAATCCATTATAGTAGATTCAATACTTTATTTTGATGCTCCCGAACAGACATTCTACAATCTACTGTAAGGAAACAGATTTAAAAAATGTACATTGTGGTCACATGTAAACAAACAGTAGTCTGCTTTATCATTTCTCTTTCTTTAATATTTGATTCCTCCCTCATCTACTCGGGGTTGACCGGGTTGAGTCTCCTTCCTGACAGAAAATGTTGTCACATTTTACATGACAGTTTGGTTTCTGCTGAGCAGAAAAGCAAACGGATGGATCCCAGGCATCAGAGAAAGCCTCGTTTTGACTTGTGTTTAAATTATAGATGAGCGAAATCCTCAGGAGAACATGTGCAATGAAGGGAAACTACCTTGAAACAGCGCTGCAGTTTTTATAGCTTAGTATAGGGATTATATTGTTGAACAGTTTGAAAGGCTTGCAGAAGGATCTTGGGAATGTGACATCCCTTTAGGTTCAGCTTTCGGGTAACTTTGTTTACAGGACATTTAAAATTCTGTAGTTTTCATCTGAAACTTGGATTTTGTCTATTTAAGAAATAAAGTCATTCTGAAAGATATGTATTATGTTGATCATACATAATAACCCATCTTTCAAACTGTTTACTACTGATTGAGATCGAGACTTGAAGTTTTCAACTTAAAAGTAATTTGGTTTTATTAAACTACTTTTCGTCTCCTTCACTATAACATAAAAAATTGACCAAGAGTAAACCATTCTAAAATGATCACATGTAAGCAACACATGATTTAGTGGAGAACAGTTAAGTAAGGTGAAGTTGCTATGGAAACATACAGCAGCCCTTCTCTCCATCTGACACTGACAGTCAAGTTAAATTTTAAATGAAATACTATTTTTTTTTCATGCAATAAACCAGAAACCAGATCTTCTGAAACTAATACAGTCAGATGACGAACAGTGTCCATACATTTGAAATTTAGCGACAGTGACTGTTGGCGACAGGAAGTGGGCGTGTCTAGTTTGAGATTTGCTCAACTTTATGCAAATGATGAGCGACTTTCGGGACGACTACCAAAAGGAGTAAAGCAGACTTCTTCAGTTTCTATCTGTCATATCAGTGTCTTATGTGCGTACACACAAACACACGCTTAGGCCGCTCTGTGCATTGAGTTTGAGTGTGTGTAAGAGGATCTGGAGAACAGGAGAGACGTGAGGTGTCATAAACAGTCTAGATGACTAGCTACAAAGAAAGAGAGAGCAGATTCTTCTCTCCTCTTTAACCTTCTCTTTAGGACTGAATTTCCTCTTCCATCTTTCACAAATTAAGAAAGACCAAGAAAGTCACTCATCTAAGTTAAAAACTCTGAGACACCAGTTTGTATTTCTTACAGAAGGCAGACATTTTCTTTCTTTAAAGGTTCAGTTCACCCAAAAATAAAAATGCTGTCATCATTAACCCGCCTTCCAAATTTATACATTTCTTAGTTCAAGAATGTAGGACAGCAAACAGGTCTGGGGCACTACCATAGTAATTTTTCCTACTATGGTTCTGGTCAGTAGGGTCCAAGAACTGCTTGGTTAAAAGCATTCGTCCAAATATCTTTCTCAGTGTTTAACAATAACAGGTTTGGAGTAATTCATGACAGAAGTTTCATAGAACTATCCCTTTAAAGCCTTAAGATTGGTTCGAAGGGCTTTATTTTAAAGTAAAGTGTGTTATTCTATGTTAAAATATTTTCTCCAACATTAACTGATGACACCGTTTTATTCTAGGTACTTGAAAGTGACACAAACATTTACTGGGTGCAAGGGTAACTTAGAGCATTTTTATTAAGGTCTGAGTGGATAGTTAAAAGTCCTATTTGTAATTTTTTACAATCTACTGACAGAAATGCTATATAATATAAATAACTGTCTTAAGAGGTGTATAAAGACCTTACATGAAGCATTATGTTGTACTACCTAAGAATAAGCTATTTATATGTACATACACCGCGGGTCCCCTTGCATGGATTTCTCCATGTTGTTTCTTCAGTATACATAAACGGACAAACTGGTCTAAAGAGAGGGTTTTGCAAATACGTTATCTCCTTCGGCAAAGAAGTGAAAAAGTGATGACATCTTAGTACTATGGCAGCAACCGTAGTGCTTCGAAAGTGAGGATTGAGCGATCGTTGTCAGCCATTAGTTGCAATTTGTAACCTCACAGCTAGATGCCGCTAAATGTCATATACTGGACCTTTAAGTGTAATAATTTATCACATTTATTCTCCTTTTGTGGGCAATATAAGAAGAAAAAATACATGCGTAAATGATGGTTGAATTTCTATTATCCCAGATTATCACTTTAAATTACGCAAAATAAATCATAAAGTCTTAACTTTACTTCGATGTTTCAGATTTAAACGCCATAGCTCTCAAAATATCTGTACAAAGTGAAACAGCCTCAGAGTTACACCCAAACAGCCACTTAACAGTGCACACAATTACACACAGAAGAGCTGTTTAGATATTGTTTAGATTAACTTCTTGCAATTGCACCTTTTCTAAAAGCAATACTTACATCTCCCACCAGATAATTTAGTCCAAATGTAGTTCAAATAGACTGTTAAAACTTCTTTCCATTATAACATACACTGATGTGTGAGTGGGGAGAAGCTATTCAGACAGAATTACCATCCACACCGCACTGGCTATGTGGACCTTCACCTCATCTTCTGGCTGCCGTTCACAATCTCTCTTCACACTTCTGCACAGACGTGCCTTTTGAATATCAATTAGATTCACTCAGCTCAAAATCACTCTCACAGTTACAGTTGAAATCTGTAGCCTTTAAACTCACAAAGGTACTTTTTCAATTGCTTTAACTTTCTTTGGATACTTGAATACTGCTACTTTCCTTGTGACAATACAAGCTTCCCGCAATGTGTTCTTGCTTTAACCCAAAGTGATACGGCATTCAAAACATAAATGCAAACGCTCCTTGCTCTCTTAATAAGACATCAAGCAGGTGGTTGGTGGCATAAACAGGGTGAACTGTTTATGGGCCTTAAAAGGCCTTAACGCACAAGTTATGCATTATCGGAGGGAAAAGAAAAGAAATCGAATTTTACTCGAGCTACTTATCTGCCTGTGGAGTAAATGTCCTCTACGAAAATACTAATTTGATGAATCGATCAATACTGGTTGTGGTATATTGCAAAAATTACAGAAGATATGATGAGTATAACACAATAGTGACAGTCTCTGCAGACTTACATATAAACGAACGACATTTTGTAGTGCCATCCCAAAAAGGGAAATAATAACTCTCATGTACCTTCTCTGGATCTGTTCCACATTTGTGGAATGATCTGCCCACTGCTACAAGATAAACAAGTTTCGTCAGCCATCTTTAAGAATAGACTGAAAACACATCGATTTCCGTCATCACTTGATAGATTAGTTCTGACTTCTGTTTCTTAAACAAAAATAACAAAACACTTTGCTTTGTATACTGTGGTAGACTGTACGAGACCAGTTTTACTGCACTTATGCCTTTTGTTGTCCTTGTGTTTGTATTGTTTACCTCATTACCTCGTTGCTTTGGATAAAAGCTTCTGCTAAATGATTAAATTACTAAATGTAAATGTTATATATATGCTGAATAATAATACGTCAATGATAGATCAATGTCTGGGGAAAATACATTTTTGAACTAGATTGAATATGTCTTGCTCAGAAATACATTTATTTATTTTGCTTCAGCTAAGGGAACAATGGTAACCAAGGTCCAAAACATAAACATGCCTCTTGAATTCTAGCACCATGGACAACTCACTAAGTTTATTCTGTCCACTTCAGAACCATGGTCAGCTCCAGTATAGTAAAGCGCTTGTGTTGACTGGTGCTCAACGTAAACAAGACTTCACACAAATTTGTCATAATTCAACACATTAAATCTATTTTTGTTGATGGAACTTAAAATGTGATTTTGTTTAAAGAACGTCTTGGCCACTCTTTTATTAAAGTGAAACACCCCCAAAAACACCCCAAACATATCGTAAAAGTAGTTGGTTGTATTATAAGTCATCTGTATGAAATGAGCCAAAATTGAAATTTCAAGCATTCCTTGAACTTCTCCTCCAAATCTTTGACATGGACAAAAAATGTTGAAATGTTGTTCAAATTGAAGAGAGTTTAGAATTACCAGTTACTACAGTGGTGCATGTATAAGACGTTTGATTTCACATTGTTTGATATAAGGACTGAAATTCATATACTGTATGTTAAGTTTGATTAATTAAGATTGAAGATTAGTTCCTCTTGAGACAGTTCTTGCCAATATTAATTATTTTAACCAGCACTGTGCACATTTGCCTTGTGATACTATGGTTAAATGTAGAGTTGACCAGA
This sequence comes from Barbatula barbatula, assembly GCF_947034865.1. NCBI lineage: Eukaryota > Metazoa > Chordata > Actinopteri > Cypriniformes > Nemacheilidae > Barbatula > Barbatula barbatula. Next base: position 17,135,200 of record NC_136771.1, read on the forward strand.
GGCGGCGTCTTCTTCAAAAAGCTCTCAAATTCTGTAAAGCCTTTATATTTATGTAGCAAGCCTTTAGACATGGGCAGAGATTAAAACAGAGAATGTAATGTATCTGTCATGTTGCAAAACTATCATTAAAGCTATAGTTCACCCATAAATTAAAATAATTTGCTCACCCTCAAGTTGTTCCAAACCTGGATAAATTGATTTCCTCTGTTGAAAACAAAGGAAGATATTTGGAAGAATACTTGTAACCAAGCAGATCTCATCCCTCAGGACTCCATAGTATTTATGTTCCCTACTATGGCAGTAAATGAGTCAGTTAAATTCTGAGGGTGAGTAAATGATGACAAAATTTTCACTTTCGGGTGAACTATCTCTTGAAGTTTATTTGACTCACAGGATCGTGATTGCCATATTACTGGGCAAATGGACACAGTGACATCATAGACCAAGACTGAAATGATGACATGACAACTTGTTTGTGTTTGTGTCAGTGTCAGTACGTGTGCATTCATCAGGAAAATCTCATTAAAAGTACCGTTTTAGTAACAAGCACACAAACAAATCAAGTGATGAGATAAGGAAACCGTAATGGCCCCTGTCAGAAATACAAAACATCATTATTTTTTCATTCCTCAACTATAATTGTTTGTCTGGCGGAAAAAGAAACTTACCGAAAAAAAACATAAAAGATTGACAACAAAACAGTGAAAGACGTAAGACTTAAAAGACAATAGTTAGAATTAAATAAGCATCTCCTTAGTAAGGTTTCAAATGAACATGTCTTAACTGTATGTCAGTTTGCCAGCAGTAAACATTAATAAAAGATGGTCATTTTCTATAATGACACTTTTATAAATTGTAAAATTAGCCAAAGAGCAACTCTACAGAGCAAAGAATTGACGTCATGTAAAAACATCAATGTCTTGAGTCACTATAGTCACTATAAACTGTCTGAGGAGAGCAGTTTCGACAGCATCCGTATTTTGAACACTTCTTTTCAGATTTATAATTTTCCCTTAAGATGGGTTTATAAATAAAGATCATAGGAAAATGTCATCTGAAGGAATATTTAATAGTAAACTAAACTATAGATGATTATCAGTGCACAAACCAGTCCTAATTTATGAGTTTAGTCGACAGTTCAATTTGAGTGTTTGTCTAAAGCTTTCAACTTTTCATTAGATTTAGAATATTTTTTTCATGTGCAAACCAATTTAGATAAGACCAGAAAAGGATAAACTCTGCTTCAAGGACACCGAATGTGTTTTGATTTGTGCATCTGAGGACCAAACAGAGATAACTGTTTTCATTACGAAAGGTCATTCAATTAACACGACAGATATATAGACAAGCCTGATAGATCATTTTCAATGTGGGCGACTTTTCTCACCATCCATTATGTGACCAACAACATTAATCAATAAATTAAAATACATGAGCACACTGAGCGTTTTAAACCTCAGTGGTGTAAAAACATGTTTACTATACACTGTGTATGTACTTGTTGTGTACAAAAGCCTCGACACATTTTTGTCTACAAAGAGAATAACATTAAGTCCCTCTTAATGATGTCACCAAGCCCTTCGTCTTCTTCCCAGTGATGTGTTGCATCAGAATGAGACAAATGATAATGAAACAAAAAATATTTTCAAGTGCTTCATATTCTCAGAAATCACATAGTATTTTCAAGGATGTATGGGATTTTTATACAGCAGAATAATCTACAGGGTATTCAGTAAATCATTTAAATGCATGCATTGGATGCACTAAGTAAAACATTTTAATTTCCTTGCACAATGATTTTCTATTGTAACTATGGATAGTATACATGTACTGAATTCCAATCTAACAAGATTGGGTAAAGTGGAGAAAGACATGGAAAAATGAGAGCGAGAGGGGCTACAAGAGTGAGTGCCCGAAGTGTCAGAGAATGTAATTATTGCTTACATTGAGGGACTGGGAATTTGATCAGCATGCTGCTCTGTTGATCAATTCCGCACAGCGGTCTAGACAACGTGAGAAGGGTATCAATGCATAAGGTTAAATGAACAAACCCATACTGAACATTCACACATATACTAGACATAACTCAATCACATTGTTGTCAACTGAGACCTATCAGGAGATAATTCATATTCATCATTTGTGCTATCTTGAGGACCAAATGCATAAACCAATATTGTGGTTGGAGGAGAGATTATATTGCTTGAATTAACAAAACATGAGTGGTCTGTATAAAGCAATGCTAAGGAGGTTTACTGTTTGTGTCTGAAAGATATGTCATGAAGGATTTTATTCGTTAAATCTGAGTTGTTTTTAGAACACAATGCAAAGTTGCTCTTTAAGTCTGATCTACGGACAGATTTACCCCAGTCTCAGCCACCATGGCACGAAGAACCACAAACCTGAGACCAGTGTTAAAGGAGCAACATTACAACTGTTGAGTGAGCCTTTTAATTTGGGGTGTGAAATGGGATTTAAATGATCTCCCTACTATCAGCCAGTGTCAGAAGGAGCACTGACATTCATGACAGACAATCTGATTAGTCTTGCACAAAGCTCTTGAATTCAATAAAGCAATAACCACTTTCAAGAAACTGGACCATCAAGCACATACAAAAAGACATATTAACTTGACTGTTTATGAGAGTAGCAACATATAATTTGAGCTGGTGAGAGCAGTCCGTTTGTAAACACACATTGAAGTCTGTAAATGGTCACCTCATGCAATAAATACATGGGTATTGTTAACTGATAATCAATAGTGCCCCTGCAACAGTTGATCTGGAACACCATCATAGTAAATATTAAACAGCAGGTGGATTGTCAATCAGCCAGTTTTTTTATTTATTTGCCCCAATATTTGCTTGTGCCGTTCATATAATGTATGTCGATTTTATTGTTAGATTTAAATAATTATGTAATAATTTCGTTGGGGTTAAATATGGTTCTTGCACATCTCAAGAGCAAAAACCATGATAAACCAATGGGTTTGAGTGGAAACATTTTACAGTAAGATCCTAGTTATTAACCTTAATAAACATTTGTCCCATTTATTACCACAGGCTAATGTAAACTTGCATATATAAATAATAAATATTTATAAATAGTTGTTCGGTTTTGTTTGGTTTGGTTGTGTTCAAATAGAGTAAACACGCTGTCACCGGATAAGAACATGTGAATTACTAATGTTAATGTTAGCAAACATAACATTATTGTAAACTTACTAATGCTATTGACATGTCATCATATTTGATGCACTCTGCATACAGCTTGATCAATGACTTTGAATGTGAATTGCTTTTTAATCTTTCCATCACACAAAGTGATCGTACCAATTTAGAAGACTTGAAAAACATTACTTGTGTCATATGGATTACTCTATGCTAGCCTTATGTTCACCCTTTCAACTGTTGTTCACAGCTTTGACATCAGATAGTTGTCACTATTGACGTAATTCATGAATTTCTCAGTGAGTTCTATCTGTTTTCATCTCCTTTAATGTCAGTTCATCATTCAAGACATTATAAAAGCCCTTAGGTTAGAAATGACCTTACTATCACTATCCATTGAAGCAAAGAGATTCACTGAGAATTAAAGTAAAATCTGCAAGTTGTCCACACTTGAATTTAAGACAACTTTCTTAAAGGAATAGTTCATGTAAAAAAGGAAAATTCTGCCATCATTTTCTCACACTGAATCTTTCTTTCGCAGAACAGAAAAGAACAAGGTGGTAACAGAGCAACTAACAATGTTAGAAACTGAACAGCTAAATGTCTTCTATTGTTCCCTACAGGTTCATCCACTTTTAAAAGACAGTTGAGGCTGTGATATTCATTTAACTTAATCTGTGCCTTGTCTGTAGGCCAACTTAATTTGAATTAGGTTTGATAATACTCCGTATTATAGGAAATGGCTACGGGAAGACTTAGAGGCAGCCTGAGAGATAAAGAGAGAAGAAAGAAACAGAAGAACCTTAGAATGAGCTCTTTCTATCTACAGTCACCGCGAGTCCACTTGCATAATTTGCCATGTTCTGTCAGACGTCGTAGTGTTCTGAATTTTCACATCATGCGCACTTGCACAGTAACTAATGCACTACAAACAGACTGAGCATTTAGTACAGTGTAACAGACTCTGAGCCTATACCGACCATTCCCCTTGCACCAGCGCCCTTTGGCTATCTATGACGAGGCGAGGGACTGGAAAACCTCATTCGGCATTCTGTGCGCATTGCTCAATGCCTCACCACATGCGACTTTCCTGTGGCTCAATGGCTAGAGCATGGCACTAGCAACGCCAAGGTCATGGGCTCGATCCAAGGGGATTGCACATAGTCAGAAACAAAATGTGTGGCACAATGCAATATAAGTAAAGACATCGGGAGATACCTGAGATCCTACTGCCATGATTGCCAACACAGCTGGCCAAAACTCCCTTCATCAAACCTCCACCGGATTGAGCTCTTTTCAATGCGTATTCTGCTACCAATCTCCCTTGTTTCCCTGGTCGGTGGAACCATCCTCTGTGTCAGCTGTAGATCACTGGTTCCGGGAGAGCAAGAGGGTTTGGGAGAGTTTGGCTGTCGACTAGAGACTTTTGTCTGCCGGTTCGTTTCTCAGGGTGGGCAGGTGACGACTGAGGTGCCCTTGAGCACCTTACCCCCTACTTGCTCCCCGAGCGCTGCAGTGATAGACAGCTGCCCACTGCTCCGGGTGTACGTGTATTCACAACTTGCTGTATGTGTGTCATATAAATCATATTTTATGCAGTTATAACTAGACTCATATAGTAATAGAATGATATGAACTATGAACAAAGGAAGCAGACTGGTCATTTTTGACCCTGGTTCAAACTAGAATAAGTCAATACATTCCGATCAGACCGCACATTATAAATGATAACAGTGCTGTCAGTGTTTAGATCTAAGCACTTCCTCGATGCTCCATTGCGTTCTATAGAGCGAGAAAGAACAGACCATCTGCTCCTCCATTACCAGGCATTACCCTTCATAGATCAAAGCACGAGCGCGGTATCTCTAAGAGGGAGTGATGGTCATTATGTAGGCTTGGGTTTTATAAGGTATGCCAATCGATGCCTGTTAGAGCGTTTGAAGTGAATAATGTTATCGCACAAAGAGAAATCTACAGGGCGGCTATGAAAACCATGCAGCATGGTGTGGTCACACACTTTGCTATACTGCATTAAAATCAGCTCAACAAAGAAATCGAGGAGGGGAGAGGTTTACTAACATAAACATATACACTAACCTTAAGAAACAGCTTTCTTAATATATTACAGTGGAGCTTATATTTGTGGGAAAAGTTTGTTGACCTTATAGAATAGCAAGGTGTACACTCCATATTATCAGCGGATGTGGCAAATAATCTAAAAATTACCTACCTACAATGTAAAACAATACCCATAAAACGTTAAAAATACAGTAACATTACAGGTAAAATGATATAATTTTATGTTATTTTACAGTTTACAGTTACTTTATAATTTGTAAATTTGCTGTTTATTTCTGTAATTTAAAAATGTAAAAATACATGAAAATTCTGTACAATAAAACCGTAAAGTCAGTGTACTATTTTATGATTACTGCATACTTGAATCTAATACTGTTATGTACTGGTGTACTGCTTTGTGCTTGTTAGATGGAATGGAAAAGAAAAAACAAGCCACACCTGTGCACACTCAATTGGCACTATTATTTTAGCTGTCTGTCTTAACAAGCAACATATGTGGTTGTTTCTCGAGATGAAATCACACATACTTATTTAAAGTGAAACAACTTACATTTTTTGCCCACCTTTACTCTTTAAGCACATCTAAAACCATTCCAAGCCATCTGTTTTTGATTGAACTTTTTATCAGCGTGCTATAAACAAAGAGAACCTCAGGTTGCTTTTCTAGTCGCAGGGACTTTGGTACTAATAGCGCAGCTGAAAGAGCATAATGACCACACTAATGGAGAAAACTATCAAAAGCGAGCGAATTAGGCATGAAGAACAACAGTATTTGACAAGGCAGGAAGCAACACAGTCCCGTTAATTGCCGTGTTTTGATGAGCTGTGTAAACGAAAGGCCTTATTAAAGCCACATCAGACTTCTAATGGATTTGCTGGATTGAGGCAATGTGTAACCTGTTCATTTAGTCAAAACCCAATGGACTTGGGTGGAACAAAGTAACTATGAACATGTTTGATTATGAGCTCCCTGGAAAATATCCTTCATACTGAAAAATATTTGGAGTGAAGTTTACATGAAAAAAGCTAGGAAAGTTTTTTCACTCAGGAAATGTTATAGAGTAAATTTATCAGAACTGTCCAAGTAAAGGCCTAACACAAGTATAAGTAGTTTTAGCTATATACTCCCAAGTACGGGGTCAAGTACATTTTACTCATTCTTTGTTTGTACATTTTATTTTAAAATGCTGTATTAATAGCTTAATTTAGCAACAGGTTGATTCTGTTATCTATGTCCATAATTAAAAAACACCATGTTTGGAAACGTTGTCCAGGAATGTTAGCATTACCGAGACTGAACTCAAACAAACCAGCGAAAAAAGAGTTTATTAACCCTGTATTCTGCAAACGTTGCTAAATGAATTTATAAGACAATATTTAATGACTTACCATAGTTTTATCCCCTCAGGTGCTGAGAAAATATTCTGTTTCCTAAGGCTCTGTGTGCCAGTTGTAATATCTGAAGTGTGCATCTATTATATGGATGTGTGGAGTATATTTTACTTGCGTTCATCAGTTTTATGCATCGCTTAATTTATAACGACAAAACACCAAGTACATATTACTTAGTATTTTAATTTAAATTTACTTATGTATTAGAGCCATTGAATTAAACCTGACATTTTATAGTGGAAAGACAAAATCAACTTGTGGAACAACTCAAGGACTCCACTCCCCATAATGCCTTGCACCTGGTTACCCCATGATTTCACCCGCACCTGACACTCATTACCTGGACCCTATATATTTGCCATCTGTCGTTGTTCGTTGTCAAGTCTGGTTGTAAGTCATCAGTTGTACTATGTTTGAGACTAGTGCTGGCTTTAGTCACATGTTGTTCGGATATATTTTACTGGATGGTACATGTTGTTTGTGTATACCTACATGTGGATGTCACCTGTCGTTGGATTGTCATCTGTTCACCTTGCATTAAATCACCACCTTACCCTACTCTGTGTGTGGCATCGTCCTTCAGTCATGTGTTGTTACAATTTGCTTGTAAAACACAAGTAATGCCAACTTTATTTACAAGCTCAAAAAATAATACTTACAGTGATATGGTGTTCTTTTAATTGGTTGCAGATCGACCTTAATCAATGGCAACTAGAATCTCAAACTATAAAAGCATTTACTGTATGATCAATACAAGATCTACTGTAAGTCGTATCTTTTTTATAGGGCTATGTGGATTGCAGATCTGTCATTTACAAATTTCTGCATGTTCTCACCTCCTTCTGTGTTTGTATATTACATAATTTGTACAATTTGAAATAACTTCAATAGGCGTCCTGCAACCAGTATATCAGCTCAATTTAACTGCATTCAAGACCAAACTGGAGGTGGGACCAAAACAGTTTACATGTTCTAATTCCCACCTCTATATGTTTCAGTTAATCACGCATTCAATCACACACTGAAAAACGTGACCATATTACTCCAGTTTTACACTCTCTACACTGGCTACCTGTGCGGTGTAGAGTTGATTTAAAAATTCATCTTTTAGTGTTTAAATCTTTAAACGGTCTGACCCCTTATCTATCAGACTTACTGACTGAACATCGGCCCATCGTATCTTTTCGGTTGTCTAACCAGAGCTTACTATGCTTCCCAAAGTCCAAGCTAAAATCCAGGGGTGACCGTGCCTTCTCAGTGGCTGCCCTTAGCTTGTGTAATGCTTTGCCCCCTGCATTAGATCTGCATCTTCACTATCTACTTTTAAATCCATGCTGAAAATTCACCTGTTTGACTTGGCTTTCTGTAATTGAAACGTTTTACTATGCTGTTTTTATTATTGTTGTTTTTTTGTTATGAACTGCTCTGTAGGCCTACGGTTTGTTGTAGAATGTAAATGTAAATGAATCTGTTTTATTGTGCAGCACATTGGTCAACCCCGGTTGAGTTAAATAGTGCTATATAAATAAACCTGACATTGACATTGACACTCAATTATACTGTTTTGTTTTACAAAATGTTCATTTATTCCTAGAAATAACCTTCCAATTTACAAGTTTAGTAAATAACATACCATTTTACTTAAAATTATTAAAAAATATTTTTTTTTATGACTTTATGCGTGGCGTCAAATGATGCATCAGAGTTGAGCGATCTGCCCCATCGGAGGTCGCATGTCTGACTTCCTGTGTCGTTCCACATGTTTATTTCTGGGTTTGCGGTTGAGAAAATCCTATATCCAAGCTGTCTGGAATGCAGCATTGCACCCATTCAACGCAATTCTGCAGATATTCCCAAACAATAAACCTAGAAAATGCTAAAAAAATCTTGATGCTGTCTTTTCCTGAGCCTTCTTATTGATTTAATAAATCATAATTGGTCCTCCTTGACCTAGAAATTACTTTATAAAACCACTTTTTTTTATCATCTTCCCAAACTGCAATAAGTAACCACATCAGGTTGAATTCAAAATTTGACCGAAATATGTGATCACAAGTCAACTCATAAATGGTGACCGGGAGCTGGAGAAAACGGGCATCAAAAAGAAGCTTTGATCTGAAAAGATGCAGCTACCAAAAGAAAAGAGTAATAACTGTGGATCATTCCTCGGAGCAGTTCCTCATTGAACTCGAGAAGGTTCTTTTCGATGTGTGTCAAGAGAGACAACCTTGTCAAAGATAATATTGTCTGTGGAGAACCGGTTATGATACATTATGTATATACCTGGACACTTCAAAGAAAACAAATGGAAAGCCAAAAGTGTAGAGACATTTCAGGTTTCATCCTCTGCACTCAATGACGCAATGCTTTTGTGGTTCATAACATCTGACTAGAATAGGAAGTCTTAGAAGTGATTACTTAGCCTGTGCTATAAAGTCAACAATGTCCATGTTTTCAGTAAATGAACATGATCAATGTGGAAGGCTGGAATGAACACAGTCACATCTTTTTCACGGAGCACTATTTTAAGGTTGGAGTTTCTTTATTCCATATTTAATAGTATTCATACTTTGCTTTAGATTTTTTATTCAACATAATATTGTAAGTAATAGAACTAATTAAAATGGCATTGACAAAAATGATGGGACCTCTAACCTAATATTCTATTACACTACCTTTAGAGGCAATCACTGCAAGCAAACATTTTCTGAAGCTCTCAATGAGACTTCTGCTCCTGTTAACAGGTAGTTTGGCTCACTCTTCCTGAGCAAACTGCTCCAGCTGTCTTGGGTTTGATGGGTGCCTTCTCCAGACTGCAAGTTTCAGCTCTTTCCATAGATGTTCGATAGGCTTCAGATCAGGACTCATAGAAGGCGGCTTCAGATTAGTCCATTGTATTGTTCTTATTCATTCTTGGGTGATTTTAGCTTTGTGTTTTGGGTCATTATCCTGTTGGAGGACCCATGACCTGCGACTGAGACAGAGCTTTCTTACACTGGGCAGTACGTTTCGTTCCAGAATCCCTCGATAATCTTGAGATTTCATTGTGCCCTGAACAAATTCAAGGCGCCCTGTACCAGATGCAGCAAAGCAGCCCCAAAACATAACTGAGCCTCCTCAATGTTTCACTGTAGGTGAAGGCTTGATTTTTTTTTCCGACTGGGAACATAGAGCTGATGTGACTTGCCAAAAAGCTCCAGTTTTGACAGTTTTAGGCTTTACCTTTACCATGCTTGTCTTTTATTTTCTTTCTGAGCTCCCCAGACAACTCATATCATTTGCTGTCTCTGGTCCATGTTCAGTGTGGGGCACACAATGATACCAAACAACACAGTGACTACTTTTCTCTGTTTAAATAGGCTGAGTGACTAATGACAAGATTGGATACATGTGTGATACTTATTAAAGAAACTAATTTGTTTTGAAATATCACTATAATCCAATTATGTTTTATCTTTTCTAAAGGGTACCAACAAGTGTGTCCAGGCCATTTTAGAATATCTTTGTAGAATAAGCAATAATTGTCATGGCTCTGGGTCTGTTCCCGTTTTCTGCCGCTAGGGCTTTGTTTTGTTTCATGTTGAACACGTGGGGAATTGTTTTGACAGTTGCCACGTGTTCAGTGTCCGCGTCACTAGCCCCGCCCTCGTGTCTCCCGCATTGGGGTTTCCCTCACTTACCTCTGATCACCCTTACACCTGTAGAGAGTTTTCGTCAGCGATTTTCACCAGCGCATCCCGCTCGCGGGTCACGCTGTGCAGCTGTGGCTCATTATGAGCTTGATAGGTTTCCTCATTTATTTCCCTCGTGTGCTCTTGTTTTTTGTCAGTCCGTTGTGTGTGTATGTGTACTACAGTAACCTGACTCCCTGTCTAGTCTAGTCTAGTCTTGTCCTGTGCAGCTAGCGATTAGCATTTAGCTATTAGCATCTTGCATCTTGCATCTTGCTCTTGTTTTTCTTTTTAGTTACCTAGTCTAGTTTTCTCAGTTCTCTAGTTTAGAGTTTATTTTCCCCGATTATTCCCTTGATCTCCTCTGCCCTCTAGTTTCCCGCCGGCGCTCCAGTTTCCCTATAGATACTCTCACTGTTGGCTTCACCAGTCCCCGGGAGCTTGTCCAGACACGCTGTCTGGGACCCCTACGGATCCACTCCGCCAACTGCCGGATCCTGTCTCGCGTTCGGTGCTCTGCAGCTGCCGTCTAGATCCCGGGCTCTCCGGGTGTGACATCCTCCATAGCTGCAGGCGCTGTCGCTCGGGGTCATCAGGGGTCTCTCCCTGCGAGGATCTGCAATCCATCTTGTGGTCCCGTGGACTGTCCTCAATAAAATTGTATTTACACCGCACTTGGGCCTCCGTCTGTTTTTGGATCATGACAGAACGGACTGACCAAACCCGAGGCCCAGCGGAGACGGACCCCGTCCGGATGGCTATCCAGCAGCAGGGGGTCCTATTGGGACAGCAAGCCACCCGCCTAACCGCCACCTCCCAGGGGATGGAATTCCTGTCTGGTCAGATGACGGAACTACGTGTCGCTCTACAAGAGGTTCAGGGGGCCATTGCCAGTGGTCGAGGGCCGTCCCCCAGCCCACCGGAACCGGAGCCCCATATCCATCTTCCTCCTACCTATGATGGTGCGGCTAATGCCTGCCGGCCTTTTCTAGCCCAGTGTGGGCTTGTGTTCGCCCTACAGAACCGCCGCTACGCCCGGGAAGACACCAAGGTGGCGTTTGTCTTGAATCTACTCACCGGGCAAGCCCGCGACTGGGGAATCGCCGTCTGGGAGGCTGAAGATCCATGCTGCTCCTCTTTTGAGACATTTAAGGCGGAGATGACTCGTCTCTTCGACAGGTCAGCTCGAGGAGATGAGGCAGCGTCCCAGCTCTCCCGTCTTACCCAGGGGAAGTCGTCTATCACCGACTATTCTATTCGGTTCCAGACCTTGGCGGCGACCTGTGGCTGGAACGCAACTGCCCTGAGGGCTCGATTTTTGGAGGGGCTCCACCACTCGATTGCTGATGAGATCGCCACCCTCGACCTTCCAGAGGAACTGGAGGCCCTTACCAACTTGTGCCTCCGGGTGGAGAGCCGACTCAAGCGCCGCCGCCTCCGACAACGCTCACCACCCCCTTGGCGCGTCCGTGATACCCCGGCGCCACCTGTCACAGCTACCCCCTCCATGGAACCCGAACCCATGCAGCTCGGGCGCACCCGCCTCACTCCTCAGCAGAAGGAGCACCGGATCGTGCATGGGTTGTGCCTATACTGCGGGGGCCCGGGGCACCAGGCCATCCAGTGTCCGGTAAAAGCTTGCGCCCACCCGTAGTTCGGGGAATCCGCGTGGGCGCCATCCCTATTTCCTCCCCGGTCTCACGAACCGTCTTAGACTTCCGCCTCTCCTTTGGGGGTCAGGACCACAGCGGGCAGGCCCTTCTGGACTCAGGAGCAGAGGGCAACTTCCTAGACGCCTCCACTGCTCGCCAATGGGGGATTCCCCTTTTGTCGTTGCCCCAACCCATACCGGTCTGGACGCTGGCGGGTCCATCCTTTGCCACCATTACTCACGTCACCCCTCACGTAAGGCTCTTCCTTTCTGGTAACCACTGTGAGATGATTGAGCTGTACATCCTAGAGTCCCCCAAAACACCTATCATTTTAGGGCACCCATGGTTGTCACAGCATAATCCTCACGTGAATTGGGCTAACAATTCCATTCTGGCCTGGAGCCCTTTTTGTCATGCGTCTTGTCTTGGTCCTGCCTTGTCTCCTGTCTCTGTCTCCCCTGTCTTGCAGGTAGAAGCGGCCGACATAGCCGGAGTCCCGGAGGAGTATCACGATCTGCGCTCGGTCTTCAGCAAGGCACGCGCCACCTCTCTGCCTCCGCATCGCCCCTACGACTGCGCCATTGACCTCCTTCCAGGCACTTCTCCGCCCAAGGGTCGACTCTATTCCCTTTCCGGTCCTGAAAGAGAGGCCATGGATAAGTATGTTAATGAATCACTTAAGTCTGGGCTCATCCGTTTTTCCTCCTCGCCGGCTGGGGCGGGCTTCTTCTTTGTCCAGAAGAAGGATGGCTCCCTGCGTCCCTGTATCGACTATCGAGGGTTGAATGAGATCACGGTTAAGAATAAGTACCCCTTACCTCTCATGTCAACTGCTTTTGAATTATTACAGGGAGCCAAGGTCTTTACCAAGCTAGACCTCCGCAATGCCTACCACCTTGTCCGCATCCGCGAGGGGGACGAGTGGAAGACTGCCTTCAATACACCATCGGGACATTATGAGTATTTGGTTCTCCCCTTCGGGTTGACCAATGCTCCGGCTGTCTTCCAGGGCCTAGTCAACGACGTGTTGGGTGACATGATCAATCATTTTGTCTTTGTGTACTTGGATGACATCTTAATCTTCTCCCCCTCTCTCCAGGCACACACCCAACATGTTCGTCAGGTCCTCCAGCGTCTGCTCGAGAACCAACTTTTTGTCAAAGCGGAGAAGTGCGAATTCCACGCCGACTCTGTTTCGTTCCTTGGTCACATAATCTCTCCTAGAGGTATCAAACCGGATCCGGTTAAGATCAAGGCCGTCGCTGAGTGGCCTATCCCTGACTCCCGTAAGGCGCTGCAGCGGTTCCTGGGGTTCGCCAACTTCTACCGGCGATTCGTCCGGGGTTTCAGCCAGGTGGCTGTGCCGCTCACCGCGCTCACCTCCCCTAAGGTCCCGTTCCGGTGGAACCCTCAAGCACAGGTAGCCTTTGATAATCTCAAGTCCCGGTTTGTCTCTGCACCTGTGCTCTGTCTTCCAGATCCGGAACGGCAATTCATTGTGGAGGTAGATGCGTCCGATGTCGGGGTAGGCGCGATATTATCTCAGCGTTCGGCTAACGACGGGAAGGTGCATCCGTGCGCCTACTTTTCCCGCCGCCTCAGCCCTGCAGAACGAAACTACGATATCGGTAACAGGGAGCTGTTGGCGGTTCGACTGGCTCTGGGGGAGTGGCGTCACTGGTTGGAGGGGTCGGCGCAGCCCTTCTTGGTCTGGACGGACCATAAGAATCTCGAGTATGTCCGTTCGGCCAAGAGGTTGAACTCGCGACAAGCGCGGTGGGCTCTGTTCTTCGGCCGGTTTAACTTCACCCTCTCGTACCGGCCGGGCTCTAAGAACATCAAGCCAGATGCTCTCTCTCGTCTGTTTGGGGCACCTGAGGGAGAGCCTGAGACTGATGCCATCCTCCCCAAGGGGAGGGTGGTCGGGGCTCTTACCTGGGGGCTCGAGCGACGAGTAGAGGAGGCCGGTCGAGGGGTGCAAGTGCCGCAAGGATGCCCACCGGGTCGGTTATTCGTGCCGGCTGTGCTGCGCCCTGATGTCCTTCAGTGGGGTCATTCCTCTAGGTTTGTCAACCATCCAGGCAATCGGGGAACCCTGGCTACGGTACGTCAGAGGTATTGGTGGCCGTCACTGGCCAAAGACGTTGGGCAGTTTGTGTTGGCGTGCTCTGTTTGTGCTCAAAACAAGCCTTCCCATCGCCCTCCTGCTGGTCTGCTTCGCCCTCTGCCCATTCCCTCCCGCCCCTGGTCGCACATCGCCTTGGACTTTGTGACCGGCCTCCCTTCCTCCGGGGGTAACACTGTCGTTCTGACGGTGGTGGACCGATTCTCCAAGGCAGTCCACTTCATTCCCCTGCCCAAGCTTCCCTCCGCCCGGGAGACTGCTCAACTGATGGTGGACCACGTCTTCCGTCTCCATGGGTTACCAGTCGACGTCGTGTCCGACAGGGGTCCTCAGTTCACTTCCCGGTTTTGGAATGAGTTCTGCAAGCAGATTGGTGCCACTGCTAGCCTCTCCTCCGGTTTTCATCCGCAGACCAACGGGCAATGTGAGCGCGCCAACCAGGATCTCGGTCGGAGACTCCGCTGCCTGACCTCACACTGCCCCGGTTCCTGGAGCCAACAGCTGGCCTGGATTGAGTATGCCCACAACTCTCAGCCCGTGTCCTCATCAGGTATGTCGCCCTTTGAGTGCTCTCTGGGTTACCAACCCCCTCTGTTTTCTTCCCAGGAACTCGACTCCTCGGTCCCTTCGGCCCTGGCTTTCGTCCAACGTTGCCGACGCACGTGGAGGAAGGCTAGGAGGATTCTGGCCCAATCCGCTAGCCGAAATAAGGCCGCAGCTGATCGTCACCGGACTTCCCATCCTACCTACTTGTGTGGTCAGCGAGTGTGGCTCTCCACCATGGACTTGCCTCTCCAGGTGCCTTCTCGCAATCTGGCTCCCAAGTTCATTGGGCCATATCGCATCACCAAGGTGGTCAATCCGGTGGCCGTCCGGCTCAAGCTCCCACCTAATCTTAGTCGAGTTCACCCTGTTTTTCATGTTTCCAGGGTGAAACCTGTCTTCACGTCCCGCCTGAATCCTTCTGGCTCCCGCTCCCCACCCCCTCCCCCTCGCCTGGTGGACGGGTCCCCGGCCTACACGGTCAGGAAACTGCTCGACGTACGCCGTCGCGGCAGGGGCTTTCAATACCTGGTGGACTGGAAGGGCTATGGTGCAGAGGAGAGGTGTTGGGTGCCGTCTCGAGACATTCTGGACCGTGTGCTGATCGTGGACTTCCACCGGCGACGAGGTGAGCCCCCTCCCTAAGCGCCCGGAGGCGCTGCTGGGGGGGGGGGTACTGTCATGGCTCTGGGTCTGTTCCCGTTTTCTGCCGCTAGGGCTTTGTTTTGTTTCATGTTGAACACGTGGGGAATTGTTTTGACAGTTGCCACGTGTTCAGTGTCCGCGTCACTAGCCCCGCCCTCGTGTCTCCCGCATTGGGGTTTCCCTCACTTACCTCTGATCACCCTTACACCTGTAGAGAGTTTTCGTCAGCGATTTTCACCAGCGCATCCCGCTCGCGGGTCACGCTGTGCAGCTGTGGCTCATTATGAGCTTGATAGGTTTCCTCATTTATTTCCCTCGTGTGCTCTTGTTTTTTGTCAGTCCGTTGTGTGTGTATGTGTACTACAGTAACCTGACTCCCTGTCTAGTCTAGTCTAGTCTTGTCCTGTGCAGCTAGCGATTAGCATTTAGCTATTAGCATCTTGCATCTTGCATCTTGCTCTTGTTTTTCTTTTTAGTTACCTAGTCTAGTTTTCTCAGTTCTCTAGTTTAGAGTTTATTTTCCCCGATTATTCCCTTGATCTCCTCTGCCCTCTAGTTTCCCGCCGGCGCTCCAGTTTCCCTATAGATACTCTCACTGTTGGCTTCACCAGTCCCCGGGAGCTTGTCCAGACACGCTGTCTGGGACCCCTACGGATCCACTCCGCCAACTGCCGGATCCTGTCTCGCGTTCGGTGCTCTGCAGCTGCCGTCTAGATCCCGGGCTCTCCGGGTGTGACATCCTCCATAGCTGCAGGCGCTGTCGCTCGGGGTCATCAGGGGTCTCTCCCTGCGAGGATCTGCAATCCATCTTGTGGTCCCGTGGACTGTCCTCAATAAAATTGTATTTACACCGCACTTGGGCCTCCGTCTGTTTTTGGATCATGACAATAATTAATCTCTTTCCACAGCTTCTTTGCTTTATGACATACCAAAGGCATGCAAGTATACATGACACTCATACTCTCTGCAGAATTGTTAAGTGTTTGATTTAGAGTTGGTGCCACTGTTCTTCATTGACTAAGGAAGGGTCATTACCTTTACTCAGACAGCCATTAGCCTTTTATACACCACATCAGAGAACATTTCACTTTCTCTGACACAGAAAAAGAAAAAAAAATAGGTCCAAACCTTTACAGTCACATTACTTCAACAGAAAAACAAGTGAGTGGGGTAAGACGAGCCAACTTTGACTTAAGTTGCCAGGGTAAATGCCATGAAACACATACAGTCATATGAATATTAGTCATATTAGATCCTTTTAAAAATTAAATAAATGAAAAAATATATAATCACTATGTGAGACAAGTGTTATTATATATTATATGTTTTTGTGTTTATTTTTTTCCTTAAATTTTTATGTTAAGTAAAATAAATCTATCTTTATGGAGAGAGAATAAAATGAATTGGTAAACAATGAATCAAGTACTTGGATTTTCAGAAACAGTAAATATATTTTGAAGATCTAGTAAGCAATCAAGTAATAACAACACCAACACAAAGTTCTCTGTGTATAACTGCTTTTTTTAAATAAATGGACAACTAATGGACATTTTCTGCTTAATAAAATAAATGATTGTTCATAATTAGTATACTAATAATGATTGAATGTCCAAGAAGTCAATAAAAAAATAATAATTCTAACATTTCATTTGCAGACTAATGTACGTCACTTTTAAAGGTCGCCGTCATGCTTTAATTGGAAAATTTTAACGTGACATTTCTGGCAGTTAATTTGTCTTTCTGAACAAATGCTAAGGAGCTTAAAAACATATCAGGCAGATTAAAAGATTTATGTGCGTATTATGCACTTGGATCATTATTAACAAAATATTTAAGCTATTAATAATATTCTCCAAATTAACCTTATACTAATATTTCCAAAAAGTAACATAGCATCGAATAAGATGAGTATTTACTAAATGTATTGCTAGACATTTTCCCTAGAATGGCTGTAAATCCTCTACAAAGATTGTCAATACGTACTTCTATTTGCATTTTCAGACATATCACTTTTTAATGGGAAATGTGAATATAATAACTATAAGGACAATTCTAACTAGATATACAAACCAGAAAGTTATAAGGTTTACATTTACATTTAGTCATTTAGCAGACGTTTTTATCCAAAGCGACTTACAAATGAGGTAAACAAAGGAAGCAACTGGAACAACATAAATACAACAAGTCCAATAGAACTGGACTCACATTGCCTTCCACAGTTGTTTTTTTATAAAAAGAGTAGAAAAGAGAAAGAAGTCAGAACTGATCGGTCAGGTGCTGACAGAAGAGATGTGTTTTCAGCTGATTCTTAAAGATGGCTACAGAATCTGCTGATCTTGTAGCAGTGGGCAGATAATTTCACAACATATGGAACCAATCCAGAGAAGGTAAATTTTTTACCTTTTTAAGACACTACAAGAGGTCTTTCGTTTGCAGAGCCTAGGGATCTGGCTGGTACATAAGTCTGCATTAGCAAGTGAAGATGAGGGGGCGGCGAACCAGTGGTCTTGTAGGCCAAGGAGTATAGCTTTAGCTTATAGTAAATATGATAAATATTGTTATAAATGCTACACAAGTAAGGCACAATATGTATTAATATGAAGGAATTTTCCGTATTCATTGTTTACAGTTGTTTTACCTGTATTTTACATTTTGCACATTCCTTAAATTACTTTTTAGTATTAACGGTCTGTAAAATGAAGGAAAATGAACTGGTCATTTTCTGCCAAGACTTTGTTGTAAAGAAAAAATCCTGTAAAAAACTGATAGTGTAGGGTATAGTACAATAAATATATTTTTAGCATCAAAGTGCTGTGTTTGTGTTTTTGCAGAATGGCATGATGGAGTGCTCTAATTAAGATCTCATTTTGAGGAATGTTTTCTTGTGCACACAGCTGATGTTCCAAACAGGCTAAAAACATCAATGACAACCCGTTTCCTCATTCTCCATTTATTTTTCTATCACTGTAATGTAAAAGAAAAATGAAATATGACCTCAAAAATGTGACTTGACTTTGAGCATTATATACAGCATTATACACTGCCTGTCCAAAGAGTTTTCACAATCTAATATTGAAAGGCACATTTATTTTGCTGGACCATCTGTAGCTTTAATTATTGCACCTATTCATTGTGGCTCTGTTTCAACAACCTTATGCAACAGTTATCTGCCAGAAATGTTTTTAACTGAGATGAGTCAAACCAGGTCCAAGCCTTCTCCAGCATATACTGTCCCATAAAAACAGATATTTTCTGGCAGCTGGGGCACAAGATATATTCTGTAAAATAAAAAATGTTTCCTGTAAAGTTACATGGTTTCCCCTCTGTTTTTCTCGTAAATTTGCAGTCTTTTTCTGTCATTTGACCGATTTAATTTTGTGAAAAATCTGTTAATAAAACAGTAAAATTGCTTCACAGTGTTTCCCAAAGAGTTCCAGTCAGGGGTATACTATAAAACACAGAACAACAACGATACTCATTCACTTGCATGAATGGGTATGTTGTACAACAACATGTTATTCTTGTAAATTTGCAGCCTTTTCTGTTTTGCAAGTTTTTGACCGTATTTCAAAAATATGTGCAAAATCTTTACAAAACAGTACAATTGTGTATTGTCAGCATTAGGTCATTTTAACCTAGTTGTATATTTTATCCAATATCTACCCAGTATGGGTCAAAAATAACAAAGCACTTTTTAGAGTGAACTTTTTCTATTTGTGATTTCATGCAAATGCACATTCTCTAACCGTATAGCTGGCACTCATCTCTTGATCTTACTTTTTGTATCATATTCTTGGGGACTTTGTTATAGACAGGATCGTTTTGGGGGACAGGAAGCAATTTGAAGATATTTGAATTATGAAAGGGGGGATGTTGAATGACACAAGCTTGACCTGAACTTGGGTCAGGTCACTCACCCACAAGCGTTAATCTTTCAGCCAACAAGGACTCACCCAGATTGGGATGTCACCTGACATCTCTCTCTCTCTCTCTCTGTCGATTGATGTGTGCATGTCCGGAGTGTGAGCATCTGAGTGAGTTTGCGCCGTGTTTGAGTGAATTGTTTCTTTCTGCTTTTTCCTTATCTAGTTTAAAGATTTTGGTATAGTGTAGATTCAATTGTCTTGATTGGTTGTATCTCCTTAAACACTAGGCATGGGTGCAATTCTGTACCTGGCGATAGCATAAGAGTTGAGGATTGTTTAGTTGCGATTAGCAGTGAAGTTGGAGCTCGTGTTGTTTTCTTGAAAGAATTATCTTTTGTTCAGCATGTTCAGCAAGTTGAGTTTGGTTTGACAGTAAGAGATACTTTTCTACCAGTCTTGCCACTGTTGAATCCTTCTTAGAAGATTATACTTTCAAATGTACCCCCATTCATTACCAATGAGTCACTCGAACGGTTGTTGGCACGCTATGGGAAATTAATGTCGCAGATTAAAATTATCTCTTGGATTAAAAAATCCTGAATTTACGTATGTTTTGTCTTTTAGACACCAGACTTTCATGATCTTGAACGCTGAAATCCAATCATTGAATACATCAATGAAAATTAATCTGATGGGTAGATCTTACAGCATTTACATCAGTACTGAATTAATGAAGTTTTACTTTTGGGATGTACGGTCATACAAAACCGTCTTGCCTGAGAATGTTGAGGCTGATAATAATAATGTAACTGAACGTAATGCTTCAGTCGAACAGCATCGTCCTGTGTTAGCAGCTAATGAATGTGACAGTAATGATAGGGACAGGACTGATCAGAAGGCAGAAGCATCTTCTCTCTCTAAAGGTGAAGAGTCTGTAAGTGATCACATGACAAGCAAGCACGTTGATAGTGTACCTAAGACTGTGAATACCGACATGAACATATAGTGATTCCAAGTGAAGAGGGGTTCGGTGTTACAGATACTGATGAAATCAGTGAATCTTAGAGACCTGTAAATGGCCCTGAAATGGTGCGAGCAGTTTAACACGAGCAGTGTTAAAAAGAACATTTACAGAGTCATGATAAAAAATTATGACATTTATAAATATTGGATCTTTAAATATCAATGATTGTCGGCATTCTGCCAAGAGATGTGCTCTGTTTAATTATCTGCAAATGAAGAGAGCAGATGTTAAATTGGTTCAAGAGTCTCCTTCGGATTCTCAGAATCATACACTGTGGATGTGTGATTGGAAGGAAAATATAGAAAATAGTCATGTCACTAATTGAAGTGTTGTTTTTTCCTCCATGCATAGGAGGACCATTTATGAGGACCTCTACTGAACTGAACAATGTGATGAAAAGCAATTGAACAAGTTTTATGTGACCTACCACAACTATCAGAAGAAGATTGTAAAGCCCTTGGAAAATCTATTTCCTTTGCTGAACTTTTTTCAGCAATTCAGGAATTAAATCCTAGAAAGTCACTAGGTTTAGACGGGCTTTCATCTGAATTTTATCATACCTTTTGGAAACTGATTTGGTGAGGACTTGTATACAGTTTTTCTTCAAAGTGTTAAATCAGGGAGACTTCCATTGAGTTGCCGCAGGAAACATTGATCTCAAAAAGGGTGATCTTGTCTTCCTCAAGAATTGGCGACCTGTCTCCCTGATATGTATGGATTTCAAGATTTCGTCCAAAGCTATAACCAATATACTCAAAAATGCATGGCAAGTGTTATACATGAAGACCAGCCTTTTTGTGTCCCAAAGCGTAAATTTGTTGATAATCTCTTTGTGGTGAGATTATCACAATTGAAATCTGGATATTGGCTTCTTGTCCCTGGATCAAGAAAAAGCATTTGACAGCTGGACCATCAGTATTTGTTTAAAATTCTGGAGGCCTTTGACTTTGGATCATATTTGGTTTCACTTGTCAATATTTATAGCATGTTAAGGATTGATGGGTCTTTAACTAGACCTTTACATGTGTCTAGGGGTAAAACAAGGTTGTCCATTGTTTTGGTCTTCAGTATTCCATTGCTATTGAACCTCGTCATGCTAAGAAAGGAGCTCAATGGAATTTGTGTGCCAGATTTCCTAGAAACAAGCCCTGTTAAACATACTGCTTATGCTGATGATATAACTGTAATAATCAAGAAAAATGATGATTTTACTAAACTTATCTTTTGTTTGAACAAATTCCAGAAAGCTACATCTGCTTGAATTAACTGGCATAAATGTGAATCTTTATTTATATATTATGTCACTGGACTCAGGATGGATTTAAATTACCTTGTGTACTTTGTGTTTACTTTGGGATAGCTCAATAATCTGAGAAGAACTGCAAGTGACTAGCATACCGAGTGATCGGTAGACTCAAGAAATGACAATGGCTTCTTCCACAACTTTCGTTTAGGGGTAGGTGTTTGATCAATAACAATCTGGCCGCCTCAATGCTATGGCATAGAGTTATCGTATTAAACCCCACTAAGGAATTTCTTACTACTATTCAAAAAGCCTGTGTGAATTCTTTTTGGAACGGTCACCATTGGCTCATTCCTGGTATCCTATACCTTCCTGTAGCAGAAGGTGGTTCAAGGATTAATACACATTGAATCCAAATATTGGCTGTGGAGAGGATAATAAAATGTATTAAAGAAGCGATTACCTCTGTAATAATTTCTAGAATTGATACTGGGGATAAGAGGGGCCATGGAGGTGCCTGGAGATCGGGAGGCCTGGAGGGTGCCGGCCGCTCGGGAGGCCTGGTTTCGGCCGGAGGGAGACACAAAATTTCTTCAAGTGAAGACTTGGGAGGCTCTGAAGGCCTGGATGATTCGGGGAACTTGTAAGCAGTCTATGGGGCCTTGGAAGCTCACCCAGTGAGCGCAATGCGCAGGCTGTTCAGGTGAACATCGAGGCGCACGATCAATCTCATCCGGAATGGCCTCTCTCACGCAGAAGCTAGAGCCATTCAACTCGAGGATGAGATTGATACTCAACCATGGGTCTGTCCCCAAATTCGTGAGACAGACGCCAATGGGAGTCATCATCCAATCCCATCTGAAAAGCACGTATTAAGCAATCGGTCATCCCAACTCGCCCAGTGGCTCAGTTTCTTATTGATTTTTCTTTTTATAAGGCCATGGATGACCTTACTTTTCTTGAACTGATATAGTGCGGTTATGGTGCTTTATGTGAAGATGAATAGTTTTCTTCTTTGTGATGTCATTATGATTCTTAATATTGTTTCTTGTTGTCTGTATTACTTTAGAGCAATTGTGAAAGAGTATTTACGAAAACACGTCAACATTGTCAAATATAAATGCCATCAGTAAAAACATGCAGCCTTGAAATATTGTTTTCCTGTATAATTCACAACTTTATATGCTTGTACAGACCTGACAGACATAAAGTAGCATCCACTGAAGACTGAGAGGCTTTATGGTGAAGAAGAGAGGCTGTTTTTTGATGGCAGCACAGGCTGTTTCCTCATCTGCTCGTCTTTCCACCATTAATCTTTGGGCTGACAGCTTTATTGCCATGTCACATTGTTTTTTAAAGTGAACCACAACCTCTGAGTTAAAAGCACGTAGAGAGCCTGCAAGTGTTCGAAAGGAAATCATGTTTGTGTGCATGTTTTTAGACTAAATGGACACAAGATAGGCAGATACAGTCGAAAGGAAAACTACATTTTGGTGATGGGGTGGCTTTGTTCAAAACACCATTCAACAATGATTTTGATATATGCAAGTGTGTCTCGAACAGTGCTCGTTGATGCTTTTGTTGTCAGATACAGCCAAGCCATCTGGATAAAAATGTAGTTCCAATCAAAAGCAAGGACACAATGAAACCAGCTTGCCACAGCCATTGGCCGCTTGTTGGTATCGGTCTTAAAGAAAATAACCAAAACTAAACATTCTGTCATTATTTACACATTTCTTGCCTTGGAAACACCTACTTTTCTTCGTCATTGCAGGTTTGACATCATGACATTTAAAGTTAAATGTTGACAATGAATAAATTAATTAAAGTTATAGTTGGAAAATGCTGTCATCATTCACTCACCCTCTTCTCATTTCAAACCTGTATGACTTTCTTTTTTGTGCGGAACACCAAAGAAGATATTTTGAAGAATGCTGTTAACTGGCACCCATTCTTGCATCTGTTTTGTGTCCATACAATAGAAGTGAATGGGGGCAAGTGCTGTTCAGATACCAACTGTCTTGAAAATATCCTCTTTTGTGTTCTGCCAAAGAAAGTCATACAGGTTTGAAATACAGAATTTCTATTTTTGTGCGAACCAACCAATTATTGTTATTGATATTCATCTGACAACAGAAGCTATGACTTGTGTGACTACACTTATGGTTTTTAATGTCTTGAAAATACCTTCCGGTAAAATTTTCCGTTTATGATCACAATGCAATTTGCTGTGGATCTCCTATATTATTATTAATTAATCCCTTATTATCATCTGTGGATTTCTATTAACTGCTTATTTAAAGGGAAACTATATTAGTGAGGGTAGGATGAAAGCAGGCAGGGTAACGGGTGATAGTTTACTGCAGAGGATGAGAGAGAGAGAAAGAGAGAAAGCACAAGTGCTGCAGTTTGATTGTGTTTGTTTGAGACACAGAGGCGTGTCGAAGGGGCCACAGCTGCGGTAATCCAGTCCAGTCACACCCTTCAGCAAATTACACTGCTTAATATCCCTCAGTGTGACAGAGCTGCTGCAAATCATACAGAGTTACGAGAACAGAACACACCGGAGAGCACTTAACAGAGAGGTGAGATATCAGGCATAGCCTCGGAGATTGATTTCTACCTACCAGTGCACCTGGACAGCACACTTTAGTAAAATGACAAAGTCAAAAATAAATGGACTTGGATGATAAATATACAGATAGACCCGCAGAGGTTGATGCAAATATACTTATGCACACACAGAATACAAACAAATATTGATTGCATAATACATATTGATTGATCTGTTGTTAATTCATGTAAATGTAAAGTATAAATTATACCCCATCACCCATTTGACAAAATGTATACTTTACATCTCAGTTCAAAACGTGTTGTCAGATCTGACAAGATATACAGATTACTTTACAATACCATAATACTACAAGATGTAGGTACTCAACATGAGGGCTCAACTGCACTTTGAAGGTGATCCTATGCCCCATTGTGACTCCAGAACATCTGTGTACTACTGAATAATCTCAACAATTGGATCATTCTAATTCAATCCAAGGCATTAGAAATTCAACAACTGAGATTCATCTTTTTAATTCATTTAAACTTACATGGTTTCATTGAACCTATAAGTGTGTTTCCTCACTTGGACTACATGAGGTTCTTTCAATGGTGGATCAAAGGCATCGGCTTTCATCCTCAGTAATCCCTATGCAAATTATAGGGGTTACACAGTGCATTCATCCTTTGTGGAAATTATCCGAGTATCTAACCCAGGGTGCCACACTTGGGGTGTGTTGCCATTGGAAAACTATTATGACTAATACCTCTTGAGGACAGTGCAGTTCTTGAGGACCAGCCAGACAGCTTATGGACTTTATAAGAGGGTCATCAGTGCACTTGGCACATTCATTGTCTCGAGATAAGGGCAGTACTTCTGGCATTGAAGTACTTTCACCCAGACCTAAGAGGATAACACGTGTTGGTCTGGACAGACAACAGAGCAGTAATGTTATATAAACATCACCAAGGCGGGTTGTGTTTGGTTACCTGTTCAGGCCGGCACAGGGCAAACAAAGAGAGTGGTACATTCTAGGACATTTGAATGGGGATCAGAGAACCTGTCAAGCCTGGGGCTGCGACCCGGGGAATTATAAAATTATAGGACCTTTATAGGTCTGTTGACAAGACAGCTTATGGAATATCATCACCACCAACTGGAGTGTGGAGCATTACAAGGAAGTAAAAAAATGGAGAGACAAAGGAAACATTGGCCGTTTCTCAATTCCAAGGGTTCTCACAGAGACCATACTTGCGAGGCAGCCTCATAACTTGAATGAACACACAGCAATGACTCATGGGACTTCAAGCGAGTTCGGTACGCGCAAGTCTGCATTCAATTGATATCAAGAACACGTCCGGGTCCTTGAGTATTGGAACTGGACGGTTATTGATGGCGTACAGCAACGACACAAGACCTCTGAAGAACGCAATGAGAAACGGCGAAATATAACGAACGGATAAAGGGGAACAAGGATCACCTGGATTCAATTGAGGTGGGGTAACATGAAAAGACTACAACGACCATAGGACTACAAAGCACAACTTCAAAATAAAAGACATGACAAAACAACAAATCCCTTACATTTGCGATGTTATAGAACAAAGTATATATATGACGATAATATATGTATAAAAATACATTAAACAACAATCTTGTAAATATATCCTCAATATTAAACTGTAACAAGTTCAATAAAAGGAAGGAAGGAGGCAGGAACCCGCGAACGTAAAAAGACTTTTAATTAATAAATAAAAAACGTAAATAGACAGCCGGCAGCCCCCTCACGGGCAACTGCCGGCGACACACACAAAACCATAACTAAAAGCCAGGCCGGGTCCTCTCTCACTGACGGTCCGATCGCTTGTCCTCTTATGCTCCTGATCTTCTCCGTGACACGAGACCGGCCTTGAATCCCGGCTCGTGCCTGCCTACCTCTCTACATACACATTTATATTTGATTTTATTACCATCTAAACAATAAACTTACGCATTTGGTTTTATTCCTCATCCAACAGCAAATATAAGCCAGTTGTTTTAGTTAATATGTAAATGAATTCTAAGTAGTACATTATGTTATACAAAGGAAAGAAAATATTCTATGCATTTTTCTGCAGGGGTGGATCATAGAGATCTCTGTACAGAAATGTCAGCTTGACCAGAGTCACCTCAAGTCGTTCATTTTCTAGATACAGACATGCACACAGTTACAAAAGTGGTTTGTGTTCTTACCACACAAAATAATGTGCCTTGCTAAAGTTCTGCAGGGCTACTGAAAGCATTGGTTTTATATATGCAATATACCATTAAACAGAAATGCTTAGAATACGAATTATTCCATCTTGCAGTTTATTCGCAATTGTTTTGCTGTTCAAATTGAAACACCCTATAACAGGCACTGTGAACTTTCATTTCATAGCAATTTGTAAAAAGATATTTCCTGTGAAAAATAAATGTTTGAATAATGTAATTGGCTAAAGAACTTCCCCTAGACATGTGCATAGGAGTTTGGTTTTGGCTCAGTGCTCCGTTGAGCAGGATATTAATAGCGAGGCTTATTATTCACTACTGATGCATGTGTGTTTGCATGCACAGCTATTGCGTTCCCTGATGAGAATCCTTAAAACTGCCGTTATGAAGGATCATTAGCATTCAAATGCATTTTAATCAAATCTTTCTGTTTACTAACAGCTGAGAGAAGAACTCCCACAAAGCTTTCAAGCGGTGAAATGGATTTTACAAACTGCATTATGATACTGTGTCATTGATATCTTCGAAATTCTGTAGTTTTAACATATTTCATTTATACAACAGTAACAACGGAAACATATCTCATAAAAAGACAGCCCAAGAGTGCTGATGTAGGACTAGAACAGCAATGGGACGGATGTTTTATTGTTTTGTATAAGTTCACCACAGTAACAGTTGAAACGATATTACAACAAAATGTAAAATTTTGTTCAAAACATAAAAGCTCTCTGCAATACAAATAGATAGTATGTCTGAATCCACAGTATTTAATCCACAGAAAGTGAAGGAATGTTAGGCTGTTCAAAAAAATAGCATTATCTGCATTTTTCATGGAAGTCAGACATTTACTGTATAAAATGAAAAATACTTGAAGATTTAGTGTTCTTGTGAATCAATGAACTAATATTTAGTTGTAGCCTCAGAGAACTGCTTCACATCTGTGTTGAATGTAGTCGACCAACTTCTGGCACCTGTGAACAGATATTCCAACCCAGGGCGATTGCACTACAGACCACAATTCCTCTGCATTTCTTGGTTTTGCCTCTGAAACAGCGTTTTTGATGTCACCCCACAAGTTTTCTATTGGATTAAGGTGTGAAGATTGGGCTGGCCACTTCATAATGTTAATCTTCTTGGTCTGGAACCAAGATGCTGCTTGCTTACTGGTGTGTTTGGGGTCGTTGTCCACACCAATCAGTCCACAAAATATTGCGCAATTTCTCTTTAGGCCAGTAAATGTTTTTGGCAAGTTAACCTCTTCAGCACATGTTGTTTTTTCAACAATGGGTTTTTTCTGGGGCTTCACATAGGAGTCTTCTAATTGTAATAGTACTCACAGGTAACATCAGACTTTCTTTGATCATGCTGGAGTCTTTGCCATTTTGGCCATTCTTCGGCAGTTCCAGAGGTGTTTTTCTAAAAGAGCAAATTTCCTCAGCGTGGCATGGCCTGCTGTTCTCGTGAGTGCAAGACACTCATTGAGGAGGGGGACGGACATGATGTCTGCCTCAGGCGTTTGGGGTCCGACAAGCTGCGGCAGCATTGGCGGATGGCGATTCAGACGTTGCATTCACGGGGGGCTGTGTTCTTCCGAGATCCAGCCATCACCTCGTCTGCTTCCCTTTCTGTGACAGAAGCGGCTACGGCCCTGCCGTCAGCAACGGTGAGCAACCAGGTTGATATGGAGATTATCGTGAGCATTTATTGTCAGCCACCAGGCATATTAGTACAGGGTCCTCCCATTTGGTCTGTCTCCACGGGTCTTTACGAAGCAGGGAGAGAGGTGTGTGTGTGCTCAACTATCTCGAAGACCAGCTTATTTTGGCTCACTTGCAAGATCTGTTGTGTACACACAGGGACCTGGTGCTCCGGCACCTAGACCGTTTGGGATTACGGGTAAACCGAGCCAGCTCTCCCCTGCGCAGAGCACCTTTTTTCTAGGTGTGGAACTCGACTTGCTGCGGCACACTTCTGTGTCAGCAGCCAGCGGTCCCCCTGAAACTATTTCAGAGGCTCCTGGGACACATGGCGTCCTCGATGTGGTCCTGGCGGGCCTTCAGAGGCCCCCTTTCGAGCCCCTGGGAGAGGTCGCTCTTCCTCATCTTACAATGAAGAGGGGACAGACAGTTGCAAAGGGGGTAAGTGGGTTGTAGACCCAAAACCAATCCGAAAAAAAAGCTCCATATCCTCATCTTCCTGCCTTCGCTCGCGTCCATCAAGAGGGTAGGGGACCTGAACAGCGCTTACCCAGTGGCCCTATGGTACCAGACAGCTTCTCGCCATTATAGAAACTAGGCCTCTGTCTGTGGTGGCCGAGAGCAGGGGCCTCTCATCTTTGCCAAAGCTCTGGGACCCCCTGCCTGTTCACTGGATGGTTATTTCGCGCTAGCACTCACGTCTGACACCTCCAGGCCAGTCAGCGTCGCTAGAGATTGTGACGCGGCACAGTGCTGTGGCGTTTTGAATAGGAACCCCATCTGTTGGTTCGACACAACATCGAGAGATCGACAGAAAGGGAACGTCTCGGTTACGTCTGTACCCCCTGTTCCCTGATGGAGGTCCTTCATGCCACAACACTTGCCATCCGCTGCAGTAGTCGAGAGATGCTCTCAGGCTCCTCAGCACAAAAGGTGAATGAATGCAGCACGCCGTCTCCCATTTATACCCGGATATACGGGGGCGGAGTCCGGCATGCCAATTTTTATTCGCCAATTTCATTGGCCTTTTCAAAACTAGTCAGAAGACGATAGGTTCTCAAGTCAAACCCCATCTGACGGTTCGACACAACGTCGAAAGACCGACAGAATGGGAACAGAGGTTACAGATGTAACCGAGACGTTTTCTATTACTCTACTACACCTACTAGTAAAATATTTGAAAGAAGGAAAATTATTTTCTTTTTTGAGTGACCTATCCCTTAAAAGTATACCTGACACTGTTACTACATTTGCCATTCTAAACCTATTGAGACAATTTTCGTTTTATGTCAGAGATGTAATCCCAGAAGAACTTGAAGCGCTGACTGTAATGTTACCCTGAAAGTTGGCCAATAAAGTTTGAGTCTATAATGGAGGTGCACCAGACTCATTTGTGTTAGTAACGGTATTTGACAAAGGTCAAAACAAAAAGAGAAGCATTGCAAAGGAAAAAAATACAAAATATTACATTTACAGACATTTTATCTGAACAGCATTTAGAATGACAGAGGATGTCTGGAAAAAACATTATTAACATTAAAAATGATCAAATTGGCCCAGCAGTTTTTTACTGAGGCTGCACAAAAAAAAAAACACAGATGTGTTCAATTTGTATATATTGAAATTACAACGTCTGTTTGCTAAGCACATTAAACAACCTCCTCAAGAAAAACTCATCCAAACAAAAATTAACTGGCATAACAAAGCCCACTGCCTAACTGCTAACTCTAAACTCAGAATGCCTGTATTTGATAAAGCATACATTATCTAAAGAGTACAGCATGCTTTCATCGAAAAGCTGGACAGCTTTGAAACACGAGGTCAATGGAAAGTGAAGGAATTGTGCAAAGAGAGAATTTCCGAAAAGTTCATTTGGCTCTTATGATAGAATCTATCCTCAGGTTATTAAGTAGTTTATGGCTAATTTGTGTTTATCATTGATAAACTTTGATTTGCTTAAAGAGTGAATCTCTGCACCCTTGATGTCTTTATGGACATTATAAAGCAAAGAGTTACATAAGTTTATGTAAAATGAACTTCTCCTCTAAAGAAGACTGATGGGGAGACAGAAATATTTAAATCAATATCAGAATGTTCACTCCGCTCATTACGTGTT